>NC_088245.1:167439985-168833319 GCF_036013445.1 Caloenas nicobarica
ATGTGAAGCACTTTCTAAACTGCATGTGAAAAAGAACATTTGAACAAATTTGTTTTATTTGAACCACATGGCATAGCCAGAGACCTTCCCTGCACGTGTCCGCTGATGTATTTTCCTGCAATTATTTTTTGCTAATAGTAAGATGTTGTACCTTTAGATGTAAACATTCAAATAAGTTGTTAAAAATAGATTTCAGAATTATTAGTAGTTAGAAAGTATGAAAGTTGTTAGTGTTGCTCTTCCAAAGGCTGAGTAAGTATATTTGTCTGTATTTCTCTAGATTTTGTTTGGGTTGAACGGGTTAGTCTTAGAAGACAAACACAGACAAAATGACATTTTACCTGGAATGAAGTTGTTTATACTGTTGTTCTTATTGTTTACCTTAGACATAAACTACAGCAAACAGAACAACCATCCCCTTCCTTGAAGTCCATTTGTATGATTCTATTGAACAGAATAGCTTTCTTGGTGAATATTGTCTGCAGAGAGGATACTGCATGCAAGCTGTATGTATACATGTATATATACATATGTACACACGTAAAATCAAAAGGCACTGTTAAGTGACAGCAATACTGATTGAAACCTCTGGGGTTCTTTTAAAACCTTTTTGTGACCCATTACACTGCAGGAGTTGATTCATTCATGATACTAATTCTGTCACAAAATATCAGACTAATACTATAAGTTATTCACTGTACCGGGCCTGTCAGTCTAATTTTGCTGCTATCATATGATCTTCAATGGGAAATAGAGTAAGAGGTGAGCACTGCTGTGTTCCTGTGACCTTTTAGGGTTTTTTGGTGAGAGTATCCTGTTATAAAGATTATGAAATCCTATCTTACATGTAGATCCCAATCTTTTATATAAATCTCAGAAGAATTGTTAGTAAGATATCTGGTGAAGCAGTGTTTTCCAACGTGTGACTTATGCATTCACCAGTTTCCTTTGGGATAACATCTATATCACCTTTTCATTAATAGTGGAATGGTCAAATAGTTCAGATATATTTCAGATATTTGTATTATTTACACTCATCTCAGGCCACAACAATCGCACATGTAAAAGTTAAATAATGAGAAAACCACTAATTACCAAGGAAAATGTTACTTAACAACACAGAAATAGCAGAAACATTTTAACTCTCAGGTTTTGATCTGATTTTCCCAGAGTGCCCTGAGTTCTACTTTGTTGTAGAAGCTGTTGCATGCTAATGGAGATTTTCCCCATTGCTTTTTTAAAAGAGGGTCTTCCTTCATAGGCTTGAAAATTACAGGTGGTAAAAGGAGAAAACGAATATAGTTTAGCAGCTCAATGATTTAAGGGTCTTTTCCAATGTAAATGATTCTATGATGCTATGATTAATTAAAATAACTACGTGACATTAAAGTTCCCACACACACTGCCTCTGTCTACCCATTAGTGGAGAAACAGTGGACACAAGTTTGTGAAGTTTACATTTTTCACTCCTTTTAGGGAACGTTACACTTCAAATTAAGGAAATAAATATAAATCTGGGGTTCGGGGAGGTTTTATTTGTTTGTTTGGTTGTTTTTTTAAACAGTTCTAACAAACTTGAAGAGTTGTTACTCACTGGTCACTTCAAGAACAATACAGCAAATCAGATAACATTGCAGTCCCTGGACAAATATTTCTTACACTTTTATATCAACAGTCTTTGGCCGGAGAAAATTCTTGCTTTAGGTTGCAGATTCATGCCATACTAAATCACTTAGTTGCTTTATTTCAGTGACTACCAGATTCCTACTTTAGTGAAAGAACCTCAAGAAGGAAGAACTTTTGCTTAGAATTCCAAGATCCATGCACAATTCTCTTGTGAAACTAAGTCTTTTAAAGAGAACTCTTACTTTATTTTAAATCTAGATAGAAATTCTTCAATCATTTTGGCTGATATTTTGCTGTAATTTAGGGCCTAAAAATTAACTATTTAGAACTATGTTGACCTTAAGGAGTTCCATATAACAATTTAACAAACAGGAAAATCCCAAAAGGAAAGTCTTCTCAGCATAAAATAGGCATGCCTAATGCTTTCCATTAGCAATAAAGGGAATATAGGATTACTAGTTCACATTTAATTATCTTAAATATCTTTAGCTGGGTGAGGTAACTCTGACCCTTCATTTAACAAGGCAGCCTTCTAGATTTGAACTTGTCACCTATTATTCTCCTTTTCATTAAGGCTTTGACAGATACACTCTTACAAAGCCAGCTGTTACAAATGAACAAGCTACACTTCCCTTCTTTTTTTCTAGCTAACTGCTGATGGTCTCCATACTTCACTCTCTCCTGACAGATATGTCTGCATCACAGTTGATTCAGTGCAAAGTCCATCAACTTATACTACATCCCATCATTGCCAACTTTTTTTTAAAAATAAGTTCCCAAAATGTTCACCTAAGTTGCTCATCTCCTTCCTCTCTGTTACAGAGGAAGAAGCTTATATCTGGGAGACACTAAGAAAAGTTGAAGAAGATAAGGGAGAGCAGTTAGTGGATCTTAAAGTGTTATAGCTAGTTAGCTAATTGAAAATATGTTACAACTTATATGCACTTCAAATCTCGTCATAACTACTCTTGCGCTTTATTAATAAAGGTATACCAGTGGAAACAAAATGTTTTTCATGGTGTGGTAAGCCTACTAGACAAAAAAGGTTTGAAACTACAGTGCTTTCATTAATCACAGTTTAAGACAAATGATGAGTTTATAGGAAGAACTGAAGTTGTCTCATTGAGGAAAAAGATGTTTCATCTTAGCATAGCTGTTCTTAGGATTTTAGAGAGGTTCTTATTGTCTTATTCATGACAAGCAAACTACTTAATCACATTTTTTTCTGTGAAAGGCGTGCTAATACTACCCCAGAAATTATTTTCAAAATATTGTTTCTAATTTCTAAAAATAAAATAAAAATCCAGAGTCTTGCATTTTCTAAAAGGAAATATTGTTTGAAGCAAAAAAACCAAGAGGTTAATGAGAAAGTAGAATTGACTAAAACCATTTAATACTTAAAAAAAAAAGGTATTGAATACGCATTCAATTTAGAAAGTCTGAAAAAGTGTAGTTTTTATTTTTTTTGTAGTATACTATTGTATTTAAAGTATTATGAGAAAAAAAAAGAAAAACAACAAACCAAAACCTACAAAAAAATAGTAATATCCTTGCAATGACAGTCCTATTCTAAAACCATTCATTCAGCTGAATTTCAACTTCTGTTTATCTGTTCGTTAAGAATAGATAGGACCCTAAAATGTGTTGTAGTTAACTTCACAGATTATAGCATCTGAGATTTTCCCTTCAATAAGTCATTAATCACATGCAAGTGCACCACTCTTTTCTATCCTTCTCCTCTTCCTTCTCTTAATTTGGGAACCAAATGGAATACAAAGGAGGTCAGAAATGTTGGAGAGTCTTCTTTCATGTAATACAACTTACCGTGTTTTGTGTGTTTCCTTCCTGTTTTTGTTAGCTAAGGATCTCTAAATTAAATGATGAAGCATATGCTAAGATTCTTTATAATGTGTTAAAAACCTGAGGACTCCAAAACTAATCTAAGTTTAAATGTGTGGTATTAGATTGCTCTGTAATGGTTATGAAAATAATAATAACAACAACAACAACAACAACAACAACAACAACAATAATTAAAACAACAACAACAACAGCAGCAACAACAACAATACCACCATTATTTACCTCTTTATAACTCTAGGTGCTATAGAAAGCTGTTCTGACTAAATACTGAGAGGTCCAAAATTAATAATGAGTCTAGATTTAAGATATATAAAAGGAATTTGAACATGCAAGGTGAAGTTTGTCACAGTTTATGAAACAATAGAAGGGAAAACAGGTTTTTCTCTCATTGGAATAGTAGAAACATTAACGTTACTTTAGAATTTCAGAGGATTTTTTTGTCCTAGTTAATGTCCGATTTTATATATGTATCAGTTTTTTGAAAAAGGGTATGTGTACATGTGGACTTATTTCATATATGGGTAGTTCACTTATACTTTCCTAGTTTACAGGTGCTCCACTAGCTAGTGTCTCAGACTTATAAATATGGGTGAAACAGCTACACTACTTTCACAGGGCATATAGGGAAATAGGCATACAGAAATTATATTAACTATAGCCTGTCCCATAAATAGAAGCAACCAAAACAACAGGAAATCTATGAGGGCATGCTCAATGCTGAACCAGTTCGGGTTTATTTGTTTGTTTTCAATTTAGATTTTCTTACTGTAACTTTTTGTTTTTTTCTTCCTTATCCCTTGCTTTTTAGTGCAAGTGCACAGGAAGACTTGAGAGGAAGGTAGTGCTCCTAAACCAGTGTTTTCTGTATCAGAGCAATGCATTCATACCAGGTCACAGAGCCTTACTTTTTTCATGGCCACACCAACATCTCATTGTTGATACACAGGAACACATCTTCAATGCAAGGACAGGATTTTCTTTCAGATCAGTCTTGCCATTAATGTAGGAGATAGGAAACACTTTGGAAAGGTGCAGGCTGGCAATTTTAAACTTCTGTCTTTCTTTAGGTTTCATTAAAACCAAATTTCTACTTTGCTATGACATTTCTCAAATAAGATTATTTTTGGAAAATGTTCTGATTAGGCGTGTTTGTTGTCTCCATTCTCCTGTGGAGCTACAAGTTACAAATTAACCTAGCTTTATGTCCCACATTTGTGCTTTGTTTGCAGGGGACAGAGGTGTGACAAACACTGGAATTTTATTATATATGCATATATGTTTGCTATCTATATTTATTGTAAACTTATACATGTATAGCCAGTGGCTGAAAATTTACTTAAAATGAGGAGTCACTGGCCCAAAAAAAGACCAGAGTTGTTGACCATGTTTTGGGGAAGTAGAAACTGAATAATTACTGTCTTGTAACCAGAGAGACGGGGCAAAATGATCTTTTCTTCATTGTCATAGTGGTCAGTAGAGATACCGTAACAAGCAAAAATGAGCTAAAAGCATAGAGCAATAGGAATACTTGGTAGATCTGAAATAAAGGGCCATGTCACAGAAGTAAAAAACTGCCTTTGTTAACTAAGAAGTAGCCATTTTATATAGCAATTTTTTATTATCACCTTTGCCCTGCAGAATGCAAAACCCCTCCTCTTTTATTTATTCTGTTTTAATAGGATAAAAACGTGCAGATTAGTGTTGTAAAGTGGTCTCACACGGTTGTTCTGAGATATTTACCCCATTTAATTTTGCATTGCAAACTCCTCAGATTTTACGTATCAGCAGTATAACACTAAGCATTTTAATTACAATGAAGGATGAGTTTCCTGCGTTGAATAAAACAGAGACACCATCTCATGAGTTCACTGATTATATAGACACTTGATTTCTGCTAAATATTTGGCAGCATCCAGACAGAGTAAATCTGTTTTATCACTGAATAATCTATGTTTACTTAAGTGGACCACTGATTTAAAGTGGATGTTAATGGGCAACCTTAGCATAGCTGACACAGTGGAAATAAATGGTGAAAAAAAATTGCTTTTAAAAGTGCTATGTGCCATGTTTCTGGCATAATGCCAAATGCCACTGAGACGTTTGGTATTATGTCCTACTGACATAAAAGCAAAGAGTAATATATCCCATAGAGATTTATATACCAAAGAGTTCAACAGATCACTGAGATTTTTTTTTTTACATTTTCAGGAGTGCAACAAATTTCAAACATCACTGAAAGATTATAGCTTTCTCTTTATTTAAAAACAAACAAACAAACAAAAGAAAGGTAGATTTTTCTTTCCTTTGATAAGAGAGTACTTAAACATAGAAAATATAAATGTATTTGCAAATATAACTTAAAAATCAACAAAAACTGGATACAAAATTGTTTAATTTCTGAGGTTTTTAAAATTCTTATTTTAAATTCACTTTTATTGGACACAAAGTGCATCGATATGATGAAATTTAATTTTGTGAGAAGTCCCCATTTTGTCTGATATACATACTATTAATATTTGTGAAATGAGAACAAAATTTCAGTCAGACGTTTCATAGTTAGATATGCTGAGCATTAACTTTATCTAGTCTTGGACATGATTTCCTATTACCAAAAATACCTTTATATTCAGTCTAACTTCTTGCATCAACTTGTCAATCTCTAGGTATATTTTGTACAAGAACAAATGTTTATTCTCATAGAAGTTAAGAAATACCTATATTTCCTATATTTTCTTTCAACACAGTATTCACTGTTTTATCAAATCTATTAATCATTTATTTCAAAGGAAAATATTATGTCTTTTTGATTTTTCTGTAAGTATTCAGGTGTTGGTCTTTGATACTTGGATTTAAAATGATCTCTGAGATTGTTAGGAAGCAAGGGGGTTACATTTGAGATTAAATTGATGTTGAATTGTCTGCTTGCTGCATATGTGTGTTTGTCTACTTGCTGCATAATTACATTTTTTGCTTCCTCTTAAGCACAAATATTAATTTAGTATTGCTTCAGTTTTCACTGTGTGCACTTTGGGCACGTTGGTGCCCACAAAGAACAGTGGATGTTCTGTTGTTTTTCAGTTCTGGGAGCATTTTCATTTAGTTTCATGATGTAATAATAATAATAAAACACTGGCCAGTCATAATGTTTGGAAATCCTCGTTTAGTGGTTTGCAGTGTATATTTCCAAAGACATGACTTTAGTGTTCTATCTGAGAGCAAAAAAAAAAAAAGAGTATTTGACAATTTACGAACAATTTTGAGCTAAATTAGCAAATATAAAGCATATGTTTACATCCAGTATGGTTTTAGATGTGCTATACGTGTAATAACATTTATATGAAGTACTTTTAACACGTATAAATTTTGTGCAAATCACAAGAAAGCTACTGTGATCTTTAAGAAGTGTGACGTTGATGCTAACTGCTTATCACAGCATATTAAGTAACTAAATACAATTATAAGAAAAATATCTTTCCATAACAAATTACTGCTTGCAAAGAACAATGGGAAGGAAGAGGAAAAGGTTTAAGAAAAATACATTGTCTCCTAGTCATCACTGTAAAGCTATCTTAGGAATCATCTGCTTCTCAGATTGCATGATGACTTTTTTTAAGGGAAGCTGAGTCAGATGGACTTAAGACCCAGAATATTTCTTCTCTTGGTTTGTTTGCTGCTGCTCTTGCAGGTGTTGCAGAGATGCGGATACACACGAACACATCCAGCCAGACACATCAGCACAAGCAGAGAGCTTTACACACTGCCACATAAACACCAATAGGACTCTCATAAACATGCACATGGACTGTCCAGACTTGTTCCCCCTCCATGGTTGATCAGGATTGGCTTTACATGAGAAAAACATACACAGAAACACACACACACACATTGTCTAGATGCACAACCACATTCATGGATCTCTCAAATGTTAGCATGGGCTCTAAACCCATCCAATACTCGTGGTCAGACCCTGAGCCCCTTCCTTGGTCAGTGTCTCAGACCTTGAGTGTTTCCAGACACAAGTCTCCTTCTGCTCACTCATTAGTCAAGCTTCATGGCCAGCTAGTCCAGCCAGCAGAGCACACTCATGCATCTGGTGCTTTCCCTAAACATCCCATTAGTAGTTTTCTACATTCCCATAATAAGTTTTACATAATCCCACAAGCACCTTCAGGTATGCCAAAGTAAGTCTGCCTTTCCCAAGAGGCCCAAAACAATCTTTTTTCCCCCTTTCTTAACAGCTAAAATGTTCAAGATGAGCGTTGCTGAGGCTACAACTGAAGAGTTCCTTCAAAGGCCCATCAGTCAGTGTCCAAACAGTTCTGGTCTTGGTACTATAACCATTATCCTTTACTTCCTAGGGTTTGTATACCTGTGTGTTTAACTTATTTTTCTGCTTCTCTCTCTCTTTTTTTTTTTTTTTTTTTTTTCCAGTAAATGCTGAATCATTGTAATAATTGTTAGTTATTCTCAGAAACCAGAGGTCTTTACCACACAGGTGACTGTGTAACATTACATTCCACCTATCATTTCTTGTACACTTGCAATCCTATCTTGAAATTGGGTTAACTCCATTTGTTCACTAGATAATAGAATAGTATGATTAAAACAGAATCGTGGACATGAAAATTCAATATGGTAAAATTAGCCAAATTAAAGGGGCATTCCCTTTCAGTTTGAAATTAAGAGATACAGCAATCCTACTGTACTTGAGTTAAAAGCATAATGACCATAACCCATTAATAAAAAGCAGCCCTGAAAAATGCAAACTTAATTTTAGAATATAAGACATGAGATATATTTGGCAGAGACAGTAATATAAATGTCTACTTTTGCTTCAATATATCTCACCTGGTGGGGTAGCACTTAAATTGTTATGGACAATTCAGGTCACCTACATTCTAAAAACAGAATATGTAAGGGAAAGGGACTCCAGTCTTTCAGAATGAGACAATCAAATGGTAGTGTAATCTAGCAGAAGGAGGACTGAGGGGGATAATTCTGTTCACTCCTAAAAAAAGGTAAGTAAGCTAATGGGCCATGTTAGCACTAAAGTAAATGGATACAAGCTAGACATTAGTATGTCTAGTATTTAATCCTCAGAAAGCTGATATCTTAGAACCTAGTTTCCACATCAGTATAGAGGGAACAAAAATCTAAACAATTTTAAGAAGATTGTACGATATTAGACAGCACTGGATTCCACAACAGAAGATACCTTTTTAATCCTATATTTTCCTTGTTACAAAATGACTTAATCAAGCTAGAAAGTTGCAAGATATGCTCGCTTTTCAGAAACTCTGATGCTGGCATGCTGGAAATAAAAATCAATACAAATACAGATGACTAACAAGACTTCTTTTATCTAATTATACCTCTTCTAATAAGGCAATAATGTAGCTGAAGTCCAACCATTTGATTTCCTGAAAACAATAAAATGTCAAGGAAAAGTAGAATTTTTTCCTATAACATCTATGAATTACTAGTTTCCGGCAGAATTTGAAAGTCTAGGAATGCCAGAGTTAATTTAAAGGACAGTCAGGTGTTTATGGTTGGGACTATAAAGATCTGCCATGATTGTAACAAATGCTGAAAGCTGGAGTTTAAAAGCTGTCTGACCTGAGTTTCAAACTGATTTCATTTATGGAGTCGGAGTATCTGTGTGCTAATAAAATACTTCCGCTGCTTTCTTTTTAATGTTGTGGAACACTGAAAATATTTTCTTTTAAACTGCAGCTTGTTCTTCACTATACAACTCTTAAAAATAGCTGAAATACTCGATTTGTTATCTATCTGATGCTGCATAACTATAGCAACAAGACCTTGAGGAAAACCAGCTGGAGAGAAAATTCTTTGAAGAAAAAGGTGATTGAAAATGATGGGTCTAGGGAGAACCTTACTAAGGCTATAGAATAATTAAAACTGAAGAATCAGCAAGGCATAAAATATACTTCCTCAAAATCATCCTGAAAGAAACCAGAAACCTCACAAAAGTGACAACTACCGTGAGAACAGGACAATCCATACATAAGATAGGGAATATTTTGGAATAGTGTGTTTCGAACAGCAGTATTAAAGTCACTCACACAATCAGAAAAAGTAGCGAAGAGTACTGGTTACTTGGGACTTGACAAAACAGATGATTAAGGCATTGTGATCCTAAGCATCATATGATGTACCTTTTATATATGTAAGTCCCAAAGCAAAATTTGGCTAGTGTGGAGTTCCTGAGCTCCTGGTCTAATGCACTGATGAATTAAATCACTCAAAAAGGCAGAATTTATAGCAATTGGCCTAAAATTGCCTGAAGCAGCCAGTAGGAGACTTTGTAAAGAGACCTGTGTCTCCAGATCAACCCTTCACAGATGTCCAGAGACCTCCACTGCCGGGAAAAGCTATTTCAGCACAGAATTCGCAGCCCACAGGCTGCTTCTTGTTTAGGCAGTTTGCAAGACTGCAGTAAAGGAGGTTTACTTCTTTCTTTCATAAGACAATAGAGAGCCTTCTTTTGGAAAAAAGCTTTAACAAATAGCACACTCGTGTATTATATGTGAGATTCCTGTTCCAGTGTTTTCATAAAACAGTTCAAATTCTATGCTATCAAGAAAGTGTTACAACGGAGCTATATGCTATTCTACCATGAATAATAGCATTTCTTTTCCTGTCGATGCTGTCTACATTAATAAAATACATTACACTGAATAAAAACAACTAGTTGACTATTAGAGATGCAAGAAGGATCATTAACAATCTAATCCAGTAAAAACAGTTCCAACTTGGGAGAGTAGAGAACTATGTTTGATATAAGTTCAAGTGGAATTTCTATATTTTATCCAGTGATTGTCATGACCAGAATCAAATTATAAGGTACTGCAGTTGGATGAAACACCTCCACTTTTATGTTTTACTAATGTCAGTCTGCCTACAGTCTTAGGTTCAAAAATTGTCGTATGAGTATCGTTACTTTCAGAGACACAGGCAGCATGATATGAATAAGAAATAAGAATCTTTTATTTTTTTACTCTTTTCTCTGAGAGTCAACCTAGGGATAAATGGAGACAGCAGCAAACTGTATGTACACTGCATATAAAAGTCTGACCCACTTCTGGAAGAGAGGAGCAACAGTAGTTCACAAGAGAGGAAGGCTGGTATTTACCGCAGAAGAAGAAAGATTCACTTTTTGCACAGTCTGGAATCCCATCAAACCAAAAACAAATCTGAAACTCTCTTCCTGTTCCAAATAGCATGCTGTTATACTGAAGTTATGACTCTCACATCTCAAAACAGCAGCAACTACATCACAGGCATAAGTCTTCTGTTGGCTCTATCCCACTCTGCTTCATTTCAGTTTTTATTCACTTCTCCTCATGTGCTAGGAAGTCTTTGAGATCTAGTCTCAGTACATTAATAATTTAAATATAATCTTCACTTCGTGGAACATCTGTCTTTCTTCTATCACTTGAGCTAGCTTTAATTCCTCTGGCAGTTTAGTAGCACTGAGGTTTGAAGTTCACAGTATAAATAAGTTGAAAGTTGGTGCGAGGTGAAGCTGTAAAGTTCAACAAGCTACCACAGAGAATTTATTAAATAATATGGATCTGAGTCAACAATATAGAGAACACCAATGTAGATAAGAGAATTTTTTTTTTCTCTTTGAAGTCCTTAGCTGCTATCCTTAGACCATGGGATAATTAGATCATAAGCTAATTGAAACATACAAATTAATTGCACTGATTGTTATTTTTATGAGATGATAGTCTTTTCCTGACAAATTTGCTTTGATGAGGCAAAAGAAGCACTTGACATTTTGCCATTGAAAGTTAATTGCTCTCCTGCACCAATTAAAATGACACAGTATTTGAATGGAATTGCTTAATGTGCTGTTCCAAAGAAAAAAAAAAAGGCGGCAATGCATAACCTAAGGTGTCCATGCTTTTAAAGCACAATGTATCAGTCTGACCAAATTTGTAATAAACCTAGAAATCTTTTAACCGCCAGTGATTTTGGGCAGATGGTTCTTAATTTCTTAGGAAAAAAAGGATGGATGGTCTTTCAGTAAATCAATGACAAGCTGATGATTCCTCCATGCTAGCGTTAGCTTTGACAGAAATTTCCTTTGACTTCCTAGAGAGAGAGAAATAAAACTAAAGTATGCAAGTAACAAAGACTAAACTTCAGCAAGAGTTATGGGGTGGAAGTGGCAAGTGGAACAAATGAACTTGACCGTGACTGTAAGCTATTCTGAACTTCTTTCTTTCTGTTCAACTTTATCACAAAAGCAAGGGCAGTAGTACATCACAGAATATCAGAATAAATACTGTTGTGATTCTGCAAGTCAACATGGATCATAACATTCTAATCTCTTCCCACACATCAGTTCTCCCTTTGTAATGCAATGCATAGCCATGATTTGTCGTTCTTCCACCATTGGTTACTTCCAGAGAAGATACAAACAGGCACTACTAGCCATATGGTCTCTTCAAGTCCAGCAGTAAATGTAACATTTAAACTAAGTAATATTCACTAGAACACAAAAATTTATCATTTCATCTACTGACTGTTTATTATAAAATGTATAAGCAACTTTTTAAGACAAGGCTAAAATCCAGGTTTCTATTTTGTACTGGAACCACTGATCTAGAAAGTCATACATATGCTTTCTTCATTTCTTTATAGCCATGATTTTTTTTTTCTTCTGTATTATATCAGTTTTAACATAAGAACTTAAATTCCTCTTTCTAATTAAACTGCCTTCCACCTTCACCTTCATTGCTATCTGTAGCTGAATGGTTACACTATTTTTGTAATAGACAAGAGGAAAGCACTTCTGGCTGAGACATTGGTATGTACATGCACAGAAAAGGAACAACTTGTGGGGCGAGGAGGGATCCAGCTCTTCCTGCAGACAGAGGCCAACACAATGTTAACATTCCCAGTCATACAGAAAGCACACCAACAATTCTCTGCCCTCTTCCTATCAACACTGTGGATACATATTTCTTTGACTTGATGGCCTGAAGCCATAAACAGATTTTGTCTTTCGGCTTCACTGAACACCATCAAGACTGCTTACTTGAATGCTTAAGGCACTTTTTTTTAGTCTTAGTCTGCTGGGCTACTGTTTTGGAGTGGTTATTTTTTCCAGCTTTTGAACGCCCTGATAAGGTTTGTAGTCAATTTACTACTTTAAATAAGTTCTGAATACCCTCAAAACACAGCTTC
Organism: Caloenas nicobarica; assembly: GCF_036013445.1. Classification (NCBI taxonomy): domain Eukaryota; kingdom Metazoa; phylum Chordata; class Aves; order Columbiformes; family Columbidae; genus Caloenas; species Caloenas nicobarica. Next base: position 167,452,694 of record NC_088245.1, read on the forward strand.
AATAATCATCTACCAGCAAACATCACTCTTTCATTGTGTACTATTTTTTGTCTTCTGTCAATAGGCTGTTGTTCATTTTGAAAGCCACCCATGATAGGCATCTTAGATGACATCTTTTACCTTCAGAAATAAATGCCAAAACTTCACTTGAGTTCAGTAACAACGTTTCATACCTTTCCTTTTTACTTACGCTTAGTGTCTCATGTATCACAAAATTACATCAATTAAATACATTTATTTTCAATAGTATTACAGACAGTACCTGACTATTAAGTTTTTTTAAAATATTTGTATCACTTGAACTCAAATTATTTTAAAATAAACATGCACATTTCATCAGTTATCAAGTTTGAACTACTATTTAAAAGATAAAGACCAAAATATATAATTAGTATATTAGAAAACTTCTGGTTTATATTTGTCTTTACAGTTCATGTAATCTGCTTTTGATGCAATTGAACAGCTAGAAAAAATATTTAATTTTAATTCTAGAGATATTAAATCATGTTTTGACATATTATTATTGATCACATTAGTCAAGTCAATACATGCAGTAAAACTCTCCTTCAAATAAGGTACTTGTTAATATAGCTAAAATCTTGCAAAATCAGTAAAAGGAAAGATGGTATTTCAGTGTAAATAGTTGCAAATATAGAATGTCTCTAGACTGAAAGCAAACAACTAAAGGAAACATTTTAAAATTGAGTCTACTGAACTGTTTTCTCTAATTGCAGAAGCTAGCCAACACAGAAATGCTGAATCAGATTTTGTTCTTTCAGCTGCTCCTGGGAGGAATGAACTCTTGGTGGGTGAAACCAGAAATCGATTAAATAAAGCCCTGGCACCCTCCTCTTTTTAAATAAAGCTTTATTAAGCCTCAAGGAAACAGACAACTCTTCAGAGTTTTTGCTGAAAATATACCACTGAAAAAAACAAAAACCAACCAAACAAAAAAACCCGAAATAAAACAAACAACCCCCCCAACACACACACCAAAAATACAACCAGCCAAAACCAAAACCAAACAAAATAAAACAACTAAAAAAACCCCAAACCAAACCAACAACAACAACAACAACAAAACCAAAACACAAAACCAGCTCTAGAAACTTCTTGTGAACCAGGCAAAAAGCCAAAATAATTCCAGAACACACTTACTGGGAACTATTCAATTCACCTCACTCTCTTGCAGTATTATGAAAGTTATTGTAAAATAAAATAAAAAATCACCAAAAATCTGTAGGAGATTGAATTGTGATTTTCTCTGAGTCTGATGAAAGTGGGGGGTCTGAGATCTAGGACATGAAAAGTAAGATGCTATAGGAAACGCATCCCCCAATGGAAACCTGATGAAAAGGTGCAGCTGAAGAAAACAGTAACAACTGCTTCTACTCGGGCCACTCATGTTGGGTAAAAAGACAAACATAACAGGAAAGTGTCAAAGTGAGTTTGCTATGAGATGCTTTTATCAAACTCTTACTTTCCCTCACTATCATCATAGGGTTTTATTTTATCATGACCTTGCAGTTTTATGAATTTACGTCTGGTATAATAGACTTCTTTGTGTAATTATTTGTAAAGTTAGTTTGATCACTGAGGTCATACGGTTATTGGCGATGCTCAGATTCAGTTGAAAATAATTAAATCATTCCTTTTTAAATCAGCTTGTAGAAAAATGAGAGGCAAAACTTTATTCAGTATATACTTGTTTATGCATATGTTATATAATTTCACCATTTATTTGTGTTATTTCTTAACACTGCTTCAGTGTGGGGACCCTCCTATGAGATAAAGTCCTTCACAAACTTCTCCAGTGTGGGTCCTTTCTATGGGCTGTAGTTCTTCAAGAACTGCTCCAGCATGGGTCCTTTCCACAGGGTACAGTCATTCAGGAACAAACTGCTCCAGCCTGGGTCCCCAACAGGGTTACAGGTCCTGCCAGGAAACCTGCTTTGTGTGGGCTCTCCACGGGCTGCAGCTTCTTTCAGGTTATATCCACCTGTTCTAGCGTGGAGTCCTCCATGGGCTGCAAAGGGATCTCTGCTCTGCTGTGGTCCTCCATGGGCTGCAGGGGGACAGGCTGCCTCACCAAAGTCTTCATCATGGGCTGGAGGGGAATCTCAGCTCCAGCACCTGGAGCACCTCCTCCCCTTCTTCTTCACTGACCTTCATGTCTGCATCATTGCTTTCTCACATGTTTTTTTTATTCTTGTCTCTCACAGATGCTGTGTAGTGCTCTTTACCTTTCCTTAAATATGTTACACAGAGGCATTACCATGGTTACTTATTGTCTCAGCCTTGGGCTCTGTTTCACGTGGAAGCAGCTTCTCATGTCTTCTCACAGACACTAGACCACTCTGCTGTCAAAACCCTGATACATAAACCCATTATACAGTCTTCCAGAAAATGAACATTTGAAAAATAAAAATATGGAGTTTTGGTATTTGGTAGGGAGTTTGGATTGTTTCAAATTTTCAGTATAGTTGAAAAAACACATTCACAAATTAAAAAAAAAAAAAAGAAAAAAAAAAGAAACACCACGCTAAAAAGGGCCGACTCTGTAGAAATTTTGGTCACTGTACTGTCTAGTGTCAGACCCTTATGTGGTTTAAAAACTACTGATTAATATAGTACTGAGTGAGTACTGAATAGTATTGGGATAATGGTGGGTAAGTATATATGCCAAGACATTGGCCTTTTCCTCATTCTACTAAAAGAACTTACCAATTGAAGAAGATGATGAAGTTTTGTGTAAACTGATTTAGAAAGAAAGAACCAGGCTGATTTTTCATTTTCTGATGTCTGTTGCATAGCCATGCAACTTTCTCTAATTTTGATGAGTTCCTTTTCAGTGCAGTTAATACGTACAGAGACCTGCAGGAGAATTTTTAACTTCAGACGCTGCTTGGAGCAATGAATCTCTTTTTGCAGTGAAGCTTAGTATGTCTGTCTTAACCCAACTGTGGCTTTCAAATGCGTATCAGTCTAAGCAGCACTTTATTATTAAACTAAAAATAAGGAATTTTGGTACAAGGATATGATAAATAGAACATTTTAACACAGTGTGTTGAGAGGAAAAACAGGTCACTTATTACTATCTTTCTATAAAACTTTTTTCATCATTTTTTTCTTCTTACCTGAGTGTCTCCACATATGTATCCATATCTTCAGCACTTATATACTGAATTCTATAGTTACTACAGATCAATTTCTTTTTTTTTTTCCTAGGTGCATCCAGAAGTCATATCATGAGGCTCTACCATACAGGAGTTGTCCAGTAATGTTCATGTGTACAGTGGGCTCAATTCTCTTAAACAGCACAACCCCATGTGACACTAGCATGCACATTTCATGACTGAGGAATCCATGTTCACTAGATCCACTCCAACTTTTGCTTCCATATCCCATATTTCTTATTCTTATGTGAAATGTTGAATAATCAATATTAAATGATAAATAAGTAAAGAACAACACAAAACAAAATAGATGAAATGTTATGCTTCACAAAAATCACTCAACGGGACTCTTGATGATGAAAAAGATGAGGACATGAAAAATATGGCTATATGGCTGCCTAACTGTTATGAAAAGATGTTGGTTGGTTTGTTGGAGCCAGACTCTGAAACAAATATTTGTTTGCAGTAGTTCATAGTATCACAGAATGTTTGAAGTTGGAAGGGACCTCTGGAGATCACCTGGTCCAACCCCCCCTGCTCAAGAAGGGTCAGAACCAGTTGCCCAGGGCCATGTCCAGATGAATTTTAAGTATCCTCAAGGATGGAGACTCCACAGTCTCTCTGGGCAACCTGTAACAATACTTGGTGACCCTAACCTCAGTCCCCGAGGTCAGCTGATCGGAGCCAGCTCGGCTGCAGCCCTTTGAGTGGATATCGAGGTACAGAGAAGGGTTTTGTGGTTGGGTTTCGATTTTGTGACCCGGAAACCCCCGGCAGCACTTGCGAGAGCAGCTGGCGTGGCATGCGTGTTACCACGGTGAAGGCAATCACACCTCCGCCCCTCACCTTGAAAAAGTCTCTGAGAGGTCACCAGGTGCTGGGAAGGGCAGCCAGCTCGTGATGCGGGTGAGTATCACCCACACTGTGCTGCAGCAGCGGGTGGGGTAGCTCAGGTAGTAGGGCGCAGAGGTTGTCACTCCTTGCTTGTTAGACCCTCTCACCTATTGCCAGTGTCCCAGACCACTGCTGACCATGGCCTCCTCCAGAAAGAGAGCTTGTCACAAAAAGACTGCGGCAACTCAGACAGAGGCCCTGCCTTGAACCGTGGCTGTCCAGGTGTCCGGCTGCAGGGAGTGCCAGAGGCTGCTGCTGCCGGGGGAGGGAGGCAGCATTCCACCTGCGGGAGGTGTGAGCAGATGCAAGATCTGCTCGGCATGGTTGCGAAGCTTAAGGAGGAGGTCGAGACACTGAGGACCATCAGGAATTGTGAAAAGGAGATCAACTGGTGGAGTAACTCCCTGGCGTGCCAGTCAGAAAGGTCCCAGGGGGATATCGCCCAAAAGGTGATGGACCCCCTGCCCTGTCAGGCAGAGGGAGAAGACCCAAGACAGCCCCTGCCCTGTCGCTGTCAGGCAGAGGTAGGGGACCAAAAAGACGATGAAGATTGGAAGTGAGTTCCAGTTTGGCATCGCGGGCAACCCCCCTCCCTACCTGTTTTACTTCCTCAGGTGCCCCTCTGTAATAAGTTTGAGGCCCTGGATCTTGAAGAAGAGCTAGGTGAGGATGTGGTGTAAGGCCCACCTACAAGGTCACATAGGAAGAGGCGGTTGACTCCACGCCTCAAGACTGCCTCTGATAAAAAAGAAAGAAGGGTAATTGTAGTAGGTGATTCCCTTCTGAGAGGGATAGAGGGTCCAATATGCAGAGTTGACCCTCATCATAAGGAAGTTTTTAGTCTACCTGGAGTCTGGATCAGGGATATCACCAGGGCACTCCCCAACCTGGTGCACCCAACAGACTACTACCCACTGCTGATCTTCCAGACAGGTGGGGAGGAAGCTGCATCCCGCAGTCTGAGGAGAATGAAGAAAGACTTCAAGGCCTTGGGACGGATGGTGAAAGAGTCTGGGGCTCAAGCGATTTTCTTTTCCCTCCTTCCATTTTTGTGTGACAACGTGGGATGGAATAGAAAAATTCGGTCCATAAACGATTGGCTACAAGACTGGTGCTACAGGCAGGGCTTTGGATTCTTTGATAACAGCTGGTTTTATAAGACATCAGTCTGGATAGTGATAGGTGGGAAAGGTTTATCTCACAGGGGAAAAAGGATGCTGGGACAGGAATTAGCAGGGCTCATTTAGAGAGCTTTAAACTAGATTTGAAGGAGGATGGGGTTGTAGCTGGGCTTGCACCAGTGGGGCAGCACTCTAGAATCAATGAAGACCGACAGGCCTCCCATCCCCCTAGGGTGAAATCGGTGTGCTCAGCTCGCTGCCTGAAATGCCTGTACACCAATGCACGCAGCATGGGGAATGAGCAGGAGGAGTTAGAAACCTGCGTTCGGTCAGGAGATTATGATCTGGTGTCAATCACAGAGACATGGTGGGACAGCTCACATGACTGGAATGTAGTCATGGGTGGCTACGTCCTCTTCAGGAAAGACAGGCCAGCCAAGCGTGGTGGTGGAGTTGCTCTTTACATGAGACAGCAACTACAATGTATTGAGTACTGTCCAGGCATGGATGAGGAGCGAGTTGAGAGTCTGTGGGTGAGAATTAAGGGGCAGGCTGGCAGAGGTGATACTGTTGTGGGTGTCTATTACAGGCCACCAGATCAGGGTGAGGAAGTTGATGAGGCCTTCTACAGGCAGCTGAGAGCAACCTCACAGTCACAGGCCCCAATTGTCATGGGAGATTTTAACTTCGCTGATGTTTGCTGGAAGCACTACTCAGTCAGACAGCCACAGTCCAGGAGGTTCCTCCAGTGCATTGACGATAACTTTCTGATGCAAATGGTGGAGGAGCCGACTAGGAGAGCTGCACTGCTGGATCTCATCCTCACTAACAAGGAGGGTCTGGTTGAAGAGATAAAGGTTGAGGGTTGCCTTGGTTGCAGCGACCATGAAATGGTGGAGTTCAGGATCTCTTGTAGCAGGAACAGAATACCAAGCAGAATGGCAGCCCTGGATTTCAGCAGGGCAAACTTTGGCCTTTTCAAACTATTTCTAGGGGAAATCCCATGGGCAAGGCTGTTTGAAGGTAAAGAGGCCCAAGATGGTTAGTTAGCATTCAGGGATTTCTTCTACCAAGCTCAAGATCAGAGCATCCCGACACGTAGGAAGTCAAGGAAGGGAGCCAGGAAACCTGCGTGGTTAAACAGGGAACTGCTGGGTAAGCTCAAGTGGAAGAGGAGAGTTTACAGATCATGGAAGGAGGGGCTGGCTACTTGGAAAGAATATAAGGCTGTTGTCAAAGGATGTAGGGAGGCATTAGGAAAGCTAAGGCCTCCTTAGAATTAAACCTGGCAAAAGGGGTCAAGGACAACAGAAAGAGCTTTTTCAAATACATGGCAGATAAAACTAACACCAGAGGCAATGTAGGCCCACTGATGAATGGGGTGGGTGCCCTGGTGACAGAAGATGCAGAGAAGGCAGAGTTACTGAATGGCTTCTTTGTCTACTCTGCCGGAGGCTGTCCTGGGGAGCCCCGTACCCCTGAGGCCACAGAGGAAGTCAGGACAATGGAGGAGTTTGCCTCGGTTGATGAGGACTGGGTTAGGGCAATTAAGCAATCTGGACATCCGTAAATCCATGGGTCCATATGGGATGAACCCATGGGTGCTGAGGGAGCTGGCTGAAGTCATTGCTAGACCACTCTCCATCATCTTTGCCAAGTCTTGGGAAACGGGAGAGGTGCCTGAGGACTGGAGGAAAGCAAATGTCACTCCAGTCTTTAAAAAGGGCAAGAAAGAGGACCCAGGTAACTATAGACCGGCCAGCCTCACCTCCATCCCTGACAAAGTGATGGAACACCTTATCCTTGGTGCCATCTCAAGGCATGTCAAGGATAAGAGGGTCACTAGGGGCAGTCAACATGGCTTCACCAAGGGGAAGTTGTGCTTGACCAACCTCATAACCTTTTATGAGGACATAACAAGGTAGATAGATAATGGCAGAGCAGTGGATGTTGTCTACCTTGACTTCAGTAAAGCATTTGACACTGTCTCCCACAGCATCCTCACAGCTAAACTGAGGAACTGTGATCTGGACGATCGGGTAGTGAGGTGGACTGTGAAATGGCTGAAGGAAAGAAGCCAGAGAGTTGTGGTCAATGTGGTGGAGCCTAGTTGGAGGCCTGTATCTAGTGGAGTGCCTCAAGGGTCAGTACTGGGGCCAGTATTGTTCAATATATTCATCAATGACTTGGATGAGAGAACTGAGTGTACTATCAGCAAGTTTGCTGATGACACCCATCTGGCAGGAGTGGCTGACACACCAGAGGGCTGTGCTGCCATCCAGTGAGATCTGGACAGGCTGGAGAGTTGGGCAGGGAAAAATTTAATGAAATATAACAAGGGCAAGTGAAGAGTCTTGCATCTGGGTAGGAACAACCCCAGGTTGCAGTATAAGTTGAGGAATGACCTATTAGAGAGCAGTGTGGGGGAAAGGGACCTGGAGGTCCTGGTGGACAGCAGGATGACCATGAGCCAGCACTGTGACCTTGTGGCCAGGAAGGCCAATGGCATCCTGGGGTGCATTAGAAGAGGGGTGGTTAGTAGGTCAAGAGACATTTTCCTTCCCCTCTACTCTGCCCTGGTGAGACCACATCTGGAATATTGTGTCCAGTTCTGGGACTCTCTAGTTCAAGAAGGACAGGGATCTGCTGGAGAGAGTTCAGCACAGGGCCACGAAGATGATTAAGGGAGTGGAGCATCTCCCTTATGAGGAAAGGCTGAGGGAGCTGGGTGTCTTTAGCTTGGAAAAGAGGAGACTGAGGGGTGACCTCATTAATGTTTATAAATATGTAGAGGGTGAGTGTCATGAGGATAGAGCCAGGCTTTTCTCGGTGACAACCAATGATAAGAGAAGGGGTAATGGGTTCAAATTGGAACACAAGAGGTTCCACTTAAATTTGAGAAGAAACTTCTTCTCCGTGAGGGTAACAGAACACTGGAACAGGCTGCCCAGGGAGGTTGTGAAGTCTCCTTCTCTGGAGACATTCAAAATCCGCCTGGACACCTTCCTCGGTAGCCTCATCTGGGTGTTCCTGCTCCAGCAGGGGGATTGGACTAGATGATTTTTTGAGGTCCCTTTCAATCCCTAACACTCTGTGATTCTGTGATTCTGTGAAGTGTTTCCTGATATTTGGATGGGCAACCTGTGTTTCCATTGGTGTCCATTGCCTCTGATCCTGTCAGTAGCCACCACTGAAAAGAGCTTGGCTGTGTCCACTTTGTACCTTCCCTTCAGGTATCTATAGACATCAATAAGATGCCCCTGAGCCTTCTCTTTTTCTGGGCAAAACAGTCCCAGCTCTCTCAGCCTTTCCTCATAGGAGAGTTGCTCCAGTCCCTTCATCATTTTAGTGACCCTTTGTTGGACTTTCTCCAGTATGTCCATGTCTATCTCATACTGAGGACCCCAGAACTAGACAGAGGGCTCCAGCTACAGTCTCACTAGTGCTGAATAAAGGGGAAGGATCCCTTCCCTCAGCCTGCTGGCAATACTTTTCCTAATGCAGACCAAGATACCATTAGCTGCCTTTGCTGCAAGGACATTTTTCTGTCTCATGTTTAACCTGGTGCCCACCAGGACCCCTGGGTCCTTTTCTGTCATGCTGCTTTCCAGCTGGTGGCCCCCAGCATATATTAGTATATGGTGCCATTCCCAGGTGCAGGACTTTGCACTTCCTCTTGCCGGACTTCCTGAGGTTCCTGTCAGCCCATTTCTCCAGTTAGCTGGTAAAAAAAAAAAAAAAAAAAATCCCAAACATATAAACTCATAATTGCAGGATTATGACACCAATACCATGTCATGTGTTTGGTAAAGTGAATGAGAAGAGTCAAATGCCTTAAGAGAATGGGATTTATCCAAATCACACAGCTCAGGATGAGCAGAATAAGGACTAGCATATTGTAACTAAGAAAGGACATTCAGGGGAATTATGTAGCCCAAAGATTTCTGAATTCTCTTCTGAACAGGGGTAGAGCTTCCAGGAGTAGGAAGAATAAGGGACTATGGGCTAACTTTCCAAATTTTGGTTAGCTCACTCTCCAGAATCACGAAACTTTATAACACAGGAGATGAACGTGGGTATCCAATCCCGCCACATTCTAACCTATATCAGGATGTGGATCAGAACTACCATGACTCAGAAGACTGGCTTCTGTAACTTCCCTGTGGAGCACCACCCTATAGATGTGAGTTCAGTGCTCTGGAAGAATCTCTTTTTGCATCAAGTCTCCAAATATCTGAATTGAGAAATACACAATTCCTGCATCCTAATCAAGTTTAGGTATGAAAAAAATTGCAAAGAAAATGTTCCAGTGTTGTCACAACTCAGTCCTCCACAGTACAGAAAAAAAATAACTTTAGACTCCTGCAGAAGTATAAATATAAAATATATTAAAAAAAAAAAGTTGACATGATTTCCCAGTTTCAGCTGGAATAGTGTTAATTTTCTTTGTAGTAGCTGGTTTAGTGCAGTATTTTAGATTTAGTATAAGAATAATATTGGTAACACAGATGTTTTAGTTGTTGCTAAACCATCAAGGACTTTTTAGCTTCTCTTACTGCCCTGCCAGTGAGAAGGCAAGGAGCGCACAAAAGGTTAGGTGGAGACACAGCTGGGACAGCTGACACCAACTGACCAAAGGGATATTCCATATCATATGACATCATACTTAATGTGTACAAGCTGGGGGAAGAAGAAGGAAGCTGGGACATTTGGAGTTATGCCATTTGTCTTTCAAAGTAACTATTATGTGTGATGGAGCCCTGCTTTCCTGGAAATGGCTGAACACTTGCCTGCTGATGGGGAGTAGTGAAAGAATTCCTTGTTTTGCTTTGCTTGTGTGTATGTCTTTTGCTTTACCTGTTAAACTGTTAAACCCTTGAGTTTTCTCACTTCTACTCTTCTGATTCTCTGCTGCATCCCACTGGAGGGAAGTGAGCGACCAACTGAGTGGTGCTTAGTTGCTGGCTGGGGTTAAACCATGACATATGCTTATGGAGACTTGGCTTTTTCTGGGTTTCAGATAGCAGCTGAGCATTAAATCACACATCTAAGTTTTACTAATCTCCCACATAAAGCATTCAACTGCTTCTTGGGATCTGACCTTTATTACCCAAGCAGTTCCATTGCCCGACTTTAGACTTTACTGGAACTATTTTTAAAATAAATCATTAGTCGTAGTCTCTATCTACACTGATGACTGCATCCACCTTAGTAGAGATATCACCCTACTACATGGTACAGAGTGATTCATAACTGTTTGGCTCAGGACTAGCTACTTCCAGAACAGACTGGTGGTATCTGCACTACAGGTCATGTAACTCTGGGCAATTGGGGTCCCATTTAGCTCTTGAGAATCAAAATGTTTTTCTTTTCCTGTTCAAAATGTCTGACATACGGTGTAGGTTATGTTACGGGAAAGTTATTTTTATATTTTTCTTGATTTAGGATGTGGTATTAGGTATTATGAGCATGACTTAGGGTCTGCCAGGGTTTGAGTGTATTCATTAAAGTACAAAGAACCCAGTTTGCTGCCATTTCACTTATGCTGAGTTTAGAGAGTAACACTGAAAAGAACTTCTGAAACAATGCAAGGATTTGTTTTGGGTGAAAAAGTTGACTCACTTTGGCAAAGAGCCAGGGCAAAAATTAAAATTTACAGAGTGTAGATGTGTGGAGACAGAAACGAAATAGTGATGTGAGCAGCCATAAAGGTAGCCTGGTTAGAAGGGGAAAGTTCCTGAACAGAAGAAAATGCCAGCTGAAAAAATACTGTCAGAGAAATTGTCTGCAAGCCTGGGAACTGTGAGCCTGGGAACAAGGCCTTGGAAGCAGAAAAAACCTACCTTGAAAAGTACAGGTGACATCTTTGAAGCACAGCTGGGTACCTAGAAACCAGAGGCATCCTGAGATACCATCAATAAGTGCAAAAGCCAAGTAACTGTAATGGCAACTTATTATCTAAAAAAGTGGAAATGGTCTGGAGAAATAAAATTGGCCCGAAAGCACAGAAAACATCATCTCTTGGCTGTTACAGGTGAAAAATAGAGATTAGCAGCATTTATTAGCTGTTCAAAATGCTGGTGTCCTATGCCTTAATGTCTCTATGATATAAAAAGGACTTAATGTTTTTCCCAAATGTAGTCTCTCCCTCTGAGAACTTCACATTTCATGTAGCTTTTCTTTCCTAAACAGGCAGAATTCTCTGCGCAAACTTTCTGCAAGATATTGGACCCTTGCTGGGAATGCCTGGCTGGGTCTGTGATGGGGATCATCTTTGAAATGAGGCTCTGTTACTTTATTGGTTCCCCTTGGTCTCACTTCTGGGGTCTGTTTGGTTTGTCCTCCACCTCTGGGATGGTTGAGTCCCCTTCTGGGATTGGTTTGTACTCCCATTTGGGATGGTTTGGTCCCTTCTGAAGTCTTTCCAATTCAGTTGATACTGGTATTATATATCCACATAGGCAGTCTATTATATCTGCTAATATGTTGTTGATAAGTTTATTTCACTAACTATAAGTTTCTGGTAACAGGTAATAATATACATCTGTTTGGTTGTTACTATAAAATTGATTGTTGCTTTGTTATTGATTGCTGCTATGATTGATTGTTGCCATACTATTGGTTGATAGTTTGTAATACCTTGATATACACACACACATATATATATACACACACACACTTTATTAATAAAGATTTACTTGCTACTGGTGATTTTGTAGTAGTATACCTGCTAGTGGTGATTTGGGGGATATTCGAGGTAATCTGTAATAAAGTAGAGACGTTTAGAGGATAAAAGCCTCCATGTCCTTGTGTATTATGGAATCCTAGAAACCAAAGTCATGGTTTGTATACACTCACAGGACAGGTAGTCTTTTAGGTTGTGACAAATGATGATATAAGCTACTTGACAGATTTTAAGTGTGTTAGAGTCCAAGAAGCTCTGACTAGGTTCTTTGCGATACTGCACATGTGGATGTTGTAAAGTTTAATATCAGTTTTACTTATTTTAAAGATAGTAGATGCTTTACAGGATTTATGATTTAGCAGAGTGATTCAAAATATACTGTACAGCACAATCAAATATAAGTTACAGTTAGCAAAATACAGCAAGTGCAATACACAGTTCAATTACAATACCAATGTGATTCCAATTATCAGTTTTTATAATATGCTCACTATCACGATACTAGGCGTCCTCTGTCAATGGCAAGGAATACATGGCTTGGAACCACCTCAGATCGATTGGTATCTTTGAAATTCTTTTCCTGGTTGCATAGTTTTTATACTCTATGTTGGGCTAAGCCTCATATTCACTTCTCCCATGTTGGTCTGGCTGACTCAGGGAGACACTCAGAATTTTATAGAACTCAGGGAGAAACATTTATATCACCAGTTGATCAACTTGATTGCTCATAGTTGTTTATCTAAAACAAAAGCCACTCTCTGGTTCTTTTTGTGTTGAGATTAAGTCAGTTTCTTTGCCTCGCTCTATGAGCTTCTTGGGCACATCAGCTTGGCACATATCCAGTGAGTCTTCTTCCATTGCAGGATTTTGTTGATCATTTATAAAGTGGCATATGAGGGCTCCCCAAAAAAAAATAGGGAAGTCATCTGACTATTATCAGCAATAAACTATTAGTTTTACCAGTCTTTCAATATTCTTTCCTAAACAGAATTTTTTCTGTACTATGAAGAAGATTTATCCTACTTAACTCTGGACAATAAAAACTCTTGAGACTTTTTGTAAAGTAAACAGGGTGGCTGGATGACTAGGCTTTAGTCTAAAAGGTTGGTTGATTCTGGATGATACTGAGTATACAATTAGGTTGATTGTATTGAGAAATTCCAGTCTTTCAGCAATCAGTAAAGCTGTTATTTCAGTCTATGTCGTGGTTTAATCCCAGTTGACAACTAAGCCCCACACAGCTACCTGCTCACTCCCTCCTGGTGGGAAAGAGAAGAGAATCTGAAGACTAAAAACTTATGGGTTGAGATACAGACAGTTTAATAAGTAAAGCAAAAGCTGTGCACACAAGCAAAACAAAACAAAGAATTCATTCACTACTTCCCGTTGACAGGTAGTTGTTCAGCCATCTCCAGGAAAGCAGGGCTCCATCACGCATAATGGTTACTTGGGAAGACAAAAGATGTAACTCTGACCACCCTTTCTTCCTTCTTCTTCCCCCAGCTTGTATACATTAAGTATGATGTCATATGGTATAGAATATCCCTTTGGTCAGTTGGTGTCAGCTGTCCTAGCTGTGTCTCTTCCCAAATCCTTGCACACTCCTCATCTTCTCACTGGCAGGGCAGTAGAAGCAGCAAAAAGTCCTTGACTGTTTAAGATCAAAACATTAGTGTATTATCAAGATTCTTCTCACATTATATCCAAAATACCACACTATACCAGCTACTAGGAAGAAAAATAACTTTATATGAGCCAAAACCAGGACACTCTATTGGGTCATTGAACAACAGTTTGCATATAGATTTCCTATTAGGAGATAGAACCATGCTCTAATAAATGGATAGTTATTTATTAGAGCAACTTAGCAAGTTTTCCAGTTTTCCCATGCCACCACCAACTTCTTCTTCAGCTGTGGACAAATGTGGATCTGCCATTCTGTTAGGATAACACTTCCCAGTACACATCGCTTCCTGGCTTTTCAATATAATTTATTTGTGATTGTACTATAATGACATTGTAGGGAAAATAAAGGCCTTAGGAATTTTTTTCTCTATAGGAAAGCAATGAATCGTTTGCTCCTAGTGAGTAGGCAGCAAATAGATTTCCCAAAGGAATTACACATAATCAAAAAGCAATTAACACACAGTCTACAACAATGGCTAAAAGAATGCACTACAAGAGTGGACATTATTGAAAGACACATACCAATATTACTTTGTTAAGTATCATATGGATTTGTCGTCTCAAATTAGATTAATTCTGATAATTTCTAAAACTGTTTAATTTTCCTGTGTCTGATGGTGTTTGAATGCACAAAAATACACATCCAGAATATTAATATATTAGCAAGTGACTCTTAACCATTTTGTTAGTTGTCAGGAAATTGTTCTTAATTGTTCAGACTTGTACCATTGCACACAATTAAAAAAAAAAAAAAAAGAAAAAAGAAACATTTTAGTTAAGCTTACCTGTCTCATTAATGCATAGCTTTAATTTCAGTTTTTGGAAAGATGGGAAACTGGATCTAAATATGTCAAATCATAAAAACAACAACAATGCAAATTAGCACATCAATCAGCACAGACCAGGAAGAATTTACTCAAAGAGAATGACTCATAGTTATAAACATAAGGTTAGTAGTAGTGAAAGGGAAGATTAGTACAGTTGAGGTACTGGGCTAAATTTAAAATTATTTTCCCCAAGTCAGTAAAGTCCATAGTAAATAAAGACTTTTTAAGGTGTCTTATAAAAAATCATTATGAAGTGAGGAATGTGACCACAGTGAATGTCACAGGAAAGTACCTTTATTTTCATACAGTAACAAGAAAGTACTTTCAATGTCTGGAAGAGAAGGTTATTATAACTTAGACAATAGATGACCCAAAATTTTATCTGTCAACTAGTGCACGGGACATTAACTGAGTGCAAGTGTTTCTAAGAAAGATTATTCTCACCTTAAAGAGTATCTCCGGTTTTCCACTCTTACTGGGTCTAACCAGTATTTTTATCCTTCTTGCATTATCCTGGAATGCAACCCTGAACATGACTCTCAAGAAACATAGCTGTCTACTCAAAATTTTGCTGAAAGATGACTCAAAAGTACTTGCCTTTGTTCTTCAGTTTGTATTTGAGTAATTGTAGACTCTTTCTGAATGAGTAATTCATACTGCCCCTTTCTACTTCTTTACAGTTCCTCCTGAGCACCTTCTTTCCACGACTGAGTTTCAATACTGATTTACATAAACGTCTTCTGCTAAACTCTGGAATCTCTCTTTTTTGGAGTCTCACCCTAAGACTGGTAATGAATGACATGTTTCTTTTGGTCTCATTTTCTCTAACTGGGAAAGGAAACTAAAACATAACAAAAATCGTAGAATCATAGTATCATAGAATCATATAATGTCCTGAGTTGGAAGGGACCCACAGGGATCATCACAGTTCACACCATGTGTCTGAGGGTGTTGTCCAGTCTCTTCTTGAACAATGTCAAACTCGGAGCCATGACTACCTCACTGGGGAGCGTGTTCCAGTGCTTTACTACCCTCTGGGTGAAGAACCTTTTCCTAATGTCCAACCTAAACCTCCCCAGGCACATCTTCCTGCCATTCCCTCAGGTTCTGTCATTGGTCACTAAGTAGAAGAGTTCGGCACCTGCCCTTCCTCCTCCCCTTGTGAGGAAGCTGTAGACCGCAATGAGGTCTCCTCTGAGTCTCCTCTTCTCCAAGCTGAACAAACCAAGTGACTTTATCTACTCCTCATACGGCTTCTTCTCCAATCCCTTCACCAACTTCGTATTCCTCTTCTGGACACTCTCTAGTAGCTTAATCTATTTTTAATAGTGTGGTGCCCAGAACTGCACACAGTGCTCCAGGTGAGGCCGAACCAGTGCAGAGTAGAGCGGGGCAATCACCTCCCTTGAGTGGCTGGCAATGCTGTGCTTGATGCACCCCAGGACATGGTTGGCCCTCTTGGCTGCCAGGGCACACTGTTGGCTCATGTTCAACTTGCAATCGACTAGAACCCCCAGATCCTTCCCCACGGACCTGCTTTCCAGCATCTTGTTCGCCAGTCTGTATGTACAGCCAGGGTTGCTGTGTCCCAGGTGCAAAATCCAGCACTTGCTCTTGTTGAACTTCATGAGGTTGGTGGCTGCCAAGTTCTCCGATTTGTCCTGATCCCTCTGCAGGGTTTTTCTGCCCTCGAGAATGCCGACAGCTCCTCCCAATTTTGTGTCATCAGCAAGCTTACTAAGCAATCCCTCAAGTCCTGAGTCTAAGTCATTTATAAAGACACTGAAAAGCGCTGGCCCTAAGACGGATCCCTGTGGAACCCCACTAGCGACTGGTCACCAGCCCGACATAGCCCCCTTTACTAGAACCCTTTGAGCCTGGCCTGTCAGCCAATTGCTCACCCACTGCATTGTGTGTTTACCCAGCTGTATGCTGGCCATCTTGTCCAGGAGGATACTGTGAGAGACTGTATCAAAGGATTTACTGAAGTCCAAAAAGATCACGTCGACAGGCTTCCCTTGGTCAACTAGGTGGGTAACCTTGTTGTAGAATGAAATTAAGTTGGTCAGGCAAGACTTTCCCCTCATGAACCCATGCTTGCTGGGACCAATGACTGTGTTGTCATTCAGATGTTTTTCAATAATTCACAGAACAATCTTCTCCATGATTTTGACAGGAACAAGGAATGAGGTTGACAGGCCTGTAGTTCCAGAGTCATCCCTGTTGCCCTTGTATATTGGGACGTTTGCCAGCTTCCAGTCTTCCAGGACCTCTCCAGATTCCCAAGAGCATTGAAAAATCACGGTGAGAGGTCTCACTATGACATCAGCCAGCTCTTTAAGCACCCTTGGATGAATAATTTATGAGTAAAATTCAAAATTATTTGTAGGAAAACAAGAGTGAAATATTTTTATATTGCTTCACCTGAAAATTTTCTATGAAAAGTGATTGGACTAGAAATTATACAGAGCATCACCTGAACTGATTTATTCATTTTCTGAATGGCCCTGAAGCTGTGCACCAAGCTGGGAGAATGGAAAACTCTCATTGCTTCCGTATGCAACTTGTCAATTCCACATCCTTAGATTGAAAAGAAAACCTAGACTACAGCAAAACTGGAGTAAGAAATTAAACTTCTAATGTTTATTTTCATCATTGTGAAGGAGTAATCCCAGTACACAATTAATACACATGGCTTGTAGTTCTGGCCCAATGCATACTGTGGAGCAGGGAAACTGCTTCTAGAGCCTATAAGGACAAGATGCAGGTTTCACACATTTTTAACTTGTTTATATAGAATGCCAAGTTAAGGTTATAGTGAGAAAAGAAGGGATGCCAGAAAGGAAAAATATACAAAAAAAAAAATTCTGCTAAGATTCCAAACTCAAATTAAAAATGAAAAAACAAGCAGACAAACAAAATGGATTATAGAACAAGCAAATAAATCCAAGGAAGGACAAATTGAATTACGCTCTCATCCTTCTTCTGTTTGTATGCACTATTATGGAGAAGTAAAACAATAACTAAATGAGTTTTGGTGTTATTTTTCTTTCTTATGCCATGCTTGCAGTACGATGATATATTTTAAATTACAATATTGTTTCTACCGGGCCTAACTCCACAATACTGTTGAAATGAGAGATATATTCTGATGTACTCTTACCTATCTATTCTCAATAGATTGTAACAATGAACCTGTGTTAATTCACTATTTTTCTTCTGTTATCTCACCACCCTTTATTCGTTCCTTAAAGCTCCACACGATTTCACTTAGAGCTTCTCTTGACAGCATGATTTATTTGATCTACATTTTTTGTGAGCTTTTAATGACCAGCAGGTCTAAAAAGTATGTCTTACCTGTGCTCATTGCCTGAAAAATTGTTTTATTTATAATTAGATTCCTGGACTCCATGGGGTTAGATCCAAATTTCATTTATACTGGTGTAAATCGGAAGTGAATTACAAAAGTAAATAGGAGATAAATCTGAGTAAAATAATATCAGAATCTGACCCTACTGTATATCAGTCACATGTATCTGATAGATTTTTTTTTTAAGTTAGGGACAGCTGTGAATTTTGATCTTATTCAAATATCACAGTTTTCTTGCTTGACAGCAAATCAAACCAAAAAAAAAAAAACCAAAAGCCTACAACAAACCACAAGAAGAACCTAAATCTAAATTCCCATGCTATTATCATGCTGTGATATTACCCTCATCTCTGACTTCCAAAATTGATTGTCTGTGCTGCATTTTATACAGATTTTAAATTAGGCACAAGCTGGCTCTGATCAATCAGTCTAGATTAGATGTAAAAAGGGTAAATGAGACAGAAAGAGCAAGCCTTTTTATCACCACAATCACAAATTATATAATAGATTTAATAAGACTGAAAGAAATGGCAGATGGAAAGATGACACTTTCTTGTTTTGATTGTCTCTGAAGATGTGACTATATTGACTCAGAAAATTTAGAATATCTGTTAATATCTGTGCTACTTCACAAATCATTAAAAATCATTACTATGAGGACTTCATATATAAAAAAGGCATTTTTCTTCTGTTTCCATCAAATACGTCTGTCACAATGCATTTGCTGTCATGTTAAAAAAGTCATATTTCCGGAAAGTAGCACTTGTGGGAATACTCTTAACATGGTAGCAGGCTAGTATTGTGACTACCTGAGGGCATTGCTTCCAGGCAGTTGTTTCAAATATTCATAGTTCCACATAAATCAGTTCTGGTATGGTTTTGCATCTGTACATAGCATATTAATGTTGCAATTCTAAAACCAAACCAAAACTAAACCAAACCAAAACCAACTCTTTCTTTATTTCTTACACTTGGGATTGAGACTGAAGATGCTGACACATTATTTATTTTAGCATCTGAGACTCTAAAACAAAAAACACTTGCTCATTGAGTAAAAGTCACACAAATGTCTTTCCTGAAGGAAGTGATACTTCAGTCAGTCTTCAATCATTTAATCTTACTTTCCTAAGACATCTAAATTCTCCATGAGACAGTGAAGAATGTATTTCTTTGAGATCTTCTTGGACTATGATAAAATTTGCAGAACCATATTATGATTTTCTTAGTCCTTTTGGACTTAGTCCTTAGTTCTTTGACAGAACGATTCTTTGGAGTGGCTATGAGTTATTCTGAAAACATGAAGTTTGTGAATTCAACTCTGACAGCAAAATTGAGGCCTAGATATTTCCATTTCCCATTGATTTACATTTGTAAAAAAAAAAAAAAAATAGGGTGCTCTGCCAATGAGGAGAGACCCTTTCAGGATATTAGAAAAAATAAATAAATTGTGTTTCACTTCAGAGGATCTTGATATTCAAAATTTGCTTTTTAAATGTCTCTGTAGCACAGAAAATGTTGAGGAACTAGAAGGAATATTGATTCAAGTGCATAATGTGGAAAAAGAATTTGTAAGCTTATTCAACATTACTATGTAGTGGCTTGAAGATTTTGTAGTCTATTAGGAATGCAGCACTTTAGTTGGAAAGACACTCAGAAGCAACCAAAACATGTTTGTTGTCTCTATGCTCAGTAATGAGAGATGTAATTTTAGTTTTCTTAAGTGGTGCTTCTGCCAATATACTGCTAGCAGAATATCGTGAGACTATGTCCTGCCCTTCGGATAATGAATAAGTATTTTACACGAACAATGTTTCATTGTGAATACAAATATATATATTGCTATAAAGAGTTTTCTTGGCTTAGTTGTCATATATCAACAGCAAAGAAGCATCAACCTGAGATTCAGCATTGAGGATACTAAATGTTATTTGTAATGAGGTGGCTAGAATTCAGTAATAAATTAATTAATTTAGAAAAAATAACAAAAGTTTCATTGTATTATTATTTCATTTAAAAAAACATTTACCTGTCAAAATACCTGTACTTCTGCCTTTTTAGTGGATCTTGAATAAGATGCCTTACAACTAAATTTAAAAAAAAAAGAAAAAAAAGGATAACCTGAGTGTGTCTACCATATATTCATTGACTGTGTTAACAGTGACTTTTAGATGAAATCACAAAAGTTCTAATAAATGTTTTGCACGAGTTGATATAGATGTCCCATAAGCCCAAAAAGGTTTCCCACAGTTACAAGAACGTCAAGCTGTTGATCTTTTTTCCGTAGGAAAATGGGTATAAGATAAGTTTCTACTGGATTAGTCTCTGTCTCTAATTTTAAATCCTGCCAAATATGGAAAATCTGAAGTCAGAGAGAATAAAGAAGGAAAAGGAGTATCTAGTCCCTAAGTAGAAACTAGAGCCCAGAATTCAAGACTTCTAAGGAAATATGTTTTCTACAAAATGTTGCACTTTTCTCTTTCTACCTTTTTTTTTTTTAACTGTTTCACATTACATGTGCTTCTCTGCACAATTTCTATCCATACAATCGTGCAACTTTTCTTCTACCTTTAAACCAATGTCTAAGTGCCTTATCATCCATTCTCTCTACAGGTTGATATTGTCTCAGATTCTACTTCTGCACCTTTGAAAATAA
Source organism: Caloenas nicobarica (assembly GCF_036013445.1). Lineage (NCBI taxonomy): Eukaryota > Metazoa > Chordata > Aves > Columbiformes > Columbidae > Caloenas > Caloenas nicobarica. The sequence goes on from NC_088245.1 coordinate 167,473,106, forward strand.
CATAAATAACATTCATATATATCAAAACACTTGAGACAGTATGCCAAATCTGGATATGTCCAGGTTACTCATGGTACTGCGAATAAATCTCAGAAGGCCTTGTAGAATATTCATTATAACTTTATGCTGTATCCAAACACAGAGATTTTCCACTTTGGTTACCTGTTACAAAAAAATGAATCTTTCTGGGCTGTAAAACAGTCTTTTCTTTTACACTATTTTGTCTATCACCATCACGGATTTTTAGAGAGGAATGACATAGAGCACTGAAGACACCTGGGTTCTTCAGAACATCTGTAAGAAAGATACTGGTTCATTATGCTGAAAAAGGAAAAGTGTTTACTTTTTCATAGGGAATAGTGCTAGTCCAAGTTGGAAAAAAAAGAAAAAGTGAAGTTGGCTTGCATACGTATGAATTCAGAAACAGTCTTTGGGAGCAGATTTTTACAGATGACTCATGTACAAAAATTTAAAGTGATACTCTCCATCTCAGGGACTGATGTCAGGCCTCCATATTCAAAATCCAGAGCCAGAGCAAACTCTAGGGTCCAAAGGCTACAAGGAAATAGATGCTCTGCATGCCTCGATGCGGTACCCACATTGCTGGGAAGGGAAACAGGGATCAATGGATTTGGCATGTATCTTGCATGCAATTGTATAATGTTGAAATTAGGTTGTCAGCTAATACATGTTGTCAGCATGAGGGACCTTTGCAACCCATCCTTACGTCTCCTGGTAGGGAAACATTAAGGCTAACAAAGAACATTATCAGAAGACTTTATATACTTCAAAGGAAGTACAGCTACTCTCATATTACTGAGATATTCCCAATAAGTTTAGGTAAGTTAATGCAGTTGAAAAGTATATATCTTGTAATAGTAAACAAAGCAGTATCTTAACTTTATATTATATTTAGTTAGAAAAGGAACAAACCTTAGAAAAGATTCCAGTAGTAACGAGGTTTTATTTTAGTGTCCAGTTACCACACTCAAGATAACACATTTGTCATGAGACTTCATTCAGAACAATTAATTAACCTGAAATCTTATGTCGCATTTTGAAAATATAACTAGTCTCCCCAGTTGTTATGATGGCAGCTGGAGTGTATACTCTCAATTAATTAATAAAATATGTAGCTTCATTAGTTCCACTGTATTTCTCTTCTGTAGAAGAAAATAATCATGACCATTACATACTTCTAATACAAAAGTGTCATGTTATAACCCCAGCTGGCAACCAAGTGCCACACAGCCACTCACTTACCATCCCTCCCCGTCCCCGCAGTGGGATGAGAGAGAGAATGAAAACAAAACAAAACAAAACAAAACAAAACAAACATCATAGGTTGAGATAAACACACTTTAACAGGACGGTAAAGAAAAGAAAATAATACTAATGATAATGATAAGAGATTCTACAGAACAAGTGATGCAAAATGCAATTTCCCACCACCCATGACTGATGCACAGCCCATCCCTGAGCAGTGGTTGCCACCCGCCCCCAGACAACTTCCTCCACTTTTTTGTTCAGCATGACATCATATGGTATCGAATATTCCTTTGGCCAATTTGGGTCAGTTGTCCTGGCTATGTCCCCTCCTAGTTTCTTTTGCACCTCCTCATTGGCAGAACATGGGAAGATGAAAAGTCCCTGACTGTTTAGCGATAACTAAAAACATCAATGTATTATCAACATTATTCTCAGACTAAATTCAAAATACCAGCTACTAGGAAGAAAATTAACCCTATCCCAGCCAAAATCAAGACAGAAAGGAATCTCTGCAAGGCATACATAATCAATGTGTCTCAATTATGTAATGTGTAAATTCAAAGTAAGAGATTATCTGCATAACAAATTATTCTCCAGTACTGCACTGCCATGTCTAAGAAAATTTCCCTCTAATAATTCCTGAAATAGGAAGAAAGTATATAGATTTCTTTATCAACAAAGCTTCTTTAAGCACGTTTAATTTATGTGGTTTCTAAGTATCAGCTCATCAGTGAATCACTGAAATTGTCCACAGTGTTTTATATTAAAAAAAAAAAAAAGGTTTTAGTGTTTTTATTTGCCTAATTGCATTTTTAATCTTCCTATTTGGTTAAAGGAGAAGCAAAAACACCTTTCTATAATCAGAGAAATATAGCAGGGCATTGGATAACAGAGTGTGTTTACAGGAGATATGTGGGAGTTTTTGTCTTTGTGTCCAGATAACTAACAAGTTTGTCTATTTAATCTACAAAATGCAGCAAGTTTGATTTGATGGATTTACCTTGTAATAACTCAGTTTTTTAATATCTTTTTTTTACCCAATGATTATTAAATTATGACTTACTGGGAATTTATTAATAATAAAGAAGATAATCTCTCACCTGTAGGGTTTGAGTTCAGCAGGAATTAAAAGCTGTTTCTATCTAATTAATTTCAGTGGTTCATACATGAGAGATTTTCAGTTCCAGCTTCAGTGTCACAAACTTACTATCATACTTCTACTAATTGCCAGACTCATCAGAGAGCAAGTCTTTTAAAAGCTAACTTAAACTGAACTCTGTACTATTTACTTCCTTTGTAAGGGTCAAGCCTGACTAAGAAAGCACATGCGAGGAGCAATCTTTGCTGCAGACCTGTGAGCACACAAAAAGAAATGAAATTTCTGAGGCTGTTAGAATGGAACCTCTCAGCCTCATTGCTTCCACATCATGTTTTGAAGTTAATGTAATAGGTAGGTTGGAGGTAACTTAGTTGAGGAGACATGTTTTCTTACGCATACTGAGAAAAATAGTCAATCATTTAAAATTCAGCATTTCTATGGCCAGTCCTGGCACTGAGGAGAGCAAAGGCCTTGAGCCCCTGGACCTTGAGCCCCTGGACCCCCTGCAACTCTCCCTCACTGAGTCTTTTTGGTTTGGATACCTCTACCATAAGTACATGCACACTTCAAATAGACAATTTAAGAATCTTTTATTAACACAGCAGTTATTTATTCACAAATACATACAAGAGACAGCTAGGAATAGTGTGGCTCTAAGCTGAACATTATATTAATATGGTCAGCACTCTGGATAAGACATCAAATCAATCTGCTTGCCAGGCATGTGTCAGTCAGGCAAGGTATAATTGTTTCCTTGAACAGGCTGATCTTTGATGCTACTGTGTTGTTACCCATTTTTTCCTTACATCATACACCTTTTCATGTCTATATCTTTCCTCTTAAAGCTTTGAGCTGTTATTTATTATCTCCTTAATAAAACTTCTGTCAATGTTTTTACTATTCTTATCTGACACGGATATAGTTTATGTACTTCCTTATACCTCAATAGCTTTCTGAGCAAAATTGAAGTTACACAGCTGGACTGCACCAAAGTAGGCTTCAGCTCACAGACAGATGAATCTCTGGTCTCAGTATTATATTAATGCCTTCTTAATTGTATCACACTATTCCTGTGCCAAGCAACAAGTAGAAACATCTTAAAACATTCAACAAAATGAGAAAAATATATATAATCTCTAATACTTTTCAAACTATTTAAAGACCATTTATTGTTTCATCAGTTTCTCACTGATAATTTTTTTTTTAATGCAGTAAAAGAAAGATTATCAGGGAGTAGCAGCTGGGCCTTTTATAGATTTGTTTGTTTTCCACATTAATTCTTTAAAGTTGCTGTTAACAGATTCAGATGTTGGTTTTTGGTTGGTTGGTTGGTTTTAGGTCATAATATTTATCACTTCTTCCTTTGACACTCCTTTGGTATCTTATTTTTTTTTTCTTTTTCTCTTTTACAGGAGAACAGCTCATGTTCTGGAACTCAAATTGACTGCAGAAAAGGACTTTTCAGTACTATATTTACTGCTGTTACAGTACTTCAGTTAAATATTCACATTATATGAGGGTGTATCAAAATGCCTATTGTAATGGTATAGCCGTCACCGTGATGTTGGATTCTCTTCCATATAGTATGAGTTATAAGTTGAACCTCAAACTTTAAATAAAGGATCATGGGTGTAACATAACAACAGCGATAAAATAACAATAGAAATAAAAAAATAACAACAATAATAATGTTATTATGATTTTAGTGTTGTTATTATTATTATTGTCATCATCATCATTAAATTATAAAAATTCAGGCAGAAGGAGACTTCAGAGTGTCTCTAGTCTAAGCTCCTGCTCAAAGCAGGGCCACCTTTGAGATCAGACTAGGTTGCTCAGGGCTGTCTTAGGTCTGAATGAGTCCTTGTAGGGCCATCAGGACACTGGGGCTGCAGCACTTGCCCTATGTGGAGAGGTTGAGGAGTTGGTCTTGTTCAGGTTGGAGAGAAGACGGCCTGTAGAGGACCTAACAGCAATCACCCAGTGCCTGTGGGAAGGTCAGCAAGGGAACGGAGACAGTCTCTTCACAGTGGCAGGATGATGAGAGGTGGTGAGTATAACTTAAAGTAAGAGAGGCTCAGACTGCATACAAAGAAAAAACTTTTCATCTTCAGGGTAGTCAACAAGTAGAATATGACTAAAATCAACATGAAACTTTTTAAGTTAAGGTATCTGTCTGATTAAATAAATTGTTAAGTAATAACTAGTAATGAAATGCTCCTACCAAAAGTATTTTAATCCAGGGGTGGCAGTAGCCCTGCAGAGCATCACAGTGACTCATGACTGTGTGTGGGAGGTGAGGGTAAATGTCAGAGCATTGAGCAGACAGAGGTCTCCATCAGGCCAGGGAGCAGGGGACCCTGGGCCAACTGTCCCTTCCCCAGTGGGCGCCATCCCTCAGGGCCTGGGTGCAGTGGTGTGGCGGGTGCAGTGGTGTGGCAGATGCACTCCCGCCTCCCCAGCCACATCAGCAGCAGTTTGATCCAGGCTCCAGAGGAGAGAAGAGTCCGAGCTGCAGCCAGGCCAAGAACTCATTCCAGGAGACCCACAGGGAAGCAGAACAGCAACAGACAACTGGTGGCTTGTGGGCGCAGGGAGTCTCGTGCAGACTCTTCCTACTGTATGCAATTTGGCTACAAGTCAACCACTTCATTCTATAAATACGACAGCCTGGATGAACCCACTTTGAGCTCTCCCTGCTAAATAGGTGAGCTGTATGGCAAAGGTTTTACTACTCAGAGGTCAGTGAATGAGCCCAATTCAAGTTCAATATTAATCATTTAGCTCAAGTAGATGCACACCAAATGTAATGGATTATTTAGAGATCTAGGGTTGTATGATTTTTAATACACTCTTTGATTCACGTTACTTGGTAGACTAGATTTGCTAAAATTTTAAGCTCGTGTTTACCAAAAGCAACTGCAGACTACAACAAATGCCTGCAAGATAAAGTCTAGCTTGCATTTTGCTGGGAAAAATGGAACTGAATGGGAAAACAACGATCCACGGCTAATGCAGACATAACAGATATCTGCAAAGCGGGGCCTATTTTGCACTTCGCTGAGAAGAAAGGATTTATCCAGACAAAATGGCACCTTCAAGGATATGGACCAAAACCAATCTCTGCAACTGAACAAAACAGAGGCCCACGTGGAGTCGGGGAAAAAGGGTCCAATGGGGAGCAAAAGGACCTGGTGGTGAAATTTTGCTGTTGGACTGGATCTTGGTGTGAGTGGTCTGTAAAGATATAAAAGTTTGTAGTTTTCTATCCTTGGGTGGACATCTGCGCAGGTACCCAGCTTGAGCCAGACCTTCTGCTATTCTACTCCATTAAACTTTTTATCTTTTGAGAATTTTGTTTCCTGAAAGTCTGTTTTGCATGCAGCTAAGGGCCTTGCCTGACAGTTTGCCAGTGGAGCTTTAAAAACAGGCTCTGGAGCGAATGGTTATCAGGGAGCGAAGAATCCTGAATGTTTGCACCACGATGGACTCAGGCCTCATCTGAAAGTTTGTTTCTGGAGGTCCAAGACACAGTCCCCGGAGCGAATGGTTATTAGGGCTTGAAGATGCCTGAAATTTTGCTTCATGAATGGATACAGGCATCTGGAGAGAAGGTAAGCAGCATTCAGCTTGGCATATTTCCCCCATGCAGTAAATAAGAGAGTGAACCTGCCATCAAAGTCTTTTAAATCGTGCTTCTCTTTAAGAATTTTAAACATTGTTCTGCAGCAAGCAGAACCCTAAATTACTCCCCCGCAGCAAGCGGGCAGAGCTGGCAGCCAGCAACCAGCCCACTGTCCAGAACATCTCCCCCCAGAGGCAGGGTCAGACACAGGCTCGGCACAGGACCTCTAGGACCTCGTGGAGCCAAAATGGGGCCCTGAGCAAGGGCCAGAGACAGTGAGTCTGAGAGGTGCTCTTGGGGCCCTGAGTAGACTAACTGAGACAACAATTAGCAACTGAGATACCCACATTTCACAACACAGTAAATCTCACTGATCTAACTCCTCAAACTACTGATCAAAGTGATTTTAGGCAAGTATTTTTATTTCCTCCAAATTTAAACCAAATACCCCTCTGATTATTACCTGTAGTCCTCATTATGGATTGTCAGAAGGGTTGGGATTTTCATTAAAGCTTTGGGTTTAAGGACCAAATTCTGTTCGTTGCTGCACATCAGAGAAGTGGAATAAGTATTTTCCTGAAAGTAATAACTCCAGTTTTACAAGGATGTCACTGAGAGAAATTTAGAACTATTCTTGTGGAAATGTCAGCTCTCACCGCCAACAAACAGTGCCATTATCTCTGCTTGTGCAGTATATATTTGGTGATCATCAGTAATCCCTTTGTTGAATCTAACCTATTATCTCTACTACAAATAAAAGCTGCAGAAAATTACAAGTAAGGTGTTAAGGTGCTAACAGGCATTATCTCATGAACAGTACTGCACATTACTGTCATTTGACTCTAAACAAAGCCTCAAGGCCTGAAAAAATAAAATATCTGATTGTAAAGCCCAGTGGTTTCAGCCATCTCTTTGCCAGAAAAAGAAGAGAAAAAAATAAAAAGGAAAAATAAAAAAATAAAATGAAATGCCTGAATCAGCATTTTTTGTTATCAAGCAATTAAAATTGAATTTAATCCCACATTACTTCTAACTGAGAGGTCCTGTGCTTTTGATAGTCTGTCCTTGAAAGCTACAATTTTAAGTGTAAGCTTTCTCATCTTGCATGGCGTAATGATAACTTGCATATACTCTCCTAGTCTGTGCTACATTAATTTACTGTTGGAGTTTAATTAGCCTTTTGCCACCAAGTGATTAAGATGCACTCTGTTTTATCCAAAAGTCATGTCCTGCTTTTAACACACTATCAGTCTATTCATGTTCTCATGCCTGGCTTTTATAACTGTCTGTAAAACTGCCCTTTATAAACTCAGAAATTCAGGATTTTTCTGCAGCTCAGAAAAAAAAACCAAAACCTTGTGCAACAGCACATTTCATAGAGTAGCTAAATGACTACACTAAAAAATGAAGTTGTAAATCTGACAATGCATAAACGCAGACACTGAGCTATGGGACTGGTAGAGCTTTGCATTTTGCTTAAAGAGAGAGCTGGACAATTTTGCCTCTTGGTTTTCTGAAAAATCAGATTATACCAGCATTAGTTCTAGTTATGCACATGACAAGAGTCCAATAACAGACTAAGCATATTGATCGCTGTAGTGCAAAGCACTCTTTTATTACATGTTAGAGTGGCTGATCAGGCACAAAACCTTTTATACCTCTCCAAATGAAAACTCAATATTTTTCCATTGTCAAGGTTGTAATTTACATTTACTGGTCTTCTCAAAATAAAGTCTATGAATTTCATATCCAGAGTGAGTCAGCTCTTTGAAGTGAGTTGTTAGTCTCCAGATTTTTAAATTGAACGATCTTGAGGAACTCTGGTCCGATACATCATGGTTTTTGTCATTTAAAGTTATTATCTTGATAAAGTAACAATACATATACATAAATAAGCAAATTCAACTTATTTATATTTTCATTAAATAGATAAAGCATATATATTTTATACTGAAAATGTATTTATCTTTTTAGAATTAGAAATTATTAACTTTCTCTACAAGTTTTTATACATTTGAAATGATGTAGCTGTCAGACCTCTTGATGCTTTCCATTTTTTTTGCAGATGTTCAGATCTGCTGGTTTCACTGAGTCCTTACCCTGATGGACAGAACACACAAAATCGTAAAATGATACACTACAAAGAGTTTTACAGAGAAAAGAGAATAAAATAGACCTTTGATTATTTCACAAGGATGATAACGCAGAGAATTCCTTTCCTGAATTCCATTTTGTCTAAAGAGGCAACATGCATTGTTGTCCGGAAACCACAAAAGAGTTACAAAGCGTGTTGAAAGTGTGTTTAAGATGAGTTCCAGCTAAATAGGAATTAAAAGTTGTGCAGGCCTTTTTCCTATTCTCTCTCCAAGGTGAAAATTAACTTACAGGAAGCAACCTTGAACTTTCATTTTGTTTTGTGTCACTGTACAAATGTTAAAAAATAAGTTAAAAACTTATCATTCGCTTACCTGCAAAATGAGATGACAAAAAACTTTCAGCAGCTTGTTAACTAACCAGAAAAATGCCTAACCCTCATATGTATGTATTCTTGTACACTACAGTTCCTCAGGGAAACTAGCTTAATGATCAGAATTACCTTCATTTTCCCATGTCTTAGCAAGCTGCCATCTGACTCACATCCAATATTGGGGTTCATATAGTAGTTTTTTCTCCTTCTACCTACCTAAAAAGAGTGAATCTTGCAATATGATTGACACTCCTTCTGTTTTCATTTAGACAGTTTTGGGTGACATACTCATGCCAATTGTTCTGAAACAACAAGCATCCATCTTTCCCTTCCCAAAGACCTGAGGGATATAACACTGACCCTTGATGTCCTGTTGGAAGAACAGGAGTGCCTCAGTCAAGTCAGTAACTCCTAGACTTTCATAATGTTTTTCCTTTCACATCTGCCCAGGTAACGTTATTTGGAAAGAAAATATGTCAAACTTGTGTCATAAACAGCCTCAGCCAAACCTTGTTTTACATTGTCCTGCACAAAGACAGTATCTACTGTCATTTTCCAAAAACACATGTACAGGAATCAGTGCTTCCATGTTACACAGTATCTCACAAACAGCATTTATCAAGGATATTGAACATGAATTTTAAATTCCTTCTGCAGTCACAGAGGATTTACTCCAACAAAATCCTTTCCTTAGAATTGCTGTTTCCTAAGTTAAAACTTTGACATGTCAAGGTGACTAGTAAGAGAAGTTACTTAGACCAGTCTACTTAACTGAAAAAATCAAGATACACTACAAGGCAAACCACATAATTTGCAGCAAGGGAACTCAATTAGAGAAGAATAGAATCTAGATGCTACTCAAGAGATATTTTTTGCATTTTACACTTAAGTCATCTGATAAAACAGTGAGTAGAACTTGATTCTGGAACAGGAAAACCTGGGATTCTCCCGTCCTAGCTGCCTGTCCTAATAATTAAACTTAAGAAACATATTTATTCTTTCTATGTCTCTGTCTAACATACATTTTTTGTCTATTGCTTTTGTGGGTTTGTTTGTTTGTTTGTTTTGTTTTAATGCAAAAGATAAACAACCTTACAAGCACCTCAGTCACTGTCTATGTGATCCAGAGCATGCGGTTAGTTAATTCTCTTTAAAGTTTAATGATACAGTTTGAATATTATTAGATGAATTAAACAATCTGATCTAGGTTTTCCATGACCTGGATGAGCGTTGTAAAGATGTAGTTGTTAAATAAAAGGTGAAGCTATAATACTGTTACTTTATTATTGCATGCTTTAAATAAAAATCAGGAAAGTTTATTCCTCTTTGTAACTAAAATGCTGGCATTTAAAACTTGAGCATAAAGAGATTTCTCCTAATAGTACTGAGTAAAATTGCCAAATCCTCCCTGACAGCTGGTTTTGGCAGCTTTCCACTCAATAAGTTGTCACTCTGTTTGCCTAAAATATAGGACTATACGGCCACCGTAGTTAACCAGTTCTGGATTCTAAGATAAGCAGGGCAAATTAAACCCACCCAAATTTTGTGGGGGAGAAAATGTAGAACTTCTCATTATGCTTAATAGCACAGGGTAACATCACAACCAGCTCTGAGGCTGAAAGGGAACACAAGTTCAGGTTTTTGTACAACTTTATGTAGATACATCTTAAGTCATTGTAACTGCATCTTGAGTCAGCAAGAACTTTGAAGTATATTTACCTATTTTGCTCACAGGGAGCTCCCTTATGAGAAAATCATTTAGACTACCTAATAAATAGAGAAAGCTTTAAAAAAGTTTATACACGGGTTTCTTCCTCCTTTTTGTGTCTTTGTAGGGTGGCTCTCAGCTTTCAGGCTTGTTTTTCATTAACTCAATAATTTTATGAGCTGAAATCCCTTAAGATGCCTACCAAGTTTTTCAATATCTGTTTGAGCTGCACTTTCCTACTTTTTTCATGTGATTCTCCTATTTGCTGCTAAAGCCACACCCTAAACTCTGGAGTCTTTTTTCTTCTAAGTATACTTAGCCTGTTCCAGGGTTTGACCACCCTCTCAGTAAAGAAATGCTTTCTAATGTCCAGTCTAAACATCCTCTGGTGCAGATTTGAACCGCTGCCACGCGTCCTGCCACTGAATATGAGGGAGAAGAGCTCAGCACCTCCCTCTCCACTTCCCCTCTTCAGGAAGCTGTAGAGAGCTTTTCTTGAAACAATCTCAAAATCCTTAGACCCTCCTCATAAGATACTGCTTCCAGTCCTTTCACCAGCTTTCTTTCCCCACCCCGCCTCCCGGACATTCAAGGATCTTCACAACCTTCTTAAATTGTGGGGCCCAGAACTTCACAGAGTACCCAAAGTGAGGCCTCACCAATGCTGAATACAGCAGGATAATCAGCTCTTTTGGCTGGTTGGTTAGTTGAGTCACCTCTGCTTACAGCTTTACTTCAAAGTGCTTAAATGCAAAGCTCTTTTTTAGCTGAACACTCCAATTTGAGACTAAACCATTTTTTCCTAAGCTCTTTCCTTCATACATTATAAGACTATTCTGGGGTGGAGAGAAGTGTGCTGTAGTTACACTGATACAGTCCTCCACAAAAGGGGTTCTGTTGATCGATTTTGATCAGCTTGGTGTTGTCTTACAAGACATTTAATCAAGTCCAAGTACAACCATGCAAAAGTAGTAGTAAATAGGAGGAGGAGGAGGAGGAGGAGTAGTGGTAGACCTTTAACTCTGTTCAAAGATTTTTCTGCTGATCTTTCATTGCAGAGCATGTACTTGATACCATTACTGTGATTCATCAAGCAAAGTACTAATCATACATAGCTATGACATAGGGCATTTATCTCCATTTGATAGCCTGGCTCTTTACAGTAGAACTTTTCCAATTATGAACATAGATTACCATCGAGAATATTCAAATTACAAAGACGGATAAATATTCACCTTGGAAAATGGCTTCAGAAGAAAGCCAATCTAGATGAAAGTCATATAGGTCTTGCAAATACATCCTCACTGCTGTAAAATGTTAGAGCAGAACATTGTAATTTGACTGTATCCAGAAGTAACAGAGCTCTTCTGCCATTCTTACAGCACATACTCCAGGCATCTACTCTGTCATTTTGTATCTCTGAATGTTCTTGCAGCCCACAAGGGGTCCAAGAGCCTCTGATAGTGACATATTTCTTATAGCTAAGGATAGCAGTGGAAAACCAATTATAATAGCTTCCCTACTAAGCCCCGTGGTGTTCGAATCTTTGTAACCCTTGTGGTTTAGTTTTCTCTGAACTGCACTGTTAAATTTCTAGAGAGACCACTGTTCGAGGCAGTCATCATTTTTTGAATTAGAACTAATGAAGAACACTGTGGAGGAGACACACTGTGCTCTTTCAGGGGGATTTTATTATAGTTACTTTAGCTTTGTTAAATCTAAACTTCTAAAATGAATTTGGGGTGAAGACAGTTATGCTACACCATCATTTGTTATTGCCACTAACTTTATAGAAGAGAAAATATTTGTTAAAATGTTGTGTATACTTTCAGTCTGCCCATTCCCTGCCCTCACTAGAAATTGAACTGTTAAAATATTATACTCTGAAGTCCAAACATTTAAGACTGTGAACTGGATGAAACAGGATATGTGTCTTGTAAATAATTAATTATGAATCTTCCTGAAATTCAATGGCATGATTCAGGATAAAAGCTAATTAAATCAAATTTCTTCTGAGTGGCAGGAAAATTATTATTTCACACACACAGTTTGCTTCTACATCAAGTGGTGAGCAGCTTAAAAATTAAACACCAGCTTAATTTAATAAGAGTGACCTTGAAAGGACAAAAAATGAGTTCTACATGAAAAGTTGTTCAGTAGACTCGGAGGGAAAAATCACCAGAGAGGTTTATAATTTATATTATTTTTTATTCTTTACTAGTATCAAATCAGATCACAAGAATTTTTAAGTAAAGAGTAATTTTGAAAGAAGCTTAAAATTTTAGGAGCTGCAGCTTTCCATGAATATGATGAATAGTTTCACCTTGTCTCTCCATCCTTCTTTCTATAACTACAGGGAAAACATATAATTTTCTAAAGGTTTTCTTTCAATATTTTCACTAGAAAATACTTCATAAGCCCACAACAATTTACTTATTTTTAATCTGTCTGTCAGAATGAAAAATTATTTTCTTCACCTGAATTTGAGAAGAAATACAGAAGATTATAACCTTTTCTTCCAATAGTACTTTAGAACAGTTCTGAACTTTTTTTCTCTTTTTGACAATGTCACAGAGGTACAGAGGAGCAGCTAAGGACTTTGAGTTTGTCTAGTTGGTAGAAAAGGAGGCTGAGCAGGGTGACCTCACTGCTCTCTGAAGTTTCCTGAGGAGGGAAAGTGGAGAAGGAAGTGCTGAGCTCTTCTCCCTGGGATCCAGTGGTAGGACACATAGAAGCGGTTCAAAGCTGTGCTAGAGGAGGTTCCAACTGGACATTAGGAAGCATTTCTTTACTGAGAGGATGGTCAAACCCTGGAACAGTCTTCCTAGAGAGAGGTCAATGCCCAGAGCCTGTCAATGTTTAAGAGGCGTTTGGACAATGCCCTTAATAACATGCTTTAGCTTTTGGTCAGCCCTGAGGTGGTCAGGCAGTTGTACTAGATGATCATTGCAGGTCCCTTATAAATGAAAAATACTCTGCTCCATTCTGTGTCATAGACAGGCATGTACTTTGCATCATCAAAATTCTTCCTTCATGACAGCTCCTTCTTGTTTACTCTCCTGAGTCAAATTGAATCTTAGGAGGTATACTTTTATTTTTTATCTGAAGGCTTTTTCTTTTTTCCATTTTTTGATCCTCTCATAAGGCTTACATTCAAAGTATTTGCAGTATACTTCTTTTATGATTCAATCTAATTTAAGCTCAACAGAAGTCAGATTGCAGGCTTCCTGTCCTTCTCCAACTGCATTCCAAAACCAGAGCAGAAGTATGAAGTTAGAACAACAGGAATTCAAACAGCAACATGATATCATCTAATGCATTGTTCTTCATTCATAGGATTATTAATCATCATTAATTTGAAAGGAATTGATTCTAAACTGTTTATGCAATATGGAGTTGTCAAGGAATACATGAATTCAGGGAACTTCTTGACATAATTTAAATACTTAGAAAGAAGCTGAGAAAAGTGAGTTCATTAGAACAACCAGGGACTGAAGTCTTTCAAGATTAGAACAGTCACAGCAAAATACTTTCAAGCCAGTAGTTTAAATATGACTAATGTCTTTTTTTAAAAAAAAAGTTATTTTAAATAAAACTGGGTGCAAAATGTTGTGGAATACTATCAGTCTGTATTAATAATTACATATTTCATAAAGTCATAATTTTTGATCATCTAGTCCAATTTTTGTTCAAAGAAAGTTCAAAATTAGATCAGGTTGCTCAGGGCCTTTTGCAGACAAGTTTTGAAATTATTCTAGGACAAAGACTCCACAGCCTCTCTGGGAAACCCAGTGCAGTGCTTAACTGTTCATAGAATAGTTCTTAATCACAACATTTACCTTATTTACCATATTTCATGTAATATAGATTTAGGTCTGTCCCTGGTCTCCAGACAAGACATAAATCCCAAGCTGTTGTGTTGTTGGGGTTTTTTTTAACCAAATTTCCATGCAACTTATACATCTGTGGGTTGGGGTTGTGGTTTTGGTTTTTTGTGGTGGTGTGAGTTTTTTTTGTTTTGTGTAGTTTTTTTTGTTTCTTGGTTTTTTGGGGTTTTTTTGTGTGTTTGATTGTTTATTTTCCCAAGGAGCAGGTGTTGGTCAGTGCTGTGGCATTTTTTCAGTTTTGGAAATATAGGCAAGATGCATGATGTAATCAGCAAACTTTCCACTTGTGTCAACCTTTCACAACTATGAATCAAGATGCTGGGGTGAGAAGAGGTTGCCACATATTCTAAAGTGACCTGAAATGGGCATTTTTTAATTTATAGTTTGCGTACAGACTAGTTATTTAGATCATGCTTTAACAATTTATTTTACTGAATTCATGATTTATGAATGATTATCACAGTTATTGTTTTGCTTCTGAATGTTGTCAAATTTTATAAGGGAGGAAAATCTGAAATTACAGGATTTCTGCATATATATCAAACATATGTTTACATGAGCAGTGATTTTTCCACAAAACAAACAAACAAACAAACAAACAACAGATTAAAAGAAATATTAGAGAATTCTTCTGAATAAATAATTTTTTGTTGTTGTATAAATATCTGTAAGATATGAATTTTTGAACATGCAGACCAAAACAAATACATGGAATTTGCATGTCTTCTACTTGGCTACAAATTTTATTACTCATTTGTATCAATTAAACCACAGAAATTCATTGTTAAAATTAGATATAACATTCTCAGTAAATATTCAACAGAAGCTCCTGCTTTTTAAGGAATGTCTGCTATAAGTGAAATGTAGTCATGGATGTTAATTTTCAGATATTTGACTTGCCAACAGAGGCATCAGAGCAAGTTCTATAATAAAGTATATGAGAAAACACATGCAATTGTTGTGACCTTTATGTTATTAAGATTGACCATTAAAAGAAACAGAAAAGCAGAAAAAAATAGCTTTCTTCCAGAATGGACACAAATAACTTAAAACATTGTGAATGAGAAAAATAACAATTCAAATGAATAATTATGTCATCAGCTTCACAAAATTAAACTCTACAAATGAGAACATAAAAAAGGAAAAAAAAAAGGACATGGGGGCTGTAGTTAGATCTAGGCAGAATTATTACTCTTAAGAGAAATATTTATCGTTACAACTGTTATGCAGCTACTGTTTTATATGTCTATACCTCACAAAAATATAATTATCTGCTTTTATATCAAAATTACTTGCTGGTAGTTCTGCACATTTACAGAAATGCCACCATTTTTCAAGGTTTTAATGTTCAGTAGCTGTTTCAAATTTGAGCTAAGCTAAAATTCAAAAACTTGACAATGTTCAACCTAAACTCTTGAGGAAGTCATGATTCTCATCATGAGAATAAAACCCACCCAGAAGTTCAAACTTTACAAGACATAAACATGGTAGCCAGCTTTGTTCAAAAATTAGTGACTCCTCACTATGTATTAGACTTCATTGCCTATTTTTGTGTTGGAGCTTATCTGGGAAGAAACACTTGGAATTCACTCTTTTTATTTTTTTTGCTGACATATTTTATTCAAAAACTTGACTGTATCCTATTCAGTTCTTCAAAGCAAAGTTTTAAATGTCTGTTTCTGGAGAGAGGTACAAGATCTGACCTAGATGCTTTCTTACAAACCATATACAAGGCATCCTGACATGAAGTTGCAGACTAAGACTTATTTAGATTGTTGCTGCTGCCTTATTCTGAAAAGTTTTTCTTTCACCTCTTGGATTTGGTATCTCAGCCTGATTTACTGACTTTTTTCATGTGCCTATATGCTTCAAGATCTAACCATATAGGTATGATAGATCAATGAGATGATCAGGATTTGACTCTGAGGCCAACACTGATAAATCTGTTATTATCAAACCTGAGGTTTTATATGTCTTAGCTAGAGATTTTAGGCTGATGTTTGTACTGTTACTCAATGACCATTTCTTTTAGAAAGCTGTTTCATCTGAGACAGCAAGGAAATTGTCCATGCATCAAGTACTTTTTTGGTTATTATGCATCAAAAGTATCTTGATCTGCAAGTCAGTCTACACAGAAGAAAGGCTCCGCCTCTGTTTATTGAGTATCCCTTTCTCATATATCTACTATTTCCTGAGTCTTCCATTTTGACTATAACTATGTAAAATTCTCTCCTGCTGCACTGAATGACTTCTAGATTGTTTCCCTTCGATATACTGCAGTCTGTGTCATTAAAGGCAACTTCCTCCATACTGATATTTACCTAGACAGTAAACTCTGTCTGCACAGAGTCTGTATTTGCTCATTGTATAGTGTGAAGGTTGCCCTGTGCTTGCACTCACATTTAGCTTGCAGCTATAGTATTGGAAATAGAAGTGTTTGTGCTGCTGGATAATTTCAAGGGATGTGAAACTATGAGTTTGTAGTTGGAATAAGTATACATTTAATTGAAGTATTGATATGCTACAAAGAGAGAGTGGGTTTACTTAACTTCAGACATCTGTAATATAGAAACCTACCTTTGATGTGGACACTCCAGTGTCTTTTTCTATTAAGGCATTTAAGATGCCATTTAACCAACATATGTTAAATATGTGCTAAATGAGACATTTTTCACTCTGAAAGTGGCTATTTTTTCTCCTTTGCCTCAAAAATACCTGATGGGAGGGAATGAAGATGAGGGAGCCAGTTTTTTTTCAGTGGCACCTCGTGACAGGATAAGAGACAATGGGCGCAAACTGAAATATGTGATATTCCATCTTAACACAAGAAAAAGCTTTTGTACTCTGAGGACAGTCAAACACAGGTTGTCCAGAAGGATTATTGTCTCTCGGTCCTTGGACATACTCAAAACCTGACTGAATACAGCCATAAAAAACCTGATCTACCCGACCCTTGCTTGAGCAGGAGAGTTGGACTAGATGATCTCAAAAGATCCCTTCCAATCTCAACAACTGTGTGATTATGCAATTTGATTGCTCCTGGTTGTTATCAAAAGGTAGATTATCTCAGCTGACATCTTCTGAGATGTTTATAAATAAAAGGTTCCTTTCTAGTGATGAAACAACTAAACTAACTCTGTTGTGGAAGCAGCAGTCACTATTTCAAAATCCTTTGATGGGTGTTTATCAGGACAGCAGAAGACATATGTGCAAAGTTTAAGAAAACATTCTGTTGCCCTACATTTGCTTTAATAGCTTGGTTCTTGAGAATAGTTAAAACCACTAATTATTCTTCCAATCTGAATCATCAAAAACAAACAAAAGACTTTAAAGAGGCATTCAAGGTGTGATTAGAATAATCTGAGCTCAACAACAAAGTCATGAGCAATTAAAAATATAGCAACTACAGCAAACAGAGGTAGATGTGTAATTAAGTTAATATTGTGTAAACATCCACAGGATGTCTTCCAGGTCCACAGGAAACCATTAAAATGCTAGCAATGCCAATGAGACGATGAAGTAAACTACAAAGCAAGAAGCAGAGAAAGAGGAACTTAATCTTATTAATGTAAGCACTAAAAAGGCACTAAAATAGCTAACACTGTGCCATTAAAAAATTAAAACTCTTTTTTTCTGATAACATAAATAAACTAAATAAGAGAAACAGTTATATTCCTACCTTTCAAATAACCATTTGAAAATGTAATTGGGCAGTCTTAAAAAATCATGGTCATGAAAAGTTATTATAAGAACGTCCATGTAAATGTATTAAGCAAAATTTGAAATATTTTCTTTTCCCTAGATGCATATAAGTGCTATCACCTCCAAAGTATAATTACACTAGTTCTACAAAGGCTTAATTATTAATTTACTGCCATGTACTATATTAAGTCACTCTTTCTTATGGTCTCTTTCCAGAAGCAGATAGAAATTAAAAACAGACCTTTAATTTGTCTTCTTTCCCTTTTGGAATATTAGTATACCACTATCATTATACATTTTTTAAAGGGAATTCTTGTAGTATGTAATTATTAATTTCTTTTAAAGATTTATAAACTACAGCTTTCATGATCCAAGTGTTTAAGAAATTGTGGGGAAAAAATTATTTGGGCTACTAATTATTAATATTTTTTAGCTACTGATATGGGAAAATACTTAATCATCCCCTTGTTTATTGTGTCTTCCTTCTCACAAAATATAAAATAGAAGCATCTATTATTTTTTTTCTCTGTCCTCTGTGTTTAAAAAATTCAGCTTTGTTGTTAAATATTGTTCATATGCAATTCACAGGATTTGTTTGATTCCTCATATATTCGAACTCCTTACTATCCTTATTTCTATCACACCCTCTCTCCTCTCCTTCCCAGAGCGATAATAATATTTACTTCAATATATGTTGTTGCTGGTTTGGTCTTTTTGTTTAATCTGTTAAATAATTACAGCTTGATAAGCCCAGTTGCTGGAGAAATCTATACCATGCATATGTACCACTAGCGGACCTCCATCCTACTCAGCGAAAGAGGGGATCAAGCTGAGTCTGTTGGTATTGCCTGTGTTCATGTGATTGCTCTGTGGTCTGCCTGTGATCTGTGTGTCTGGTCATGTATATGTGTATTTTTGTATATATGTCACGTATGTGTACACTCTGCATGTACATGCTGAGAATACATCTTCAGGCCCTCTACTGGCTAGACTTGGGGACATGAAGTGACAGCAGCCTCATGTCTCTTAGGCTGTTGACTCTGGCATGATATATATTCCTCTAATAACTCTAAGCACAGAAACATCCTTCGTCAAACATTCCTGCTTGATGAGTTATGACTTGGATCAATTTTAAAAGACTGTATCAGCTGTGCCAAGTATATACTGCAAACTACTAAACCCTAAATGTTAAAAGATAAACTTCATAGTTGTCTTTTATCTGTGATTTTTACTTTTCACTTAAAGACATTTTCCAGTGAATTTATTATTATTATTATTATTATTATTATTATTATTATTATTATTATTATTATTATTATTATTATTGTGTGTATCTGCTTACAGAATCTATATACCTATATAACTTCAAATCTTACAACAGTAGATACCAGCCATTAATTTTTTGTACTGTTGAAGTATAACATTTTGTATTCTTTTGTCTAACAACTTCCAAAACTCTTGAGATCACAGTAATCTTGAAAATAGCCAATATTTTAAACAGTGTTTTAAAATAATTAATATAATTGCTACTTTTCCTTGTAACACTTTAAGAGACACAACAAACTTCAGATATTTCAAAATCTTTTCTCCTACCAAACTTCTGCTTGAACCAGAAATATGTACTAGAATGATTAGAAAGTTCATATCATTTGAAAGCTGTAAAGATCTTCCTTCAAACAGAAAACATCTAAAGATACAAATGTTAAGAGACAGAGTGTAGCCTTAGGAAAAAAGGTTAAGGCAGTATATTAAACTTCCCTCCAAAAACAAATATAAAGAAGTTTCCCTTAAAAATATTATTGGAAGATATATACTTCACAAAACGATGCCAATGACAAGTGTAGATGTATAAGAAAACTACACACTTCTCATTAAAGTATTTATCCTGTAATATTCAAATATTTCATGTCTCTTACACTGCTTATCACTGTTCTTTAGAGAAATATTGCAATGAATTTTCCAAGTGAAGCTAGGATTTTTAGTTGATAAATTAGAAATTAGGCCTTTGGCCATTTTCCGCCTCTTTTCCCTCCAAGGGACATTGGAGTAATGGGTATTCTAACCTTCATCACAGTCCATTCAGATTCCAGCTATAAGAATATTACATAGAAAAATATAACTTTAAGCATTCAAAGTTTGTATTAATATACTGTTCAGTGCAAGAGGAAAACATGCTTTTTATTTTCTAACACCATCTTAAAAGATCACCTGATCAGAGGGAGAAAAAGAGTTCTTCCTTCTAGATCTGTTTAAACATTGTGCCAAATTCAGAAGTCTTTTTCTCAGTTGCCCATCCTACATACTTGAGGTCTCAAAGGCATACGCTAGGCTTCAAATTTCAATGTAGGTTTATAAAAAAAATAAAATGCACAGACCTATTATAGCATAGTATAATTTAAGGATTTAATATTGTTTTGGGTTCATTTTTGTCTTGCTTTAAGATTTTTCTCTTGAAAATAAGAGATTCACATACGTAATCTGATTTCTTTTACACAGTTAAGGTAGAAACTAAAATTCTCATTTCTTCTCCTCCTCAAAATATCATGACTCATGTGTTATTTAGGACATGAAAAATCACGCAGATTTTTAGATACTTACTTTAGGCCACATACAACTTCCTGATTTTCATTGTTGCTTCTTCCAAAGACACACGGTATATTATGTTTTTTCTCCCAATTTTGCTGAATTGGTTAATCTTTATATATCTTTCATTGATTTCATTACACTTTCATTCTCTATTCCACTTAACCAAACTGCCCTTGTATGCTCATTTCATCTTTCTAAATATTTGTCTTTTAATCTTTTTAAGATCTTGAGTTTTCACAGAAGATCAGGTTATGAGTGTCCATGATGGTAAAAATACAATAAAGTAGCCTTAACACTAAATCGTTATTTTTCATGGAAATATTAGTTTCATGGTTTTATTCCATTTATCCAGGTCATCTCATAACAAAATACACACGTCTCATAACAAAATACAGTTTGATCTCATATCAAATTAATTCTTAGATAGAAAATGATTTAAAACCTCTTTTTCTAAATGAGTATTTTAAAAGACTGATGATGCTTATTTTTCCAATAACAATGTATTTTGCTGGTTTTCACTGTAAAGAGCAATATTTACACTGTAGAGAACAAAACAGATTTTAACCCAATCTAATTTCACATTCTTGGATTTCCTTAAGTTGAAAAAAAGCTTTTTAATTCACTATTATACTTTGAAAAGTATTCATGAAAATACTCATGCTTTGTTTCAAGTTCTTCCAGACTAAACTCAGATATAGAGCTTAATTACTCCTTCAGTGGATGCTACTTTTCATTAATTAATAACAAATGTCATTTGTCATCATGCTGGTCAGTAAACAGGTTTTCTTTTGTTCTTCAGAAGTGATTTACATTCTTTTCTGGCTTGATTAGTCCAAGCCAGATTTGTGTCATCCACACAATGTAACCACAATTTATTTGTTAGTTTTAAGCAGATTTTAGAAGCAGAATATGAGACAGAAAGACTCCAGTAAAAAGGAAAAAACAAAACAAAAACAAAACAAAAACCACAACCAAAAAAACACCAGAGAGAGAAAACAATAAAGAAACAAAAGAAATAAAAACAAGTAAGAAAATTTTTGTTCTGGTTTAACCCTGGAAAGCAGCTCAGCCTCACACAGTCACTCACTCACTCCCCCCACCTCCACCCCGGTGATATGGGGAAGAGAATCAGAAGAGTAAATGTGAGAAAATTCATGGGTTGAGATAAAAACAGTTTAACAGTAAAAGCAAAAGCTGTGCATGCAAGCAAAGCAAAATAAGCCATCTCCAGGAACAGAGGATTCCATCACACATAACAGTTACTTCGAAAGACAAATGCTATAGCTCTGAATGTCCCTGCTTCCTTCTTACCCTAGATTTTATTGCTGAGCATCATGTTATATGGTATGGAATATCCCTTTGGTCTGTTGATGCCAGCTATCCTAGCTGTGTCCCTTCTCAAATTCTTGTGTACCCCCAGCCTCCTTGCTGGTGGGGTGGTGTGAGAAGCAGAAAAGGGCTTGACACTGTATGAGCACTGTTCTGCAACAGCTAAAACATCTCTCCATTTTCAACACTCTTTTCAGTACAAATCCAAAATATAGCTCCATGCAAGATACTATGAAGAAAATTAACTTTATCCCATCAAAAAAACAGTACATTTAAGAAAAAGAAAAAAAAGCTTTTTTTTTTTTTTTTGTGGAATCTAAAAAGCATAGCCTAGCCACAACATAAATACCTTAATCAGAAAGCAGAACTTAAAGAACGTTTTCTTCTCCAGTAGCCAGAATATATATAACAAAACAGCATGAGTTTTCTAGAGCAATAAGGTGAAAGTCAATACCATGGAGAATCTTTTTGAGAACCATTGTTTAGCTATATGATTTTTTTGCACCATATTATGCATGTTGTTCACTATATGATGCTATTTCAAATAAATTATCTTGAAGGAAGTCTGAATGGCATGTCACTATACTGTACAAAATATATTTTAAACTAAAAATATTTGTACTTTGTAAAATTTACAGTGGAGGTAAAGTTAAATTAAATTAATTTTGTCCAGGAAAATATATCTACACTTGGCCTTATCAGTGACTTGATCAATGTCAAACAGCCAACTTATGGGAGAGCCAAAAATCAGGACTTTCTGCTCCACATTCTTTTTCTGATGACAAGGGGGGACATTTATTTCACTAACACATGATCCATGTTGTGAATTAGGAGTTTACAATCAAACTAAGACCAAGACAGAAATCTTGTCTGAGTATTTCCCATGTCTGGTTAATCTCACTTGCATCCAAAAATAATAAATTACTTCCTTTTTAGCCCAAGGTTCCATGGGTGTCTAAGTGCACAGTAATTTTCAAGAGCATGTATTCTGGAAGATTAGTATTGATCTATGTTCAAGGAAAGAGGATTAAAGTCCCCTCAAAGACCTTGCAAGGTTCTGTGTAGAGCAACTAATTTCAACATTCGTGTTGAAGGTGCCTAGCTCTGACATTCAACCAGAAAATGAGAAGATCTTAGTCTCAAGGGAAGCTAAACATATGTGTTTCGTGGGAATATGACAACCACAAAAGTATATTTTAGTCAAACATGGTATCCACCTATCAGGGGAGAAAGATAAAAGCAACTCTGAAAGCTGGAATCAGAGATCCATATTTTCCAACTTAGTTAAATACCTTAAACATCAGATTCTATGTTGTCTCCTTTATTACCCATCAATGACTTCTGTATGTCTAGTTGTAAATAAAAAAATTCTGGGCTTTTTTCAACCAAGGATTGGATGTCTTAATAGTCATAACACTCTCCTGGGATGCAAAGCCTCTTGCTTCTCACTTGAAGCATTTAGTTCTCCACAGACTCATTAAAAGAGATAGGTATTTAACTTACCAGACAGGATCAGCCATGTGGTTTGTAAAAGACCTTAGACATCTGTTTTAAAAGTGTCCATCTCTCTGAAGACTTTCAGACACCTTAGAATTTTGTTGATATCATAGAGTAATCGTATAAAATAAAACGACATGCATATCTGAGCCAAATGAGTAATGTTTTGGTGAGGTAACACCTAAGCTAGTCACCTAAATCAATCCTAATGGATACTATCTGAGTTCCAAAAGCTTATAAACTGAAAATATGCATGCTTACGTCCTTCCACTAAGGTGTAGTTAACTCACCGTCATTTTTTTTTGAGAGTTAGAACTTACAGAAAGTTAAAAAAGAAGGCCCGACTGTATCATGGGATAATTTTTGACATCTTGATCACATCTTGTTTTGGAATACTTACTTGTTGACAAGTTCTGAAGTGTAAAGTATAGTAGATACAAGTTACATTTTCTTAACAAATGTTTGTTGGTACTCATAAATTCAGAAAAGGCGGTATCACTGTGACGGAGTATTGTCTAACTAAAACTATCTTTCCAAAAGACAAAAGTCCTGTTGTAGACAGATACCTTTTCCTCTTACATTCCCATGAAAAAATTTTCTCTATATAGTTGGAACTTGAAGTGCAATTATATTACAAAGTGAGACAACATAGCAACACACTCTTGAGGTATTGAGCGATCACATTTCAAAGACCTGTAAACTAGGCTTAAGCAGAAAATGTGGTGCTACTGAAATTAATGGACTACACTAGCTGCTTTGAACATATAAACTTAATTTAACATCTGAAACAACAGTTCTGCTGCTTTACCTCTCTTTATCACTAACAGTAAGCAACAGGGGGTATAGCAGTTTGCTACTTAATGAGTTATAAATGATCCAATTAAGTGTCTCCTTGCAATTGTCTTCACACTTCATTAGTGAGGTGGCTGTTTATTAAGCTAGGAAATTTGTTGTCTTTCTAATATTCATTCAGTTTTAGTTAAATTTATAAAGGCTTTGGTGGTATTATTTGAAAGAGGATTTGACAAACTAGTTAAAAATATTTTTCCCAAATTATTTATTCCTCAATAACATATTCTATTTTTTTCATGAATGTATTGAATAGAATGTGAAGAATGTGCATGCAGTATGTGTTTTACAGATTATTTCACCCAATATATCTTGTATTCCACCAGATTCCTTTGTCCCTTTAACTTTGGTATATGAGGAAAATGGCATTTCCTTTAAAATTCTTGGATTACCTTAATAAATCAACTGACCAGCAATGGACCATCAAGCCCACCATAGACCAGAGTGAACACAAGGAAATTATATGCTCAGTGGAATCTGTATTATTATAGTGCAAAAATTTTATTTTAATTCATTACTGTGTTTTATGTTTTAAGACAGACATTAGAAGAGCATCTTAAACGACAGGTTGTAAACAGCCATTGGAAACAGCTACTAGTGGAAGGCATTATAAAATGACTGACAATTCCTATAGATCAGGAGTTAGGTCAGGAAGGCAGAAGTAGCAGAGCAATTAAACTGTGTATCCTCTAGTTCAAAGTCTTTCTATTTACAGATTCAGTTTCAAAGATTTACTTTGATTTTAGGTATCTGTTTTGTTGTGTAGAACTAACAAATGAAGTTTGTAGTGTTCAACAAATGCTCTATTGAACCGTAGAGAAGACAAAGCCCATGTCTAAGCTTATCCTTGAATAGTCAGAGTACTATTTTGCTGAATGTAGTATCATTGCAAGATCAGTTTGCAAGTTCCTTTTTGTCTCTAATGAAGGACAAAGATTACAAGCTTGTCTGCCTTTTGTTGTCTTTTGTGAATACCATAAAAAATAAAACTCAAAAAGCTTTTTTTCTGAAATTGGATTAGGGCTTCAAAATGCAGTGTTAAATCTAACTATAAAGATACATTTTAAAAAAAAGTTTTTGTATGCAATTGTCAAATTGTCATCTTAATATCTTCATGAGCCTACACACATGGTGCACTAATAGACTAATACAATATTGAAAAACCACGAGTTACATATTTTAAAAGTATACATGACAGACCATTGAAAATAATTGCCTTACCTGACACCATCTTGAAGACTATATCTGTCAGTGTCATGGTTTAATCCCAGCTGGCAACTAAGCACCATGTAGTTGCTTGCTCACTCCCCACGCCTTGCCCCAGTGGACAGGAGAAGAGAATCAGAAGAGTAAAAGTGAGAAAACTTGTAAGCTGATATAAAGACAGTTTCATAGGTAAAGCAAAAGCTACACACACAAGCAAAGCAAAACAAGGAATTCATCCCATGAGCAGGCAGGTGTCCAGCCATCTCCAGGAAAGCTGGGCTTCATCACATGTAATGGTTACTTCGGAAGACAAATGCTGTAACTCTGAACACCTTCCCTTCCTTCTTCTTCCCCAAACTTTATATACTGAGCATAACATCACATAGTATGGAATATCCCTTTCATCAGTTTAGGTCAGCTATGCTGGATGTGCCCCCTCTCAGCTTCTTGTGCACCTTCAGCCTTCTCAATGAAAAGTCCTTGTCTTGGTATAAACATTGTTTGGCAACAAAGAAAACATCAGTTTATTGTCAACTGTCTTCTCATACTAAATCCAAAACAAAACACTACACCAGCTACTAGGAAGAAAATTCACTCTATCCCAGCTGAAACAAGGACAATCAGATATGGAAGTATACTTGTGGAAGAGAGAAGTGAATTTGTGTTATCTTAATGGTACAGGCAAAAATTTTTCCAGAAGGCAAACTAAGCCCAAAGTAAATTAGGGACTTAGCAATCATGTGCTGAGAAAATACACTCACTAGAACTCAAGCCAAAATTCAATGCACACCTATAATTTGGATTTAGTTAGATTATTTTAGTCACAAAACTAGACCTTTATTTACTTTTTTCTCACAGTCCTCTCTCCCCACGTGGTTTTGGATGGTTGGGTCAATTAGTAATGTTTTATTCTGTGAGAAGGCTATTATTCCACAAGGTCCATACGATGAGAGAGCTGAGCTTACAAAAGATTTAGCAACAATCTGCCCATCAATATGAGACTCCATGATAGAAGACCAGCAGGGATTAACTTATTTTAAGTACTGAAAGTGGAGATAGGCATCTCCCTAAACATCTACATTTAGTCATGGTTCAGTCAGCCTAGAACAGTTAATCCTGTGTACTCAGCTGCTTGTACTTCAATGGAAAAACTTTACTTATAAGAAATTCATGTCCTTTTAATCTCATTTGAATATGTAAAGACATTTTTCTCTCCTCAAATTTTCCCTGTTCCTGTATAAAAGCTCATATATTCACAGAATCACAGAAGTGTGTAAGTTGAAAAGGACCTCCACATAGGTCACAGAGTCCAAGGCCCTACGCAGAGCAGGTCCAGTTACAGCAGGTGGCTTAGAATCATGGTCAGTCAGGTTCTGAATATCTCCAAGGATGTCACTGGGAAACCTGTTCCTGAGTTTGATCACTCAAGTCAGAATTTCCCATGTTTCGATTTTTTCCACCATGTTTTATCAACATTGTGTGTTGTTCGCTGGCACTGTTTTCATTTGTTTGTTTTGTTTTGTTTTAACACTCTACTATTGTAGACAGCAGTAAAATCTCCATGCTGATTTTCATTTATCAAGGCTGAACAAACCCAGTCCTCTGAGCCTCTCCTTGTACATCATGGGCCGCAGCCTCTTACACTTTGATGGCCTTCTGCTTTACTCATTCCAGGTTGTCAGTGTATTTTTTGTACTGTGAAGCCCAGAATGGACACAGTCCTCCGCATGTAGTCTTCAGGCACAAAAGAGAAGGGAATAATCACTTCTCTTCATCTGCTGGAAGAGGATTAAAGGATTAAAATAACTGTTCTGATGTAATATCTTTCTTAACTTGTGCAGCATTTCTCCTTCAGATCCTGAATAAGCATCCTACTTTCTGTTTCTGTCTTCTAGTACTGCTGTGTCACTGAATGGGTGGCCCCTTGTCTTCCTTCTGAGCTAACATAGCTAAGCATAAATTAGAGAACCCTTTAGGGACAACACAACTCTCTTTTCAGGAAAACCACAGTTATGGAATACATACACATGGGAGTTAAAAAGATGGGAGAAGACAATGATTTTCACCCTTTCTGAATCTACCTTGCAGAACGTCATCAGATGAAACAAAGATATAATCAACTGAAAAGTACAGGTTGGTGCTAAAAAAATTAGTAACAAAAACCACTATGGAATGTAAGGATTTACCTAATATTTCACAGTCATCGCATAACCTAATATATCAGTGTAGAGGAAGCACAGGACGAGACCTCTAGAAAGGCCACATAAAGAGGGTCTGCCAACACAATTATGTATATCTATATAGGTTTTGCTGCTGTTCCACTGTCCCGTCCCAACAGATGGGATGAGGGATGAGTTAACTCTGAACACGACACGCGCCCTGACTCAACAGATGAGACCAAGTGTGAGTTAACTCTGGGTTAATTCTGCGTGGTTATGTGAAGTAAATGACAGACAATCACTCCAGGGGTCCAATTCAATTATGAATTTTACTAAAAGTAAAGAGGAACTGCGTATGGAATTATGTCTTCAGATGTGGAATTCAAAAATAGACATGTGCTTCTTCAATGTGTCGGTAACCTTCACAGCTTGATTATTCTTTAAGTAAATGTCATATGATTTTCCTATTTACAGCTCTTGTCTTTCAGTTTTTGTACCCTTCAAATATTTTAAATTGCTATTCTCATTAGCAATTTCCTGTAGTCAGTTTACAGTATGCAGATTTCTTATTTAATATTCTCACTAGTTCTTCCAGAGACCGGATTGGTTTTATTCTTAATTTCTAATTTTTTTCCAGTTTGTCAAAGTATTTTTCGTTATAAAATGTCACAGTCTGCTCAATGTTCTAATAACTAATTTTTAATACCAAAACGCAAGGAGTACCTTTGTTTACTTCCCAACACTTTTATTTCTGCAGTGTAGTTTCACTTTATTTTTTGGTTGTTACAATACCTTGAAGCTCACATCTGGTTTGATATTCTCTTCAGTTCTAGTCTTTATTGCCAACAAAATTTTCTGCCTCCCTCAGATGGTCTTTCTGAATTGTTATTCCCCAGATATACAGCTTTCATATTTCCCAAGACTGAATATAATTTTATTTCCTGCCAATAATTCTAACATCCCTTCATCTTCTTACAGTATTTCTTTATCCATAATGATATTTGCAATACATTCCGATTTCATATAATCTGAAATCTTAATTAATGTGCCACTTAGCTGTCCATCCAAAGCAGAAATAAAGTTGCTAAATAAAACTGGGCCTAACAGCAATCCCGGCTACACTTCCCTGGCCACTGCAATTTAACATAACTTTTCTGATTGTCCTTCAACCAGTTTTCCACCAGTGTGATGGTTCTAATTTGAATTAGTTTTGTATATAACAATGGGGATTTTCTATTAAAAGTATTCAGTACAAGGTATCATGAAAATTAAATGTTACTTTTGCAGCCAGATTGTGTTTCAACCCATGAAAGCTTTCAGTGCCTTTGTTAGAAAAAGGAAGTCCTGAAATAGCCGAGGTTATATAAGACTTTTGCATGATGCTAGCAGATATTACACAGGTTTTGTAGGAAATCATGATATTCTTCAGCTCCACCATGGAGACCAGGCAGGACACTCTGAAGTGTCAAAATGGCATGAAACACCAATGTTTAAAACTGAATCACTCCTTTAATTTCCATCTTTAGTCAGTGTAGTGCAGCAGTCACATGCAATAAGCAGTTCAGAAAAGGGACCTGGCTTATAAGCGTATAAATCTACTGTGTTGTCTCCTGGAAGAGACAGTCTTTTTCTCTTTGTCTAGTGAAAACTGACAATAGAGCCCATTTTAGCTACCATTAATTATCCAGAAGGAAAATATCTACAGCCCATTTGGGTTAGCCACACAAAGACATCAAGCAACATTTCAGATTCCCTAAGGTACAGGAAATACCCTCACAGGGCTAACAGAAGCGATGTAGAGAACCATGTAAGAAAACCATGCTTTTATAAAATAGCTAGAATACCCAAAACATCTTAAAACTTACTCTGTCCAGTTCCGGGCTCCCCAGTTTAAGAAGGACAAGGAATTACTGGAGAGAGTCCAGCAGAGAGCTATGAAGATGATTAGAGGTCTGGAGCACCATTTTATGAGGAGAGACTGAGAGAGCTGGGTCTGTTCAGCTTGGAGAAGAGAAGGCTGAGAGGGGATCTTATCAACGCTTACAAATATCTCCAGGGTGAGTGTCAAGAGGATGGGACCCGACTTTTCAGTGGTGCTCAACGATAGGATGAAGGGCAACAGGCACAGAGTGAAGCATAGGAGGTTCCATCTGAATATAAGGAGAAACTTCTTTACTTTGAGGGTGACAGAGCACTGGAACAGTCTGGCCTGATAGATTGTGGAGTCTCCTTCCCTGGAGACATTCAAAACCTGCCAGGACGCCTCCCTGTGTGATCTGCTCTAGGTGATCCTGCTTTAGCAGATGGGTTGGACTAAAGGATGTCCAGAGGTCTCCTCCAACCCCAACCATTCTAGATTCCTGTCTGTATACAATGGAATTAAGCCACTGTGTTCAACTTAGTGTTTGAATAGACCACCACCCTGCCCTTCCTCTATCTTCTCACCCTTGTTCTTGTAGTTTTAGTCTATAACTCTGTGCTAAGATCCCTTCACCATTCACCTCATAGCTTTTAGTCTATAAATTCATATTACAATAAATAAATCCTAGTAGGTAACAAGGTAATAGTCCCTTTCATATTTGGTAAATATTACCCAATTAATATACATACACAAAGCTTAACAATTAATTAGCATGCAATACCCACAGCTAATTAAGCTGCTCCAACCAGTGCTAATATAGTCATAAAAATAAACTGCCCCTGGGGAGCCTGAGGGAGTCTCAGTGAAAGGTGTAATTGTACTAAGGAGAAATATCATCCTTATCTTCATTGTCGATACTGCCTGATGTGTTGGATAGGATGCTTGTCTGGTGACCCCATTGCTGCTCTTCTGATCTGGCCACTGGAGATATGTTTCCCTTTGTCTTTCTCTTTTCCTTCCTTTCCCTACCTTCTACCTAGGAGCTTTAAATTGATGCATACCATCAATTTCAGACCCTACAAAGGAAGTTTTATTCGTTTAAGATCATTCCAACTTTCTTTGTGCAACAACTGTACTATCACTCAGAGACCTACTGAAATATAGAAGCAACTGCACAAAGAAAGAAGGGAAAAGAAGCTGATATCTCAGCAAGCTGGCTTAAAAGAAAACTAAGATGTCGCTAGCACATATATCAAGATCAGACATCAAGAAAGACTTTCAGGTTTTTCAGTCTGTATGAATTTAGATTTGATAATCCATTTCCTGGAACATAGCTGCTGAAAAAGCAGACGCAGATCAACAAAACCTCTTGCAGTAATGTAACTGATCAAACTAAAAAAAAAAGTGTAACTGTCATTTTTTTCCTCAGCATTATATTTATAAAATTGCCTTTTTTTTAGTATATATACTTTCTTCTTTACAACAGCATGTAGCTGTTTAAAAATTCATCGGAATAAAATGAGATATCACCCATTATTTCCCATAAAGATTTTACTTTTTAGATAACATGTCCTCAAAGCTCTTAAGAATAAGGTAACTGTGGTTTGTAGCAATACCCAAAGCTTTCTTACTTGTTTGCTGTGTTTAGTTCTATAGTGTTACTAACATTCCTGCATTATTTATTTGGTTTGAAGCAGCTGGAGAAACAAGCAGAAATAAATCTCAATAACTCCAGAAAAAAGCATACCAACATACCTTGAAAGCAAGCTTGAAAAGGAAGACAAGACAACTCAAGTAAATGCTGAAAAGGCCCATTGTGAGATCCTCTTCCTAGTGTGAAAGCGAAGTAACATTTATGAAAGAAGCAGACTTCTTTGGACAAAGAAAGTCCAGATATGCAGATTACTTCAAAAATTATTTTTTTATCTTTTTGCATAGTTTCTTCTCAGTATAATTTATCTTTCTTTTTTTCTTTTTCTTTTTTTTTTTTTTTTTAATAGTAGTAAAATTTACTGCAGGCATAAATATTGGTCTGTTTTTTTGGAAGCTGGGATGGCACATACCCATGGAAAAAACCCAAACTCTTCTTAAAAAAGTCAAATTAATATAAAACAAAAAAATCCCTTCCAGCAGATATTTTCACTTGTGCTGTGAGCTGTGTAAAAGCTTAATACCAGATGTCTTTCTTGTTAGGATGTGTGTTTTAAACATGGGATAAAAGAAAAAAATGCTTGAAAATATTGGCACTGATTGAAAGCTGAGGGCCCAGAACCATAAACAATGTATTGATGGTGACTGACTAAACCACACGAGTGGAATGTGTCTCACTGAATAAGACTCTACAATGGAAGAGGGCTCAGTGGAGAGGGGCAAGGGTGATATGCCTGCGAAGTTCTGAGAGTAATGTGAAGCAGCTGACTTTATCTCAACACAAAGGGGACCAGAGGTTGGCTTTTTCTTATAGATAAACATCTATCAACAGCTGAGTGGATCAACTGGTGGTGTAAATGTTTCACTGAGTCAGCCAGACCAGCACAGCGGGACTGAATATATGGTTCAGGCCAACACAGAGTACAAAAACTAGACAACTAACAAAAGAATTTCAAAAACACCAATGGGCTTGAGATGGCTTCAGCCCATGTATTCCTTCCTGGTGACTGGGGACAAGAATGTAGTGACAATGAGCATTTTATACAGACTGGTAATGGGAATAACATCGAAGAGTGCGTGGGGGAGGTGGGTTGTGGTGGGCTAACCTTGGCTAAGGGCCCAATTCTCACCCAGCTGCTCACTCACCCTCTGTTCCTCAGCAGGACAGGGGGAGAAAATAGAAAGCTCATGGGTTGAGATAATGGCAGAGAGATTGCTTACCAACTCTGTCATGGACGAAACAGGCTTGGCTTGAGGAAAATTAATTCCTTGCTAATTAAAATAGATTAGGAAAGTAAGAAATAAAGTCAACTATGAACACTCCCCCCTCTCCCAATGGGTAGTGGAGGTGTGATCTCAGGACTAGAGTGAAGTGGTAGATACTTAAAAGGGTGCATGTGGCGAGTGGGTATAACAGTTTTATCTGTAGTAATAATAAATCTTTTTGTTCATTAGATAATTTGGATTCATAAACATTAATTTGTCTGATATTGAATTCTTAGGTTTCTATATATGGTGTGTTCCCTTCTGCTTTTAACTTGATTCTGAGTATAACACTGCTGCTCTTTCTGGACCATGTTTCTGAAACATTGCCACAGAGCATTAGCAAAGGATTGGTGTTATGCATCCTTCTCTGAATTGTCTCTCTTCTAAAGCAAGTTCCTGTGTGAGGAAAACCAGATATGTGTACCTAACTAAAGCCCACAGACATGCCAACATGCAGTTGTCTTGAACTAATATGACAACAC
Organism: Caloenas nicobarica; assembly: GCF_036013445.1. Lineage (NCBI taxonomy): Eukaryota > Metazoa > Chordata > Aves > Columbiformes > Columbidae > Caloenas > Caloenas nicobarica. The sequence continues at coordinate 167,505,748 of NC_088245.1, forward strand.
AGATGAAGCCTCTCCCTTTCTGTCAGGTCCTATTGTTTATCTGGTGTCTAATAAGACAATAGTAGTACACTGCTAGCCCTCCCTCTGATATTTTTTTTTTCTTTTTACAGACTGTTTTATTTAACAGTAAGTAATAATTACATTTGTTTTCTGAAGTCCTTTCCCCGCTCTTTATTTTATCTTCTTCAAAATTATTGCTGCTCACAATGCACTAGCTAATTTGTTTTATCACTGATTAAATAAAATGGTGTTCTCATGCATCAGCATGCAGATCACTGTATACAATATGTGACCAAGTAATTAGAAAGAAGTGCTGTTGTAGGTAAGGCTTTGTAAGAATTGCAGTATAAATGTGGTAATAAGAATAGTTCCTAGTCAGCTGTGGCTTATTGCTTTCTAATACCTATGTAATCAAAATGCTAGTCAATTAACATTTAACCTACTTATCTATGTAGGATTTTTTAAATGGAATTTGATTTTCCAGGTACTATTTCCATGTTTTCCAGGTACACTTCAGTATGTGAAATAGGCACTGGGTAATTCATAGAGCAGTCAATAGTAACAGAAGAATTATTTAAACTTTTTAAATCATTGTGGCATAATAATTTTGGCTAGTGGCAAGATTTTAAACAATTTAATTGTAACATCTACAGCTTAAAAGAGGAATTTAAATAGAAAATGTATAATAGGTTCTACTCTAGTGTTATACTATATAAAGTACTTCTCTAACACTTGACATATACCTATTTTTCCATAATTTTAGAAAACTATTTAGTCACTAGCATTAATATCTTTGATATCCTAGAATGTACATTACCTTATGTGTATACATACGCAGGCATATCGCAAGAAGAGCCAGAGGCCACGAATGCATTGCAAAGAGCAAGTTTTATTTTAGTTACCTCTCTACTGGGGGATCTCCGAAGTCGCACCTAAGCTCCCAGGCAGAGGTGACACAAGCGGGGACGCAGGCGCTGGTAAGTTCAGCCCTGCTGGAAGATCACTGGGCCTGCTGAGCTCACCTGTATTTCAAGGCTTCAGGCAGGCGCAGCCTCCCGCTCTTGCTCACAACAAAGCAGGAATCTCAGACATAGTGATAAGGTGCCTAGAGTGTCTCACAGGCCTATGTTATCTGGCACAGAGGTTCTACTCATCAAGCACACAAAGTCAGTAAAACAATTAGTGTGGTGTATGTGCTTTTTCTACAGACAGGTGCAAGTCATTTTGAGCATATTTACATTTAACTAACCTTCTCACCAAATCTTCCGCTACATTCCCATACACTCCACCCCCTCGCTCAAGTGACTTGCTTCTGCTGGGGCCGACAAAGCCAGAGTTGTTCATTTGGGCTTGTGAGGTGTAGCACAGAGCAATTTACAGGGGCACACAATAAACACATACAGAAAAAGGAAAAAAAGGTATTTCTACAATAATGCATAATTTCTACAATAATCAGGTGTCCCATTCATCTCATCAAGGAATTACATGAGTCATTCAGCCAGGCATTATCAGTAGATTGTTTCACTTGCTGCATTAGCCTACTCAGAGAAACAACAATAAGAAACATTAATGTTAAAACCCCTTAGCATAGCACAATTCTGTAATACAGCTATGAGGGTTGTCATGCTAGTGAAACACATTGTTAAGAGATCTGTAGCCGTTAATTTCTCATAAACATTAAAGGCAAATTATTAGGGTACAGTAGCAGCTGAACGAAACTAAATTTACCAGGACAAATCTAAGCTAATCAACAGGAGTGTTGTCACCTCCTGTAATACATACGCTGCTGCTCCAGTTCCTTCAGCTGGTATCACTCTGGGTTTAACAACCTGGTGTGGATTAATTGCCCACACAGACTGGAAAGTCATGGCCTGCACTTTTTCAGATTGGACTTCAGTTGGATGTTGAGTCTGTGACACCAATAACATTGTTCCAGTGCTGTCTCCTCTAGACAAAACACAGGTGTTCACTGAAGATAACTGAAATACAAGAACTCAAGAATCTGATATTAGCAGATGATGTAACATAAGAGGAGAAGTCAGGGTACAAAACCATACAGCATTCTCTGGAGTCACATGAATTTTTACATCTAGGTCAATAGGCTGCAGTCCCACTTCACAATCCATTGGTGTGAATAATTTCATTTCCCCTGTAGTTAGTCCTGACACTGTACCCACAGAAGTATATACATATTGCCACCCCCTAGATGGGGGTAGGAGGCCAATATAATCAGCCTGACAGGTACTAAAGACCCACTGACCCTGTTTTACCTTTCCCCATGCTCTTAAATGTAGCTGTGTACAAGTAGTACAATGACGTGAGCATGTTTTACAAGTATATAAGAGCAAAGGGGTTTGATTGTGAGCAATGTCCCATGCGTGTGCAGCATAATCTGATCCATGTCCACAAGCTATATGCACATTCAGAGCTTGAGCATGCAGCTTGGCAGAGGTCATATTATCTGCTTCCTTACTGTTTTGAGACTCAAATGAATCAACTTTATTGTGCTCTGCTATTAACCCTTCACAAGGGGAATCGTCCTCCACAGAAAATATAGGGATGAAAGTTCTCCAATGCCCTAAAAATGCTTAAAAGGCATGTAATTTTTTTATTGCAGTTGGTACAGAAAACTGCTGGACTGTGTGCTGTACCTTATCTGGTGTTTCTCTAAGCTGCCTGTGCCAAACTATTTCTAAAAATAGTACAGTAGCACTAGGGCCCTGCGTTTTAGTCAGATTAATTGCCCAGCCTTGGTCCTGCAAATGCACCTTCAAAAATTCAGCAGCTGTTTCAGTTTCTTGTTGTGACACTGCCGTAATCAACAGATCATCAATATCATGGCAATCAGTAACGGTACTCGACCATAGTGCTCTATCAGCTACTACCATTTGGTGGCAAATGGAGGGACTGTGTTTGTATCTCTGAGACAATACTTGGCAAGTATATTGCTTTTGTTGCCAGGTAAAGGCAAACTGGTCTTGCACTGAGGTGGCAGGTGGGGTGGAGGGTGGGTGCAGTGTTGGCGGGGGGCACTAGGGCTGGGTGGCTTTTTTGCATAAGTATTAACTTTTGCAAGCAGCAAAAAATTTCTGATGGTATGATCCCACCCATTTCTGATCGTGGGATACCAGTTTGTACTAAATCATTCCACATTAGTGTTCTCATCACCTGTGCTGTAACTCCTTTCAGTTTTGCCAGATTTCCATTATCCACCACTCAAACAGGGGGTCCTGAAATTACAGCCCCAATTCCCCTCAAGGCATTTGCTAGAGTGCCTGCACTACCTGCAGCATTTGTCACTGCTGGCAGAACCACGAGTATTAGTGAGGCAGGTGCTCCTCTCAAAAGTTGCATTTTAATACTTCTTGTCATTGCTACCCTGTCTGGATCGGATCCCATAATCAATGCATACACCACCCCCATCTGCCACACTAAATCAATACTTTCCTCCGCTGTGCACCAATTTCCACGAGACAACACAGATTCAACAGGTTCAGCATATGCTGTTAAAACTGCTGCACACAAACATTGATATAGCGTAGGCGCAATAACATCTTGCCTGTCCGGACTTCTGACAGTTTGCAGCTGAGCATATCGTTGTTGTATCTGATCATGATTGGCTATAGGGCTTAATAAATACTTTTCATCTGCTAATAAATGGATAGCCACAGCTCCACTATCCCAAGCTGGCAAAATCCGTGCTGGTGTTCCTTCTCTGCTCGTCTGCTGAGAGATCTCTGAAAATGCTGTTAACTCCTTTGGAGGGTGAGTACACGCGATCTGCCCCCCCTCATCTGCTTGTTCGTGCTGCTGCATCATTTGTATGGGGGGTTGTGCTCCCACCACCTCCCTGCCTTTTAAGTCAGGATCAAATTCAGACTCAATATTGGAGTCTGAGGATTCACTCCAAATATTTCCATCCCATTCCTTGGGATTCCAAGAGCGTTTTGTGGTAAGAGCACAAACCTGAGAACACAGAAACTCACTTTTTGCATATTTTTCCCTTTGTTCCTTAGCAATACACACTAGCAACTGGTCTACATTATCTTGCAGCTCATAGCACCGCTCTGCTTGAACAGTAATTACTTCTTGTGCGATCGCCTTTGCATCCTGTAAAATCTCAACCTCCTTTTCCAACTCTCTTATTTTACTCTGCAATGCAACAACTTCACGATCAAGAGCTCTAAGACCGGTAACGAATAACCATCCCAATCTCCCTGCTAATTTGTGAGAAGAAGTTGATGCTGCTCTCCATGGAAACTTTAGCATAGCTGCCTGAATTACCTGGGGGGTAATCACCGCCCCACCATCAATCTGAGGCCATGCCTCTGGCGGAGCCAGTTCAGACAGGAGAGCAGCCACGGGAGCCCAGCGCTCTGTACTGGGCCATCCTGGGATTTGGGGAGTCACCCTCGAGGCCTCCCCTGTCCCCGGTGTTTTTGAAAACCCCAGCATGGCTGGTTCTAGCGACTGCCAACTAACACCAAATGTGTACACATACGCAGGTACATCGCAAGAAGAGCCAGAGGCCATGAATGCATTGCAGAGAGCAAGTTTTATTTTAGTTACCTCTCTACTGGGGGATCTCTGAAGTCGCACCTGAGCTCCCAGGCAGAGGTGACACAAGCGGGGACGCAGGCGCTGGTAAGTTCAGCCCTGCTGGAAGATCACTGGGCCTGCTGAGCTCGCCTGGATTTCAAGGCTTCAGGCAGGCGCAGCCTCCCGCTCTTGCTCACAACAAAGCAGGAATCTCAGACATAGTGATAAGGTGCCTGGAGTTTCTCACAGGCCTATGTTATCTAACACAGAGGTTCTACCCATCAAGCACACAAAGTCAGTAAAACAATTAGTGTGGTGTATGTGCTTTTTCTACAGACAGGTGCAAGTCACTTTGAGCGTATTTACATTTAACTAACCTCCTCGCCAAATCTTCCGCTATGTTCTCATACACCTTAATATGAGTATTTATCACCATAATGAATAATGTGAAACTTTGCGTGGTTTGCAGTTATTACCTATCTTCCTAATGTCGGTTATTCTTTAAGAATTTTATCACATAATGAAAAACTGCGATGCAAATAGTTTTACTTGTGTACTGGTTTGGGCTGGGATAGAGTTAATTTTCTTCACTGTAGCTAGTATGGGTCTGTGTTTTGGATTTGTGACCAAAACAGTGTTGTTAACACACTGACATTTTAGTTCTTGCTTCTACAACATCAAATCTTTTCTGCTTCTCATACTGCCTTGCAAGTGAGCAGGCCCTGGGTACACATACAGACTTTTAACCAAGGTCTGAAGTGATAAGAGAAGGGACAATACTGAAACTGAAAGAGAGTAGGTTTAGATTGGACACCAGGAAGAAATTTTTTATATTGAGGTTGCTGAGACACTGGAACAGGCTCCCCAGAGAATTGTGGATGCACAACTATTGCAAGTGTTCACAGACAGGTTGGACAGCTCTTTGAGTAACCTGATGTAGTAAAAGACGGCAGGGGATTGGGCTAGGTGATGTTTAAAGGTCCCTCCCAAACCAAGCCATTCCGTGACTATGGTTCTAGGAAGCTGGCAGGGGACACAGCCAGGACAGCTGACCCTATTTGGCCGAAGGGATATCCCATACCATATGACAATAATCAGAAATAATAGTAGGGGAAAGAAGTCTTGGCATTTGTCCTCCCAAGTAACTATTACATATGATGGGGCCCGGCTTTCCTGGAAATGGCTAATCATCTCCCTGCTGATAGGAAGTAGTGAGTGAATTCCATATATTGATTTGCTTGCACATGTTGCTTTTGCTTTTACTGTTAAACTGTCTTTATCACTACCCATGAGTTTTCACACTTCTACCTGCCAATTCTAGTCCCAGTTCTGCTGTCAGGGAGTAAGTGATTGGCTGTGTGGGACTTAGCAGAAAGCTGTGGAGTATTACATTTTATCTCTTCCTTTGTTTGTCCTAAACATGTCTTTTTGAATTGAGACCAGGTCTTCTGTTTAATCACAACACTGAATGGAGCAGTCCCCTTTTTATCATCTAATTAGATTAAGTGATATCGTCTCAGACAAATTCCAAACGAAACCAAGTAAGTCCTGCTTACCTGTTTGTAGCTGTCTTCATGTATTGAGATGACTGCAAATGAGCTATCCACGAAATGGAACCAATTAACTCATCTGATCTTACAAAAATTATCTTTTTTTTTTTTAAAGCTGTTAACAAGTTGTGTTTGACAGTTTAAGACATTAACAAGAATGAATAAGAACAACATATTTTCTAGACCAAAGCCATAAATATTTCCTTTTTAAAGAGCCAGATGCATTTTACCACATTTATTATGAACTTGAACTATAATTTCAGTCCTTCTTTCTCATTTTTTCTGTGGATGAACACAATTACTCAAAAATCTGTCATACATTACCTATAATAATTGTTTTCTATAGCAGATAATTTCAGCCTGCAAGACTTTATAGCTTTGCTGCAAGTTTATGATTGACAATTGGGGCTAAGTGACAAAGTTAAAAATCTCAGAGATAAAAAAACTGCATTAATGGAAACAAATACATAGAATACTAACATTTAAACTATGAAATAAAAGATATTTAACATTGACTATTTATTATATTTAATGATACCTAGTTTATTGCACTCCATAAGTGCTGCTAAAACATTCAAAATGTATTAATTTAAAATCTAATCAAGGCATATCTTATCTTCGTTCATACCCTGTCTCTTTCAATAGGAGTTAGGAGAGTCTGACAGATTCAATACTGATTAAGGACTCCCTAGGGCAGAATATTTGGTTCTGATTCTTATCTGCACTATTTGCTTTTGTAGTTTATGGAAATCACTTTAATCTCCCTCTATTGCCTGTTCCAATCCTTTGACTATCCTTCTGTCTATTGAAGACAGAAATGGAATCCCAGGGAGTTGGTTTGTCAGAACGTAAAACACACTATTGGCATTAAAATCACATAAATCCTAGAATCCAGCTTCAGGATTAAGTTCTCTAGTTTTCTTTCATATTTCTCATATTTGAAAATAGAGATTTAGGTATCTATATTTGGAATTATGATTTCTTATAGCTTTCTTGGGAATTATAATGGTATAGTTTTTGCATCTACTTCTAAGACATCATCTTAGTAATTCAGTCACAAGATGAATGTACCAGAATGAGGACATAGTTAAAAGAAAATGTGAATATGTAGTCTTAAATTTAGCATACACTGGACAGTTTTTGCTAATAAACCATTAGAATATTTCCTGGAACAGTTTTGACCCATTCCAAACAGCGCTTGCCCCAGCAATTCCTAGACATGGTTTGTCTGTTAAATTGTTCTTGACCAGTATGCAGTGTTTGGGAAACCGAGGCACTTTACAAGCAAAGAAACAGGTTGTATCATGGCAGTTGCCTTCAGTGCCCAGGAACAGTTTTGAGCACTTTTAGTGCAGACTTAGCACTATTAGTGTACATACAGCTGTAAGGTCTTGCTAAAATATTTCTTATTACTAAAGATCTTCAAACTGAGAGCTAAGAATTGTACTTAAAAATCATTCCATACACAAGAGTAAGAAAAATAATTTAAAGTCCTGATAGCCTTTACCCTTCACATGAACAAAAATTAATGTATGTACATACTTACAAGCATAGTATTTTCTAACGTCAATTGTGAAGGAAAAGTGAAATGCTAACATATTGGAAAGATCAGAATAGTCAGTCAATCAATCAACTTCCTTTGCTATGTTCATAGATTTTTCTCCCCATGCATATGAACTTAATTCTGTGTGCCTGCCCAATTGTGACTTCAATTTCATCCTCATCCTTCATCACTTCCTTTCCGTTTTAAAGCAGACAAAGGTTTGGAACACATTGCTTTTCTCCAGAGGATAGTCCAGGAAGAATATAAGAACATATAAGTGTTATCCGCTACAAGCTTTAAACGTTTAGATCAGGGGTGTCAAACTCATTTTCACTGGGGGCCACATCAGCCTTGTGGTTGCCTCAAAGGGACTAATGTAATTTTAGAACTGTATAAATGTAGGAGTAGTTACTACTGCTACGACTGTTGATGTGGACCTAGGTGAAAATGAGTTTGACAGCCCTGCTTTAGATACTGTATCTTACAAATGTCTTCTTTATATCTGTACACCTTCTATTTCTGTGTGTTCTTTCTAAGTGCAAACACTGGCATTTTCTATAATGTAGTCACCATACACTAATGTTGAGCAAGGTACGAAGTATATTTTGGTGAGATTATTAAATACAGGATAAAAAAACTCAAACAAGCACATTTGAGTGACTCACTTGAAGTCACCAAAGTAGTCAGCAGGAAGACTGAGTCTTCTGATGTAACTGCAAGAGCATGTTCTCTCTGTAACGAGCAAAAAATATTAGTAGGTCTCTTTGTAGGTAAACAGAAAGCAGCCATCACTTTCAGAACTTCAAAATCTTTTTTTCTGAAATATTTTTAGGGTGGTTGGTCTTTTGGAGGAAACACATCCTGGATTTTTCTATCATTGCTAGACCTCTTTATGACTTGCTAAGAAAAGGAGTCAAATGGGAATGGACGGCTTCTCAGGAAGAAGCTATGCGATCACTAACTTTTGAAGCAACAGCTCATCAAGCCCTTGGTCAAATTCACCCTACAGACCCTTTTCAGGTTGAATGGGGGTTTGCTTTATCAGGCGTGTCAGTTCATATATGGCAGAGAGGCCCTGAAGGTCCAACCCAACCTGTGGGATTTTTCTCCTGTGGTTTTAAGGATGTCGAGAAAAGGTACACTGCCTGGGAGAAAGGTTTGTTTGTTGTTAGCCTGGCTCTGGTAGAAGTAGAGAAGATTGCACGACAGCAGCCAATGGTATTAAGAGGCCCACTTAAAGTTATAAAACCAGTCACTTCTGGGATGCCTCCTCCTGACGGGGTGGCCCAAAAGGCTTCAGTGTGGAAATGGTATGCTCAGACTGAACACTATTGTAACATTTTCTCAGTTTCTGAAGGAGCTTTAAAAAACTTAGCTATACAAGAAATGGAGAGCTTGGACGATGACCAAGATAAACCTGCCTCAGTAATCCAAGTCGCATCTCCCTTTTCACAGGATCAGTCAGTTAGTGAGAAGGGAAACTGTGGAAATACAGGACAGTGGCACTTCATACCTCTCCCTATGAACGGATTATAACAGAGGGAGAGGGTAGTGCACAAGTAGGTGAATTAATTGCAGTATGGAGTGTCTTCCAACATGAAGCACAAACTGCTTCTCCTGTCCACATTTATACTGACTCTCTTTAAAGGAGGTACCGAGTGGCTTCCCTTCTGGGAACAAAATGGATGGGAAGTTAATAGGATTCCAGTGTGGCAAAAAGAAACATGGCAAGAAATCTTAAGTATTGCTAGAAAGGGAAATTTTGCTGTGGGCTGGGTGACTTCTCCTCAAGTAGATGGGGGATCCGCAGGAGAATGGAATAACCGAGCTGATGAATTAGCAAGACTAGACGCTGTACAAAAAGATCAAATTTCAGAAGATTAGGAATGCTTGTTAGAATGGTTGCATGTAAAACGCAAACACACTGGAGCTAAAGATTTCTATCGTGAAGCTCTGGCCCGAGGCTGGCCCATCACCAGAGAAATGTGTAAAACCTGCATACCAGCCTGTGAACAGTGTAAGAGACAGCTTGAAAAGCACCCTTTAGAAGACAATCCTCTGCATTTGAGGGAGGGTAAAGGTTTGTGGGATGCCTGGCAGGTGGATTATATTGGCCCCTTTAAGAAATCAGGAGGTAAACGTTTTGTGCTGGTGGGAGTGGAAGTAACATCAGGATTAGTCCAAGCTGAAGCTTTTGGCAGGGCTACAGGTGAAAACACTGGGAAACCATTGTGAGAATGGTTTGGAACTTTTCCAAACCTACAAGCTGCACCCACTGGATAATAACATCATTTTAATTATTCTTGCTTCAAAGAGGCGAGCCCTGTTTGTTTTCCTTTTTGCAGGAGAACTCCGAGGGACACAAAGAATAATGCGAATCATTCATGAGTCAAATCTGAAGGCCTAAATTTTTAAATGACCGATAGCATAATTAAGCTGTGAATACAATTCTGCATCTTTTACCTAATAGAAAATGAACACAGAGAGACCTAACTAGTGTGTTGGGGACAGGATTGGAAGTTTTAAATGGTATTGATTCAGAAATATTAATGAATAAATTAGCCACTACAACTGGTGATTTGGCAAAATTGCAACTGCCCTTGCTTTCTTCCCTATTGGCTTTGGGAACTAACCAATGGCTGTTATCAAAAGTGTTACCGAAATGGGAAAAAATGAATGTAAAAGACCACAAAATGATGATAGATGCACTTGGTGTGGTCCAAAATAACCTTTCTTTGGCTCTCAGTTGTATTCAGGCGCAACTGTGGATGCAATCAGTGGCCTCCTCGATCATAAGAGAAGGTGAAGAAGGCACTTTCCCCACTGAAATTCGGAAAATTGTTTGAGACAGTGCCATTGAATTTGAGACAGAACTCCAATCCTGGTGGACTTTGGTAAATTTTACCTGTGACCCCATCACAAACATGGCCACAACCTTAGTGTTAACCATACACAATGCTACAATATACATAACTTACCCCATTATTGCATTAGGGTTGAACCATAATGGAACTATACTCTATCCTTTTGAGCATAGAGTATGGGCCCAAAAAGTAGATGAAAAGTGGCAAACTGTCAATTTAGAATCTTGTATTGTGCGAGAGCAGCAAGGATTCATCTGTGAAAGTAATACAATCAGTGCTCAAGACATTTGTCTGGACACTGAGCAGAATGTTTGTCATTTTGAGGTTCGTCCTAACAATCAAGAAGCGGTATTAATGTATATTGGCAAAGGCTGTGTGTGCTTGAGGACTATTTGTGATTCTGTATTAGTAGATATGGTGATGGTAAATATTAGAAATCATTCAAATTTTTGTGTTTGTAATTTTGTTAAAATTACTGGATGTGATTTTTCTTATTTAGCACCAGTCATATCTCATCAACTTATACAATCTAATTACACACTGATTCATGAATTACTGCCTACACCTATCGGGATGAATCTCACACTGGTAAAGCAATTGTTGCAACACCAAGACTTGATCAAGATCTTAGAAGAGGTTCGAGTAAATGGACAGAAAACCTTAACAAGTGTTCACCACAATGCTGAAGAAATTCACTGTGTGTTGAGAAGAGTAGAAAAGGACAACGAACGTAATTGGTAGGACACACTTTTCGAGTGGTCACCTACTGCTACAGGCATCCTAAACAAGTTGTGTCATCCCATTGTTGTTCTCTTGGTGTTAGTTTTGATAGGTTTTGTTCTGTCCGTGGTATTGTATGTTTTAAACTGGATAATGGTAAAGCATTTGACACATTTGACATCTGTACTTAATGCACACAATTTGTTTAATGTGCCTTCCAATGTAGACATCCCCAAAACCATTGATATAAAGCAGGACACATGGATATAACCCATTTTTCTTTTCCTTTCTTTTCTTCCTCTTAGACTTTCTGTCTCTCTTTGAGGATTGTGTTACTGCCACAAGCTCCTGATAACAGTGTTCAGCCATGGGGTTGTGTAAGAGTCGGTCTGAAGAACATTTTCTGCCTGAACATTGCCATCAGGGACTTGGAGAAAAGATGGCCTGATAGAAAGAATTGGACAATGACTTGGAGAGAGGCCTGAGGAAAAGAATTGTGTTGTGCAGGTCTCTCCGACCCAGGGGCTACAGGTAACAATGACTGCTGTATGGACTCCACCTGCTGCCTGAGCCAAACTTGCCCCAACCTCTTCCCTGTAACAAAGGCCAACGAAGAAGAGCATGCGCAAAGGCTCGCCAAGGGTCTTGAGGTCACCCAACAGACCAGTAAGAGATGCCCAAACCGAGGCGACGCAGGCGCAGACAGGTTCTGGCAAGTGAAGTGGGGACTCTTCGGGCCTGCGCAGTTAAGCCTGGATTGCGCAACAAAGGCGGAGATTGGCTTCAATCTATGGGAGTGGGGGTGGGTGAAGAAGCATAAAAGATGATTCCCAAATGGACATCATCGAGATCTCCCCACCGAAGGATCCCAGATCACGATGGAGGACCAGCAGGACTCTTCTCACGGGACCTGAGACCAGAAGGACACCTTTGGGACTCGTTTGGTGGTAATCAACCCTCTTTCCCCCTTTTTCCTTTTGCCTTTCCTTTTCTCTCCATCTCTCTCTATCGCGTGTCGCTTTACAGGCAAATTAATAAAGTAACACTGTTTGATTGAATTCTAACCCCTTGGCATTTTGGTTGCCTTAATTTTGCACTTCGAGATCAAGGTAAATGAACCATCATGAGTCCATCACCGAATGGACCGTGACAACCTGGAATATCAGTCTTCAGTTCACATACCACTGAGCTCTTTTGAATTTCTTATTCAACAGAGCACAACTTTCATCACTATCCCCTGCTTGTTCTCTGACTTTTAGACACCACTTTTCACAAAGAACTTGCAAAATGCATATTTATTTCATTATCTTTTGGTATTGAAACTTCTATTCCCCTTTGAAGTTCACTTATCTATCACTTTATATTGCCATTTCTTGTAGTACCACATGGACAGGCACCTAGAACTATGAAGTTACACCTGCCCGTAAGAAGGTAGGTATCAGTCAGTCATCTCTCAGAAATAATAACCCTTTCTACTTAGTCTTTTAAAGAGATTACTTTGAAATAGACTCAGTTTGCTGTTCAATTAATGATAATATAATCAGTAATATAGTTGTTCTTGCTTTGGGCTATGTAGCCCAGTAGCAATCATAAAGTATTGTTGTACAGATGTATATGTGCTTTTGTATATGTTGTACATGTAGCTGTACATGCTTTGGGCTTTGTAATAGTATAATAATAACATTAATAAATACTTAAAGTGGTGTCAGCAAGTGCCTTTTTTCTGGGGAGCTTAATACTGGAGTAAACAAAGAATCTCATTGAGGCATTAAAAAGACTGCGATTATAGGACAAAGCTGATAGTGCTTTATAAAGTATGTGTTAAGTTTCAATAAAAGTTTATGTCCAGTATTATATAGTTTATCATTGACAAGGTTAGAATGGCAAATAATTGGGATCCAACACACAGCTATGCAACTCAGTATAACAACTTTTTAAAAGCACTGTTGTCCAAGTTGCTACTTACCCAGAAGCAGTTGCCAACTATTCTTCTTCAACTACCTTTTAAAAATTTAGCAGTTAACACTTTTCTGTATTGACAGCCATTGTTACTTATGAAGGATTTCCAATGTAGGTACAGAAATACTTGTTTAGCTTTCCTGTTATTCCGTGACCATATATTTTCAGTATTATTTTTCCTATTAGAATTGTAATTCATGAAAATATCATTTTAAAGCTTATTGCACAATGTACAAATGAGTCCTGAAAGTATTATTTCACTCTTTCTTTCAAACCTTTTCAAATGTTTAGAGCAAATAACACAACACTTTCATTAGATAAGGGTATTAATAAATGTAATAAATACTATAAATACCATAAATGCTATAAATATCATAACCATACAGAAATAATAATATTAATTTCACTTAATTTCCATATTTTCAAAATATGCATGGAAATGAGCTATAGATTATAAACACCAAAAATTTAGGTGACTAATACACATAATCCCATATGTTTCTAGGCATAAAGTCAAATTTATTTGCCCATATATGAGTAGCTAGTGTCATTTCACATTCCCTTGGGGATCTTGCCTAGCCTTCAATTGGTGCTCAGAAAGGACATAAGTCTCCTATTGGTGTTTGAGATATGTACAATGGGTAGTAGATCTAATAGAGGACCAATAGAAGATCTGTGCCCAGTTCGAAAGCTGGATGTCAGGAGAAATGCTTTAAGATATCTCAAATGGAACAAGCCATCTAGTTGGTGGCAACTGCATTGGCCTTGTTTGTTTAGACACCTAAATCTAGTTGTCTTGAATCTGGAGCTGAATGACAGTCTAGAGATTGTGGATGCTATCAGTCAGCTTTAGAGGGTCTGGCAGGAAAAATAGTTGACATGAATCACTCTGATGCAATTGACCAGGGAGTCAAAAGTCAATTCCTATGTTAGATTAAATCAGCAGTGTAGATGTCACCTAATGTTCTCCATTCATTATTCAAAAAGTCTACAGGATTAATTCAGTTGTATAAACATAAATCGTTATCTACATTTGACTAGATGAATCCAGCTCAGAACAGCTTCCATGACACTATTCATTCCATAATAACATGCAAAACTACAGTTTTTCTTCAGATGACTGTCCTGAAATTTCTATTTATTTCTTTCAGTATGTAATTTCCTATGCAGTCTTTTAAGTCTAAACAACCTCTTGAAAGGTCAGATGTCAACTACTTTGATCCATTTCAACGTTTATAAAAGGTGATGTTTAACATGGCTTCCTGATAAAACAAGCACCATCATTTTTACAAAAAATGCTTGCTATATCAATCTCTGAAACACCAGCAATTCTGAAGGCAAATTTTAAACATATATATGTATTCTTCCCTAAATTATATGTAGGTGAAAGAATGCATTTTATACACACAAGTCATTGCTAAGGAAACAAACAGACCTCCAACGTCTAAGTGCACTGCTCAGAACAAACAGATTATGCAGACACCACTTCTATAGCACAAAAAAAACCCCCAAAAAACCACAAAACCAAAACATAACAAAGAAAACAAAGAAAATAGACGCTGTGGAGCTATTTATGTTAAAGTAGAAACTGGACTAATTTGGTAATCTGCATGTCAGGACTGGAGAAGACATCATATAAAATAAAATAAGTTTAAAACATTGCGTCCTGTTTTTGTGTTCTTTGTGTTTGTGTTCTTTAAACACAACATAAAAGTTACGAAACATCAAGTAACAAAATACCTCAGGAGATTGTTGCACATTTATAGTTAAGGTTGAAAATTTTACCTCAAGTAACCATCTCAAATGAATCTAAATTTAAAAAAAAATACAAATAAGCAATATTTTATCAGAATGTATTTTTTGTTCTGCATTTTAAGTACATTCAACCCCCACTCCCCACCCCACTGCACCGCTTGGGGTAGGGTTGGGGAAGAGGAGTCAGGAATGAAGGAAATACAGGAGTTCATCATCATTGTTAGGATATTCAGTGGTGGATCTCAGGCAATTCATTTGACTTTTTCCTGACAGGTTAGCAATACTTGACATCCACTGTAACAACACACCATCATAATTGCAAAGAGAAAGATAAGTTAAGTGTACACATTACACTGCAAGCTATTGTCCTTGGTATCCCATCATTAATGAAAAAAAAAAAAGTTTCATCTGTTTCTGGATACACAATTACATCCATAATGAACACCTAAAACATGTTACACTTTTAAACTAAGAAAAACAGACTTGGGGAAATTGCTTTAATTTATCACCAGTCAAATCAGAGTAGGATAATGAGAAATGAGAACAAATCTAAAAAACATCATTCCCCCACCCTTCCCTTCTTCCTGGGATCAACTTCATTCCTGAATTCGCTACCTCTTCCCTGCAAGCATTGCAGGGGCGTGGGATGAGGGTTGCAATCAGTTCACCACACATTTTCTCTGCCACTCTTTCCTCCTCATGATCTTCCCCTGCCCCAGCATGAGGTCCCACCCGCAGGAGACAGTCCTTCATGAATGGGTCCTTCCCACAGTCTACAGTTATGCACAAACTGCTCTAGCATGGCTCCTTTCCTGTCTTCACAAACAGACCGCTCCAGTGTGAGTCCCTCATGGGTCCACAGGTTCTGCCAGAAAGCCTCTCCAGAGTTGTCTCCTCTCCATGGGCCACAGTTCTTGCCATGAACCTGCTTCGGCATGGGCTTTCCATGGAGTCACAGCTTCCTTCAGGGAGCATCCACCTGTTCTCTCACATATTCTCACTCCTCTTTCCTGACTGCTGTTGTGCCGATCTTACCCTATGTTTAATGTTATCACAGAGGTGCTACCAACATCATTGGTTGGCTCAGGTTTGTCAGGCAGTGGGTCCATCCCCAACTCTGTTGAACATGGAGAAGCTCCTGCCATCTTCTCACAGAAGACACCCCTGCAAACCCTGCACTACCAAAACTTTGCCACATAAATCCAATATAATAATAAGGCTAAAATTCGGTCTAGCAGATATAGTGTAAAGACAAACTCCTTCATTTTTATGAAGGGCTTATCTATGATAGGAAGTGCCATAGAAAATCTTACAAGGAACTTAAACTCTTCCTTGAAGACATATTTATTGAATCATTTTTATATATTTAAAAAAGTGAGGGCTGCATGTAGAACAAGGATGAAGTACAGAACTGTTTCTACTATGAGGTCATGCAATTGAATACTCTGCCATTTAGATATTTACATATATACAAAAATAAAAAGAGCTTTAACTTGAGCCTTATTTCTGCTTTGTTTTCCACATATTTGATGAATATTAAAATATATATAGTAACTGTCTCTAGGAAAGTTCAGCCTATCTCCTTTCATCTGATGAAATTTTACTTCGTCAATTATCATCTGCAAAGAAAATCCTCTTAGTTTAGCATTTTGATTTTTTTTTTTTAATTTCTTTTGTAAGACTACTGTTCTGCACTGCATCTCATATGCAATATCAAATCATGCACTTTGTTTGCTTCCTTCATCTAAGTAATGTCTCTGTAAGGAAGGCCAGCAGCTAGTCTGATATTAGCTGCAGTCCAGTAATTCGTACTTAAAGCTCCCGTTCTTGCTGTCTTGCTCTTGCTGATTAGTGCTTTTCTTGATAAGTACGGATGTCGCCTTTCAAACAACAGGTTCCTTTATGGATTAAAATTAGAGAGAACATGAACAAGAAAGGGAGATTAAGTAGGTGAATTACTGTTACTCTATGGCACTAAGAAATTGGCAGCACTAAATTATGTTTGTATGTCCAAAGTTGGTAATAGAAAGTTGTTCTGTTGTTCCAGAAGCAGAACTGAGTTCAGATAAAATCATGGAATCATAGAATAGTTTGTGTTGGAAGGGACCATCCAAGGTCATCTCGTCCAACCCCCCTGCAATAAGCAGATACATCTGCAACTAGATCAGGTTACTCAGAGCCTTGAATGTTTCCAGAGATGGAGCATCTACCACCTCTCTGGGCAACCTGTTCCACTGTTTCGCCACTCTCATGGTAAAAAATTTCTTCCTTGTGGCTAGCCTGAGTCTCCTTTCTTTTAGTTTAAAACCATTACCCCTTGCCCTGTCACAACAGGTCCTGCTAAAAAGTCTGTTCCCATCTGTCTTATAAGTCCCCTTTAAGTACTGAAACGCTGCAACAAGGTCTCCCTGGAGCCTTCTCCAGGCTGAACAACCCCAACTGTCTCAGCCTGTCGTCATAGGAGAGGTGTTCCAGTCTTCTGGTCATTTTTGTGGCCTCCTCTGGACTGACTCCAACAGGTCCATGTCTTTCCTGTGCTGAGGGTTCCAGAGCTGGATGCAGTACTCCAAGTGGGATCTCACTAGAGCAGAGTAGAGGGGCAGAATCAACTCCCTCGACCTGCTGGTCAGACTTCTTTTGATGCAGCCCATGATATGATTGGTCTTCTGGGCCGCAAGCGCACATTGCCAGCTCATGTCCAGCTTCTCAACCACCAGTACCCCTAAATCCTTCTCCCCGGGGCTGTTCTCAAACCCTTCACCCCCCAGCCTGTATTGATATCAAGAGTTGCCCTGAGCCATGTGCGGGACCTTGCACTTGGAGATGTGAAACTCATACTACAGCTGCAGCAATTTCCCACTCCTCTCTACTTCATGTTGTGAAATAGTACTTGTAGCATTTGAAAATCCATTCTCTATGTTGTTTCTCTTTATACTCAGCAGTTCGATGACACATTGGAGGGCTTACGTGTCCCTGCTTCTCTAAGCTGACTTCCACAGGATGAAAAGAGTGTACACACCCTGACTAACTCGTGACTTTAAACTGCCTTATTTGAATAATTGTAAGCCCTCGAACAGGTCATTGGACCACTGACTGTATTTGAGTGCACCTGGCAGGTAAGTGAAGAAATGATAATTGTTGTCCATAGTAATTTGTCCATTGCCAACCAATTTCTTAGCCTTACCAGTGTGTTGTGGTGATGGGAAAAAGTGTTGCTCAACTTTAGAAATAAATTTTTAACCTCTGCTTGTGAGGTGGTTCAGCCCTGACCAATACATTATTGTGTTGTATTTTTAGAGTATGTTGATCTTTTTGCTATTTATAATGCATACAAATCAAGGCAGGGAAAAAGGTTGGTTTGTGATTTTTTTATTTCCCTTAGGAGAATGATAATTAATACATTTTGGAATAGGACAAAACAGTCAAGAAAAATCAGCATGTCAAGGGAAAAAATAATCTAAACTCCAAGTACTGACTGAAGTAAATATTGATATTAAGGCAAAGATGTTCAATTCAAGCAACCAAGTGTTTGATTACAATTACCTCTCTAATCTTGCTTGCTAAAATTATAGAATAGCTATATAGATTGAAAGTGCTTGCTGAAACGTCAGCATGGAAAGTTATTGATTCATTTGTGATAAGAACCTATTTATGCTATTGTGGCAATGTTTTTTTAATATACAAGCACTATTTTATTTCTTGCATTCAAAACATGAATATCACATTTACTTTGTTTTTAAATCCTCCTCCTTTAAAATGTACTGGAAACCTGAACAGATATCTAGGAAGTGCATTTAAAATAAAATACTCCCCAAAACACCAAAACTAGAGTGTGAATTATCAGTTTATCCCTGAAGTAAAACCTCCAGAATATAACAACTGTCATACTGAATTGAGAAAGTGATCCATCTAGTGTAGTATCTGGTTGCTGACTTTAGTAGTAATAGCTGCAATATGAATTTATGCATTATCTTCTAACTCTGTTAGGTGGATCTATATCTTGGGCATATTTAAACCAAAACAATAATTATTTTAATCTTTGTTAAATGTTCAGAAGATGTTAGATGCACTCCACAACAACACTGATTGCCAGCTGATGGCATGCAGAAATGCTGCCCCAATACATCCCACGAGAGAGAGGACCCATGCCAAAGAGGCTGCACTTGACACAGGCACCCCACTCCTCCCAGCACAGGATTCAGGCTAGTAGTAAGGTGTGATCACATCCTCAAACCCAGCAACCCTGAGGATGACTGACACAGTTGACCTTTGGGTCCAGGAGGAGAGCAGAAGGGTAATTTCAGCACTAGAACAGTGTGGTAGATGCTTGGAAGTGTTGGTGGAGGAGGCTGTATAAGTTTTATCTGTATTACTACAAAAATATTTTCTGTATTTGTTAGATAATTTGGACTGGTAGCATGTTAATTGGACTAACGTTTGAATCTTAGCTCCATATATATAGAGTGCTCATTTTCCTGCTAATAAGATTTTGAGTGTATCAACTGTTTCTTTTTGTGATGTTCAGAATTCTAATAACACTAAATGCACCTCCTTTTCATAGAGTGAATAGAAACAATTTTTAAATACTCTTCCCTTCATTCCTATGTGTCTTTGCAGAAGCAGTCCCTATATATTTGCATGTAATTTCTTCAATGCCTTGACCTTCCCTTTTAAAAATAATACGTATATATTTTCGGATGCACTAACCAGAAAATAACAACCTATTTCATGCTGGACTACATCAGGGACAGATTAGGAGGAGATCTCAGGGGATATTTCCTCCTTTCCCACTGTGCCATGTTAAACGATATGACGAACTATAAAATTATGCAACTTGTCTTTGCACTTGAATCATAGCTGTTACTTACCATCCAAAGATTTCTGCCACACACCACCTGCACCACCAGGGAATGCTCTCGGTTCACTTACCATTGGTTCCTTTGGGGGTTGGTAAGGGAATAACTGCAGTATGGATGCAGCTTTTCTAGCTCACCATACCACACATTTTAAGAACTAATTCAGCAGGAAGCACAGAGGGACACATCCTGTCACCTCAGTTTATCTCTGTATCTATTAAAAATAAGCTATGATATGTTTAGCCATAACATAAAGACACTGTTGATCACATCTTCCACGTCCCCACAGGGCATCTGAGATCTAATGTTTCTTCTTGAGTGGTGGTACTGCTCTGGATGCTGTTAGGCTAGGATCACCTAGCCTAGAGGTGTCAAACTCATTTTCACTGAGGGCCACATCAGCCTCACAGTTGCCTTCAAAGGGCCAAATGTAATTTTAAGACTGTATAAATGTACTATAAATGTAATTAAATGTAACTATTCCTACATAGATCTTATGATATCCACCACAGATGATCTGTGACAAATTATCCACATGTTAATGCCTTCAATTTCACACAAGCTACTGTGAGAGAAAAAACTGGACTGGATGCAAGAGTTCAAATAGTCCTGACAAGTTGTCATATAAATTGTGAGGACAATATCACACATAGCTACATGTAGTATGGCCTGCCAAAAGATAAATATTCAAAACCTCCTGTGACTTCATTATGGATCATTTTCACATGTGGTGAATTTGACTTCATTTTTTCGCTACCTGATACATACAAAACTTGCTCAGCTTGAATGTTACACTCAAATATCCTGAATGCTTCATAAAAGCACAGTGCCCGTTCTCCTGGAGTTTCTGGAGTGATGAATGTACTTTGGTGGGCCTTTGAAACTGCTATACAAAATTCTCTTTAAGTACAGCCTTTCCCATTTATCTTTGTTTGGAAATCTTCTCTTTGCTTACAGTCGGTGCTTCAGACCATATTACTCAGTCCTTCTGCTGTTCTTTTTTGGGGGAGATTTTTTTTTTTTTTTTTTTTTTTCCTGTGGATCAAGCGAATCATCAGCAAAGGTTACTTTGTTACATTTTTGTTTCTAGCACATGTACATGGTGAGAAACAGAATTCGAGACACATGCGCAGTGAGATTGAATGGATTACTAGAAGAATCAAATCAGTTATTCTTCATATACAAAATGTTTGTATGTATACAGTTTGCAAAAGTGCACAGGCAGTAAGGATTTCACAGTACATGCCTGTGTCAGCTTATATCCAACATACCAGCTCTTCTTCCTGATTGGTAGTGGTTTGCTATCTCTTTTTATGCAGTTTAATTAACGTAGGATTTCGCAGTATCACAGAACAGTTGAGATCAGAAGGTACCACTGGAGATCGTCTTTTCTAACCTCCTTGCACAAAGTAGGGTCCAAACCCAGCAGGCTGATCAATATCTTCTCCAACCAGGTTTTGAATATCTCTAAGGATGAAGAATTCATAACCTGTCTGCGCAATTCATGTCAGTTTTCAATCACCATCACAGTACAAATTTTTCTGATGTTTAAATAGATTTTTTTGTATTTCAGTTTGTGTCCATTGCCCCTTGTCCTTTCACTGGGCACCACTGAGAAGATTCTGTCTCTGGGCACTTAACAGATATAGTTCAAATTCAGTTGGGATGAAGAGCTGTTGAAATATTTGGATAGTCTAGTAACTATTTTCCCACTGAGAATCATAACTGAGTAATGATTTATGTGAGAAGTTAGAGAGAGAAATTATGTGTATCCAAAGAGTTCAATTGGATTATACTTCCCACTCTAAATACAACTTTTTTCTTCTTTCTCCAGTGAACCAAGAGGAGGGAAATACCTAGCAAACAAAGTTACGGCTGCTTATATTTACTAAAGCATCAGACAATCTTACAAGGTTATGATATCTTGCAAAGACACAAAAGAAAAAATATGATCTGTGCAGTGGCATATGATCACAATGACATTCATTAGAGATTAGTCTCTGAGGTACTTCTGTATTTAAACAGGGATCTCTCTAAAATGGACTGGAGACATATAATAAAACCTTTGATGGTGAATTGCTCATAGAACTGCTTAAGCTAAAGTGAGTTTGTTTCTCATCAGCCTTTCTTTTAAGACAATTTATTGCTGAAAATATACTGAAATATCTCTTTTTTTATACTGCTGTGTTAGCTATTAGGGTTGAAATTGGGCTTTATTAAATACATTACTCTTTCTCCACGAACAAGAACAAGGTGACACTATGCATGACTCAGCCAAGATATATTCTCTGCCGAAACAAAAACTGTATTTACAGCAAGATCAGACATCAATATGTATTATTTATCTCACTGTAAAATTTCTGCTGATATAAAAGCAGACTTGGGTTTGACTTTGACGTAGTAAGGCAAAGTCAACAGTATCATTCCATATTCTCCTCACCCAAAGGTTTGCCCTGGTTAGGAACACAGTAGGAAAGGCTGTATGGTCTTTCTGATAAAATTCTATAGCATCTAGTATCTACCTGTGCATCTCTAAAAAAAATGCATATTTGTGAATGTGCTTGTAGGTTTGGACATAAGGAAAGAATAAAGACAGCCATGGCCTGTACCAGAAGTTGCTCAGTTAGTCCATTAACCACAACATACTACTTATCCCTCATTTTTTTAAGTGATGAACATCAACATCATGTAGCGTCCTTCATCCTTACATCAAAGAAACATTAGGATTTGTTGTATGATCATTACAAGGTTCTCTCCAGCTGGTGAAAATCGCTGGAGAATAGTGGCACTCTACGCAAGTAAAGGTCCTTTGAGAAAACTTGGCTGTGAAGTGCTTCAAAGAAATCCAGTCTGGTCCAGAAATGATATGGGCAATTTCGACAGTCCGATTTTTCACTAAGGATCCTAACAGTAGAAAATGTTTTTGGCATGGTCATTTTTTAGGTGGTTTGCAAACACTGACAGTCATCAAAAAGAGCACTGAAAAGTAAGAAACCCAGTTCTGAGCTTTGTAAAGTTGTATGAGGAAGAGTGACACTATTGCAATCAATGCCATTGCAACCATGCAATGGAGTTTTGATTCAGGTCCATGACGTGATAGCCACAATTTATCTACAGCAGTAGTGATCCTTCCAATAACCTTAATACAGTGCAATAAATCAACCACAACAGTGTCTAGTATATTTACAGAGACAAAAGTCCAAATTAGAAGGAATGTTAAACTGTTCTGATACAGAATTGGGGTTTTTCTTCCTCTAACATTAAATGCTTGTAACTGAAACAAATAAAAAATACCAGGTTACTGAAAAATGTGCTTTTTGCTGCTTCTGCTTATGTCTAATAATTCCAGCACTGTAATAATTTGTTGTTGGTCTTTTTGACAATTAACTTTATTATTAAAAGATTAAATGAACAAGTACCAAACGCTGTGTGCTTCATTGAGTGTATGTGATCATGCAGGGTCTCCCAGTGCCCCTGGTTCTGGGACAGGGTCTAGAATATGGCACAAGTGAAAAGAAAGCATTTCCCTGCAGTCCAATTAGATGATTTTCTACTGCTGTCCTCCACATTTGCTCCTAGTTAACATAGGTGCAAAGCTTTAGTCATTATTTTAGATCTGTTAAAAGGCATATCTGTCTGAGCATTCTAGGATGTAAGCAGATGATTACTGTGCTTGACATCGACATTGTAGAGTGACATTAGTACCCTCAGGTTTTGAGTTAATAATTCCAATTGCTTTAAGTATATAGATTGCTCTCTAAGTTGTGCTGTAATTTCATTCTGTGTGAAAAACAAACACACAAAACCAAACCAAACAAAAAATCAATGACAAAACAGTATGGGAAGCAAGTCTGGAAAACATATTTTTACCTTAAAGTTGTTCAGGCATGAGGAGAATGTTAAAAGATGCATAGGTTTGTTCATAATATGCTCTTGAATGAGTTGGCTTCTGGCTGTGCTAGGTTTTTATCGTTTAAGAGCATAGTCACCTCTTGCCTGAGATTATCCTACTGGCAAGTATTTTAAAGAGCTATGTTTTGGAGCACTTTTCGACATTCAGTAAGATTCATAGGTCTATAATATAAACAGCTTAAAAGTAGTTGTTTTGCTACTTTTCCCTTGTTATTCCACTATTTTTTTATTCTCAGAGGTCCTATTTCAGAAACTCCTTTTCTTACAGGAAGGAGCTTACTGTAAATACAGATTCTGTGAATCACACTTGTGGAGTAGAAAGGGCATATCATTATGAAAAAGCCCAATACTGCAGCAAACTGGAGATCTGTAATTTCTTACTCAGTGCCATTTTTATAAGACCTTAGCTGCAGAGTTACTTCTTCCTTTAATGCATCTGAAACTTCCCATTGTTTGTTATGCTTTACACTTCTTCTGAACTCTTAGAAAGAAATCACTTAAGGTACATGCCTCAGTTGAGTACTATTTTTCCCACTTTACTGAGCCTCCATCGGTATGTTTGCTAAGTTCTGCATTGTCAAATAAATGCAGCAGAAATGTTCTATAATGTTAAAAATAATGTTTTAAGAGTATCCACCCATTTTCTTTCATTCAAAACCTTAGTAAATATATAGCCAGAAGTTTGCTAAAAGTACTTTGTAAAATTATTTTGAGTATTTTTATAGAGCAAAAATGTAAACTCAATATGGTAGACTAGCCAGATAGTGAACTGACCTACAGAAGTATTTCCTTTCAGTTTACAGGTCCCTTCCATGGCTTTAAAGCCATAGTCTCAAACTGATCCCATATAAGCTACTCATAGCATGATACTTCCTATTCTCCCCCTTTTTTTTGGGAGGATGGGGTGGAGGGAGGGGGCAGGCAGGGTGGAATAGAAGGGCAAACAACTAATTTTTCATTAGAACAGACTGTGAACGAAGTAGCAGAAACTGACATATAGGGATTTTGATGTACCACAGGTCAGGGAGCAGCAAGAACAGGGCTGCTCCCTGCAGGCTGGGCAGCTGAGGAGGACCACGCAGGCAGCAGAGGCCTCACCAACCAGGACCCAGTCCCACAAGTACCCAAGCAAGGAAAATAGGACAGAGCCAGAGGTTTTAGTTGGGTTCAAGCAATAGCCCATTTCATAAAGTAATATCAAGATGATGAGACAATTTCAGGTTCAAGCTGGAAAGTCAATTTGTAGATCACAGGTTCAGGTCCAGTGATCACTGGGCAGGTATGTAGTAATGAGGCAGGGCTGAAGTCAAGCTCTGTCGAGTTAAGTGATTCTAATGGTTGACTTGCTGTCAGGCCCAAGTCAGTCCGCAGGTGGAGGTCCAGATCAGGGGAGTTTGCGGCTGCAGATACAGCTAGAAAGTAACAGTTCTTCAGCATAGCTCAGACAGGAACCAAAGCCTTTATGTTGAGCTTAAATAGAGCTCCTGGGGCCATGAGTGTGGGTGAAGCCCTCAGGCGAAGCTACTTGAGACCATTGGGACCTATTAGTGCACACAGGGACTTGGCAACATCTATGTTTATTTCAACTTGTATGTTTATTTCCAACCAAAGAAATCATTTCATCATCATTACCTTTTTACCTTTTAGGTTGCAAATCAGAAAATGGGAATGTCATGCTCTGGGAGGGAGGTATTAATAGTGATTCCTGGGACAACAAAATATCCCAGATGGGTCTAGCATATAGTTAAGTATAAGATTACAGAGGGATTCAGCAACTGGCAGTTTAGAAATACTGCTTTAGCATCTTTTGCATGCAATATTTCAAGGATAAACAGATAAAGAGGATTTGATACCTGTTTCCCATATGCTCTGTTCCAGCCTCTGAAAATCTATATTTGACAGTAACCATAGCAGCAAAACTGATTAGGCATGTTTCAATGAACAAATGATGAAATAGCATTTTTTATTTAGAGTTTCAACAAAGGCAGCTTAATACTGTAAACAAGTATATTCAATTCTATTCTAAAAAACAAATCAGGTGGATGAATAACTGAAATGGTCATATTTGTAACAAAAGAAAAACATTTCATACATTATGAAGAAACTACATTCAACATTGTGTAGCTGAACTCATGAAAGGAACCTTCAGGAGAAATAGGTATAATTTTTTTAGGATCTATCTTATGGCCTATACCTTTGATATCTTTTCAAGCACTTGCTGCTTCTGCTGAGTTATTTCCCACAGCATGTGTTACTGGGAGACAAGAAGAACAGATGCAAAGTAGATATTGTGTTGTTACTTGATGCACTGCTCTAAACCACTCAAAATGCAAATATAGCACACCCTGCAAATCTGTAGATGAAGAAGGGTTTCTAGAATCTATCTTTGCTTATCTGAAGCAATACTGCTAGAAGTTTAGTGGCTATTGCAGTGCAGAAGACAGCCTTAGACTAAATTAAACACATTGACATTTACCTCATATCTTTGTCCTTTAAGGATTTATAAAACAGGTAATTCCTTTCTCCATGTGACTTTTACAGTAGTGCATAAATGATCCTGGAAACAGGAACAGAAACATACTACTATTCACATCTAAAATGAGCTTTGCTATGTTTTAGAATCTGAATTCCACCTCTTTCTCCTGATGGTTTTCTGTGAGCTATGGTCATATTTACTCAAAAGATCATTTTGTCTTTGTTCCAAACTGACTTCAACCCTATTTCTTCTAATAAGTATGAGTTCAAAGCTGAGAAAAAAAGTGTACCTCAGTATCCTAGTTCCTGGACTACTGTTACACTAACTTAACATGACAGGTTCTGGGAATGTTAAAAGAGAAAGTCATCCATTATCCAAGTATATGAGCTAGTTGTAAAAACGGATTTTGAGCCACTCCTCATTAGGCATAAGCTGAGCTTATTTAAAGAAGCACAGAGAGAATTTCCACTCTATTTCAGCTAACCAAACCCAAGCCAGTGGAAAGAAAACTGACACCATTTCATTTTGCCTAAGCCACACGGTAGGAAATACTGAAAGTAAACTACTGACATGGCCAAACTTCACTCTCTCTTTGTTGGGCTAAACAACCCAAGTCTCTCAGCCTTTCCTCATAGGAAAGGAGCTCCAGCCCTCTGAGCATTTTTGTGGTCCTCCTCTAGATCTGCCCTAACACATCCATGTCTTTCTTGCACTGGGAATCCCGGAGCTGGTACTCCAGATGGGGTCTCATGAGAGCAGAGTAGAGGAGGAGAACCACCTTCTTTGACCTGCTGGTTATATTGTTTTTTATGTAGCCCAAGATATGATTGGCTTTCTGGGCTGCAAGCACACATTGCAGGCTCATATCTATTTTTTCCTCTGCCAGCATCCTTCTCCGCAGAGCTGCTCTCAATCCACTCGTCCCCCAGTCTGTATTGATATTGGGGATTACCCTGACCCATGTGCAGGACCTTGCACTTGGCCTTGTTGAACTTCACAAGATTCACATGGGCCCAATCCTCAAGCCTGTCAAGGTTCCTCCAGATGGCATCCCTTCCCTCTAATGAATTGACTGTACAACTCAGCTTGGTGCCATGTGCAGACTTGCTGAGAGTGAACTCAGTTCCCCTCTGTATGTCGTTAATAAACATATTGAACAGCACCAGCCTCAATACAGACCCTTGAAGGGCACCAGTCATTACTGGTTTCCATTTTGACATTGGGCTGTTGACTGTAACTCTTTGGATGTGGCCATCTTAACAATTTGCCAATTCATTATCCAGCAAATAACCCAAGCATCAAACCTGTATCTCCCACATGAAGTCAATTTGTCAAACCCATATGAAGTGGTTGAAGTATAATAATTTTGAGATCATTGCATAATAGTCTGTGGTTTTATCAAATCAAATAATCATTTCCATAGAGAGTGTTCCTGTTGAAAAATATTGTTTCCAATTGCTCTAAATTGCTATAATTAAAACATGTAATAATATATATAATAATACATTTATATATAATTGCTATAGCGTTCAGTTCATTGAATCCCTGATGATCAGACGGTGGAAGAGTGAGTTAGTGAAAGAGTTATTGAAAACTTTTTTTAACCTTCTAGAGTGTTTCTTAAATATCTAGTCATGGCTATTGGGAAATGGAGAACAAATACAAGTGGATCTTTAGTCTGACCCATCTACTGTGACACCTGATAGGCTTTTAATAATGGCAGTTTTGTAAATCCTTTTAAGTAAAATCCCAGAGGCTAGAGTTAAAAGGGTGCATGACCAGCACAACATTTTTTAATCTGACATCCTCCCTGTCTTTCCTCTTCCAAACCACACTCTTTTCCAGCTCCTCTACCTTTCTGCTTTTATAGCTGGCAGACGGTCATTCAAGTCTTTTATATTCACCTGGAATATACCTAATTAAAATCAGGCTTTTTCTGAACACTATGGTCAAAGTATTCTTTCCATTGCTTTTCTTCTTTTATGTTACCTAAAATACATATACTAGTTCAGCACTGGAAGGCAGTGTCCTATATCACAAGCGAATGCTCAAAGCGTGAGATTTTATATCTATACATCTCAGTCTTAATACCAATCTATCCTTTTAACAACCTCAAGGAAGGAATGTGGTTTTCTTAACTTGCTAACCTGGATCTAAAAGAAACATATCGTTGGAATATGTAGGACCAAATTTAATTGCTTAAAATGAGGTGTCTAGTGTTATTAGAAATGCCCTAGATTATCCACATATGGCTCGAACTAGTACAGGACATTTTTACATCTTTACCTTTCTGGCATGACAGCAGAAGATAAGGTAGCTTGCTCAGGTGTCCCAAATACCCACATTTTCTATGACATTTTTCCCAAACACAACAGAAAAGCAACTATTTTTTCTGCATTTCAGTGCACCTTAGCATGTTAGCTGATTGTTTTACAACAGATCTTGTGATCTCAGAATAATAAATGACCCAAACTTTCCTTAGAGGACTGCATTCTTCTTGAAAATATGTTTAGATCAATCTCTGAGAATGAAACCCTATGCATGTCCTACCATCCTTTCCTCCAAAATGTGTTAGGAAATTTGGCTTATATCAGATTTCCTAACTTGCCTTAGAATCTAGTTTTCTTCCCTCTAGAAGGACAGAAGAGGTGATATATATCTTGGTCTCTAACATGAAGTCAATATGAACCTGTGCCACAGACCTGTACTAGGATCTCTGGGCCACATAATAAAAAAAAAAAACAAAAACGAGTGTGACATGTGAACATTTCATTTTTTATAAGTAGGCAAAAAACCTGCTACATTTATTGTTGTTGAATGAATGTAAAATACAGATTTATCAAAGCTAAATTGTTTTTATTAAAAGAATTTGTAGAAAAGTTCTTACTAGTAATTTTTTTTAATACATGCGATTCTATTTAATGCTTTAATTAAAACAGAATTTCAGAAAAACTTTGCAATTGGGAATATATTTGCCCAAACTGTTATTTGGGGCACAGTTTCTCTGAAAGGATATAAATGAGTTATATTTTAATGTTCTTAAACTATGTAGGATTTTTAAAATATTGAAACACTGTGTATAAAACTGTCAAACTATTCGGGATTATTAAGTACTATAGTGAGTAGTGAAGATGAGAAATTTCTTTGATCTTAATTTAAAGTCTTTATATCTTTATTTTTTGTAAGCAAATATAAATGAAATCAAGCATTTTTCAGCTTAGGCAAAACATTATGTCAGCCTAGACAAAATGTCAGTCTATTGGAAGAGTGAAAGTCTATTTTCAGGTAAAATTAAGTGTGTTGTTTTTAACAAATCCATATGTGGTATTAAAATTGAAGTCCGTATGAGAAAGACGTAAGAAAGCCATATGCAGTTTGTCATGTATGGTTTCATTACAAATATTTTCTTATTCTCTTGAGAATTATGAATGATTCTATTAGTTTTATGACTACAAGGAGTGATATGTCCAAATGCATAAGGGATACAGAAAAGAGACGCACACATTTTTTTTTTCTTCAAATCACTGAGCAGTTCTACAAGACGATAAACAACCAAAGCAATACCTATATTTTCAGCAAAGAAAATTAACAGAAAATGTAGTCTACTTGTCCTTTTAATCTTTAAATTTCCTATATTCTTTTGGGAAATAGCTTGAATCAAACCACATGATGGTAATTTTTGCATTAGAAGATCTTCTTGCTTCCACTTTTGCAAATCTGGAAAGACAAGTCATTCTGGGATGTGGGACTGGTAGCTGTGTGCATGAATGAAATATTTTATACCTCTGGTTCAGCATTCGAGCAACACGAAGCAGGCCTGAAAGCTAACAACGCAGAAATGAGTAACAGCTAGTTCTTTTTTTCTCAAAGAGACTTCTAAGAAGAGTGGAAGACAACTGCTTCCTGCAAATCACATCAAGATGGCTGGATTAGTTCAAAAGTAACCTCAGGAAATTTGAAGGTGAAAACAGTTGCAATTTGGTTCTTTTTTATTATGTTGAGGAAGAATGAAGGATATTACAGAGAAAGTGTTTGTTAGTGGGTTTTAGTTTTTTTGGGGGAATAGCTTTTTCTTGGGAGCACAGTGTCTAGAATAGGGTCAATCTCAAGAGGAAATGTATAGTTAGAAGTGATGTGTAAAGTCAATTTTTCACACTGTCCCACAATTTTATAATAAATGTATCTCTATAAAGAAATTGTGATTTGAATACCTGAATATTCTGTTTACACAGCAAAAAAAAGTGGTGTCTGCCATTTTTCACATGCATCACAAGTGAGGTAACAGATACAAGAATGATTCCTCTTGAGCAAGAGATAACACTGTGGCTTTTGAGGTCAGAAAACAGCAGCTGACCTTAGAGTTACGGGGACATACCCTCCTCTCATATAAAGCAAATGGTTCTTGCCTAAATAAAATTCTACCATTGTATCCTCTTGAACTTAAATGTATTTTATATACCATCAAGTATTAAAAAAATAATAAAAATCTCATATTTTTCATATTTACATTTTTAACACCTTTGTAAATGTTTTTGTTGTACTAATAGTAAACAAACTTACTGTCTTTAAACTGAACATAAAATTTTTGTGAAAAGACTTGGTTCACCAATTCTCGATACATAAATACACAGACAAAAATATTTTAAAATCATACTTAGAAAGTCTGAAAATATATTTCGTTTGGGGGAAAATAAAATTTCTTACGTAAAAATTCCAGAAATGCTATTTATCCTGTTGATTGCCTACTCACAGCAGTCGTGAGAGGAAGATTTTGCATTCATTTATTAACATTTATAATTTTGAACTACCAAACAGTAGACTAGGTTTTCCAAATGAGTTCAAAATGCAGACAAAAACTATGCTGGAAATTGGTGATCAACAGTTTTGTTTGCTGAGTTTTCTTTTTCATGGCACATACTTCACAATCCTAAATGTCCTGAGTGAGTCTCTAGTGAGAGATCTACCCTTCATTCTGTGGCTCACCAATGAGTGGCATTTCCGTCTCTCTGGCCTGCCATCTCACACGTCCATTAGGCCATGAACAACTCTTCAGCTCACTACCCAGATGTGGAAATCAGGCAGCTGCATGCACCCTATCATGACAGCCCTTTTCCCAGAGACAGATTCTGCCATGGCCACAGCTTGCAGATCTTAATACCCGACCCTCCCCATGTTACACGTATCTGATTAGTATAAAAACTGATTAGTATAAAAACTTCTGACATCAACATTCATATTAAATTGACAGTGCAGAGACTAAATGGACTTGGATACCAATGCGCATTCAGTTACAGACATATTTAATGTTAACAAGGGACGTGAGCTCCCTGTTCCATGGGGAAGACAAGGTAGTCCTGGACAAAGGTCAGAAGGCTCAGTGCAGGGGTCCTGGCTGTTCTATGTGTGATCCTGGGACCAGGCCCTGGGATTCCTTCACTTGTCTCTCCAAGATCTCTCGGGATGTCTTCCAGGTCTTTCCTTGAGTTACCCCAGATCCTGTCAGTTAGAGGGCTGGTAGAGAATATCTATTTCTGATGAGCTCATTGGGATTTCTGAAGCACTGAAACAGGTTGTCACAGTGTGTCCTTCTAAAAGGTTCTTTGTGTCTCTCAGAGAGGCTGATGCATCTCTTGCTCTTAAATTACTACCTTGTTCCTGTCTATTCCCTTATAACTGAATTTCAGCCAGTCCTAATCCATGCAAATTACCACAGGAGCCCATGGCATATGAGAAGAGGCTGAGACAACTGGGTTTGTTCAGCCTGGAGAAGGCTTCAGGAGGGCTTCAGGAGGGTCTACAAGTACCAAACGGGAGAGTATGGAGAAGATGGAGCTAAAATTCTTCTCCACTGTGGAGAGAAGAGAGTGCAGAAGAGATAGAGAGAGAAGGATTTTGTAGATATGAAACAGAAGGCAAAAGAAGGAGATGAACACATGCAAAAGTTGAAGAGAGAAGATGAAGGCAACAGCAAACTCGAAGAAGCAGTCAAAAAATCACAATGTTTTTTTCCACTTCAGTGTTTGCAAATCCAGTCTATAAAGGCTGCCTCCTTTTCTTTTGGAAGAGTGAAGTTACATGTTTGCATTTAAATGATATGCAGTGGAGTGAAGTACTTTCATTTTTCAGATGATTTGTCTTTATTATTGTCTTGAACTCATGTGCATTAACTGAACTGTATGCTCTTGAAAAAAGTAAGAAAATCCCTCATAACAGCCAAGCATTACCATGGTTATCTGAAAATAAGTTCATAAAGAAGACAACTATGATTATAGCCTAAAGCAACAAAAGTAATATGTTAAGTAATTTAAAGTAAATATAAATGACATATTTTATGTTTTAAAAATTATAAAACATTAAAAATTATAAGCAATCCATTTCAAAAAATTAAAAGAGTGTAAAAGCTTAGTGATTCAGAAACTAAACTCTGCATTTCATATTGAAAAGCAGAAAAAGAGGCAATGATATGTCTCATTTTGTTACTATAATAAATTGCTGGATTAAGGTTTTGATTAAACCTTATTACAAGAAGTAAAAAAAGCAATGGTATAAAATAGCCTTAATTTATATTGAATTATGATTTCTGGATGTAACTCTGTACCCAAAGAGTAATATGATCCAGGCTCCTACCACATGTTATAGTTTTCTTGTTAACAAAATACAGAACGGGCCAGTCTAGGTGTTATATGTGCTTTGGAAAGTTTTAAAGAATTCAGTGAAGAAATTAGAAATAAGAAAAATCTTTTGGTAATACTGAAATTTTTCAGGTAGTTATTCTATATATATGTTGTTTTTTTTTTTTCTTGAGGGAGTCATTGAAATACATCTTTCTGTATCAATCACTGGTTTTGAATGTAGTGTGCTCAGATATGGTAGGATGTTACTCACTAGAAACTGATGTTCATAACATACTTCAAGTTTCACAGAGGGTAATGGTGTCTTTCTCAGGTGGCATGCAAGATGTATCTCAGAGAAACGTGTTTGGATCTGTGGGACTAAATATAAACTTCAGTCTTTCCTCATGTGAAGCTACTATGAGTCTCACATACAACTGCCACACATGTGTGCGTATGCATAGAACAAACCTAAAACCAGTGCTGGTATATGACTAAAAACTATACTTCAAGATAACCTGGAGACTTTTGGAGGACGATGTGAACTTCGGGTCTTACTACACTGCATTGTCACTTCCGAGCAGGAGTTTCTGTATCTATAGGTGTTTGCAGACTACATGCCAACACTGTATTTTCTTTGTTCTTGTCTCATTCTTTTCAGGTTTTCAAAAATGTATGTCGAGTCTCTTTGTAGCAAACCACAGGAGTAGCCTTTATTAGAAGTTCTCGTTTTGTCTCCTGGTTTCTCTGAGTCTTCTGCAGATTCAGAAAAGACAACACCAAAAGAAGAGTAGATGATATCTCATCCTTTTTCAGTCAGATGCCTGCTGTGAGGAAGTTAGCATTGATAGAGAAGGGAATAAGAATTGCAGGATTTGTGAGGACTTCTTGAAATGAATGTTTTAAATGAGAAAATTATTATCTGCATAGTGCTTACTTTTTTTGAGAGATGTCTGCCTTATGCAGATTTATGAAAGGCATAATGAAATTGTGGAAATTATTGCACAAAAGGGTGTTGTGAGAATAAAGAATATGATAGGTTTTAAGAGTTACTGGACAAATTAATGATATCCATAGTTACTAGTTAGCTTCTCTAATAGAAAGTGCCTAAATTACTAAATGGAGGATAGTGAAAAGGAATAGTGAATGAAGGATTGTTTTTAAGCCTCACTGTTAGCTACAGGCAGAAACAGGAAAGATAACTTTCAGTGAAATCAGATTTTATTTCATCCCATGCTTAAGACCAGTGGTCATGTGCTGTGTTTAGTCATAAGAAACTGACTGAAGAAAGTTTCCATGCAAGTCTACTGTTGAGAGCAATCTTTTTCACTGATCTTACTGCCATTAGTTATATGCTAAGGGGCTCACACCTATCACCTCTCTCCATATTGCTGGTCAGGCTTCTAACAGTTGTGCCTCCTTTTAACTTGGTCTCATAGTCAAGCCCAAGTGAAAGACTGAAAACTTGTTCAAAAATAGATAAATAGGGGGGTTTTGTGTTTTGTTTGGTTGGTTGGTATTTGTTTGGTTGGTTTTGGTGTTTTTTTAAACATTCGTAGCTCTCTAATAGTATGAATAGGGTCGCCAACTTCTTGAGCTTTGACAGACCATGGAGCTTTTTCCACGTTTAAATTAGATTCTTCAGTTGCCCTGAAATATCTCTTCTTCCTCTTTTTTATCATCATGATCCATCTGTAAAGAATTATGGAAAATTTTCACAGGTGAATGGCAATCCTCTTGTGAAGTGTACTTTTATTATAAACTGGAAAATAAATAAGAACCACAATATATTTCTATAACTAAAGTGAGGAAAACCACTTTTCCTTCCAGCACCTAAGAATATTGTTCCTGTCAACATTTTCATCAAATGTTATTCAAATAACTCTATGTAAAAAAACTTATTTCTTACT
This sequence comes from Caloenas nicobarica, assembly GCF_036013445.1. NCBI lineage: Eukaryota > Metazoa > Chordata > Aves > Columbiformes > Columbidae > Caloenas > Caloenas nicobarica. Next base: position 167,540,443 of record NC_088245.1, read on the forward strand.
TCCATTGTGTTCAGTATGTATCCTAGTGTGACTCAATCTTTTTAAAAGACAATTTACCTGTCAGTGTCTGTATAGTAGATTATTCTAATGCAAAGGAGAAAGGGATAACTTCGTTGTATCCTCTATACCGATACTCTCGTAACATAATTGAATATATAGGCTAATTAAATAATTAATTTCACATTTATTCTAAATTCTACTATAATGACCATTCTAAACTTTGAACAAAGGCCTGCAAATGTCTCTGGAAGCCTGCATATAGTTTCCTAAAATAAGTAAATACATCTTTTTTTTCTTACTGCTTCCCTTGTCTGAACAATATCTTACTAGTGGTTTGAGATTACAACTCTAATTGTAATGGAAGACTGGACAACCCTCGAGTGAGGTTAATTTGTATAACAACGCAGTTATACTGTGCTGATTTATGATACCTGAGGATCTGGTTTCACATTTGCAATTCTATGCCTAATATTCATTTTTATTTAACAAAAATTAGGCTTTTCTAAGGTTAAAATGGTAGATTCTGATTTCACTGTTATTAATTTAAAACTAGAATAATGTAAATTATTTCACTCCTTATGAAAACTGAACACAATATACTCATATGCAGTGAACAGAATAACAAGACTCACACATGGAATCATCTTCAGGGAATAGCTATTAGCGTAAGGACATTATAATGATTATTTTGCTTAAATAAAAACTACCAATATGATTCTATGTTCTGCAGTGTGGGTTTATTCAGCTTTCAGCAAGTCAGCTGCACGAAGTCAAGAGCTCCTTCAGAGAGCCCAGAGGGAAGAAAAAAATTAACAACCTCTCAGTGAACAAGAGTGCCCCATGGCTAAAGTGTACATAAATTCTATTATCACATATCTTTTCCTTTTAAAAATCCAGATTGAACATGGAAATAAAATAAATGTGAATTTATACATCTGGGGTCTGGGAAAACCTCCAGGTTTAGCTCCTGATAGAAAAAGCATGGACTGTCCTTTTTGATGATAATGCCACAGGAAAAAAAGCCAAGCAGAGAACCAATATAAATGCACTGTTGGAGTCTTGTTCGATGTTATGTGTTATTTCCTCAGCTCTGAGAGATGGAGGATATGGAAATAAAAGCTTTCTACAGAACAGTCCATATGGTGAATTTATAATGTGTGATCAGGACAAAACATGAATTAGTGTGACTAGTCCATGAGTGTACTTTTCAGTGATTTTAATTAGAGTTAAGAATACTTCATACCCTCAGATGCCTGTCATGATTTTTGTCTTGATATTCCAAAAATTCACCTTCTATTTCTAGCAAAGTGTAGTTATTAAAGAGAGTGAACTTAACACTGCAAGCCTTCAATCTGCTTCACTTTTTCTTTGATTAATACAACCACAGCCATTGCTGTTTTAATAAGAAGCTCTTGAAGTGACACAAATACAGTCATAGTCTTTTATTAATATCTGAAACAACTCCTGGAGAAGTCTGAACTAATTCATTCAAGTTCTTTATCTATGTTTTTTTGATGCACTTAGACTTATTATCTGCAGACATGCTGCAAAATAGCTCAGGGATCTTGACCATTAACTGACAAGATTAGATGCCTGCTGGAGCCTGCCACAGCATCCAGTCTGTAGCCTGAGTTTTTTTAATGAAAAAAAGGACATGGAGTGATTTGCACTCAGTTCTGACCATGTAGTGAAGCTGGGAAGCGGATAAGGCTGGGTTTGGAAATGGAAAATGCATCTGCATTCTTTAAATGAGGTTTAGAAAATATCTTCTGAAGATGGACTTTTTGTTATAGTTAATATTGCTGAAAGAGAGTTATTGAAGCCAGCCCAGCATGAATATTAACGAGATATATACTACTGAGGTGAAACAGCCAACTTCTACATATTGCCAGTGATATACAGAGAGAGCTTATGTATCAAGTAAAATCCAGCAAGCTGTGACAGTTGCTATGAAAGTTCTGGACCAGGACTGTACGGTATGCAAAAACATGGTTTTCTGACACTGTTAAGTTCATTAAGCAGCCTCTGGAGAACTGTAGCCACAAAGATGCTCAGATCATCCTTACAAATACTCCAACTTGTAACAAAAAATAATAATAAAAAAACCCAAAAACCAAAAACCAAAAAACACAACCAACAGTGCTTGCAATAGGATATAAACACTGTTTTCTTTGGCATGTTGCTGTACTGACCGGATTTTAAGTAATGTATGGTCTGTGACTTGTAATAAAGTTATAGTCACTTGTAAACATACAGCAATTTTTCAATGAGCTCTTGATCATTCTTGATCTTGATTCTTGACTGTTGATCAAGATCATCAATCTTGATCTCTGAGTCAGATGATGCATTTTTAAGGTACTTAGTGTGGGTAGAAAGGATTGTAAAGGAATACTTCATGATTTAATCTCGACATATCACACAACAGCAGTAAGAAGTCAAGATGTTTGTGCAAGATGGATGTTAATGGTGTGTTCCCAGTACATATACTCATCCCTGAAATAAAACTACAAAAGGATTCATATGCCCACTGATTATTAGAGCTTTGCTTTCTATTTTGATGCTTCTTATTTTGTTCCATTCTTAAGAGAAAAAAATAAAATGTCCTCAGACAGCTCTTGGTATCATAAATTACATATGTGTAAGATGTCATAATCTCTTTCTGAAAAAACCTGTCTTCAGTCCATGCAATAAATGCAATTGCAAATGAAAAAAAAAAAAAAAAAGAAAAATCAGGCAACTCCTTTTATCTTACTGACTACTTTCTTATACATGAGTCCCCATATCCACTATTTTGAAGTGGATGTGTTCTGAAGACCTGTAGAAACACAGAAAAATAAATGGTTGCAGGAAACCCCTGGAGTTCTTTCAGCTTAAATTCCTACTTAAACTGTGTCCAACTTCAAAGCTAGGTGAGGTAACTCTAGGTCTTCTCTAGTCATGTTTTGAGCATCCCAGGAATGGAGATTCCAAAGAAATTTCATTCCAGAATCACTTTGTGAGATGACATCTAGTTCGGGCCAACATGCCAATAAGTTCTTTGTGAGTCATATGTTGGAGTTGTTTAACAGCCTATATCCTGTAAAAATGAATGAGAGTTTTGAGCTAACATAACTATATCTCACAGATAAAATTCATTCCTCATCTTGATTTTACAGTATGCTGTGTAGTTTTTTTTTTTTTTTGTTTTGTTGTTGTTGTTGTTTTTTGTTTTTTGGTTTTTTTTCTCCATAGTATAAACACCTTTGGAAGACTGCAGAGATTTAACCTTTGAAGTTCTGAGTTTTTACCTCATTTGCCTCTAATCATGGCTGTTTACTCTCTGGTCAATACTAACTTTGAAAATGAAGGGGGTCAAAATAGGACTATTCTCTGCTTTTCATCACAAATAGTGTATAATATATTCTAATAATTCTTTCAGCATGCCATCTACACAGGGATCAACGCTCTCTGGGAAAGGTTGGAAGCCTTCTCATTCCTCAGTCTCTGCAAAGACCTTCCTTTTGTCACTTCTGCTAGAACATACATAATCTGGATTGTTCTCTTCCTCATACTACATACTGACTGCTGTCAGTAGACTGAGGAAATATTTGGGTACACTTGCTAGTTAGTTCCTTCAGAAACTGTGCAAAGGAATCCTACAATAAAAAATTAATAGATATTCTGACTTAACATAACACACATCCAAATCACAGATATAGAAGTACACCTGCGGGGTGACTTTATAACAAATACAGGGTATGTCAATTTAACTTCATGTCTATTAGAAATACATTACGTTACATTGCGTTACGTTACGCTACGCTACATTACGTTACATTTTTATGGCTGACTGTTGATCACATCTTCCATATCCCAATAGGGTACGTCCAGTGCCTCTTCCTGGATCCTGGTACTGTTCTTGGATGATGTTAGGCCAAGACTGTCTAGCCTGTTAATTTTTTCTCTGCACTGTCCTACCACAGCAGGCACTCTTTGTGTCACTTACTAGGGGCTGTGCAAAGCTAGTTACCTCTTTTTAATCACAGGTGTCACGTTGTCCACTACAGATCTGAGTCAGCCCTCACTTCACATTCCTTTTCACTTGTGATAATTGTCAGAACTTCTTAAATCTAGTTTAAGTTATTACTAAACTGGGTTAGAGATAAATAGCACATTTGTGTTCAAAGGGTCAGCTATTCGTCAGTTCCTCTCTTGTAATTTTATCCGGCCAGATGGCTTAACAAGGCCCTCAATATCACTTGAGTGACAATATCTCCCACTGATTCTATAAAGTGTTTCTAACTCATCATGTATTGCAAACACTTTTGGGAATCTTCCTTTAAAATCAAAGCCCTAGATACTAAGGAACCAGATCCAAAAGTGAACTGAGGGATCTGAAAAAAAAATTATGTGGGCATTCAGCTTAAATACAAATCAGAATTCAACAAAATTCACACAGTCATAACTTCATATTAAAATATTAAAATTCAAGACACATATTTCAATTTCCTCTGCATATTCTCTAGTAACTTTAAGTTCTGTGGGGTTTTTGCATTCTTATGACTTCCCTAGCCCAAGCAGTGTCTTTGTTGTGTCTTGTTTTCAAAAACCTGTCAAACCTTAAAAAGTGCTGAAAAAATCATTAAAGAGCCCTGTCTTAACCAATATACTTTGTGCAAAATAAGCCATGCAAGAAGTACTAGGTCCATTCTTACCTGCTTGCTTTTAGTAAAAAAATGCCTCCATTTTGGAGACAGTGCTGCTTTTCTTATTACAGCTTCTGTACTGCCCAATGAAGTTCAATGTTTAGTTCAAAACTTTAAATACCATTCTATGTTGTAGGAAGAAAGCTGTTTGTTTGGTTGATTCTGGGTTTTTTTGATAGAGATATAAATTAGAGTCCAGACTCCATACATCATTATCTCTCTGAGTCTGTCATTTAGAAGAGGACATTTCTCTCTCTTATACTATTTTCATATGAAGTCAGTACTGCAATACGTCATTACAAATAATATCCAAACAATAGAGCCTAGTTTGTGAAAACAAAATCTGCAACAACATCTTCCAGTCCTAAATGTTTATTTTAATTAATTCTTTTATCTACTAACTTGTTTTATACATTTAATCCTCCAAAATAAAATTTATTAACACAAATGAAACATCTTCTGAATTTCTTGCTATAGTTTTCTATATTTATGTAATTTATAAATTGATGTATTAGAGTTGTAAAGCACTGTAAAAAGATGTGCAATCTCTTAATATTTGGAGCAGGATTTGATACCACACAAAATCTCAGGACTGCACAGTCAAATACTTTAACATAGCCAGGAAGATGAAGAGTATTTTCAGAAAGAGCAATCAGAAATGGCTGGACAGTTTCAAGATCTCATGATCAGAAGATAACAAAGGTAACAAGACAGATATATCCTGTAGATCAACAGAAAATAAGAATGAAAACACTTCTCAAATCTCTAATCTGCTCAACATCACAGATAAGACAATAATATAAGGAAATATAAAGAGGAAAAAATGGAAAAATAACAGCAAACTTCAGTTGTACTGTTCTTTCATTACCTTATGATGGCACTGGGCTGAAACAACACCTAGAAAGACAATGACACTTGTTAATGGGAGATGTAATAAAAGTCCTTCTGCTATGTAACAGCTATGTTTGGTGCTGATGAGATGAACACATATAATTTAGAATTACAGAAATGCTTTCTTCTCAGTGTAACCTGGATGATAATATAATTATATATTGGGACATCCAATAGGTAGAAATGTACACTCTAAACAAATAATTTAATTGTGCACTCATATGTCCATACTTATGAGAATTTATTTAACTCTACTGTTACTACTTCATACGTATCATTGTTGACAGCTATAGTTGGAAATTAGAGAGTTTACAAGAATGAAGTGTATGTGAGGCCATATACTTCTCACACAGAATCCACTATGAAAAGACTTTGAAAATTAGTAGGTAGATGCGGCACATTTTCTGATAGAAAAGAACAGAAAGCAATCCCAACAACTGAAAATAATACTATTTTCTCTTAAGTTACCTTCATTAACTTGTATTCTTGATTTGTCTTGGTTTGTAAATGCTGATAAGATATAGGTCTTTCAAGATGAGTTTCATCCTTAGATGCAGACACTAGAACTTACAGTGTGTAAAATATAGCTGTTAATAGCATCAAGGGAACTCTGCACTTTTATTTTGTTTGGGTTACCAACTGAACTTTTATTTAATCTTACTTTTAAGTGGCATTGGTCATGACCTTAAAAATGTCAACTGATGTTTGCAGTGCAGTCTTAACAAAGGCCCTTTGAGGATAGGTGATGGATGATAGTGAATTGCACAGAGTAAAAAACAAAACAAAACAAAACAAAAATCACTTAAAAATGGAAAAAAAATATCTTTGACTAAGAATATACTTTGATGTAGGAGTTGTCTATATGTATGAGTCACACAGTCATGATCCTACAGATCATGATCTTGCATATGGATTCTGAGTCAGCATACACTTTCAGACATATTAATATATTTACACTACCCTGCTCACTCACAGCTACACCATCTTAGTTTTATTTTAAGAATCATGTTTCAAAATGCAACATGCTTGAATATACTATGAGCTTTAAGCCATGTGCTTTGAATTTGCATTACATTTCACATTAATTTTCACAGAAATACTGCAACAGATTATCAGATATGAAGTATCCTGGTGCAGATCAACAGAATGCTGAAATCCTTTGTTTCAACTGAGATCCTGGTTCATGTTTTATGCTCTTAATTCTTAAACATTTAGACTTTTGCATAGGTCTTAAACTGTATTAAGTAGCATAAATTAGCATAAGAACGTAAGTTAGATTAAAAAGTAATGCTATAAAGAAATGCATGAAAAAGGAAATAATCATAGATGACAACATTTAGAAGGTGCTGAACATCCCATAGCTGATGCTTAGGGGTATTTAAACACAGAATGATGAAATTGGACTAGTTACCACTAGTTTGACTTCAGACTATCAGAATGAAGTGCACTTTCTTGAAATATTTATATTCAGATAGCTTTACATTAATGATTTTATGATAAAAATGTCTGATACAGAACTCTGAGATTTGACATTTGGATTCCAGAGCAGAGGTTGATCAACTTTATGGTTTTCAAATATTTTTTATTTATGACCCTACCAAAATTTTTCAGTGAACATGCATATAAAATGTAAATCTACTTATAGTAGGTTTTTGTTGTTTGTTTGTTTTTTGTTTTGCTTGTTTTAATTAACAGTCATAGACAAGACAGTTATACAGATCACAAACTGATTACCTTCAGCATTCTAACTATTCAGAAATAAGTGTTGCTTAAGTTTTTTCTAATAAAATCATCACAATTTGTACACTCCTATTCACTTCTGCATAGTTGATGACTTGAACTTTTGATAGAATAACATTATGTTCAACACTATTGAGCAGACACTAATAGATACCATGGCCTACAAATTCAACAACAGAAGGTTTTGAGTGGGAAGTTGTAAGTACAAATATTGTGAGTATTGTGTCTGAGATGAGCTGTAGACAAGATGTCTAATCAAGATTGAAACTGGCTAAACTGCGAAAGAAAAGGAAAACAAAGCACTAGCCTGAATTCAGGTTCTTACTACAAAAATTGGCATAACATCCATATTTGCTTAAAACTCTTTACAGCTACCATGCAACTGCAGTCTTATTTTGTACTGGAAAACCAAACTTATTTATGTCAGTTCTCATTGATTTCTTCTCTAAATATCATCCAGGTCAGAGCTGATAATAATTAAAAATAGTAGACAGGTTGATTTTTATTGTCTAGGCAATGGGGGTAAAAGGCTAAAAATCTAAATTGCACCTGAACACCTTTTAAATTTACAGCTTGTCCATATTTTACATTTTTCCTCAGCACCTTGAAGGAAGTAGTGAAAAACAAACAGAATATAGTAAAGTTTTCACGGTAATTTTGCATGGGAAAAGACAGAGGAAGATGATCTGAAGGTGACTCCTAGAAGCAAGTAAACTTGGTGAATTTCAAGTTTAGATAGTCAATGGATGTTATTTTGGTTGTGGTATAGCATTTTGGGTCAATGCTTGAGTCAGTCAAGACCTGTTAAGTGGTTGCATCTGTATGTGAAATGAATTGGTTTGTTAAGGTGATTCTAATAAGGAAGCAGAGCTTCCGTTGGTCTGAGAGGATGAAAATGCAACTGCTGGGCAGCCACGAGGGTGTAATAAATGGTTAGTTTGCACTGGGGGTAGGAACCTCTGAAGAGTACACAATTCACTTCTCCCTGCACTCTTCTCCACACTTTCAGATGTCTGAACCTGAGGTATAACTAATCAGCAAGACTAGGCCTTACTTTCTCGTTAAATTATTGAAGAGGTACTGTAGAGTAAGAGAACTGTGAACTATCAGGAGTGTAAGAAGAATGTGCTGGTAGCAGTCAATTTGGTAATTATTCAGTGATTGGTGAGTTTGTAATACTAAAGATGACCAAATAAGGGTATTTCATGTGGAAAAGCAGAACTAATTGTCCTAATCCTTGCTGGCAACAATAAATACGGAAACGTGGGAGGAACATTTTAGGGGTAAAATTCAGGTTGCTAGGGTTCTGCCCAGCAGGAAGTCCAGGTCTCATGGTAACAGCGTGTGTGATGCTGCCAGCTACATATGTGACACCTGAAGAAACTGTACAGGAAAGACGAGTTTCACATTAAGTAGAACAGAGCAAATCTGCTGATAATCAGAACAGAAATATAGTGGAGGAGTATTTTCAGTAAAAGCAGAGGGAAAGCCAACAGGCATGAAAGAGTACTTGCATTTGATGTAGTCAAAATCTTTTAACAGGCAGAAAGAAAGTGTATATGCAGCACAACAACTCTATTAGTCCATCTACAGAGCTCTGCCTGCATCCCTGGGGCCGTTGGACCCCTCAGAACCTCCCTCAGGATGGTGAGTGTTCTCCTTGAGCATGGGGGGATGAAAGTCAGACTGCTCAGAAGAATTGAATAGGAGGTTGGAAAAGAAAATGTAGGAGTTTATGGTGACTTTTCATAATAAAGCAGGATCAACAGAGAGCTCCCTCATGATAGCTGGTATGACAAATTGTATTCAATATCTTCATTAACAGCATGGAAAGAAGCACATGGCTAATGTTTGTGAGCATGGAAAAGACACTAATTTCATTTAAATATTATATTGATGGCTAAGAGGTCTGCGAAGACCTTACAAAGCTGTGTCTGAGGTTGAAAAAATAGCTGCTGTATAAAAAAAAAAAAGTAAGGTAAATGCTAGGAAAAGAGTTTGCATGATGCTGAGCACAGAACTGACAAAACTCAGGAGAGAGAAATTAGCATTATTGTCCTAGAGATACACAGCAAAAGGATGAAAGACAATGGTCAGAAGTTCCAAGAAAATGTATGAAACTGTTAATAAACATTACAGGAAAATAAATTACCCCAAGGACATTTAAACCCTGTAAGAGGTTACCTGGAGGAGTTGTGGAATCTTCAGTCTTGGAGACACTTAAAACTTGATCAGGCTTAGCTGTGCACAACCTGCTCTGAGTAGGTCTGGCTTGGGGGAAGGGGAAAGATGACTGACTTCCAGACATTCCTTACAGCCAATATTATTATTTGATTTTGTTGTCTGAAGAAAGACATAGCTGAGAGTTATGAAATCATTAAAGCAGTGGATATGGTGATCACAGAATTGTTATCTACTGAATTTCACTATACTAGAAATAGGAATCAGTGAATAAATTGTTTCAGAGATCCACTTGAAACAGAAGGAAAAAGGTATTTCTTCTGAATGTGTATCTACATGGTCTGTAGATAATACACTCACAAGAGTAAGAGTGTCTGGCCCAGCTGTGATCAGCAATAGGGTCTTGGAAAATCAGGAAACCCACTCCAGCTGGTTGACGTGTCCAAATACTGAGTGACATGCAACAGTTTAACTGCTGGCTTAGCCTTCAGCATGGTGTCAGCTGTCCATGGAGACAATTATTTCAACTATTTATTGCTTTCAATTTAAATAGACGGCATGAGCTGCCAATGATGACTGGAAGAGTAAGATTTGGTTTAGTGGGGTTTTTTTGTCTATTTTTGGTTGGTTGTTTTTTGGGGGTTTTTTTTTGTTTTTTTTTTTTTTTTTGTGTGTGTGTGTGTGTGTATGGGCTTTTTGTGTTTAGTTTTGGTTTGGTTTGGTTTGGTTTTGTTCATATTCATGTGAGGTCTAAATAAGACCAAAACAGGGACTAGGATACATGAGTTTTTACCTTAGAGAAGTACTTTCCTCTATTTCCCTTCCAATGAGCTGTAGAAACACTTGTCTAATGATTATGCCTTCATGTGTAATTCACACATGTTGCAAAAATACTTCTGAGACTGTAACTTCAATAGAATTGCTATGAATATGTTTGAAGTTCAGTACGATGAGGCTGAAAAAATTACTGCATCATCAGTCTTGGGACTGCAGTATTACTGCTGCTAATATACTAATTCAAACTAGGACCAAAAAAGGTCTTTTCAGACTTCATGGGCTGAAGCAGCATCCACATAATTAATGTGTAAGCACAAACTGAAAAAAAAACAACACTTCTCCAATCGAAGGATTAATTTTATATTCCTTTGACATAATGTGGAATCTGTAAACATCAGAGCCTTCTGTTGTCGTATAACCGGGCACATATTGTACAGCTCTTACAGTTATTTGTGGTACTTGTTACATGATGGTAGAAATAGTGCCACACATTCAATAATACTGTTTTGTTTGGTTTTTCAAAAAAACTAGACACTGCCCTTGAACATTTATGCTGAGCCTTTACAATAGACGTGCACCCAGAAGGAAAACCTGTCCCTTTTAAAAAATTAAAGAACAAAGCAATCAAGTTCTTGCCTTAGTTCCACTGTCTCTGACATATAGAAAAGAATATTCATTTAACTATTGTGAGGTTATGACCATCATCAAAGCAATAAGAAAAAAGAAAAAAGAAAAAAACAACAAACTATAAGAATTCAGAGGCAGTATTATTTAATATTACAAATAAAGATTTTTTGGCTTAAAATCAGTTCTGGATTTCTTACATATATGTTTTATATCCATCTATTAATATAGCATTGCATAGTGAAAACCAAACATTTAGAGCCAATTATAACTCCCTCTATATTATAAGATCTACCTAAAAGTTCTTTGCTTTTCTCTCCCCACTCCCTAAACACCACATGCATGAACTCATGGATCCTTGCAAAAAAAGGCCTGCTCATGCATTTGTTTTCTTCCCAGATCTAAAGGATTAAACGGATTCATGGCTATCTGTTTAACAAGATTTAGCAAGGACAGCAAAATAATAGTTAAATGTTTTCAGGAAGTAAGGAAGCAGCAGAGAAGAGGTAATGACTCAAATAATCCCAGGTGTAATTGTTAGAGTTTATGATTTTGACTGTACATAATGCAAGAGGATACCTATTATAAGAATACAGTTATCTCTCTTCACATATTCTCATTGTTCAAGTATTCCACAATATTATATGAAATGGAATACTACATTAGCTTTTATAATTTGGATGTAAATCATTAGTGTTTCCAGAACTTCAAAAAATACAATGCCATATTATGAAGGTATTTGCTTTCAAAGACTTACTGGCCAAATCTAGGGTTTATGTGTAGATATTTTTCATCTAATTGGAGGTTTCCAAAACATATGCTAAATGTAGATGAGATATACAGAAAAAATGTCCTTTAATTAGAGAAAGCTTATCTTTTTTTTCATTGACTTTTTACTTGGTTATCAAACATATATATCCTATGTCTTTGTCTCTCATTTTGTTTCTGCTCTGACAGGAATTAGCTAGGCAAGCTATCTCAACGGTGCCCCATGTAATGTACATGTTTGAGAGTTCAGAAATGTAGTTTACAGGTTATTATTTGTTTGATTTCAGACTCTGATTTATTGATTTACTTTATTTTCAGGCTAGTAGTAGTAGTAGTATTGTAAATAACCCATAAAGTAAGATAACTGCATAAACAGGAAGAACATTAATGTAGCTAACAGGAGCAGTGATAGAAATTGTTCTCTGATTTGCAGGTGATTTTTCATTATATAAACTTCCATGACCACAAGCCCGAAGTGTTATTCCAAAGCTATCACTCCAAATGCCAAAATCTACAAATTCATCTCTGATCATTCTCAAAAAGAAAGTAACTTTGTGAAACGGATGAGGCCACAGTCCATCCCTCAAAGAGCCATGTTGGCAAGTATGTAGATAGCAGGTAGAGGGAAGTGATTAATCCCCTCCATTTAGCACTTAAGACATTACATCTAGAGTACTGTGTATGACTTTGGGCTCCCCAGTACAGAAAATACACTGACATACTTGGATCCAGCAGGGGGCTACCAAGGTTGGTAGAGAGCTGGAGCCCATGGCATTAAAGGAGAAGCTGAGAGAACCGTTGTTTTTCTACCTTTAGAAGACCAAAGGAGATTATTTTTTTTTTTTCTGCAGCTTTTCTCCAAGGTGGTCAGTAGAAGGATGAGAGGCAATGGACACAAATTGAAAAATTCTGAGAAATTCTGCATCACTGTACAGAACACCTTTTTTCACTATGATGATGATCAATCATTGAAACAAGTTGCCAGACAAAGTGTGGAATCTATGTCCTTGGAAATTGTTAAAAATAAAGTAGAAGGCCTTGATGCTATTAGAGAATGTCTTGATGTTATTCATATAAGAGAATAAGGTGATATTTAGAGACTATTACATCAGCTCACAGGAAGCAGCCCATGAAGAAACATATGGATAAAACCATACAATTTTGTTTTTATTTTTTTGTTCCTTGGTTTTTATCTTTTTCACTTGATTGATTTCCTGGGGGTTGTTTTTAGCGGGGGTGGGGGGTTGTGTTATTTTTTACAAAAATACAGGCTGTTCCTTTTAAACAATAGCTTTTTCTGGTTTTTCATTAAATAGAACCACTCACATTCTGATTATCCAAAACCAGATTTCAGAAACAGAAAAGAACTTTTATAGTCGAAGCTGAAGTTCAGGTTTATCTATGCTTAACTTGGTAGATTAATTACTTTAAAAAAGAAATGACTTGGAATTTATACCTAAAATGCCAGAGAACAAATCAGCAAAGGATAAAAAAAAAAAAAAATAATGGCATGTAAGATGATGTAAAATACAGCAAAAAAACCCTATTCTTTTCTCTATATTATAATTTCAGGTGGTCATGACAACAAGAAAATGAAGAAAAAACAAACAGACAAACAAAAGCTTTATGTAGTTAGTGAAGCTGAAACACTTTCAGGATTTAATTTCAAGAGAGTATGTAAAAATCAGTCCCCACCTACTGGGAAACTTGAAAAACTGTCCTTGAATAATAATTTTCAGTTATAAAAGCTTTTATATCTCGCTCATGATGTAAACAAATTGCATCAGCATTTCTAGGAAGATAATGATTGAGAACATTTAAATTTAACAACAATTGAACCTGACCTTAGTTTAGTAAATTAATTATAGTGATAATACGCAACTTTTATGGGAGCAATTACCTGCTATAGCAAAAAAAAAAGACATTAATGAAATGCTAGACTAAAAGTGTGATCCCACTAACTCAGTTTTTATTCTCTATTCTGAAATGTGAGGTGTAATGTATCTTCTTTGAGAACATGGTAGAAGAAATTAAATCTTTGCTACTTCTACCAGAAATGAGAGGTCTTTTTCTAAATTTTATTGACCATTTCAGTTAATCACTAACTCATAAGAATCAGACCACATTTTCATATTTTAATGCTTAACCTGTCTTGTGCAGTTCACAATAAGGACTGAAAAAACAGAACAGTTTTTGCTTGCACCTTTGCTTACATCCATTGGTCTCACTGACTATACAGTAATACTACAAAAAAAAAAAAGTAATCCCTTTTTTAGCTATCTTATCAAGCATTTGGAGAGCATATGAATCCACAGTGGAAAATGTGTTACAAAATGCATAAAATATTTTGAAATTCTGAACTTAATCTTGTGCTGAAATTGAAAAAGCACTGCGGAATACCTGACATTAGCAACAGTCAGTCTATATTAGCTATTCCGTGATTCAAAAATAAGTTTATCACCTGTTAGTAGATGTCAGTTATTTCAAAAACATGGCAGTGGCAATCTTCAGCTGTGAGGAACATGTGAAGCAGAGGTATGAATGGAGGAAAAGGTCTAACAGTTAATGAAACTGCACCTGCCTCATGTAAAACACCTTATTCATAATGTTCCAGGATGAATTGTCTTTTCAGTCCAGCTGTTGTATTATTCTGCAACAGATATGTAAATGCACTCGTGCACGCGTGCACACACATACACACAATGACATTTCAGCAAAATTCCAGAAGGCTTTTTTCAGATCCACGTCCTGTTATTATCTGGTTACTTGGATTAATACACCTTGGCAGAAAGCAGAGGTGCTTTTGCAGGACTACTGTAGCCATGGAATCATCAAACGAACATACAGCTGGTACTCTGTATCACAGTCTTTTTAGTGAGTGTGACATTTGTCAAAAAGCATTCTTATTGGAAATTTTAGGTACCCCATAAATGTTTATCTAGTGCAGAGTACCCATCTGCTAAAAGGCTTTCAAAGTTTTGTTGAAACAAGAATAATATTTAAATTCATTTTTTTCTTATATTTCTAGTAGGTTTTATTCTGCAGAATTTGTAGGCAGTTAATACCCATGTTAAGTGTCAGTTAGGAAAGGAAGTAGCTATCAGATAGATTTTTTTTTTCCTTTTCTAAATATCCCTTACTGTAGCTTAAGTCCACTACTTCTACAGATTATTTACAAAAGACCTGGAAATCAATTTTATCCCACTCACCTTCACAACAACCTTTCATCTGTTTGAAGACTGTTATAACTCTTCTTCTGTAGAATAAGCAGATTTTTTGTACTGTTTTATTATACCATTATCTTGCACTTTCTGAAAGAGGTAATATTATTTTCCAGTTCTTCAATATACCATGTTCTGGAAATGTCAGGAAATTCTATTACCTCATCTTTCCCCCCTAGTTACTCATTTCTTTCTTCTATACATGCCGCTTTAACTTAAGATCTTCCCAATACTGCCAGTCTTCACAGACAAAATAAGTACATCACAAATTAAGCGAATAAATAAAGAGGAGGGAAGTTAAGTGGTGCTTGGCTGTCCAATATTCAGTCTGGCAGAACTTTTCATTGCATCTTTAGGGTTTATTTTGACTTACAAATGTTGCACTTCAAACAAAATCTACACATTACTTGACAGCATACAGTAGTGCAGAAGTCAAGGAGCTGTCTCAGATTTGTGTGAAAGTGTTAACATAACTCATGGAGTGGTAGACCTTGTTTTTTGTGGATTAACTTAGACTATATTTAGCTGAATACAGTTGCATCAATTCCTATGAGAATCTTATACGAGTAAGATAATATCCAGCACAAGGGAAGGTGACAAGGAGCAATGCACTATGTTTGAAGCTTTACAAAGAGCAGCATTCTTATTTCTCCAGACTATGTCAAGCACTGAGGTAAATTAAATTATGAATTTAAAACATTTTCTACATTTCTTTTTAAGACAGTTTTGCCAAATTTAATTTAAATGTATTTACCTATATTTTGTATACAATATAGAGACATAAACTTCATTCTGCAAACTCTGTTTTAGTAGGACTTATTATATGTGTCTTAAAGTATCTGTCAGTAGCAACATGTATAAGAGCATATATAAAGTGGATCTGAGAGCTTGGTTGGTTAGTGTATGCTCAAAGACATGTAAGTGGCCCCATACATCCAGTTTGTGTTTTCTCGTGCAACTTAAATACTGTCCTATTTTCAAATGAAAGAGACACCATGAGTCTTGGAAATGGAGTGGTGAGAGGCAGTTAGCACCCTTTACTTCCTTTTCTATCAAGTTAAGTCATTATTTAACCTGCCAACTGCCATTTTCTTTCAACACTTGTGATATATGCAATTGCAATAACAATAGTAACAGTGATGCAATGGCAGCTATTAGTTGGTTCCTTCACAGAAAAACATGGTAAATTGCATGGTGTACTCATCACTCATATGTCCAAACTGCCAACTCTATAGTTAAATATGGATTGATTTAGTGGTTAAAAAAAAAAATCCAAAGAAAAGGAAGTTTTTAACACATGCTGCATAGATGTTACTTGACACAGTACTGGGTGTTCAGGTTCCAGACAGTAAACTTGAAACTGTCCTCTACTTTTTCACAACTGTTCATTCCTGTTATGATACTGCCAGCTTTGACTATGTGTTTGGTTTAATGTGGCAAGGTTCTGGATGTTGGGGGGCTGCAGGAGTGGCCTCCATAACAAGGCGATAGGGGCTGCCAGAAGAGATACAACCAGTTCCAGAGAGCTCTGCAACAGATCCACAAGTATGAGGAGAAAGGAGTAGCAGAGAGTTGTTGTCACGGACTGATCACAACCACCCTTTCTTCTTCTTCCCTTGTGCTACTGAGAGAGGTGTGAGAAGGCAGAAGAGCCAGGAAGGAAAGAGTGAAGTTGAGCCTGGGAAGAAAGAGGAGTGAGGGGATGGTGTATTTATTTTTGCCTTTGTTTCTCACCACCCAGCTCTATTTTTAACCAGCAAAAACTGATCTTCCCCAAGTTTAGTCTGTTTTCCCCATGATGATAATTGGCAAGTGATCACCCTGTATTTAGCTTGATCCACAAGCTTTCTTATTTCCCCCCCCTCCCCACCCCTCTCTCGAGGAGGCGGAGTGAGAGAGTAGCTGGTTTGGGGTCAATAGCTAATAATTAGAATAAATTTCATGTAATATTTACACTTTTCAGAAACAGCTTTGTTATTTTAAATTATTGTTTTATATATATAATTATACAGTGTTCATTCTATTATTTAAATAATGCAACATTGTTCTGGCAAATTCTTATTGTATTTTTTTACTCCTTTCTCTACCTGCACCCTCTTCTAGCCTCTGGCTTGTTATTTATTTATAAAAATCGTCATGTGTTTCTGCTTGTATATCCTGAAGGACTTTATATTGGGGGAAAGAGTTATTTATATTTTATAACTTCTTTCAATCTGCTTCATAAAAAGTATGGAATTTTTGTTTGTTTGTTTTCGTTGTTTATTTTTACACTAGAGTTTATAATTCTAGTCATCGATTAGCTCGAAAATGTCTAAAATATTTACCAATTTTTGTTCATACATTTATGCTCATAATTTTTCCTCTCAAATAATTCATTTCATAGTTTTCAAATTCATAATGTTCACTTTTGTAATACCTGGCCTTTTTCTTTTACGAAACACCTTATCTGTCAGGTGAAATTTATCACAGTATTCTTCCAAATTGGATGAAGGGCTTTTAGAGGAAGAAAATATTTTCTGCAACTTGGAAATCCGGTAGATGTTTTGTATTTTAAATTTGAGTCTCATAGCACATCACAGATTTAAGCACCACATGTTTAATTTTTCTCAGATACTATAAACTACTGCTTCAGGAACTGATCAATCTGTTCTCTAATATGTTTTGGGAACTTACTGACACACATAGTGGCAATAGACTCCAAACAGTAAAGCCTTTCTTGAAAAAGTGCACTCTCGCTCCCCTTGTCCCGATTCAGTTTTACCTGAAAATGCTAGGAATAACATTCCCAATTTTAATATTCAAGTCATGAGAATATTCCTAACAAATGGATATATTTAGACACTTAAATACAAATGTCAATTTATTTTCATTTAACATTATTTTTTACGTACAGGCAATTGAATGGTTGTTGAAACACAAATGCTGGGTCAAAGTAAGTGTCTCTTGCTATTAAGAAGAAAAAAAAAATCACAGCACTTATATTTTTAATCACAGCTATTATTCTGTTATTATCTATAATAAAATTACAAACTGAATTATAGAATATGAAGAAAAAATCAAATGCTCAATCTAAAGCTTTCCTTTTAACTATTACATTCGCAGTTCCAGGGATCACTTGGCAGCTGACTTAGAGACTAAGTCTTGCTGTTCAGCTACAGCTTTTCTCAGTGATCTAAGAGAGGAGGGGCATCTCAGTGACGTTAAACACTATAAATACCTCTGTGAGAACAAGCTGACATGTTCCTCAGTTACCTGAAGGATATGCCACAGCAATAAACAAGAAGAACAAATGAGCATTTCATATCCAATGTGATCTCAAGATTTACATTTCTAGGATCTGAATCTCTCTTCGGCTTTCCCTGATGCAATGAACTATTTTGTATGCTTCAGATTGATGCTCTTGTTGATATGCTAATTTTACAGACATAAACAACCATTTCAAGCCAAATAAGAAGGAATATGAAAACTAAAACATACAATATTTTTGAGAACAATATCAATCTGTTGACACATGAGACGTGAATGTTTTACCATCACAATTATTTTAGAAGTCTGGATAAATGTTAAAATATTAAAATATATCTATTATGGTTTTCAACGTCTTTGATAAGATTTATTTCATAAAAGTTTTTATGTCTGAAAACTAGATATCTCAGTCTAAGCCAAGCTTTCATGGGAGAATGGAAAGCAGTGCATGGTTCAGAGGAAACTGGATAAACTACCTCAGAAAGCTATTTTAGATATCTTCCTGTGGTCAGATGAATCCCACATAACATGTCTGAACAAATTCAAGCTGAGTGAAGAATGATGGATTTCAAACTCCATAGAAACAATGTCAGTTTACCAACTCTTATTTCAAATTATATTGCATTGATATTTATGTATCTTAAAATAGTTGGGACAGAATTTCATTTAACTTTCCAGAGGAAATTAATTACATCCTAAGATGGAAATGTAACGTACAAGACCAATAAGCATATATAATTTATAAACTAGTCATAGACTTTATAGACAACTACCTTAGAGTAGGTGCCTAAATCTCAGTTGGCTAAATTTAGGAAGAAAGTTTATTTCCCATGGTTGTTGATCACTATACACCTTTAAAAGACATTATCATTGCAATATTTTTATAAATATTAATATAAATGTGAATACAAAATTGAATATTTAACAGCTTCCTACCATCTTCCTTGCAAACGCTAGTAATTTGGAGACTTAAAAAACCCCCAAAACATAACATTTATTCATATTTATAAAAGATTTTTGAAGTGTAAATTAGTAAATCTGCATCATTATGAAAAATGGACAAAATAAGGATATTGTCTTTCATATCTGACAAAAATTAAAATATCTCTGAAAATATTTCAGTTCTGTGTGTAGCTAAAGGTTTATTTCACCTCCCAATTGACACATATTTTGTACTGATTGACAACTGAAAAAAACTAATTTAGAATTTAAAATATTTCTGTTTCTCTTATGTTGTTTCATATTAGTCATTCTTCAGTGGCACTTCTTCAGTCTATTATTATTATTTGTAACAAAAGGTGGGAATAATAATTTGTCAATCAAACTCTCATTGTTATTACTGTTAAATGTTAGGAGACATTGCTACATTTCATATGAAATGTTCAGTTTAATTTATTGTGATTGACAAGTATTAACTGTAACATTGCAGTAATCATTGAAAAGAAATTAGAATCTGATTCACATAGAGATATTATGCTATGCTAATTTTTCTGAACTTACGTTTGTAAAAGTTATCATCGTATTTGTATATTAATATTTTTTTATGTGTTTTAGTCATCATCATACATTTTTATTTGAGGCAGCTGTCAAGATTAACACATTTAGAACATTGCCTTCAAGGTGCTGTTGATTTTGGCTGGAGGTAGCTGTTGTGACAGCAAAGCTGCTAGAAGTTTCCCATCAGTCCTTTTTCTTTTTTTTTTTGCCAGATTTTTTCTCTTACACTCTTTAATCTAGTTTGGAGCCTGAAAGAAAAAGAAAGGCCAAGATTAACCCATAAGTAGAATTTTCAGAAGTAAGTTATAATGTCAGGCAGTGACTATTTTAGGATATATTGTATTTGGCATTCCTTCTAGAGTTTTGATTTTTTTTGTAGTGGCGTGCTTTTTAAATTTTGAAAATCAACAATCATTAAGGTGTCTCAAGTGGTGATACTATAAACCAAGTTGAACGTCTTAGCCATTTTGGTGGTCCTTAAGGACTTCAGAACAATTCTTATAAGTATGCACCAGCAATGAAATCAGAACTCAAACATGCATCAGAATGCTAAAATTGTGCAGCTTCCTAAACTGCCACAAAAAATGCTTTCTGAATTAGGACTAACCTTAAAATCAGATTTACTTGAGAATATCTGTCTCCTAAGCATGTAATATTACTTTCTAGAATACAGTTGTTGGATTCTATTAACAGTGACCTAGCCTCAAATTTCCTTCAGAATTTATAGTCAAAAACCTGAACAGCTTAGGTATTTCAAATACCTTACAGTAAAAAAGCTAAAGGCAATGCAAACAGCTGGAATAGAACCCATTATTTTAAATACAGTAAATTAAATGTGGAGAGCAGAAAACAATTCCTTAAGAAAACTAAAGAACAGAGATTATTTTGAAGAATTTCACATCTTAGTACAGTAGATACACTTACATGTATTGGTATCTGTGTATATATAATTTCATAAAAATTCTGACCAAAATACATATACTTTATATACTTTACAATACATATACATTATAAATGTGAAAATAATTGTTTCAGGAAAATAAGTATTTTAAAACTTGTCCACAATTTTTATTGTCTATGTTTTCTTACCTTTATATTTCTTCATTTTATGTTTGACTGAGGTCACACAGATGATTGAATGATTTCTGAAGAAATAAAAAAGACTTTACATCAACATTTTACTAGAATAAAAAATACTTCCTCTACCAAGTTTAACTTGAAAAACATAATTATTAAAATGGCAATTAGTGTAGAATCTATATACTTTCGTTTTAAAAATAGTAATATTTTTTCTTTTTCATTCTTTAAGACACGTGAATTGAATGTTTCTAGGAAATGTGTATATATACATATATTTAAGAACCATATATATGTATAAATTAACTGCAAATACATATGCATTACATATGTTATATATACATAATGTTATGTGGGTTTTGGTAAGGGGTTGGTGTTATTTTGGGGATTGTTTTGGGTTTTTTTGTGATTCATCATCTGATTTTACATAATCAAAAATCTATTACAAAGGATTTCAATAACAGCAATAACGATAGCAATAATAATGAATGTTAGGACACTGAAATTCTTCCTTCTACCCTCCTTTTTTGTTAACGAATAAAATGAATAAATAAAACGGTGTGCATGCTCCTACTATGCTGGGTGCCAATCCGTATTCTGATCTTAAGAAATGAGGACAGTGCCTTTCATAAAAATGTAGAATTGGGTTTATAAAGTTTAAAGGTATTTAATTTTATAAATGACATATTAAATAAACTGATATGTGTCATTATATGACTTCAGCCCTACAGTGATTTATGCTTTTTGCTCCTGAAAAGGGATCTTTCCTTATCTCCTTCAACAATGAAACCAGATGCCAAATCTGGAGTGTATTTCCCGTCAATGTCATGTGGCTTTATGGTTGCCTGCCTGATCTCTTTCATGGTCTTGTAGCTGATTTGACTTTTGGTAGTGGTTATTGAAATGTGTGTAGGGCTGGTTCAAGCTCAAGCTTTGGGACTGTCATTTTACAAACACGTTCCCCTTTGAATTGCCATTTTGCAATAAATACACTAATTTGTGTATCAAAGATCCTAGAATTCTGCATATTGCTTGAAAAACATTTTAAAACTTATTCACTTTCAAATTATTTTTGCTGAAAATCAGAAAGATCCTTATTATTTTGCATGTTAAAAAAAAAAAAATCTTGTTCTCATAAAACAGCCTTAAATTAAAACATTAAATTAGGGATGATGTGACTCTAATCTGGTTTTATTTTAAATTACTTTAATTAGATTTTTGCCAACGAAAATGCAAATTACATTCTGAATGATGAGTGCATCCCTGTACTTCAGAATTAATCACGTGACAGAAACTACCAAAACCGTTAGTTTTGCACCTCGAGAGCAACATTTAGTTAATTTCATTCTCTCTATCAGAGCTAACTTAATTTGTTAAAAGTTGATTGTTAAAAAAATAATCTACTTTGTCAATAGAAGTTTTAAACATTAATAGATTCTGACTCGACTGCTTTATCTTGAGAACCATAAGTTATTAAGAGGGTTGTTAAAGAATAAGACTATGCCTGGGTCAATCCTTTCTCAGTGAAAAAAATGTCATAATACCACATTTGCATTCTCAGAGTAAGGTAAAATGGAGAGTCAGCTTTTTTTATTAGGCCAACACTTATGTTTCAGAAAAAAAACAAGGCTTACAAGCCATTCTTTAAATTTGTACCACATACTGAACTGTATAATAACTGCTGACCTTATATTTTATGACTCTATGCATTCAGGAATCTCCAGGAAGAAATCAGGACAGTTTAAATTTGGTGCACATCTTCTGGGAATCTTCATGTGCACCCGCTGCTGTCCATCAACTACTTAAACAACTTACACACCCTCTTCAGAGGATTGCTTCATCACATGCTAAAGATGTAGACGCAAATTCGGCAGCTAAGTTGGCTAAAATACTTCCAACTTTATAGTTTTATGTTTTATGTCTTTAAAAGCATAATTTCTACAGTAAATTTAGGCTAACACAATTATTTTAAAGCTTGGGAAAAGAAAAAATCCAATTATATCTATGTGATTAAAACACCATGGAGCTTGGGACTATGACTGATAAGGAATTAGATTTAGACTAAGATCTCAGGAGTCCATCAAAGGACTGTGGACAGCTACATAGAGGCTCCTATACAGATAATGACATGCAGAATGTGAAATTCCCAAATACAGCATTTTGAGATACAGTCTGTGTTAAACATATGGTTCCTATAATTTAAGTTTTACTGCATTTTTACTATTTAGATTATATACTTGGTCTACTGGATCTGGCTTGGATGGAGTTAATATTCTTTATAGCAGCCCGTATGGTGCCGTGTTTTGGATTTGCAACTAAAACAGTGTTGATAGCACACCTGTGTACCAGGAACTGCTGAACAGTGTTGGCACAGTACCCATGTCCTCTCACTCTGCCATCCTCCCACGAGTAGGCTGGGGATGCAGAAGAAGGTGGAAGGGGACACAATAGTGATAGATGACTCTAACTGACCAAAAGGCTATTCCATTCTGTATGATGTCATGTTCATCAATAAAATCTGGGGGAAAGCAAGAATAAGGTGGGACATTCGTGGTTATGGCATTTGTTTTCTCAAGTGACCACTGCATACTGAGATCTGGTTTTCCAAGAAGTGTCTGGACATTTGCTTGCTGATGGGAACTAGTAAATTAATTCCTTGTTTTGCTTTTCTTGTGCATGCATCTTTGCTTCCCTTCTTAAATTGTCTCAATCTCAACCCACGAGTTTTTCTCAGTTTTGACCTTCCAATTCTCTTCGCTATACTGCTGAAGAGGAGTGAACAAGTGATGGGATGGAGGCTTCACTGCCAAATGAGGTCAATGTATAATACTTAGAAGTCGCAGGGCAGATGCAGTGAAAGAATTCATGAAATAAAGTATATTATTTAAAAAGAGACCAATATCTTGGATTCTGTGAACACAGTTTTCTGTGCAGCCAGTCACACTAGGTGCTGTTTGATCTCCACTATCCAGTGTTTCATTTGCTACCTACCATGCTACCTTGGAAAATATAATCTGGATGGCAAATCACTGTTTAGCCAGTTGGTGTGGCTGAACAGAGCTGGATAGCTCTGCTTATGGGAAGACGTAACATTGGACACAACCTTTGTGTCAATCAGCTGTAGTCAGAGGATAAGCTGGTGTACTCCTATGTGCCTGTAAAGGGTCAGGATCCATTCAGTACCTGTCTTCTAGTTCTGGTACATGATGTAGTATCACCCAGAGAAAAATGGGAGAGCAGACATTGGAAAAGGCAACCAGTATCAATGAAGAGACTTTTTGTTTTGGTTTGCATTTTTTTGTTATACATGGTATTTTATGATTACTTTGTCACCTTCTGGTGATCAGATCTTAATTTGAAAAATCAATATATTTGAAGATTAATTCGGACACCAGTTAGAAAATTTATGCCTCTTTTACACCTCAAATAAAGAGTACAGAAGCACATATAAATGCCTGTACATATCTTAGTGATCCCATATGAAAAGTATCTAGAACTTAAATCAGCTGACAACAGAAAAATAAACATGCGTCATTTAACGGAAACTGTAAATGAGTTAAAGTTTCAGATTAGCAGCAATTTCTGCTTTACCTCAGAAGGAATCAATAGATGACACTTGTAATAGGATATTATTTTTTTTTTCTCTAGTAAAACAGACTGCTCACTAGAAGAGTACAAGATGATTGCCTTCATGGATTTGCAGTTACTACCTTTGCTCTTCAGGTGAGAAAGGATGGAAGAGAGTAGAAGGGATTTTCTGAGGGTCAAAAAACTCATTATACCACTTGTGGAACAGAGCTTTTAACCGGTTTTCCAATTGCACAGTGCCACCCCTGAATCTGTTGGGTTAGAGTGTAGCCAGGATCTAGGAAGCCATGCAACATTCAGTTGAACAGAACTCTGAGAGTTTTGTACCTTTTAATCCAAAAATATTGAAGGAATATAGAAATATAAAAATCAATTTTTTTTAAGAAAGTTACACAGCTAGAGAAGTCTCTTAAAATTAATTAAAACATTTTATGTACCAAGAAAATAAAAACCACCACTTACATACTGATAGCAGAGAGGGACGCACATGATTTTTGAGTGATACCACATTTAGCATAACACTTTAACTTCTCGTTAACGCTGACATTTAAGAGATTTTTTTTTTCCATAAGTGCTCCTCATGAAGTACTTGCAAATCCCTGAGTACTGAAAGACAATTTTTTACATATAATACAAAACATCCAGAACACTGACTTTGGAAGTTAAAAGAGATAAGACATGAAAAATTCGGCAATGCAGAGTCCTTTTTTTTTCCCCCTACACTTTATATTGTATATTCTAAATCGACACGAAAATCCCACAACTTCTAAATAATATTTTTAACTTTGTGTCTGACATTAATGTATTTGTTTATTCATCTAACACTTTCACAAATAGGTAGTGCATAGGCTAGAGATAAATAGAATTTTCAAAAGCTAGATCCTCATTACTTCATAAATTCAGAAGCATCATATCAAACTTATCATATGAAAACAAAACAAAACACAACAATAAAGTAAACAATGTAACTGAGAGAGCATCAAGAAAGAAGCTTCATTTCCTAGTCAGGCCTCATTGAGAGTGTCTCTCAGAAAACGCTTTTAATGACTGTGAAGCTTCAAAAAAAAAAAATCATTTCATAAATTGAAATCCATGGGGCAGTGACCTCAGCTTCTTTCCTCCAGTTTTTTTCTCTCTATCTATTCTACGGAAAGGTAGAAGAAAGGACAGTTCTTAATAGAGAAGTCAAGACTTCAGGAAGGTGCTTGATTTAGGTAGACAATACTTTTCATACTGAAAAGTGAGCACTCTGTTTAAAGGGGTTTTTTCTTCTAAAATGCAAAAGCATTTTATTTATTTAGGACACTAAAGTAGAAAAATCTTTGTTATAAGTTGTACTTCACAAGATAGAGTACATAGGATTTGTTAAAAAATTAAATGCATACAATTCATTAAATTTAATTTACCGCTAGAATATTTTTTCTTAATACAGAAACCAAGTAACTGCCAATAGGGCAGAGCTATATTCCCTTCATTCCTAACTGAGATAGGCAAAGAATGCTTTCTTTTTGTTCTTTTTCTGGCAAGATCAAAAAACCCACAAAAAACCAAAACCAACCAAAACCAAAAAACCAAACTGTAGTAGACAAAGAGATTTGATCAGAGAACTGTTAATATTTCTCTATTGTTTGATAATGATTTTTTCTTATATTCATTTTATCTGCAATTTTCTACCTGTCAGAACTTGTCTGTCAATTAATATGAAGGAAAGCCCAATATTTGGCCAGATAAAGCAGTATGTATTTAAATACAAAGACAAGATAAGAAGTTTAAAGCAATGATGTGTGACATTCAGCAACACTTCCAGTTAGAGAAAAGGTCTTCTCTGTAAAATTCTGAAATTTAAAGTTTTCTTCTTGTATCTCAGAAAGACTTAAATACTTTGTTCCAGTTTTGTTACTATTTTGTACATTAAAAACAATGAAAAATATAGATCTACATATGAGAATTTGTAGATAAATGTTACAGTTTTTGCACTAAATATTTAGAACAAAGGTTTGAACCTTTGTCTTCCATCTTTCATGTAAATTGCCTAATGCTAGAGTCCTTTCTGATGTCAATTAATACATAATTTAATAGTATTTGCTTGTTTTACAGTGACACTACAATATTCCTCTGTAACACAGACATGAAATGATAGATCTTTTAAAAGGCAAAATAGAGCTTGAATATAAAAGTTTAGCACTGTTCTTTCTGGTTCAAGTATTATCACTGGCAATAAAGTTTTCACATTTAGAACTGTAATAATTATGTCAATACATGACCTAAAAAAGAAACTCTGCTTTCATTCACCTATATATTTGTTCTACAATACCAATGGAAGAAAAAAAAAAAACATTTTTGCCATCACCAAAAGCATATGACATTTAAATTTAACAGAGTGCAGTAATGTTGCCTAAGAAGATTTCAGTTGGTCTTCAAAATAAATCCAAAGGGAAATTCCACTATCTGTTCAAAAATAAGAACAGAAGTGTGAAAAGTTAGAGGGAGAATCTCAAGGTCAAACTCTCTTCTAAAAATTAACTTTTCAGTTTAGCTTTCACATATTTTCTAGTAAAAGTTTGCATTGCTACAGCTAGCATTTACTTAATTCTTTGGCAGTATAGCATATAGAGAAATATGAATGTTATTTTAGGAGCCATCTTTTTAGCAAGGTTCACAATCTGTTTAATCTTTCAGAACTAATTTGCGTTCCCACATACATGGAAACCAGCAATAAGTAAACTGGTTTTCTAGCTCTCCCTTCCCTATTGGATATAATCCTCAGAACTTCTGATTGCATCTCCTAATTTTCTAAGTACACATTAACTAGGAAAGCATTGATTTCACTCAGAAGCATCAAAATATTTTATCCCTCAAGCACTGGAACAAATTGTCACTTGTCCTTCAAACGCTTTATGCCTACCCATTCACTTTCAGAGAAGTGGTGGAAAATAAAAGGAAACATAACCTCAAGTCCAAGACTTTTACTTTTTTCCTTCCCACAATGATTTTCTACTCTGAGATCACATATCAACAGATACTTTTCTCCAAATAAGGGTGTAGAAAGGGACAAATAGACTCAGATATTAGGTTTGGGAAATCTTTGGCCTGTTTTTTTTTTTCCTATGATAATGTAAAACATAGAACTTTAGACATGTATCTTATAAGAGAAAAAAAAAAAGTTTTTTTTTATTACATAACTAACATTCTGATGACAAGCACATTCTTACTTAATGTCAGTACATTCTTAATGTTATTTTGTTTTTAACAGAAAGCTATCTATAAAAAAGCCAATATCTTCTTTCTCTTTCTCTTTCTCTTTCTCTTTCTCTTTCTCTTATGATTAATTACTTTCACTAGTAAAGTATTTTAGTGTGGTTACTTATTTTTCACATTTCAGTTTTGGGTCACTATATCTTATTTTTTTGTCTCTTAAACTGAACTTATTCCTCTTTGTCTTCTAAATTTGATCTCCAAGGCCCATGAAGACTACTGCAAAGACAGTCAAACTAGATAAACCTATCCTCCCCATACGGTTTTCAAATCCTAAGATTAATTTGATCTGTTTCTTGAATTCTTTCCAAATTTTAGATTAATTTTATTTTCTTTTTATGAGTAATGGTCACATTATTTTATTAATAGTTCCACCAACAATACCCTCAAATGTGATATCATCACACTCTTATCTAAAACTCAGTTTTAAATATTTCCAAATAAATTATTTTTTATTACACACAAAATATCATTAACGTCTTTGATGGAACCACTATACAGAATAATTGCATGTTCCACTCATCTCCACACCTCTAGTGATACAAGATTAACTTAATACACCAGGAAACTTTTATAAGCAAAGAAAGAAGTCACACCAAGAAGTAAGTGGTGCCCTAAAGAAGATTTATGGAGCATACCAAAATTGATCAAATAATTAAAGAAAATCAACAAGTATTTGACACAAAAGGATGGCTTTCTCATGTTTATTTCTCCTCTAGAATTATTACAGTTTGGAATTTTCAATTTAGTCTTTTGCTTTTTTTTTTTTAATAATGGTAAATATAATAAATATTATGTTTTAGCTTGTATCATCTTGAAGCGAAATATAGTTAAGATTAATGAAAACCTTTTGGTTTATTCTAACTAAACATTGATATGAGTTTCTCTGGGGTGTTGTAACTGAAAGAAATTATTACCCAGGGTACATAAGCTTTTGTTGCCTTTCATAGGGTGGACTCCTCACCCAGGCATCACATATAAGGAACTGTATGTTAGCTTCTGCTTGAATATTTAGGGCTTATTTTGAAAAAACAAGTAACTGTTATGTATAATGGGAAGCATAGTAAATTATTTGACCTTAGACTTGATTAATTCAGTAGCTAAAATAGAAAACTCACGGAGTACTAGAGCAACTAGAGTGAACAGATTTATATAGGAGAGGTTAAATAAATTAATTCGGACTTGCTTTGATGAATCAGATGAATTATCTTGATATTCTATGAAAGTGTAGGATTTTTTATTGTCATTCTGAAAAGCTTGAGTGTTCATTACTGTGTGTTTTTTTTTCTTTCATATGAATTCTTCATGCTACATTTATCTGTAATAACTTCATAAGATGTTCTTCTCCTCTCTTTCCTATTTCCAGATAACATTTTGGACCTGTTTGTGGCTGAGGTGGGTTGGAAAAGGTATTAGCATGCAGTTTCAGATTGTCACTGTGGAATACCAGAAGAAATCTATCAGTATTTCAGAAAAAACAAATCTGTACAGATTTATATGGGAAGTAATAACATTCTTTTTTCTTTATCTGTCGAATTCAACTGAATATGCCATAAACTTTTTTCTTCATGATGAGCAATATGGTATGCCTTTTTTCATCTTGCCTTTTCATAGAAAACTGTTTGCTAACACGTTTACATCCATACTACAATGACCTTTAAAAATTCAGAGTTTAAAGATAGTTATTAAGAGAAAATAATAAAGCCTACTTGTGACAAAATATGTCATTACACAATAAATTAGGAAAGCCCTGATATCACACTTTGACTTTTGTGTAGCATATTCTTTTAGTATATTAAACTAGCTTGGGAGTGTTGCAGTTTATAGATGGCAGTTCCTTAATTACCTCTGAGTAGTCTATGAATGACAAGGAAGAATGTTCTTTTAGTCTCATTAAAAAGATCTTTTGTCAACTTTCCATTCTACTTTAATTACTCTTCACAATATTTGAGCTTTCAAAGGGAACTAATCACTATAGTTTCTACAAAGAGGAATCATATCTTATCAGTCTGTTACAATTCCTAGAACCTGTCAACAAAGTGCTAGGCAAAGGCAAAATGGGAAACATAATTTATATAGACTTCCAGAAAAGCTTTTGACAAGGTGTCACACAAGAAACTACTAGAGAAAATTAATAACTGTAGATGAAGGTTACAAAATTTTCTCATATGCCAAAAACTATATAGAATACCTCAAGCAGAAATAAATATAGATTAACAATTTTCACTATAACAAAATATTAATAATAACGTATTTTGAATTTATGTACTACTTTCATGTAGTTACATATTTTCATTAATGATCTAGAAAATAATTGAACAGTGAGGCAAGAAAATTTCCAGAACAAACATTTTTTTAATTGACCAATTCTAGATAGAGAGAAGAGTTCAAAAGGTCAAGGATATATTGCTACAAAATATTGGTTTTTTTAAGGAGATATTAGAATTGGTAACATATTTTCCACAGAAATGTATAAAAATATATTAACTTATTTTATTACAATTAATGTATATTTCTATTTGGAGTGTGTCTTTTATTAGTCTTGATTCACATAAATGAAGAGGCAGTCAATCTAAGCAGCAAATGAAAAACTAGATACAAGTAGTGCCTTTCGAAAAAAAACCCACAACTTTTTAAATTGCTATGAAAAATAGGACTTATCCAACTCCAGTGATAATTTTTATATGGATACAAAAGCTTAATTTTAACGAATATTTTGGTTCAGAGCATTAACATGGATTTCAAGTGAATGCCCTGTTTACTGCCAGTGACTGCTGTTTGGTTCACTGTCTACAGCCATTCTGTTGTTTGCAAACGAGAGTTTTCTGGAAGTAATTGTAATCTCAAATGCCACTCCAGGTGAATTGTAAATGTCCTTACCAGAGATGTAACAGTGTGAACCAATGACTGTTATTCTGGACAGGCTTGAATCACTTGTGAGATGGGGACATTCAATACAGATGACCAGGTTAAATATGAAGTACAGTAAAAGCACTGAACTGCAGATTGTATCCATATAAAAGCTTGTTACTGTTTCCATGCACTAATATTTTTCTGTTAAGGTGAATTCCTTACTAGGGTAAAAAAAAATGTAAACATGAGTTTTAATATTCAGAGCTATTTTCACTTTTGCTTCATAGATATAAGAGACATTTTAAGACAACTTGTATTCAAAACTACATACCAAGAGAGATAAACTATGAAATTTATTTTTTTCATTATTATTTAATGGTTAATTTAACTATTAATTCTGTGGTATTCTTCTCAATATTGACTGCTGTAAGTGATGTGACACTTAAGTCCTCCTTTGACGAATTCCATATAAATTGTTTTATTCTGTGTTTGCATTGGGCAAGAATATTCACAGAAAGGATTATTGGAGTCAACTGACTCACAGTATCTTTTAAAATTGTGTTTATCTGCTCCCTAAGATGTAAAATATCAGATTAGGTGAACAATACATTCAGTCCTTCCTGATGATGTCTGCATTCTCAGATACACTGGTATACAGGCACAATGCAAAAAAATAATGCTGTTTCCAATCTTAATGAAACTTTTCATGTTTGCTCTCAGTCTGTGGATTTTAGTATACTTATTTTCTTTCACATATTTTTTGTCATTATCCTGCAGTTTCCTTCACTATTAAAAAAAATCTCAAGAGACAGTACTCATATACTGCAGTACTCAACAGTTTGTATTTATTCTGACAGATTACAAAGTATCAAGCCCTGTGAAACACTACTTGTAATCCTGAAGAAAAAAATTATATGGTGAAATTTTTAAAATACTTCATGCTGGATAGAACTTCTCCACATCATTTTTTTTAGATGTTTCATAATGGCAACAGTAATTGGTACAAATAATTTTTATCTTTTTAAGAGTGAAGAATGCTTTTAATTAACAGAAACTAAAATCAGTAAAAAGACGTATTCCTCCACAACCCTTGAAGCTTTTCCTTAACAGGCAAATGTTTTCAATAGTTGTTCCCACATTTGTGTGTCTACTTCAGGCCCTAAGGATTTGACTACTGCAGTTCTGATGGTAATGGTATTCATTGGCACTTTGGAAGAAGAATGTTGAGAAGAAACATTAAACCACCCGGCACATACGAAAGTCATATTTTACCATCACCAGTCAAATGAGAAAACCTAACTTCCTGACAGACCAAGTTGGACTTGTACTCAGATTGAAAATCTGATCAAATCAACAACTATTTTTGCTAATGTGTCGTAGTATTTTTTTGTTTACAGTTTAGAATCACTTTAGATAAATTCAATTAAATACATGGTATTTCCTTAAGTTCAGCTCACCAAAAAGTGCCCCTAAGGTTGTCAAAAGACTGTCTTTCTACTCAACAAAAAGCCAATCAGAGATTAGGTTAATGCTCCTGTATTGCCAAAAGTAAAGCAATGTCTTTCTATATAGATTCAGAATAAAACAGAGAAGATCAGCTGTGGCTTATGTCACCACACAGTAGAAAGGGATAACAAAGTATACTAATTCTGTCCTAGAAAAGCTCAAGTGAGCAGGCTTTTTGTAATCCTATCATACCTCACCATCTCATTTCACACACACATTTTCCAAATCTACACTTAGTTAAAACATTTGAGTATTTAATTTTTATCCAGTATTATTGTAACAAATCAACCTTACGGGTGATTTGTCAAAATGCTTGGCAACAAAGCATCTCTCATATATAGTTGCTGTGTTATATAGTAAATATTGTGTTCCTCAATTAACTACAATTTTATCTTAGTAAGTTGTTATATTTCTCATGCATTATTTATGCCAAATCTTTCTCTATACCTTACTGAGAAATTGAAAGAAATATTAATGTAGTCAACTGTTTGAAATAGTAGCATTCAAAATGCTATTTTTAATAATAAAATGAAGGGACTATTCCCTAATACATAACAAGATCCAAATTATATTAAGGTTTTGATTCCAGGAAAGAAGAATATTCTAGGAAGAGGCACAGATTTTAATGAGAAACAAAGATTCTTTCTTCCAGGACAGAGACAAAGTAGTTTTTTCAAGCCTGCTTTGAAATGTTTACCACTTAGAGAACTAACGTATTTGTAAGAGAATCCCAAAGCAGAAGTTCCTTTTATCCGAATTTCAGAAGTATCTTAAACACGACTTGAAAAGCACCAAGAGCAAGATATTATTTTATTGAGAGTAAAAGTTGTTGCTTCCCTGAATTCAAATGACAGGTTCATACAAGGTCAGTATATTGAAAGAACTCACTCGTTGCAGGATACTTTTTATTACTGTACTAAACCATTTTGCACCACTATAAAGCAGTTAATTATTCCTCCACAGGAATAAAAGGATTAATTGGAAGAATTCATGATTTTTTATGCAACATTCACAGAGAGACGCAGCCACAAACATTTGAGCTATGTCAGCAAAAGATGCTACTTCTAGAGACAGAAAATTCCAACCAGGTGACAGAGAATGCTGCCAGTTCTAGTTGTTCATCAGCACAGAGGAAAAAACAACCATGATAAAGAGGACAAGCTGGGCAACAAAGCCCTATAAATTTAATTCAGAGCCAGGATGAGTCAGAATTATGGGGTATTTTTATTGTTCTAATTGTGCTGACCAATGAATTTTATTTAATTATTCAGAAAAAATTGTACCTGAATAATTTGAGTCCTAGTTTCTCTGAACTAAATTAGAAAAAAGAAAATTTGTTTTCATCAGCATGTTTTTGACTTTAACAGTTTCTGGTGCAAATCACTTTCTGGGAATTATTTTCTTTGTTATGATTTTAGATTCTATGGCTTAGTGCTTTTCCTGCTTGATGCAACAGATCAGCATTTTTCAAGAGCAGTGAATGTGTATGCGTATGTAGAACCTTGTATCTCATTTGAGCTATTACTGTGGTTAGGGTAATATTTTGCTTATTTAATGCATTACTTTCTTTGGAGTGGTATTTAGAGATAGTGACTCATGAATGTTAAAGCCTATTACAGGCATCTTTTTTTTTTTTCTGAAGTGGTTAATTCTTGCAAAACATTTCTTTTTCATCCATGTGTTTGTGGTCTATTTGGAGAAATTATTTAAAAGTATACTTGTATGTACAGTTTAACAAAACAAAACAAAAAAACCCACAAAAAACAAGCAAGCAAACAAACTAAAAAAACAATCCTCCCTCAAAAAACCTAGAATGTCAGTGACCATACAGTCAAGAAACCAAAGTGAGACTGCCAGAATACTGTGATGAAGATACTTCCTGTAGGAAAAGTCGAATTTAGAAGTTGTCCTTTTGAAGGTGATATAACGAGTAACATTCCCTGAAGGTTTCTTCAGCTATTGCAAGCATGTCTTGATAATATGGTGATTTCATTTCAGTACTTCATAAATACTGTATTTGTTAAACTCCAGGAAAAGGCAGCAGGAGCTTTCCTGTACTGCCTGTTGTACAGGTGACTTCCTGTATTAGCTCTCAAAAGCACAAAGACAGAAAGTTTTCATCAAGCATAGAGCAATGACATTCAAACAACTTTGAATAACTCAGGCACTAGATCCTACTCTATATCTTAGCACTAGAAGGGGATTTAGAGGCAGGATGGTGTGCTGGGGCTGGGCATGCGTCTGGACTCCCACCGTACACAGCAGCAATAGCACCAGCAAAATGGAATCACAGACATTTTACTTTTGGGGATCTATGGCATTCATAAAGTTAGACTGTCACTTTTGTTCAAGTTTAAGCTCTTGACTACAAAACTACTCAGGCATAGTATCTTGCCTTCCAAATATGTATACATAAATTGCAAATTTTATTTTCCAGTAGTACCAGGCATTTTAAAGACCTTCAAATATTTCTTCTTGAAAGAACTGGCATATTTTCACTATGGTATAGATTCAATCATCAGCTATAATATATTCTTAATTGCTTACTACTGTAACTGTTTTTACAATAAAAGTATCATAATATTGTGAGACACAAAGAACACACACAAAAATAAAAATACAGAGCGATGTTCCTAATTTTGCAGGAACTATTGTACAGACAATAAACCAGAAAAGTATTATGATGCATTAACATAATGCTACAATCCTCACTTTTAAAACATCCCCGTATCAGACTTTTAATTTAACCCCATTTCCCAAGGTTTAGGATGAGAATAATTTCCAAGGGTCTGTGCCTGCAATCCCTGTTCTTATTTTGTGGTATTACTATAAATTAATGCAAAAAGTGTGCATGATCTGGAATGTTTTTCTTTGGCTCATTCTTGCTACTACATTTAGAGGTTTTGCACCATTTAAGTTACTGTAGACCCATCCTTCCCTTCCCTTGTTTGTTTTTATTACATTTTAAGACAGAAGTCTTGTACTTTCAAATACAGGAAAAATTGTGGCAGAAAAGAATCTGATTAGTCTAGATCAGGTTTAGTAGAAGTGAGAGAAGTAAAGTATATTTTAAGAATTTACTTCAAAGCTACAGAGGAAATTTGATTTACAACACTGTGTATGCTATGTCAAATCTTAATACTCAGTCCTCTTTAGCTAAATGTGTTCTGTCCCATGTAAAATCATCCATATAAACCAGCTTCTAGAAAGAATTGTGAGCTCTCCCTCTTGCCCCTTCCAAAAGAAATGTCTGACATTTATGGTACACCTACCTGAATGTCAGAGCAAATAGACTTTCTCTCTGTTTTAATTTCATATATTTTTACTCTTTCTAACATGACTTTCCTTGATGTTTGCTGTTCATTTGTTTCCAATAGACCTGCAGAAATTTGAGGTGATAATCTGCATAGCAATAATAATAAAATCTGTAATAATAACTTTTACAGCAATATAAAAATGCCAACAATTTCCATCTTTATAGAACTATAAGTAGAGAAAAGTTATTATGACTATTTAAAGTAAACGTGATGTGAAAGCTGTATTTTGAAATTCAGAGAAATATTTTTAATCTTCCAAGACAGACTTTTATAATAATGGACTACTTAAAGCAGGGTAACCCACTTTTTAATTTTGACTCAAAAGCTACTTTTATAGGTGTCTCCATCATGTAGAAGCCACTGTCTAACTATAAATCTATCAATATCATTTTATCTAGGTATTATTTTCCACAATATTAATTTAACTGTTGAATAAATAAGACTTATTTTTAATCATTTTTAAATCCGGAAGTATGAGATAAAATTCAAGTTGACATATCTGGATATTTAACTATTAAACATGTGTTAGCACTGAGATGATCGTAAATACTACCAGTCTTACCACCAGTTGAAAAGTAAATAGCAAAACACAAAATATTACTGATGAAAAGAAAAGTTTTATTAATACAAATCAGATACTACAGCAATTAAGTCATAAAGTAAAAAAACATGGAAACACAAGTGAAACTCCCTCCTTATAAAATGCATAAACAGATACTATTAAACTTAATCCACCTACCAGTATGACTCTCGTTCACCAATATATTGTGTTAATAATGTAGTCTTTTAGCTGAACCGAAATGGTAATGTCAGTAGATTCTCAATAATTAAAGCAGTTATTTGGAGAATTTACTTCATGCATTAATTTTAATTTATAACTCTAATAGAAATAATGAAGAAGAAGCTGGAAACAGACAGCCCATGCTGTAGAAACATAGTTTTATACATGCCGGTCACAGTATTTTTTGCTCTCATCTCCTCAAAATCTCATCTTTGTTTGAGATGTCACATGTTTTGTTCTGCTTGACTCAGGCAGCCACTGCAAAGGGTTATTTAATGTTGAAATGAAGTATAACAAAGCATTCAATTTCACAACCAGATGCTTTTATGTACGTGCTTCAGTCATCATACCTCTGCAGCCCAGTCTTACAATGACAATACTTCTTCTGTTATGCTATTTTTTTCACATGGAACACTGATTTCATGAAATTGTATGTTTATTTCAAAGACTTGGAATACATAATGTGTTCTGAATTCCAGTTGCTTTTGATAGCTAACAGATTTTTATTGCCAAGCTTATAAAGTGAAATTTACTGAAACTATGGGTACTATTAATAAAATATATTTAATATAATACAGACATATGTCCTGGTTTTGTGACTTGTCACCTGAAATTGTTTCATCTTTTACAATATTAAAATTTTATAGTAATATTGTTTTTCAGTGAGTTTTTGTTTGTTTGTTTCTGTTGTTTTGATTTAGTTTTGTTTGTTTGGGGGAGGAGGATGATGTTTCTGTTTTCATCTCCTACAGATTTTGTAAGGAACATCCGCTTATCACAGAATCACAGAATCACAGAATGTTAGGGATTGGAAGGGACCTCAAAAGATCATCTAGTCCAATCCCCCTGCCAGAGCAGGAACATCTAGATGATGTTACACAGGAAGGCGTCCAGGTGGGTTATGAATGTCTCCAGAGAAGGAGACTCCACAACCGCCCTGGGCAGCCTGCTCCAGTGTTCTGTCACCCTCACTGAGAAGAAGTTTCTTCTCATATTTAAGTGGAACCTCCTGTGTTCCATTTTGTGTCCATTGTCCCTTGTCCTATCATTGGTTGTCACTGAGAAGAGCCTGGCTCCATCCTCATGACACTCACCCTTAATGTATTTATAAACATTAATGAGGTCACCCCTCAGTCTCCTCCAAGCTAAAGACACCCGGCTTCCTCAGCCTTTCCTTGTAAGGGAGACGCTCCACTCCATTAATTATCTTTGTTGCTCTGCTCTGGACTCTCTCAAGCAGCTCCCTGTCCTTCTTGAACTGAGGGGCCCAGGACTGGACACAATATTCCAGATGAGGTCTCACCAGGGCAGAGTAGAGGGGAAGGAGAACCTCTCTCGACCTACTAACCACTCCCCTTCTAGTACGCCCCAGGATGCCATTGGCCTTCTTATATTTTCTTCGGTGCAAGTGAACCAGAGAGAAATACTATAAAAGTAGAATATATGCAGTGGTTTGCAAATGGACACTCAGCTCTTCACAGTATAGAAATGTTTGGGTGTTTCCACTGTTAGACTTTAAAATTCACGTTATTTGCTATAAAAAGATGAAAAATGAAATATGACAGTTGTCAAAAAACATCCCTTAATCTCAAATTGTCTTTGCAAATCCACATATTTTACAGGAGAACGTGGGAAGGAAAAAGCCTAAAAGTAGAATTCACCTCATGTAACTCCAGCATCTAGAAAATAAGTAACTAGGCAAAGCTCATCTAGTAATCGTCTATCATCAGTGCAGCTGTATCCTGCAGGCAATTTGTGTCATTTATCTACTTTAAAATTGAATGAATCACTATCTGTAAATGTCTTCCATTAACTTGAAAAGGAGCTTTGATATGACTCTTTGACCCCACCTCAGAGCCCAAGTGTCTCTGAATCTACAATTTGAGTTATCAGATCTCTAATATGAATATAAATCAGAACTTCAGTTATCATTTTGCAGTTGTATGAAATATAAAATATCTTCCGATTTCAGAGTAAGTAGCCTTTAATGGCATTTTACAGTATTTATTTATTTATTTATTTATTTCCATGAGAGCTTGGATAGTGAGAAAGAAAAAGAAAAAATGTCTTCTAGGATTTGCAGGTTTTCCATTCCAATTTTGTAGCTAGCACAGTGTATTATTTTTTATGTGTGTGTCTTGCAAGCAGTTTCCTAGGATGGGTATATACTCCATGACAGGTAGGCACAGATTCCAAACCATTATCACCCAGTCTACCTCTGGTATATGGGCTTTATAGCACACTCTGTAAAACTGTCAGATTAGTTATGCACATTTAACTTACAAGGGTATTAAACTGCTTTTAACTGCACCCCAGGTAGATTTTTAACCTTGTCCAGTACACAGCTGTATTCTTTATTCTTTAGTTTCCTTTAAGATATTCCATGATTCTTTCAGCCAAAAAGGAAACAAAAAAAAAGGAAATAGAGGAAGACAGAGTGAAAGAAACCAGTTTTCTTTCCTATAGAATACCTGTCTGTTGGAGATATTGTGTTCATGTAGCAGATTGGACTTGCTTATTTAAATTTTGGTCTTACACAGTGTGAGTGGTTGAATTATGGATACTTTCTTAATGCAGACTTAATGTAGAAAAGCTTAGGAAATAAAAAACAATAATTTAGTTAATATAATACATTTAGCTGGAGTACATTAAAACTCTGCTATGTCTAAAGGCAAGAAAATCTGCAAAATTGTCCATTTAATGCAGGTGAAATCTATAGTAAAACCTGTACAAATGATTTTATAAATGTGAATTTATTGTATTGAAATATCCATTATTTATTTTTATTTGAGTTGCCGCATTGTCAGCACAGTCTAAAATACTCCTAGAAAGCAGTAATCTGTAACAAATAAAACAAAGACAAAACCCTCACATGGCCGTGGTATAAGGTCTAGTGTCTCCAATAATCTACAGTTTGAACACTCATTGACACACCTATAAAGTTCACAAAAATGTTGTAGCAATATTTTTCTTCACTCAGAAGATAATTTCTCTTCTTAATCACTAATTTTCACAAAGGTTAATTTTTTTTTTTTCATACCCTGCAAATTCAGGCAGGTAAACCAGATTTTTGACCACCATGGAATATAATTTCACATTTGGCTTTATTTCTTTAACTGGTAACTCCACAGTTTCCACTGAATAAACTGGATGTCAGTCAGGAAAAGTGACTCATTTAATAGAATGTGAGCTCACACACAGACAGTATAGTGTCAGCAAATGCTGTTGTGTACTCCAGCCAATATAGTATCTAGCATTTAAAGTAGCAACATTTTATTGAAGTACTGAAATCGCAGCTTTGTTAACTACCCACAACTGTCACAAATATTTTCAATCAACATGTTACTTCATGAAGCCAAGCTGTGTAAAACTTGCATTACAGAAAGCAAGCCCATGCAAAACAAGACTGTGTCTTGTTTCATTTGTGAATGCAAAATTCATCTCAGTTCTCCAGGAATATCTAGAGCACAGGGAAGACTGTGGTAATGTGTAACTGTCCCATCCTGGTGAATTTATTTCCTTTATTTCAAGTTTCTGAAAATAAAACCATAGTGCCCAGCAAGGGTGCTGTTATTTTCTATCTTATAATATGCTTTTGGCAAATAAATTTTGCTTACTTTATAAAGCTTTCAGTGATATGGTAGGACGGCATCTAAATATGGGTGAAAGGGGCACATACAACTGGCAAAAATGTCTAATCATTCAGGAGAAATGTGTCCAGCCTCTTCTATTTTTGAAAGATTGCTTTGTCACTGCATTATCTGCTTGTGCTTAACTATCCTTTCACAGGTATTCTTCTGGAAACAAAAGATGAAAAAAGGAAAGGCTGCAAATTTCCTGCCAATCAAAGAAATCTTTATATAAAGCACACCAGCATTTGGAGGACTTTTTCTCCATCGTTTCTTTAGAGAGTGACTGGAGAGAATCTCTGGAGATCCTCCAAAAGAAATAATGAATCACCATTTGCTTCCACAAACACAGAAATCTTTTTCTAGGAAAATAATTTGTCCCACATGCTCTCTTTTAAGTGGTAAATCTCTTTGGGTGGAAAAAATGAGGATGATTAAGACAAGCGACACAGTTTGGTGGGTTTTTTTGTTGTTGTTTTGTTTGTTTGTTTGTTTGCTTTTAATTTTTTTTTTATTTATTTCTGACTTGCTCTGACTTCTATGGCTGCTCACAGGCTCTATTGTTTACAGTTTTCAAATCCTGTACATTTTAACACTAAGTTGTGTACGTGAGTCAAACAAACTGAAGGACTACTTCACATACTTTTCACAATACGTCTAGATTTTTTTGCCTAATACCTTGAAAATGAAGCTCTTGTTTATTTTTCTTTCAGTGCATTTCTTTGTAGTTGAAAAAATACCCATAAATTAGGAATAGATAGGGAATGATGGTGTTAAACAATAAACCTCGGTAATAATCATGGTTAGAACATAAAAAAGACTGAGAAAGTGTAGAATATATGAGGAGAAATGTTTTGTAAAAAAATCTACAACAATATTTATGGAATTTCTCGATAGGAAGATAGTTGAACTACATCAAGACTGGAGGAGTGAGACAGAGTAAATACTGATTAAACTTATGCCACTGCTAAAACAATCTGTAGGAATGATTACAGATGTGCAGGTAAGCCTTAACTATGTCTTTACTTTTCCTCTGCCCCTTTTGACTTTTGCTCCAAACTGTTTCTTCTGAGATAAACTAGAAAATTATCTGCACTAATAATAAAAAGAAATTAGAAATCTCGAGTATGTGCACATTCGATTCTACTTTTGGAAACAGTTAGAGGATTAGAATAAATTTAGCTTTAAGCATGTTATTATTTTTACTCAAGTTTGAATACAAGATCAAATTATCTTGGAGACTTTCTCCTGCTCAGACGTAGACACCTGATTCAGTTAGCTGTTCATGCACAGATGAGTAAGAGCATTTCTGAGATGTCTAGACACAGAGGGACAGCTGAATGTTTTCTTCTAGGGTATAGTTCGCGTAATGTTAAAGATGGAGGTGTTGGTCAGGTGAATCATGACCAAATAGAAGTTCTAATAATATAAAGAGATATTGACTTACTAGCTCAGATCTAGATTTCTACATTTTAAACATCTAGAGTTAGATAAGTCCTAACTCTCATATCCAAAAAGACGCTGAATTTACTGCCTACTGGGAGATCAGCGACTGTACAATTGGTACCCATTTCCTAATCCTGCTTAAAATGCCTTTTTTTTCCCCCCATAAAATAACTGGAAATCCTTTTAAATAACAGCATTTTGTAAAGACTACATTTTAGTGATGCTGCTTTTTGAGTTTGGTTTTGATTTGTTTTTCCCCTCAGAGCTAGGTTTCAAAATGTCCACAGTGATCCATAACAAAATGTTGCTAACTTTTGAATGATTTCGCTTTTCTGTGTCCTCTACAAGTATATAATGACTATATGGTATTTATACTTATTCTTATATCTAATTTTGTAGGAACCGTCTGCTGTAAATATTATCGAACTTGGAGACAATCCCGGGAGAAGCAGAAGAGACACCCCTTAGACTTTTTTAGCCTAGTCCTTGGAAATACGCATTAATTAGTGAGAATTTAATATCTTGAGCTGTTTCATACCAAAATGAACAGCAACACTGTGTATTTCCTTTAATTGTGCAGCTTTGTGTCTATCTTAAATTACTTTGTTGCTGTTATATGTTCTAAACAAAAAAGTTTCTTGTTATTCCCATAATTATCTCCAATTTCTTTAAAACTAACAAATTAGAGTAGAGCTTTAAAAGTGACAATGCAGAGAAAACAGAACTAAATTATTGATGCATATACTGGGCCAAAATATATCTTAAATATGCTATAAAAACTACAATATACACAGCAGGACATGATTATCTGTATAAAATTTGTGGAGGAAAAATAATTAAAAAAAAAAAAATCTTTCCACTACTGAATCAAGTGTCCCAAGAAATCTGAGCAATAAAAGTTTAACTCATCCCGGACGCAGGACCTGAGCAGGATACTCTTCATCATTTATGGCTAAGGAATCACCGTAACTGTAGAGTGGGCCAGTAACACCTGTTATCTTATGTATGATGGGATATCTGCAACTGAGATCACAATGTTACTTGTCCCTAAAATATGGCTTACAGTTGACAGTACAAGATAAGGAGCTTTATGGCTAACTGCCCATCACAGGGATTGTCTTGGTCTCCCCTTCCCAAACTTTCAGCCACTGTGCTTCCTCTGTATTGCACTGGCACATCTGATCACACAAGGAGCGAGTTTAGGGAGGAAAATTGCCAGGGGAACAGGAAGGTGTGGCTGGATGTGAGGGGAAGAGGAACAGGGCCACAGCCCTGTCAGCATCAGGTCAGCAGGTCATCTAATCATACTCTCAGGCTTTTGCACAGACTTGAGGAGGGGGATGCATCTTACACCTTAACTTGGTAAAAAAATCAAATAATAAATGTGGGTTGTTTTGTTTTGGTTTGTGTTTTTTGCTGTTGTATTTTTTTATTTTTATTTTTTAAAATTATTTTTCTGTAGGAACATCTAATATACAGTAAATGCAATGAATAAAAAATATAAGACAAGAAGGAGGAAGATACATCTTTCTTCACAGAAGTCAGTCATTTCATTATTCACCTGCAAATAGTCAACTTCAGTTCAGATTTGCTTCTTTGATCCCTAGATCTGCAGAGATCTAAGCTCCAGCCCACAGAATAATGTATATATGCCCTTCTGAGTACATATATGGGAGTCTGCTCCCATGGAGAGGAAGGATGGGTTAAACTAGGAGAGAATGAAAGAAAAAGGAGAACAGCCAAACCTATAAATAGAAATTGGGACACTGAGCAGGAATACAGCAGACAGCAGACTACAAGGGGAACAGGTAGATAAGATGATTTTTCCTTAAGCTAATAATTAGGACTGAAAGGTGCAGCAGTGACAGAGAGTGACTTGTAGTAATAAGAATTTTTTAGAGCACTGTCCATCAAGCCTTTCAGTATCTTCATCCTTGCTCTTTATCTTATTTATGAGTACTTTCTCTCTCTTACACACACACAAAAAAACTAGTAGATTTTCTTAACAACAGATTTAATCATAAAATTAATATTTGCATAAATAACATCATATGATGTTGTTAATTTCCCTATTTTCCCTCAGGCAAGATAGCAGGCTAAAACCACTTATTCAGGTAGCTGCTGTGAAATCTATCATGTTCTGTCAAATTACCTTGTTCTTGCACTGCAAAAGACTTCTTTCTGTATTCCAGGTCTTACCCAAATAAAATATGCCTGTTATGCTGAATTGTACAGTGTTTTTTAGTGAAGAATGGTATTTGGAAGAAATTAGAGTCAGTCCAAAAATCTCAGTGCATTTGAACTTTCTAAAACTGACTTAGTCCCAAAACTCCAAAAGCAGAAGATGAGTTACTACATTCTCTCATTATTTTTTTATTTTAAATAAATAACTGTACCTTCTTGATAAAACCAAAGGTTAAAACAATACAAAAAATGTCTCCAAAATAATATGTGAATAATATTAGAATGATTCAGAGTTATGACATAAAGTTTGTATGAAAAGATTAAAAAAACACAGTATGTAAATGGGATGATATAGAATACCACTGCCCAGTGAAATGCATTAGTGTTTGATCAACAGTCTACCAGTGATGATAGTTTACCACTGAATAATATTTTAAATAGAGAATATTTTCTGTCCGTTGTTTCAAAGATTGCATCTCTTTCTACTTATCAAAATACTAAATCTGCATGTGAGCTTTTCAGTAGCTAATCGAATTTACACTTTTTTGAAAAAAAAAATTAAAAAATCTTAAATATTACTTTTTTTAATTAAAATATCAGATTTATTCGCTTTCACTTGTGACAGGTGTACATGCTCTTTTCTGAAATTGTTTTGTGCCTTGACAGTCAGGTGACCTGTGCATAGGTAACCAACAGTAGGTCATGCATAAAAGCTTCCCAGTTATGTAGTCCTCAGTCTCTAATGGTTTTTTTCCTTCTTAATCTAGTTTTGAAGTCTCTCCAAAGCAGAAGTTTCTAAACAAAATTCACAAATTTATCTTCTGAAGTAGAATCCTTATTTTTCTGCAAAGCCAAAGGCCCATTCTTTTTTCCCTTATGATTAGTTTTCATGCAAGATTTTTACAAGGATTTTCTAATTGAACCAAAATAATTACAGCTATATCAATACCATGTTAAATATATTCACTATTGGCATACCTA
Organism: Caloenas nicobarica; assembly: GCF_036013445.1. NCBI lineage: Eukaryota > Metazoa > Chordata > Aves > Columbiformes > Columbidae > Caloenas > Caloenas nicobarica. Next base: position 167,584,690 of record NC_088245.1, read on the forward strand.
AATAGTAGAGATAACAGATATTATATCCTCTTCCCATTGGTCTCTTGCTCAGGCATTTTTTAAACTATATGTTCAAAATAAAATTGACAATTAACAAATACACACTTTATTGATCCTATTAATTATTTTTAGAATAACACACCAATGAATCTATGTAAGGGTTCCATATCTATCTGTGGGAGTTCACAGACTTGAAATAGATCACAGAGAATTTTATAATAAGATGACCAATTAAAACACTAAGCTTTCCTTGGGAATTTATTTCACTGTGCTTTATTTTTTTTTCTGTGCTGATTTATTCATAGACGATTGATGTTTCTGTGAGAAAAGTATAATGGGACACATCTTCTGAAGACACTTTTATTGCACAGGCAGCACAGCGGGAATGATTATACAGTCATAAAAAAAAAAGAAAATATCTTCCCATGCCAAAGGACACTTTCTGTGAGTGCCAGTTAGAAGAACCTGTCATGACTTCAAGATCTGGTTCTTCAGTTGGCAGGGAGACAGCACAACAGATCATAATGTGACAATCCCCTGAGGGGCCAAAATGTGTTAACGGCTTTCAGCCTCCCTTCAGGAGCAAAACAGGCCGGTTTAAATGTTGTTAAGGCCATAACCCTGACGCAAATCTTAATTTTCCCTGTCTTGACCAGAATTCTAGAGTAGATCAACCCAGTCTAGTCTGTGGAAAAGGCTAGTTCAAGCAAAGAAAGAAATTAAAAAGATTTTTTAGGTTGTGACACCCTATCTAGAAGACAGTTTGAGTCAAATTGGTCCTTAATTGACAGGTATTACTTGGTGCACTTTTAATTATATACAAAAATAAAAATGAAATTAAACTTTTAGTAACTAAGCAGGTCATGAGGAAAGATTTATCTTCAAATGACATCTCAGAATCCCAAATAACACAATGTCAGTAAAATTCAGGTTTATATACAGCATCAAGTTCATAACACTTCTTGCAAATAGCATGGGAATCCTCATTATAACTTCAACTTCTTCAGGTGGTAAAGGTCATGTTGTAAGTGGTATTCTCTACAGCTTTTTTGAAGCTAGCAAAATGTCTTTTGTAGAAAGACTGTACTAAAACTGCTAATCAGTCTTTTCTATATGATCCTCAAGGATTTTTACACACAGACACACAAAGTAACTTGAATATAAGGTAAAAATTAGCCCGAAGAAAACCAATACTGAAGCAATTAAATGAAAATATAGTAAAAATCATTAATGTTAATGAAAACACAGTATATTTGGAAGAAGTGCCTGACAAAATCAGTGTGTTTAGCTAAAACATATACTCTGTCTCTTAGGTTGCAGGATTCTCCCCTGAAATAGTTCCTTAGATTTAAATAATATGCTTTATTTTTTATGAACTGGGTATTAATTTCTACCACTTTGTATTGCAGATAGTACATTTCTCACTCTGGAGAGACAATTATCTTGAATCATGATTTCTTTTGTTACATTGCTGTGTTTGATTATAGCTCTTTTATATATGTCATCTCACAATTATTATAATGGACTTGCAGTCTAAGAAATCACGGTTTCGAGTGTTAACATGTTGCTTTTGCCATTTCAGTCTCTTTTTCAATGTCACCTTGTGGCAATATGGATTTTTTCTGTCTTTAAACCCACACAGGGATCCCCAGGCAGTCTCCTGGTCCATGGGGGCAACAGGCACAACACTTCTCCAGGCAATGACTCTGGGGTGCTGGTGTAACCCCACACAACCTTTATTTGCTTGACCTCGGAAGCTGTTGCCCTCTGGATGCAAAGGGACATTGGATGAGTGCAACACCAAAGAAAAGGTTTAGAAGTTGAAAGGATTCTGTCTATGGCAGTTGTAAATGTGCTAGTTAAAGTTTCTTCTGTTACTCCGGGCAGTTTGTGTTAGTATTGTTTGTTAGAGTCTGTGAAGAGTGTGGCCTCCCTCCAGCCGCTCCTCCTTCCACATACCTTTGCATTGTTGTAACTGAATTAGCAACAACTTTCTGTTGTATCTTGATTAGACTGCTAAGATTGTAAGAAAGCCAAGTGTGTTCTTTTTTGCTCCAAACAACCTTTTGACTAACACTTGCATCTACATATATGTATAGAAATCGGTGATAAGAACAGACTTTAAATTCAACAGGGAACATGGAACAGGATCAGGTACCAAAGTAAACACCTGCACTCAGCCATTTACATTACCTGTAATGCTCAAGGATAAGCCTTAACCTGAGTGCCTGGTGGCATTTGAGATGCCCTGGCATACATATATCCTTTGACTTTCATATGGCATTTCAGAAAGCACGAGTGTTTCCAAAATCTTGTGCCATATATGTCAGTTCCATATAGATATATTTGTGCCTGATCATGCAATAGATATCACTGTTTGGGCAACTGAAGTTCAACGCTTGCAGAGGCTGTAACAGGAGCTTAGATATGCAGCTCACACATAGTTACCTACATTTAGATGTGCGCGGACTACATAATTTTAGTAACTTCTACACATTGGCCTTATTTTAGAATTGCACCAGCTGCAGATGATACAAATTCACATAACAATAAACCAAATAGTTTTCACTTAATCTTTTGATGCCTTCAGCCAGATTTCTTTTAGGTGAATATTTCTACTTGTACACAGGTTTAAATATGAAGTGAGCAGACATAGTTTTAAATGTAAAGTGTTGCAATTAACTCTATACCTGACCATCAAGCAGGAATCTGAAAGATGTGCAAATGCTCTAAGGTTCTGAGGGATCTACAGAATCAGCAGCTGAGGTCAAGATGGTTCACAAGATTTACCATCCCCTAAGGTCTAGATATTCAAAGGGAGAAACAATGAAAGAAAATACACCAACTGCTGTCACCACTTTTGAAGTATATGTTTAGCAAGCTGGCTTTATGGGAAGCCAAATCATCGGATTTGTAGAACCAGCCCTCATAGACAGTCTCTAGCTAGCTTTGAAATTTATTGATAAATAGCACAAGAAACATTCAGATAAACTTGAACCTGTTGCTCCAGAAATCCTGGAAGATACTCATGGAACTAAACACACACTCCTAGAATCCTGTATTTTATCTAGTGTCTTTAAATTTCAAGTAAAAGGAAGTTTTTAAGACAAAATGTTTGTGGTTAACTGGATATAGCATTGAGGAATACTACCGAGAGGTGGCAGTACTGTACCCAGTAAACATTGGCTCTGCATGAGATTATACTATTGTTAGAAATCGTGATTTAAATATGTTTATGCGTGTTTATACTGTCTCCCTGTTGTTTATGATTATGTATGAAGAACAAGAAGCAGAAATTCCATTTTTTCTTGTTACTTAAATGATTTTCCACTTGCATTAAATCTTTTAAACTCCCAGCCCAAACGCAGAAAGATATTATCATGAAGAAACCGAATAAATGTGTAAAAGTTAAATACAAATTACATTGAGGAAAATTAAGTGAAACTAGATGGCTGACATTCTCCATACCTCAGAGGATTTAGCAATTCTGAAGTAAACATTTTCCAAAAAAAATTATTTAGACCTGGAATAGCTGCTCCATTTTTTTTAACTATAAAAAATATTTTTTTTACTTGTCTTTTAATAAATCCAACTGAACTTCAGACTTTACAAAACATACTTTTGTTCTGCTGCAGTAAAAAGAAAATATTATTTTCTGGAAAAAGTGTTGAACTAAAATAAATTAACAAAATTAGCTATAGTTACTGCATATAACCTTCCTGGATCAAAATAAAAGATTTCTACTACGTTTGATTTTTATTATGTAGAAATAAACTACTTATTTACAACCCGAATTGTAAAGAAATAGAGGTATCAATATAAATTACAAAATACTAACTTAAAAAAATTAAAGATTAACAAGAATTAAAAAACATATGCTGAACAACACAGCTTCCTAAAGTCTCAGAATGAAATTCCCATAGTATTGATCTGGGGTTAGAGCTAAGCCTGTCTCCCTACATTTATCTTTCATAAATGTTTCTAAAAAAAATAAGAATGGTTCTCAAAGATTTTCACTTTAATGTAGGATAAATTACATGGAATAAAATAAAACATTTGAAAGGATACTCTCAACTACTTAACATTTAATTTTGTGTAATTTCTTTAAAATTTTCCATTGTTTTCAAAACTCTTCAGAAGTCAAGATTTCTTGCTCTATTTGTAACTTTTATCTTTATTATTTTATACAAATATTTATTTTTCCTCTTTCTCATTATATATTCAACACTGCTAATTAACAGCTTCCTAGTTTATTCCTGGGTCTTGATAGCCTCACCATATATGCTGCATAAATGAGAGTTCAGTCCTTTGAAGCCAGTCAGCATTTTCTCTCTGAAATACATTTTGGTTATGCAAACTGTCTACCTCGGGGCCAGCTCCCATTGTGAAATATGGATAGGCATTAACTGGGACCTGGGCCCATCCAGCCTTCTCAGCTGTTGTGCACAGTTTGAGCAGAATTTGAACCCCCAAACTCTCCCGTATGTTATCAGACAGCTCTTTTCAAGCTGGAGATCACTCTGATGACACAACTCTATTATTTCAGATATCACGAAATAAAAAAAAAGAACATTTCTGGACCCATGGAGGACCGAAAGAGACTCAGAGCTAACTGCTATGGACATGGCCAGGCTCCTCAAGAAGGGGTTAAATGTGAGCAGCCTGACCACCAGCCCAGTCAGTCTGCACAGACTTACCTCCAGGTCAGTGATCAGCTCCCAGCGGAATACAAACTCAAATCTAACAAAATATTCAAAGTATCCCAGAAACATATTTGTGTTTTCAGTTCCCTTTTTCTCCCCTAACTCAAAACATGTCCTATTTTTCTAAGATACTTAGGCAACTAAAAAAATACAGGAAACAATAAGCAGGGTCAAAGACTCTGTAGAGAACCCCAGAGGAAAATTAGCAGAAATTAATGATTTAGGAGACCCAGAACCAAAGGTGTGAGGTTCAAACCAAGTTCCCTGCTAAGAAACTAATTATGTCTAAGTAAGCTAGAAATCCAATATTTCTCACCACATCAGTAAAAATCTGCCTGGCAGACATTGACCTTCTGTGTTCCCAAAGAAAGATTTGATTTTTTTAAAAAGGAAAAAAAAAAAAAAAGTCATTCACTACGTTCCCTCTTCTTGTCATCAGTTATCAGAGGAGTAGGAAGCAACTTCAGTTCTCCAACATCTCTACAAGTAGAGACAGAAAGAGAAGGGCTGTTTCAAGTACTTTTTGGCTTTCCTTGATTTAAAGTTTTATGAGTAGCAGAGGAGGATACTGAAAGCTTCAGATGGCTTTTAAAGGACAGGTGGAATTTAACCTGACCTACCATAGAACTCACAGGAAAAAGGAACTGAGGGAAGACAAAACCACAGGTGAAGCCAGGGGACCAGAGATAAAAGGTGGATTCACAAAAGCTAATTTTATCCCGTAGAAGCTGGTTTCACAGAACTGTCTCCATAGTATTTGAAAAGAGGCTGTCTGAGAGGTAATTTTTTAAAAAATCTAAAGCTAGGGTCTTGTTCTGAATTACCTTCTCGAGTTGCCTGTCTCTTGCAAATGACTGTAAAGTGATACAAGGGAAGTTAGTGCTTTTGGGATGAAGTTCACAAATTGAATAAAACATAGTTTCCTGAGTAGAAGAGAAAGAAAAATATTTTAGACAGCATTTAAAAGGCAAGTAGAATTAAACATGATCTAAAAAGATTTTCTTGTTCTTTAAAGCAAAAACATACAGAACAAAGTAACTTTGCCAGAATTTTAAAGACAGTGAGAGCGCTAAGAAATCCTGAGCACACTGTTTTTTCAGAATCTTTTTCTCTCATATAAAATATTTTTAAAGTAATAAATAGAAAAAAAGAAGAAAAAAATTGCAATATTTATCCTATATTACACCTGACAATTATGCCTTCTGTCACTGTAGGACTCATGTTGGCTTTTCTCTGAAGACACAATTCTTTTGCTAATACTATGTATTTTCTTTGAAGAGGAACACACTATTCCAAAAGCAGATGCACAATACATACAGAAATTAAGTGTATGGCGTACATCTGCCTGTCTTGATATAGATGTCATTAAAGGTTACATAAAGTTCAGTGCTTCCTTATGTGTACAATTATATGAGACTATGTCATGGAATCATATCATAGATTATCTATGAGAGTATGTACCAGATCAGTGGCATTTTTACTTTTAACTGTGATTAAACTCAGTTCTTTTAAATGGATTGATGCTTGTCAAGCAAGCTCAGGCAACAGAGCAGCAAGTTTACTTAATCTAGGAATCTGTGTCTGTGTGACTGCAAGTTTGTTTATATATATGCATTTTGAAATTTGCATGTGTTTACAGACATATTCTTACATACACTCACACACAATTATTGTTCTGCATTGACACATTTCATTAAGCCTCCTCCTTAATATCTGTAGGTGCTATTAATTTCAAAATGCAATATAAAAGGAACACACAGAGACAGTTTGCTTTTTTGTTCATGTCCATGAGTTTAAAACTAGAGAAAATGATGTGGTTTTGTGTTGGGAAAAAAATAAATAACAGAGCTTATATTTCTTTAAATATGTTTTCCAGAATTGTAGGGAATTAGGACTGAAGTTTTAAAAGTATTTTTTTAATATTCACAGCTGAAGAAAGCCTTAATGCATGATGAGCATACTGTAAAAAACAGCCAAACAAAGTAAGAAATAAACATCAACTCTCTTATGCAACCTCCCCCAGAATATGAAACCTGGAAAATTTTAAGTCTTAAATTATTTTAATCTCAGATTTTTTATTAAGTTTTCTTTTTCCTTTCAATACTTCTTAAAACTGAGTCTTACAACAGTTCTATAAAGACAAAATTAATCTTTGAAACGTTACATGCAGATTTAAATGAAAAAATCTGTAGTCTATAAATTGACAGAAAAAATACTCTAAAAATTTTATCTAAGTTGGAAACTACTTAAAATCTGGGTGAAACTAATTATGATCCTGCTACTAGATACTCCTAATTTTGATGTGTCCCTGTTCATTGCAATGCAATTCAAATTCTGTCCTCATGGCACTCTCTGTTTATAGTTTTGACTTTGATAGTTCATTTCAGGAATAGATTCTCTGACATAAGCCTCTGTTTGGTATTTTGTTTTTCCTAGTTTAGGTGTCCCAGTGTTTCTCATTCTGGCTGTGACAGATCCTCACCTAGGATTCTAATTCCATCTCATTCACACACATCTACTTCAAGAGGATGCAGGCTCCCAGAGCACAGAAACTTGAATTTTGGTTTTGCAGTAGTGCATCCCAGTCTTCCCTTCATAGCTCCAGCCATAATGCTCTAACATGGAAAGACTCCTGCCATGAAGATAAAGCTCCATTGTAGCAAGTGAGAGACAGCAGCCAATAAGGGAGTCAAGTCCACTGAAATTCATCACAAAATGAGAGTCTACAGAGATTAGACATAAACTCCAGAACAAAAGATAATTACCAAAAGGTGAAGAACAGAAAATGAAGCACTGATTGAGGTAGAAAGCAGAAAGAATGAACCACAGTATTTAAAAGATTTTTTTAAAATTGTTTTATTTATGGAAGGATGACTTCGAGATTTTTTTTGTCTTCATGCTACATCAGCTCAAATCAGCTGGTCTGTAACTCATAAGAAAAATGGATTGCAGTCTATCGGTGACAAGCTAATATGTCAGATATTCAAGAGAATGTTTTTATGGGATCATAATTACCACTCCAAGCAGTAGTTAAATGTGCAGTTGGACCACATGTATTTGAGGAATGTCCTGGAGTATTAGTGATGTAGAACAAATGGATAACCTGGTTTTATTACATTTCAGATCAGAGGCTGGAAAATCTTTGTATAGTGAGATATCACAAGATATTCCAGCATAAAACTGACATCAAGCTCAGCTCTGGGAAGGAAAGCAAAGAGAAAATTCAGTGTATACCAAGTCCTTACACCTGCAGTCTAATTTGAGGCTCTTTGACAGCTGTTGCCGTGCAGCTATGGGACTATTCAGTGACACTCCTCTAGCTACACCAGCCAACTAAGACTTTCCCAGCACCATTCCTTTTGAAATTACTTTTCAGAATTGACAAAATTTTTCATTACTGATTTGGAGAGGTTTAGAAAAAAAAATTTCCTGACTTGTTCCCTATTTCCAATAGCCCTAATTTTTAGCCACTTGGAAGTCAAATCTTCTGAAGTAAATCATCACTTGTTAAGTATTGGGCTACTTATTTCAAGGACTTTGCTACAATATCAGATATGACCAAATGGCACTTTTTTGGCAGAAATGAATAGTTACTTCTCTGTGTGCCACTGTTGAATAATACATAAGATCGAATTCTTGGGGTTATTATGGAATGTAAAAGGGATATATAGACTACTAAGGATTATCAATATACAGTATATCACAGGGTGGAAGATATGAGGGTCAACTAGAGACAGATTAAAGAGAATCAGCCGAAAATCAAACCTACTCATTCAGAATATCCTGCTGTGAAAATAATGAAAGAGGATGAGTCTCATCCAAATACACTGAAAATTATAAGCCATAAAACAGATAAAAAGCTAATATGTATCAAGGAGACGTCATTTCAGTTTTATTGCTTTTAATATTTCTTAAGGATTCAAACCTTACAGATGTTGTAGTAGGAGTGAGTGAGATGAAGAAGTAGGGATTTAAATGAAGAAACAGTAATATGTTTAAAAATCATGGCTGGAAAATAGGGAAAAAGGAACAGGAATACAAATGGAAATTAGGTATTTGTGATGTCAAGATCTGTGAAGTGAACTGCACTGAGATGTTGATATGAATGCAAATAAGTTTGCAACAAGGGCAAGAATTCCATCCAGGAAACTTAGACAAATTCTGAGTAGGAATACTAACTCTGCCTGAAGTATTTACATTTTCTGACACAAAGGGAAAATAAATGTTTTAAGATGCTTTTTTTTTCCCCTCTACTTACAGTTCACAGCTGTCTCTTCGTACTCCTGATAAGATTGCCACAAAGCTGGCTAAGAAGACTCTTCAGTTTCAATTATGCATACAACAACCTTGGAGAGGTTAGAAGACATTTTATCACCTGCAAAGATGGGCATCAATTATGTATGTGACAGCCAGATTTTCTAGGAAGTTGGAATGACAGAACCTCAAAGGAAAAATCAACTCACTCTACTACTGCGATAAAAATAAAGACACACGATTCATTATGGCAATTTGAGTGAAAACAAGTTTGCTGACTCTAAATACTTAGCAGTCTGAACTAGATTTTTCTAAAGAAACATGGAATAATGTTTCAGTCAACAGACTTGGGGTACTTTGTTTCTATGTTAGGCCTTACTGTTTTGAAGAGAAATTTCTTCAGTCCTAGAATGCAATACTTCTTTTAGAAGCATAATAGTAGTAATTATTTGAGCCAAATGAAGTTTTGGTCAGTGAACTATTCACTGAAACATGCAGGGTTGGTCAGCCACAAGTGTTCCTGAATTGGGATTGTACTCAAGTGAAAGAGCAGAAAGCAGTAGCTGATAAAATAGGTATTCAACCAGAATTTTGTCCTCAACTGTAGCACGTATTAAGCCACTGATTAATTCTTTACATTAGATCACTTACGTTTTTCATCTGGCTGTTTCCTGAAGGAGCAACCTGAAGGTCATTTCCTGAATAGTCTCTGAAAATGCCTACCATTTCCAATTATGTCCATGAGATAGTTATATGTAGAGATCTCTGGTCTGCAGATCAGATTTGGTTCAGCTTGGGTCACAAGCAGTTTTGAATTTCTGGAACACTTACAAAAGCATACTTCTACATAGGAGTCTTTCAGGTTTAGAGAGACTGAGCATATTTTTGAAAAGTTCATCACTACATAAATATTACATCAAGGTGTCCAAATCCATACACATGCTCAGACTTTAACCTAAACAGGAAAACAAAACAAACAAACAAACAAAAATAATTGCTTTTCCTACTTCATTTTTATAAATTGAGTCACTACTGAATTGATTCACTAACAGCATCAGACATGAAATCCAGCCAAAATTCTCATGGAACATCTTTCTTTGCAACAGCACTAATTGACTGGCAGGAAGCATTTCAAAGACAGCTTTGTGGCTGTTAAAAAGAATACAATATTCTAATGAAAGAAGCTAAAATCTGTATCTGCATGTTGTATCTAATTCCATCATAGAGTAGAAGTGCATCAAACATCTTAAAAATAACAGGAAAAATTGTGATTGACACCCATCTATCATCTTGCTGTCAATATGGCATTAGAGTGCTTATCAGCATGTCTATAAGCAGACAAAATTTATCTTACCACCTGCACATTTGTTAAGCTTAAAGCTTTTTTTTGTGGAAAGTAAGGAGTGATTTAAACCACAGTGAAGTAATTAATGGCATGATTAGATTTCAAACAAGTCAAAATCTTCAAAAGACAGTATAAACATTTAAGTGAATTAAAACTTCATCTGCCACAATTCACTTATTGGTGTTTTGGTGTTTTTTTGTTTTGTTTTGTTTTTTGTTTTGTTTTGTTTCGTTTCGTTATATATATATTTTTTTTCTTTTTTTTTTTTTACCAGAGATTTAACTGGAGGGTTTGGGAAAGGCTTTAGGAAGTGAAATGCTAAGACCAAGTGACTATTCTTTGTTCTAGGAAGTTTTGTTTGTTTGGCTGGTGTAGTTGTTGTCGTTGGTAGTTTGCTTGCTTGTTTGTTTTGGGGGGAAAGGGGAATGTTACTGCAGCTATTTTAATAAAAAAATTAATTTATTTTCCCCCCACATAGTCTGATTAAAAATTTCTAACTGAGATGGGTGATGTAACTCTTTAACGTCTTCACTATTTATTATGTATGCTTTTTATGTTGTATTATATTCAAAGCATATGGCTGAGCAGCAAAAAAGGCAACCACCTGTTTACCTCACTCTTGGATAGTACTTTCTGAATTAAGTGAAACTGCACAGCAGGAGCAAGGGATTGCTATTTTTCTGAAGCCAAGTGATCATGAGTAGTTTGGAGAAATCTTCTGGAAAGTCAGATGGGATAGAGGTATTGTGAAATCACAAAAATAAAGACTGAGAGACTACTGAGAGGAGAAGAGAGCAGATAGGAGCCAGTCCTTTCAGGTGAAAAAAAAAAAACAAAAAACTTCCTTGGGGAAGTACAACAAGACCCAAGAGTTTCTGTGAAGAAGACCTGGGCAAAAAAAAGAACCATATCCAGGAAGGACAAAGAAAGAAAAATGGCTGATTTCTTTCAGTTTCTTTTATTTCAGTCTGTTCCATAAATACGGTTTTACTCTGTTTTAAACTATGATTAATCTTAATGTATTTTCTAAAAATACACCTAGGAGTTTAAGTATAACAACACATGACAGCAAAAATTTTCAGAAAGTCTACCGAAAGAAATTGATACACTACTGCTACTAGATATACAGTTGTGTAACTGGTGATTTGTTTTTGTAGAATTTCTCTGTTGCTTGAGGTCTAGTTTCATATTAGGAGATTTTTGTTCAATAGGAAAAATAAGCACAAAGAAGTGTCTAAGTGTTACTTCACATATCTGCCAGATTTTCTACATTTAAGTATCATCTCCTATTTTACCCAGCTTAAGTACAAACACACAACTAATCTTCTTTTGTAACGTAAGTTACTCAGCCACTGAGGTGAGCAGCTTTTGTGCTGGCACACTCCGCAGTGGAGAGCTCTATCACGGTGCACAGGGGAGTTTCCTGAACTGGAAGAACCTCAGGAGGAGCCAAGAGACCCACCAGGAGTCAGGAGCTTGTGTGACAGTGGCTGAGGAAACCTGGGCAGGGTGAGGAGCAATGGTAGCCCAGAGAAATGATTGGGTCACCATCCCTAGAAGTATTTAAAAGACATGTAGATGTGGTGCTTAGGGACATGTGGACTTGGCAGTGCTAGGTTAACAATTGGACTCGATCTTAAAGGTCTTTTCCAAGCTAAATAATTATATGATTCTGTGATTATTAAAAACATATCTACAGGATGGAAATATATTAATTTTTTAAAAGAACACTTGTGTTATCTGAATTCCTGTTATGATTTTAATATTTTCGCTCTCATTGCAAGTTTTCTTTGCATTTCTCACAATACTGAGATGAAGTCAAATACTTCTACTAATATGGGCGAAAAGAAATATATTTAACAGGGATTATGGGGAAGTATTTATTCTTAGAGGACTATTAATAGTTATCAAAACTGATTACAAGCTGAGGCATTGTGCCTGTTATTTGAAGTGCCAAATAAGCAATCCAAATAACTTTAGAGCTTGTCTTTGAAGTACTAAGGGCAATATATATTAGGTCATCTATTGTTTTGTTTTGTTTTCCCTGGCATGATGTTTCAAGTGAGTTATCAATAAGGCAGCTCTTAGGGAATTCCAAAATGCCTGTGTTTACTATAATTTGATAATATGTGTCTATTTTCCTTAATATACAATTACATGATGGTAATTTAAATACTCCAAACTAGACTATGGTAATGAGCTCTCCAGGGGGTTAAACTTAAATCAGCCCAGAAACTGAAGAACCCAGCAGCCTGCATATCAGCTGACATATTGTTTTGACATTACATGATACCTTTAAGCTCCCGAGCTTGCTTGTTTAAGCTATTGGTATCACTGATTTTGCCTAAACAGCTCAAGAACCAGACTTATGCCATCTACCTTCCAGATGGGGCAACTTATAAAAAAAATTTAAAGAGTTTCCTTTCTCTTCAGAAGGTCCAGAACACATTGAATCTGTTGAACTTCAGTATTCCCTGTCCAAAAGTTTAAATGGAGGTCTTTCTGAACTTTTTTAGCCTCTTGCCTTTCTACCTTTATTTTCTTCTAAGAAGGGACTTGATTCAACTGCTGAACAGTGTTGGCCCACGGCGCTTGATTCGTTGCTGCCCCACAGATGTCCAGAGCGGTTAGAGCTTTGCTGGGATAAATTAGACATCGTCAGAGGGGTGATGGGTATGATGCAGGACCTGTGGAATACCTCTTCTCTTGGTGTAACCAGCAGTCAATGAGGATCACCCTTGGTATCTTAAATGTTACTGCACATTTATCTGTGCTTTCTTCATGGCTACATTTTATTTTTGTTTCTGTTACTCTGTTTTACATACAACGTATAAATCCTTTACTTTTCGGAATTTATGGACACCAGTTTTCAAGGAATCCCTAACATTTCACAAACCAGTTCTACTTTTTAGAAGAGTGAAGTATCTTCCTATTTCCAGAATTCTCAAATGACCCCATTTTCCCTGAATGGTGTTCTAATCTACTGCCATATTGCCAATGTGCTCCGGTTTTGTGTCTTTTGCACCTTTTGTCAAGGTCTGTAAGCACAGGCAGCATGACTGGTCCTTCTGGTAAGTCTTTCCTCTTGCTACATTTATTTTTCTCTAGAGTATCTCTTCTGGCCTGGTCCATATATGTATTGTGCATATTTGTACTTATCCATGTTTTCTTCACTGAAGCTCATGTACATAGATTATATTTGTGCCTAAATTATTTAAGCTTAGGATTTTCCATATATATATATAGTGTAGTTTCATATCTACAATGTTAGCTTTAAATTGTCTGCCAAGGAAATAATGATAAATGCAAAGAAGAACAGATGATAAAATGTCACAACTTGTGCAACCAGATATTTTCAGGCATATTTCGCATAAAATAGCAGTTGTGGAAGCATTAAAGGTTATGTCAAAAACATTGGGTATAAACATGCTTCTGCCTTATGGAGCGAAGCTCTTTTTCTTCTGAACGGTTTAGTTTTAGCACTGACTCAATAGTCTTTACTTTTTACAAATTTGGAACTGCCATTGTCACTGACACTGTAAATAAACATTCCACTGTAAATCACCCAATGGCTGGGGATCCAGTGCTTCCAGAGCTCTTAGTTCCTACCAAGAAACTTGGGGCTTCTTCTCATTTACTTTTAAACACATCCAGCATAGAATCTTCATGAACCAGTTATATTAGACTCCTCTCCTCACAGTGGAGGCATATACTTAGTATCAGAACTCAAATGGATAATCAATTGTAGAAGTACATTTTATGATGAGACTAATCATTTCTGGAAAAACTGTTCCATAAATTTAATCTGAATGCTTAGGTCAAAAATAAGATGAACACTCTAATTACCTGCATAAACAAACTATATTCATAAAACCATAGTATCACAGAATCATAGAATGTCCTGAGTTGGAAGGGATACACAAGGATCATCGAGTTCAACTCCTGTCCCTGCATAAGACTATCCCAAATTCACACCATGTGTCTGAGGGCGCCGTCTAATTGTTTCTTGAATACTGTCAGGCTTGGGGCTGTGACTACCTTGCTGAGGAGCCTGTTCCAGTGCTCCACCACCCTCTCGGTGAAGAACCTTCCCCCTCTACTCTGCCCTGGTGAGACCTCATCTGGAATATTGTGTCCAGTCCTGGGCCCCTCAGTTCAAGAAGGACAGGGGACTGAGAGAGTCCAGTGCAGAGCCACAAAGATGATTAAGAGAGTGGAGTATCTCCCTTATGAGGAAAGGCTGAGGGAGCTGGGTCTCTCTAGCTTGGAGGAGACTGAGGGGTGACCTCATCAATGTTTATAAATATATAAAGTGTGAGTGTCACAAGGATGGAGCCAGGCTCTTCTCAGTGACAACCAATGATAGGGTAAGGGACAATGGGTACAAACTGTAACACAGGAGGTTCCACTTAAATTTGAGAAGAAACTTCTTCACAGTGAGGGTGACAGAACAATGGAACAGTCTGCCCAGGGAGGTTGTGGAGTCTCCTTCTCCAGAGATGTTCAAAACCCACCTGAATGCCTTCCTGTGTAACCTCACCTAAGTGTTCCTGCTCTGGCAGGGGGATTGGACTAGATTATCTGTCGAGGTCCCTTCCAATCCCTAACATTCTGTGATTCTGTGATTCTGTGAATATCCAACATAAACCTCCCCTGGCACATCTTTCTGCCATTGCCTGGTGTCCTATCATTGGTCACCAGACAGAAGCGATCAGCACCTGCACCTCCTCCTTCCTTTGTGAGGAAGCTGTAGACCATGATGAGGTCTCCCCTCAGTCTCCTCTTCTATAGGTTGAACAAGCCAAGTGACCTTAGCCATTCCTCATATGGCTTCCCCTCCAAACCTTTCACCAACTTCGTAGCCCTCTTCTGCACACTCTCCAGTAACTTAACATCTTTTTCATCCTGTGGCGCCCAGAACTGCACACAGTGCTCCAGGTGAGGCCGCACTAGTGCAGAGAAGAGCGGGACAATCACCTCCTTCGCCTGGCTGGCAAAGCTGTGCTTGATGCACCCTAGGACACGGTTGGCCCTCTTGGCTGCCAAGGCACACTGTTGGATCATGTTCAACTTGCTGTCAACCAGAACTGACAGATCCTTCTCCATGGCGCTTCTCTCCAGCCTCTTATTCCCCAGTCTGTATATACAGCCATGGTTGCCAAGTCCCAGGTGTAAAATGCCCTTGTTAAACTTAATAGGGCTGGCAATTACCCAGTTCTCTAATTTGTCCAGATCCCTTCACAGGGCCGCTCTGCCCTTGAGAGTGTCAACAGCTCTTCCCAATTTTATGCCATTGGCAAACTTAGTTAGTAGTCTATCAAATACTGCATCCAAGTGATCTATGAAGGTACTGAAGAGTGCTGGCCCTAAAATGGATCACTGCAGAACCACACTAGTGACTGATCTCCAGCCAGATGTAAACCCATTTACTAGAACCCTTTGAGCCTGACCCACCAGCCAACTGCTCACCCACTGCATTGTGTGTTTATCCAGCTGTATGCTGGATGTCTTGTCCAGGAGGATACTGTGACAGACAGTATCAAAGGCTTTACTGAAATCCAAAAAGATCATGTTAACTGGTTTCCATTGGTCAGCTAGGTGGGTAAACTTGTCACAGAAAGAGATTAAGTTTGTTCCAAGACCTTTAGAAATCCCTGAGGCTGGGGTATACCAGGCACTCTGGGACATACATTTTCACAATTCTGTGCCTGAGATTCTATTTATTCGTCCTGGAAACCAGCAGACGCTGGGTGGTTGCTCAGCACAGTTGACATTCTGGCTTTTTGATAGCAGTGAAATTGACAAGAATGTCAACTGCATTGCATATCTCCAGCAACTACAAAATAGATGACATTTCAGAAAAGTTGTGTCAAGGCCTATATTTTGAAACTTTTTCAATATTTTGGACTTTCAGGTTTTTTGGGGGGAGGGGACAACTGAGGCAGGTGTTTGTGTTTAATTTAAACAGGACCAAATCTAAACTTAAAAACATTTTCACATTGAGAATCTTGATTTTTATTCAAATCCTACCTATAATATCAGTACCTCAATTCCTTGAGTTTCTCACTTTGAGTATAAATACTAGCTTTCTTTTTAAATAGTTTTAAACAAAAATATTCTCAAACCTATAACTATAGTAAACGTGAGGGTTTCACTTTTTTCTGAAGAAATACTGGAGGTTTCTTTAAGTTAATTTTATATTTTTGGATGTAGCGGATTAAAAGATCTATTTTTGACTCATATCATACAATTCCAGCACTTCATAGCAGTCAGTTTTCATAGACTAGAAAATGAGAAATAAATAATTTTTCACTTCCTATGAAGTAGAAAAGAAAGATTAATGTGTATAAACTTCTCTATTGTCTAATTGAAGCAAAGAAGGCCATATCAGCCATTTAATTTCCTTTGTGTTGCTGTGACAGCAAAGTCACATAGCCTTAAATTAATGCATAAGAAAAGAAAGACTGTACTGTAGTTTGCACAAAAGTTCTGCAACAAAGACACAATCGGAAGTTAGGAATGCTGGGCATTACCACTGTTTTTATCTTTATTTCATCAAACTGACAACACAGTCGTAACTATTTAAGTTAGGGCATACATTGCATTTGTTGTGAGAGTTCCTGAGTATCTTGGTAAAATGTGAATGCCCAGCATTAATTTCATTTAAGTATGAAGTCACAGTGTCACTTGGTATTAGGTTAGTATGCCCTTTTGAAAAAAAAGGGCACAAATATTTGCAGTTTTTCAATGAGCGCAACCAAAATACATTACACCATTTTCATTTTGCTGCTCCTTACTCACAAGTAAACTATAAAATCAGAGAAATAAAAGCCAAAATGAATCTCTTGAGATCATCAGGTCTCATCTCTACCTGGTTAAACAATGTATGAAGGTACAGCTAGAGAAGCGTATGAAACCAAAGCAAATTAGCTCTCCTAGTAGTCCAATGTGATTGTGTATCACAGTATCACAGAATTGTTCAGGTCAGAAGGAACCTCTGGAGATCTTGTTCAGTGCTCCTGCTAAGATCACAGTCAGTTAAGCAGGTTACTAAGGGCTGTATCCAAGCCAGTTTGTGAATATCTCCAAAGACAGAGTCTCCACAACCTCTCTGGGAAATCTAGTCCAGTGTTTGACCACTTTCACAGTAAAGAAGATTTTTCTTATGCCCACATTGAATTTCTTGTATATCAGTTTGTGCCTTCTTGTCAGTTCACTGAATATCACTGAGAGAAATTCGGCTCTGTCTTTTTTACTCTCCCCCATCAAGTATTTATACATATTGATAAGATTCCCTCAAGCCTTCTCCAGGCTGAACAGTCCCTACTGTCTCAGTCTCTCCTCACATGTCAAGCTGTTAACGATCTTCGTGACCCTTTACAGGACTTACTCCAGTATGCCTGTGTCACTTTTCTACTGAGGAGCTCAGAATTGGACCCAGAACTCCAAATGTGGCCTCACTGATGCTGAGTTAAGGGGAAAAATCACCTCCCGCAACCTCTTTGGCCTTCTTTGCTGCAATGAAGCACTGCTGGCTTCTGTTCAATTTGTTGTTCATCAGGACCCCCAGGTTCTTCTCTGCAAGGATGCTCTCCAGCTGTTCAGACCAAGCATGTGCTCATGCACGGACTTATTCCTTCCCAGGTGTAGGATTTTGCATTTCCCTTTGCTGAACTTTTTGAGATTACTGTTGGCCCATTTCTCCAGGTTCCTCTGAACAGCAGAAAAATCATCTGGTTTATCAGCCACTTCTACCAGGCTTCAATCACCTGCAAACTTTCTGAGAGTGCACTCTGTCCAAACATCCCAGTATCAACCCTGGTACACTTTCTGTCGACTGGTCTCCAACTAGACTTTGTGCCATTGATCACAACTTTTTGAGTCCAGCACTTCAACCAGTTTTCAGTGCACCTCACTGTCCACTCATCTGAGCCAACTCTATTTTAGATACATTGTCATAGCAACATGGCAATGTGATAGGGTAAATCTATTATGAGCTACTGCTAAGAGTGAGTCATCCCCAAGCACTAGATTCTCATCATTACCAAAAATAGACCTATATCAAGCACAATCCTGATATCCAAGTATCTATCTACACAGAGATTATCTGAATCTATAGTCTACTTTGCTATCTATTTCCCTTTTATATTGTTTACCACCAAAGTCTCATTTTTTAAATCACAACTGTTAACTATTGAGTCTGGTTCCTGTGTCTGAAGTGGTAGCCTAATACCAGTGATTTCACACTCATTCTCAGCTAGTTTGTGCAGTCTATTCTGTTCTATACCCACTATTTTTCTAGATTCCTCTTCTGTTGTATAACCTAGCATGTCAGTGTTTGATCTGATTGAGACTAAAGAGACTCTTGATTAATTCTACCAGCCTAATTGTAAAGTTCCTCTATCATTATTTTACTTGGACATTCTTTTATTGACTTATGTAGCTTTTTATAATATGATATCAGTACTATTTGCTAGCCTTGGAATCACTTAGGATACAGGTATAACAGTAACTACAAAAAAAAATCTTCATTCAGTTGCTAATGAGATATCATTTAAGTTATGAGGGCAGGGATAAACAATAGGTGATATACTGAGGCCCGAATGGCTGAAGTTACATGCAGAAATAAAACCTCATTATTAAAAAATATAGAAAATCAAACTGACATGGTAGGAAAATTGCATGTGTTAAAATAGAAATTTAATGGCTTAATTTCTTAAGTTCATACAGAAAAGTTTTGTCTTCAGAATCTCTATATAATGTAATATTCTCAGCATCTACATCTTTGAAGCTTTTTTGGAGCTTCATTTAGGATTGTACTCTGTATCACTTTATTTGTTTTTAAATCCATTCTAAAAAACTCAAGTGACCAATTTTACCACTTTGTACACTGATTTTTGGATCTCTGTTAATTCAATATGCTCTAGAATACGATAATATCACTCTTTTTTCAAATATAAAATACAGGATTGTTAGCATAGCATTACTTTCATTTCCTTCATTCTCCATATCACATCTGCCTTGCTGTTTAGGATGAAATTTAGCTTTTGTTGAACACTCCAACACAAGGAAAACTGGAAAATGTCCTAGATGCAGACATGTCCATTTCTTCATCATCAGTTAGGTCAGATCTCCATACCTGACTGCGCGAATCTTGTCTACGACAAAGTTCATTACTAGCTTTCTCAAGCTGTATGAGGGGTAAAAGTCCCATGAGAGATTTCTTCTAGGAACATTTCCTTGTTCTGCTCTCTCCTACATCTCTGATTTCCACTTTAAAGCTGAAGAAGACAGTGGGAATGGTTACATTTTCAAAAGTCTGTTGCTCTTCACTCTGTTCTCCACGGCAGATGCAAGACACCGATTATGTCCCATTTCTAATGCCATTTATATAATTTCAGAAGACTCCACCATCCTATTTTAATCATTACTTACTAAATGTTACTATTAATAATACAAAGCAGAATTACATCGGCTGTAATTGTTGTATATTACAGAGAAATCATTTATAGTGAATTTTGGAATAGACTATAAGAGGTAGTATCAAAATGGAAATGTATTGGAAACCTCTTAAGAAAATGTTAGTTACTGGCAGTCTGGTCTGAATATTGTACTCTATCAATCTCTCCAAATACTATGTTAATCTTTCCCTGCCCTCTTCCATAATGCTTCTTTTATAGAGGACAATAGCCATAGATCTTCTATTCAGGCACAGGTTCACCTGTCATGAAACAATGTCTTTGCCAGAGTCTTGTTTATTTGTTTGTTTGTCTTATAATCTGCCCCTCCCAGTAGTTATAGTACATATGGTCTCCTGAATTGGAAAGATTTATGCTTTAGTTTATCAGTCCTTTAGCAGGTGGTGTGCCCAGAATCTTCAAGCCACTATTTAATTCATGTTTTCTAAATCTGTCTTATTCAAAATTTGTTTGTGTGAGGAGTCTCACTGTTTTAACAATTTAATAATAGATTCAGTTGATGTCTTGAGTTCCTACCAATAACTGACAAGACCATTTATCAGAATCCTTAAGAACCTTTTGCATAGATTCCAAACATTGGCTCTGTCTCTACTTGTTTAAAGTGTTTGGCATGTTTTGCTTCTTTTTTTGTTGTTTTTGTTTCTTATTTCATAGTATTTAGATGCGCCTAATGTAAAAAAAGAAAACTGTACTGCCTCAAAATATTTAGAAAATACACACTATTCTGTAATCAGACAATATTAAATACTCTTTCCAAGAACATAGTCTTTATTAGAAATGCTAATAGACCCATGACAAATTCCTTTCTGGTCATTCAAGTGTATTGGTTCTTCCAGCATCAAATGTATGCTTTCAGTAGTGTCAGACATCACTGGACAAGATAATTTAGTGGCCAAGTATTCTTTGCCTTCTGTCAAGTTTGTTTTGATCAGAAATTTTCAAATTAGCTTCCTGTGTTTTGATATGCTGATGAAATATACATATCCTATGTCATACATATATAGGTGTAGGTTTATATGTATATGCACACATATACATATGCGTATATATAAAAATATATTTTATAATAAATATATATAAATATTAAACATTAAACTTATAAATTCATATTCAACAAATAAATTTAATATAGTTAATAAAATAAATGTATTTAATCTATTTATTAAATATATTTAATATGTATTTAACAACTCTCTCTATATATATATTTAACATCAAAATGGCTGAGGTATTTGCAGCTCTATTCAAGAATTAACAGTATAGATACATTTCTCTAGTGTTTACTATGTATGTATTTACTGAAAGTTTCCATCTCTATTTCTGGTGTTACTACCTTTACTTTATATTAAAATAGTTGCAGTTTTGAATTGATTCATTCTTCCTCATGTAAGATATTGATGGTTGTAATAAAAGAGGGATCAATGAAGCTGATAGGCTGCAAACCCATCTCCACTGTGTCATACAGTAAATATTCAAAATTGTTGTATATTAATAGTTATATAATAGCATTTTTATTTTTGGTACAGAACTTGACTAACTTTAAGAGGTCAACCAATCCAGATATTTTATTAATAGAATGCTGAACTAACGCTTGACTTTTTTTTTTTTTTTAACTTCTGCATTATGAGCAAACCCTTCTCCTTTTCAAGGATGTCAGTGAAAGTAGTCTATCTTTCAGATACATTGACTTTTACATTGTTTTATGACATCTTCAGGTTTGAACTCTGTTGTCATAGTCATAATTTTAAGAATACATTTAGCATACTTTATCCAGTTGTGTATTTGTAGACTCTTCATAAATAAGTAAATCAAGTATAAAGATAATATATTTTAGGTTTTCTTGTGTGTTTCCATGTAAAAACTCTAACAGAAAATCTTTTCACTATAGTACATTCTTTTTTTGTGCACCAGTTTTGAAACATTACAAAACTATCCATTTCTGCCTGTGGTTCATATATAATATTTTCTATTGAAATTAATCAGAGAAGACTCCATTTTCTATCTACTCATTTGCTTTTATTAGGTTATATAATATCTGTTCACTCAAATTGCTTAACTTTACAGGACGCAGCACACAGTCCAAAAAAAACTCAGTCAAAATGTTTATAGTGCTAAAGCAACGTCTTCCATTGGCACTGACATGCTTAGCCTCTGTAATTTTGCTGTGTTGGCATCAGAGCACCAGCCTCAGTGGAATTCTTTTCTCCATGTGGCCATGCTGAAGGCCACTGTGAAGACTCTACAGTACCTGCTCTTAACATACAAGGCTGATAGCAGCAAAACAATTATTTGAGGTCTGTATCTGAAAACTTACATTGCTGCAGGGCTGTAATTTAAACAACGTCTAAAGAGACTCACTGACTTACCTCTTACTTGCCTGAGATTTATCAGTTTTTTTGAGAGTCACAAAATGTGACTGCTTTCTTTAGTTAATTAAAATCTTAGATATCATTTAAGCTTCATACAATTGTTGGTTTTAATTTGGCCTTTCTATCTAGCTACTTTCAGCCAGGCTGGCTTACATTCAAATATCTGTCATTTTCTAATAGCCCTTTTTGGAAACAGAGTAGTTTATCTTATTAAAAATATTTCCATTGTGTCATTTATCTCTACCATAAATACAGGTAAGAGCCAGCTCATGAACATATGCACCATCTCTTCCAAACAGGACTAGAAATGTAAAGGGGATAGTGAGGAGATGGGACAGATAACAATAGACTATGGAGAATGAATGAAAACAAATAGTTTAAAGAAAATAATTTACACGCATAATGTAAGTGGGAAATAATTCCAGTTTATAAAAAAAAATATATATTATTATAGAACCATGAGCTTTCCGTGTTGTGCTTGAAGATTCTGAGCTGAAAGTAAGCTTCATGTAAAAAGATTTTATCCCTGAACTGAGGTGAATGAGTTGAATATCTCAGCAGAGACTAACAAAACCTAAGACTTTTTACAAACTGATTTATAAACATACCCCTTAAGGGATCTTGAAAACAAGGACAAGAGAAGAGTGACCTCTGTTGCCTCAGATGCTGTGAGGGAAAGAGTATCAGTTTCCAACTACAGGAGCATGACAGGATGTGTATCAGCAGCAATTCTGCATGAATTTTGAACCTGGAACAATGTTTACAATGAACATGAGAGTCAACATTCAGGTCTAGAAAACTGCTGTGTTTTTGGGGCAGAAAGAGAGATAACATTCATTAGTCTGAGTTATCTCTGTTATAAAAATATAGAGGAGGTGTCATGGTCAGTAGTCTAGAGTAAGTCAGAATAAAAAGTCAATAATGCTACATTTATAACTCTTTTTTTTCTTTGCTAGAACTAGTGAGAATCTGTGTCTTTTCCAGTGACAAGATAGAGGCCCCAGAAGCATGTTGGATCAAATAGAAAAAGGTACCATTTGAATGAAAAGTTTGTCTACAGCAGAACTATACTCATTCTTAGCAATGTAACTGTTAAATAGAAGAACTGCTGTTCTACTGACATGTGCTGTGCTGGCAAATGGTAAGGTAAGCTAGCAAGCCAAAATTATAAACTTACTATGATTTTCTGATAATAAAAAGAGGATTCATGCCACCTTTTCCAGCCCTACCAAGCAGCCTTATTTTATCACAGACAATAAAAATGGAAGGCAGGAAGGAGACCACTCTACAAGTTAGCTCCATCTGCTTCCCAGCCAGCCTCTGAAGCTGCAAGCCAAAATTAGCATGTCACCTCCCAGCAAGTCATAGGAGTATTGCTAATTAAAATATTATCAACATGTCAGATTTGATTTTAATCAAGTAATTACTAATACTGTGCACTAAAATGGATCTGAAAAATACTGTAAATTACATTTTAATACCTTTCCTTCATTTGTTTAATATGCAATACAAAATTGCTTTCTAGTAAATCAACTCTATTATCAAATTCAATTTTGTTTTCACTATGCAAAAACCTCACTAAACACTATACTTACTAGCTTAAGAAAGTAGGTACTGAGGTAGGAATTATATGGAATAAAGAGCCAGGAACACATCCATCTTAATACTTTGTTTTTAACAGATTCATTTAAAATTACCCATTTCTTTGAAAGTCCTTCCTGTCTGGATGACATCCATAGATAATACAAATATTTTGAAATAAAAATCAACTTCTCAATTAATGAAAATCTTGCAAGTGTCATTTTAATAAGTGTCTGCTTTCATTATTTAACTGGTTTAAAATACAAAGAATAAAAAATGTTTCAGGAGAAATATAAGAATGTAAACATTATTTAAACTTTATTACATACATAATCTTATATCTGGTATACAGTCTAAATGGTTTGGTTCTAATGGTGAAATTTATCATAGATAATTTTAGATAACTAAAATCCATGCATCCAGTCTAACTAACCTGGCTGCCTAACATCTGGCCACTGAACTGTGGCTTCAGGTGGACTCATCACCAGGTTTTCGATCTAAATTTAGTGTTTAAATGTAACTACCTGGGCATGAATCAAATGACGTGATTCAGTTGCCAAAACAAAGGCAAATACTATTATGTGAGACACCCTTGAGTAGCCAAGACGTTTGTAAGGTGCTGATAATTCTGACATCGGAAATTTATGTTTTCCTGGGTGGTATCTGAAATAGTAGCTGGACAACATCTGGGATACTTCAAATCATCTAAAGCAACACCAGCCCTCTCTGTTTAGGACACTGAACTATTTCCAAGTCCATCTTTATATTTAGTATCTCTTGCCATAATACCAATAAAAATTGCCAATTTTGAGTTCACTATTTCTTTAGATTTTCTCTATTTTCTAAATAAACTCAATAAGGCATTTCAGATATGTTTTTATTATTTTCATACAAGTACTCTGTGATTATAAGATCAGTTATACTACTCCAACTTAGGTACCTCTCTGCTTACTTACATTAGTGTAAGCAAATTGGCTTCAGCTTTATCACAATATTTCTGAAATAGAACAATATTAATTCCTTTGTATATGAATATAGTTCTGAGCATTTTTCTCTTGTGGAAACCCAGTTTTTGGAAGAAGTCATTACACTGAAGATCAACTTGTATGCATATAAAGTGACTTTTCTCCAAAGTCTTCTATTTAGCATCAAGAAAGCAAGATGTCAGTTTCCATATATCCTGCTCTGTCCTGAACAGCTAAGACCAGCATGATAGATGAAGGAAAATATGCCTTTGCAAAGGTCTCAAATTAAACTATAAATACTGCACTTTAGGCCTTAAAGTGAGAGTCCATTTAAAGGAATTGATTAAAAGATTAAAGCATCACTGTTAGACAAGGTGAAAGGATAAAAGAAGTACAGTTTTCTGTGGCCATGCTGTCATTACATGAAACCTAAATTACCAACATACACAGTAAGTAAAAAGGGAATGAAAATAAACTCATTTTTTAAAATATATATACTTTATAAAATGTTTTATAGGGATATCCAATATTTTTTTAATTGTTATCCTAAGTAAAATTCATACAGATCCAACTTCCAAAATTACTGAGCTAAAGAAGTACTACATTAATTAATACATTTGAGGAGTCAAATGTATGCTTTATAATCCCTTTTTGATTTGGGGTGATAGAGGTACTCAAGCACATTCTGGAGAAACTTTTATAGAACATATTTGAATTCTGCTGGAGAAAAATATTAACGGATGGATTTTAAACTTATCTGTCTATAAATGGGAACTAAATCACACCCATATATTTAATTCATTCATCTAATGTGTTCCTGAGGTCTTCAGGTTAATTAATTAATGCTCTAATCATTGAGATACTGACTATTCTGGGTTGCACTATCTTTCGTTGAGCCCAGAAATTATTCCAGAATTTACAATTTTTTTCAAATAAGTCTCAAAAAGTGGTGCCTTCCCATGAAAAAAATATAGTTTTAGGTAATTGAGAAGCCTATTTTTTTTTCACTGAAATAATCATTAGAATATATGTGAGTGAAACTAGCCTCTTATTGCTATCTTGAATCAGACAGAAAAAAAAAAATCCTGAGGAACAATAGGAAATAATACATTGCTGTTAAGAAGCGGGAACTGTGAGCCAGATGAAGTAACAGCTTGTGTATAGACCAGTCTTTTGAGGTAATCTAACCATTCTTTATTGACTAATGTAGCGAGAAGAAACCACAGAAGAAAGTAAATATTTGTAAAAGAAGAAAGCTGGTGATCAAAACATATCTGTGGCTGAATTGAAGGGGAAAGTCAAGAGCTTGAAAAGGTTTTCATCTGATCTTTTTGGGAATTAAAGAAAGCTATGTCCTTTTTCCTTTGATTTGAAACTGACTGTTTGCAAGTGTAGTAGCTATTATCCTGATATACTTAGTTCACTACTTTTACTCAGATTTCTTTGACAAATGTTAAAAGAATTCTGTTTGGGACATGACAGTGAATCACATTTTAGTTCTGTCAGAGAAATATTAGGTATAAAAGAAGGACTTTGACAGAAGCTTACAGTATACTTTGCACTACATGTTAAAAAACAAACAAACAAACAAACAAACAAAACAAACCTTAAAATAATGTTTGTAAAGTCACATTACAAGCAACACTTTTTTCTTTTCTTCATCTAATGAAACTCTTTTGAAATACAATGTTGTTGACATTTTGAGGGGAAATTTACTGAGGTATTTTCTTCCATTTGTTTTCAAAACTTTCAGACTTCATTATTTGTACGTTTAATATCTTTTACTTCCAGTCCCTCTGGAAATATATCTGTATCATCTTATGAAAATAGACTCAAGTGTGGTCTGCCTGTCCAAGCTGGCTCAACATGATCCAGCTTGATTCAAAACCTCTTTTGCTGCCAGAATAGTGATACACTTCAGAAACTAGGCTAATTAACTCAATCATACTGAAGTCCAATATCACTACACAGTTTTTAGACCAGAGCTGGATTGCATCATGTCATTTTGGAACATGAGCACTGTAGGTTTAAGGCTGTCTACAAAAGCCATTACAGGCATAATGACATGAAGATATCACTCTTCAGTGTATTTTGATTTTTGAAGGGGCAATACCAAAAACTGACCATACCATTCCAGAAAAGAGTGATAACATCTCCCATGTCTTTCATGCAATACTTTTCATTAGTATTCCCAGGAAGACTTGCCTCTTTTTTGAAACAACAGCCAATTTTGAGTATGTCGAAATGTTTGAAGAGCTTTCAGGTTAATTTCTGAAAGCTTATTCTATAAACATTTGTGTAGCTAATTTTGAAGTTAAATTATCTTACTTTTTTAATTGTTTGTTAAATTTTCCAAAGTTTATTACCTTATGCTTCTCATTCTTCTTCATCTAGGTGAATGGTATAATTCACATCTAATTCTCTGCAGGTTGAATGCCTCATCTCACTGATGCAACTATTTGGCTTTAGGAAGCCATATCACTTGTCTTGGGCACCGCTTGAGATGTATAGGCCTACATATACATGACTTGTTCCTTGGGTCATTTTATTGATAGAATATAGATTGTAAGACAATATTAGAAAGGAGTTTCTTCTTGTTTCCAACAAATTCTTTTTAATATGGACATTTAAAATTATGGACTAATGTATAAATTTATTAATTTAGAAAATTTCAAATTGTATTCTAGTCACTCAAAGTGCTTACAATCTTCCTTTTCATCATTTAAATACTTATAAATTAGTGAACAGCACTAGAAATAAGATAGATCCCTGTGAGGTAAGGCAGTGAAAAACTTTCAAGTTTGGGAGCATGTCACTGGTAACCATTGGAAAGGTGCTTTTTCCAACCAACTGTACATTTACTTTGCATGGATTTTCTCTTCATCATATATCTTTTTAATTTAGCCATCAAACTGAGTGCTAAATTTGGATTATGGTTTGGCAGCTATCATTGGCATCAACAGTTTTGAATAGACTCTTTTTTTACCTCTTCCTTGGTATAGAAATAATGGTTTAATTCTTAATGAAATATTTCCCCAGTACTTGGCATTTATTTGGGTACCCTGCAGCCACAGTAACTGTGGCTTAAAATAAAAAAAGAAAAAAAAATCAGTTTAAGCAGAAAGTATTTTTCCTGTTTCTTTTGAGAGGAATTAAAGTATCAGTATTGCAGAGCATGGACCCCTGAAGACATTACTTGTTGCTCCTCTCTATTTGGACATTGAGCCATTGACCACAACTCTTTGGATGTGGCTGTCTATCAAATTACTCATCTATCACATAGTCCACCCATGAAATCTGCATGTGTTCAACATACAGACAAGAATATTATGTGGGAACATGTCAAAGGCCTTACAGATATCAAGGTTGATTACATGAGTTGCTTTCTCCTTCTGTGCCGATGCAATCACTCCATTGTAGAAGGTCACTGGATGATTCAGGTACAATTTGCCCTTGCTGAAGCCATATTGGCTGTGCCTAATCACCTTCCTGTCATCCATATGCCTTGACATAACTTCCAGGAAGATTTGTTCTATGATCTTACTGGGCACAGAGTTGAGGCTGAACTAGCTTCTACCATGGTTATTTAGAGGCTTGCTAGATGTTTAAATTCCATTACAGTCAGTGGAGATTTTGTCAGCAGATTGAGTGGTGTTTGGGCAATTTTTCAGCTGACCAAACACAGATAAATATTTTTAGGGTAAACCGAATAGCCCTCTAGATTGCATTAACTACAGTAGGAACTTCTGGCATCTCGCTTGCAGGCAAACACACAACTTCAGAAATTAAATTGTATATTTATGTACGTTAGTGTTGAAGCCTATTTCTGACTCTTAAGTAGTATGTCTTTGTGTAATGAAATTTGCTGTAATTACAGCACACTTTTTATTAAGTATAATGATATTTTCTCCCCGAAATGCTTCGGCGCATGAAAAATTAATGTAGGTAATGTAAAGCTTGTAAAAAAATATTTAAAATGGCTGCATCTGTTTGCCACTGGTTAAATCATCAGATTATTTTATTTCCAGCCATCTACTTTAATTTAAATGTGTTAGGTGAATGTCTTTACAGGAATTTTTTATATTAAAACTTTAAATATTTTAAATGTAGGTATGCTAAATTGGGGGTGGGGGAATTACATTACTGATATGCATGGATTAAAATGTCTTTGAGCAAGTTATGGCACTTTGTCTTGATGGGAACATTTTTTTCTTTACATTTTTAAAACTCTTAAGAATAATTAGAGAACATTTCAAAGCTCTGATTAAAGATTAGCAAAAAAAAATAACACCAGAAAATCCAACTTTCTATTTTACTTTAGAAGTACTTAATGCTGAAAATGTATTTTTTTTCAGACAAGAAGCACAACAAGTGCTTTATTATTTAAATAATTCATTTTTCATGAGAAGTTTCATTTTCAATTAACTCATTTTTTCACTCAAAGCAACTCTGACTGAAGTTCCACTATTACAGGAAGCTCATTTGTTTTCATATTCAGTGTTATCTAAATGAAGTTTCTTCTTCCAGTATATGTTCTTTATTTTTAGTTCAGGCTTTTTATCTGTGTTTCATGCCTTCAAGGTGTTACAGAGGCACCCCAAAATGACTCCAAGCAAATAATAAGCTTAAACCAACTTTAATTCAGAAGCAAAATTGAAAGCAAAAGACAGACCAAAACCGAATGACAGAAAACAATGCAAGCAGAGGGGTAATCCAAAATCAGTCAGCACACTGACAATATTTAATAAACTGCAGGTTTGATATACCAGTTGGGGATATTATTACCATATGACCACACAAGAATAATAATCCACACTGTGCACCACTCACTCAAAAAAAAGAGGCCTCTTTCACTCAAGGGTACTCAGAAAAAACAATCGTTTTGCCAGATGGTGGGGAGCAAGAGCTCACTCAAGGATATATCCAGAGGGAAATAATCACTCACCGAAGAGGAGGTGAAGACCCTTGAGCCCCCGAAGTATTCTTACATGGCATCCCTTGTCTAAGGGGAGGGGTCTGTTCACAGACCCACTTCTCCAAGAAGACCACTCAAAGTGGGACTTCAGTGGGGGCCCTGCTTTATAGGCTGGTTGAATCTGGCTGTGGTCATTATGGGCATTGTCCAGAAGCTTCTCTGGGCCTGGACACCTGTTTGGCTAAGGACCCTGTCTGTTGACTGGGGTCCCACCTCTCCTGCTCTGCCAGCTCGGGGAGAGGTGAACGGGAGGAGTCGCTATGCCCCAGGGTAGAGGGATGTGACTGTGGGCATAACAAAGGTGTATAGATGAGGACAGGCAGAGTGGGTCAAAAAAGGTGCTAAAGAGCCATCAACTGTCCTGTTGAAAGCTCCAGACCTTACTGGGGTGTGTGCAATTGCCAGGCACAAGGTGATATGCCTTAAAAGAAGAAACATACTGATCTGACATATGTTTGTTATTTTGACTGCTATTTGCAAAGTTAATATTACTTTCTGTATATTTCTCTAACATTCAAAATGCTTGATAAAATAATAATATCTATGCTATGTGGGAAACCAAACATATACAGGTGGGTATCATACAATGCGTTTGATGGAACAGTGAAGCTCTAGCAAACTCTGAACCAGAATGCTCAGAAAATGTGACTGATTGGCTGCTTCAGCCAAAAATAGCTTGTGCTTCCCTAATATTTTACATCTCTAGGTCTAGTGCACTTGTAAATGTGGGAACACATTACTGCCTTTACGTCACAGGTAGAATAATGTAATTTTAATTAGAGTCATCTTCTTTTGAAGAAGTAGCCCTCTGCATCAATAACCCTAAGGTTTTTCCCTACTCTTCCTCTAAGTCTGTATAGCAGTCTCTTTGGAATGGTTACATCTGTTCTCAGATTGTCATCCTACAAGAGGACTGTACTCATTTATTGTACTGAGGTGGCATGAACAGAGCAGCAGATTTTCCCCCCGAAATCAGTTGCTGTTTCTGTGGGAAACCTTGGTAAACAAACAAATGGTTGAAAAATCTTTACTTAATGTCTCACTTCTCCCTCACTCCCTCCCTCCTACTAATGTGAAGACAGATCCTTCCTTTCCCCCTTTTTCCCTTCCTCCCTTTCTCCATTTCTTCTATCTTTCTCTTTCCCTTTCTTTTATCCAAAAGACAGAAAACTCAGTTGCAGTGTGTAATTGTGTTTTTAAGGAAAACAATCAAGAGCTGGGAATGAACTACACTTGTCAGTTGTGTTCTGCAGCTATGACAAGTCAAAATATGCCAGATGTACAGCTTGTCCACAGCTGTTGTTCTTCAAATCTTTGTATAATATCCATTTTATCTCCAGCATTTAAGGATTTTATAACTGCAGTGAGAGTTGATCAAAATTACCCTAGTATAGAACACTACTAGTATAATAGCTCTTAGTTTTAAGCTATGCATAAGGGAATCTATGCCAGAAATAATTCTTCACATAATGCTTAAGACTGCACAGATGTCCACATTTGATCTAAGAAGGCATAATTAAGGAGAAAATGCTGACAGAAATAAAGCATTCATACCCCCAACTGAAGCAGAAATAAAGCATGCAGAGGAATCTAAAATGCTAGTGTTTTGGGAGGAGAATATACAATGAAACAAACATGTCACCTGCGTAGTTCAACCAATAGAGAGGGAGGAAAACAAATACACAAACAAGCAAAACCAAACATCAACAAAAAAAGTAATCTGATAACAACAACAAAAAAGCTTGGATAGCATCAACTGCTTAATTCTGAAACTTCTCCAGACCATTTTTTTGGTGTGTGAATTATTTAAGTACCAGTTCACAGCAAACTGGAAGGGGAAAACCTCTTCGAGAGGCAAATTAAATATAAATGCATGTATGTGGAAATGTGTATACATGTATCTGAATTTAAACTTAAGTGCTGAAACATTAATACTATGAAATTTTGGACAGATGGAGGAAAACAACAGACTCTCTCACCTGTACAAGGAGCATCTGTTTCCTTGCTTACTTAGATTTTTTTCCATTTCCCATTAGATCTATTGCAGAGTCACAGCTGATTTAGCAGTTGCTGAATAGCTGGCTCTTGTGCCAAAAATCTATGTAGTCTGACATGCTCCTGAGGTCCAGGGGGAACTGGACAGTCTGGCTTTGTCTATTATGATAAATAAAAAACAAACTAGGGACAAGTCCCTGACACTGAAATCTAAGGTGGTACAGATTCTCTTTCATTCCTATTATTCTGGGTAGTAACCTCAATGGCACATTTATACTACAGACACAGTTGGAATGGCTCAAATCTGAGCTGGAAAATAGACGGAAAATATGTAGTGCTCAAACATTTCCTTTGGCTCTCTTCTTCAGAAGTATTGATATGCTTTCTGAGACTTCTGTCATCTTATTGAAAACAAATCAACTATTATGGATGTTACCACACACATAAATAATAGGATCTGGAATATCTTGGTAGGTTATTGTAAATGAGAAATTATATAATGTGTGGGGTTTGTATTTATACACCTATATATATACATGGCAAGATACATTTTTATGAAGCTACATAAACTCATACGCAGATATACAGGTGCACAGAGACACACAGAATTATATAAACATACAGCTGTACCTTTATTTTCTTTGTTTTCTTAAAAAGCCGTGGCTGGACAAAAGTGAATTAAGCTCTAGTTTTTGTGCCCCGATAAAATCCTCTAGTGAGAGAGGTGAGAAGTGGGAGATTTCTCTCCTACCTGAAAGTAACTAACTAGAGATGTCCATCTAAGGACCTTTTCTGGAGAAGATAATGAAGTAGGAAAAGGAATTATAAACTGTTCCAAATATCCAATGGCATTTCAAACAATACTAGACACAAAAGTTTAGACAACCTCTATGAGTTTTCATGAACTTCAGTGGGGAATTAGATACATAGCAAATATCCAGGCTACATGTAGATATCTATATTTAGGTAATTATTTATGAGCTGAATCTTATCCTAGGACAATGCTTGTGAGAGTAAGAAACAGTCATACAAGGTTCAAGAAATATTTAGGTGAATAGTCAGTGAATCAGTGGTGATGTAGAATGTGTTATGTGCTGAAACTCTCAGAGTGTGTGCGCTATGCAGACAGAAATTTATTTCATGTTGCAGCCAGTTCTTTTTTAATATCCATTTACTCATTTGAAAGTTTCTGTTTTCAAAGCTGTCTCCATTACCATAAAAACAGTCAGCAAGCTCATACCTACTGGATTGGATTTCTGGTATCCAGTCATTTTCTTAGGCATGCAATTTAATTTCTATGTGAACTGATTCCTGTCCTTTGTCAGGATTTCTTTTTCAAGGGGAAGTTATATTATCAAAATATTAGACATTTGTTACTGTGGTAGAAGAAACTTATGACAGTTTCTAAGTGCTTAGTGATAGATACAACATTAGCAAATGTCATAATGCTATTTGAGAGAACATAAAGGGGTGGATGGTATTTGAAATTCATTTTTTGATATTTACCATAGGATCTAAGTGCAAATATCATTAAGTACATTCTGTTGTGATATGTATTTATTATGCTTTAATACTAGGCCTCTCTTTTATATGAGGTTATCTTACAGATCTTTATATATATTTATTCATATGCAGATGCTTATCTGTATTGATATATACTTGGTCACACACACACATATAGATGTCTACATTATTTTCTACACTTTATGAGTGTCCAGAAAGATTCAAAGCAAAGGCTCTAACATTTTTGATTCTTAATTGGAATAAAATTCAATGTAAGGGAAAAGAATGTTACCAGCTACAGACCTAATTATCTCTCATGGATTAAATGTTTTCAGATATATTTACTGATGAAAACAAACTTTGGTAGTTTTGGACAACTCTAGAAAGCCATCGCAATGCTAGACTATGAATCGATGAAGAATTGTATTTGAATTCTTACTTGAAGATCAGCAGTTCTAATATTTCGCTACTTGAAAATGGTACTAATTAGCCATCTTTAAAGCAAGTTTTTAATATGTCTGCATTTCTAGAATTTGTCCACTTGCTGTTCATATTCAACTTGTTATTAAATTTGATTACCGTAAGCCATTTTCTAGAAGTCGGTTCTGTTATAAGGCTTTTTAAGGCATAGTATGAAATTGTAAATCTGTCATTATAGGCAATTAGAATTTTTAAAGTTAATTATTAGACCAAGTTATTAATTATTTTGAATACTTATCACATTACATTATTTCATTATTATTAAGTCAAAGAAAAAAATATATTTTTTGCCTGATGCATGATGAATGAGAAGGCTATATGCATGGCACATTAAAGGTCCGTGTGTACCTACTGAAATCCTCACTGCAAAAAGTCAAAATCATTCAGAGAGTAAAAAGATACCAGATATATAGACATTAGTCTTCTGAGCATTCTTTGTTTGTTGTGTACTGGTATTGTCAAACAAGTTGAGGCTGACTTCCCAGCTTCCCATGGCCTGTTGGGACTCCATTGTTGAACAGGTCAGACGTTTAGAGGTTTCATGTGTTTTAGGTAGTGGAAATACATACTCAAGTGAAGAATAAAAGATCTAGCTGTGACATGAGATCTATTTGTATAAATTGAGATAACAAGTGACAGAACTGTAACTTATTCACCTCCACAGCTTCACTACCTTGGATTTCACATCAACATGAAAACTCAGGGAACAAAGCTAATTAACTGAATGAATTATAAAATGGCTTTTGAGAGTTGTATTGTGACTGAATTCTAAATATTAATTTAAAAGTTTCTTTGTTAAGCTCTTATAAGAAACACTAAAAAGCAAGTACATAGAATCATAGAATGGTTTAAGTTGGAAGGGAACTTAGTCATCCACAACTTCTCTGGGCAACCTCTTCCAGTGCCTCACCATTCTCGTGGTGAAGAATTTTCCCTTATATTTAATCTAAATCTACCTTCTTTCAGTTTACAGCCATTACCCCTTGTCCTGTCACTACACGTCCTTGTAAAAAGTCCTTCATATAACATCATAAGCAGGTACATGTACAAATAAAAATATTCTTGTGAGTAAAGAAAATTTTATTTTCAAAATTTGTAAATATACTGTTCAAATCTTAGGAATACAAACAATGATCCACTACTTGAATACTTACAGTTCATACTTCACTTGTGTAACAGTTTGCTGAAGTGGTTTCTCTTTAAAGGAGACTACTTATTTTCCCCAACTTCTCTAAGTCTACATAAAATTATAACCTAAAAAGATTTGCAGTCTGAGGTACATATATAATACATTTTTTTTTTTTTTAAAGGTGTACTGAATCTTCCCACTCACTGGATACCTGAAAGAAATAGTCAGTTCTGGGGAAATAGCTAGTATGATAAAAATAAAGGCACTATATGTTGGCATATGTACAAAAAATAATATTTTAATCTGTTTTATATTGAAAGATGATGGAGACAACAATGTGCCTTCAAGAAAGACGTTCAGATCAGCAACGCTTAGCAGATGAACTGCAAATGAGTGTTTCATATTTGGGGGACAGCAAAATTCTTAGAATGAAAACTGACAAAATGAAATGTTTAAATTTGATCCTGTAACTTTTGACCATAGTGACTACATCATCTGCTTATGAGACCATTGCAATAATTATGTATCCTTGCTTACTTCAGTGAGAAAATCCTATGTATTCTGATTTGGTCACAGAATTTTGATGTATTCACATGATCTGCAAGCTTTAAGATGTCATTACGTAAAATGGAATTGATCCTGTAGTCTTTCCTACCTCATAAAATGTCTGTTTCTATGAAAAAACCTCACTGAAGTTTATATAGCTCTATGCAAAAGGAGGAATCCCCCCATTCAAATCTGCAAAGGCTTCCTAAGAAACTTACCAATCCACTTAAACTCAACATTTCAATAACATTCTAACTGCTTCTGGATATGATTTAAATGAGTCTTATAATGTTATACTTCCTTATCTGATCTTAGTCAAATGATACAGTCTTTGAAACAGCTGAATTAAAAAAAAATAAATTATTCATGGAGTAGTGAGCTATGTAAGCTTGTCTCACAGTTATATGTTTCCTACAGTACCTGGTCATTCTACTGACATTTATTCAGAGTTTGCTTGTAATGACTGGCCACCCATAATCTTTTCTGCACCATACGTTTAGGTCCTGCAAAAGTATAAAGGACAATTCATTCTATTTGCAACATTTTTTATGTATGAGACACTCATTTATAATGTTCTTTTGTACAAGTCAACAAATTGTACAAGTCAAGGGCTTTAAACTAGATTCGAAGGGGGATGGGGTTGTAGCTGGGCTTGCATCAGTGGGTCAGCATGCTGGAATACATAAAGACCGGGAGGCCCCTCAGGCCCCTAGGGTGAAATCGGTGTACTCAGCTCGCTCCCTGAAGTGCCTGTACACCAATGCGCGCAGCATGGGGAATAAGCAGGAGGAGTTAGAAACCTGCGTTCGGTCAGGAGATTATGATCTGGTGGCATTAACAGAGACATGGTGGGACAGCTCACATGACTGGAATGTGGTCATGGATGGCTATGTCCTTTTCAGGAAAGACAGGCCGGCCAAGCGTGGTGGTGGAGTTGCTCTTTACGTGAGAGAGCAAGTACAATGTATAGAGTACTGTCCAGGTGCGGTTGAGGAGCAAGTTGAGAGTCTGTGGGTGAGAATTAAGGGGCAGGCTGGCAGGGGTGACACTGTTGTGGGAGTCTATTACAGGCCACCAGATCAGAGTGAGGATGTTGATGAGGCCTTCTACGGGCAGCTGAGCGTGGCCTCACAGTCACAGGCTCTGGTTGTTATGGGGGATTTTAACTACCCTGATGTTTGCTGGAAGGACTAAGCCAGCCAGCCAGCCTCAGTCTAGGAGGTTCCTCCAGTGCATTGACGATAACTTTCTGATGCAAATGGTGGAGGAGCCGACTAGGAGAGGTGCGCTGCTGGATCTCGTCCTCGCTAACAAGGAGGGTCTGGTTGAAGCAGTAAAGGTTGGGGGCTGCCTTGGTTGCAGTGACCATGAGATGGTGGAGTTCAGAATCTCCTGTGGTGGGAGCAGAATACCAAGCAGAATTGCAACCCTGGACTTCAGCAGGGCCGACTTTGGCCTTTTCAAACAACTGCTGGAGGAAATCCCATGGGCAAGGCTGCTTGAAGGTAAAGGGGCCCAAGATAGTTGGTTAACATTCAGGGACTGCTTCTACCAAGCTCAAGATCAGTGCATCCCGATGCGCAGGAAGTCAAGGAAGGGAGCCAGGAGACCTGCATGGTTAAACAGGGAACTGCTGGGCAAACTCAAGTGGAAGAGGACGGTTTATAAATCATGGAAGGAGGGGCTGGCCACTTGGGAAGAATATAAGGCTGTTGTTAGAGGATGTAGGGAGGCAACTAGGAAAGCTAAGGCCTCCTTAGAGTTAAACCTGGTGAGAGGGGCCAAGGACAACAGAAAGAGTTTTTTCAAATACATGGCAGATAAAACTAACACCAGAGGCAATGTAGGCCCACTGATGAATGGAGTGGGTGCCCTGGTGACAGAAGATACAGAGAAGGCAGAATTACTGAATGCCTTCTTTGTCTCTGTCTACTCTGCCGGAGGCTGTCCTGAGGAGCCCCGTACCCCTGAGGCCCCAGAGAAAGGCAGGGCAATGGAAGAGTTTGCCTCAGTTGATGAGGACTGGGTTAGGGAGCAGTTAAGCAATCTGGACATCCATAAATCCATGGGTCCAGATGGGATGCACCCGCGGGTGCGGAGGGAGCTGGCTGAAGTCATTGCTGGACCGCTCTCCATCATCTTTGCCAAGTCTTGGGAAATGGGAGAGGTGCCTGAGGACTGGAGGAAAGCAAATGTCACTCCGGTCTTCAAAAAGGGCAAGAAGGAGGACCCGGGCAACTATAGACCGGTCAGCCTCACCTCCATCCCTGGGAAAGTGATGGAACACCTTATCCTTGGGGCCATCTTAAGACATATCAAGGATAAGAGGGTCATCAGGGACAGTCAACATGGCTTCCCCAAGGGGAAGTCGTGTTTGACCAACCTCATAGCCTTTTATGAAGACGTAGCAAGGTGGATTGACGATGGCAGAGCAGTGGATGTGGTCTACCTTGACTTCAGCAAAGCATTTGACACCGTCTCCCACAGCATCCTCATGGCAAAACTGAGGAAGTGTGGACTGGATGATCAGGTAGTGAGGTGGACCGCAAACTGGCTGAAGGAGAGAAGCCAGAGAGTTGTGATCAATGGGGCAGAGTCTGGTTGGAGGCCTGTATCTAGTGGAGTGCCTCAAGGGTCAGTTCTGGGACCAATACTGTTCAATATATTCATCAATGACTTAGATGAGGGAATTGAGTGTACTATGAGCAAGTTTGCTGATGACACCAAGCTGGAAGGAGTGGCTGACACGCCAGAGGGCTGTGCTGCCATCCAGCGAGATCTGGACAGGCTGGAGAGTTGGGTGGGGAAAAATTTAATGAAATATAACAAGGGAAAATGTAGGGTCTTGCATCTGGGCAGGAACAACCCCAGGTTCCAGTACAGGTTGGGGAATGACCTATTAGAGAGCAGTGTAGGGGAAAGGGACCTGGAGGTCCTGGTGGACAGCAGGATGACCATGAGCCAGCACTGTGCCCTTGCGGCCAATAAGGCCAATGGCATCCTGGGGTGTATTAGAAGGGGGTGGTTAGTAGGTCGAGAGAGGTTCTCCTTCCCCTCTACTCTGCCCTGGTGAGACCTCATCTGGAATATTGTGTCCAGTTCTGGGCCCCTCAGTTCAAGAAGGACAGGGAACTGCTGGAGAGAGTCCAGCGCAGGGCCACGAAGATGATGAAGGGAGTGGAGCATCTCCCTTACGAGGAAAGGCTGAGGGAGCTGGGTGTCTTTAGCTTGGAGAAGAGGAGACTGAGGGGTGACCTTATCAATGTTTATAAATATATAAAGGGTGGGTGTCACGAGGATGGAGCCAGGCTCTTCTCGGTGACAACCAACAGTAAGACAAGGGGTAATGGGTTCAAGCTGGAACACAAGAGGTTCCACTTAAATTTGAGAAGAAACTTCTTCTCAGTGAGGGTGACGGAACACTGGAACAGGCTGCCCAGGGAGGTTTGGATTCTCCTTCTCTGGAGACATTCAAAACCCTCCTGGACACCTTCCTGTGTAACCTCACCTGGGTGTTCCTGCTCCGGCAGGGGGATTGGACTAGATGATCTTTCAAGGTCCCTTCCAATCCCTAATATTCTGTGATTCCGTGATTCTGTGAAATTTCAATGAGCTGTAGGACTATGTAATCTCCAACTCTGGAATTAACAAAAAACTTCACTGTAATGGAGAGGCAAGGAACAAAAAAGGCAGAGACAAGTTTCTAAAAGCTAGCTTTAATGGAACAAACAAACAAACATAAAGAATCAAACTAATTCCTATTAGTTAAAAATTGATAAGTGCATAATTGACTATTAGGCATTGTAGAGAAATCATCTTTTCTTCTAATTGCCTTTTTTTTTTTGGCAAACAAAATTAAAAAGACCAAACAATTGTAAGCTTTTTTCTATCATTATGATTCAAAACCAAGTATATAAGCAATAATAAAGCTTTTGAATTTTAATCTTAAAACTTGTCATTCATATGAATTTCAGCTATATACCTCCTGCAGTATTCAGCTACTAATCTGCTTTCTCTTGGCTGCTTTACAGACCTCTATAACGTTTGGCAGAAATTGGTCATGTTCAGAAGTTATTCATGTGAAGAGAAGGAGGAGAAGTGTGGAAAACTAACGTGCAGTTACAAGCACCCAGTTATAGCTCATTCCTAAGTCTCATTTAATTGAATAAATAATAAAAAACAAACAAACGGAAAAAAAAACCCAAACAAAAAATGCCCTCCAAAACCTAGAACAGGTTGCAGTGACATATCTCTACTTATTATCTAAGCACTTCATGCAATATGTGCCAAACTGTCCTGCCCCACATTGGTCAATCTGAGTGTTATAAGAGGAACTAGTTCAAAGAGATGAAGTCAGAATTAAGAAGAAATAAACAATAACTTCATTTTTTATAACCAAATTGTTGATCTATTATTTTCTAATTCCGTTAATTGAATCTTGTCACAGATGAGAAAAAATCAGGAATCTGTCTTCTACTACAGAAGGAACAAGGAGACATCTATGGATTTGTGATTTTGTATAGAAACATACTTTGTATAATATTAGGTACTTATTGTGAGTTCTTCTCCAACCCCGAGTTTGAATTAATTAAAAAATGAAAAGGAAGTTGACTGACAATACAGGTTCAGAGGATTAGCTAAGTGAACCAAGTTTCCACTCTTCATGCAGCACCTAATAATGGAGACTGTGGTTAGAACAGATGAATAATTTTTCTGTAAGCATCAAAGTGCTGAAATTTTCATAAGAATGTATTGATCACAGTGATCACATCAGCTAAATATTTTCGTATCTCGGATGAAATGGCTCGTGAAGAAGAAAAGTTAGCACTGATTAATCAATTGTTAGGGTACTCACTAGACTGGGACTGCTTGGTTCAAGTCTCAAACTGACAGTTTAGAACTCAATTTGAGCTTGAAATAACATTATCTAATTGAAGTAATAAATTTAATATCTAAACCTAAGCTAGTTAGAAAAGATTTCCTTTGTAACCAATACAAGACAACTACCTGGGAACTATTGATGTGTTAGCCTCACATCTGTGCTGGGAAGATCATGGAACAGATCCTCCTAGAACCTATGCTAAGGCACATGGAGGACAAGGAGGTGATTCAAGACAGCCAGCATGGCTTCACCAAGGACAAGTCCTGCCTGACCAACCTAGCAGCCTTCTGCAATGGAATAAGTACATCAGTAGACAAAGGAAGGGCTATGGGTGTCTTCTATTTGGACTTCTGTAAAGCTTTAGACACAGTCCCCCATAATATCCTTCTCTCTAAATTGGAGAGATATGGATTTGATGGGTGGACTGTTCAGTGGATGAGGAACTGGCTGGATGGTCACACCCAGAGAGTAGTGATCAATGGCACAAGGTCTGGATGGACACCAGTAACAAGTGGTGTCCCTCAGAGGTCTGCACTGGGACCAGTACAGTTTGACATCTTCATCAACGACAGACACAGTGGGATCAAGTACACCCTCAGCAAGTTCGTGGATGACACCAAGCTGAGTGGTGCAGTTGACACGCCTGAGGGACCAGATGCCATCCAGAGGGACCTGGACAAGCTCAAGAAGTGGGCCCATGCAAATCTCATGAGTTTCAACAAGGCCAAGTGCAAGGTCCTGCATCTGGGTCAGTTTAGCTCCCCATATCAATACAGGCTGGGAGATGAAGGGATTGAAGGACTTGGGGGTACTGGTGAATGAAAGGTTGGACATGAGCTGGCAAGGTGCACTTGCAGCCCAGGAGGAAATTGTATCTTGGGCTGTCTCAAAAGTAGCACAGCCAGCAGGTTGAGGGAGGTGATTCTGCCACTCTACTCTGCTTTGGTGAGACCCCACCTGGACTCCTGTGTCCAGCTCTGGAGTCCTCAGTACAGGAAAGACATGGACCTGTTAGAGAGGGGCCAGAGGAGGCCACCAAGATGATCGGAGGGCTGGAACACCTCTCCTATGGGGACAGGCTGAAAGAGTTGGAGTTGTTCAGCCTGGAGAAGAGGACGCTCTGGGGATAGCTTATTGCAGCCTTTCAGTACTTAAAGGTGGTCTATACGAAACACAGGGACAAACTTTTTAGCAGGGCCTGTTACGACAGGACAAGGGTTAATGGTTTTCAACTAAAAGAGGGAAGATTCAGGCTAGACATGAGGAAGAAATTTTTTACAATGAGGGTAGTGAAACACTGGAATGGGTTGCCCAGAGAGGTGTTAGATGCCCCATCCCTGGAAACATTCCAGGCCAGGCTGGACGGGGCTCTAAGCAACCTGGCCTAGTTGAAGATATCCCTGCTCATTGCAGGGGGGTTTGAACTAGATGACCTTTGATGGTCTCTTCCAAACCAAACTACGTTATGTTCGTATTACTCTATGATTTTAAATTATCATTTAGAAAAGTGATTTATGTTAATCAGAAGCAGACATCTAAAACTATCAGATGCATCATACTCTGGAAATGTGTTTCTCTCCATTTACCACAGAGTTTAGGGGATATCTGATTTTCAGAAAATGCTTCCAGAGACATAAATTTATGTTTCTAATCAATTCTTCATTGTCATCTATCTTTTCTTCTGACCAGCCCTCTTCAAATGTACCCCTTTTGGAAGCTGTGTAAGTCCTCACCAACTACAGATCCATCTACTAAGTTGCATCAGTTACTTGAAGTATTTTTCCTTAACTGTTTATGTCGCATATTCAAAATGTGAGACATAAGAGTTTCAGCTTTCTCTCTTCTATAATTTTTCATAGACAAATATTAAAAGATTTCTTTTTTTTTTTTTTTTTAACAGGAAGCAAAAAGCTCTTAAAGTAGAAAACAAAATCAGGAAAATCATTTTTTCACTTGGAGCTCAGTTTTGAGGAAACCTTATGATTAAATCAGACAATTTAAAGTTCTACTGTTTAGAGGAGAGTTCCAGGAAAAATGGCAATTGTATATTTATGTAGATTAGTGTTTCACCCAAACACAACAAAAAATGAGATTTTTTTTTTTTTAATATGTGTGTGTAAGTGCTTTTTATTGTTACACTTAGTACTTTAAGAAATAGTCTAGCTAAAAAATACTTTTATATGTGTTCAGGATAGCTGCCTGTATTCTTAGGAACTGAAGAGAAAATTCACATTGTAACTGTTCACCAGCAGTAATTTGTGACCAAGGAATGATCTGACATGGAAGACAAAAAGGCACAACTACAGAATGAGAGAGAGAAGACTCCATATAAGGGAGTGAAGTTTTCTGATAAGAAATGCTGCAGTATATTCTTGTACTAATCATGGAATACGAGTGCTCAGGCCCTCCTTTTGTTAAATAGTACTGGTGCGGGGTGATGAAATCAACACCAGTTAAGTGGCCCGATGCTGATGCTCATAGGGTCATGTTGGTGCAAGCGTGTACAAGTAATTGGTTCATGAGACGTCTTTGCAGAGTCCTTGTAGAACCACCTATGGACATAGTGGGACTCTGACCAATACCCGTATGAAGTCCAACTAAGGCAAGTACAAGTGTGATGGGTGCATTTGAATCCCCTTAACCAAACCAACAGTAGCTTGTTACAGGCTCCAAAGGAGGTAAAGGCCTGGGCTGCAGCTGGGCCAAGAACTCCTGTTAGGAAACGCTCAAGGAAGCAGAACAGCACCGAACATCAATAAGTTGTGGGTGCAAGGAGTCTCATGCAGACCTTTTCCAATGTATGCAATTTGACTACAAGTCAAACACTTTATTCCGTAAATATAACAGCCTGGATGAGCCTACTTTGAGCTCTCCCTGCTAGAAAAGTGTGGCTGTATTGCGATGA
Source organism: Caloenas nicobarica (assembly GCF_036013445.1). Lineage (NCBI taxonomy): Eukaryota > Metazoa > Chordata > Aves > Columbiformes > Columbidae > Caloenas > Caloenas nicobarica. The sequence continues at coordinate 167,627,801 of NC_088245.1, forward strand.
TCTTTTACTAATCACAGATCACCAGATGAGCCCAGTTTAAGCTTTCTATTAATCATTGGCTTAACTAAGTATGTTTTAAAGAGAATTAAACACTTAGAGTTATAAGGTTGTGTGATTTTAGTATATTGTCCACTTAGTGATACTTAGTAGCAAAATGTGATAAAATGCTAAACCATATCTTGTAAAGTTCTGTTCATATTTACCAAAGTTGTGTCTGCTTGAGCAAAACAAAGCTGCTTACAAACCATCAACAATATCTGCAAGATAAGGCCTGTTTTGTACCTTATTGAGCAAAACAGAATCCTCTTGAACAAAATAATGCTTTCGAGGCCACTGCAAAGCAGCTACAGACCATCAGCAATGTCTGCAGCTAAATAAGGGCCTGTGTGAAGTCAATGAACAACTCCAACGAGAAGTGAGAAGACCCCAGACTCAAATATTACTATTGGACTGAATCATTGTGTAAAGGATGGGTAAATAGTCTGTAAGGACATAATTACCCAGAGACTTCTGTGCTTGGTTTGGCACCTCTGCAAAGGCACACAGCTTGAACCAACCCTGCTGCTGTACTACTCCATTAAATTATTTTTGTGAACTTTTATTCCTGAGAGTTTGCTTTGAAAGACCTGGGATCCAGACTTTGAAGTGACCTGACACCAGGCCTCTGGAGGGGAGGTAAGCAAGTTGAGGTGCAACATGATGAAACTTTGAAATCCTAGCCAAGCGATATAAAGAATCAGCTGTGCACATATAATCCTTTGGCCATAAACACATATAATCCCTTACGTGTTTTCCCTTAACCACTATGTCTCTTACACATAAACCACTGACCAAGTCTGGCACTAAGTTTGGATCCAACCACACCTAGACTCCTCCCTGAGAAGGAGTTTAGAAAGCAAAGGGATCCATTCTGAACCTCGTGACTCAACACGAGGGTCTTCCTCTAGCCTTTTGCATCTCCTGTCCCCATATAAATAATTCTAAAACAACTCTCACCCAATTCTCCTTGACATGTTTCCCCCATGCAGTAAGTAACAGAGTGAACCTTGCCATTGAACTCTGTTAAGTCACACTTTTCTTTAAGTGATCTAAACCACTGCTCCACAACAGCAAGGTCTTGCACCTTGGTCAGGACAATCCTCAGTATCAGTACAGATCGGGGGATGAATTGTAGAAAGCACAGTGCAGTACATCTGATAATCCTTAAAAAGAATTGAATTCTTCAGTCTTTCATTATGGGAATTTTTTAATGTTTCTGTCATTAATAAAACAATCCAGCATAAACTGTTGTAATTGATGACTATCTTTATTTTTATTTTATTTTTTTTAATTTAAGTATACTAGTTTTGAAATAGTCAAAATTTGGCCAGTATGTCATCACTTGCAAGACTAAAAAACACACTATATTTCAATTCTTAGAAAAAATATCTTCCTCAAAAGAAAATATCCTTTACAAAGTACTACTTTCAAACACATTATATTTTAAAATTAATCATAATTAATAGGAGAGTAGTACATACTGGTACATTATATCAATATGTGAGAAAAAAAAAGTTCACGTGTAATTATTTAATTTACCTTGGATTACTTAAAATTCATATTTTAGGATGCACTTTTTGTTGTTTCATCAACATGTACAACATAAAGGTCAAAGCAAATGGAATTCAGTTTAGGTTCTGTCACAGACATTAGCTTTTCCATTAAGAACAATGAGCTTTGAATTCAGTCTGTTATCAGGAAGCAGGTTCATTGCCCAGCAAATTTAGGCACAAAATTGTTTAAACTGAGACTTTCTTATTAAAGTATGAGTTATTATAATGCACCCTCACAGAATGTGTTTGATTAGAAATTAATGAAAGAATCCATAGAGGAGAAAAAGAAAAGACTGTCTCTTGGGTTTGAAATTAATTTAATGTTTGTTTAATGAAATTAGAATTTTACCTTTCTAATAATCTCTCCCTTATAAAAACTGACTTAATGACTGGAATGAATATTATATTGGATTAAAGAAATGAATTTCAAGTAATGAATTCAGTCTTTTCAGTTTAAATATGTTTTTCATATACAATAGGTTTTAAGGAAGACATTTCCCAATGTATTTTCAGGACCTGATCTTAACAAATACTGGGCCATTTGATAGGTTAGTACTATCTTTTCTGAGGATCTATGATCTGCTTTAACTTCTGTATAATGAAAGGAAATAAAAAAGAAGAGTTCTCCTATTTTGTTTAAATTGTTTAAATCTCAAATCAGGTCTACTTGATGAATTCCTAGTATAAAAGACATATTTACTGGATTACGAACAGCTGAAATGTCCATATGGTTGAACCATCAGCCAGGGAACAAAGTAATTGTGCCATGGATAACAATAACGTGAACACTCTCTTGAAATATTCAGCTTCATTTTCAAGTTTGAGGTATTCTGTCATGTCATAATTTCTCGGTGGAGAAACTTATTAGTGAAAATCACTGTTATTTTTTCCTGTAAAGTTTCTTCCATCACACGTATTCTAATTAGAAGTCAAGGGCAGTACAAGAAAATGTTATGTACAGGTTCATACAGATTATTACTCAGTCTTATTGTCAGTATGTGTAGGCTTATTCTTATGTGTCTACGCTTTTAATCACACTTTTAATATTAACTATAATAGTGAATTATTGAAAAGAATTTTCACATTCAGTGGCAATAAATAACCACCTCTACTTAATATTTTTTCAAAACAAATATATTTAGAAAAGAAAATTATTCTTGAGATTCTTTGGTTAAATAAGAAGGTATAGCCAACTTTGAACATGTCTGTCAATGTATGCAGCTAATATATTTAATGCAAGCTTTTAAAACTTCCTTTTCATTATGGTTAAAAAAACATTGCTTGTAGAAAAGAATGAAGAGCTTTATAATTTCATTGCCTGTCTATCACCACATATCTCTTTATTGCTTACAGAAAGAAGGATTTTGACTGTTAAAAAACATATAAAACATATTTTCATTATTTTATTTTTTCCCGTCTTCTGAGAACAAAATATGGTTCTCTGTAGTTACAGCATATTTGTATTTAAATAGCTTGACTTACATCTAATCTAACCCTCAAATTTAATTAAAGTAATCTTTGATGTTAAAAAGTGTGTGAACCGAAAAACCTTTGGGAGAGAATAAGAAAGCATATTGCTCGATGTCAAAATGCCAAATTGATTGGCCGTTACAAGGTCTACTGAAGGTAAGGTAGAACATGAAAACAATCCGAAGAGATTAAAACACAGTTACAACTAAAAATATATATAAATATAAAAATGCTTTTCAATTTGAAAAAAACAATGCAAAATATATATATTAATTTGGAAGAAGAAAAAACTTGCTAAAAGCCACAATTCTGGAAGACACAGATGTAATCGTAGGTAGCAAAATAAATGTGAGTTTATTTTGCCTCTTCAGTAGAAAAGAGTCATATAGATTTTGGAATATGTATGTGATTGTATCAGAAAAAGAAATGTCTAAGATGTTTATATGGAAGTTGCTTATCAAATATTACAAAAGTTATGATACATACTAGAAAAATTGAAGCATTATGAAGAATTTGGAGAAAAAACAACAAAGACAGATGATTAAATACTCATTAACATGATACACTTAAGAGCTGCTCTTAAGGTTATTAAAAGGAGTCTTACAAAAATTTGAGGTTAGCTTAAAGCCAATACTTTCTTGAGATTCTGAGGGAAAAAATAAATCAACGTCACTGTGTGGAGAGGTTTTTTTGTCAGTTCGGTTTTCATAGCAGAAGAAACAAGTATTTACAAATATAGTAGATTTCAATTATTTGGTTGAGAAGGAAGAGAATGTAACAAAACAATTTATCTCCATCCTTATTTCCTGCTGATGTACATATCAGAGAAAGGAGCCACTCTAAAATCCAATACTAATATTATCTTTAAAGAATGATATCTACCAAAACAGATACTATATATTTAACATATGATCTTTACCTTCTTGTTTAAGACTGCAGTGGCTTTAGACTTAGCAAGACATTCTGAATAAAGGTTACAGTAGACCATGTAAAATTTGAAGACCTTGTAAAACTGGAGATGCAAGCAGCGCCAAACAGCAACGTATTCATTCTCCACAATCTTTACTTTCAGGGTCTTCCTAGGTGCTTTCTTTTCCTTCTATGAAAGCTTATTTGCTGCCATTTTACTCAGCCAGTGTGTGGCTATTAAAACACTCTCAGTTTGCAAGACAGAGCACTGTGACCATAACCTCTCCTGTTCAAGGAAGTCTTTTAATTCTCATTCAGTTCTTTTCTTTTAACTGAGGCTGGACCTACATCAAGAAAGAATAATGTCTTCATGCCCTCAAATATAACCTCTTCATTTTTCCCTACTGCCTGTAGCAGTCTATCCTTGTCCCAGGTGTACAACAAGGTCAAAATCATAGTTCCTCCTACACTGTTACTCTCAGATGGCCTCGATGTGGGAATCCTATGGCATTTCTGATCCAGATTTGATAGTCTTTCAAGTTGTGTGACTGAACTACAGATGAAGTTTTCCATGAAAAAGATGGTGCCGGGACTTCGTGTTCCCCCCCGGAAATCTCAAAAGCCTAATATCCCTCCTTTGTTGCAGGATGTTTGAAATTTCAAGTCATCTTTTCTGTGTCAATAAAATTTTACCTAAGTATTTCTGTTGACTTGGGGGTTTTTGTTTGTTTCTCATTCTCCAGAAAGCTTTGAATTTGAATTCAATAATAATTTAAATTAAAAATATAAAAGCTAGATTTTTGTTTTGGGCTCTTTCTCTCTAAATCAAATCAGCATTTCACTATAGTTGTATTTTTATATAAGCATGTTTTAATTTCCTGCACATTTATTAGCTATGGAGTAGATGACTAAAACTTAAGTTTCTTCTCAAATACAGTTTGCGAATCTCAAACAAGCAGACTTAGTATGTAGTTTGATTTGGTATATTGAGAAATCAGATGGGGTAGCCGACTAAATTGATTTTTTTTTAAATTGAAGATAAGAAAACCAGATGGTTCACCACTGATAAACTAGTATTTGAGGGGACTGTATGACCCTCAGTTATGCAACCATCCACCCATCCAAGGTTCTGCATTTTCCATGCTCTCATTCATTCAACATTTTGCCTTGTTTTTTGTAATTTTTTTTTTTTATGTTGTAAAAAAACCCTTTAAAAACAAAATGAAAATCTCACTGTATTACCTGAACATGCTAACATTTAACATTTTGGAGTGAAGTGACACTAAGGAAAACAAAGCCCCACAAAATGAAATAAAACAGATCTCACAAGTTCTTCTACAGGGCACTTCTTGACCCTAACAGAGAGCATGAGTCAACAGACATAAGGGAGAGCCATTAGATTTAGGCTATTTCAGATAAATATGTAGAAACACAATCAAAAGATGACGTCCTTCCAAAGGAGATTCTGCTGTGATTTCTTTCTTCCTAACCTTGAGAATTATACACATACACACACACATATATAGGTATCTGTATCTGAATTTAGGTTAAAAGTGATGGTCCAAAAGAAGACATTTATCTCACTTAAAAAATCATGAACAAAAGAGCCTTATATATGTGTTAACTCTGGAATAATTTTTGGGTTAAAAGGGATGATCAGTCTTCTTCCACTTGTAAATATTTTATTTCAATTTTGTGTTCATGCATTCTGCTTTGGCTGAATTATGTCATTTTAAGATTAAACTTAAAAATATCTGTGGGGCTAGAATGGACTGAAAAAAACCCTCACAAATCTTTCACCTCAGTCTTACCTATTGCTAAGTAAAAAACATACAAAGAAACAAACAAACAACAACAACAAAACCCAAACAAAAGTATAACTTTATTTGTAAGTGAAAAATAAGAATGAAAAAAAATTCCTTAATGTTTTCCCTATTCCAAGATAGTAATTTTAAAATAGTAAAAAAATAAAATAAAATTAAAATCAATTACTTCAAACAAAACGGCTAGTCTGTCCTCAGAGTTTATCAGATATACAAATCAGAATCATAGAAACGTCTACTTGAAGAGACTTCTAGAGATGAAGAGACTTCCAGACTTGAAGAGACTTCCAGCATCCTTCTCAAAATACGATTATCATAAAGACTAAATCAGATCAGCCATCTCTTGTCTATTTGAAGCATGAAAAACTCCATAGACATGTTTTTTCTGCAGGCCCTCTGGGCAACCTTTTACAGTGATGAACTTTCTACCAAGTGAAAAGGTTTTTTCTGATATCTACTCTCAGCTTCTAAAACAGCAACTTCTGGCTCTTGGCCACTGCTATCTCATCTGCCACTACTGAGAAGAATTTGTAACTGCCTTTCAAATAATTGTAATGACAGATTAAGAGCTTCCTCTTTCCCAAACTAAACAAGTTCAGTTCCCTCAACATTGCTCATTAGGTCATGCTCTAGGTCACGGACCATCTTGGTAGCTGTTCACTGGACCCTGTCCAATTTCTCAGCATTTTTTGAGGCATTTTTGTGGTGGGTCCAGGTAAAATAAAATTGGACATAGTATTTAAAATGGAACCTCCCCAGTGCCAAGATGAGAGTATAATAATCTTGAGCTGTTTGTTCTCTTCCTCCTAATGTAACCTACCATACACTTTACTGTATCCGCAGTGAAAGTACACTTTGGGCTTACATTTAGCTTAGTGTCTGCAGTAACACTGAGGTCCCTTTCAGCAAAGCTATTATTCAGCCATTTTCTTCCCAGCCTGTACTCACACAATGGCCACTCTATCCAAGGTGCAGAATTTTGCAGTTCTCCATGTTGAACATGAACATGCTTCTGTTGGCCCAGTCCTCAAGTTTGTCAGCATCCCTTCATATTGAAGCTCTACAACTCAGAATGACAGTAGCTCCCCTTTGTTTCAGTATCATTCAAAATTTGTAAACGGTACATTTATCTTCATTAAACAATATGGGACATAGTAACGACTCCTGGGATGCTCCAGAACTTATTGGATGTCAAGTCATTCATTACTATCCTATAAGCCAACAGACTGTGAACATGTTTGTTGCTTTGTTTGTCTTTTATTTTCTAATCAGGACATTTGCTTGTATCGACAATCTCTCTTTTATGTTCATTCATTATCAGGAAGTAACAAGACAACCAGAAGCATAGCTTTTGGTTGGTCTCTTAAGAAGTATCAGGTTCCTATTATCTGCTTATTAAGTTCTTGTGATACTGTCAGGGCACAGCTCTGGGGCACTGAAAGCTACAAGGCTACCCACTGCAGCTAGGAGCCTCACCACCTGGGACCTGTCTTGCTTCCACTGAGGGTTCAAGGCAGGCTGAGAAGGCAACTGGGGGCCAGCCTCCACCCCAGGACATCAGGCAACTCCCTGGGGGTGGGCCAAGGCCAGGCTAGGCCATCAGTCTGTGGGTAAAGGTGAGGATCAGGCCCATTGAGGGGAACCAGGGTGAGAGAGAGCCCCAGGACAGCCTGTGGATTGAATAGAAGTGTGGCAATAAGCTCTAAATGCACCTTCCATGGGTGGTAGATATAGGTGCAGCATTTCTTTGACAAAGCATTAGGCAGTATACTTGTGGTGCTAAACAACTGAGAGTTAGGGACTGAGCATCCTGGTTTGTATCAGGAATAGTGTGGCCAGCAGGACTAGAGAAGTGATTGTGCCACTGTACTTGGCACTGGTGAGGCCGCACCTTAAATACTGTGTTCAGTTTTGGGCCCCTCATCATAAGAAGGACATTGAAGTACCAGAGAGAGTGCAGAGGAGGGCCACGAAGCTGGTGAGGAGCCTGGAGCACAAGTCTGATCAGGAGCAGTTGAGGGAACTGGGGCTGCTTAGCCTGGAGAGAAGGAGACTGAGGGGAGACCTTGTTGCTGTCTATAACTACCTGAAAGGAGGTTTTAGCCTGGAGGGTGTTGGCCTCTTCTCCCAAGTAGCAAGTGATAGGACAAGGGGAAATGGCCTCAAGTTGCACCAGGGGAGGTTTAGATTGGATATTAGGAAAAAATTCTTCACAGAAAGGGTTGTCAGGCATTGGAATGAGATGCCCAGGGAAGTGGTGGAGTCACCATCTCTGGAGGTGTTTAAAAGGAATTTAGACAGGGTTCTTCGGGACATGGTTTAGTGCTAGACTTAGGTTAGGTTATGGCTGGACTCGATGATCCTGAGGGTCTCTTCCAACTGAAATGATTCTATGATTCTGTGATTCTATGACTCTATGATTAGAGTGTTTTTCAGCTGCAATGTTTATTTGCTAGTTCATTCCTTTGTCCCACTTTGAAAAACAGCTTTTTTGTTGTGTTATTTGGGTTTTTTTTCCCCTCTCCAAAACAAATATATTTACAGAGCGTTATCCCTAAGCAGCACGGGCATGAACTGTCCATCTTAGGCCAGGAATCAGATATTGGCCCTGCTTTGTTTTGTAGCAGAGACATAATTATATAGACTTCCTTTTACCATTTTGGATGTCCATTTTAATTTGTAGTCGGATAACATGACAGCATCTGCAGTCCGTCTAGATCACTTACAAAGACTGAAAATCTATTTCCAGAGAGAAAGAGGGCCAACCCAACCATAAATCTTCCCTTGTAGACAATTTGAGCATTTTTTGTTTATCATGTGGGGTTAACCTTTTAATTGCTTGTTTATCTTAAAGACCTGTGCAGATAATGAATTTGTAGCTACAGGTTCAGGCACAGGAAGAAGGTGTCTTGGGGGCCTAAACATACCAGACAGCTTCCTAAACCAGTAAGTGGATCCAAATATTCTATCCACCGTCTCATGTGTCAACAGGAATCTAGTAACACATTGTGTTCATGGCTCTTCTTTTAATCAGTCTGATGTTCTGACTGAGGCCATGAATACTGCAGAATGTGTTTCAAGCTCATTTTATACAGTTGTCTGGTTACAATATCCTAACATCACATTTAGCAAAGCTAATTCAAATAAGACAAAAGCATAAACGTCAGCGTTTTTCTTACACAGCAAAGTGGGAAACAAACTTGGAAATAAATTACTTTTAAAAAAAGGTCAATCATGCAAGTTTCATAATTAATACTTTTGAAAATATCATCTGTGCATCCTTCTTCTGTATCAACACCGTGATAATATGTCATCATATTGAACTGTTACCTATTTTGTGATTAAAGTGTTTGTACATAGTATATGTTTTCCTACATATATGTGCATAAGTCTAGAACATGAAGTCCTGATGAAGCTTTCGGTCAACAATGAGGTCCACACCAAGGTCTGTCCAGAAGCAGTATTTACACAAGCAAGATGTTGTACGGGCTTGTCTTGGTTTCAGCTGCGGTAGAGTTGATTTTCTTCATCATAACTGTTATAGTGCTGTGTTTTGGATGTAGTATAAGAATGTAGATAATACACTGATGTTTTGGTTGTTGCCAAGCAATGTTTATACCAAGTCAAGGACTTTTCAGCAAGGAAGCTAGAGACGCACAAGACGCTGGGAGGGGGCAGAGCCGGTCAGGACGGCTGACCTCAACTGACCAAAGGGATATTCCATAACATATAATGTCATGCTCATTATATAAACTAGGGAAAAGTTAGCCAGGGCATTGCTGCTGGGGAACTGGTTGAGTATTGGTTGACAGGTGGTGAGCAATTGCAGAATATGCCTGCAGAATATTTCATCTGTCTCTTCATGCTGGTTGGGTGGTCTGTAACAGACTCCCACCAGGACATCTGCCTTCTCGCCCTTCCCCTTGATTCTTACCTTTAAACACTCAACCTTATCATCACCCTCATCAAACTCCACACAATCAAAACACTCCCTAACATACAGGGCTACCCCACCTCCTCTCCTTCCTCATCTATCCCTTCTGAAGAGATTATAGCCATACCACACTCCAGTTATGAGAGTCATCCCACCATGTTTCTGTGATGGCAACTATATTATAGTTTCTTGTGCTGCACAATGGCTTCCAGCTCCTCCTGTTTGTTGCCCATGCTGTGTGCATTTGTATAGGTACACTTCAGTTGGGCTATTGATCCTGCCACTTTTTTTTAGTGAGAAGCCCTAATTCCTTTGTGACCATTCTCAGGCGCTTCCATGTTATCTAACACATCTATAACCCTTGTGTTTCTTGTACCGCATGGCACTCCATCCCCTGCCTCCACTGAGACAGAAGACCGAAGTGGCTCGCTAGCACCACAATAGACTATCACAAAATTTCAACAGTAAAGCAAGTCCTTCATAATCTATTAATTAAATTGAAATCGATTATTTTTAAATGTTGTCATCTGTAGATAAAAAGACTAATAAAATGTGTCACAGCTATAAGCAGATTCACACTGCTAACATTAAGATGTAGCATTTATGATGAATATGGAGAAATTTACTTTATCATTACGAAGGTAAAGTATTAACATGCACAAAATGACAATCAAACACATAAGTGTGGTGCAAGTTTGAACAGCCTGAAGAAAATTTGTTCACCTTCAGATTAATTAGTTGGGGCAGTTTGCTGTGGCTCACTGAATAGGTATACACAATAAAATTTTAAGTCTGAATTCAATAATATTCTTCAATTGTCAGATGAACTTCTGTGATTATTTACTGTTTCCTTCTAACATTGAAAAACTGTTTTCTATGGTATTGACCTGTATACATATAAGTCTTTCTAAAGTACTACGAAGAAAAGTAAGCTGACATAAGTGGTATGAACTTCAAAGGAACCAATAATGAAAGATCCTACTGTGGATGTGGAAACACATAAACTCTTCTTTCACAATTGTATTTTTATTATTATGTGAAGTTAGATTAATATAGTCTTCAGCATTGGAATGCTTAAAGGATCTAGCAAAGTAAATTCTGCCTTCAGAATTGATGTAGACTCTTCCCTGACTCTAGACATTGAAATATTCAGTGTTAGGTTCATTTTTGGCCACAATTGGCCTAAGCATGCTTTATAGGCAATAGATAGATTTGTAATGCCATGACGAAATTAATCTGGTTTTAGACCAGATCTTAAAATGATATTAATTGCCACATGGAGTCTTGATTTCTCCTGCTGACTCTAAGATGGGTCTAGGATAATTAGCACAAAAGTAGACCTCCGAACTGAATTCTGCTATCCACACATAAAAGTCTAATTCCAATTGAGATTCTCTAGGATGTCTGAGATGTTCTTGGTGGCATATGAAAAAGAATGTAAGGACAATTGATGTTGTTCTGAAAGAATGGCTAGATGTGAGGAAGGATATTTAGCCATCTCAAGTGTTTCTAGGTGCCTATATGTTGGCAACTGAATTAAAAGCCTGAGGTTTTCAGATATCTGAAGTCAGGATAGATATGCTCTAAACAAAGTCTAAGGATAATGAAGTTTAGGTTCTTAAAGCAATTCTTAATAAAAATACTTTTGCCTTTCATCACAATCTGTTATTTGAACCTTTTTCTTTGAGACTCATAGGGAGTGCTGACAGTGCACTAGATCTGAAGACTGTTTATAAAGACTTTTTTTTTGCTTTTATAACTTTGCTCCATTTAAATTAATATAATCAAAGTCCATAGTGAGATAGCCAGGGCTATTAAATTCAAGCATCAGACACATCAATACTATATCATTTAGAGACATTATAGAATATCTGTTATATAACTGTCTTTTCAATGACATTTAGTAAATTGGAAAAAGGATTAGATTAAATTCAAAACTTCTAGGAAAATGCAGATACTCTATTGCATTCAAGGCTATATTCTTTTACACCGTGTTTATACATAGCACAAAAAAAATATTATACTTTTATGGCAATTACCTACTGTTAGAAATGTTCAAAATGCTACCCTTGGTCGCTTTTTTATTTCATATGTCAAGGCTGTTATTCCTTCAGAGACTGTAAAAAATATTTCATCAAATTGTCTGTTATGGTTTTTCCTCTTAATGAGCTGTCAGGACACACAGTTTGGCAAAGAGCGTCATTGTGTGCCTGTATTTGATAAACACGAATAGATTCTACACAGTACAGTTGAGGTCTTGAGCCTCTATATCTTTTTCTTTTATCATTAAAATGTTTTACTTCAGCCCTCATAGCTTCTAAGTACCCTGAGACATTTTCCAGCAGAATACATTAATGTATTATGTTACTCACAGGACAATGGACTTCTGATTTGTTTTTCATGTGTTAAGTATTTTCTTGGATGGGAGAAAGATTGCTCAACACAGAGTATAATTAATTTAGCAAGATGAATGTCTCATCCTCAGAGTCACCATCTCCTTCTACTTCACTCTACTGATGTTTAGTTTTACATGTTACTCCTATTCATTTACTAAGAATTGTGTAAAAGAGACCTATGTGAAAGGACATTAATAATTAAGTTGTTCTCCTGTTCTCCTTGTTTTAGTGAAAATGTTCTCTAGTGCTACAATTAATATATGTATGTTAGAGTAAAAGTCGTGACTGTCTTTTTCATAGACTAATTTAATTAATATAATTACTCCTTTAATTGATCGGTGTCTAATTCTAAAATCAGGCTAATTTTCTTCCACTCCACACTTCAACACCCAGTTCTTCAATTCAAGATCACTACATATGGCCAAGTCTTCCATGACGTCCACACTACAAAAGGAAAATATAACAATGTACTTAGATTTATTGCAAATATATAATGGTAAGCTTGATGGTTTTCTTGATAAGAATTTTTTCAGAAAATAGGAGCACAGAAAAGCTGCTGACATGGCTTTATTAAATCATTCTGTGTAGTAAAACATGGGACATCACACTAGATATTTTAGAGAAGTTGAGAACTTATAAAAGCATTATGTGATGCAAGTTGTTTACAAGATGGAAGATATGCTGCAAAGGGAGGTTACTAGATGTATTTAAGCAAGATCAGCCCCAAGGCCGATTCTGTTTAATAGTCTAATAAATTATTCTTTTGGAAAAAAAGAGTACGCAAAGGAAATTTATTTGTGACACAAGCTGCAAAAAATCAAGTGTATCAAAAAGAATCAGAAGACTGGCTAGAAAGTGTGAATTTACCTTGAGGAAAAGACTAATAGACAAAATATGAGGGGGCATAATTGGAGTTCAACAACAAAAAAAATAGGCTTTAAAATGAGGCCTCATTGTGGGACATGGCTGTCTGCTCTAGAACCAGTTTGAATTCAGAAGTACCATAGGCACAGTTACATGTTATCAGTTCAAGTCTGAGAACAAACTTTCTCAGCAATCATGCATTTTCATTTTATGCTGGGTGTAACTCAGGCTAACCCTTTAGTGATCTTAATCTGTTTTGAAAGAATCAAACTTGGAAGCAGGTCAGGTGTACTGTGACAAGTCTACTGATGCCCAATCCTTCAAGACAGCATCAAAATGCTCATGGCAGAATACCGTACTATGGTCTGAGTTTTCATCCTAGGTCATGCTCCCTTCCTTAATTACAAAGAGTGTCAAAATTAGCCAAAATTCGAAATGAATAGAAGTTATCTGCTTGATTGAAACATAACTGTTTGCACTGCATCTGAATTATGATGGGTTTCGATACATGTCTTCCCTAACAGCTATGTTGTTTCTAGGTCTACATCCTGCTCTGTTCTGCAATTTCTGGTTTTGAGTTCTGCTGTACAGCTCACAACTGTGAAATAAGACACCATAAAAGAAGTTGGTCTTTATTTCTTTCTTTCTTTCTTTCTCTCTCTCTCTTTCTCTCTTTCTTTCTCTCTCTCTTTCTCTCTTTCTCTCTTTCTTTCTCTCTTTCTCCCTTCCTTCCTTCCTTCCTTCCTTCCTTCCTTCCTTCCTTCCTTCCTTCCTTCCTTCCTTCCTTCCTTCCTTCCTTCCTTCCTTCCTTCCTTTCTCAGAAAGTAAAGAGAAGAGGAATCACAAGAAAATAGAATGCAAATGTGCATCAGGATTGTTAGGGGTGGCTGAATTCATTAGGCCAATGGAGGCAAGGCTGGTGCAGCTCCATGTTCCCAGATCTGACCCATAGTGAGCCTGAGGATGTTGCCAATAGGTACAAACATGCAAATACATAGAGACACAGACACATACTCATAGGTACATATATATAGAATCATAGAATCATTTAGGTTGGAAAAGACCTTTAAGACCACCAAGTCCAACTGTAAACTTAACACCACCAAGTTCACCACTAAACCGTGTCCCTAAGTGCCACATCTACAAGTCTTTTAAACACTTCCAAGGAGGGCGACTCAACTACTTAACTGGGAAGCCTGTTCCAATACTTGATAACCCCTTCAGTGAAGAAATTTTTCCTAATGTCCCACCTAAACCTCTCCTGCTGCAACTATAGGCCATTTCCACTCATTCAATCACTTGCTATTAATACTTGGGAAAAGGGACTGACACCCTCCTCACTACAACCTTTCAGGTAGTTGTAGAGCAATAAGGTCTCTCATAAGCCTCCTTTTCTCCAGCCTAAACAACCCGAATTCTCTCAGCTGCTGCTGCTAAGACTTGTTCTCTAGACTCCTCAGCAGTTTTTTGCTCTTTGGATGCATGTAAATGCATATGTGTGTGTGTTTTTGTGTATCTGTGGCCACACAAATCAACACAAACTGACCTACAACACTGACACAGATTTAAACAGCACCAACAGCCCCACTCTGTTCCCCTTTCTGGTTGACCAGGATGAAGGCGCCTTAATGGGAATATATACATATGTGCAAAGTGGATCTCTCCAGTAGCTGACTTCAGACACTTCATCCATGCAGTAGCTGTTCTGAGATCCCAGTCTCCTCAGTTGCTGACACATGGGCATACAAGTCCCCAAGGCCACAGCCCTACTCCAGTTGCTGGTACAGAACCCCTCACACATAACAGCCCACCCCAGCAGCCACAAACGCACATTGTGATTAACTTCAGTAACTGGGCTTAGACATGTAGTCCATCCAATAGTAGCCACGTGTGGATCTTCACTGTTCCCAGTTGTCTCCTGCACAGAGACTTGGGTAGGCATCTCCTCCCGTGGTCCGGCCCTTGGAGAGATATGCCTACCCCTGACTAGTCTAGGTAAAACTTAAGTCAACTCAGTCCAGTCTTTCTGGTTTTTGGCACCATTGACATAGGAGCCCTCCAACCTGTGATCTGCGTGCAATTGTCCACCCAGACCCACACACATACACATGCACACACCAGAGGGTCACTCATGCAGGAACAGAGAAGTAAAATTTAATCAGATGGGACAGTCTGGGGTGATCAAACACAGGAAATGGCCAGACAAGCCAGTACATTCCCAAGGACTGGCCATCACACAGTTAACCCCTCTTACTCGTTATCCATTTTCCCACATTTGTTCCTCACCTAAACCACTTTGTTTCCTCTATTTTCTGTCTTTTATTCCTCATCTAAGCATCCCATGATAAGTCTCATGTAATTCCAAAATGCTATTCCCTTGCACCCTAGCCAATGGGGGGCTGTGGTCAGTTTATGTAGCCTTCTGTCTGCCAGTCCTTCCTCCTCACACTTTTCCTCTGTTCTAGAGTGGGTTCCTTCCATGGGATACAGTCCTTCTGGAAATATTCACCTGCTCTAGCATAGTCTCCACAGGCTTCAGGGAAATGCTTGCTCTGCTGCAGTCTTCTCCAGGGGATGCAGAGAAATCTCTGTTCTGGCACCTTCAGCTTTCCCCTTCTCTTACCTACTCATTGGCAAGGCTGTTTCTCACGCTTTTTCCCCTCACTCCTCTGTCCTCTGTGTGGTGTTTTCTGCTCCTTCTTAAGTACATTTTCCCCAAGGCACCACCATCTTTGTTGAAGGGCTCAGCTGTGCCCTGTGGTGGGTCCTTTGGAGATGGCTAGAACCATCTGCATGCAGCAGCCACAACCTCTCCTTACAGAGGGCACCTCTTCAGCCCTCCCACCACCACCACCTTGATACCTGTGTCCAATACACCCCACCTGCTCTGTGCAACAATAAAGAATAACTTATATTCATGCTAAAGGGCAATGATGGCAGAAAAGCAAAAAAATATTCACTGATTGAGAAAAAAGTTTGGATGAGAAAACAGAAGGTAACGTTAAAAACCTCTAAGTATATGGATTCTGGAAAAACTTTCCTATGCAGTAACAGGCAAAAAACCTAACTGCATTTTGTATGTATTGACAAAAGTGGTTATTTAACAGGTTACTGGCAATTGATGGTAAGTCAGCTCAGTGACTCTGAAGGTCTTCTCCAGTTGTGCATAATGTTGTAAAAACTTGGGAGTCTCTTAGGAGAACCTTTGGATATCTGTTAGGAGATCTTTGTACAATGACCTTTACGAGCAGCATGTATTACCTTGGAAATCTGGTGTATGTTCACTTTTTAACCTTTTCTCCTTTTCCTCCTCCTACTTGGTTCAGATCAGTATTCTAGAGACTATATCTTAGCCTTAACTGTGCTACTGATCAATATCACTTTTGCATTTACAGAGTGGGGGTGGAGGGTAACATTGCTCTTCTAGTATCTCAACCTATAAATTAATTTTAAATATTCACTTGGTTTTATGGGTTGTTCTGCTAATGAAAATTTCTTCTTATTTCATGTTGTGCTTTATATTTCATCATATTTCAAATCTCAGATGCCTTTATAAAATTCTAGGACTTAAAAAACCCCACACTTCATTATATTTCATCTTAACAAGCATTAGTTTACCTGTCTTCATAAATAAAGTACTCTGCATTGCCTATAAAGCAGTATTTCCACATGAAACATAGTGTTATTCATTGCACTAAAGGTACCTTTCCCTCAAGAATAAAAAGGAAGAAAGATTCCTATGGTTGTTTCTTCTCCTTTTTCACTCTTGCGTGTGTTTACTTTAATCATTTAGAAGCTAAGAAACTGACATCCTACTAGACTCAAGACTAATTCCCTTAGAAACTGAGATTAAATGATGGACAAGGCATGCAGGAAAATACTAAATAAATTGTATTCAAGTGAACAGACTACAACGGCTGCCTTCAGATTGCTCCTTAATACAATTCCAACATAATCAAAAAGCAGGATCATACATAAAGAGTTACTGTCAGCAGTGGTGGGACTGGATCTCAGCATGACAGCTTCAAATAAAAGTTAAATTTTCCTGTACTTTATGAATCAATGTACCAAAACTGTATCAAATATTAATGGAGCTTTCCAAAATTATTAAAATAGGTATCAACCTAAACTCAATCAAATATATATGTTTAGCTTAAGGATACACACATGAATATGTAGGCATACACGGGTAAAAATTCTACATAAGTGTATAAGCATAAACAAATATACCTACAGGGCTTCCACTAAAATCAAAAGCAAAACCAAACCCAAGTATTGAATGAAGAAGTATGATAACACAAAACACAGTGTGCAAAAATCATAGTGGGAAGGGAGAGGCCAATTGCAATTTATATATGATGAAATAAACTTGTCTTTTTAAAAAAACTAAATTTGTTCTTTTGTTGAAATTGAGACATTTTGAAAGAGAATATTGTCTAAAGTAGATAAGCGGAACGGTTTGTTCAGTTAATGTGCTGCTGATTTTCACAAAAGATATAATGGAGCATATATATCACTACAAAAGAAGGAAAAAAAATAGTAGAGCTTTTTATTTGTATTTCTCTTATTTAATAAGTTCCTTGTAACTTTTTGCATGAGACATCGCTTTTGAGAATAAGCAACTCTAATGAATTGTTTTTCATAGAGGTGGTGAAAATCTTAATTTCTAATGTTCAGTTCAGCTAGTGTGCTTCTGTGTGTTCTGGACAACTCACTAGATTTTGAAAATATGGGTGATGATATCCATTATGACACAGCTTAATATTGCCTAAGAATAAAGCTTTACTGTGCAAAGATTACTATTGTCACAATCAGATAATGAAAGGATAAAATTTTTAAGGACAGGATCTTGCATTAAGCTCTTAGTACAGAAGTTCACTCCTATAAAGGCTTGGAAGGAGTAATTTATACCAATTCATTCAGGACAAGGAACTGTGTATTTACCCATTAATGTGGCATTAACTATGCAAAAATAACTTGTCATGCATACGATCATAATAAAGATATGAAACTCAAGAGAGGGAGTTACCTCGGTTGTAGAAAGAAAATGCTGGGGTGGTAGGAATGTCAGTTAGAATAGTCACAGCTTAACATATATTTTTATGATGGGGAAATAAAATATACAATTAAATTATGAAGTGCAGTTTTTCCAGGGAAAGTTGCATTCATTTTACACAAATGTCTTTATCATAAATACTGACTAAACCATGCTTTCCAAGAGGAAGATGAATATGGACACATCCATTTATTGTGACTACAATATGTTATAAAGATGATTTACTCAACAGTGAAAAAAAACCAAAAACAAAACCAAAACCAAAAGCAACCCAAACTTATTTCTGAGAAAAAAAAAAGGGGGGGGGAAAGAATGAAAGAGAGAAAGAGAGAAAGAAAGAGAGAGAGAGAGAGACAGAGAAAGATAGAGAGAGAAAGAGAGAGAGAAAGAGAGAAAGAAAGAGAGAGAGAGACAGAGAAAGATAGAGAGAGAAAGAGAGAGAGAAAGAGAGAAAGAGAGAGAAAGAAAGAGAGAAAGAAAGAAAGAGAGAAAGAAAGAGGGAAAGAAAGAAAGAGGGAAAGAAAGAAAGAAGGAAAGAAAGAAAGACAGAAAGAAAGAAGGAAAGAAAGAAAGAAGGAAAGAAAGAAAGAAATAGACAGCAATTCTGAGTTTGAATCTTGTCTGCTGAGTTTGATTCAGACGCTTAAATAAGCCTTTGAATTCTTGTTTGTTCATTTGTTGGTTGATTTGTCTGCTTTTACAACCCATAGGACTTATTTTAATTTTCTGTATAAACTGATGGTGCTGTTTTTAATGTTTACTAAAATTTTGACCAATGACTTAGGATTATTTGTTGATGCTATACAATGATATATGGTTATGTAACAATGAACAAATTTATGTAGGAAAGTAGTACAAATACACACATGTACTTTAAAAGATAATTTTTTAGTAGAAGTTAGCTACTATTTAATTTTACTTCTTATAAAATTTTGATTTCAGGAGTAAGAGACTAATAATAACGGTGTTCATTTTATTGTTGAAGAAAAAAAGGAGTTAACTAATCAGTTATTATAACTGGTGACTTATTCAAATTAACTTGTTTATGTTGAAGAAGGGAATTGAAACTAAGTGCATATCTTAGTTTACCATCTTTAACTGATTTGAAGGGAAGTGGACAATGGCTAAGCAGCTAGTGGAAATGACTTTAACAGAATACTTTAATATGAACAAAAGTTTTTTACACCTTGTGATCTCTTACTCTCCTCTGGTGATTCAAAAAGGTTCAGCATGCACAGTTGCATGCACATGACAGTTGCACAGTAAAATAATTTTGGTTAGGTCATGAATGTTTCTGATGTACAGTCATTTCCTTGACTACTCCTGCTGCTATTAAAGGTCTGCACCTTACATACAAGGCTAGACACAGTCATTATATGAATAGAGAGGAAAAAGGACATAAGGAATTGCCAAGGCAGGTACTTAGTTGTGATGAGTAATGTATGTGGGAATATGCCAAATACAGTGGTTGGTGCTAAGGAAGGAGGAAGAATTATGTCGGTGTTCTTAGCTCTGCCAAATTCTGGCTACAGCTGGTCAAGAACTAGCACATGCATGCTAAAGAATGCTGGCAAATACACATGTAAACTGACTAAATACACAGTACTAGTCTTCAGGTTTGCTTTGAAACGAACAAACATTTCCAGGTGGAAATCTGATATTGAGTCATATATCAGTCACTGTGATGAAAATCTATCCTATACTCACTTTATAGAGGGACAATATCTGTACTGAAAGTAATTATGAAATCTCCAGTGCTTGGTGGCACTGCAACCTCTATGGTATTGGCAGCTGGACGTGTATACCAATTTATTTATATTTTCTTAGAAGAATTAATTTCAAGTGACACATACACATTTATAGAGCCAAGATCAGACAAGAATATTATTATTTAACCATTTCTAATCCATAAAAAAGAGTATATTTAAACTCCAGTTTCAAGTTTAACAATCCCGATTAAATTCCAATTAAACTGTTCTCAAGAAAAAAATATATTGAAAATCCAATATTGCAATAAACATTTTATTTGTAGTAAGTGATAGGTTTCTGCCAGAACTACAGACCTCAGTGAGCTTGCCTGCTCCCCCTTGGGCTCCCCACAGCTGCCCATGACCCAGAACCCCATGTCAGCCCTCCAGGTTCATCAGCCCCCGCCCCAGCCATGCCACAGCAGGGGTGGTCTCCAGCTCCCCACAGCTCTACCCTGCCCAGCCATGCGCCACACCAAACCAGGCCCATGCACAAGTCCACATCCTGACCTGTTAGCCTGTCCCAGTCCACGTGGTCCAGCTGACCATCTTGGGGCTCTGCCCACAGGGACCTGCCAGCCTGTGCTGCACCTGATAGCGAGACTAATGTCTTAAGTTGTACCAGAAGTTTGTAACTTTTCCCTTTCTCCCATCTATCTGAATTAATCTGCCTTCAACTTCCAGACACTGGGCAAACAACATAATAATATGCAGGGCATATAAGAGAACATGGGTTTAACAATAAGCTACTATGTAACATTTGTATTGCATTTTTAAGAATACAAAAGCGAAACAATCCCAGCCTTCCATTTTGTTCACACTTTCTTACATAAAGAACACCTTTTTATATATAAGGAAATAAGAAACTTTGAAAATCTCCTGTTACATGTGTATGCATGTTTACCTACACCTTCATCTAGCTTCTTGACACACAACTCCTACATCAATAGAAGTTGAAAAGAAGTTTTGTACAGCTTGAATTCTTGTCTGATGTGAATTCTTGTCAGATGGGTGACAAGTGAAACCAAAGCACAGATTCATTAAGCTATACTCCTGGTCTCAACATCTGAATACACAGAAGATATATATATATGACTTATCGAAAACAAGTACCTTGTTCTAGATGCAGTAATTTTTTTTTATTTTTTTTTTTTTTTTACATTTTATGACACCTGGGGAATCTGAATATCCTATCATGAATTCAACCCTGAAAATATCCTAAAAAGCAAATACATTTTCTTTTTTTTTTTTTTAACTACAAAGTACCTCTATACACATAGTATAATAGAAAGTATGCTGCCCTGTTAAAATTGGAATCTACAGAGTGATAATGGAGACAGTTGCAGAATCATTAATATAGTGAAATCAACATAAAAGATAAAAGTTTTATACTTCAGCTTATTTCAAGAGCAGCATGTTCTCTTAGATACTTTTGATTGATGATTTAAATTATTCTCTGTACTTAATGTCAAAAAGGAAAAGAAAACAAATGTTGCATGGAAATATTAAAGAATAAAAGAGAAAGTTTACATACAAAACATATGTTTAGGCTGAAGTGCTAGTAAATCTTCTACTTTGTGGACCCTCAAGGTCACACTGATTATTAAATTAAAATCAGTAGATCCCTCTCAACAATCACTCAGTTCACTGCAATACCAGTCAAATACCAAGAGAATAATCAGGCACACTATATTCAATGGTTAATTGCAGGTAATTTGGAAATTACTACAAAAGTGTTAAAATTTTATTTCTTAAGACAGACGAATTAGTGTTTAAGAGTAAAATAATCTTTATTCTATTCCTCCAGTATCTGTTCTAAGTTCTGCTGTACTTAAATTAAGCCTGAATAATTTTCCTACTGAGGTTAGTGTAAAGACTGTGGTTCTGATACTGTTTCTGTGATTATTCATCGCAATGTGGCTGCATAAATTAAAAACTGATAGATATAATGCCTGCTTAAAAAAGCACTTCATGATTACAGTCTAATCAGCACATTAGTTTATCTGATCAAATAAGAAATCAGCTCCACTTTAAGACTTCTAAACGAAGGTGTACTCCTGTGAAACATCCACTTATGCTCCCATTTATCTTCATGGAGAATTAGGCAATAGTCTCAAGGGAGCCTATGGTGTGCTACAAAGCACCCTAACTTTTATAATAAGCATACAATTCAGTTGCCAAAATGTAGATTCTGAAGTTCTTTCTCTTGCTGCAAAGCCCGGCTTCCAGTAGCTGGGCCAGAAAAGTGCAGGTCACCATTTAGTTGTGTTCCTGGATACCCCAAGGTGTTAACATGGCAATGGGTGCCCACATCTGGATAACCGAAACCCTCTTTCGATTTGGATAACGCTCTTGACTACACTGAACATATTGACCAGGAGTGAAATTTTAAATAAGAATCTTATTGGGTTGTCTTGAAATGGCAAAAAGACCTACGTGAAGCTGTTGGACACTACACATAAGACAAGAAGGAGATATGTGCTGTTCCAGGGTGGCAACTGGACATAAGCTAGGGCAACCTGGGGAATTTCAAACACTGTTGGCTATCTACATTTAGGCATCAGAACTAAATCCTAGTTCTCTGTTAGAGGTAATGGCAGCTTCCACATCTAGAGATCTCTTCAGTTTCCTCTACAGAGGCACCTACTTTTCTCTAAGAAGAGTTAAAGATAGCTGAAATATCTACATTGTGCTGGAAGCTGTTACAAAAGATCTATGGAGGAACTGTGCCTTCCCAGAGTGGCAGCTGGAAGTCAAAGAGGATATCATAAACCTTCATACTTTTAAGACTCAGTGCTTATGTTTGGACAACTAAACTTAGTCCCTGTCTCACAAACCAACATTAACATTTACATACCTTAAAGTGCAAATCAGTTACAAACAGATGAAACATTCTAAGGCATAAGAAATATTCTCAGAGGATGAGTAGATACCATAGAGGACCTGTGGACACCCATGCCTTTCAAGAAGACCGTGTTAAGTCCATGCAGGATAGCCCAGGACATCTCATAGAACAGTTCTTACTTTACATTGTTTTTGTAACTTCAGTTCTCCTGGTGATTTTGCCTGGGTTTATTTTTTTCTTTTTTGTTTTTCCTGATAAAGTTTTTTATAGAAAATATTGACCAAGTTAAGTGTTTAATTGGCTCTAATTATTTCAGCTATGCTTATGCTGTCTTTAGAAAATGTATTAGAAATTGTTACAAAGTGGCACTTGAATTTCTTCCTAAATTCAAAGTGCTTAATTTCAATTGTGTTTCCTCCAAAAAATCTTTTGAAAGAATCTCTTGATCTTTTTTCTGAATTTCATTATAGTGTATGGGGAATTCAGCAGAATAATTTTTTAAGAGATCTTTCAGAATGGTATGGAGCAGAAATATGTTTTAAGAAGCAGAAATCAACAGAAGAGGTTTGACTATGCCTTTAGGGATTGCTTATGATAGGGGAATCATTAGGAAAGGACAGAATATACAGTTTAGAAAGATGGTCTGAAACTATCAAGGATCAAGGATTGAGAGAAGTAAAGCTTAATTTTTTTTCAGGATTGCTGGTCTTTCATTTTTTTTACTCTTCTGTTGAATCCACACTGAAAACTAAAGCAACTGACATGTGGGCCAACAGATAGGTTTTTTGTATATGAACTAATCTATGGAGAAAGCTAAGGTATACAGGTAGACTTTGACACTCCAAAACTGTGTATGTGTCATTATAAGTCATCTCTGGTTTAGTCATTCTAAAGATATGCACTGTTGCCAAAGTATTCTACAGGAATATCATGCAAAATATCAGAGATGTTATTTTAAGCTTTCAGTTTCAGCCCAAGCAAGTGAAGTCATTGCATGAAAGAGGCATTGAGCCCTAAGTGATGCAGGGTGGGCACAGTGCTATTGCAATGCAATGCCATGCTATGGTGCATAACAGCTTGGAGCAGCTTGGAGCACCATTCTGTTAGCTCAGACGTCGCGTCAGATTTTTGATGACTTCCCTGACTTCCACCCTGGAGATAATTTGTTTAGCAAAGGTCAAAATTGCATCTGTCTGAAGACATATCCTGACAACCCAGCTTGGTAATAATGCCCAAGTATCAGTCAAACCCTCCTTCTATCTGAGAAGCAAGGATGTCTAAAATGGAAATTTCTTCTTCAGGTATGATGACTGGAAATTACTTCAAATCTGTAACCAGAAGCAAAATAAACTGAAAATCTCATATGTATTTTAGTGTCAGGGATTCTTAGAAACCCTATACATACAGTACTGGAGGTTATCAAAATGCACATGATCCCAGAGTCCCTGCATACACCTCTTCATACAGACAGTGGAACAGGGCCTGGGAGCTCTCCACATTTTCCTCAGAAACAAGTTGGACACTGGTTTCTACCCTAGGAGAGGCTAAAGCAGAATCAGCCTAATAATACAAAAGTTATTTGTTGCCTGCTACTTTTTTTTTTCCTTCTTGGTATTGTTTTCTTAGTTTCCAGGTTATTCACTGGGCAGTCCAAAGGGGATTAGAAAACAATTACTAGTATTTAATCATTTTTTCTTAGGTTTCCAGTGGCTGAAGAGCTCTGTCTCTTTGATAGAAGTGCAGTAAATTGCATAAATATATTTTAATGGTAGGGATCTAAAATGTAAAATATCAAGATTAAAAAAATATATTAAAAAACAAACACAAAATTCTTCCTTTCATTCTCCATAAACAATTATTAAGGGAAAAAACAAAAGACCAAACCAGCAAACCCATCCTCCTCTACATACTTGAAACATGTTTCTTTCACATTTCCTTGTATCACATTATCTGTATAAATAAATAACTTAATTACAGTCTGTTCTGATACATTTTTCACCCATAGGGAGCAATTGACTAAAACGCATTAGGGATCAACAGCAGTGTAGTGAATGTCTAGTTTCAGTCAGTCAGTCAGACGGAAGAAAAAAATCTCAAAAAGCCTTTTTTTTTTCCTGACAATTTGCTTTCTTGTATTGATTCTGAGAAGGCATTTTTGTTCAATGTGTCAGTTTGTTCTTTCAGGAGCATTTCAGGAATTAATTACTTCAAATACTTTTCAATATATTTTATACTACCATTATCTGGTGTGAAAAAATCTATCTATGTCTATTGCAGTACAAGTGAAATGAAAGCTCTTTTAGCCATTTTGAGTTTGTTTTCCAGCCTAATAGTAACAAGACATTTTACAGTCTACCAGGAGACAAACAGTCTGCTCATATTCCCAATAAATGAACAGTGCGATCTTTAAGATCTCCTGGGTTACCATGGATACCAACATGTATTCTGTCTAACACTAAGTCACAAGATGTACTTACACTGTTTCTGAATTAAAAATCAGTTTCCAGAATTGTTAAACACAAGAGTTTTGGTTTTGTGGGTTTGTTTGTTTGGTTGGTTGGTTGTTTTGTTGTTGTTGTTGTTGTTGTTGTTTTTTAAGGCATAGTAATATTATAGGTAGAAAACAAAGAAAAGATACTCACCAGTAGTCCAGTAGTCATTTACAACTTGACATTTTCATCAGCTGAGCTGTCTTCTTTAGTTGTTGAGTGATAATGATTTCATTTTATGCAATTTTACTTTGAACTATTAAAGGTTACTATGGAAACCTCTACTCTTTTCCCCTCTTCACATTCTTTGAACAGGTAGTAAGTCTCACTGTGTGAGGGAAGTGGCATATCCACTGAGACATTACTTGAAAATCAGCTCCAAATTGCTTTTACCATTCATGAGGCAATGTTAAACAAAGATTTGTCAGACAGTATGGGAGAAGAAGATGATAATTTCAGAAAAAAAAAAAAAAAAGTTTACATAAATCCTTTAATATCTGCCAAACCCCTGGGTTTTGACTTACTGAAATTTCATGTTTACTTGATTATCATGGTTTATTTTTATAGTTACTACATAGTTTCTCAAGATGGCATATAAATGACTCCAGCAGTAATCAACATAATAAAAATAGTGCAGGATATGTACCCACATGGTTGTTCTTGTGGCTTTTAATTAGTTTACTACTAATTCTAATTTTTTGCATTTTCAACCCTGTATCTAACTTATCATGGAATTGCAATATCCTTTTTTTCCTTCTTCTTCTTTTTTCCCCCTCTCTGAATCATGTCAGCAACTCATTGTGAATCTACAAGTAATGGGTAGCAGCAAACAGCTCTTCTTTTATCACTTCCAATTTACCTCTAATATTTTCATTAGTTTGTAGTCCAGAATTCATGATGTCTAATCAGAACCTACAAGTGGGTTCCTGATTTCTCTTAATCTAAACCTTAATTCATAATCAAGAATTTTGAAACTTTTAATTTCAGGCTAGTCTTTACCTATGGCCATCAAATAATCTAACTTTTCATATATTACAATCCATTTCCATCCCCCAGTCTCTAAGAAAGCAAGCAAATGATCTGGGAGATTTATGTTTTGTTCAAAATTCTTTTCAGTCATGTGGCAAAAAATAATATTTAAAAACAAGAATTTCTAGTTTTGCTCCTTGTCCTTGACTCTTCCAGGTTTTATCCTTTATTTGGGCTTATCTATTTTGATTAGAAAACTTCCAATATGAAAATTAAACGCTTTGCAGAAATAAGGCCAGTAACAAATCTTTGATAATTATGTCTATAAAGCTTTTGACTGTCAGAATTTAATTTAGCATTTTTGGAAGAAACATCAGTAAAGACTTCACTTGTTAAGTTGCATTCAAAGTGGAATTGAAGGTCAGAAGAGACCAGAGCCTCATTTGCTGAGAGCAGATGTCACATTATTCATCTCCCAAAGTTGCTCAGGCAATATCCAACTGTAAATCATTTTGTTCTGCTATGTCAAAGACTTATCCTTCTTCATGGACATCAACCAACACTACATTCAAGTACATGTATCTTACATTTTCTGTTCATTCTTCCTACTAAGCCTGGACAAATGTATAATTTTTGTTAATATTTAGATGGTAGTTTTTTGCATGGAAAGTCAGATTCAGGAAAGCTTTTTTGAGACATGAAAACGTCAGACACTTTTAGCTGCATTTTTTCTTTCACTTTTATTGGAATTATAGTGACAAATATCAATAAAAAATGTTATATTCCAGATTTAAGTGAAGGGTTCTATTCTTCCTTTTTCAGCTACCAGAAAAAGCCTTGATATGTAGGCATGTAAAAATGCTCTTTCTCTGCCATTTATTCCCTTACTTTTATCATTAGTTTATTTTCCTTGTTGGTTTGCTTTATAAAAGATATCTTAATATCATAATTTAAAATTTTTAACCAAAAACAAAGAAATGGTTTCATTTTTTTAATATATCCCAAATCAATTTTGATATGGCATTTACTCTCAGAAGTGCAAAAAAGTAAGTACATGGTAGTTTAATTTCTCCAAGCTGATTAACATTTTGATAAACACATCACATCAACAAAATTGACATTACTCTCACATAAACAACCTTGTATGAGCTCTCTCCTTCATCAAGTTTTTTAGATGTTTGATTATTAGCTACAAACCATTATAAACAACTTGATTATTTAAAGGAAGCTAGTAATTTCAGTCTCTATCTTAAAGGACCGTGCAATTCTAGAGATAGATTAGGCTTAAGGAAACATGAAAGACAAAAAGGCATTAATGACATGTTCAAAGGTTTCTAGTTGTTATTTTAGAACATATAACAGCAAATTAATTAATGAATTTAAGAAGAACCATTATGTGAAGAATAACATGTAACAATTGCATACTATTTACTATGATAATATTAACACTGGAAGCAATTTATAATTGGTGGACTTGGCAGTGGCAGTGTTAGTTTGACTAACTAACACTTAGTGACAGTTTCACTCAACTGTCTTAAAGATCTTTTCCAACCTAAATGATTCTACGATTCTATGAAATAATATTTTTTTTTACTAGATCTTATCTGTTATCAAGTATTCTTCCCCATTAGACAAATAAACTATGTAAAATCCATGGGCTTTTTTCCCCCCATTTGTACGTTTCCATAGTAATAAGCAGAATAATATGTAATATAATGTAATATAATATAATATCATGTAATATAATATAATATAATGTAATATAATATAATAGTAATGTAATATAATAGCAACATAATATAATAGTAATGTAATATAATAGTAATAGAATAGAATAGAATAGAATAGAATATATATAATTCTATTCTATTCTATTCTATTCTATAATATAATATAATATAATATAATATAATATGATATATGATTTATGATATATGATATATGATATATGATATGAAATGACATGACATGACATAACCTATATTAATCCATACAGAATGAAAGCTGAGGAAATCTGAGGAAGAATATAGAACTATGGAAGTGCACACAGACAAGAAAAATCAAAGGAGAAGATCATAATAAGATCGGACCCTAATTAAACTGAGGATTTATGTGCCAAATTCCTAGATGGGAATCTTGTCATAAGGTCTTTCTAATCAATATATTCCTATGTGTTTGTTTGATGATAAATGTCAGTGAATCAACATAGTCAATGCTGTCTGTATTCAATAGTCAACAGTAGTATTAATAGTTATAGTAGGAGGCAGTCAATACTATCTACATTATCTGCCTGTAAGCCTAAAGGTTAGTAGAAATTTTGATCATCAGGAGATGGGAGTTTATGATGCAGCTGTTGTCCACATTTTCCACATCGGGTTTCTAATTAGGTCACTCACCCGTGCTGGCCCATGTTAACCTGGGAGAACTCAAGTGCTGGGCAATGCTGGTAGAAACTCCACAGAGTTACAAGGAATGAAGCATTGTAGAGAAGGAAAAAAAAAGTAAAGAATATTACAGGTCTAGCATATCGATAGTATCCAATATACCATCCCATAACTGGGAATGGAAGACCGGGAGGCCCTAGGCTGCCTTTGAATTTTAAATTAGAATGCAACTACCAGTAGAAAAGGATCAAGAACATATCTATTACAGTCAGTCATTCTTCATTTAAAATAGCTGGAGTAACGTGAAGATTCAAAAAAAACCTACTCCTCTTGACCATATAGAGGAAAAAAACAAAAATCAGGACTTCTACTACGGGAAGCACTTATATTATTTTTTTCCACCCCATAGTATCTTTCTGCGTTTGAATTTAACTATCGTGTTGTCTGATTCTTGATAGTTATGAAAGGAAAATTTTAGATGTACCTAAAAAAGCCTGTCCAAGCTTCAGATACTATTTTTTTTCTAAGAGCATCCCATTATGTAGGTCAGATACAGTTATTTTTATTAATTTTGACAAGTCTTCAATTTTTCTTCATTAGTACACCTTTTGCTGTAAGGATATTGATCCCAAACACTTTTGCTTTTAGGCTCCCTTCACTTGTTATTTATTTTCACATTGTATTTGAGGTTACCAGTTCCAACATTAGGTAAAACAATGACTGTACCAATTCACTGACATTATCATCAAACAAAATTTACTTTGAAAGCAATTGCTTTTCCTAGCTAGTTAATCTTTAGTTGGGCATAAAGGCTGTAGTTGTGGATATAAATTCTTAACGTCTACCTTAAACAGTCTGTAACAGACTTTACAGGTGTCATTACAGTGGTGGTCGAGATAAAAATTTATGGGATAGATGACATTATGGATGGCAATTAGTAGAGTATATTGGTCTTTAATGAGGATTTTAGTAAGGAACATGACGAACTGGTGCTGCAAGTTCTTTCTGAACTGTTTACCTCCTGTGGCAATGTTTCGGTAAAAAAGGCAAGCTGATAGAAGATCTCCTATAGTTCAGTGGTAATCAATACAGGAAGAGAACAGCTCTCAAGCTAAATTTGAAAGCATTGACAGAGGGTTGAAGGAATTAGATTATTTGAAACTGCAGAAACAGATGGAGGAGGGTGAAACAAAACATAATGAAAAACGTTTAAATTCTAATTACAAAGGAATAAAGGATCAGTATGATTATGGGCAAATTTTACTCAGATATTTTTCAATCTGACTTGACACATTATGAATTACATTTATTCAACCCTGTGCTGTCTTTTTAACCACAACATTCATGTAGATTCTGGTATAGTTCTTGATATTCTTTCTGTTGTAATATTGCAGATATATTCATTAAATTTATCCTGAAAAATGGTGAAATGCTGCTCCATATATATGTTCAAGTGCTTCCTCAGAGACTAGAAACTGGAATACAAGCTATCCAGGATGCATGGGTAGCTGCTTTGTTTGTCATCCATGTGGGTAGATCTTTGCCATAACAATGTTATACCAATCCATGCTATAATTTCACCTTTTTGTTATGTAGACATAGCCTCAGAAACAATGCTTCAGGTATATACAGAGGCTGTTCAACTTTTCACTTTCTTCCCAGCTAAAATTTTGCAAAACGGATAACTGAGCTCCAAGTGACTTGCTTCAAAGTAGATTATATTGCATTCAGTCACAGAAGCCAACTTATATACTTGAGCAAGTATATTTTACATCACTTCTCTCTGACCTTGCTAATGCAAACACCCAAAACTCCAAATTATCTCAGACTGATAAACTGTCCAAAAGTACAGAATTTTTAATACCCTGGATAGGCAGTTATTCTGCAGTCTTAAAATATTAATTCAGCTAAGCTATCCTACATATGCTAGATAAGAAAATTAAAAGAATGTTGCCATTGTGAATGGTAATTTTATGCACAAAAGCTTAAAGCTTTATCACAATCCTTTTCTAATAGTTTTGAAAAAATGTACCAAATCTAGTCTTTCCAGACAAGGAATAACATAATTACAAAAACTGCATGAATTATTATGACAATGGTTTTCTGACAACGATAACTTTTCTCTTTTCTCTTTTCTTTTCTTTTCTTTTCTTTTCTTTTCTTTTCTTTTCTTTTCTTTTCTTTTCTTTTCTTTTCTTTTCTTTTCTTTTCTTTTCTTTCCTTTTCTTTTCTTTTCTTTTCTTTTTCTCTTCTTGTTTTTCTTTTCCTTCTTTTTCTTTTTCTTTTTCTTTTTCTTTCTTTTTCTTTTTTCTCCTTTCCTTTCCTTTCCTTTCCTTTCCTTTCCTTTCCTTTCCTTTCCTTTCCTTTCCTCTAATGCATGTTCTGCTTTTCAGACAAGTATTCTAAATGGTTTTGGGTTTTTTTGGATAATTTGTTTTTCTAAATTATATATATAACTTATATCAAGCCATTACCACGGTGATCTTTCATGTTTATCTTATATTATTTAGAGAGATACAACATTAATTTTGTCATGCTACTTCAGTGATGCTGAAATTTAAAAAAAAGAGATGCACTGCCTTCTAGGATAAAAACAAATCTAAAATAGACCTCTATAGTTTTCAATTGTCTTTTCCAATATTTTTCTGTGCAGGAAGCATATTAGTCAACCAATATATAACTTAATATGTGAGATTCAGTTATACTTTTCTCATCCATTACATATTTAAAGAAATTTGAATGGGTTTTGGGGCAATTTCCCTGTTTAAAGTTATGTTATATATGTAATCCATTTTCTCCATAACCTCCACTATAACTTTTTTGGCACTTAGAAATTTGTCTGTTTCTCTTGTAAGGATCCAAAACCTTGCACTGATATGGGACAGCTGTGTAATCTTGGCCCAGGCCTCCAATAAAATTTTTAAGTTGTGATAAAGAGCTGTGAAAATGTCTGCAGAAGCATAAGAAATGTAAAAGTACAGATGAATGTAGAATTTTGGAGGAAACATTAGTAGATTAAGGTTTCAATAAGAAAAATATCTGTTTGGAAATGTATGAAATTCAGAAAGGAAAAACAAGTAGTCACCATTCCATTGTTAGCCAAGTCATTGGTTGGTCAGTCATCAGTTACTGTTTCTTATGTTACCAGTGTCAACAGATTTGATTGGTAATGGTGACAGCACAGACAAATAATAGCCCTGTGTTTGCAGGGTTATCTTAGATCATTTCATTTTGAGATGTGCTTACACATTTCCACTAGACTGATATTTTAAATGCTGCAAGAAAGATCTTCATAAGGTCTCTTCCAGTTTCAATCCTTCATTTGCTGGTGATCATCTGAACCTGTGACTAGAGATCTAAAGATGCAGAGAGCGGATCTGGAGTGATGTTTGCCTGTTTAGTGTCAAAGTGTCAGCGCTGGCACAGGACAGAGAGCAGGATGCAGGGGGATGCAGGGAGGGAAGGGAAGGTAAAAGTGACTCAGCAGTCAGTAGACACTGGGCACATTTAGTTGCCAAGAGAGACCTAATGCTTAGGGATCTGTATTTAAAGCATTGTTTTGCAAACACTTTGAGCAGCATAACTGAGATTGTAGAGCATAAAGACAGGAAAGGAGAACAAGAGATCAAAACTATAGGCAGGGGAAGAATTTCTTAGGTCCAAACCAAACCAGTGTCCCATATACTTATGGCCACAGGAAGCAGCCTCCAAAGCCTAAAGGTGAGAATTCATTTCAGATTCCTGTTTGTTTCAGCTGGAATACACAGATAACTCTCTATTTAATGTTGAAAGTAAAGTTTCAAAACTCAAGTGTATTGTATATAAAGCCATTTGAGACTAAACTTGGTCAAAAGTGTCCTAAGTATAAATTTACTGTGCAATTTTTCACTTTTTCACTCTATAAAAGAGATTCTTGAATGAAAAAATACAAATAATACTGAAGTTGATTTTAAAGGAGGCAGATTGAATTGGCATTCAGCCAACCTGCCACTTCATTGATTTATGCTTTTGAGTTATATTTACTGTTTTTTAAATAAAAATAAAATTCTATTGATGTGATACATACTGCACATAAAAATCATTTGTGAGAGGGTAGCAAGAAGCACTACATTTTGGTACACAAAGTACAGCAATTTAAAAGAACTATAGTTGGATGAAAACACGGGAAAAACTACAACTTAAATCTAGTTTTCTAGGCTTACTCTGACTGTGAAATTTTAATTTCTTCTTTCTGTCCCATATTTTCTGAATTTTGATTTCCAGTTTCAATGATACCTTCCAGTGGATGTGAGATCTCAAAGATAAATAAGTTTATGTGTTTTGTATACTACTGGTGACGATGTAGGCAAGACTGGTATATGTGTAATTATATATAAAGGTAAAAGCTTATAACAATTGGGATTTTATTAACTCTGAATCATTAAGTCATACATTAACAGAATATATATATTTGAAATTCAGCATTGACAGTTTCTAGACGTCAGGGAGATGATTGTGAAAATTATAAAATTGTGGAAAAAACGATAATAAAAATTTGGAGGGAAAAACTTTCCTTAATTAGAATTTTGGAAGCTTTAAAATGCTATTAAATGTCCTTTCTAACTCCTTTATTTTTAAAAGGTTTTTTTTTAACATTTTGGTGTCTTGATCTTTAAGGGATTTAAAAACCTCTATGGAGCCCCACATGGACATTTGCAAAGGAGGTAACAGAGGCCCCTCTGTGCACATTGTGGTTCAGGTGAGCCTTTGTCAATCAAATTTTTTGTCAAAAGCTGGAAATCATACTTCCTGTAGGGGTGTTCTGATGTAGTGTGTGTGCCACAGAAGAGTTCCCAGCTACCCTTGGGGTTGTAAACCCCATCTTCTTTGTGAAAAGGAGTTTAAATTGCTGCTATAACACCTATAGCCTAGTTTTGTTTTAAAAGCAAAATGAAGCAGATAATGTTTTAGAAACCCATTGTCCTCTGGCAGCTTACCCAGATAGTATGATATCAAACAAGTTCTTCTGAATTTTCAATTTCACTTTTGTGACTTTTTTTCTTTTAAAGTACTGCAGGATTTTTCACTTCATGAAACATAATAGGTCTTAAGTCTGTGTTCAGTTTCCAGAAGGCAATTTAGCAAACAATTTTTATCTTTCTGAACAAACACTGAGAACTATCAAAGGCTTTTGTCCCTGAGAACAAAAATGACACAAGTGAGATACTGTCAGATATTTTTGAGGGGAATTTTCCACTCTTACTTTAAATACTACAGCATAAATGACTGAGACCAGTGCCTCTCTATCTTCCTTCTTTATAAACATGTTGATCTTAATTCACTCTGTCCAGACTCACAGTATTGTAAGTATAAAAAGCAAATAATTAAAAAAAAAGAAAATTGAAAAGCCTGCATTTGTTGGCGATGTGTAGACATTCTAAGAAGAAAATTATTTACAAGAAATTCATATGTAAAGCGAAATTACTCCAGCTAAACTAAACAGCTACAGATAAAGTCAAGATGTTGAAATAGTTGCAAAGACAGGCCTTAAATCTAACAATCTGCTTTTAAGAAAGCGTCTCCTGGAAATCTGGAAACATCCAATGAAAAAATAGTAATAATTAAACCAAAAAAGGGTCATATTCATCCCGTGTTGCATTCTCTAAGTATTCTTGCAAATAGTACTATATCTTGCAAAAATATACATTCTCATTTTGCCTTAACATTCTTGCACTAAGTGTACAGTGGTAAAGAGGAGTGAGAGAAAGAGTGGTATATAAAGAGGAAATAAGCGTCAAAGCAAAATATTTTCGAAATAACTTCACTGCAGTTATAAAGTAATATTCAAAAGCTATGTTTTCTGTCACTTTCATGTGTACTTTATTACCTTTACTATAACATTTCTTCTATAAAGCTGCCTTAAGTCTGGGAGCGCTTGACATAATCTATTATGCAACGAGGGTTCTTTCACCTTTCCCTAAGATATCCAGAGCATGGTTTAATGTTTCATATAAAAAACCCAAACATATTATTCATCTTGTAAAGCAAAACACTTGAAAGCAGAGAAAAAAAAGAACTTCAGAATGCTTGTGAAATGTGGTAAATGTCATACATGGTTCTTTGAACATAGTTTCACAAAAGTGAATCCAAACTGTGATTACACTGCTGTATCCTGTTTCTAGATTTTTCACATCTCCTATTTTTCCAACAGCTGAATTTTACTTTGTGGGACCTTTTAAAAAACCTGTTCCCCTATTCAAGATCACACCTATTTCTCCAGAGGGAAAAAAAAAAAAAAAAAGAAAAAGGCAAAAAAGGCAGTCTGTTTTAATAAAGAGATTTAGATTGCAAAAATTTTCCTTTACTTCTCCGTAACCTTACCCTGTCAGTCCTGCAAAACTCCCATGAGAGTCTTTTAAGTTTTGAGATGGAAATGGATGTAGTTATAAAAAAATTCAAATGTTCCAGTTAGATGTTGACTGTATTCTGCCTTTGTCTCACAAGTATAATGGAGGACATCACTTTTGTGTCCGTTGAAAATGACTCCCAAGGGCAACATGCTGGATCTACTCTTCATATTCCTCATCCTCTGAAAAGTTTAACGCATAGATATCTAAGTTATTCTAAATATTGCCTTTAAACCACTCAGTGCTCTTCAAGACATTTTTGCTTCATACAGGTAAAATAGAACATGACATAAATAAACATTCTATTTTGCTCCATTCTTGTTATTAAGATGTCACATCAATAAAAAACCGCCCTCATGAAGAACTAATTTTTCTGGAAAGGACTGTTATATACTATCATATTTTGGTCTCAGTAAACTTAAAACATACAGTTTTCAAAACATAAGAAATCTAGTCCCTTGACAACCTTGTCCTTAAAAATTAAGAGGGTAAAATGAAACTCAACTTAAAATAATTTATCCTGAATTCAAGAGAAAGCTGGAGCAGAGGAAAATTCTTGTTCTCTTTTGGCTATGACAAATTAAGGAAAATTACAGAATCACACAGAATCACAGAATGTTAGGGATTGGAAGGGACCTCGAAAGATCATCTAGTCCAATCCCCCTGCCAGAGCAGGAACACCTAGGTGAGGTTACACAGGAAGGCGTCCAGGTGGGTTTTGAATGTCTCCAGAGAAGGAGACTCCACAACCTCCCTGGGCAGCCTGTTCCAGTGTTCTGTCACCCTCACTGAGAAGTTTCTTCTCAAATTTAAGTGGAACCTCTTGTGTTCCAGCTTGAACCCATTACCCCTTGTCTTACTGTTGGTTGTCACCGAGAAGAGCCTGGCTCCATCCTCGTGACACCCACCCTTTATATATTTATAAACATTGATGAGGTCACCCCTCAGTCTCCTCTTCTCCCAGCTAAAGAGCCCCAGCTCCCTCAGCCTTTCCTCATAAGGGAGATGCTCCACTCCCTTCATCATCTTCGTGGCCCTGCGCTGGACTCTCTCCAGCAGTTCCCTGTCCTTCTTGAACTGAGAGGCCCAGAACGGGACACAATATTCCAGATGAGGTCTCACCAGGGCAGAGTAGAGGGGAAGGAGAACCTCTCTCGACCTACTAACCACCCCCCTTCTAATACACCCCAGGATGCCATTGGCCTTCTTGGCCACAAGGGCACAGTGCTGGCTCATGGTCATCCTGCATTAACAAAGGGTAAAATGGGACCAAATGCACATTAGAACTTCATATGTCAGTGTGTTACATTTCAAACTTTTGAAAGGGAAACTTTTTCCTTAAAAGGCTGAAATTTAACTGCCTGTGGAACACTTAGGATAAGTCTAGCTGTTAAAGTTAGCTGATAAGCAGTTTGATGAGAAATGTGATATCTGATATGAATCTGATATCCCTCTTCTTCAGCAGACATTCTTATTAAATTGTTTTTTTTCTTTGTTTTAATAAAGAGTCATCACAGTTGTAAATAGGAGCTTTCCATGTCTGGAAAGGAATTACGATGAAAGAAATTCTCAAATTTTAATAAAATGTTTTTGTCAGCATGCCTCAATTTGTTGAAAATAAAAATTTATTGACACATCATTGTAATTACAGAATGCAGACATGCTGTGATGGAAACATAACTTACTTGTCCCTGTCGGCCCCTCCAGTTACACAGTTGTCCGATATGTGGCTGTCATAAGACCTCTGTTGTTTCTGGTGTGAATAATCTCAAGAAGCATAGCTTCAACATAGATAGGGAACTATGAACCCAGTTTCAGAAGAGACCAACAACTTCCCTGTAGGACAATCAGTAGGTTTAGGAGGTGAAATCCTAAAGAATCCTAAAGAAATCAGTCCAACTAGGCTTTGAAAATCTCGCAACTGTGAGATTTTACGTTCTGTGTCATTGAACAGAAGTACTAAAACTGATATAAATCACTTCAAATTCAATTAGCCATTGCAAGACAGATACATTGTATTTCATTCCAGAAATAATAGGTATCATTATTTTCAACAACACAGGCTTTCTGTTTTGTATGATTTTGGGTGCTGAAGAGCATTGGCCTGGATTAAAATTTCATAATCAAATCCAAGTTTTCAAATGGCAAAATTACCACAAAACCGAAGTTTCAGCTTTATCTACTGGCAATAATTATTCCAGAGGATAGAGCAAATAAACAAGAAGAGAAGGAAAACCTTGTTTAAATTTCTGTTTGTCAAAATCCCTTCAGAACATCTATCATTGAGTCAGCAGGTAAAGTTAAAATTTTTACAAAGGTGTCTAGAAGAATCACTTTGTGATTAGCTTTCATACTTCAGGTAAGTTTCAGTAGTTGCACAGCTCTGTTTACTTGGCTTAAGAGATGTATGAGCTGAATGATTTTCAGTTTAACCTACAATAAAAAAGATCAATGCTAAATTGAGTTGTCTCACATTTGCCACAGGCTATCAAGATACTAACCACAGAGGCTCATTTAAAGAATGCAGGCACATTAAATTGCTTGAGAAATTTGATCAATCATCTGAGTCCTGGAGGTAGGGAGGTGTTTTAGAGCACAGGCAGAAAACCCTTCATATTTTATAAAATAAAATATTTATCTTATAAAATAAATATCCCTGCTTCATGAAGGACTTCTCCCTATGATGTTGCCTATATATGTGACTCCATTCTTTCTTTTAACTGATTATCTGAATGGTTTGTATTAGTATTTCAGGGTTTATGCTGTCACACTAGCCAAACAAGTGAACTGTGAGGGCACATTTTCAGTTTAGGAAGTGCCTCCAAAATGAAATTATCTCTCTCAACCCTCTGTGATTTATGGATGTTGAGTCCCACAAAAGTTTGTATTTATCTGCACAGAACACCCTATTCAAAAACGCTGAATGCATTAACTATTGCATATTACTCAGTGGCTATATCGATACAGCCAGCTGGCTCTTACCACTAGATACATAGCAGAAAAGCTTCTTCATTTTGTGTTCACCATTGTGGAACCATATCTCAAACTCCTTAGCTAGTTTTTTGGCCTTTAGTAATCTGGAGGATGTAACAGAATACCAGCTGGAAATGAGATCTAGGATTAAACTCTCAGAAATTCCTACCTGGCACAACTTTCAAGCCACTATAGGAACAAATAACAGTGTTCCCTGGTGGCATGGTGTTGTTGCAAATAAGCAGCAGCTTGCATTCAGCAGCTTGCTGCCAGCCAGCTCCAGTTGGCTGAATAGTTTGTGCAGCTGTTTTCACAGCAGCATCAGCAGTTTTCCCACCTCAGCTGCACCAGGAGGAAATGACAGCAACTTAAATCAGCTGCTGCTGAAGGGTTTTGGATGTGTTTTACTTAGTAAAGCACCATTGATAGGCTCATAAAATAATTATCAACACATCTCCTGGAATTTTCTTAGCTGAGGCAGTCTAGGAAGTAGTGCAAAACCGAATAGCTAGAAACACAAGGAGGAAACTTTTGTCTAGTAAATGTAGTTATTCGATGCTCTAAATGTATGTATTGGGAGTGCCTTGGCATATGTGAAAGATTTGTAGTCATACCAGCATGGGTGGCTAGCTGCACTGGTTTTGGCTGGGATAGCATTGAATTTATTCGTAGTTGCTTTTACAGTGCTATGTTTTGGATTTGTGATTAAAACAGTGTTGATAACACAGCGGTGTTTTAGCTACTGCTGAGCAGTGCTTATGTAGTACCAAGTCTTTTCCTGTTTACTCTGCTGCTCCACCAGTGAGTAGGCTGGAGGTGCACAAGATGCTAGGAGAGGACATAGCTGGGACAGCTGACCTGAACTCACCAAAGACATATTCCACACCATATGATGTTGTGTTCAGCAATATAAACTGGGGAAAGAAGGAGGAAGGAAGAACATTTGGAGTTATCGTGTTTGTCTTTTCGAGTAACTGTTAGATGCAATGGAGCTCTGCTTTCCATATTTTTCTTTGCTTTCCATATTTTTCTTTGCTTGTGAGCACAGCTTTTGCTTTACCTATTTAAATGTCTTTATTTCAGCTTGTGAGTTTTCTTACTTTTATCCTTCCCACTCTCTCCCCAAACTCACTGTGGTGGGGAGTGAGGTTGTGTGAGGCTGAGCTGCTGGCTGGTGTTAAAGCATGACACTAACATTTTACTCAGGACAAGTTACAGTAGTGGCTTGTTAAGCAAAGAGGAAGAAACAAAATCAGAGTCCTATGTTTTTTCTATTTTTTTTTTTTTTTAATTATTTTCTGGTTAAGGGTTACTTGCTGAATTGTTGGAGAGTAAAGATAGCTGAAATAATAACAAGTAATGACAATAAGATAGCATGTTCTAATGGAGGTTTAAGGGAGCTTGTAAAACTATATTTTATATCTTAGTGATATCAGCACGAGACACAGAGATAGAGTACCAATATTGTGGAAAATAAGATTATGAAAAAAGTGTATAAAAATTTTTGAGGGCACTATTCTTGAAAACTTTTTGGTTCACAGACTTCTGGCATTCCTGTTCCCATAGACAGTGTGAAAAAGGTGTTTAGAATCCTGAACTAGTTCTGTCCTGTCGCATTGCTTTGTTTCCTGATGGAAGAAAATTGTGTTAAATGTGTTAAATAATAGAAGACTAATTCACTTCTTGGTCTGGTTTTGTATCTATAAACCATTTAAGATTTTCTTCAATATTTTTATTGTCAGAGACAAATTGTCTGGAAAGACAGTAAGTCAATTTTACCTACAAAAGCATCAGCCTCTTGCTATCATCTTTTTCCTAAGAACTGCATGTTCTACCCTTAGGCATTTTTAGAAATAACTCCATGTCATCTATCCTGAAGAAGAATGCTGAACTCATCACCCCACGGCCAAAAAAAGCACATTTAATTCTGAAATGCCTATCTTTCTAATCCCTGTAGGAATATCTCAGGAAGAATTTAGCAGTACATAATTAACATTCCTCATTAATTCTGTATGAGAAGAGTCTCCTCTCCCCACTCCCTGCTTTTGATTACAACCTGTTCAGGAGAGCTTTATAATATTTTACTTGTTTGTCCATAATCTTTGATGAAAACTTTTGTCAAAATATGCCTTTAAATCTAGGAAATTTAGAGAATTGGGGCCTCAGGACATTGATAAAACTTCAGTATTTATATTCTGGCCTTTTTTAAGATATATGTGTATATATATACTGATGATCATTATGATCACATACTATCCAACCTTGTGCTGTCTGCTTATAGCACATTGATAAACGGCATGGAATATATTTGCTGAACATTGGAAAAGTAATAAATAATAGTGTGTTTTTGAAGAATAAGCTTTAAGGTTTAAATTACATTCCGGTTCAATCTAATGCTCCTAATATTCAGCCATTATCAGAACTTTGTTTCAAAGCATATGGAATCTCCTGTATAAAGATAAATACTGCAGGTGCAGAGGGCTCATTTTTTAAAATACTGGTTAGAACACATACTTCAGTGCAATGTTTACAGTCTTGTTTTATTTCCACCTCTTCTTAGTTTCCAAGGAGTTATTTTAATACATTTATATAGCTATTATAATAATGATTACAAAAATGTGCTTCTATACAGTAATATTATATGAGTATATGTACAAGATGTTAACACATGTATAAAGTGTAAAGCCTGAAGTGACCAACACAATCATTTTGTCTGATATATGTATCATAAATCATTAACGCCTGCTTGAATGAAAAAATTCTCAAAGAAAACAACTATTCCCAAAGAAATTTTTGTCATCCCTCCCACTTAATTGTTCTGAAGTGTCTCACCCAAAATATGATGGATGAACAATTGGCTGAAGGGTTGGGCTCGCCCAATTTTAGTGTCAGTTCTCTTCAA
Source organism: Caloenas nicobarica (assembly GCF_036013445.1). Taxonomy (NCBI): domain Eukaryota; kingdom Metazoa; phylum Chordata; class Aves; order Columbiformes; family Columbidae; genus Caloenas; species Caloenas nicobarica. The sequence continues at coordinate 167,668,541 of NC_088245.1, forward strand.
TGTTTCTATCAATGACCTGGGCAAAGAAGTTGAATGCACGCAAAGTAAGTTTGCCACAGATACTGAATTAGGAGGAGCTGTTGATTCCCTCGAGGGTAGAGAGTCCTTGCAGAGAGATCCTGATAGGTTGGAGTGTTCAGCAATCACCAACTGTACAAAATTTAACGAAGACAAATGCTGGATTCTGCAACTGGGACAGTGTAATCCTGGATGTATGTATAGACTGAGGAACAAGAAGATGGAGTGCAGATGTGCAGAAAGGGATCTAGGGGTTTTGCTTGATGGTGAGCTCAATTTGAGTCAACAATGTGCCCTGGCAGCCAAAAGCCTGGCAGCCAGCCATATCCTGGGGTGCACTAAACACAGTATAGCTAACTGGTCTACAGAAGTAATTGTCCCACTAGACTCAACATTGGTGTGGCCTCACTTTGGGGACTATGTGCAGTTTTGGTCATCACAAGATAAGAAGGTCATGAAAAATTAGAATGTGTCCAAAGGATAGCAACAAAGATAGTGAAAGGACTAGAGGGCATGACTTATGAGGAGCAGCTGAGGATACTAGGTTTTTTCAGCATAGAGGAGACTGAAGCATTATTTTATTGCTGTCTACAGCCTTCTCATGAGGGGGAATGGGGACAGAGGTGTTGATCTCTCTGGTGTACAGTCAGGCCACGGGAGAATGCCTGAAGGCTGTGTCAGAGAAAGTTCAAATTGGATATTAGGAAAATGGTCTTCTCTGAGAGGGTGGTCAACCACTGGAACAAGCTCCCCATAGAAATTATCATGGCCCCAAGCTTTTTGGTCAGTGTTCAGGAAGCATTTGGACAACATTCTTTACCTAGATATATGGTTTAACTTTCAGTTTTCCCTGTTTGGAGTCAGGAGTTGGACGTGATGATGCTTGTGGATCTCTTCCAACTCTGGATACCCTGTGATTAGTATTAATCTAAATCTGTTTAGGTTCAGTTCCATCTGAACTTGTAATACTTGTATCTGATAGGCTGAAGAAGTTTCTGTTATTAGAGTTCAGTTCTCTATCTAGGCACTGTGACAGGTGCACCCGCCCTAGCAGGAATTGACTCCAGCTCCTCCCCAGCTGGTGAGGTGTGACTACAGATAGAGCAACTATCCTGTGCAACCTGACTCTTGTCACATCCGTATGGTGGCTGTTGGTGGGTGGAAGAGAGGACCACCAGCCAATGGGGATCAATATGACCATATTTGACCACAGATCACTTGTGACAAAGATATAAAAGGAGCCCTGCTGGAGACCATGTTTCAATTAGTCCTCCTCAGAGCTGCAGGTCCGCAGGTGAAGACTCTCCCCTTGGGTTAGAATGCCACCTAAGGAAACTCCTTGAGATTGAGAGCCCTCACCTTATTGCTGAGTGAGTGTACATTCTGGGCTATCCTTGAAAGTCCTTGTCCTGTTGAGATAGGAGGTTGCACGTATTATCTTTCTGAAAGCTTAGAAATTCCTGAGTCAGTTGTGTAGTGACAAATCCATATGACATCCTGAATCTGTAATTAGTTAATGTTAATGGAATGATACTTTGGCTTGCAAAAAAATTCTGTTGAAGGCATCACCTGACTTTTCTCAATTATCATTCCATGACAGGCACTTAAAACTATTAAAAGTTACCCGCTAACCTTTTTTATCCAGTAATCAAACTGAAGTCTTAGAGCCTTTCCCTGTATTAAGTTTATGCTTTAAATGTGGGGGTGATATAATTGATAGGAAAGTCAAGAATGAGGTGTTAGCTTTTCTCAAGACAAATTAAATGACATGATGTGGTTTACTTTGGTGTCTTGAATTCCAAGTGCTCTCAAGAAACCTTTCTCTCTTTGTTCTCTGTCTGTAAGTAAGAAATAGAAATCAGCAAACAAGAATTTTGACTGAAAGACAATATAGATAGGTAAGAAAGAGGAAAAAGCAAGCAAAACTTTCCTTACCTGACCAGATTTTGTTTTTTGGTTTTGTTTTTTTGTTTGATTGGTTGGTTGGTTTTGGGTTTGTTATCGTTGTTGTTGTTTGTTTGTGGGTTTTTTTGGGGGGTGGGTTTTTTTGTTTTGGTTTTGGGTTTTGTTTGTTTGTTTGTTTGGGGGGGGGGCGGTGTGTTTGGTTGGGTTGGTTTGGTTTTTTGGTTTGCTTTTTTTTTGGTTGGGTTCCCAACTCCCTCAATATTCCAAAAGGGGGGAAAATGCACATGCACACACAGAAAAAAAGTAAACATATTGGTTTCAATATCTGTGTTTATAGTGAAACAGAAACTGTAGATGTGGTATACCTTATATCCTGATCTCTCCCCATCCACAGGATATTTTGGAGCTTGCTTGTGAACTGTCTGTGCAAATGTGGTGCACATCTTTAGGAACTCAAAGTCAGCTCTGCTCTGGAAGCCATATACTGACCTTGCTAGAGGCCTCTGGTACTTGTGCAGATACAAAGCAGGTAAAACTGGTCATAAATAAGGCTGTTTCATCCTTATCAGACAGTGCTCAAAGATTCAGCAAGAGGAAAAGCAATAAGGAAAAACTCCTTATAAAGAAAGGAACCATGTCTTTGTAGATAACCCAAGTGAGATAACAGGCTATAATGCTAAAATAAAAGATATTTGGTATCAGTATGAAGTATCATTATTAACAATGGTTCCATAATACATTAATGGATTCTAGCTTAACTTTGTTATCATGTATTTGGATTTTTGATGGCACACTGAAATATTCTATTAAATGATTGCGGATATGAATCCACATTAATCAAAGGCAAGAAATTCGAAGACCTCCTTAACTCAGCATTTCTGAGTGGCTGCACTGCTGAATTAATTCATATAGAATTGTAAGAATGCAAGATCATGGGATAGATTGTGCAGCCTTTCTAATTTATCTTAGCTATTTTTACCAGTTCCATGAATGGCAATGGAAAGTTAGGGTTAATTAATTTCTTCCTTACATTTGTGCATATAAAGGACACATTAAAAGCAGCTGTCCAGTTGTACACTGATCCAACAGGAACACTTTAAAAGGCTTACTTATTTAAAGGATAGACAGAAGCTGTGTATTACTGCTGTTTTCTTTCCCAGATGCCTCAGGGCCAGGGAGTGTGACTGGTAGATAAAGGAGTCTCCATGGCTATGACTTTATTTACTCTCCTTTCCTGACAGCAACACTATAGGCTATTCATTGTTTTCCTGATAGGAGACGTCTTTAAAAGCTGTGAGTAGTTATGTTGTGATATTGATGACCTAACAGCTTCAATGCTATCATGATCTGCCATTTTATTTTCCTTCTTCTGCTGTTCTTTTTGTTGCTCCCGCATCCATAAAAGTCTGCCATTCTCTGTCCATACCTATTTTATTATTTTTATGGCAAATGTCTATAGTCTAAATTGTGGAATAAGTACATTTTCTTGTATTTATAATGCTCTCCTGGCTGTGAGAACTATGAAGTTGAATTCTTAGGCTACATCAAAACTAGTAACCTACACAAGACCAAGACATGGAGTCAAGAATTTGCTATCATGCAAACTCTTTAATAGTAACACCCTTTAGCTTGGCTTTCACCCATGCCCGTTAACTCAGAGACAAAACCTGAGTGCTGTGCAGAGAATTACATAGCTTGGAGACTTTCCCAATAAGAAGTAGACACTCTGTTCTGGAGGAGAACTTATATATAATACGGATGCCAGCTGTGCCATGAATTTTGCCCTCATGTCTGAAGAACACTTGTTTCTCATGTCTGTATACTACCATAGCTGTAGGTTCTACTCTCAGATAAAGTACAGCCCAACACTCAGGCTTTTCTTTTCCTGAATGAGTGCTCTACCACCAAATGTCTGTGAAATATGATCTTCTGCTTCATAAAACACTCAGTTCAGAAAGAATGCTTGGTGCTAAGAATTCAAAGCAAGTGGAAGTATTTAATTTTTCCTATCATTTCTATGTGCTAAAGAAATAATCCTAGAATCAACTGCTGTCTCTTCCAGCATACCCTTGAAATACTCAGATTATGGTTTATGAGTTGTTACTCTATGTAGCAGGCAATATTATTTGGCATACCCCATTTGTCCAGGCTACAGAATGATTTTGTGTACAGACTTGATTTAATCCTGAAAATATATGAGGACCTATACCACAATGAATGCTGCATCTCGATAGTTTTACACTTATTTTAATTTTTGCCCAACATATTTTTTAGTGATAATCCGTGACAAGCAACCCTGAGACTTTGATTACCTCCTTGAATATGACAGAGAAGGTTTACTGAAACAGATGTTGATGTGTTGTTAAGGGAATTGCTTAACATTTAATTCTGGATTGTTTAAGTATTTACAATTAAAGAAATTTGACTGTAGATACTGAGTGCTGAAAAAAGAAACAATACTGACTGACTACTTATCATTGATAGCTATCGGTACTCTTCATATAGTGAGCAGAAAAAACTTACAGAAGGCATTTTGATAAAGGTCTTTGAGATATTGTTATACAGTGCATAGTATTAGTAATGAGAACTTCACAAAGCTTAAGTTTATGCTCAAAGCCGCTGCAGCAGCCTATATCACCATTGATATAAATCAGAGCAACCAAAGACCTGACTTTAGAAAGGACAGGTAAAAATCACAGCTAGGGGCTGACATACAAAAAAGAATCAGGGATTATTTAATTTTTAACACATTTTGATAAATATTTCTTTACAGCTGGTTGGTACCCATTCATAGATGTTACTGTATGAGGAAAAGCTACAGCAGAACTTATGAAAGTTCTCTGAAAGACAGTGTGAAACAGTGTTAGAAGACTAATGTTAAGAACCATTAAAAATGCCTTTCCTCCCTCCCCAGACTCCCCCTTCATATCACAATTTGGAACCTGAATTCCTGATAACAGAGAAATTTTTGTGGCAAAAGATAAGATGACAGGGAATTGTGTAGTAAAGTGTTCCCACATGTCAATAGACTGTGTTTTTGATGGCTGAACACATTTAGTCATATTGCTTGTGGTTCATTTTATAGTACTAAAAAGAAATCAGTATTAATGATTATTTCGAGTTACAAATAGCTGTGTCCCATTCCACTCAGTGCGGCAACTGGGAGTAATGGCAGTTACTCAAGAGGTACAATTAAATCACAAATTTACTAAAAACTCGGTGGACTTAGAGTGAATAGTGGCTGGGCAAAAGTTTGTAACTGTATCGTAAAACTTAACAAAACTTCAAAACCAAAATTCGCAGTGGTATTACCCTTATGTGCCCAGAATAAAGTTGGAAAGAGAGAGAAAAGAGATTAAGATATGAGAAGAAAGGTAAGATTTCAGCACTGCAAGGGTCTGTCAATCCAGTGATGATCTCTATAGCTCTCTTGGAGGTGGGTGCAACGGAACTTCACCTCAGTGTCCCGAGTGAGAAGTTTTTTTATGCTTTATTTCATCTGAATGATGGTTGTTGGTCTCAGAAGTGCCCAGAAGTGAGTCAGCTAGTCCTCTAGGGGTAGCTGGTGATTTGTTGTTTCCCCTAGCTGGTCAGTGATAGCTGAATGACCCTGCCTTTGTTCAAGCTTAATTAATGAGGGCTCAAGGAAGAGATACTGTTAATGAGGCCTTCATTTTTCAAAGAATAGGGAGGCCTCAAGGAAGAAACACCATTAATGCCTTTATCTCAAAGACTGATGCCTTCATTTTGCAAAGAATAGGTAGGCCTCAAGGAAGAGATAAGTCCCGTCTCCATAGCACCCATCTCTTCCCCTCTGCCAGTAGCTGTAAAAACCAGCTGTTTAAGGCGTAACAAGGTGCATACTATGTCCATCACAAGCTACTATCCAAAATTTTATGTACAACTTTCCATAAATGCTGTCTCTTTCATTTTATTTTCTTACTTTATATAGCATTAAAAAATTGCCTATAGAAATCACATATAGATATTTGTGACATTGTCATATAAGATACCATATTGTACTATATCACTTCTAAGTTACAAATATTCCAAAAACTTAAGGTCTTATCTTTCAGCTGGTATAAATCATTCTAGCTCTACTAACTGCGAATCTGACCAAGGTTATGGATATTTAAATGTTTAATATTATGGTTTTTTGTTAAGCAAATATGAAGAAATTTAGAATCATAGAATCATAGAATTATTTAGTTTGGAAGACACTCTCAAGACGGAGTCCAACCAAAACCTAACTCTGGCACTAAACCATGTCCCTAAGAACGTCATTTATGCATCTTTTAAACACCTCCAGGGATGGTGACTCCACCACTTCCCTGGGCAGCTTGTTCCGATGCTTCACAACCCTTTTGGTGAAGAATTTTTTCCTAATATCCAATCTGAACCTTCCGCGGCACAACTTGAGAACATTTTGTTTCATCCTATCACATAACTATTTGGGAAAAGAGCCTAACACTCTCGATACTACAACCTTCTTTCAGATAGTTGTAGAGAGTGATAAGATCTCCCCACGGCCTCCTTTTCTCCAGGCTAAACAGCCACAGTTCCCTCAACTGCTCCTTGTAAGACTTGTGCTCCAGACCCCTTACCAGCTTTGTTTCCCTCCTCTGGACTCCAGCACCTCAGTATCTCTCCTGTAGTGAGCGGCCGAAAACCGAACACAGTATTTGAGGTGCAGGCTCACCGGCACTGAGTACAGTGGCACAATCACTTCTCCAGCCCTGCTGGCCGCACTATTCCTGATACAAGCCAGGATTCTGTTGGCCTTTTTGGCCACCTGGGCACACTGCTGGCTCATGTTGAGCTGTCTGTCTATCAACACCCCCAGGTCATTTTCTGCCAGGCAGCTTCCAGCAACTCTCTCCAAGCCTGTAGTGCTGCATGGGGTTGTTGTGACCCAAGTGCAGGACCTGGCACTTGGCCTTGTTGAACCTCATACAACTGGCCTCAGCCCATCAATCCAGCCAGCCCAGATCTCTCTGTAGAGCCTTCCTACCCTCAAGCAGATAAGATATTTAACATTGTAAGTAAAAGTAATTACCTGATTTGAAAAATATTTTTCTAAAATCCTTTTGGGAACTGGAACATGAGATCAGGACAGGATCTGGACTCAATGACCCTTGTGTGTCCCTTCCAAATCAGGAGATTCTGTGATGCTGTTCTATGATCTACTTACCATTGACTTTTTGGAATTTAGATATTTGTTTTTCATTGTACCATTACACAAAATACCTAATATTTAGACATAGATTACGTGACCAGATCCTCACTGTATAGAACAGAAATTCTTAGCCATAAGCCTTAGAAGAATATCATATTGAAATTCCTGGAAAAATATATTGTAAATTATTCTGTGTATAATAATATGTATCCAATATATATAATTTTAAGTCTATAGAATATATATATATATTTATACAAAATAGGAATGAAGGAGAAAAGATGGTCTTATTATAATGACCCTGTCTGATACATATATGTGTCCCCCTTGGATATAGGAGAAGGAGGCAGAAGAGCTGGCTTGGAGGAAAAAAGTTGGGCTTACGTAAAGGGGGAAGGTGCAAGGAAGGTGTTTTTAGTTTTTCCTTTGTTTCTCACTATCAAAAAATATTTCATTTGAAAAAAAAAATCAAATTAATTTTCCCTGAGTTGACTCTGTTTTGCCTGTGATGGCAACTGACAAGTGATCTCCTTGTCTTTATCTCGATCCATGAGCTTCCTCATCATATTTTATTCCCCTGTCCTTTTGGACAGAGAAAGTAAAAGAGTGGCTGGGTTAGTATCTGGCAGTCAGCTAAGATCGACCCACTACAGCTTAGCCAAAAACCAATTATACAGGGTAAATTATAAATATACTATATTTATTATACTATATTTTAAAGTACGTTATATAAACAGTAAATAAATTTATGCTCTACTATGAACAAAATTATTCACAATAAATAGTGTATATTTTAATTACAGGAAAATATTAATAAAAATTTCTGAAATAAATAATACATACAATTTAAATAAAATTGTTTACAACAATCAAATTAAAATCAGTATACCACATATTTTTACATAAAATTATTAATTAATATTTGAAAATGAGAGGTAATATTTTGAAGGTATTAAAATCTTGAAGTAAAACTTTATTTTTTTTTCCTTTCTCCCTTCTCTTTCCCTTCCCTTCAATACATTATTGATACTTTCATGGCAGCCATTCTAGAGACAGAATAATACAATTTTAATGCAATACCACTTCAGCACTACTTTTCTTTTACTAGTATTCTAGATTCAAGTGGTCCTTTAAAAATAAATCGAATCCTTTAAATATATATTTTTCTTTAATATACTTGAACAATTCTCATTAGTGGATGGCTATGTCCTTCTCAGGAAAGATAAGCCAGCCAGGCGACATGGTGGAGTTGCTCTTTACGTAAGAGAGCAACTACAATGTATAGAGTACTGTCCAAGGGCAGACGAGGAGCGAGTTGAGAGTCTGTGGGTGAGAATTAGGGACCAGGCTGGCAGGGGTGATACTGTTGTGGGTGTCTATTACAGGCCACCAGATCAGAGTGAGGAAGTTGATGAGGCCTTCTACAGGCAGCTGAGAGTAGCCTCGCAGTTACAGACCCTGGTTGTCGTGGGGGATTTTAATTACCCTGATGTTTGCTAGAAGGACTACTCAGCCAGCCAGCCTCAGTCTAGGAGGTTCCTCCAGTGCATTGATGATAACTTTCTGATGCAAATGGTGGAGGAACCGACTAGGAGAGGTGCGCTGCTGGATCTCGTCCTCGCTAACAAGGAGAGTCCGGTTGAAGTGGTAAAGGTTCAGGGTTGCCTTGGTTGCAGCGACCATGAAATGGTGGAGTTCAGGATCTCGTGCGGCAGGAACAGAATACCAAGCAGAATTGCAACCCTGGACTTCAGCAGGGCCAACTTTGGCCTTTTCAAACATTTGCTAGGGCAAATCCCATGGGCAAGGGTACTTGAAGATAAAGGGGCCCAAGATAGTTGGTTGGCTGCTTCCACCAAGCTCAAGATCAGTGCATCCCAACACGTAGGAAGTCAAGGAAGAGAGCCAGGAGACCTGCTTGGTTAAACAGGGAACTGCTGGGCAAGCTCAAGTGGAAGAGGAGAGTTTACAGATCATGGAAGGAGGGGCTGGCCACTTGGGAAGAATATAAGGCTGTTGTTAGAGGATGTAGGGAGGCAACTGGGAAAGCTAAGGCCTCCTTAGAATTAAACCTGGCAAGAGGGGTCAAGGACAACAGAAAGAGCTTTTTCAAATACATGGCAGATAAAACTAACACCAGAGGCAATGTAGGCCCACTGATGAATGGGGTGGGTGCCCTGGTGACAGAAGTTACAGAGAAGGCAGAATTACTGAATGCCTTCTTTGTCTCTGTTTACTCTGCTGGAGGCTGTCCTGAGGAGCCCCGTACCCCTGAGGCTCCAGAGGAAGGCAGGGCAATGGAGGAGTTTGCCTTGGTTGATGAGGACTGGGTTTGGGAGCAATTAAGCAAACTGGATATCCATAAATCCATGGGTCCAGAGGGGGTGCACCTCCGGGTGCGGAGGGAGCTGGCTGAAATCATTCTAGGCCACTCTCCATAATCTCTGCTAAGTCGTGGGAAACGGGAGAGGTGCCTGAGGACTGGAGGAAAGCAAATGTCACTCCAGTCTTCAAAAACGGTAAGAAGGAGGACCTGGGTAACTATAGACTGGTCAGCATCACCTCTATCCCTGGAAAGGTGATGTAACAACTTATCCTTGGTGCCATCTCAAGGCATATCAAGGATAAGAGGGTCATCAGGGGCAGTCAACATGGCTTCACCAAGGGGAAGTCATGCTTAACCAACCTCATAGCCTTTTTTGAGGACATAACAAGGTGGACAGATGAATACAAAGCAGTGGATGTGGTCTATCTTGATTTCAGGAAAGCATTTGTCACAGTCTCCCACAGCATCCTCACGGCAAAACTGAGGAAGTGTGGTCTGGACGGTCAGGTACTGAGGTGGACTGTGAAATGGCTGAGGGAAAGAAGCCAGAGTTGTGGTGAATGGGGCAGAGTCTAGTTGGAGGGCTGTATCTAGTGGAGTGCCTCAAGGATCAGTACTGGGACCAGTACTATTCAATATATTCATCAATGACTTGGATGAGGGAATAGAGTGCACTGTCAGCAAGTTTGCTGATGACACCAAGCTGGGAGGAGTGGCTGACATGCCAGAAGGCTGTGCTGCCATCCAGCAAGACCTGGACAGGCTAGAGAGTTGGGTGGGGAAAAATTTAATGAAATATAACAAGGGCAAGTGCAGAGTCTTGCATCTGGGCAGGAACAACCCCAGGTTCCAGTATAAGTTGGGGAATGACCTGTTGGAGAGCAGTGTAGGGGAAAGGGACCTGGGGGTCCTGGTGGACAACAGGATGACCATGAGCCAGCACTGTGCCCTTGTGGCCAAGAAGGCTAATGGCATCCTGGGATGTATTAGAAGGAGTGTGGTTAGTAGGTCGAGAGAGGTTCTCCTCCCCCTCTACTCTGCCCTGGTGAGACCTTATCTGGAATATTGTGTCCAGTTCTGGGCCCCTCAGTTCAAGAAGGACAGGGAACTGCTGGAGAGAGTCCAGTGCAGGGCCACGAAGATGGTGAAGGGAGTGGAGCATCTCCCTTATGAGGAAAGGCTGAGGGAGCTGGGTCTCTTTAGCTTGGAGAAGAGGAGACTGAGGGGTGACCTCATTAATGTTTATAAATATATAAAGGGTGAGTGTCACAAGGATGGAGCCAGGCTCTTCTCTGTGACAAGCAATGATAGGACAATGGGCAATAGATACAAACTGGAACACAAGAGGTTCTACTTAAATGTGAGAGGAAACTTCTTCAGTGAGGTGACGGAACACTGGAACAGGCTGCCCAGGGAGGTTGTGGAGTCTCCTTCTCTGGAGACATTCAAAACCCGCCTGGACGCCTTCCTGTGTAACCTCACCTAGGTGTTCCTGCTCTGGCAGGGGGATTGGACTAGATGATCTTTTGAGATCCCCTCCAATCCCTAACATTCTGTGATTCTGTGATTCTGTAGTGTTGACAGTGGGAGTAATAAAGAAATGTTTTAATCTTAAATATCCAAGAGTTATCATCTCCAAGTTTTTTATATAAGATGCTGTTGAATGAGTTGTCCAGGGCTTGTTCATACATGTCTGTTTTGCTCCCTTAGCTATTTTTATTGCTGTAGCTGATCTGTATTATCATTTTAACAGCACCATGACTGGCAATTGCTACTTTCAACTTTTCTTTCTATTTCATATGTGTTACGTCTTATGGGCCAAACTTCACTATGCTCCTGTTTGAACTCACAAATTATACCAAGATGTATAGATATAGAAATTGCTACCGGTGGTGCAAGGTCCTACACATGGGTCAGGGCAATCACCAATATAAGTACACACTAGGGAATGAATGGATCAAGAGCAGCCGTGTGGAGAATGGAGTGGGAATACCAGTGAGCAAAAAATTGGACATGAGCTGGCAACGTGTGCTTGCAGCCTGGAAAGCCAATTGTATCCTGGGCTGCATAAAAAACAGAGTGGCCAACAGGTCTATGGAAGTAATTCTGCCCCTCTACTCAACTCTGGTGAGACTCCATCTGGAGTATTGCATCCAGCTCTGGGATCTACAGCACAAGAAAGATATGGACCTGTTAGAGTGGGTCCAGAGGAGGACCACAGAAATGACCAAAGAGCTGGAACACCTCTCCTATGAGCACAGGATGAGAGAGTTGGGGTAGTTCAGCCTGGAGAAGTCTCTGAGGAGACCTTATTGTGGCCTCTCAATACTTAAAGGGGGCTTATAAGAAAGATGGGGACAGACTTTTTAATAGTACCTGTACTGACAGGACAAGGGGCAATGGTTTTAAACTGAAAGAAGGTAGACTTAGATTGGACATAAGAAAGAAATTCTTTTGCAATGGGAGTGGTTACACACTGAACAGGTTTTTTGGAGGTAGATATTCCAGTGTTGGATATGTTCTAAGTCGGTTGGATGGGGCTTTGAGCAACCTGATCTAGTTGAAGATATGCCTGCTCACGGCAGGGGATTGGACAAATGATCTTCCAAGGTCCCTTCCATCCAAAACCATTCTATGACTCTATGATACTATTATTCTAATTTCAGGAAAATAACTCAAAACAAATATTAATTTATTTTATGTATCAAATTTATTGGCTTCAAAATTTATTCCAGTTGGGATATAATTAGATAGTAATGTGCAAATACATTTATGGTGGTTAGGAAACAGTCTTCCTAAATTAAGGATCTAGACTCCCGATGGCCAGTGAAAGGAACAGGAAGCTTTAGAGAGAATAGAAAGCTCTGAGGGAAACTTTGACTTGCTAAAAGTTTGTGCCTATGTTCCTTTTATCTTTTTTATCTCTCACTGAGCAGTTAAAGTCCTGAAAAGCCTTGGATTTCAATATTTGAGGAAGGTATAAAAAGTTATGATCTTAATAACTTGATAACTTGATGAGTTAAGATCAATACACAGAAAAGTAGATAGAGCTGTGAACATGGCTGAGTGTACCAGTGAAGGTGCAGATGAAACAAGAGTGGCCTGACTTGCTGCTCTGGCTGCATAAAAAGCAGGTGGAAAGCCCTTGAGACAGGAACATTCACTCTCATTTTGGACTGTATAAGAGTTGGAGCTCATGATGCCAGTTCCTTCCCCATGTAACATTGTGAAAGTTGTAAGGCTTAATAGCTGAACGAGACTTTTACTTTTAGGATCCTGGCTTATGCCTGCAGTCAGACCGAACAAAGGTAGAGTGAAGAATCCAGGCTGAATCAGTTGTCCATACAGATCCCAGTTAGGACTGCTGATACCGTGAGCTCACCGAGCATTCCAAACAGGATTACAGTTCAAACTGTGTACTTGGGCCAATTCTGGGACAAGTTAAGATATCTGTACTCATTGAAGAAGCCCATTAACCTCAACAAATTTTGTATTACATCTTGTTATGTAACCTTAGTCTTGCTTTAAATGAATTTAATGATCACACATGAAACAATTAATTTAGGCTTTTGGTATCTGTAAACGGATAAGTAGTTACACACTCTTTAGTGTAGCTAATTCATTAAACATACTGCAAGGCAATATTTTTTATTTGAATGATGCTGAAAAGTGTCTGATAATTGAGTAAAAGGTCCTTTATTAAAATACCCTTCACATATACTTTAATTTTCTAAAAGGAGCCTGAAAAAATATTCTGGATAAGAACCTGGCTAAATTAAAAAACAAGCAAACAACCAAACCAAACCAAAACAAAAAACAACAACCAACCCCCCCGCCCCCACCAAAAAAACCAAGCAAGCAAATAAACAACAACAACCACAAAACCAAACCAAACCAAAACCAAACCACCAAGCCAAACAAACACCTTCACGCTCTTTTTGATGGCCTCTAACTCAACTAACTCATTTGTTTTCATTTTAAGACTGCATAGTGAAATAATGGGCAAAGATATTTGCCATTTGTGTATATCATCAGCCAAGAAGTTAAACTGTAAGGAAGTTGAGTGCATGCTGAGGAGGAAGAGCTGTGGAATTTTACAATGAATAGCCAAAAACCTTTCTCTGTCAAACCAAAGACATCTCTAATGAAGATACTTCTGTGTCCTCTGGTAAGAGCTGGTAGTATTAAATGTCTTAAATTATGACCAATGCCATGTGAAAGAAAAGTTAAAACAAATTTGTTATGCATTTATTGTAAGGACATTGCACTTTGCCATTACATTTCGTCATCTTACTGAATGAAGAAAAAGAGGAGAGGTTTGGCTGTTGTGGTATTCAAGAGTTAAGATCTCTTAGGCTGACATAACACTGCAGTTTTGCTGCTTTTCAATAAACATTTTATTTGATGAAATTATTTCAGTGGTGGCACAATGTATGATACAACAGCAGCAGATACACTGAAGGAATACTGTAATCAAAAGTGTTTCTCTACTCCTGGAGCAGAGTACTCTGTTCATTTTTTCAAATCATGGCTATGTTTGATCTTACATAAGTGCAGAATAACTCCATAGAATCTAGTTCTTGGCCTGCACCAAAGGCCAGATTTCTTCTCATCAATTTTATCAGGATGTATTTCTAAAGGATATTTTAACTTGAAGTTTGGATTGAATTCTGGAGGTACCCACTTTCCTTTTTACAAGCAGCAGAGCTTATAGTGACCAGAAGAAAATAGTTGTGCCATTTAACCTTCATAATTTTGGAAATAGTGTGTTTAAGACTGTCTTTAATTTCCCTCAATAATCAAAAGAAGAAAGCAAGCCCTTTCTTTTCAGAGAACAACTCCCCTCCAGATACATTCAGTGATAAGACTGGGTGATTAGATAATAGGTAAGGGAAAATCATATAGACGGTTTGATAATGAAAATGTGGTAAATACAAGAAAATATGCTGGGATTATCTGAGCAGATAACACCTTAGGTTAGTTAAAACTGCAATACCTTCATTGGAAAGCTGAGCTTTAATAGAATAATTGAAAAACATTATTATTATTATTATTATTATTATTATTATTATTATTATTATTATTATTATTACTATTACTATTACTATTATTACTATTTCAATTGAGGTTAATAATTGATAATGATTGTTTAGAAGATGTGTTACTGAATTTCATCATATGGGAAACATGAAAAGTTTATGATGACTATTTACATTCTATTACTACTTGTCTTTTTTACATGCTTTCCTTTTGTGTACATTAGAGTAGTAGCAGCTTTAGTATAATAGAAATGGCAATATGTTCAAAAGACTTTTGAATTATATAATAAATGTACCATTGTCTAATACATAAGGGTATAAGTAGGCACCTCTTCCTTCAGTCAAAGGTGGTGCCATATAAAGTTCAAGAACAGTTTCATGACCTGGATTATAACCAAAACATAGCACTGTCAGCTTATAACAGATACCTAGAATGCTCTGTGCTCAATCAAATTGTGTAATTATATCGCTCAAATATTTATACTCAGGCTAAAATGGCTTTGAAATGATAATACTTATCAGTACAAAGCTAAACATAATGAAATAAATTATCTAATATCTACCAAAAAGACGGGTTTTGCCATAATAAAAGGTCTGTATGATCTGCCGCATTGTATCACTGTATGATCTGAATGGAAAAAAAAGCCTTTGGGTTTGACTGTATGTGGCGTCTGAACAATATATAAAAGCATCTGTGTAATTTCTTTTGAATGTAAATTATGCTTCTAGGTGAGAATTTGATTGACAGAAACAAAATTTAATGACAAATATAATATTACGCCACTGGAGGATAACAGCAAGAATATTCTCTGTGATCTAGAATCTCACTCATCAGAAGTAACAGAGGAAGAGAAAGTTTCATGGATGTCTAATCAATTACAGGAAGAACATATGTAAAAATAAAGGGTGATCCTAGGACATATCATTGAAAATATACATAATAAAAGTATAAATTTCAGTCTATAAAACCCTGATAGAAACTTATATATGGTTTGTTTCTCTTACCTTTTTTTTAACCAGAATAAATTTAAATTTGAACAGATATAAAGGGGAGATGCAGATAAAAAACAAAGACAGTTTAATGTAAACAAACAACAACACTTCAGAAAAGCAAAATTAATCATTAAGCTCAAGTTCAATGCCAGAAAAATAAAAATAGGTATAAACCATCTGTAAATAAATTTAGGCTGAAAATTTAGAAAGGATTCCAACCAGCAGAAAAAATAAGAGACTGAAAAAGTTTTTCTGTTAGATAAACAAGGATGAAAACAAAGGGCCTGTTTTAAAAATAAGTTTTCTGAATCTCTGAAAATGATTATGAGGCAATAACCTGTTCTCAGTGACCCTGGAAACTCCTTCGAGTTATAATTTATTCTTCTTCAGTAACTACAGCAATTTCCAAACTGCAATTTGTTGTACTTCAAGGTCACCAAAGCTTTCATGATAGAGAATTCAAGACAAAAATAATTTGAAAAAGAACAGAAAATGTTTTTATTCTGCTAGACTCACTGGAGCTGTCAAAAGCATTTGTTTGTTTGTTTGTTTTAAGAGGAATAGTTCAATAAGGATTTTAAAATGTATCCTGATTTATTTTTCCCATTCATAGTTTATTAATAATCATTTTTTTGTTGGTTGCATCTATTAATTGACCTTTTTTAGCTCAGCAAATAATAGGGCCAAAAACTGGATGAAGAAAGAGGGCTAGGTAGTTTATTCTTTTAAGTAAATGGCAAAACTTGTGTTGCTTTCTGTAATAAAAAATAAGTTACCATAAAGAAAAAATAATGGTACTTATAAAGAAGTAGAAGGGAATAATAAGTGGCAGAAAGAAAGCAACTCTAAAGAATGAAAGAAAAGTTAGAAATCTTTTTATCTCCAAATAATTAATTGCAAATAATTAATTATTCCAAAAATACATTAAGAAATTCTGCTGTTCAGTCTGAGTATTTCAGTAATACATACATGGACTGCTTGAAATTGACTATTAATTAAAATTTAAAGGTAAACTTTCATGAAATAATAACCTGTTAATGCAGAAAATTTAGAAAAGCAAGGATTACATGTCAGCTGAGACTGCAGAGTCTGATCTCGGTTCTCAAACTCAGTTGACTTCCTATTAGATTACCTTAATCAAAGTTTAAGTTCATCACATCTAAATTTAAGTACTTTAAATATTTCAGAACCCAAAGCTTTCTCTGTTTCTCTGCATGTAATGGAAACCTTCTAAGAGCGTAACTTAGGCATCACGTTCTTGATTTGCTTTGTTTTGGCTTGGGTTGGGTTTTTGATTTCTTTGTTTGCTTGTTTTGTTTTGCTAGATTCACAAATCCCTGTTTAAGCTGAATACACTTTTCTAAAGGTGATGATTTGACTAAACAAAATTAAGTGGGATTTTTTTTGGTTGTTGTTGTTATTTTTAGTCAGTTTCTCATGTTTACTTGAGATATGCAGCAACCTAACAGTGGCAGAAGCTGAGACATTTAGGGGTGCCCATAGGATGTTAGCAACCAGACTTATTATACCAAAGGGCTTGAGTGCCTTTGTATAAAACTGCAAACCTCAGAATGCCACTCAGTTTCAGCCTCGTCTCTGTAATTCCAAATGCTATTACTACTGTAAAACCTGATCTAGACGTCAGTTAGCCACACCACTGCACACAATTATCAATGCTTAACTGATGCAAACTGTATCAACTACAGAAAAATCCAGTCCTGTAATCTTTTAATCATCTATGAGCTAAACAGGGTATTACCAAGTGCGGTTCATTTGACTCTTCATGGTTACCTACATCATGATGAGATGATATATGTCCTGGAAGTTCCTTTTTTCCCCACTAAGAAGAGAATGGATACAAGGAAGAGTGATGGATGAGCTGATTAGGGAAAAGAAACAGTTTGTGGAGAGAGAAGCTGGTAGACAAAAGTGGATTGATCTTTCAATGTCAAATGTAGAAAAAGTGATAGAAACTCAAAAGAATCAATGCTATGATTGGGTCAGGAAAATGAACTGAGCAATATTAAATGAAGAGTATCATAATTATCTATCATGGTATTCTTCATCAAGAAAATAAAAAGACTCTCTCTTCACATAATAGGGAGAAAGGATGTAATTGACTTATTGACAATTGTCATCTTGTCTGCTAAACATATATTCCATATGTATGTTGTTATTTTATTTCCTGCACACGCTCTTTTCACTTCCTTTGCTCTTTTTGGTTCAGTCTTGTTTCTCACAGTCACTAAATATCTGGTCAGATTTAGACTAGATTAGACTAGACTAAAATATTTTCAGTTGGAAAGGACCTACAGCAATCATCTAGTCCAACTGTCCTACTTTAGGACAGACCAAAAGTTAAAGCATATTATTAAGGGCATTGTTCAAATGCATCTTAAACACTAACAGGCTTGGGACTTCAAACACCCCTCTAGGAAGCCTGTACCAGTGTTTGACTACCCTCTCAGTAAAGAAATGTGAAATGCTTCATAATATCAACTCTGAACATCACTGGATCCCAGGGACAAGAGATCAGCACCTTCCTCTCCACTTCTCATCCTCAGGAAGCTGTAGAGAGCAATGAGGTCACCGCTCAGTCTCCTTTTCTCCAAACTAGACAAACACAAAGTCCTTAGCTGCTTCTCATAGGATATGCCCTCCAACCCCTTTCAACAGCTTTGTTGTCCTCCTCTGGACACATACAAGGACCTTCACATCCTTCTTAAATTGTGGAGCTCAGAACTGCACACAGTACTCAAGGTGAGGCCTCACCAGTGCTGAATATAGTGGGACAATCACTCCTTTTGTCCAGCTGTTTATACTGTGATGGACCCTAGGATGTGGTTTGCCCTCTTGGCTGCCAGGGCACACACTGCTGACTCATATTGAGCTGCTGCCAACCAGCACCCTGGATCCCTTTCTGTAGGGTTGCTCTCCAGCCATTCCTCTCCCCATTTATATCTGTGCATGGCATTACTCCATCCCAGGTGCAGAATGCAGTTCTTGGACTTGCTAAATTTCATCTCAGTAATCATTACCCAATGCTCCAATCTATCTAGATCACTCTACAAGGCCTCTTATCCCTCCAGATAGTCAACAAAACCTCCCAGTTTGGTATCATCAGCAAACTTCCTAGGAGAGGATTCGACTTCTGTATTCAGACCATGGATAAATATATTGAACAGAACCAGCCCTGGGATTGAACCCTGATGAGCACCGTTAGTGATCAGTTGGTCATTCCCTCAAGAAGACAAATCTGGAACTTGCCAGTGATAATCAAACCCCAATAGAAATATGACAAAAGTATTAACATAATGATTTTTTTCAAACTGAGACTTATTTGTTAAGATCTGATAGACGTGAGACTTTTCCTCCTATTAGCCTTTTAGCCAAAGACTTTATTAGGCTATTGAGTGTAGATATTGATTTCTTGGTCAATTACTTATAATTTCTTTTTTTTCTCCAGTGCTAGTAAGTTTTTTTATATGGCTATTTTTTGACCTGATGAAATTTATTTGAAGGAAATGAACATCTTCTCTCTGGCTCACACATACATGTCAGTGCTCTCATAGTGCCTCATTCCTATTCATGTTTATAGTATCACTTACTTTCTGCAGTGAGTTTGCTTTAAAGTCAGCCTTTCCTTTTATCTTTTCTAAGCTTGGAAGTAGTTAGTGTCTTCAAGGACCTTATCTTCATTCCCTCTGCTCTTACTGTCTCCTGTTCAGGTCGATTGCTTTTTCTTTCTTTTTCTTTCTCTTTCTTTCTCTAGGATTTTTTTTTTCCAAATCTGTGTCCTCTAGGGACCAGGAGAGCTACTCACACTGAATTTTTGAACTTCAATTCTTCTAAATGGAGGGAATTTTATCTGTAAGCTTCAAGGATTTCTTTTTATTTGAAACATATTGTATAGGCATAGACTCCACCAGAGGTCCATTACATGCAGCTTGCATCTGTCTAAGAGGTATGAGGAGATGAAGGGAGCAATAACCACCTTTGAACTCTGCCCACCAAGCAGCAGGTGAGCAGTGTCAGCCAGGAGTGTGTCAGTCAGCAAAGACTCTTGCCTGCTCCTCTCATCCTCACCCATTAGCATTCAAAATCTTTTCCTTATCACTCATTATGTTGTTATCTCTTTCCTAGTATCCAGCCAATATGAAACATTAATGTAAGAAGTCTTACTCAAGTGTCTTTTCACAGCAGTCACAGACTACATACAGGACCGAGTGTTCAAGCACCAGCACTTCTGCCCAAGGAGGCTACTTTGCACCTCGGGGTTAGAAAGAAGAAGCCAAGGACTTGGGCACGGGAGTACTGAGATGAGTCAACAATTACCTGTGAGTTGAGCTATGTTTATTTACCTTGTATATACTTTTACTGCACTCTTACCTGACTCCATAGAAGACTTTAAAGAATCCACTTTTTACAGTTCTTGGGGTTGAAAAGGCTAGTAAAGCATAGAAAAATAACTTCGTTAGAAGTACTGAAATAGCAGGACTGACAGTGTTGAAAATCAAGATATGGTGTCAAATCTTAATACTTAGAGATTCTCACCAGATGTGGTGATCCATTGGGTCTCCTCAGGTCTGTGTGATCATACATGCTTGTCTGGGTGCACTGCTTCTGTGCTTCAATCAGTGCTTGAAGGTCTATGTGGCTTACCAGAGTTGCTCCTGAAGATGACCTAGTGCTAATCGTACGGGCCTTGAATGCCTTTTTCTTTTTATTGCTGCAATTATTTATTGCTGTAATTATTACTGTAATTTATTGCTGTAATTTTCCCCTTCTCCAGTCTCTCTCCCAGGATCAGACTGATTACTGGGATAGCACAATGTCTAAATCTCTTTCTATTGTTAGAAATTAACAAATCTGTTTTTTACGGTTCCAGGAATATATGGTAGTGAAGCAGTAGGAAGCAAAGACGCATTCTACTTAGACATCTGATTTGTCTTTGGTCAAAAGAAGTACATAAAGTTAAACAATATGATATGTATATTTTTCTGTTGCACTTTCTTACAACAGTTTCTGAGGCTTCTTTTGAGTTGATATCCTCTGAGACCTATCCAGTGCGTTGCAGATCTTAGTTAGAGATAGTGTGAGTAGATTTGAACAAGCACATAACAAAACAAAGCACCAAAATAATTATAATCCAGGTCCCAGAGGTTATATAATGAGGACATAAAAGCATTGCACTCAAATCAATTAGTCCTATTTCTAAGCAGGAATAATCAATTTGGGTACAACAGCGTACTGAGTTTTTGTCTAAATTAGGATATCTTTAAGAACTTATATACAGGTCCATACTCTGGATAAATACCTTTATAAGTCTCACTTCAGTGTAAGAGCCACCATGAGCCTTCTTTCCTCATGCACATACCGAAAAAATGTGGGCAAGGGGTAGACACTAAGAGACAATTTTGACTAACAAATTTCTTTGAGTGGAAAGATGCAGCTCCAAGTACTGATGACTAAAATTATTATTTCCTCAATAATTGTTCTGGTGGTTTTCACCTCATCACTTGTGGACCCCAGGAGAGGTGTTCATGTAACCAGGTTCAGATAATTCATCTGTCCTCCTTCTAAGTCAGACATACTTAAACCTGTTTCAGTTTGGACAAAAATGTGTGATATTCTGACAAATTCTTGCATATCCCGAGCTAACATATTCCTACTTTTAATTAATTTATTAGCTCAGGGTAAGGTCAGCAGTACTGACTTGACCCAAGATAAAGTAACATATCTCAATAGAAGAGTTCTAAGTGTAAGCACAGGTGCTGAATTCCTCAAAAGCCAAGCTACTTATTTTTTAGCTGTTAGATGACTCATCTTAGCCTAAGGTAAAGGTTATCTGTGGTTAAGATGATCTGTGTCCACAAAGTGTCTATTTCTACTAAGTGATAAAGAAGACCCAGGCTGACTATCTCAAACATAGTTATCTACAATAAAGACATCGAACAAGTAAGGCGAATCTCATCTACAGAGTAAAGAGAATTACTTGTATTCTCAATTTTCTGTGAATTTTACATGTAATTTTAATTATAATAGTTTTGAATATCTGAAATAATGAAGATTTTCTTGTCACAAATATTTTGCTGCAGTAATACCTTAGAAGAAAAATAAATACTAAACAAATACCAATGGACATCACATCGCTGTTACATACGTGTGTATTTATAACCTAGTTTTCAAGTCAGTGAAAAGAAATGGGGCACTTTGTTTTCTACTCTTGTTCTTTGGTAATAAAGCTAAATAAAAACGTGGCTTGGGGAAAGCTGTCTTGCATTAGGTTAGCTTATAATTTAAGAGTTTTATAAGATGCAGCATAATTTATTTATATTTTATTACTTCCCAGATTGCAATTAAGAATTATATCTCTGCACACAATGACTGATAATCCCCTAAAGTAATGAACTAAACTATGGCTCCTCTCAAAAACAGGACCCCACTTTGCAATTTTAACAGTAAATTAAACATGGTTCTGGCACAACTTTGATAGTAGTCTTCAGTAATTCTCTACTATGATTTAGGTCATCTTTCCAGTTGTTTATTATTTACAGAGTGGACAATAGCTCAAGAAAGTAATTAGAAATGTGCAATAAAGGGAACCAAAACCTTTTCTATACAGTCATTCCCATTCTGGTAAATCATGATGGTACCTGGAAAGGATTGGCCTAACCTCTACATTAAAATGATCATCATGTGTATAACAACATTCAGCTTGGGTCCAGAATCAGCTTTATATGCTACAAGTGTTGCTAAACACATTACATTCAGAGAGTTTCTGATCTGCTTGTTAAACTGTGGAGGCTGAAACATGTCCATATTGCTCCTGTGGACACATCTCCTTGAGCAGACTGTCTTCAACACAGCACTTGTTAGGTCCCATACTGAGCTCCTGACTTTCTGTGTCTTAATTACTACTTTTGCAAGTTGTTCATTTAGGAGTATTTAAATAATGTGAAGGTGTCACAGCCCAACCGAGTGCTGCTTTTATGAAATGACACTGAGAGTATATGGTTCACGTCTTGGATGTGTCACGAGTGCAGGAGAGTGCAAAGTCTGTTGGAATAGTGCTGGAGGACAGTAGAAAGACGGTGAAAACGGCCTTCAGGGAACAGTTGCTGGAATAAAGTGTCCCCAAAACCATACAAACTGGACATTGTCTTGGACAGAACTTACTAGAGTGAGCCAAATCTGGAAGATGGAGCAATCTAAAAATTAAGCAGGGAGTATGTTCATGGAATTCAATTTTCAAAACTGCTCCCCTGTCCTATCTTGCCAAGCAATGCCTTTGAAGTCTGAACAATACCTTCAAGTCAGTATTAACAGATATGTACAGAAACTTAATCAGTTTTCTCAGAATTCTAAAATTGTTTCTTTGAAATTCTGATTTTTGCATAATTAGCTTATTAGTTTTCCTATAAACATTACTGCTTTTCAAAAAATATGTTTTCAGGACCACATGATGTATGTTGTAACTCCTCTAAAGTACAATTTTGCTTCATGGACTAAGGTTCTAAAGGAAACCCACAGAGTCTTTTACTTGAGAATTATGTAAATTGCACTACATTAACATGACTACAAAATAGAACAATGTATTTTACACTTTTGATTATATATGCCTGATTCTATATTCTTGAGATTATTCTGAGACTAATCATACTTTCTTTATGGTGTCAAAGTCCAGATAAAATTTGGTTACTGACTTAGGAGAGGAAATAAAGATGTATACTCATTAAGAATCAGGTAATTTTTTTGGCATAAGTGTTTGAAATCATATTCCTAATGGAACTTGGTTTTCACACCTCTGTCACTATTCGTGTTTCCTGAGAGGAAAATGTAAAGTGTGATTGATATTCTGGATAGATATAATACAGCTGTTCTTTTTGGCTGTTTCATTGTGTCCAAATGTTTGCAATTTTTTCACTGCCAGACCATAGGTTTGTCTGGCTCTGCTATAGAACGATTTATTTTTTCTTGAGAGGCAGGAATGAATTCAAGAGACATTAACTTTTAAAAAACTTTAATTTATATGAAAATGTCACACCAAGGTTTCTTGTTCATACTAGCTCTGATTAGGGATGAGTGGACAGATGTGTTATGGAAGATTTTGTCTGATATACATTTTCCTGTGTCTTAGACAACAAATTCCACCATCTGTTTAGAAAGTCTATAGTTTCAGTAAGACATGTACACTAATATTCTAAGCATTCCTTAGAACTAAATGCAAAACCACAGAAGCAGTGAACATGAGAAGGTTTCTCTTTCTTTTAATCAGTACTATTAATAGCTGAAGGCCCATATACACCAATACCTCTCCCTGGTGATTATAATTATTTTTGTGACATTTGTTACAGATCTACGACGCCTTATTTCTTCTTATTACCTTATTAATATTTAACATTGAGTTCGAGGTTTTACATATAGTGTGCTAGGTCTAGACTATCAAGTTGGGAAATATTTTGCAAAAAATAAACCACTAATTTGAGAGAATGAAGCTAAAAGAAAGTATGTGGCTTTGCTATTTAAAAAGAAATATAAATAAATATTTTTATTGATAGCCTTGCTTCTGAGATATTAGTAGTTCTTTACTTTGGAGTACAGACATTGAAATTTACTTCTGGAAAAAACAGTAAAGTGTTCTAATTAAAGACTGCATTATAATGCCTGTGGATACACAAGCCAATTTATTTTGTAGAGGAATCCTTAGTTTTTAAATGTTATGATTTCTGAGTACTTCGCAATGTGTTGGGTTTGGGGTTTTTTTGGTTTGGGGTTTTTTTGTTGTTTTTTTGTTTGTTTGTTTTTTTCCCCACAGGTCTAATGAGGCTCCCGTTGAAAATGGAGTTATCTTCAATGGACAATGGAACAGAATCTTAGAGATACTATTCTAACACTGAGGAATCTAAAAACATTTAATTCTAAAGCAAACATAACATACAATTCCACAACCCGTGCTCTCAGCTTTAACTTCAACCTCTGTAGTATCAGAAAAGCAATAAAGCAGTGTTTTCCTTTATGACTATTTAAAAGCTTATCTATATAATCAAAGGCAGGGTGGAGAAGCTTAGATTCTGCTGAAACGAAATGCTGAGCAAGCAACATATTGATCAAACAGGGCAGATCAAGGTCAGAAGTTGCTTAGCATCTTTTTTCTGATAGCTGATGAGAAGGCAAGAAAGAATAATGACTCATAAGCTCATAAGCATACTCAAAATCAAAGATAAGGGGCAAAGAAACTCAGGAATAAACTGAGAAAAAATGTTTTGAATGAAGAATTAGGAGTTCTCCTTATTTGTTTGATTTTCCACATGAAGATAGGTGCTTTCTGTAAATCTTTGGCTGGTGTTAACATACTATGGCCGACTACTAGGAAAATTCATATTTTTAGCTGTATATAATGTTTCATAAGGTTATATTGAATATAGTATAAGCCAAGTATATAGCTTATTAATACAGTGCCAAAGATTAGAATAACATCCCATACACGTGTAGAGAAATACTGTGATTATGAATAGTTTGTGTCACTTATATTTAAACTTAAAAATATAATTTCAAATGTATGTTCTTGCTTGCTCTGTCAAACCATCTGGTACACTCATGTGATCTGAAGATCATAGTACTTTCATAAGGGTTGTTTGAATTCATGGGACTAGGAACAGACTGAAGTCTTTCTACATGTATGTACATACAGAGCTTGCTGAAAAATCTAGCACCACAGAAAGTGACAATCACCATGCTGAGGCCTTTACTTAGTCATAATTCTTACAAAAACTTTAATTTAGCAGGACACCCCTTTTTTACTATCTTGCCTCCAGTCTACGAGCTGTAGTGCATTTCCAGAAAATATAATAGAACCCATAAGTATGGATACATTTTACCACACAATTAATCCATTAAATAGCACAATTCTTTAGATAAATTACTACGTTTCTAAATTCGCACAAGTCTTGTCAAGTGGGAGCTTGCAGTGTAGTTTACATTTTATTTGAGACAGTCATTTAATGATAAATAAAAAGAGTCACAACATCTTTGAGTAGACATTTAACTTGTAATTAAGAATTATAATAATGAAATGCAATGCTTAACAGGGTTTATTTAAATAATTAGGATATTTTGGGTGAAGCGTGTATTACAGGAAATGTGACTGTTCTCACAAAGATCTGAACTGCGCTCAAAACCAACATTATCTTTTGGTTGTATTTTGACCACAAGAATCAATGGACAAGAGCCTTTGGGTATTTATCAGGCCATGTTGATTCAAATTCACAGTCATAATAATGTGACTGGTATTGATTCCTGTGCCTGAAGTTCTCCATGCGATAATGAGAAGTTAGAAAGCAAACTTGAGGTTGTTTAATTCTCTTTGTCCCAGTAAATCCATGCTTCAGATCTGAGGCAAGAGTATGATCAGATCCAGACTTTTTGACACAGAAGTCACTGGCACTTACTTTTGTGGGAGAATAACTGGATTTTGAAATTTTCGGAGACTCTGGATACCTCCAAGTAGACTAGTTGACTTACACTCTTAACACCAAACATCCACTGCAGATCAGGTTCCCTCCTCTCAAATTCTTCCTAACCCTTTGTGTTACTCTAAACTAACTTGTGATATTCAAGGTGAGGTGTTAAATAATTACAATTGTCATTGTATTTCATTAATATTTTCCAGAAAAACAGAAGCCTTATATTATACTGCATGGACATTCTGGGATGTGGGGAGAAGAAGTTGAGTAATTTTTTTGAATTTCCAGTGAAGCTGGGCTTCTGTGCAATCAAGAATGCAGAAGAAGAGTCATGGGGACCAAAAAAATCAGATGAAAATAAATATTACTTTAGTTAGTGCCTACAGAGCTCAACTAGAAAGGATAGGAAAATAGGGGATTGTAGTGTCTCTATGGGTTGTTTCTATCTATCGAAAGACAGATTAATATTAAATCTGCTAACAAGCAGTTGAGAAATCAAATAGACGAGTTGGACAGGAGTCATCTACATGCATAGTTTTATCCTAATTTGCCATTATAAAATCATCCTCTCACCTAGAATATGTGTTTGAGACTCATGAGCTTCATGAGGGTTTGAAATCTCCTTTTAGCTTTCCTGAGTTTTAGCTTTCCTGAGCCTGTATGGTTAGGTTACTATGCAAAGAACAGCTACTACTAACTTATCTTTCTTCATCTCTTTGCTTTTTGCTATGTATTTCCAAGCAATTTGTCTTGAGTAAGTGAGTAGAATTGCCTAAAATGTACCTCTGATTCAACTCAGAGGTTGAGAGGTCCTCTTAAGCAAGAGATGAGACTTGCCCTTGCACTCACCGGTTGTACAGGTTTATGTGGAGAGTCGCAGAATACCTGACCTGTTTATCTTTAGAGGATCCTTGACTAGAGGCCTATTGAAGGCTATTTCTATGATTCCACTAGGGCTTGAAATCTATACTTTCTATTGAGGAATAGAATTAAAATGGTTTTAGTGGATTAATCTCACTTGATTAAATGTGTGTGATGCAGACAGATACATTTATCTGATACTCACTTTAAACTTCTTTTCAACTGAATAGAGATAAAAAAGCACTTTGAGAGAAGCCAAGTAGTAAATGTCCATTCTAAGAATAAATGAATCACCCCAGAAGTGCATTCAGCTACAATAAATGGTGCCAGGGGTGACATGGATGTCTATATGCATCTAAAGTTATGGAAAATTAAACTTAGCCATTACACCTTGACCTTAACTTTCATTTACATTCCTTTAAACAGCATAGATTTTACTGCTATTGACATGAAGGAAAATGCATTTCTGTGGTTGTTATCTCCTTTATAAGAGCATAGTTCCTTTTTTTGCATAATCAATACCAATTTTCTCTAATAAAATATTAATTTTTCACACATTGGCCTTCTTATGTCTTTTTTTTTTCTTATGTCAATTTTAGAAAGAAATTGCTTTTATTTATAAAGAAATTTATTTATAAAGTAAGTGTCTAGCAGAAATACAAATTAATACTCCCAGGAGAGAACCTGTTATTGGGTAAACTGGGAGTTAGAGCTCAAGGTGTGCTACTGATTTTGGAATGCAAGCCACGTTAAAAATAAAACAAAACAAAACAAACCCAACCAAACAAAAAACCCACAAAACATAAATGTGTTAACTTTTTATTAGCTCATTTTGTTACAAGCAGTGTACTTCTCAACTTTTTTGATGAAACTTCTAATTTTAATAGTACCATATGATTTTCTATATTCCAAGGATCAAAAATACTAGTGGGCTCAACTGTGTCTAGTGAGCTATATATAAGAGACAAAATTAGACGAAAATGTAGACAATATGGTTCCGAAAAATATGATATGGAGGTGGCATAATTATTATCTCAGGCAAACAATCAGAATATTCACGGAATTATAATGTTTAGAAATTATTATGTAATTCCTTGGTGATATTTCTTTTATCTACTATAGATACTTCACTTCGCTTTGTCATTGTTTTTAGGTAATGCAAATTAATGAGAAAATAAGAGCAAAAGTGTCTCAGTAGAATAACCAAAAGATTGCATGATTTTGAAAATTCAACCCACTTTTAAATTATCTCAAATGCTTTTTAAATGGTCTAAATACTTGAAGAGGTGGTAGCATTTTTAAAACTGTCACTCTTAATGGACAATTTTAAAGTTATATGTAAAGATTTCATTAGTACCACTGAACTCTATGGACTACGTGACCTTCTACATAATACTGACATCTCAAATCATTCTAGTAGGTGTCAACTGCCTATGGGTTGTCATCATTTTCACTGTATGGGAAGGCTGTAG
The DNA here is from genome assembly GCF_036013445.1 of Caloenas nicobarica. Taxonomy (NCBI): domain Eukaryota; kingdom Metazoa; phylum Chordata; class Aves; order Columbiformes; family Columbidae; genus Caloenas; species Caloenas nicobarica. The sequence goes on from NC_088245.1 coordinate 167,696,797, forward strand.
ATCTGCTCCTGGTATGTCTGTGACTTTTCAGTGAAGTGTGCCAACCTTTAAGATTACTTGATGATATTTTATTTAAAAATAACTTAAGATTCTAGATAATCTTATTGCAGATTGGAGTATTTGGAAATAATTTCTCAGACAAACTATTCTAAACCTTCTATTCCCAAACCCTGTGGAGCTTTTTTGTCTTAAAACACCTTTGCTATTATTTAGGATTAATAGCTTTCTTTAAAATCACAGAATCACAGAATTACAGAATCACAGAATCACAATACATTTGAGGTTGGAAGGGTCTTCTGAAGGTCATCTTGTTCAACCACACTGCACAGGTAGGGCCACTAAGAGCCAGTTGTTCAAGATAGTGTCTAGATGGCTTTTGAATATCTACAATAATGAAGACTCCAAAACTTCCCTGGGAAACCTATTCCAGTGCTCAGTCACCTTCAAGGCAAAAAAAAACCCCCAAAAACAAAACAAAAACCCAGCATATTTCCTTATGTTCAGAGGGAACCTCCTGTCTTTCAGTGTGTGCTCATTGCTTCTATTACTGTCATTGGCCACCCCTGAAAGGTCCTGGCTCTGTTCTGTTTGCAGCCTACCTTCAGGTATTTATACACATTACTAACAATCTCCCTGGGCCTTCTCTTCTCCAGGCTGCAGTCCCAGCACTCTCATCTTTCTTCTGTATGTGAAGTCTTGCTAGTAAAGACTGAGGCAAAGAAGTCATTCAGTACCTGAGCTTTTTCCATGTCCTGTGTAACCCCCCATCTCGTGCAGAAATGGCCCCACAATTTCCCAAGTCTTCCTTTTGTTGCCTCTTCACTTGAAGATGCCCTTCTTGTCATTGACATTCCTGGCCAGATTAAACTCCAGCTGGGCTTTAGCTTTCCTTGCTTCATCCCTGAATGCTTAGACAATGTTTCTGTATTCCTCCTAGGTTACTCATCTTTGCTTCCACCTTCTCTATGCTTCCTTTTTGTGTATGAGTTTAGCCAGGAGGCCCTTGTTCATCCACATAGGCTTCCTGGAATTTTTGCCTTGCTTCTTATTAATTAGGATAAAGGTCTGTTGAACTTGAAGGAGCTGATCCTTGGATATTAACCAGTTTTATTGGGCCCCTCTTCCCTCTAAGAACTTACCCACAGGATGCTTCTGAACAGCTCTTTGAAGAAGTCGAAGTCTGCTCTCCTGAAGTCCAGGGTTGTGGGCTTGTTTTTAACTCTCCTCCCTGATGTCAGGACCTCAGCAACTCTCCTCATTGGCTCCTCTGTCACTTGTAGGAGGAATTTAGCACCAACGCACTCTAGGAAACTTCTGGATTGTTTATGCCTTTCTGTGTTGTCCCTCCAACAGATATCAGGATGGCTAAAGTCCCCTATGAGGACCACGGCTTTCAAACATGAGGTTGCTCCTATCTGCCTATAAAAGGCCTCAATCTAATTGTTCTTCCTTGCTGGGTGGCCTATAGCAGACACCCACTATAATTCCACCTTTGCCTGTCGTCTCCTTAATCCTTAACCACAAGTTCTGCACCAGCTCGTTTTCCATCCTCAGGCAAAATTCCCAACCATAGAAAAATAAATAATAATTCCCATTTGTGGGTTTTTGGCCTCATTTTCCAAGGAAAGATGACTTACAGAATCACACTGCCAGGTGTCTCTGGATAACTCTTGAACCCTCTATCTAGTTTCAGTCAAAGCTGAAAGAGCAGGAAACTTCGAAGACAGGAATTGTCAGCTAGTTTACTAAAGGTCAGCATCTAGAGAAAAAACAAAGATTGTGGAAAGCTTGCTTGGTAAGTGTCAAGGTTAATCATCATATGATTATTTGGAGTTAACCAGACCACATATAGCTGAGAATCATCCTAGGACATGCTTCTTCTTGTCTGACTAGTGCTCAGAGATATCAAAGAAGTGAGATATTACATTGAGGGAGAGTCTGCAAGGAAAATGAAAAATATGACCAATCGGAGGGATTTGGAAGACTGCTGAGAATGTTGCAAACTGACAATGTTATGGACTACAGAAATTACCACAGAAAATAATGGAAAATACTCCATGCTTTCATTAGTTTATCTGATGATTAAATAAAACATTTATTTTAATTTCTAGTTTTCTCCAGTTATTAATTTTGCATAATTGAATCTAACGGAAAAAAACTTGATTGACAATCTTGATAATCAAATTCATTAACAGAGGTTACACAAAACCGAGACTTAGTTTCTGCCTTTCCTCCTTCCAGTGAGTTCAAAATACGATCTGAGGAATCACTGCAGGAGGTAAGAAGTCAGTTTGTGCTTTCATCATGTGGAAATTTGTTTCTGTGCTGTGATTGCACAGATTGGGTTATGTTACTCTTGATGGTAGGTTTTCATCATACACAGTTCTCCATCAGAAGCTGGAAGAAGACTAGCAACGGATTTTGCATAAGGCATCCAACAATCCTACTGTTTCCTAACCAAGGGTGCATCTGAACAAATGAGCTGTAGCTTGAATTAAATAGTACTCATTTGTCACCTAAGCTACATTATTCCTGCTGAAGTTCCTTTTGATTATTAGCACTATACTGTTTCCAGGGATTTAGGTAAACAGTGAATAAAATAGTTAAGTACCTGAGTGCATTGAATTATTAAATCTCATCTCTACTGAAACTGATAAACTGTTTTGGTCAAGTTTTCAAACAAGCTGAAAGCAAGTAATTTGGTATCTTTTTTAAAGGGAATCTTGAAATCTTAAGTTGAAACTGTATTAAAAATAAAACCCTAATGTACTGATACTCACAAAACAGAAAAAATAAGTGGTTTTCATGTTACAGATGATGGCGCTTTTTTGTGATACCATTTCAAGAAAATGTGTAAAATAACAAGTAAGATCAAAACAAAAAAACCCTCTCTCTAGTGAGTATAAAAGCTGTAAATTTCCCATGGATTTGTAGCTTATTTTGAAACCAGTGGGAAACAATGACTGTAAAGAATAAAAACCATGTTGTTCACTTTTTGTAAATGTGTATTAATAATCAGATTAAAACAATAATATTAGGAATCTCAAAATGTGATTTCCTGAAATCTTGAATCAAAATTTCAGATGTATTTCAGAGTTTCTGTCCACGTTAAATCATACATATTCTGGTTTAGTTAGTTGATGTATTTCCCAGTTGTGCTCCCTACAAACTGAAATATGGAACATAACACAAGCTGGAAGGTATTCGTGTATTATGAAATAAGGTTTGTAATCTTTCACATAAAATAATACATGTCTATGTATATGCGTGTCCATGCATGCACTTATATAAGCATATTCATTTATTTTTTTATATATATATATATAGGTATATATATATTTTATTTCCCTTCTCCCATTCAACAGCTAGTGCAAGCTATTATCTTTCTGTGGGGGCTACATGGAGCTGATTGACCAGTATGAACTACCTTGTCTTTGGAAGACAGCTCTGGGCACCCAATGTCAAAAGAAGACTCTACACTGTACCCTAAATACCAGGAAACAGCTGTTTTTGCCTTTGAATTGCTGCCTTCTCCATGAAGTGAAAAAGGAAAGAGAGAAGACAAATCTCAATATATCAGCATTTTTATTGCTTATTATCTGACCCCTTCCTTCTGAGCATGTGGGCTTCCTGACATACATTTCTAATGCATTTAATTTCATTTATAAATTGTATAATAGTTATTTATGACATTTCTAGAGGGCAGAACCAAAATGTTTCAGAGTTGAACTGGTAGGATTTTATGTATTTTACTGAATCAAAGTCTTCAATTCTTTCAACATACCAGTTTTATAAACTAATTACCAACATAAAAAATTACTGAGGATTGGAAAGTATTACTACTTTTAGCCTGAAAATCAGCCAGACTTCATATTCTTCTTGGACTATTGTAATTAGGAGAAGTAGTTAATGATGGGATCATGTATTTGCTTGACACAGTCATTTTTATTCAATAAAAAAAAATAAAGTGCTGTTTCTCTCAGAACAAGAGTAAACAAATTATAGAAGACAAGTTCCTTTCTCACATCCTCAAGGGATTTTCAGGCAGAAGCTGACCTAAAAACTCATCTCTGGGTTCTTTTCAGGACAATGCGCATTCTCCTTCCCCCAGCTGTGTTCAGACTGTCTTATTCTGTTTCTCACTACCACTTTCATTCACAACATGTACAAACATAACCCTGGATCGCTACTCAACAATGTCTGACAGGAAAAAAAAAAATCTACAAAGCTTTAAATTACTGAATTGACTTACATATTTGGTTTCAGTAATTACATGTTTCCCTTTTGGTTTGGGGGCCATCTATTGTTTCTTTCAATTAATCTGAACAAAAGGCAACTACTGACCTCAAGAGCTTCATGAGTTTTGCTTCCAAAGTACATATTAATGCACTCATAAGTGGAGAATAGAGGCTAAATAAACAGCAGTCTTGCTTCCTGCTTGCTTCTTTTCTGAATTTCATGCTTGTAATACGAAAAATATATGTTCTATTTTTAGACTTGTAAACAGTCAGTTGTATGTTAGCTTATAGATTACTGATCAGCTGCTGTCAGCTTTTGTTCTGCCTTATGAATGAACTTTAGTTATTGGAAAAAAAAAAAGATATAATGCCAAATGAGCCAAAACAGGTTTCTTTGGCTTTACCTATGAATAATATTCTGCCCTTAGCATGCTTGGTACATATTGCAATCTAAAATACAGTGACAAGAATGAGCTATGCATTATCAAAGCTTCAGAAAAGAGTTTTTTAGTAGTTTATTATCCCATTAAAAGGATGCATAAATTGGATATCTAATTTAGTAATGGCCCATTAACTCTTTTCTGTGTTAATAACATTATGAAAAAAGGGGCTTAGAACACAAAATCTTTTAATCACATTGGACAGCTACGGAAGTAAATTAGCCCTTCATTCTGACAACCATATTTTTTTAGTAGGGATGGGGCTATTCTATAGGCAGCGATCAGTGCCAGGCCTGTGACAGTAGCAGTCATTACCTGCATCCAGTTGTGCCAAAAATGAACCTGTGATTTGTCTCCATTATGACTGAAAATTGAAGCTGCCTCACACTTTATTCAGCAAATGAAATGTGTTAACATCTGACTGTGAAATGCTACTGGAAAAAAAAAAGAGCATAAAGAAAAGGAAGTTACGAAACAAAGATAAGAAACAATGCCTACTCTTCATAAAATATTCTGTCATTATGAATTTTCTCCATTAGAAAAATCAGGAATTCACACAACAGGCAGACACTGCTACATGAGTACTCTCTACTGATGTTTTTGTTGATTATTATTTACAATCTGTCTTCAAGATGATATATGAATGTAATCTCACACAGTTTTTTTGTATATGTATTCTCCATCCTTGTTTGTGATGGAGAAGACATTGGCATAAACTGCTTGCTGGATACAGACCAATTAAAATTTTACTTATTATTTTACTTATTATTATTATTTTTCTTATTATTTTTACTTTTACTTATTATTACTCATTATTATTTTACTTATTATTTTAAACAATTAATTTCCCATACTAGAATGAAGCAAAGATGGGGCCACAGAAGCGATTTTTCTTTTTCCAGTCACAAGATTTTTAGAAATCTTTAGAAATCAAAAGATTTTTAGAATAAAATCTTTTAAGAAATATCAACTTTCACCATTCATTGCAGTTAAAATGACATTATAGAGCTGTCTTTGTATAGATGTGTACCACCTGAAGTACTGAGTGGAAATACACCCATGAATCTTGGTTCTATGTCTACAGGTTTCAGTAGGAGGATTTTTTTTAATATTTCAGTAACTATTGGATAAATCTCCTAGTGAGAAACTGACTTATAATGTAGAAAGGATAACTCAATACTTACTGCAGTAGTTGTAGTTATTTCAGAGATACACATTGTAAGGGAAAGTTGAAATTAATCCCTTGTGGAATTATTCATTATCCTAACTTTTTCAGTGCCTACCTTATGATGGCCAGTATGAGTAGCTAGTTAGATCATAACAGCATGTCTGCAGGCTGGGTTGAAAAAGTGTATTCTCTGTATATCCTATAAATTTTGTGCGTTCTACTGGGACATGATCAGATAACATTTTTTTCTGCTTTCTTTTTCTAGCTTCTTGATGTTTTTTACAGTTAACCCTTTTTTGTTTGACAGAATGAGGAGCTTGACCAGCTAAGAAAGAAAAACAAACACACAAAAAAACCCAAAGAACATCCTTGTTACCATGAACTAAATGTAAAAAATAGCTCATAAAGAATTCACAAGTCAGTGATGTTAATAAGTCCCATCTCAAAACTAGCCAATTTGCCCTCAGATTATCAAGAGGCGACTGTAATTTTGGGGATTCACATTCAGAATAAAACTACAGGCCTTGTTTGCAAAGTGTACAGGTTAATACTGGCATTGTCTGAATCAAGAAATCATGATGAGAAATCTTTAACAAAGCATAAAAATTCATGTCATCAGAATATAAACTTCAACAATTTTAAGAGCTGTGGAGGGATATTTTTTTCCCTATTATTATTTTAGCACAATTGCAGAATATCACAAAATACGGAAGTCATCCGAGCCTGTCTGAAGAAGTCTCCTTTACAGTCAAGCAGGTTGCTCGTTCCAGTGAACTACTCCAGAACTAGAGCAGGAGAACAGGAATCATTCCCCCAGCAGCCATGTTTCTCTTCGTGTGCACTGAACAGTAACAGGTAACTCAAATGCAGATGTCCCATGTATTAATGTTTCAAGATAGTAGAGAAGAAATCCTCCTGCAGGTATTCATTTTTCATAGATAACCAGGAACTGTTTTGAACAGGCAGGTATGCACATGAACGAATACTTCATTTCTGCAGTTCAATTCTGTTTTCTCACATAATTAACATACACAAAAATATCTCATAAGTGACCTCATATCCTATCATGCATGAGATTCTGGAAGATGCAGAAGCAACCTCTCTGAAATTTTCCTTTACAGAAGCATTCCTGCAAGCTTTTAAGTACTTCATTACTTAAAAGTATCTCAGACTGCTAACTGTGAAAAGCATCTTTCAGCACTATTGTCTTATATACCAAAATAATCAACCCACTTCTTTACAGATGAAGCTGTGGGACTTTATGGTATGCCTCTCTTAGAACACACAGACATCAGAACATTTATTTCAGTCTGTGACTTCATATGCTTAGAGCAGTATCAGTAGAAGTAAAAGCTTTTTCTTCTGGAAAATATAATCAGATTGATAAAAAGTGGACCAACACATTCTGATGATATTTAAACCTACAAGGAATTCTGTCTTTTTTATGTCCATTTCCTTTGTGCTGATCTGATCTTACTACTTCTGAGATCCAGTTCACCTAAATTTAGGCACATAGATAAATGACATAGGTAAGAGGTTGTGACCTCTCTCTGACAACTTTATTTGCCTTGACAGAAGAACTTCAGTGTTTCAAGGAACTTTTACCTGGATACTAAAATAGCAGAAAGTTAGGTACTGAAATTAAGTCCCTAATTCCAATTGTATTGTTTGTTTCAATATATATGTACAGGCATGTATGATTTGTATATCTAAGACTGTACAGTTAGAATTAGTCACCTAACTTTTCCCATTTTTTTTTGTTTGGTTGAATTTGGCTTGGTTTGGCCATCCTGTTTTGTTTATATGCCATCTATAACAACAGCAATGCTCTAGACCCTTCTCCAAGTACTTATACTGAAGTGTTTCTATGTCTCTTCAAGCATAAGGCAGAAGAATTTGTTATTAATATATTTTTGGATAGGATCATGGTCCAGTTCTGAAAAAAGAAACAAACAGAACTCTATGCATTATCATCTACAATGGGATAACAGAAATTATTCGCATTATACAAACTGTTCTAGCTGTTTTTAACCTTTGCTCCTAAATCTTCACTTCTAGATCCTCATGCTTTGATCATTTCAGAAACCTTTATGTACTATTCAGTTTTATTGTTTCTTGAACAGTACTGTTCTACAAGATCTCTTCTTATCATCTTGAACAAGGGTGCAAATATTTCCCTGTTTGTACTGGAAATGCTTTAATTAATAATCTCTTAAAAGTCTCTATACATCATTTCACGCTAGTGACATATAGTTATTCAATAATGAGGGAAAATGTATTTTTGTCTTTCTCTGACGTTTCAAATCATAATTTCATGTTTTACCAACACAAATTTATTATTTTCTAAAAAAATGTAATTCCATTTTGTAATATTAGTTTTAATTTCATTCCTATCCATTAATTTCATTCCTATTCCAGATTAACTAATGAGTGCTAGACCACTGAGTAAAATGTTATTGGCTGTATCTTGATCCTTTTGGGAGAAAAAAATAAAATAAATTCAACTTACTCAAATAATAATTAACTGTTTCATATAACATTGTTGAATATCATGTGATATTTTTGGTAGGGAAGGCCACTTGCTGTTTTCTAGCACTGTTACAACTTAGCTGTCGCAAAGTAATTTTGATAATATACCACTGATATTGTTGTAGCTAGTAGATATTAATAACAAGTCACGATCTAAGCATCATATCTGTCTGTCTGTACAGATACAGTTATTTCTTCTAATATATTCTTGCAAAGTATTTGATGATCTTTGAACAAGTATGTGTCTGTGACTGGGCTATGCTAATAAAACATTAATTATGTTATAGACACCAGAGCTTGGAGGCCATCGAGGAAAACCAGGAGACTGTAACAAAATAAAATCAATGGATTATGTCAGAGACCTTGAAAGAGCAAGCACAGTGTTCATACTGATCACTAAAGGAATGCAATTTAATAAACCAGATAAAAGCAGTTTTAGGGGTAACTGATTAAGAAAGAGTAAGTGAACACTAGTGACAAACATCTGTCTCCAAGTGTACCCTAGAAGGAGAGGGAAGGAGCCACCACCACAGACATTGTCATAACTCATTCTGGTGAGAAAGTGGAAGGCCAAGATCCTCCTGTTTCCACTCTTCTTCTTGAGCAAAATTAGAAACATCAACTGTAGTATGCCAAGGAGGAAAGAAAGGATACAACACAGGACAGAAGAGATAGGTAATAAAAAATTCTGCATTTATCAGTTTTAACTGTATCATAATGATACAATGAACTGTAATAACTGAGTGATTTCAAATAAAAGTATTAGTAATATTCTGATTGGACTAGTAATAATTATTTAAATAGATTTTTAGGATTGTAATTAGACTACCGATAAATTATCGGTTTTGTATATAAGGTTATTTTTACTGTAACCCATTTAAAAATCACTTTTTTTTTCTGAGACCCTCCCTTTGAGAACTGGCTGTTAAATGTAAGAAGAAACATGGCCTACTGATTCATATTCTCTTAAACTATGCATATTCTATTTTAGCTAGATTTTAAACATGAAATTAAAAAAACCTCCAACAAAACAACAACAAAAAAACCACTTGTCCATGTAAATAAAGTATATTTAAAAATATTTCCTCTTCTTTTTGCCTTTTTTTTTTTTTCCATTCTATCTGAGTTACATATTAAAGGAATATTGGAATTTATTCAAGCGCAAAGAAGTCCCTTGTTATTTTTTTCTTTTTTCCACAATGCTATTAGTAAAACTTAAATTGCAACACCATCTTCATTTCCAAAGAGCTGTAACCCATCAAAGCAAGGTTCATAGGTAGTCAGTATCAGCACACAGTGTTCATACTGAGTCATTCCTTAAGGGGAAAAATTGCAATTGAACATCGCTGCATTGAATGTATGTTGAAAATATTTGATTAGATCTGTAAAAATTATGGATACAAATTATGGATAAGTATGTATAACATTGTACTGAACAGACTTTCTGCATCATCATATTCAGTTCCCATTACCTTTGTGCGCCACAGTATATATTCCTATCACACAGTCTCATTATGGAACCATGTAGGTATGTCTTAATTCAATAAATTCATATTGATTTATACTTGCCGTGGATCTGGCTCAAACAATTTTGAAAAGACTAACTTTTTTAGCAGCTTTATGGCATGAGAGTCCTGCAAAGAATTTAACATTACACACTTCATGACAGGAACACTTATGTTTCCAAGTACTCATTTATACTTTAACAGAAATTCTTGGGAAAAAAAGAGTCACACTTTTGCAGAGCTCACCACACAGACAAATAAGCTTAACAGGCTAAATTGCTATAGCAATCACTTCGAAGAAATTTCATCCACTTTTTGATGTAATCCCATAGAGCGAATTATTTCCATATCCAGATGGGCTTTTTTTCAGCGGTGTTCGCGCTCATTCTTGATACTACCAAATGTGAAAAATAGTATCCTGTAGACAGAGCTTCCTCTGATTAATAATAATTTAAAAAAAAAAAAAAGCGATCTGCCATCTTTTAAAAGATGCTCCATACAGAGCTTTAATGAATACATTATTTCATTTAATATCATGTTGCATACATAGATCTCCAGGATAACGAAGAGTTGTATATGCTAATCTAGGTTACAATTTTAAAGCAGCTTAAGTGTTTCATTTTAGAATATGTAAAGCATTACAGAAAGATGTTTAAATGGGGTGGAATTTGTAGCTAATAATTCTGTGGGGGCAAAACCACATCTGCTATTCTGAATCACAGCTTGCTTTCAATGGAGAGGAGGATGTTGGTTATTTCCAGACAGGAGCTGATGAATGACATATATCAATTTTTTAGTTTAGTCAAGGTAAAACTCTTCAGAAATATATAAGAAAATATTAGTAATGAAAAAAGAGACTGAAAGATGGATGATTCAATATAATCCTCAAATCCTTGTAATTCAGGAATATAACCCTGAATTATTTTCAAGGTTTTGAAGTTGCAAATCAAGACTTCTAGTCTCACAATTTTTGTGAAGATTTTACTACATTTGTTGTCTGAATGGTAGAAAAGCAGAGAATAGCTAGAGACTGTAGGATTGTTCAGAATTTTCTCAGTGTTAATAGGTTTGTGCCCTTGCCCAGACAGCTGAATATCAGCTGTGCTGTGCTTATATATGCTTATGTAAATGTAAGTTTAAGCTCCCTGCAATTGCTCTGGCTGAAAAATAACTGCAGAATAATGGTTAAAAAAAATAAAATGCAAGACCAAGCACAAGTACAAATATTGGAATTAACTACTAGGGGACTCAGTTCTGACACATGCAATCTTACAAAACTGTACATTATTAATATGATTTTACATAGAGCTCTAACATAGCTTTATAGAGCTGAAAAATGCAAGTACTTAAGATGTAAATCATGAGACATTTCTGTTTCATTTCATTACGTTTTCATGAATTACTTCACTTTGTTGCTAAGCGAGCTGATAGCATACTTTATTTTGGTTTAGTTTTCCCCATATACAAAGAGAAGAAAAAGAAAATGGCACTCCATTTTTTTTAAAAAAATTCAAAATAATTTATAATTACAGCATACTAAAAATTCATGCTCTTTCAGCTTTCAGTGTTCTTAGAATGACTGTAATTGCAAAGTATTGTCTTTTTTTTCTGTTTAATACTGATTGTCTGTAACCAGAGATGTACTTTGTCAGGGACAAATGGAAATGGCACTAAGAAAAAAGAAAGATCACATTTTTTTCCTCAGGATCTCTTATGTTTCACAGAAAAAAAATCAAACATTGAGAAACACAGCATATTTAACTATATTTCTGACATGAAATGCTACAGACAGCAATTATCACTAAATAGCTCTGCAAAGCTTTATTACCAGTGCAAATATATGAGTATACAGGAATGCTGCAGTAAGGTCAACTCAGCACATGGCTGAGAGGGAAAGCCGGTTGTCAGTTTTAATCACAGATAAGCCCATACAGCCTTCAGAAATGGTAGTAATCTCAGTTTCTCTAGAGTTTCTCTAGGACTGTATAAACTCGAGACTGTAACTACTCCTACATTTATACAGTCCTAAAATTACATTTGCCCCTTGAAGGCCTTGAAGGCCTCCCATTCTGTGAGAGGTGCATTCCACTGGGTGTCAGAAGACCTGGCAAAGGACTGACCATTCCATGGCCAAAAAACCTGAAGTTCCATGGGTGACACCAGTCACATAGCCACGTGTTGATTAGTTGAGTCTGCCTGTTCCATTCTGTATCCCTGCTTGTCATACTGAGTGCTAGTGCGCTCATGATAGTCTGTTCTACATTCTCATTAGATTATATTTCTAACTGTCTTCTACGTGAATGGTTTCCCTGTTTTGAGTCTCTGTGTATGAACATCACATTAGACCAATCAGTAATCAGGACAAGAGTTCTGGGCGTCTGATACTGTGGAATGTGGTGCTCTGTATATGCATTTGTGTGAAACTACTAGGGAACTTCAAGCTGGTGATCTTCTTATATTTGGAATAAAGGTCACACAAGGTAATGGGACAAAAAAGATGGGAAGAAATAATTAAGTGAAGCTCAGTAGAAAACAAATATTTTCCTTTGACTTCCTTGGAATTTTTACTGGGAAAATACTTGTCTGAGCCTAAATTCTGAACATTTTCCTACTCTATAAAATAAAGAAATATCTTGCAAAGATAGAAATGCCTTCCAGGGGATAAATGCCTTTTGTTGAATAAGAAAAACACATTTTGACATAATCATATCTTGACTCCTTCTATAGAGAAAGACTCAATGGAGTACTGAAAATGCTGACATTAACTGCCATTCCAATCAACTGCAATTGTGTCGGAATTTCCCTTCAGGTCTCCTCAGCTCAAAAAATAATTGTTCTAATATTTCCATTGAAGAGGCTTCAAATGTTTGTATGAAAATCTGGTTAAAGAAGTAAGAATTTATATATGAAAAGAATCTGGTGTTTCTAGGTCAACTGTGTCAAATCTTTATATTTATGCCATAGCTCACAGAACCACAGAAGGCTTAGGGTTGGAAGGGACCCCCTAGACGTCATCTGGTCTACCCCTCCCTGCTCAAGGAGAGCCATCCAGATCATGTCCAGATGGCTTTTGAATATTTCCATCGATGGAGATTCTGCAGCCTCCTGTATATAGAAGTAGGGTTCATATATATTTAATATATATGTATTATAGAGGTAGAAGTCATGTACGTATAAACATACAGATTATAGTATATATATATAAAAGCTGCATATAAATCATACCAATGTACACCTTAAACAATGCCTTTAAAAATATATATTCCTGCAGCATGTTCAAAAACTATTTTTTTTGCAATAATCACATTGATACTGAGGTTTTCCGAACTAAAAAAAATGCACTTTCACAGTTTTCTTTTTACCAGTCTTCTCTAAGCAGAAGTAAGTTTCACCACTAGTGACTTGACATAAAGACACTTATTGATTTTTTTATAACATAAAAAAAAAAATAAAAACAACAACCAAAAAACCTAACAGCTACAAGTATGAAACTGCTATAGTCTACATCCTAATACAATAAGAGGCAAGTAGCAATAAAGCCTACACTCCACTTAGTTATTAATGTTTTGGAAAAGAACTGGTTTCAGATAGTCCATCAGCTATGACTATGTTGTTCTTTGCCATTAGGCAGACCAAAAGATTATTGTTCAGTATTAAAACACTGTTGATCACCTTTAGAGTTTCAAACAATTCTGTTTTCACTATGAAACTATACTGTCTGGAAAGTCTCTCAAATATTTAACCAACTAAAAATTCTAAATCCCTTCCTAAAATGAAACTATGTTGAAGTTTATATAAACTGCATCTTGCCATCTATAATTTTTTTATTATTATTATTTTAATGGTCAATATGAATAGACAGTGTCACCAATGATTTCTTTGCCTGCTAATGGTATTATTCCAAAAAAAGACTTTTACAGTTTTTATTCAGTTTTTACCCCTCTCTTTTGTCTTAAATATAATGGGAGTTGAGATTCACTTCTCTGAGGGTAAAATCAAATTGAAATTTTAGAAACATGATTGACTCAGGAGTTTAATATATAACTCCTCAAAATGTAAAATATATGCAGTTACATGTAATTTAAAACCTGTGTGTGTCAGTGCGCTCTAGTGAAAATTCCTACAGAATACAGGTTCATCTCTGACATAAAATGTGTAGTGTAAAATGAAAGGATTATTAGTAGTGTGTGAAGAAAAAATAGACAATTTGGTCCAATTTACATATCTCTGAATAAATACAATATGATTATTCATTTACTTATAACGTTGATAAAGGATATATATGTTTTTGGTGTGTCTGTATGTTCATATATATACGGCTGTATATTTGTAGTACTTTTGATAAGGTGTCATAGAAGTTTCTTGATTACTGAAAGGAAAATCTGACAGAATTTACGTTCACATTTAGAAGAAAAAGAAAACAAAACAAAACAAAACAAAAAACAAAACAAAAAAAACAAAAAAAAACCCCTCTAAACAACAACAACAAATTGAATGACCAGTTTAGACTTGGCGTTTAAATAAATTACTGATGGACTGTGCCTTAGGGTTTGATTTTTGATGTTAAATTTTAAATTCAGTTGTTCATGACTCTGATGCTTGCTTATTCTTGAGGACTCAATGCTTCTCAGATATTACAGTATTCTCAGATATTACAGCTTCTCAGATATTACAACACATTTTTGCAAAGTGTCTTAAACTTTTTATTCCTTTAAAGGTTATATTTTTTGGGGAAAATGTATTAATCTTATAATTATAAAATGTACGTATCTGGGCAAAGCTGAAAGGAATACTAATTATGAACAAAATTTAGTTTTCTATCTACTTATTGTCTGTTTATTTTATAGTATGTTGTATGATAACAATTATACTATTATACATTGCATAATAACATATCAAAATTTCATTGTGAAGTCAATTTGGTAAACAAATAAACCAGATCAGAATCAGTCTTTTAAGAATATGAACATTTATTCCTAACAAAAATGGGATGTTGACTCTTGTGGAGTTTTCTTGAGAAAACCATTAGATGTTTATTATTCTTTATGTAACCGGGGGTTCAGTCATTCTCGAGGTCTGGTATGAAGAATAAATCTTTTCTCAATTAGGTTAGCAGGGACTAAATATTTTTCTGTCTTCTCCCTTAAAGCTTGTAGCCTAGTAGCATTTCTAAGATTAGCTGACATTTTCACTTAGTAAATTCTCCATTAATGGTGACAACAGTTTATCCTGTTTTATTCTGATGGTATTCTGTAGTTTTTAGTTGTTGACTATCTTATACTAAAGCTCTGAAGTTTGCTGGAGCGTGGGTTTGCTTAGGCTTCATGACTGGGGCAGCATGAGTCTGTTGCCAGAACTGAGGAAGTGATGGAGTTACCATACACAATTTGTAAACATTCATTAAGGCTATTGAGAAGTATGGCTTAGTGCACACTCAGGTATCCTGCTGGCTCAAATCTGTGGGTTTGGGAGCTACACAGTATGTTCTAGAGGAGCATATACATACTCAGTCCTCAGCTTTTCCATCAAGTATTCCACAAGAATAAGATTTTACTTTTAAAATAAGTTTTAAGTCCTGGAATAGTTTGTTTTAAAAAAAAAATGTCAAAACAACGCAAACTCAAATAGCTAAAGATTTTCCAATGAACTGATGAATTATAATGATATGCCTTTAAAATTCTTTCTTAAGGAAGATCTAAGCTTATTCTCCCAAAAGATGTAAAAAACAAAGAGGACATGGCACATTCATCTCCTAATTCCCATTATTTAAATATAAGGATTTTTACTCTGTAATATGAATGAAAATACATTACTTTGATAGTATCTAAAAAAGTATTATACTTCACTGAAGACTTCTAGAATGTGAAGTTAAATGTGTGAATCACTTCAATAAAAGCAATTCAAACCAATCCCCTAGTTGTATATAGCTGTCAGGAGGTGAGAGAAATTTAAGTCTAGATATTATTATTAATATTTTATCTCTGTGATGAGATAGATGAACATTTAATTACAAATATTAAATTGAACTTTTTATCAATAAGAAGACTTATGCCCCGATCTGCATCTCAATTTGCTTTCCAAACAGAAATTAGACTTGAACATAATATATTATTGTAAAGTAGAAATGGCTATATGACCTTCATGTTTTCTAAGAACTCTCTTAATTGGTTAGGTGTGATATTCTCTCATTATTCTTACCTTATATTGAGACTGTCAGACTCACAGTGTCTTTCATATGAATAGTACACAATAGAAAAGACCAAAACAAGCATAATAAAAATTAAGGTGAAGACCCAATAAAACAATGTGCTTTGAAGTCTTACTTTAATGACTTACATTCTTGCCTTTTCACATTTCAGTAACTGGAAAGTTCAATGTCATTTGAACTTACTGAGCAAATACTTACACTGTTCTATTAAGGAATTTAAATTTTGCTTCAGTTATAGGAGGTGGCTTTACCCTAACAAAACTTTTAACTCTACACAATGAAACTTTATAGGCTTGCTCAAGATGCAAGGTTTTAGGGGGACAGCATGTAACATCTAAGCAGTTTTCAGATTTATTTCTAAAATATTACATCTGAGAGATGTTTTGAATGCTATTATGAACAAGCATTACATTTCTCCTCCTACATTCATAGCTTACGAACTTTTCCATCTCAGAATCACAGAATCACAGAATGTTAGGGATTGGAGGGGATCTCAAAAGATCATCTAGTCCAATCCCCCTGCCAGAGCAGGAACACCTAGATGAGGTTACACAGGAAGGCGTCCAGGCGGGTTTTGAATGTCTCCAGAGAAGGAGAATCCACAACCTCCCTGGGCAGCCTGTTCCAGTGTTCCGTCACCTCACTGAAGAAGTTTCCTCTCACATTTAAGTAGAACCTCTTGTGTTCCAGTTTGTATCTATTGCCCATTGTCCTATCATTGCTTGTCACAGAGAAGAGCCTGGCTCCATCCTCGTGACACCCACCCTTTATATATTTATAAACATTGATGAGGTCACCCCTCAGTCTCCTCTTCTCCAAGCTAAAGAGACCCAGCTCCCTCAGCCTTTCCTCATAAGGGAGATGCTCCACTCCCTTAATCATCTTTGTGGCCCTGCGCTGGACTCTCTCCAGCAGTTCCCTGTCCTTGAACTGAGGGGCCCAGAACTGGACACAATATTCCAGATGAGGTCTCACCAGGGCAGAGTAGAGGGGAAGGAGAATCTCTCTCAACCTACTAACCACCCCCCTTCTTATACACCTCAGGATGCCATTGGCCTTTTCGGCCACAAGGGCACAGTGCTGGCTCATGGTCATCCTGTTGTCCACCAGGACCCCCAGGTCCCTTTCCCCTACACTGCTCTCTAATAGGTCATTCCCCAACCTGTACTGGAACCTGGGGTTGTTCCTGCCCAGAAGCAAGACTCTACATTTTCTCTTGTTATATTTCATTAAAATTTTCCCCGCCCAACTCTCTAGCCTATCCAGATCTCGCTGGATGGCAGCACAGCCCTCTGGCGTGTCAGCCACTCCTCCCAGCTTGGTGTCATCAGCAAACTTGCTGATAGGACACTAAATTCCCTCATCCAAGTCATTGATGATTATATTGAACAGTATTGGTCCCAGAACTGACCCTTGAGGCACTCCACTAGATACAGGCCTCCAACCAGACTCTGCCCCATTGATCACAACTCTCTGGCTTCTCTCCTTCAGCCAGTTTGCAGTTCACCTCACTACCCAATCATCCAGTCCACACTTCCTCAGTTTTGCCGTGAGGATGCTGTGGGAGACGGTGTCAAATGCTTTGCTGAAGTCAAGGTAGACCACATCCACTGCTCTGCCATCGTCAATCCACCTTGTTACGTCTTCATAAAAGGCTATGAGGTTGGTCAAACACGACTTCCCCTTGGTGAAGCCATGTTGACTGTCCCTGATGACCCTCTTATCCTTGATATGTCTTAAGATGGCCCCAAGGATAAGGTGTTCCATCACTTTCCCAGGGATGGAGGTGAGGCTGACCGGTCTATAGTTGCCCGGGTCCTCCTTCTTGCCCTTTTTGAAGACCGGAGTGACATTTGCTTTCCTCCAGTCCTCAGGCACCTCTCCCGTTTCCCAAGACTTGGCAAAGATGATGGAGAGCGGTCCAGCAATGACTTCAGCCAGCTCCCTCAGCACCCGCGGGTGCATCCCATCTGGACCCATGGGTTTATGGATGTCCAGATTGCTTAACTGCTCCCTAACCCAGTCCTCATCAACTGAGGCAAACTCCTCCATTGCCCTGCCTTCCTCTGGGGCCTCAGGGGTACGGGGCTCCTCAGGACAGCCTCCGGCAGAGTAGACAGAGACAAAGAAGGCATTCAGTAATTCTGCCTTCTCTGTATCTTCTGTCACCAGGGCACCCACCCCGTTCATCAGTGGACCTACATTGCCTCTGGTGTTAGTTTTATCTGCCATGTATTTGAAGAAGCTCTTCCTGTTGTCCTTGACCCCTCTCGCCAGGTTTAACTCTAAGGAGGCCTTAGCTTTCCTAGTTGCCTCCCTACATCCTCTGACAACAGCCTTATATTCTTCCCAAGTGGCCAACCCCTCCTTCCATGATTTGTAAACCCTCCTCTTCCACTTGAGTTTGCCCAGCAGTTCCCTGTTTAACCACGCAGGTCTCCTGGCTCCCTTCCTTGACTTCCTGCGCGTCGGGATGCACTGATCTTGAGCTTGGTAGAAGCAGTCCCTGAATGTTAACCAGCTATCTTGGGCCCCTTTACCTTCAAGCAGCCTTGCCCATGGGATTTCCTCCAGCAATTGTTTGAAAAGGCCAAAGTCGGCCCTGCTGAAGTCCAGGGTTGCAATTCTGCTCGGTATTCTGCTCCCACCACAGGAGATCCTGAACTCCACCATCTCATGGTCACTGCAACCAAGGCAGCCCTCAACCTTTACTGCTTCAACCAGACCCTCCTTGTTAGCGAGAACGAGATCCAGCAGCGCACCTCTCCTAGTCGGTTCCTCCACCATTTGCATCAGAAAGTTATCGTCAATGCACTGGAGGAACCTCCTAGACTGAGGCTGGCTGGCTGAGTAGTCCTTCCAGCAAACATCAGGGTAGTTAAAATCCTCCATAACGACCAGAGCCTGTGACTGTGAGGCCACGCTCAGCTGCCCGTAGAAGGCCTCATCAACATCCTCACTCTGATCTGGTGTCCTGCAATAGACTCCCACAACAGTGTCACCCCTGCCAGTGACTTGCAACTCCCCACTTGCAACTCTGAAGAGCTCTCAGGAGGACTTGTGACTTCTGTCAACAAGAAGAAGTCTTTTTATCATGTTTTCAGGTAAAAGTAGTGGTGGGCTGTCTTTTGAAAGACCTGCAAACTTCAGAGCTTTGCTGTATCTTTTGGACCTAGGACACTTCAGATAGATTGTCAAAGCTTGTCCAGCGCTGCAACTACCACTCTTTGCAACGAGTGTAATGCTAAGAAAGATCTTAAGCAAATCAAAGCTAATTAGAGGTCTCTGTAGAACAGGATGAAGGAAATTGGTTCTTGCTGGTATATTGTTTTTAAACAACTAGAAAAAAAATATTTTGATCACAGAAACTGACTCTTATGGGAGACTCTAACAACTCCAGATCTCATAGAAAGGGCAGCATGTTTGGCACAAACAAGGCACATGCTTTCTAGCACCTGGAGGACAAATATGTGATACAGGTACTGGATGGGCCCAAAAAAAAGGTGCTTCACTGAGTCTTCTAACCACAAATGAAAAAGAACTGATCGAGGATGTAGTAGTCAATGGCAGCCCTGGCTGTTGTGACCATCAGACAGTAGAGTTTAATGTCCTAAGGAAAGCAAAAGACAGACCAAAGACCCTGGGCTGCAAGAGGGTGAATACCACTTTGCTCAGGGTCTGAAAAGATCCCTTTCTTGAGAGGCTGCCCTGAAGGGCAAAGGAGCCCATGAGAACTGGCCTGTCTGTGCAGACAGCCTCCTCAATGCACAAGAGCAGCCCACCCTCAACAGCAAAAACACAAACAGTACTAGGAAAAGATCAGCTTGGCCCATGAGGGGGTGCTTGACCCAGCCCAAAGGCAAAAAGGAAATGGATGGGACATGGAAAAGGGACAGATTACTGAGGAGTATAAACACAACACACGAACATGCACAAGCGGAATTAGGAAGACTGGTAAAGGGTGTGAAAGGAAATGAGAAGGACTTGAGCAGGCACAGAGACAATGAAAACAAGCCAAGGAGAATACCAGCCCTCCAACAAACAGGAGTGGAAAGCTAATAATGGAGGACATGGAGAAGGCTGAGGTACTTGAGTCCTTCTTCTCACACTCTGCTGGCCCTGGTCTGAAGTCCCAGGTTTCCATACTGAGTTGCCAAGCTTGCAGGACAGAAGCACTACCCTCCTAGCACTAGTTTGAATCAGAAGCTACTCAAGAAAGCTGGAGAGAAACAAGTTGACAGCCTCTGAAAGGGTGCATCCAAGTATCCTGAAAGAGCTGCAGCCATTACGAGGCAGCACTCTCCCATTCTGCAAAGTTAATTGCAACTGCAGAAGGGTCCTGATGACTAGGGAAAAGCAAGTGCCGTTTCCATGTTCAAAACAGGCAAGAAGAAGATTTGGGTGAACTACAGCCTTCTGCAGTCTTTGGGAAGATCACAAACCGACTACACCTGAAGGCTATATTTAGGCACATGAAGAACAGAAAGGCAACTGGGAACACTGGCGTGTATTTACAAGGATCAAATTGTGTGTGACCAAGCAAACCTGTATGAAGGGATAACTGATGCACTGGCTGAGGGTGGAACAGTAGTTGTCTTTTACTTTCACTTCAGCGAGGCTTTTCACAGAATCACAGAATCACAGAATGTTAGGGATTGGAAGGGACCTCAAAAGATCATCTCGTCCAATCCCCCTGCCGGAGCAGAAACACCTAGATGAGGCTACACAGGAAGGTGTCCAGACAAGTTCTGAATGTCTCCAGAGAAGGGGACTCCACAACCTCCCTGGGCAGCCTGTTCCAGTGTTCTGTAACCCTGACTGAGAAGAAGTTTCTTCTCAAATTTAAGTAGAACCTCTTGTGTTCCAGTTTGAACCCATTACCCCTTATCTTACCATTGGTTGTCACCGAGAAGAGCCTGGCTCCATCCTCGTGACACTCACCCTTTACATATTTATAAACATTAAGGTCACCCCTCAGTCTCCTCTTCTCCAAGCTAAAGACACCCAGCTCCCTCAGCCTTTCCTCATAAGGGAGATGCTCCACTCCCTGAACCATCTTCATGGCCCTGTGCTGGACTCTCTCCAGCAGTTCCCTGTCCTTCTTGAACTGAGGGGCCCAGAAGTGGACACAATATTCCACATGCGGACTCACCAGGGCAGAGTAGAGGGGAAGGAGAATCTCTCTCGACCTACTAACCACTCCTCTTCTAATACACCTCAGGATGTCATTAGCCTTTTCGGCCACAAGGGCACAGTGCTGGCTCATGGTCATCCTGCTGATACGGTCTCCCATAGCTAATGGAAACCTTGTGAAATAAAACAAAGCAAATGCAAAATCCTACATCTCTGGCACAACAAGTTTTCAGTACAGTCTGGGGACTCACTGGCTAGGTAGCAGTTCTGCAGAAAAGGGTCTTGGTTAACAGCTAGCTGACAAAGTCAGCAATGTGGCCATGCAGCACATCCGGTACTGTTTTAGTGAAAGTAAAACCAGCATGTCAAGGAAATAGGTCATTCCCCTCTATTTGGCATTTATAAGACCACATCTTGAGGACAGTTTTGGGATCACGAGTGAAAAAAAAAATATATATTGATGTACCAAAGTAGACCTAGAGGTGAATCTCCAAGGTGACCAGGACTAGAGTCCATCATTGGTAAGAAAAGGGTGAGAGAGCTGAGCTTGCTCATTCTTAAAAAAAAAGAAAGCTAGCACGAGGTATCTTTTGCTGTCTTCAGCTACCTAATTGAAGACCACAGAGAAGCAGCAGCATGACTTTCCTTGGAGTGATAGGACAAGAGACAACAGGCAAAAGTTGAAATACAGGAAATTTTTCATAGGAAGGTGGTTAAGCATTGGAACAATTTTCTCTGAGAGGCTGATGGAATCTCCACCTTTAAAGATATTTACAACTAAAATTAGAGATGACCTTTTGGGAACCTATCATACTTTGGTACTACATCTGAGTTCAAAGTTGGCCCTGATTTGGGAGAGCATTTGATCCCACTGACATCCAGCACCTCTTCCAACCTAAACTATTTTATGATATTAAGTTTCATCTTCCCAGACCAATTATTTTCAAAATAAATTTACTAAATAATCATTCTCTAATGTACAAGTATCATTATCTCCAGTTTATACTCTTGCCTGAATGAAAATATGTCTGGTAACTAAACACGTAGTTTTTCAATTTTCTTTTATATTTTTGCCTGCTTCATGTTAAAAATACAGATATTGTTAATGGTCAGCACTACATACCAAAAAACAAATTCAGTTTTGCTGCATGATACTCTTTCACGTGATCTGTCTTCTCCTCTGAAAGTAATTTTCCACTTGCTACTTCTTTTTATAAATCACCAACTAAGAGAAGCTATCTGACAGTTGGTAAAAATGGAGATGTTGTTGTGGCAATTGGACAGCATTAGCGGTGAATTTTCAGCCACAGTATGTTTTAAGTATTTTATGTTTGAAAAACAGTTGCTGTGTCCCTTAGGGACAATCCAGAATTATTATTAAGTAGTTAAGCAAAACACATCAGACCATGGGTTGGTTACAATGATGGAGTATAAATAAAAAAATAAATAAATAAAAATACATACACTTAAATATGATAGAATTTATGAGAATATCTGCCTTTTTTTTTTCTGCAATTAATTATTTAGGAGCATAATGACTGAATTAAACATGAAACATTTACCAATAGGTTCATTAGAAAGATGCTGAATGGAAAAAAACAGTATTAAGAAACAATGCCAAGTACATAATGCTGAACTTCTTATCAGCAATCAAGGTTCACTTTAATGCTTCAGAGGTTCCTTTTGATTAAAAACTTCTATCATACACGAAAGGAAAATGTGGGCAGAATAACATAGAAGCATATTAGCACAAGAGAAGGCATACAACAGTGTAGGTTATTGCTAAACAGATCTCCCTCTTTACTGATTTTTGCTCCTTCATTTCAACATTAAAATATTAGACATCTATCTTCTAACAAGAAGGTCTGCTGTTTTTCTTTAGAGTCTGGTAATGTAAATTTCATTTGTGATCACTCACACTGCAGTTCCATTTGCTCTCTAAGATATATCTATAACAAGTGAAAATATTTCTTTGTCAGAGGTATTAAAACATATATTTAAATATTATGAACTTTCTAATTTGAAAGGAGTAAAAAAAAAACAACAACAGAATCCACATATTGATGTCTGATTACTTAAAGTGATGTCCTTATGAAAGGCAAGAAATAAAAGTGGAAAAATACAGTGAGTAAAGGACTTCATATCTCAGACTTGGTTTAAAAAAAAAAAAGCCACCGTTGAAATTTTTGAGGGAATGGCTACTTGGGAACATTTTCTTGACATATAAATGGCTGACTTGAAAAATAAAATCTCAAAAATCCTAATATTTTTGAACATTTTATTTTATTTGAATTTAAAAATATAAAAGTAAACAGGTACATATTTGTTTATATCCTCTGAAACATTAACCCAATCATCATGAAATAACCCTTTAGAGAATTAAAAAAAAAAAAAGAAAAAGAATGGTGTGGATATAAAGATATTAAACCAGGTCTAATGAATTTTATGTAGGAAATCGAGTTGTTAATATACTTTTGTTCAGAGGAAAAAAAAAAGTCACTAAAACAAAACAAACAAACAAACAAAAAAGCCCCAGCCATCCGCTTCTCCACCTTTGCTTCCCATTTCCAATTTACTAAGAATGACTCCCATGCATTACCAGAAAAAGCTATGTCCTGGTTAATATCTATCTTTGTATTTTTTATATAAATACCCATATTTCAGATTTTAAAGAGAATATTTTTCTGAAGTGCAATAGTTCTCAGAATATCTTTGGAAACATTGAAGAATATTTATCTCTCAGAGGTATCTGATCAGTTTCTAGAAGTCATACCCAACAAAATAATTAGAATGACTATGAGATTCATTTTAACATCTATGGACTAAGTATTATTTTCTAGTTTATATAGTGAATTGAGCTTAATTTAATTAAAAATTAGAACATTTGTGACAAGAGCTTTTCTTAAACTTATATTGCTTTATACTAAAAAATGTTGTATAAAAAAATATTCAGTATCTTTCTTTTCACTTCCTAAAGTTTTGTTAACTTTATATATCCATTTTTCATATCACT
The DNA here is from genome assembly GCF_036013445.1 of Caloenas nicobarica. Lineage (NCBI taxonomy): Eukaryota > Metazoa > Chordata > Aves > Columbiformes > Columbidae > Caloenas > Caloenas nicobarica. The sequence continues at coordinate 167,721,031 of NC_088245.1, forward strand.
GTTACACATTCTTCTTCTTCATTCTTTTGTAATTGTTTTCTGTTTCTCTGCTTTTTACATCAATTTTAATCCATTTTAATGACTACATCCATTTAAAATAATGTAATGATTAGAGTAGGGTAGTACTTCAGTGTAGATGGCTCATACCACCTCAGTAGGAATATTCCTCCTTGGACTACCCAGGCTGCTTCTTTTTTCACTTCCTTGATTCCTCATAGCTCTACCACAATGCGAAAACGTACATGTAAACAAATAATATGGTAAAATCTAGATACTATGAAATTATGTATGTCATAGTCAGCCTTACTGCGTTTGAAAAACAGTATGGATACACCGCCTTTCCTTCAGAAAGTCTTATTCCTTCTTTCATGCTCAAAAGAATGGTGGAAAATGTTTGGAAAAATATCTGGACATCAACTATTGAAGGATGTATGTGGTTATTTTATTTGTTATAAACCAGTGACTTCTTAAATACATACATATTAAAAAAAATCAAGCCTCAGGGTCTTTGATAAATGTAAGGCAGTAATGAGAAACCTTAAAATATTTAAGGTGAATTTAGCTGAAAATAAGTTTTTAACTGGAAATGTAAAAAAAAAAAAAAAAGAACACTGTAAATGTATCTGGTGCTTTTCACAGTAATTCAGTCTTTAGGCTTTTTCACTCATAAACAAATCTCAATAAACCCGGCTTCATACAAATGCCATTTTCTTGCTGTATTCAATTCCTGTCTGTCTCTCAAGCACACATTTATATATGCGTATGTGCCAATTGGTATTGTCACTGTTAAACATCACATCAGAAAAAGTGTTGGCAGCAGCAAAATCATGACTGAAATACAAAGTGAAAAGCGGGTTTCATAAATTCATTTTAGCAGCTGTGAATCATTCTGTTCCTTTTATTCAGACTTGTTCTACAGCTAGTCACGGCACAGCCATGGATGAAATTATTTTCTGGGTATATATTTAATGCAAGATAGATAAGATTTTTATAACGGAAAGAACTATATTGGAATATAGCGTTGGTGCTTTTCATTTTGTGCAGAAAAATGTAAGCTAAATCTATATTTCATCTTTCCATTATCTCTTAGTTGACTGTCTAGTTGCAATTGGCACATCTGGCTGACTGGATTTATTTCTGAAGTTTGACACAAAATCATTAATTAAGTGTAGCTTTCTAGTCACATTAACTTTAGGGATTTTTTTGCATGAAATAAATGAACAAATATTGCCTTTCTGCCACTAGTTATGCAACATAAGATGTTTAATAGCTGGCCTTATCTAGAATATCCAGAAATGTGTCTTGTGAATGGACTATTTTATTCGGAGTAAATTATTTGTTTATTCCTTAATATTAATTTGTAATGCAAAAAACCCCAAACAAAACAAAACTTATAGTAACTCAAGGATAATTTTAAGTGTCCAAAGGTGAACTATTGAATGATTTATACATTGTCATATAACATGGTCAAAACCCCTGATAAAAGGAGATTATTCAGTGTTATGGGATTTACAGGACTTTATGTATTAGTCCAATTATTTAGTTCTTATCAAACTTATAAAATTTAACTTAGGATTTTTTCTGGCATTTGGATTACTGGAAGAAATGCAGAAGAAGCAAAGGCTAGAGATTAGTATCTGATGTCTTTTTAGCTTTTCATCCTCTCTTCAGCCTCTTTTACTTTGTCCAAAAAACTACAAATAAAGATGACTAGCAATAATGTTTGGAATATTAGCTGGTTTTAAACTTCTGTAAATTGCAGAAGATACTGGAAACTTCAAAACAGATTTCATGAAACCATAGAATAGGTTGGAAGGGATTTCTGAATGCCATCTAGTTCTACATCCTACTCAAAGCAGAGCCAACTTCAAAGTCAAATCAGGCTGCTCACGGCCATAACTTTCCTGGATCACATGTTCCAGTGCTCAGCCTCTCTCACTGGTAATTTTTCTTTATGTCTGACATAAATGTCCAGTGTTTGAACTTGAACATTGCCTCTTGTTCCTTTGCAGTACAGCTCTGAGAAGAGCCTGGCTCTCTAGAACCCCTCTCTAAGTAGTAAAGAAAAAGCATCTTGGTCAACAGGCTGGCCAACCTGATATGAAGAGCCTTAAACTAGGAATGGCAGAGGAAGAAGTTAAAAACTCACAATCAAATGAAGAAATGGTGGACCAGCTTGGCAAGCAAAGGTTAAAAGATAATGAGGACAAGAGACCTCAACAGTAACAAATAAAAAACCAGAAAGGGGCTTAACCAAAGCATATTCACACCCAAAAAGGAAGAGATGACAAGACAACAATATGCGGAAGCTCTGTCTTTTTAGAGGGGAAAGCAGCATGACTTGGTATCTCTCTGAAGTGTCTGTACACTAGCGCACACAGCGTGGGGAATGTACAGGAGGAAATAGAAGTCTACATGCAGTTGCGGGGCAACAAACTCATTAATATCAGAGATGTGGTGGGATAGCTTGCACAATTGGTGTGCTGCCATGGTGTGCATACACAGGCTTTTCAGGAAGGACAGGCCAGGACAACAGTGGTAGAGTTGCCCCTCATGGGAACGCACAGAGATCGGCCTGGAGATAAATGAGCCAATTGAGAACCCATGGTCTGAGGGCAGACCAATGTGAGTTATGTTGTGCATGTCTGCTACAGACCACCTGATCAGGAAGAATTAGAAAAGGCTCTTTTCCATCAACTGGAAGAAGCCTAAAATTCTCAGGACCTCATCCTCATGAGAGTGTTAACATCTTAATTGACAAACTTACGAAGTATGGGACATATAAGTGGACAGTGAAGTAGATTGAATTGTGGTGTTCAAGGCATTATGAACAGTGGCATGAAGACCAGCTGAAGGCCAGTCATTAGTGATGTATACCAGGGATTGACACATGGTTCAATACTACTCAGTCTCTTCACTAATGACCTGGATGATGGGACAGACTGCACTCTCAACAAGTTTGAAGATGACACAAAACTGGAAAGAGTAGCTGAGGTACCAGATGGGTGCATTATTTTTCAGAAAGACCTCAACAGGCTGGAGAAATGGGCAGAGAGGAACCTCATGCAGTTCATCAAAAAGTAGTGCAACACCCTGCACCTGGGCAGAAGTTATTCCCATGCATCAATAAATACTGGAGGCCAACCAGCTGGAAAGCAGCTTCCTTGAGAAAGAGCTGGGAATCCTGTGGAACAACACGTTGACCATGAGGCAGCAATGTGGTCGTGTAACAGAGAAAGCCAACACGCTCCTGGGCTGCCTGAGGAAAAACATTGCCACAATGTCAAGGGAGATTATACTTCCTCTCTCTTCAGCACTGGTGAGGCCACATCTGAAGTGTTGTGTCCAAGTCTGGTCTCCCCACTACAAGAAAGATGTGAACACACTGGAGTGAGTTCATCAAAGGGTCTGGAGCATCTGTCATATCAGGAGAAGCTGAAAGAACTGTAACTTGTTCAGCCTGGACAAGAGAAGACTCAAGGGGATCTTCTGTAACATCAGTTATTAATGTATTTTGATGAGAACACAGAGTCAGCCTCCTCAGTTGCTCCCAGTGACAGAAAAAAAAACCCTAATGTATACATAGAAATTCCATTTAAGCATAATTTTATTATTTTTGTGTATCATGATAGCGATCAAACCCTAGAACAGATTTCTCAGAGAGGTTGGGAAGTATCCATCCTGGGAAATACTAAAAACCATACAAGACACAGCCCTCAACAAACCTGCCCTAGTTGGTCCCGCTCAGAGCAGATCAGTTGGACTAGAGGATCTCCAGGGGTCCCTTTCCACTTCAACAATTCTGGTTCAGTGATAAGTTTCTGTGAAACTTAATTGGAAGTTGAAGGCTCAGTATTATTCCACAGGACTGAGCCACGTGTAAAACAGACTTCCAGGTGAATACTAATTTCTGTACCAGTTGAAGGCACTGCTGAAGGACTTATGACTTTAGTGACAGAATCAGATGTACAAATGTACCATATTAGATCACTGTATTGCATATTATTTGCATAAAGTACAAATTTTAAAAAGCTTCTCTCTTACAAGTTTTCTGTGACTGAAAACAAGTTAATCTAGCAAAGCTACCAAAAATTGAAATAATCATTCTCACAGGATATTTCTGGCAGCTAAAAAAATCTGTTATTTTTTAGCTTTTAACCTCTTTCATAGAAGTTGTTTGCTAACAATAAGACTGCAGTTTCACTTTGGCAATGACATTCAGGAAGACGAGTTTCTACCAATCAGTAGATATTTGTTATTATTGATAAAATAAGGTGGAATGGTTTCTTTAATGCAAAAATACCTACCTACATTAAAGTATTTACTGACAGGCACTTTAGGAACTTAGTGCAATGGTTCATTATTATGTACTTCAAAGATTTGTGAAATAAGGGACAGAAAGCTGTATTTAGTTTGTCATATATTATAATTCCATGGTGTCAGTAGCCTTCACTTACCTAGGGCATAATCTGTTCCAAATGAATTAAGCAGTAAAGCTACAGGGAACATTTGAGATGCAAAAGAATAGGAAGTCTAATTAGCTGAACAGAATACTCCATTCATCCTTTCTACTTCTCTCTACTTACATTTCCATTCAGAATTTCTGTACACTATTAGTGTTTTAATTTGGAAAGTGGCAGCAGCAAAGAAAAGACAGGTTCTGTGATAAGTGACTACTATGATGAGTGTTGCAGTGTCTGTCTATTGTCCACTCTGATAGCTGCAGGAAAATCCATATTCCTAGGTCACTTACGTAGAATCTATACTTCATGCTGCGAAGTTCTGTGTGTTAAGGAACAGCTCACAAAAGCCATCGCCCTAAGAAAACAGCAGAAAAGAAATGATGCAGCAAACATGAGTCTTAAATTAATTTCTTATGAAGACTGAAGCTCTGTGGAAACCCTTAGTGTGAAGGTAGGCACATTTCATCAGAAGTCAGGTATTAAAACATAAAAATTGAGATGCATGACAGTTTCACTTTTCAAAGATGATAAAAGACATGACAGTAATGTAGTCTAGCATTTAAATTACCTAAGGAAATTAAGTTTAAAGTCGATTTTCTGTATAGTAATAGCTTCATGTAGGCAGTAGACTCCCAATAAAGTCAGAAAAATAGAAGCTCTGTTGGCTGCCATCAATCCAGTAGTAAGAATAAGCCAGGGTAGCCTATAGCTGATTATTACTTGGTATTCAAAAAAAAATTCTGTTGCCCAGGAAACAGAAAAAGAGCAAGTGTCCGTGGAATTCAGGAACTGCAACATCTGTGTATAGTAACCAGGGACTTATGTAAGCAAAGTTTTTAAATCCTTATTTGCTACTTCTGGAAGTTATACTATCAAGGATTAAGTTTGCAGAACTGCCTATATCCACACAGAACCTGGAATGACCCCCTCTTCTCTGCTCTGGTAAGACCTCACCTGGAGTACTGCATGCCACTCTTGGACCCTCAGTACAAAAAAGACATAGACCTGTTAGAGTGGGTCTAGTGGAGGGCCATGGAAATGGTCAGTGAGCTGGAACACCTCTCCTATGAAGACAGGTTGAGAGAGTTGGGGTTTTCTGCCTGGAAAAGAGAAAGCTCTAAGACTGTTGTGGCCTTTCAATACTTAAAGGGTGCCTACAGGAAAGAGAGGTAGAAACTTTTTACCAGGGTCTGTAGTGATGGGACAAAGAGTAATGGTTTTAAACTGAAAGAGTATAGATTTAAATTAGATATATGAAGAAATCTTTTACAATGCATGTGGTGAGACACTGGAACAGGTTACCCAGAGAATTTGTACATGTCCCGTTATTGGAAGTGTTCAAGGCCAGGTTGGATGGGGCTTTGAGCAACCTGATCTAGTTGAAGATGTACCTGCCCATGACAGGGAGATTGGAACTAGATGATCTTTAAGGTCCCTTCCAACCCAAACCATTCTACAATTTTATTATTTCCCCCTTAGGCACCTCAATTAAGAGCCTAAAGTTATAAGAAGAACGAACTCTCATGGCCTCTTTGTATCAAGCTAAAATTTGGAATCTAAAAAAGACAGACACCAAAAACTCAGAGAAAGTTAGATTACTAGTTGCATATCTGTATATGCCTATTTGTTAGTTGTATACCAACCTAAACCGAAATCATTAATAATCTGCAAGCAGACTTATCATAAAATCATGGAATAGTTTGGGTTGGAAGGGACCATCAAAAGCCATCTAGTCCAAACCTCCTGCAATGAGCAGGGATGTCTTCAACGAGATCCTTTTGCTCAGACCCCCATCCAGCCTGGCCTGGAATATTTCCAGGAATGGGGCATCTACCACCTCTCCAGGCAACCTGTTCCAGTGTTTTGCCACCCTCATTGTAAAAAATTTCTTCCTAATTTCTAGCCTGAATATCTCCTCCTTTAGTTTAAAACTGTTAACCCTTGTCCTGTTGTAACAAGCCCTGCTAAAAAGTCTGTCTTTGTCTTTCTTATAGGTGCCTTTTAAGTACTGAAAGGCCACAATAAGGTCTTCCCGGAGCCTTCTCTTTGCTAGGCTGAACAACCCCAACTCTCTCAGCCTATCCTCATAGGAGAGGTGTTCCATTCCTCTGATCATCTTGGTGGCCCTCCTCTGAACCCACTCCAACAGGTCCATGTCTTTCCTGTATTGAGATTTCCAAAGCTGGACACAGGACTCCAGCTCCACTCTACGCCAGAGCAGAGTAGAGGGGCAGAATCGTCTCCTTTGACCTGCTGGCCATGCTCCTTTTGATGCCACCCAGGATATGATTGGCCTGGGTCCCAAGCACACATTGTCAGGTCATGTCTAATCTTTCATCCATCAGTACCCTCAAGTCCTTCTCGGCACAGTTGTTCTCAATCCCTTTGTTCCCTAGCCTGTATTTGTACTGGTGGTTGCCCTGACCCAGATGCAAGGTGCATGTAATCACACACTTTACTCTTTCATATTTCTCTCTGATGTCCTGCAGAGATCAGAGAGTACACACTAATAGATTAGCATGATATGCATCATGCTCACTTTAAAACAAAACAAAAAAACCTAGTGTTCCACAGACCTCACTAATTTTGTCATAACATGGCCTTGCCTTTTGAGTGCATACTGCAATAGAGAGTAATCACATGTGCTATATAAGAAACACTTGGGTATTTCTAGTTCAAGACTAAAGTAAAAAAAAAAACCAAAACAAAACAAACGACTCACAACAAATTACAAAAAAATGTAGGCAATTTGCAGATAAGGAAATATCAGTGCACATGTATACAGAGTTTAAAAGTAAAGGAGGGCCCAACAAATTCCTAGATATACAGAAATGGTTACTTCTAGCTATACCATACTGGGATAGAAAATGCTCTTGAATTAGAGCTAAGTTCCAAAGACACTGAGAGATACTGGTCAGAATTTCTTGCATTTGAGATATTTGAAGAAGGGCTTTCAATCAAGTGGAATGACGGAAAATTATTATTCTCGGATAAATGTTAATAGAAAATAAAATGTGGTTTGTTTGTTCATTTTTTTTTGTTTGTGTTTATTATTATTATTTTAAAAGATATTGCCCTGATCCTTCATTAATTTTAAAGTTCTTCTTGGAATAAAATTAAGGTTTAGCTCATGTCACAAGTTGCAATGTGCCCCCATAAAAATTTGCAATTCAAAATTCAGAATGAAAAAACACATTCAGCTCTTTTATTTCCTATTATCCTCAGTTTTAAATCAATCTCATAAGGAATAGATGAGTTATATGAAGATAACAGATTTTTGTCAACTGCACTAGGACCTCAGCCTCTCATGAATTTTGATAGAAGACAAAATTCTTGACATGCATGCATTCCAAGTGATTGTCTTTTGTAGACCTGTGTCCTAACTACTGAGACAGGGGGTTTTTTTCATTTTGTTTTGTTTTGTTAGTTTGTTTTTTGTTTGTTTTTTCTTTTTTCTTTTTCTGGTGGACACATATATTTGTTACAATACTTGTATAGTTGACATTTTTTCTCATAATTCTTTCTTGTTGTTCTACTAATCAGATTGGACTACAAAATAAATTGTGTCTGTTTTGGCACCTAATTGTTCTATCAGTTGCTAATTTCATTGGGATTAGAAGATAAACAGCACTAAAGAACTTAAATACCTTTAAGCATCTCTGCTTAGATAATCACAGTGCACCATAATTACATTCCTCAAGTGTGCACTGGGTAGCATTGAGCTAATGGTTCACAGAATAAATTCAGTCCATAAATACCTGGACTACTATTTTGCTGTTGGAAAATATAGGAAACAGCTGTTACATGGGCTTGTTAGACAGTAACACCACCAGTATCTATGGACAACTATGTAACAGCCATGGCCATATGAAGAAGATGGGCTGAAGTCATTCTTTCTACTGTGCTGAGGCCAATATAAAAGACTGTACATGTTGTTGCTGTAACAATTCTTCCCACATCCTCGCATGCAGTAATTTTCTTAATGTTTACTCTTAAAATAGTTGAAATAGATAGGACACAGAAGCCTGGCTGAGTTTTGTTTAGGTGCAGTGACATTGTTTTTTTCAAATGAGAAAGCTGAACAGGTATAATTCAATAACACAGGTCAATTCCTATGTAAACAGAAAATGAATTTATATACATAGAAGACTGAGGTGCAGGGTGAGAGTGTGGAAAGAAACAGACAGAGCTATTTGCATCATGTAGGGCCTAATTTACTTTGGTTTATGCCAGCGATTACAGTGAAATCCTACTTTAAATGTGACTTTTTCCAATATAAGAAAAATATCAATACTTCTCAGCTGTTCATGTGCATAAAGAGATCAAAGCCCTCTATTAAGTATCTTAAATATGACAATCTAGTCATGGACAACACTACAGTTCAGAGACGAGAAATTAAATTGGTCATGGAATAAACTTGCTTACAGCTGGTAAAGTCTTCTGAAAATTCTAGAACGGACACCTACTCAAGCCTTTTTTTTCATATATTATTCTCTAACTTTTCAATAAAGTACTTGTTTGCTTTATAATGGAAATCAAAATTAATATTTTAGGTCTTCATCTTCTGCTCTGAACACTGAGATTTTGCATCATTCTCCAATTAATTCTGTTTACATTTAAATACTTATTTATACTCCAGTTTTCATAGGAGTCTACAAGGTCTTTCCAATTTCATATGCATGCCTTTAATTAAGCTAAATAACCAATTGACCGTAGAAGGAATATAATTATTATTCACATTGATTTGAACACTTAACTACAGTATATCTTGTTTATTTGACATTGTTTAATCTTTCCTCTTTCATCTTCCTTTTTTATTTAGATTATGGTATGCTTTGATACAGTCTTTTTAATCCTGGCACAAAAGTACAGCCCATTTATGTGTTATCAATATAAAAAGCACTAGAGTTATAAAAATTTAAGATATTACATTTTTCTATTACCTGTTTAAGTGGTTAATGACATGCTTAGTTTTTCTGCCTATGTATTCTGCGTATCTGTTTAACATGGTAGGAATAAATGCTAAGAATCAACAGTAACTAAAAATTTTACTGGATTTATTTTTCTCCTGATAAATAGTATGCACCAGTACCAAGGATATCTTGGTTCACGGCTGTAGTGGGTTGTCTGTGGCCGACTTCCAGATGCCAACCCAAATACTCTCTCATGTCCTTCCTCAAAAAGACACAAAGAGAAAATAAAATTAAAAAACTTACGGGAGATCACTCACGAATTACCATCACAGACAAAACAGACTCGACTTTTTTTTCCCCCCAATTAAAGTAGATTTGGGTACTGAGAAACAAAGAACAAAGGCAAATTTAAACCCCTTCCCCTCACATCATCCCTTCTTCCTAGACTCAGCTTGACTCCTCAACTTCACTGCTTCATTCCTGACTCTTCTACCTACTCCCCATCCTGCTGAGTGGCACAAGAGTGTGGGGAATGGGTGTTTGTGGTCAGTTCATAACAGTTGTTTTCTGATGCTCCTTCCTCCTCACAGTTTGCTTCTGCTCCAACCTGGGTCTTCCATGGGCTGCAATTCCTTCAGGAAGTATCTACCTTCTCCACCATAGTCTTCTCTGCAGGCTGCAGAGGAAACCTCTGCTCTGTCACTTGAATAACCTCCTTCCTCTCCTCCTCTCACCTTAGTGCTTACAAGGTTGTTTCTCACACTTCTTTTTTTTTTTTTCTCCCTCCTCTCTCTCAGGCAGCATTTTGCCCTTTCTTAAATACACTTTACCCGAGGTACCACAACCTTGGCTGAGAGGCTAAGCCATGCCCTGCGGTGAGTCAGTTGGAACTGGCTGGAAATGGCTGTGTACATCATGGGGCAGCTCCAGCCTCTCCCACCCTGCAGCCACTCTCACTAAGACCTTGGCATCTATGCCTAATAAAAGGGCAAATATACGAGTTCTGTGTACTTCTAAGTACCTCTAAGTATTTTATTTTGGCATTATTAATTTTACAAAGCGAAATTTTATACATTTAATAACAGGAAGAATATAAAAACTAATAAAGCTACTAGCAGCTATTTATAGACTATTGGGCTCGGGTTTGGTTTTGGTTTTTTTTTTCCCAAGTATATTTGGAAAGTTAACTATGAATGTTCTTTTTTTCATTTTGTAACTTTTCAAGGTTAATCAAGCTGACAGCAAGAAATTGCAAATACATGTGCCTGGACCCAAGAGCACAAATGTGCAATCACAGCAGGAAAAGGAATATGTTTTCTACTTGGTTGCAATGCATTTATCAGGAGAATTCTCAAGGAAAATGGTCTGTAACTTCGATGTAGTTTTAAGTCATTTTTTAAAGTATCTTCTCACACTATGTTGTTAATGCCATTTCAAAATACTGCTTTGCAAGGGCATAAACTAGGAATGAACTCATAAAGAAAAGAAATGTATAACTAAATCATATTTCTTTGCTCTGTTTTATCTTTGTTTTATAGTGATTCTTAGCAGTACATTTTCAAAGATGAGATTGTCACAGTTACCACTGACAACTGGTTATCTAATTGGGCATGCAGTCGAATTGCATGCAATTTAACTTTTCAACAGGTAACAAGATGAGACATGGGCTTGACCTAGTAAAGATGGTTAGTGAGTCAAAAGAGAAAAGCATTTATTTTTTCCTTCTTTCTTCTTGAAAGCAAGTTAAGATCAACACCATTTAAACAACGTTCTATGCTTTTGCATGGATGGCAAAACAAGCTGGTAGTGTTAAAAATGAACTCTTCCCTTTCTGTATTGTTTTCATGACTAGTCTCTTATAATTTTCTTTCTCTGGATTGATCAGCTGAACTGTTAATCAGTGGGGAAGGTATAAGTCAGCTATTTTGCTGCAGGAGCCAATATTAAAAGAAGAAATTCCTTGCTTTAAAACAGTATAAATTTTACCAAGGCAGCAGTGAATGAAGAGTTCGTTAGCATAAGAACAGATATATTAGTCAAATCAGAAGCATATCTAGTCAGATAACTAGTTTTGTTAGCGACCTGTAGTGGACAGTTAAGTAAAAAGCAAATATTGACACATCCTTATTTTGTACACCCTTCAAAATATCAGTTATGTCTAGCAATTAAGCTTTCTAAAATATATTGCTCATATGTGTCTTTTCCTGGAGTTCTTTTTCACCACTATAGTTGTATGATCATTTGAATACATCACCAAAATTCGAGCGCTTAAGTTTGTAGACTACAGACTTTATGTCCTAGGGAAAAAGAGAAAATGAAGAAAAAGAAAGCAACAGTAACAAGACAAAAATTTTATTTTACATAACATACAAATGAAGTTTCTTATTTGTGTGTTTATTTTTCTTCAGAGGCCTGACATTTTAAGAAGAGTAACATGATAAATGTGTTCTTGGTTGCTCTAAGTAAAGCAGAATTTCAGTGCTTTTCTGGGGGCTATTTTAGGCTTTCTGTCTCTCAACTCTGAGTTCTGGCTAGGTTTGCACTCTGCTTTTCTCAGCATTCTCTCAGTTTGCTCATGTTTATTCTGTCTTTTGCCACTCTCCTTTTCCGCTGTCTGTCCCCCCACCTGTCTCAGCTTGCTCTCTGCTTGGTGCTCATTGAGGAGATACATTTCTTCTGGAAGTCACTAATTGCCTCAGCATGGAGCTGACAAACCAACAAGGCAAACAGGCTCCTTTCTTCTCTGATGGCTAGAAATATATATATATTACCACAAGCTTTAAACCAGAAATTTTTCTCTCGCGGGCACTTTGGGATCCAGGTGAGCTTAATTTTCTTCCTAAACTGCAGACTACCAACTTCTTCTTGTGGCTGTCACACTTGTTTACGCTGAGTTTCATTGAGTACATGAAAAAGATGTTGCCAAAGGTGAAATGGCAGGCCCTGTTTAACCTACAGCTAACAGCACCACACCAGGTACTGACAGATCCACCACCAAATGTCGGTACTTCTGTCCACTAGCCAGATAGGACCAGTACCTTAGGTTGGTCTGAGCTATCAGGTGCCACTATGTGCGAATATCAAACCAATTGATAATTGTGGAAGTGAAAAAAAAGGATTTGGTACTTCTTCTCTAGCTGAATTTGGCCCATATATTAAACAATTAAAAAAAGCAAAATTTCTTCTGCATCTTTTACTGAAACTAGTTGAATGAGTTAAAATAATATGAATGAATGCTCCAAGGAATTTGGCACCAGGGTCATAAATTTAACAAAGTAGTAGGGTACTTTCATAAAATGTCCATGAGCATTCACATTGAATTTTTTTTATTTATGTTTAATGCATTTTTCTTCACTTCTCAAAATCAAAACTACAGAAGCAACTTTGTCACATTTTTTATATCCTCATATTCAGATTTTTATCATCACACTTCCTCTCCATTTAATATTTTAACACTGCTTTTCCAACTCTACCTCTTTCACCTATTCTTGTCTGCTCCCCATATGAAAGACAATATTTACAATCACAACATTCCCTCCTTGTATCTAATCTTTCACCATAGGTTTCTTTGTGGCTCAAATACTCTGTGCATCCTTTTAGTTTGTTTGTCTCCTCCTTCCACTGCAATGGTCAAACTGTGTGTTTTCTCCCCTCTCTCCTTCACAGGAATGATTTGCCTGCACTATACTATCCTTCTTCAAAACCAGTTTTTCTGTTATTACTTCATCATTTTCTTACACATCATTCCCCAAAGAAGAGTATCGGGACATTCTTCTGATAAAATAATGTAGCATTTAATCATCTTTATTTCTCTAGGCCTCCATCTGTTTCACTTTTCTCCTTATCTGTGCCATTTTAATGGATTCAGCAAGCTCTCTGAGGCAAGGGTAAAGAATCCTTATTAAACACTGAATTACACTGGTGAAAATCTATACAATGTTCAAAACAACAAAGATTTTAAATTATAAATACTTCCTTTAAATTAATTGCCAGTCTCAGTTCTATGATGAAAATGGCACAGCCATTAAATCAGGTCTACTATTATCAAGGACAAAATCAAAAGGAATGTATATAATATATGAACTATCTGCTTAGAACTTTATCCATTTCAGTTTTACATAATTCTTCCTATCCTACAAAATGTTTTTTATTATTTTTAGGTAACCTAAGAATGATCATAAACACTACCCATTTTCAAATTTCCTTTGAAAAGTACTGAATATGTTGTCTTGTGCATTTATGTTATTTTTCAAAATAGTTCTTAGTTTTGTGGATGCATAGCATGCTAAAATGCGTTGTTTAAATAGTGTCTACAAAAACCACTACTTTTATGATGAGCCTAATTGGCTCCCATTGGCTGTTAACTGTGAATATGTTTGCTTGCTAATTGCTTGTTGTTTTCTCCTGAGCTATACTTTTCACAAATGAGATCAGCAAACTGACATCTTTTTAGAATAAAAATAATGCACAAGTCTTTCATCTTTTAAAAATGTTTCTTTAGTACAGTGAAAGCTTTGAATACTGTCTTCTCTTTTTGCTTTGTAAAGGAAATCATCTTCACTCATGAAACAGGCCTGTATTTTTAATCTCAGACATTTACTCTGTAGAGGCTGCTTCCCTCCACCTGCCTGCACTACCCTGTTTAAAATTATCAGTATATAATTCCTCCTGTTAGTGTTGAAGTTTAGGTTGTTTTGTTTTGTTACACAAGATTTATAGTGCCATGACTGAGCCCAGAGAGTACACAAAATGTGGGTGAAGTTAATATTCACCAACTGTAACCTCCAATTGTAGTGTGAGGAACCATTTATTTGATGAAGAAAAAATAATTAAAACCAGATACTTCTAGTGATTATAAAACAGGAAAAAAAAATCAAAACTGTTCCTCAAGTACCATAGCAGAAGCTTAAATGTTTAAAATTATGCATGTGTAACTATTTTTACTGTCCAGCTGAGTTAGAAATCTGACAAAAAAGTTTTACAAATACCTCAATAAAATAATGAAGTTCTTACTCATAAGTAAGTTTCATTCACAAAACCAGATGCACTGATTTATATGCCCATAACAAACAGACTGCCACTAAGGGCTCAGGGAGCAGTTTGTATTTCCCTTAGATGGAGGTTTTAACGCATTTCAACAGGTCCCTGATCTGAACAATTAGAGTACCAGTTATTGAATTCCAAAGAATGACACTACATGTCAGCAAGGAAGACTAGGTATATTTTATTCCAAATGTGTATGTGCCACTACTTTAGGGACCAAATCATCTTCAGCTCACTCTTTTTGTCTGTAAAATTTTAATGAATCCCCACATGTATGCAGGATTTTTACACATTCAAGCTGTCACAGAGCTCTAGATAAAAGATATGTCATATAGTAATAGTGATAATGATAATGATAACGATAATGATAATAATAATAATAATAACCATTATCGCATTTGTGTCTTCAGTCAAATCAGGACCATGTAAAACTGTTGTCATAGTTAATATGAGGATTAAGTCTGAAAACAGAAGAAAGAATATCTTCGTATTTTTAAGCTGTTCGCCTCTTTAAAATGTTGTCCCCTTTCCCACAGCTAATTTCTCTGCAGTCTGATGAGCAACATATACCCCAATAGTTAATTTACCTCTCCTTTTAGGGTGCTAGCAGATGGGAAGTGAGTGGTGGATTAGGAGAGTTGTACCATCCTCTTAAACCCTTCTATCAAAAATAAACTGAAGCTTAATAAAGGAATAAGAATTGTCATATGAAAAAATGAGAGATAGGTAAATTATTGTTTAACATAAAATGAAGCTTCTTCTACTAAACTCCAGTAATTTATTTAAGTCAAAAGCAGATGCATTTCTTTTTCTTGTCCTACTTGCTCAAAAATACAAGTTACAATATTTTACACCAAGTGGAATGTTTTATTTCATGTTGGATGTTATTAACAAAGCTAAGGAAAATAAAAACTAAGCTTACACATCTATCTCAAAATGAGGACTATGTTTATGGGAAACAATATCCATTAAATCCTCTGACTCTGAATGGACCCATTTTTCCCAATAGTTTGACCAAACTGCCTGAAAAATTCCTAGGGGATGGTGGAGATTTAGAAAGCTTTAATGTGTCCTTTCTTGGTTGTTGAACTTTGCATAGAGTTTCTAAATAATAAAGAGCTCAGTTTTGGGGAAGATAACAAAGAGAGTAGCAAAAGCCTATGGTTTAGACCAGTCACCTGAAAACAGAGGTTTAAGGTTCAAATCTATTCTTCCATATATCAAAGGACGTCTTGAGACAGGCAATGAAAAGGTACAGAAAATTGTTTTCTCTTTCCCAGATGCTCCACAGCTTGGTATTTCAGACAATCCTCCAGCAAATTGCAGGCTCTCCAAAGGCAGCAGAATAAATTGAATTAGGTTTTCTTAAATTGTATGTGAATAGTCTAAACATTGGACTCTTCATTAAATCTGTGATTTTAGCTGTCACACATGTCATTTTTTCAAACAGTACTATTTGGCCAGTTCAAGCTAAGTCCTCAAATACTTGTAAAATGCTCAACGCTTTTTTTTTACCGCCTTGGACTGTTTTCGTAAGCAAATCATCAGGTTTTACAGTACACTTGCCAAATCTATCTTTACACAAATAATTAATAAGGGCCAATTGGAAACCAAAGAAATCAAGCAGCTCCTAACCACAGGAGCATGTTAGAGCAATAAAGAAAGTGTATTCATAATAGGATATCATGAAGTCTGTTTGAATCAACCTCTTCATCAACAAACAATATGTTATATTATGCTATAATTATTAACACTTATGGGTGGAAAATTAAACATAATTTCATTTATTCAAAATGACAGTGAATTCAGTTGCAACTATTTTTACTAAAATTTTTGAAATATAGTCTCTTATAGGATCAAAAGTTTAAAAAGAACTAGCTTGTTTTAAAACAAACAACACACAAAAATAATAATATATAGAACTTCAGGTGAAATTACTTTTTAGGATTTAATATAATATACAAAACCACTTATGATTCAGTTTTTAAACTATTATTTTTTTGCTCTGTTTTTTTTTTTTTTTTCCCCAGTTGGTCTGAGCCAAAAGCCTCACATCCTCAAAGAAAAACTTTAAATTTTAGGAGTGTTCAAGGTAGGTGGCATGCCTGCATTTTCACACGTTAGAACACACTTATCATTTAGTGAATCCTATATTCCCTTACAATACCCAAATTCTTGAAAAATACAGGGTGGAGTTCAGTTACCTAAGTCGAGATGTTCAGTGTTGCTTTACTTGACAATCTAGGATTTATCCTCTGGCCTCCATGCCTTGCTGCAGAAATGCGTCAGTTTTATGTAGGACTTCATCTGTGCACGTCAGGCAGCCCTATGTGGATGTCACAACGGGGAATGCAGTTCCCTGTGGGTCTAGAGTAGGTTCTCTGATTCCTTGAAAAATAGAGAATATTTCTAAGGTTGCATCTAATGTGATTGCTTCTGTATCTAACAGTTCTGTATGAGTAGCCAGTAATGAGTTTTCCTAAGGTGAATATCATGTTTGGGAACCTTGCCACCACTTTCACTCAAATCAAACGGGAATTAATTGGGCTTTTTTGGAAACTAGTTGACACAATCACAACTGATATCTTTTTTCGGTGAGTCCTATATGCAGTCTAGAAGAGGGCCCCAGTATTATGGGGCCCATAGCTTGATACTCTGAAACATTGCGTATTAATAAAGAAAATGCTTCTTCAAGAATAGCTGTCTGTTCCTAGGTCACACGCTTCTTTAACAAATTTTATAAGGGACGAGCAATTATACTAAATCTGGGAATATGTGCTCACCAAAATCCTAAAATACATATGTCTTGTTGGAGTTCCTTCTTATTAGAGGGTGAATGTAATTCCAGGATTTGCTGTAATGTGTTAGAACGAATACATTTTCTACCACCTTGCCAGGTTATACCTAAAAATCTAATTATTTGACTATGCCCTTGTTTGTTTAGCTTCTGGAATAGTAATTCAAAATAAGATTTGTAACGAAATGGACAGCAGCATGTAGTGAGGAAAAAAAAGAAAAATCATTCACTTTTATCAGTATACAAGGTTTTACACTAATATTAATTTAAAAAAACCCAACAACTTGACCACTTGGAGGGGGTTGTCAGAAGTTCCTCTGTTCATTTTCTAGTAACAGGATCAAGGGAGCAGATGGGACAATACTGCCTGCGTCCAGGCTGTTAGTGCAACCTCTCATAATTAATTCCATAGCTTCTGTAATTACCTGTCATAAACCCTAATCCTTGATGGAGATTCCATGAATACCTCCATTTTAAAACTCTCTTCTCTTTGTCAGGGGGTTCTTTGTGTCAGATGGATTAGTTTCAATGGGGAATTTTTGAACATTTTGTCCCTTAACAAATTCCCTTTACAGTCTTCCAATCAGTGGTCCTACTGTTTAACACTAAGACTAAACCCTTTGCCCCCCCAGGCACTGCATTTTCCAATAGTCTTGTTTTCCCTGCTGCTGTTGCTAGCACGGTTATTATGTTCCAGACTATTATAACTTGCCCCTTAAGGAAGTCCTGAGCAGGCAGTCTCATTCAGAAAACCTGTGTAGGAGTATTTCAGGAAGGGGGAGGGTTACATTCCCATGGTCCTGGCATTTGTTTAAGAGCATGTATCACCAAAGATAATAGAGAAAAGGCATAGGGACCAGCCTCTGCATCAGGGCTATGAAGAATTATGCCTCCTCCCAGAAATATGTGTTTGACCTCATCGCGATCAAGAATAATGGTTCCAGCTCCTGTGTGATAACACTATGCCAACCTTCTAGCTACTTGGCTTTTTGCTGTATTTTAAAGACCTCTGTACTAGTTCTTATATATTGTAGCGGTCATTGTGACCTAGGGTAACAGGGAAGTGCTTTCGTTTCTTGCAGGAGCTGGGAATTCTACCATGAGTGTTTGAACGATGGGGTGCAAAGGGGCTGTCCTACCTGGATCAGATTCAGGTATTGAGGCCAGGACCAGAGGCCCAGAATCATCCTTCTCATTATCAGTTTTCAGTATATGGGTATTTTTAATGGTCTTATTCTCTGAGACTGAGTTTGTGTGCTCTTGCTCTGGCTGTTGATAAGCCAGTGGTGTGAGATTAGTTTCTAATTCCTGAAGTAGCTGGCTTTTATCAGGACTATCAGATTCAAGGAGCAGTTGCTCTAACTGCTCTAAGTCACTGTAAAACTTCTTGAGTTCTCAGCAAATTGCTTGCAGTTGCATATGTCTCTGTGAGAAGCCCAGTACTTTCCTGCCACTCCTGAAATTCTGTTCACAAACCTTCTTGTAGTTTTCTGTGTTCTACTACCTTTTGAAGTTTTGTGCTACCTTCTCCCAAGTGTCTGCATCCAAGACCTGTGTACTTAGCAGGATCCCACTTCTGACACTAATTAAGGTCACAACCTAAATGGCTACCCAGACTGCAGGTGTGTTGAGGTAATGACTATGGGTTCATAGGATTTCATAATGCACAATATATGGAGGCTTTTTTTCCTCTAATTTTCTCTACTTTATTACCAATTACCATAAATATCACAAAAATCACCTCTAATAAATACACTACCTCAAAAACCATGACCAGAAATTATATCTATAATTAATGAAGTGAATATATTTGTATATCAAGTTATTATATATTACTATCAATGATTAATAATATCGTATCAACAGATCAACAGTCGATAATAGTAGCAATCATTTGTATAGCAACACGTATGTAGGTATACAGTATAAAGGGTTACTTATAATTAGTGATGCAACTTATCAACAATATAGCACCACACATGCCTCTGATAGATTACTTATATGGGTATATAATATTGGTATCAAGTGAACTAAACAGATTTTGGAAGGGGCCAAACCATCCCAAAGAGGAGGACACACTGATCCCAGAAGGAGACCCAACCATCTCAAAGGTGGGACAACAAAGTGAACTAACCCCAGAAGTGGGATCAGAGCGGGGACCAATAAAGTTACAGTCTGACTTCAAAGATGATCTATGTCATGGAGTCTGGAGTCAGCCAGGTGCCCCCAGTGAGAGTTCAAGATCTTGTACAAAGTTTGTGTGGAGAGTTCAGCTTGTTTAGGAAAGGAAAAGTATGTGCAGCACAGGAAGTTCTCAGAGAGAAAGGCTTCATTTTGGATAAAAATTAAGTCCTTTTTATATCATAGACACACAAGAGAGCTTAGGGCGTCACCCATTTAAACAGCCAATAGATGCTGTTAATTTATATTTTTCACTTGTAACAGCCAATAGATGATGATGTTTTCTGCTCTTTGAGACCAGCTTTAATTTCCTAGACTCTTTCTGCTTTTTCAGAAGATAAGGTGCCTTTACAACATCTTGGGTCTTGCACTTATTGATGGTATCTCAGGATGTCTCCAGCTTCTAGGCACCCAGGTGTACTTCAAAGACACCACCTACATTTTTCAAGGCTGTTTCTTGTTCTCAGCCCTACTTCCCAGGCTAGCAGCTCCCAGGCTGGCAGGCAATTTAATTGCCGGTATTTTTCAGTAGACATTTTCTTCTGTTTAGTAATTCTCCTTTTCTAACCAGGCCACCTTTATGGCTGCTCCCATCAACAGTAAAGTCTTCCATCTCCACTGACAAAAACTGGAACTTTGATGCCTACACTGCAGACATTAAATGCAGTTATTTATGAACCTGGACCTACCCCATGCAGCAAAAGTATTTAAAATCACTGCTATTCAAATATGAAAGAAAACAAACAAATGAACAAATAAACCAGCAAAACCAAACAACAAAAAACCCCCAAGGTGTGCACTAGTAAAGTAAATATTTTCACTCCGTTTGTGGGAAGTATTATCTCTGTCATTATGCACTGTTACAATACATGTGCTTATTCTGTCAGTGAGCATTACCTCATCACTCCAGACTAGAACACTTCAGAATACTTTTACAGTCAGTTCTAACAGTTCCGAGGCCATTATATAATGCCAAGAAATAGAATAGTAGAATATCTCAAGGAGATAGATACTTCACGTCTACAAGGTTTGATCCCATCAGGCAGTCAGGATGCGGCCTTGAGGTGTTATTGAAATTTGGAGCTGACCAGATACCTGCCATCTCCTGGATAATTTTCAAATTAAAGTATGCATAAACAAACAAAAGGTTAACTACTTAGATATCACAGTCTACTAATATATATGCAAATCATAGAATCATAGAATTGCTTTGTTTGGAAGAGACCCTTAAGATCATCAAGTCCAGCCATACTCCACCTCTCCTTCCTTGCCTATCCCTTCTCAAGATCATATAGCCATCTAATGTAGCACTCCTGTTGTGGGAGTCATCCCACCATGTTTCTGTGATGGCAACTACGTCCTAGTTTTTCTGCTACACTATGGCTTCCAGCTCCTCCTGTTTGTTTCCTGTGCTGCGTGCATTCACATAGATGCACATCACCTGGGCTATTGATCCTGCCACCTTTTTCCAGTGAGAAGCCCTAACTCCTTTGTGGACATTCTCAGGCACTTCTGTGGTTTCTAATATATCTACAACCTTTGTGTCTTTGCTGTTGCACAGCTGTCCATCCCCTACCTCCACTGAGACAGCAGACCGAAAGGCCTCACTTGTGCCCCATCCCCCAAACACTGGCATGCCACACTTGGTTTTGTCTCTGCTGTACCTGGTTTTCTCCCCTTCCTCCTTCAAATCTAGTTTGAAGCTCTTTCAATGAGCCCTGCTAACTCCTGCCCAAGGATCCTTTTCCCTCTTTGAGACAGGTGCGTCCTTTTTGTCGTTAGCAGGCCAGGTGTCAGGTAAACTGACCCATGATCAAGAAACCCCAAATTATGTCAGTGACACCAGTCTCACAGCCAGGTATTGATCTGGTGGGTCTTCCTGTATCTTTCCTCATCACATCCTGCAACTGGGGCAACAGAGGAGAACACTACTTGTGCTCCTGATCCCTTAACCTGTTGTCCCAAGGCCCTGAAGGCCCTCTTGATTGCCTTTGGATTTCCCATTGCAGTCTCATCTCTGCCTACCTGAAAAATTAGTGGAGGATAATAATCTGAGGGTCTAACCAGGGCAGGAAGTGTTCTCTTCATGTCTTTAACCCTGGCCCGAGGGAGGCAACAGGCTTCCCTAAGAAGTGGTTCAGGTCTGCATATGGAGCCTTCTGTTCCCTTTAGAAGGGAGACTCCTATAACCATGATCCATCTTTTTCTCCTTGTACTAGCTGTTTTGATGGAGAATACAGGCTGACTTATCCTCTGTGGCATGTCCAACTTAGTTAAACCACCTTCCTCAATCTTGGTCTTTGGTTTCACTTGCAAGTAGAACTTGTTTTGCAAGGGAACCTGGGAGAGTGTGGTAGTCACAGTAGAGACCCTTCTCCTTCTGCTGCCATGATTCCCTGTCCCTCGAGTCACTACATTCCAACATGCAGAGAGAGGGTAAGGAGTACTCTGTACCATCGACCCTGTCTACCTGCTGGTTTATAACATGAGGTTGAACCATATTTATCAATACGTGGTACAGAAATGCACAATCTCTTCATTACCAGTTTTTTAATGTAATTTTTCTTGTTTATTCTTTGATGTAAAATTATTCAGGTATGTTTTAAAGGTGTCATTTTTATTTTATTTAAACATACATTTATGTCTTTTATGATTGATGCAATTAATTATAGTTACTGATATTATGGTTGTTTGCAAGGGTAATTTATATGTAAATTTAATTCTGAATTATTCATCTTGTTAAATTTGATCTTCCTGATAAGCAATGAGACAATTAGTGTCTTATATGAGCACATTGTTTTCCTGTTTTACACACAGACATGCTATTATTTTATTGGGGTTTTCTTCTTAATTATAGTAAGAAATACCCCTAATAAAAATAACAATAATGACTGAAAAATATCTAAATACCTTTAAAAAGTAAATACCAATCCTAATAAAGGTTTTGGTTCTCAAATCTGAAGGAATCTAATCTAATGAAAATATGAATTCTCTAACCTTTGCTTTTTAATACAGACACTACACGATAAGCAAAGAATACCAAACCAAAGAGCAGCAACCCCTCACCCCATAATAATTATAGAAGCAGAACCAAGGAGTTCCCATTTCAGATAACTATGTTTACTGTTAGGCCATGGAGCCACACTTTTCTCTCATCTCACATTTTTGATGCAGGGCTGGCTTCAGTGACAAGACACCAGAAACTACCCCCATGTAGGACAGAGTCATTTTCAATCATCTCTAGGATGGACTCATGGCTCACCAAAGCTGAGCCCATCAGCAGTGTTACAGACGGCTCAACCAGGATGAAGAGACCAACAAAATATCCTGTAAGCAGCTGGGAGAAGTCTCACAATTGCTCTTGTGGGGGACTTCAATGTACCAGATGTCTGCTGGAAATGCAATACAACAGAGAGAAAACAGTCTAGGACAGGGGTGTCAAAGTAATTTTCACCAGGAGCCACATCAGCCTTGTGGTTGCCTTCATAGGGCTGAATGTAATTTTTGGACTGTATGTATGTAACTCTTCCTACATTTATACAGTCCAAAAATTACACTCGGCCCTTTGAAGGTAACTGTGAGGCTGATGTGGCCCCCAGTGAAAATGAGTTTGACATCCCTGGTCTAGGATGTTCCTGGTGTGTCTGGAAGACAATGTCCTCACACAGCTGCTCAGTGGGCCAACTAGGGAAGGTACCCCACTGGACCTGTTTTTTTTGTGAATAGAGAAGGACTCGTGGGTAATGTGTCAGCTGGAGGTCACCTTGGGCATAGCGATCATTAAATGATAGGGTTTTTGATTCTTGGAGAAGTAAGGTGAGGGGTTAGCTGAACTGCTACCTTGGACTTCCAAAGGACAGATTTTGACCTGTTTAAGAGGTTGGTTAGCAGAGTCCCTTGGGAGGAAGTCTTGAGGGGAAAAGGAGTCCAGGAAGGCTGGTCGTTCTTCAAGAAAGAAACATTAAAGACACAGGAGGAGGCTGTCCCCATGTGCCAATAGACAAGTCAGAGGGGAAGCAGACTGTCCTGGCTGAACAGAGAGATTTGGCAGGAGCTCAGGAATCACAGGAGAGCTAATGACCCATAGAAGAAGGGGCAGGCAACTCAGAAAATCTACAAGTATGTCATGAGCTCATGCAGGGAGAAAATTAGAAGGGTCGAAGCCCAACTAGAGCTTAATCTGGCTCCTGCCATAAAAGACAATAAAAAATGTTTCTATAAATACATTATGAACAAAAGGAGGGCTAAGGAGGTTCTCCATCCTTTATTGGATGCAAGGGGAGACATAGTGACAAAGGCTGAGTAAAAGGTTGAGGTACATTCTGCTGTGAATGTAGTTAAATCCAGTTGGCAGCGAGTCACAAGTGATGTTCCTCCGGGGTCAGTATTTGGGCCAGTTTTGGTTACTGTCTTTATCAATGATCTGGATGAGAAGGTTGAGTGCACCCTCATTAAGTTTGCAGATGACACCAAGTTGGGCATGAGTGTTGATATCTTCAAGGTAGGAAGGCTCTACAGAGGGATCAGGACAGGTTAGATTGATGGGCTAGGGCCAATTGTATGAGATTCAACAAGGCCAAGTGCCAGGTCCTGCACTTGGGTCACAATAATCCCAGGCAACACTACAGGCTTGGGGAAGAGGGCTGGAAATCTGCTTAGCAAAAAAAGACCTGGTGGCTGTCTTTTTGCCAGCCAATTGAATGTGAGCCAGTAGTGTGCCCAGGTGGCCAAAAAGGCCAACAGCATCCTGGCTTCTATCCAAAATAGTGTGGCCAGCAGGACTAGGGAAGTGATTTTCCTTCTGTCTTCAGCACTGGTGAGACTGCACCTTGAATGCTGTGTTCAGTTTTGGGCCCCTCACTATGAGAAAGACACTAAGGTGCTGGAGCATGTCCAAAGAAGGGTAATGAAGCTGGCAAAGGGGTTAGAGAACAAGGAGCAGCTGAGGGAACTGGAGTTGTTTAGCCTGGACAAAAGGAGTTACTCCAGTGTATGAAAGAGAAATTCCTGTACCAGAATTTTCACCACAGAAGAAGCAAAGCAGAAGAATTACCTGAAATAGCAGGTTTGCAGGGCAGCAGAATATAACCACTGCCTTACAAAACAAAGCAAAAAAACCACCACAAAAACCCAAAACAACAACCCAACCCTCATTTGTATGATATTACGAAATGGCCTTTCTAAATTGAATTTTCTAAAGTAAGAAAACCAAAAAGCCACCTCCTCCAAAGTTTATTTTAGATAATTAATTTTTGATGAAAGGATGAAAGAAAAAAACAAAACAAAACAAACCACAAGGATTCACCCCAAAAAATATATCTGGAGATTAAAAAAAAAAGTCATTAGGAAGTCTTAGCATGAAAATATCTGAAATTAGATCAGACATAAAAAATAGTAGCAAATATGAATATACAGAAGATATCTTTTCTTGGATGACAGAACCAGAGACAGGAACCTGTGAAAACTTAAGACTAATCTGGTGGCAAAAATAATTTAAAATAATCAGAACAAAAAAGTATTAATAAGTGCAAAGCAGTGTACACGAGACAACTTAATCAAACACACACATATCTTATACATCCTAGAGTCACAGAAAGAACACCTAAGTTTACAGAATCCCAGGATGGCAGAATGACTGAGGTCAGAAGGGACATCTGGAGGTCATCTGGCCCAACCCTCTTGCTTAAGTAGGGCCACTTGGAGCAATGTCTACATGGCTTTTGAACATATCCAAGGATGGAGGCTGCACAACCTTTCTAGGCAACCTGTTCCAAGGTTTGACTAACCTAGCAGTGAAAAAAAAAAAAAAAAAAGAAAAAAGAAAAGCGTTTTCTTGTATCTGCAACTACTAACAAACTCTGGGGGAATTACTAGCAAATTTAGAAGTACACTTCTTTGTGCGTGTTCTTTAAGGAAAGAGAACTACACTAACTGTGACTGATAGTGAAAACAGTAACTGCGAGAGATTTGTTTATTCCAGTGTTTTAAGCATTAGGGGACATATCAATCACTAAAAGAGAATATAAGGAAGGAAAACTACTGACTAAACAGGCATCTGTTTTATGTACTAGACATTCAGGGGCTAAAATTCCACCACATTTTATCCTATATAGGCACTTAAAACTGTAGAAAGTTTGACTGGTTGAGAATGTTTGCACTTCATCTCAGTTTTTCACAGAAATATATGTCAGTATCAAAAGAATTTGCTAAGTAATGTGCCTAATACATGAAAGATATGATATTAAATAATTACATAACTCTCCATGCTTCCTTAGTCTAAATCAGGTGAAATTTGTTTTCTTGACTGTGTAGTCCCAAGAAACTGTGCTTCCTGTAATTGTACCCAATGTACCAAGACCAGAACAAAGTGATTTTAAAGCTGAAAGAACAATACCCTGCACTGTTAACCAAGCAATCAGCCTCTGCAGGAAAAGACGCAGTAGACCAAAATCTGCAGTAAAGCTCATGGCTCGTGAGTTACAGAGGGCAGTGAAGAAATAGGTCTCTGGGGTATACACAAAACTACCCACACATACAGACTAAACCATGATCTAGGTATTGAAGGGCATATCTACACTGCTAGATGAATGAAAGGAGAAAGAAAGTTCAAGCATTGGATGTCAGTCATCTACATGGCTTCATCCTTAGGGTATTCATAGAGTGGATTAGCCCTACTTACAGACAGTGTGAAGCAGTGCCATTTGGCTTCAAGGCTGGGCACAGCATATGTGCCTCTTTTATTCGCACTACAGTTCTCTCACAGGTCTGAGACCATGCTACAAATAAAAACCCTAGTGTTGCCCACTAAATTTCTTTTGCAGTTGAGTTTTCTGCAGGCGTAGAGTTCTGTCTCTACACATACCCTGATTTTTTCCATTTTGATAATATTACATTATTTAGCACCAAATTCTAATGCTTTATTTGGATGCAGAAATTAAGTGCAAAGCCACTAAAGGGCTTAGTTAGGAAGGATTTCTCAAATTGTGTCTTATGTCCCCTAGCAAGATTCATTTCTGCACAAAATGTCATCGTAATTACCCCCGTCTTTTTATAGTGTCATTCTGGAATGTAGCAGTCTTATGGGTGAAGCACTTTTAAAACTTATGAGTTATAGATTCATTTTCCTCTCATGTAGCGGGTCAAAAGCCTTAACTTCTAGGTTACTCAAAAGCCTTAACTTCTAGGTTACTGAGTATCCTATTTTAGAAAAGCTGTGGTGTAAAGGTGGTAATTTTTTATCTTTTTGAAATTATGCTATTGTATACTACTACTGCTACCACTACTATTACAGCTACTGCTAGTAGTATTACAACTTCCTAAGCTGAGGAGAAAAAAAGAGGAAAATAACACCTAAGGATGACTGTGTACCCTAAAGGTTAAGAGACTGATACAAAAGGACAGAGGTCAAGGTCCTGGCCTCAGCAACAAAGATCAAATTAAAAAATCCCAGGATCAAGCTACCAAAAGGTTTGTCCCTCTCTTTTTTTCCCTTATACTCTAACCACAAGGTTAGAGAATCACCTCGCCTGTTGCACCCCTTTGTTTGTGATTTTTCTCTTTGATTCAGAATCTGTAGTTCTTTCTGCACAAGGACAATGTAAGCAGATAGGGTTCCCTTTAACTAGACAAAATAACCTCCTTTGTAAGATGACATAGTATTGCTTTTTCTAAATATTGTATTAAATGCAAAGAAAAAAAATTACATTGATACAGCTAAGGATAGATGTGTAAAGATGCCAAAATGTCTTAGTCTTACACTTTCAGAGACCTTTTCCTGTGCATTTTTTCTAGATGAAGTTTCAGTAGGATCTACTAAATTAAAAAAAAAAAAAAATACACATTGTGATAGAATGTAATTGAAAAAAAAAAAATCTTCCTCCTGTAGGAAACTAAACCTAATTAAAGACTTGGCTGAAACAAAACCCTGAAATACATTGTACAATAGCAATAAGATATGTAACATTGAGTTAACCCTGTTACACAACTTATCTAATTCATTTCAGTACCCTTTTTATTGGAAAAAATACAAGTCTGAAATGTTACTTGAAACAAATTCTATATTGCACAGTCGAAGAAATTAATCTGTTCTAGTACATGTGTTTTGTCGTTGTTGTTGTTTGGTCGGTTGTGTTTTAGTTTTGGTTTTCCCCCAAGTATACCCAACGTCAACATATCCTCATTGTAAGTCTTGATTTCATGGTATTTTTAAGTATTGCTAAGTAGGTGTTAAAATTAATATCATCAGCTACATTGGTATTAATAATTAGCACCTTGACTTTTGCAACACTGTCTCCCATAAAACTCTGTTATCCAAGTTACGACATTATGGTCCGCATGGTTTCACAACCAGATGAGTAAATAATGTTTTGAATGATAAGGCTTAGAAGACAGACATTAATGAATTGCACTCTACCTAGAGTACAATACAAAGTCTACTGTGTGAGTCTATCCTGCAGCCTGTCCTGTTTAATACCTTTATCAATGACATGGAGAAAAAGACAGACTACATCTTCATCAAGTTGGACAATGACACCAAATTTAGGGGCACTAGCTGATACACTGGATGGCATGGTGACCATTCAGAGAACCTTAGGATGGAGGAATTGGCCAACAGGAACCTCATGAAATTATTGCAGTGTCCTGCCCCTGGGAAACACCCTTCTGCAGCAATACGAACTGGGGACTGATGGGCTGGGGAGCAGCTTTCTGCCCCTCGGGGTCCTTTGGGCCCCCAGAAGCCTTTGATCTCCCCCTGACAGGCACCATGGAATGATAATGACCTGTTGTAATAGTCCTTTTTTCTTCTGAAGGGAAACTGGAGTGTCAACATTAGGACTCAAAGGACCATTGAAAGGAGGAGCACAATACCAGATACACAATGCCCCTTAAAACAGGAAAATTATATATAACAATTCTGACTGTAAAACTAATGAGACTTTTGTGCACTGATCAAGTATTTTGGGTGGCTATTCTGTTAAATAGTAATCAGACTAACAAGAAAGGGTACGCTCCTTTCTGTTACAACAATATTTTGCATGTAACTATATTGAAATTTCTGAACTAACCAATGTTTCTGACTGATTTGTCTATTTTAAGAAGCTAGTATTCTAACAGAAAAGGTTTCCTGTTGAATTCTGTCATCCACTAAAAGTGGAAAACATCCATATCATAAACAAAATATACGCTATGGTACATCAGGAGCTTTAAAAGTGTACCATGAACAGCATACTGCAATGTTCCAAATGAAATCATCTTACTATTAAACAAAAATTGCCAATTTTCTAAACATTGGGTGTTTCCTTCCAAATTATGACCAGATTGTAAGAAACCTAGGTGAGGTTCTAAGGCTAGCAGGGGCAATTACAGGCTGTAGTTTTATTTATAATACTCAACACTGCTTGTCCCATGTTATTATAAGAATGGGAAAAATAAAGGAAAATGGGTTTTAACAGCAGGCAACAGAACACAGAGATGAAATTTGTATAGAAGATTAAAAAGGCAGCAACTACAATTGCGGTACATCCTAGTGTTTCTTCTGGATAAAGCCAGAAAATTAGAATAAGACAAAAATTCTCTGTTATAAAAAATATCCTGCTGTATTCAGCATTGGTGCAGCTTCACCTGAAGTACTGTGTGCATTTCTGAGCCCCACAATGTGAGAAGGATGTTCAGGTCCTTGCATGTGTCCAGCAGAAGGCAACAAAGCTGGTAGAAGCACTGGATGGAATGTCCTATCAGGAGTATCTAAGGAGTTTGTGTTTGTCTGGTTTGCAGAAAAGGAGACTGAGGGGGGACCTCATTGCTCTCTACAGCTTCCTGAGGAGGCGAAGTGGAGAGGGAGGTGCTGAGCTCTTCTCCCTGGTATCCGGTGACAGGAGGCATGAGAATGGCTCAAATCTGTGCCATGGGAGATTTCAACTGTACATTAGGAAGCAATTTGTTTACTAAGAGGGTGGTCAACCCTGGAACAGGCTTTGTAGAGAGATGGTCAATGCCCAAGCCTGTCATTATTTAAACAACATGCTTTACCTTTTGGTCAGCCCTGAATTGGTCAGGTAGTTGGACTAGATGATAATTGTAGGTCTCTTCCAATTCAATATTCTCTTCTCTTCTCTTCTCTTCTCTTCTCTTCTCTTCTCTTCTCTTCTCTTCTCTTCTCTTTTCTCTTCTCTTCTTCTCTTCTCTTCTTCTATCTGGTTCTGTAGGAATATTAGTATTTTTGGATATCTAGTGGAAATGTAGTGAAATTCACTGACTTCATCACAAATACAGCATTACATTTATTTTAAAGCAGTTAGGCCTCTCAAGGTCATCAGACTCATGCTAGCTCTCTCATAGGGAGAAGAAATGTCACACCTTATAAAAGAGGGTATTCTAAAGAGTATGTTAAAAATCACGTAGCAAAGGTTTTTGTAATTATTCATTCATAATTCATCGGCGTTACTGATTCCTGTCAGAATGTTTGCAAAACTTTAATTATTGTGCAGAAGCATAATTTAATTTCACTTTAAACCACTCAGATGTCACTGTGCAAAGTGTTGAAAAGAGTAACTTCCATTTCTACACACTACTTTGAAAATTACCTTATTTCAGTAAACAAGTGCTGTGGCACGTTTTTCAAAAAAGACAAAACCATTTATAAGTTGCTATTTAATAAACAGTTTTGTACTCCTACAGTCTTACGCTGAAGGAAAAAGCTGTATTCTGTTCTATTTCTCATATGATAAGTGGGTTATCCGATGCTTGTAATTACTTCGTTTGGCTGTCCTAGAGCTGTGTAGAGTATGTAACATCTGAATTTTTCCACTTTGTCCTTAAACTGCAACTAATAAAACATAGGCTTCTATACTGCTACTAAGCTGAGAGAATTACAGAAAATTCTATGTTATAGAACATATACAAAAAAAAAAACCCTCAGTAATGCTAATGTGCAACCTTGACTATATCAAATGGTTGATATTTCTAACATTAAGTTAGATGCCAATTCTATAAAATAAAATAAAATAGAAATAGAAATATTATATATATAAAGATTTACTGACAGTACCAAAGCTTGAGAAATATCTTTAAAGAATGTGCAGAAAGAATAAGGGCCTATGTGATAAACTTGAATAGTCTTGGAAGCTATTTTTTTTTCCTCAGATTTATTGCAGAGATAGTGCACCAAATATGCTGGATGGAGCCAGAGACTCCACTTTTATGTATGTCCTCGAAATGGAGATCTAATCAGAAATCTAGTCTTCTTACCTATTCAGGTAAGTTACTCATTCACAAATATTACTATGACTGAGTAATAAATGAGAACATTTTTAGTATTTTATTTTCTGAGAACAATAACAATAAAGAAAAAAAATACACTACTGCTGTACAGATCTTCATTTAAACTAAAATACATGCTACAGTTACTAAATAAATTTAGCAGTTTCACATGCTAAAATAAGTTAACAGCTGCTAAAATATTTTCAATTATTGAACATGTTGTCTGTCTTCTCTATCCTTTTTTTTTTTTTTTTATGGTTTTCCTGCTGTTGACAACTTAATAACATAGCTGCCATACAAACTGGAATGGTTCTGGAAGGAAACCTTCACTAGCGCTACCTACTGCCCATGATACCGTATCTGTTATAAACACAAAACTGCTAAATTCAGAAGTTATTTATCAGTCAGGATCTCAGCTTCACGATGAGGAGGTTCAAAATGTTACCCAACTTAACCGTGTCACAGACCAGAGCATTTACAGTTTATCAGCTGGATGAGGTATCATTCTAAAAGCTACCTAATTATGCATTGTAAGTGATTACTTAAATTAATGGCGATGTTTCTTGCTCAGCTAGTAACAAATATATATTTGCTAGCTTGTTCATTCCCTCTCTACTCCTGAACTATTGAAGTACCATTTGTTATTACGCTTTCAAAGACAAACAATTAGGAGCTGGTTCCAATCCTCCCATATAAATTATTTGAATGTCTTTATATTGAAAGCTGTTTAAGGACCTCACCTTATGGTCCCATTTTGTGTTACTCACCTCTCAGACATTTGTGCTGTGCACCTTGAATTCCTGCTGAATTTGTCGGATTTCTGAAAGGGCAAACGCCTTGCAGTCCATTAAAAAGGCCTTGCTGGAAGGCATGTTCTGTTTACAGTGCTATATTTTAATTACCTTTGCCACATAATCACACATATGCTCATTCGCTTTTTGTGTAAAAAACAAACAAACACAAAAAACCCCAAACCAAAATCAACAAATAAGCAAAGAAAAAAAGCCCCAAAGCAACCAACTAAATAAATAAACCCCCAACCCAAACAATTAAAACAAAAATAAAAACAATAAAAACCACAACAAAACCAAACACAAACAAACAAACAGAAAACCTCTATAAAAAACCAAACCCATCAAAAAAAACCTCTTTATCAGATTATGTTTAGTACTAAAATTGTATACACTCTGAGGGACCTCTCTCTTAATGAGGACTGTGTAGAAACTCTACTTCAGCTTCCTAAACTCATTTGAGTCAAGTCTCATTCAAAACTACTCATTATGTTTCTAAGTAATAAAATACCTAACTCTCCTCATTAAGATCTAACTCTTGGAAATGGAGTCAATAAAACACACAACATGCTGCCTAATTCAGATTTCCTCTAGTTAAACATTTCTCAGAATAAAGTCCAAAGTTAGTGATGTCAAATCATAGCTCCAAACATTAGAGCTTACTATCATGCTTGTATTTTGGTCCTGAGAAGGTTATTCTTGAAAAGACAAATAGGAAAGACATGCTAAATGGAATCCCACTGAGATCACCCCATGACAGCCATATTGTAATACCACCTGGGATGATGGTGTACCTGGAAAAAAGCTTGAATTTACCCAGTTTGCAGAAGATGCAAAACCAGGATGATTAGTGTTAAAAATCATTTTCATAAATTACACTAAGAATGAAACCTAGCAAAACACCATTCAATCATGGCAAGTGCAGAGTGTTATACTTAGCAGGAATGGCAAAGATGCAAAATACTGAATAACTGAACCAGTAATTTCAGTCCCTTTTTTTTTCTATTTTTTTTTTTATTGCTAAATTTAGGGGTTTTTTTCTCCATCCTGAGGAAAAAAAAATAACAAAAATACTATTAGAAGAAACTTTTGCAAAATGCCTAAACCAGCATATAGGGCTTTATTATTTTGCTTAAGCTAACTGGCAATCAACTAACTTAGGCTGAAAGAGGTTCAAAACTCTAGCCCAGACAAATCCATAGAGGATCAAGAGCCTGATAGGTGAGCTCTAAGAGCATTACCCATGTTGTTTCTTGCTATGGTAGGTAGTGGTTTGACCATATACTTCATATCTTTTGGTTGTTGTTAGTTTCCACTGACTCTTTTCTGACGTCACTGTACCTGTGCTTAACT
Source organism: Caloenas nicobarica (assembly GCF_036013445.1). Classification (NCBI taxonomy): domain Eukaryota; kingdom Metazoa; phylum Chordata; class Aves; order Columbiformes; family Columbidae; genus Caloenas; species Caloenas nicobarica. The sequence goes on from NC_088245.1 coordinate 167,753,831, forward strand.
GTTAGCTGTAATATATTACAAACAACTATATCTTCTACAATTAGTAGGGTTTTTTTCCTGAGTGCAGTATTGTTGACTTTAGTTCAGCTTGTGGTATATTATAATTCTGATATATTTCTATTGAAAACTTTTCTTATTCATTTAGTCCCTAGTCTTGTATTTTGCTACCTTATTGTAACGCTTCAATTTTTTTACTTTTGTTTTTGAATTTTTGAATCATTTCTGAAGTTTATTAAGGTCAGCTTCTAAGCATGTTATTTAGCATGGTAGGAATTTCCTAAACACTCTAGTTTTGTGTTCTCTGTAAAATGTATAATTGAATTCATTTTTTTATCATTCAATTCACTAACAAAATATAAAGTAAACTATGGCTTAGAACATGTCTTAGTTAGATAATGAACCAGTTGATTACATGTGTAACACTGTGTGAAACACAAACTATGAACACACTTTTAAAATTTCAATGTTCATAGCTTTTCATTTGAAAAAAAAATAAAGTATAAGGGCAACAGAGACATGGCAGAAATGCAGAACAATTCAAGGGTTCTTTTACATTGTAAGTACAACCCTGTCCTTGAACTTCAGAGACAAGGCTTTACATGTAAACAAATGCACATCCAGAACCACCTATGCGTGTGTGTTTGTATCTCCCAAGCTCCCATGGACAGATTTCTTCACTCTTGTACTGGGGTCCACAATTTGGATTCAAAGGAGAAGGTGACCTGTAGCGCCCTATAGAGATGTGGATATCAAGGCAGGAGCTGTGCAGTCCCAGATGCCACTTTCTTGTAGTTACCAGACACGCTGTGTCTGGTTTCTCTCTATTATCATCTGTGCTATTCTGGTCCTTCTGAATGGTACCATTGAACTGACACTAATTTGGCTAATAGAAAAGCTTTGATTGTAGGCTGCCATTTGTGTATTTCTAGGAAGACACTTGGTGATCTCCCTCTGTTCTCTGTTTTATAACTTTCAGTGACACTGTGCTGTCAAGTCAAGCAAGTTAGCTTCCTTTGAAGGGAACACGGCCTCCTCTACAGGTGTGGGGTTTGTTGTGTTGTTTTTTTTTTTTTTTTCAGCCCTCATGGGCTTCACATTTTCTCTGGCTAATTTCATTCAAACAACGCCAGTTCAGCCTTCTAAGCATGTGAAGTAGATGCCAAGTTTCACTGAATAGGAAATTTGTGACCGATGATTTTGATTACCACAGATTACAATGGTGCAAGACCAAGATCTTAATGCTGTGAACCAATTCTACCAAACTGACAGTAAGGGAAGAATACTTCAAGGCAGCTAAGGAACTATAAGTTAACCACTGGTCTTCATATTCTAACCGAATAGGTGTTACTCATTTAATGCAAAAGTAGCAAAACAAATATGATACAGGAAATATCACATCAACAACAATTTTCCTTTTATCTACTAGTTACTCTATCAGAGAAATAAATGACATTTACTTAACACAGTTTCTTCTCGTCTGTACTTTACAAGCCATTTTTAACCATTGCTGTTTCTCAGAAAACCCAAACCCTGTTGTTATTCATGCCTTTGTGCCTCCTTTGTTCTTGGTAAGCACTAAAGATTCATGGACTGCTTCAGTTAATTTGTTAAATACTCTAGAGCAAACAGTCAGGCTCCATCAGCTTCAACATGTATAACTTCTGCATAGTGTTCTTCCTTCTATTTCTTTATACTAGCCTGCAATCCTAACCTATTAGCTCCATTAAATATTACAATTAACAATGTTCAAAGATGGGCTTTATGTCCTCTAATTGTATCCACATAAATATGTAGTATCTAGTATAGAAGACATTTGGACTGAAAGTCAGTACAGAGGGAGGGGAGGAATAGCTGGGTCTATTCAATCTGAAGAAGATATCATGGACCAATTAATGAGAGTATGTTCTTTTTTTCTCCATTGACTACAGAGAGTACTGAGGGCTTGCTTTAATTGCCGCACAGAAGCAACTGCTGACTTTTGCAATATCCTTGGGTATTCTACCTGTCACTCCTGGTGTAGCATAACGTGTTGAAAAGAATGGAATAATCACATCCCTTGGTCTGCTGGCTTATATTGCTTACACACTTGAGGACATGGTTTGCCCTAACTGCTGAAAGAGGTCATATGCAGTTCACTGTTCACCAGCACTTCTAGCCAGTCACACCCCAAACTGTACTGCTTGTTGGGATTACTCTAACTTAGAATTTCACATTTATCTTTGTAAAGTCTAATGCAATTCTTCATGGTTAAATCTTCCCAGTCTGTTTTTAGTTTGTCTACCTCTCCTTCGAGTTTGGTATCATCTGTGATGAGGGGGCATTTGACCCCATCATTCAAATTATTTGAAAGTTAATTAGTAGCATTGGATCTAGTATGAACCTTTGAGGTACCTCCATCGTGACCATCTGACAGTTTGGATCACTTTAGTCAGTTTTCATTCATCTTGTGGTCAGTCCATAATTTACCAGCTTCAACAAGAATGTTAAGAGATCATGCCAAACACCCTGCCAAATTTGAGGTAGGTGGATGTCCACTGCTCTCCTCCATTAATTGAGGAAGGTATTTTATCAGAGAAGGCAATCAGGTTGGTTAAGTATAACTTACCTTTGGTAAGTCTGCTCTTCTGAAGTCCAAGGTCTTTATTTCTTTGCTTGTCTTTCTCATGCCTCTCAAGATTGTAACCTCTAAAAGATTAGCGTCACAGCAGCCAAAGATGCTTTTGACAACCACATCTCCAAAGAGCTCTTGGCTATTTGCAAGCAGTAACTGTAGAAGGGCACCAATCCTTGTTGCCATACTAAGAAATTGTATTTGACACAGTCTAGAAATGTCCCCATTCATTCAAACTGCTGTCTTACACAGTACACAATTCCTCCTTTTCTATCCTTTCTGTCTTTCTGCAAATGGAACTGCTCTTTTCACTGTCTTATTTTTAATCTGAAATGTACTTATAAAACTTTTCATTTTTCCTTTTTTATGTCCCTGTGTATCTGTAATTGATATCACGGTTATATCTTTCTGATGAAATCCTTACATGCTTGACCTATTACTTTATAGTAATCTTCAGTCATGTCCTTATTTTTAGTTTAGTATGATTCCTTTTTAATACATTTTAAATTCATTACAGAGCTCATTATATAGCCATTATGTTATTTCAGTATGCCTCCTAGCTTTCCTCAACAATAGGATATTTTGCAACTAGCTCATTCATCTTATTTTTCTTCCCCACCCTTTCCTTTCCTGCATAGCAATACTCTTTTTTTGATGATTACTCTTACCTATATTATCTTTGAACTTTAGATGGTCAATAATCTACCTCTGATGATTTAAAAAAAAAAAAAAAGGTAGCTTCTTTCCTAAAACTTTCTTCCATTTTATGAACCAAGACATTTTTCAAGGGATATTTAGACTGTCTGTTCTGATGGATTTATTTTCCAGTGGATAGCCAGATTTGAATCTCTTACTACCAGCATGTCACATATTTTGGATACACGTATTATAAAATAGTTTTTACTAGAGAAAAAAGATAAAATCTTGTATCACTATGACCTCAGGTTTACTCCATCTATACAAAATCAGATGAATGTCTTACATTTTTTATTTTAAAATATAAATCCTTGATATAATAAGTGTGGGATTTGCCTATACTGAGTCAAAGTCTGATCTAGACATTCTATGTTATTTTTGTAATTAAAGGGTTTGATTGATTTCAAAATAGACACCCAATACAGGACAAATGAGTAATTCTGTGGCCTTTTTTTTCTGTGACTATCTTAATTAAATATTATATCTTTGCTTCCTAACTTATACCAAAGAGTGTGTGAATATATCTCTTAAAACACAACAATAAATGAGCTGATTTTTTGTTGTTTTGAATATTAAAATAATTTTGGAAGTTCAACAGACATGAGAAACACTCAAATGGAAAAAAAAAAAAAGTATCTTTTTCCTTAACAGTTTGAATTAGTGACACAGATTCTCTAATATTCTGGGTTAAGCAGATGGGAAATTTAAAGGATGTCAAGCATAAGGGGAAGAATGCAACAATGGCTGTGATGTGGCACAGGGCATGGTTCCCAGCAACATCAGAGCAGCTAACCTGGCACATCAGAGATCTACCCTCAGAGCAACCTCTACTGAAAGGATGCCACAATCCAAGTCTGAGAGTGTCCTGTGCCTCTCACTGAGATTAAAGCACCTGGTCTTGCCTGCAGGAGGTGTGTGCTGGTTGGGAATCTCTTAAGTTAAGCAACGATAAGAAGAGGTAGGCAGACTGTGCAGCACCAGGGACAATAAAAATAAAATATAACAGGCTCTTCATAGGAGCTCTGCAGAGATGACAGCCTGAGTCCCCAGGTGCATAGAAAGAGGAGCACCCAGGGACGGTGCTTGATATAATAGGAAATGGAGACTCTCACAGTGGTAAAAAGTGTGTTTGACTTCTGGCAGAAGGAGGATGTCATCTTTTCCACCTAGAGACCCGCAACTGCAGAATAGTTCTGTGCTCTGGTACACCTATGGGGAGAAATCTCTGCTTGGGGAGGCACCACAGTGGGACTGGTCTGAACTGTGCACCTGCACCAAGGGAAAGTGATGGATGATGGTTATGGGAAAGTCTGAACTGCAACGGTGGAGCCCCGCATCTGCCTACCTGATTGCTGTCTTGGGAGATTTATTCCTTTCTGAGGATTCTGATCAGAGATTCTGGGGAAAGAACACTGAGGCTTTTCCAGCCCTCAGACTATTCCCTGTGCTGGGTACTCTGGGTAGGCATGCAAAATACTGCCAGGGGAAACCCTGAGCATATCAAGAGTGACCTACATGGCTTCAGGGGCACGAGGCAAGGTCATAAGGTTCCACATGGAATACCCTTAGTCTTGCCAATAGAGAGGAACAGGCTGGGGAGAAGACTAGATGATGTCCAAGAGGTCCTTTCCAACCTGAAGTATTCTATGACCTGGGGACAGTAACTTGGATTCACAAGGAAAATTGCACTCCCATCCTCCCATCCTCAGTCTTGTGACCAATCTTCATAGGTAATGTGAATAAAGTGAACTTTTACTTTACGTCTTTTTCTTATACTCTGAGCTCAAAGGTTAGTATGATGCACAAACAGTGCAGATATCTGAATATTTAAATCATGGGGCAAGCAGGTAAAGATTAGAAGCTTTTTTGTTGTTGTTTGTGGGTTTTCTTGTGTTTGGTTGGTTGGTTTTATTTTGTTATGTTTTGGTTTGTTTTGATTTGGTTTGGTTTGGTTTGTTTTTTTGTGAGGAGAAATCCACACACACCTCCCAAAGACCGTAGTGCTTTTAATGGAAGTCATAATTTTTATTTCTAGTCTCTGAATTTGTCAGAAACACTCAAAGTGTCTTATAAATTACTGTTAGGAATAGATAATGAAAAACTTGTTTCTATCCAGGATATTTTGTAGCTTAAGTTTATGAGAAAAAGGGTAAGAAAAAAAAATCTGAATAATACTTACAAATCCTTATAGTATTAATATTAATTTTCTGCACTTATTTTACAATTCTTTGGTTTTTTATTATCCTTTTTTTTTTTTTTTTTTTTTTTTTTTTTCCCCCAGGGCAGCAATAGTCTCTTACCACGTGAAAATTCTATGCTGAGGAAATAGAGCTATAATTGAATTTCATATCTGGAAAAGATACAATCATGTTACTTATAAATGTAATACAAAAATAAACAAACAATATATGTAAATGTAACATATCTGGAATGTAATTCAAATATCATTAATACAGAATTTGCATAGAATTTCATAGACTGAATATTTGAGCTGGATAAATTTCTTCTAATGAAGCTTATCATTCTATAGACATTGCATATTTTTTTAGAAACTTGTGAAAGCTATAGCTTTCAGTAACTATCCAGAATATTAGCTAGAATGCAAGGTTATATATTTTTTCATTTCTGAAATAAAAGAGTATATTTAACAGACTGAAACATGATCTTTTTTTCCAACCATAAAGCTGCATTTATTTGATAAACGCCTTGTCTAAAGTTCAGACATGCAACTTTCAATGAAAACACCAGATAAAGCCACAAAGTAAGTCAATGTAAATTGTCTATGTATGTATCTATCTAGAAAATAAAGGAAAATGTAAAATAAAAGAACTCTCTTTTTTTTTTCCCCTTGTATCTCATTTTTTCACTCACTGTTAATAAGAAATTAAATATTTTCTATGTTTGAAAAGAAAAAGGATGATGGGCACACTCTCCCATATCAATTTATTAACTTCATGGTCATTCAAAACCCAGATTTTAGATTCTATATTATGATGTTACATCCCCATTAAAGTCTCACCCTATCAAAGCTATGGAAGAGGGGAAATCATCTTTCACTCAGTAGAATGGTTTGTTATGAAAGCAAGTTTAATCCATCTTGCATTCTGACAGAGTTAATGTGCTGGTTTCCACTGCAGTGACATAGAGACACATTGTATGTTGCACAAGAGGTGCACAGGTGAATGGATGCAACAGTCAAGCACATTACTTACTGTTCTGAGAGCATTTTGAAAGTTGACCACTAGTAACATATGGATATGACAGACATGATATGAATCAAATAGTATAAGACTATTTGAAAAATATTACACTTTGTGTGAAGGCAGTTAATCAGTTAGCTTTTATAGTTCTGAAATATCTACAGAAAAACTTGTTTGTTGAATAGATTTTAATGCAAGTGTTATTTCATCACCTTTAGTAGACTCTGGAAGAAATGTTTATTATTGTTTAGTGCCACGAGAGAGGCAAAAAGCCTTAAATTTGTTCATATGAATGACTTTTACCAACATGAGAAGTGTGAGATTTCTCTATTGGATCACTTCTCATAGAACTCCTAAGCAAGACAATATTTATAGGGAAAAGGAATGACTTTTTAAATTATACTAACTGGTGTTCAGGGAAAACATTCTTTTTGAGACACAAAGCCTTTTTTACTATACAAGCCAAAATCCTTGAACAAATCAGGGTATCAAAATTTTCTCCTACAAATGGAGATGATTCTTTAAGAAAAATGCTTTTGTTTCAGTCTTAAAGGCTTGTGCCCTCTGTAGTGTAACATGCCCTCTGACATGTAAGAGGAGTTTTCTTACATCTATTGAAAGAAAATTAACAGTATTCAATGGATTTTTTTACATCAAACTACTTTTTAAAGGATTTTTAAACTGTACTTAAAATAACAAAAAAATCGTGAACTATAAAAGGCTAAATGAAATTAATACAACTGAGGAAATGCAAGCAAAGTTAAGAGTAATTCTGTTCTTAGATATCAAAATAGAAATTACACAGAAGCTATAGTAATGCTAAAAGCAAAAAGTGTAAGTGGAAGGCATAATGGTAAGAAAGATATGGGATAAAATTATACCAAGAAAAGAGATCAAGAAAACAAGTAAACAAACAAACAAATGAAACCAAACTACAACTACAAAACCCAAGAAAGAGCTTTGCAAGATGCTATAATTGAAACAAAAATGAAGAAGATATGTAAAAATGAAGACAGATTATAAAATGTACGGGGAGAAATGTCATGCAGTATAATAACAAGGAAAAGTTCAGACAATAACTTCCCGAAGAAAAAGAGGGACAGATAGTGAGACTGAAATAAAAGCTGGGATGGATTAGACATGAATAGCTTCAAATATTTTTAAACTTCAGATCTGTGTTCAACCTGTCTGAGCATTTGGAATGAAATCTAGAATTCTTTAACAAGGCATAGTAAAACTGAAAATTTTAAGATCTGTTCTAATTATCCTACATGCTTAGGAATATCATTTTCACCACCTTTCTGGTTGTTCACCAACTGTTATTACAGAGCCTTCCTCATTTTCAAGAATGTAACTTGGGAAGGAATATACTACAACACTACCTTTAACCAGCAGTATAACGGGGAAGACCTTAGGACTCATTCTCAATGGTAGCCAACCACTGTCTGCAATATGACGTCCTTTGGGCACTTCCACTCATGAATTTTTCTGCAGGGTACACTGTGGTTTACACAGAAGAGACCACAGTGGAATTAGTGAAGTTGATATATAAAATTACCTCATTTTGTCACAGGTAGCTGCTTCTGTTTTTTAGGGCGCAATTTAGATTTAATTCAGAGAGCCAGATTTAGGTATCTACAAGTGACCTGGGTGCCTGAGCTTGCATTACAGTCAAAATGGACACACAGAGTCAATATCTTCATCTGTATCAAAACTGAAGAGCTGTTCACCTCACCCTGAGGCAGATTATGTCTCTGGTCAGTCACCTGAACATGTGTGCCTTTTGTAATGCTCTAGGTGGGTTAGACATCATCAAGAGGGCTGAAGATATAGGGGACCTGTAGTACTTTGGAAATGCAGCTGGATGGCCATCAGAATACTCCAGAGCGTTTCAACTATATCTAGACATCTATGTGTAGTTGAATGAACTAAGTCTGTATCTTTGACCCAGTAAATCACATGCTAAACCTTACTGACTCTTTTAGCCAAATCTCCATTGGCCCCCTTCAGCTACTCACACTTTTCATAGCACCAATTCACATAAAGTTTACTTGCTAGAGCAGACTTGAGGTCATTCTACTGAGGAAAGTGAAAATCTGGGCAAACTTTTCTTTTTAGTTTTCAAGATTTTTTAAAGCATGTGAAATAATGTCTATATGTAAATGTTTGTCAAAGTTATCAGAAGAAAAAAAGTAACTCAACAACCTACATCATTCTTCATGCATGAAGGCAGACAACAAAAACCTTTTTTTCCCATTGAAAATTATCTAAATAAGAAAGATGACTACATTCTCATGATTGTTCACACACATATTCCCACCTACACAGATGCACTTTTTTCCTTCTGTCTAACAAGAGAGATCTTGCATTTTACCTTCTCATGTGTAATGAATCACCGAAATTTACTGAAAGTACAGTTATTTTTCTAACCTGCAATTATCTCTCAATATTCTGACATTATCATGAAAAAACAGACATACAAGCAGGAGACAGCTTTTAAGCATGCTGTTCCCTGTATGGTTTCCAAAACAGAAGAAGATAGAATATATTTTTTTTCGCCTAACTTAAAATTATTTTAGAAGGCAGATGCACTTCATTGTTAATACTTTAATCCAGCAATTAAAAAAACCCAAACAAACAAAAGTTCCTGAGCATGGCTATTAGGAAAATAGGATATGATATTTACTAATACCTATGAAAACACACACACATATCCATGTATATGCTGTCTTCAATTAAATTAACAAATCTTCTATGCTAAGATTTACAGGCTTATACAAGTTCACATTGCAAGTATCAGAATAATGGTCAGTTTATAAAACTCTGGAAAAATAATGATAATGAAGTGAAACAGAAAGTCATCACGAGCTTCTCTATAATGCGTGATATCAGAATAAAAATATTATTTTTATATTCACAAATTATATTAAAATATCCTTTAATTACCATGTCTAGTCTATCATATCTCACAGATTTGTGCAACTAAATATTTGTCCAGATAGCATTTTCAGATAAACAAAATATCCATTCTCCCAGAACAGTGAATGATACATATTTAAAGTAAATATGTTCTTGTTACTAAAGCAGCTGAACCAACAACCAGATGGAAGATGTTTTTTCTTTGAAAAAATCAATTAAATTCCTTAGTGAATAAAATCTACTCATTATTACACAGCAGTTTAAACCTGTTATGGATACTGCTACTTATTAATAACAAACACAACAGCAGAAATAAAATAAAATAAGATAAAATAAGATAAAATAAGATAAGATAAAATAAAATAAAATAAAATAAAATAAAATAAAATAGCTTTTATATTATTATATTGTTGCTGTTACCTTTGTTGTTATTGGTGTTACTGGCGTTTTTTCTTAATTGCATATGTTAAGATATATACAAAGTTTTAAGCTATCATAGTTTTCTTACATTTTGATACATGCAAAAAGAATTCAGGCAATTTATATCCGCCCATCTGATACAACAGAAACAATAGTCCAGCATCACCCAGTTGTGGAAGCCTTCAGTTCATTAGGAGCATTCTTCATATCCATGATAATTTTTTATGCTTAAAAAATCTGGCATTTTTCCAGACTGATATTTCTAGCAATTTTATTTTCTTTTAAAACTGCCCATATTCTTTGAAGACTTTTTATGAATGAGAAAAAAAATATAATCTTGTAGGAGCTTTCCTTCTGCTGGTTTAAAATCATTAGCTAAAACATTTTCTGGAGTAGCAAAGACAGATACAGATAACCGTTTAACAGAATTCATTCATTAGCATGTCCAGATCATTTTACTTCCTGAAACACAGGGCCTTTCACAAGTTAATGTATTATGTTGTCATGCTAAATTATTTTTGGGAAAAAAAAAAGATAATCCGGCAATACAAGATAACTTTAGATGTTGTAAAGTGGGGTACTATTCCATTATTTGAAATACCGTTAACCTTCCTTATATATTTTTCAAGATGCTTCCTTAGGAGCATTGTTTTATATTTATTATTAACTGGCAACTACATATTTTCATTTACTGTAATGTGGAGTAACAAATGTTCTTTCTGATTGGAGCTCATTTCTAGTATTTTCCAAACAATATTTTTCTGTGAAGTTACTACAGAAATAACATAAAAATTAAAACTGTTATTGCTGAAAGAAAGTGAGAAGTTTGGATGTTTCTTTAAAGAAAAAGCTAACGGTGTAGTGGAGAGAATAGTTTCTATTGAAATAAATTTTTAAAAAAGAAAAAAAAAGCAGATTTTATTTTTTTTTCAGATGCCCCAAAATAACATTTTTGAAATTATTTCACTCTAAGGACAATACTAGTCTCAAGTGACATGTTCTACATTAAGAAAGGATGCCTCCACTTGTTAATAATAAATAGAATCTGCGAAGAAGTTAGGATCTCTTCGCTTTTTATTTTGTACTCATGACCAAGCAAAAATTCTCTGTGGAATACAAGTCAGCTGAAAAGCATGGAAGGCAGGCTGCTTTAACATTGTATCCCTTTAGGCTTCAGGTGAACTTCAGGAAAACATTTATTTTCTGTTATTTGCTTACTCTGAAGAGACTGTCAATTTTATTGCTTACAGAGCAAACAAACACTTATAGAGTCAATTTCTCTCCAATTTCTGATTCAGACTAAGCGTTCTGTACATGTACTATTCCTTAGATAGCTGTTTATTATGAAGTCTGCACTTGTCACATGCATCTCCTTTTCATTGATCTTGTTTTCATTCTTGTCTTTGCAAAGAATCATCTAGGTTTTTCTTACTTCATTTTCTTTTCATGCTGATGGCACTATTTCAGAGAGGAAATGAGTCATATTCATGTATGACAAAGTTGTCTTATAGTTAAGACTCCTTTGGCTATCCAGCCCACTTCAATGGAAAGCACCACATTTCCATTTAGGAGGCCTATGCAACTGACCTAAAATGCTCAGTGTAAAGCATTGGTTGCTGGCCAGCCCTTTGGCCTTGGACAAAAAAAAGATACAACATGATTGAAATCTGACTGTCAGGCTTTGTCCGAAATATATGCACCTGCAACTATGGAAATCTGAACTGGGAACCAACAGCTCATGGCAGGATACGAAATAAATTTATTTTCAAAACCATTTTTATTGATGGCCACAGTTTTCTCAGGTCAATATTAACTTTTAGATTTCATTGACTCCAACGTTCTTGGAGAGATCACCCCAGTATTTTTATTCTCCTTTTTCATTAATCATAGCCCTATTCCATTTTTACTTCACCACAATAATGTTAAGTAACAACAACAAATACATTTACAATCATTCAGACAGTATAATGGCAATGAGTTTTAAATTAATGTCTAATTTTCCATTAAATACAATAAAAAAATCTTCTCAAATAATTTTCTTTTTTGTTGTTGTACTAAAACAGATTTTGTATTTAGGCAAGAAAATCCATGGTTTGGTTGAAGCTGCAAGACTTCTAATCATGCTTGTTTATTTGTTTTCCTTTTAAAGTTTACTTAAAAGATCTAGCAGTCTTTGGAACAAAGAGTGACTCAAAATAAGTTTCTTAAGCATCTTGGTAGTTGAAAGGGTCACCTTTAATGTGACTAAATTTTTCAGAGTTGCCGGAGAGACTAAATGGTAGTAATAGAAAAACAAAGCTTCTCATTTGGACAAAAAAAGATCATACAATGTATTATTTGCTAGTATAGCGTGAATATTTCCAGAAACTTTTGGCTGGTTTGCTTCAGCTAGATGACGGCTTGTTTTAAATTGAACACACACAGGGATCTAGAGTCACTTGAGGTGACATGGTATTTCCCGGATGAACTCCAGCTGTAACTCCAGAAAGGTAGGGTATTCTCTGGGACTTTTATGGCATCTTCCAGCCTCACACAACTAATTTAGTCAGCATATCTTGCATACCTGTACTGAAGTTAGGCATATTAAGCTCCCACTCAGTAGGACTAAACGCAGACATTTAGAAAATGTTATGTGTTCACCGTACAAGTTAGGTTTTCAGATTGGTGTTTGACCTTTACTACAGGTACAGGTAAAATTTCATTCACTGCAGTGGAGACAAGATGCTGTTCTCAAGTCTGGACGAATAGTTTAAGAAGCGGTGATTAATTTTAAGTGTTCTTTGAATTGTGCTCAGTAAACATTATTATTCATGTTTCCTTAACAGTTTTGCTACTGTGCTATATGGAAATTATTAACCACTACAGAAGGATTACTTTTTTTTTTTTCTGAAATTATTACTTTATATTAGAATTAAGTAGGTAAATAAGCCATGAATACATCTGGCCTGTTTCATAAAAATGAACTGGTATTATGATGTGTTTGTACTCCAGCTTTTATATATGGAAAATATGCAATAAATATGCATTAAAAATACTTTCATTATTTCTAATTCTTACAGATTTGAAGACCACCTGCAGCTTTAACTACTGTGTATTTTGGATTAAAACATAATTTGCATTTCATAAAATATACTGAAAGCAAAATATACTACATATTTTTCTTTGCAATCTTTTTTTTTTGTAAGTAAATCTGTTCATATTTATCCCAGAAATCTGAACTAAACATCCTATTTTTATTTATTACTCAAACAATTCTAAACCTGCAAAACTTCAGTGTTGTTAGAAGCATTTCCTATTTGTAAAAATAGCTGCAGATCATAAATAGTCCTGAAAAGTCTGTACCTCCTAAATTTAAGATGCCAGATGGTCATGATAAAATGACATAAATTCATGTATGAGCCAGCAATTCATCCCATTTATGGATTTAAACCTAGTATTATTTTTTGGTACATACAGACTCAATTATATTCTGCTTCTGCTAGTCTCTCCCTGAATATGATGTTTTAACCTAAATTACTGAATTGCATAAATTCAAACCTAAGAAGTATTCATTAGATCCATTTATTTCTTTTCCCTCAGAAACAGGACCAGAGGCAATGGGCACAAACTGAAACACAGGAGGTTCCCTCTGAACATCAGGAAACACTTTTTTACTGTGAGGGTGACTGAGAGCTGGAACAGATTGCTCAGAGAGGTTGTGGAGTCTCCATCCTTGGAGACCCCTTCCAACCTCAGCCGTTCCGTGATTCTGTGATTCAATTCTGTGTTATTTCTGGCAGAGATGAGTAGCTTTCATTACAGTCTTATTAACTTAAGTCTTAAAAAACCTACAATCCCTATTTATAAATTACCAGCTACCATGGTAACTAAGCATAATATTTCTTCAGTGTTTTTATAAAATTGATATGAATCTTCAAACAAAGTTACTGACAGAGTATTTTAATATAGCAGCAAAAATCTTCTAGCTGTTTGTTCTATAAGAGCTATCTTCTAACATAAACATTGAGAGAGATTTTCATCTATTTAAAGTGACAAATATGAAAGGTTTTGTTTTTTTTTTTCTGAGTCCTTAAGAAAACCCTAATTGAAAACTTCAGAGAGTGAATGAATTTACTAATCACTGATGACATCCACTTGAAAACAAGGAAACTTTATCCAGGTCTAAAACTAAAATCCCTTAAACAGCAATATGGATGTCAATTAACTTCATGTGGATATTCGTAAGGACTCCAATGATGTGGTTTAGAAAGAGGATTTTACGAATTTTACAAAAATTTTACAAAAAACAAATATGTAGAAAGGATTTTGAAACTTCTAGGCATCCAGATTAAAAAATCATCAAAAAGATCTCCAGGACAAGCAAGATTCATCACTGGAGGTAGAAGTATTTGGTCTTTGTGTTTCCCCAAGGCGTTTTACTTCAGTAGTGAGACCATTAATGCATCTTCTGAGCCTTAAAGGACTAAAATGTTCACTTTCTTCACCAATAAATTGATTCATTTAGTTAGAAGAGCTCCAAAGAATATGAGTTCCATAGACAAAACATTTGTTAAAGGTTTTATTGTTTTCATTGCAAAAACCACACTCATTTAAAAACCTACAACTATTTTACCTATATATAAATTTACTGCGAATGCACCCTGTTTTAAGAACAGATGTTTTTCATTATCTTCATGCCCTGCGGTTTGTTTCTTTTTATTTTTGAAAGTGCAGTATTTATCGAAAGTATTAGGAGCACCATTAGCTGTGTGCGCTCAGGCTGGCTTCAAGAACTCTTTTTGGAAAACTGAAGAAACCATTGAAGGATGAAGGATCACCAGCAGAATTTTTAAAATGCTGGTTTTGGAGAATTCTTAAAACCATCGCACCCCCTCAACCATCTCACTGTGGCCCTGGTGGTGGTGTTGGTTGTTTAGCCCCAGCACAGGCAGAGCAGGTCTCCCTCAGGAGGCCAGGGCAGCCTTGGCTGGTTGGATTGTTTGGAGCAGGTTCGCCTCCCTTCCTGCTGGCTGACATGGCTGACACTGGTAGCAATGGCCAGACAGTCCCTGGGGTGAGACTGAAGACACACAATAGTCCTTTGTGTCATATTTTTTTTTAGGGGGGGACCTGCAGCCCTTTTTCGCTGGGATCCCAGAAGACAGCTGTTGGGGACTGAGAAGGAAGGAACACATCCCAGGATGTTGCCACTCGTGCTCATTTTATGACCTGCAGTGGTATCTGCTAGGCTGCTTTGTTATGTTTCAGTGTTGGTTTCTTTTTTTCAATTACTGTTTCATCAAAACTGTTTTGCTCTTGGTAAGGAGAAGAATGATTCAGATAAATTGGCATTTTCTGATGTAAATCTGTTTAGTTAAAAATATCCTTGTCTACTCTGCCAAACACATATACTCCAGCACTGTGCAGTTTAGCAAAATACGTAAGCATGGGATTTAAGCATATAATTGAGTACACTCTTGTTAGGTAGAGATTGCTTAATTAAAGTCAAGCATTAATTATGTTTCTTCCAGATGATTCAAAGTGCCCTCATCATTGCCTACTCTTAGTAAGCCCAATCTAAACAGGTTGTATGGTGTTTCAAGCCTGTTGTTTTATTTCTCTTCTCCTTGTTCAGTATGCTTTTAAGGCTGTATTTCCTCCATATTTGCTGTTATATAGGAAAGAAGAAAACAACTTCATCCTTTATATTTTATCAACATTTAAGTATCTATAGTTCTACATTTAGCTTGGTTAGTGGATCATTATGGAAGTGTACAAGACCAGGGCAGATCTATTGTGATATGCTGTCGTGACAGAAATCATGATAGATGTAAAAGAGGTTGTTCTAGATGTCAGTGATTAAGAAAGTCTAATTTGAATAATAAACACCAGGACTGGAGAACCCTACAGAGGTATCCCAAATTGCAAATACAGACATGCCTATGAAAGCTATGAGCGAACAACAGGAACAGTGGAATGCAAATTAGAAAGCCTCTGGGATTCAAGCATGTGGCAGAAGACAAAGAAGGATTCTGTATGTTATGCTTGGTCTTCCTGCCAGGGTTGAACAAGGAAGACTAGGAAAGTAGAGCTGGATTGCAAGTTTTGAGAACTGCAAATTGAGCTGCTATGAGATGTGCAGCCTTGAACATTTGTATTTCATGTCCATGCACTCCATCAGAAGATATACAAAGAAGAGGAAATAATCTGACAAGTTGCAATCAACTCTAGTGTCACTTTTGATTATGTGAAGTTTTAATTAACAATATACGGACAATATGTTTGTTTTATGTATGCATTATGACTGGCCATCATCTGCTCCAGAAAAATTTGTAAAACTACTGAATTACAGAAATTCTGGGAAATAGCTACATGTTTGTAAGGCTACAGCTCAGACAGTCTAATTCTATTTAGTGATAAGTTAGAAACATTTGATATGTAGCGAAAATGCAGGCCTGTGACAACTATAAATGAGAAGTCCATTAATCAACATGTAATTGAAATTAGTTTACTTTGAAATAAAATGTAAGCTTGCTAAAATGGTATAAGCAACAACAATATTTAAGTATATTGTAATAGTGTGATAGTATAGCTAGACAATGCATAAGGATTTTACATAAATATGTGAGCAATGTGACCAGCAGCAAGGCAAAGAAAAACAGGAAGTGTGAAAAAACACAAAACAAGGACTGAAGTAGGAGAAATTGCCAAAAAAGAGCAAAGAACAAAAAAAAGCCCTCAAGCTTTGTTGTGGGATTGGGACTTGGAATGGATAAAAATTCTTCTGAATACAGAAGAAGCATATCTGGCAAAATCCAGAACAAGACAAGCATCACAGGGAGCAGATGAGATATCCTCTCTGGGGAAGAGACTAGAAACAAAGCCAGGGATGACTGAGCAAAGATGGAGAGGAAATGAGATTAATTTACTTCTGCACTGACTTCCCTCACCAAAGAGCTCTCAAACCTAATCATCATAAACTCTGCAACTGAGAGCTGTCATGGACAGTAGCCTTTAGTGTTGACTTCATGGCATGATATTAAGGTTGAGTTTCAATACTTATATTTATTAGGTTCATTTACGCTGCAGAGAATATGAAGTAGCCCAAAATAAAACAATGCCACTTTTCATATATTTTGAAATATGCCCCAGGAATTCAGAAACAGAAGATCTGCAGAATTAAACTTACTGACTTCATTCAGACTACTAAAGTTTTCAGTCAAGTACGTCCTGAGGTACTTCAGTGGACTAGGGCCTAAGGATTTTATAATAATATTTGCAATATATTCTCCTATCAGAATGTGCATCATTTAATTCCTCGAGCAATTTTTCAGGCATACTTGCAATGTCCTGAAGTGTTTAACAATAAAGAATTGTATAAAACCAAAATATCAAAACAGAAGGTGTTTGTATATTCTTCTTTTATGTTGGAAATTGAAATGGCTTGGTGTGCTATATTTCAACGATTTTATAAATCAAATTTTCAGGTTTTGACCTACATGAAAAACAGTAGAAGAAAGTGGATCTTGCTGACAACCAATGATAGCACATGAGTTTTAGGTGTGATGATTAAGATTGCTAGAATGTGTCCTTTGATTTTTTCTGGAATGTATCTGATTGAATTCAATCTGTTGCTAAGAAATCTTCAATAGTTCAATATTAATTTATGAAGCATACTTAAGATTTTTGTTCTTTTACTTTTGTGTATACTTTTAGATATCATCTCCAAATTGTTTTAAACATAAAAATTTCCATGTTTGTACTGTTAAATAGCAAAATCCCAACTGAAGGCTGAGAGTTGTCTAGTACAGAAGCAAAAATCAGTAAAACATATTACCATTGATTTAAGCAGAAATATATTTTTAATTTGAATGTAGCATGTTTTCAGATTTTGTCTGTTATACTCACCTGACTAAAATTTATGGTTTTTACTAAACTCCAGCAGTTATAAATTATAAATTGTACTTTGGCTTTTACTAAGTCTTTTTATGTTGAAACCCATAAATTAATTTTCTCAAAATTATTCTTTCTTTACATATGACATTTTTTTATCTCTTGTCAAAATTGCACCCCTCTGCTTTCCTGTTTTCATCATAGTCACTGGTGTTTTTCTTCTTCTAAATACATCTGGGTAAGCACATTACCGCATTTGCTATTACAGAATTCAGTATAGTTTCTCTTCAACCTGTCTGTTCAGTGCTTGGGTGAATAGTTCTCTATAATGTGAGTCATAATCTTCACCAAGCAATTTCAGCACTGAGTTATCTCAGGAACTCTATCTATTTCTTTTTAGCTGCACAATGTCTGTTATCAGTTTGAAAACATCTCAGGAGGAACCAAGGTGGTAACGTGTTCTGTTTTCTTTTTCTTCTCAAAGCCTTAACGCTCCATTGTTAATTATATTTTTTGTTATTATTTTAACTCAGTTTGTGTTCTATACAAAGTAACAGTTCACGCTTAACAAATTTTTACTGATTTAAAGTAAAGTTATTAACTGCTACAGTGTTACCTATTGTGCTTAATGAGGCTTGAGACAAAGCTTAGAGAAGTCAATAGCAAATTTTCTATTAAGTAGAATATAGAGTATATACTGGATTTGTAGTGAATCTTTGTTTTAATTTAAAATGAGCATTTAGTATTTAACTAAACTTTAATAACAACAATAAGTCACACAATCGTTAACATTGCTATTTGGGAAAATGGAATATTTTTATTAAAAGTGTGTGATTAATGTTTTTGATCTGCTTTCTCTTCAGAACAGGAACATTAAATCTTACTTCGACATCAAACCAACATTTTTAAGACAGCATGTAGATACTAATACCTTTAAAAACAAACAAAAATTCCCTGCAAAATGTCAAGCTGCTTGAATAGATATCTTTCTAAGCGTCTTGGTGAAAACTGGGAAAAATGACACAGGATTAATATGAGTCTTTGTCATGTCTTGTGTTGTTTTGGGGTTTTTTGGTTTATTTGTTTTTCTTAGTATATAACCCACTGTGTTTAACAATCTGATATGCTTGTTGAGCAGCAAAAAAAAAGTCAAACAGTGTTTACTCAGATGTATTAGTTTGTAATAGTAATAGTGGAGAGCTATGAAGATGATTTGGGGTCTGGAGCATCTTTCTTATGAGAAGAGACTGAAAGAGCTGGGTCTGTTCAGCCTGGAGAAGAGAAGGCTGAGAGGTGATCTTGTCAATGTTTATAAATATCTCAAGGGTAGATGTCAAGAGGATGGGACCAGACTTCTTTCAGTGGTGCCCAGTGATAGGATGAGAGGCAACGGGCACAGACTGAAGCATAGGAGGTTCCATCTGAATATGAGGAAAAACTTCTTTACTTTGAAGATGCCAGAGCATTGGAACAGGCTGCCCAGAGAGGTTGTAGAGTCTCCTTCTCTGGAGACATTCAAAACCCACCTGGACGCATTCCTTTGTCATCTACTCTAGGTGAATCTGCTTTAGCAGGTGGGTTGGACTAGATGATCTCCAGAGGTCCCTTCCAACCCTAACCATTCTGTGATTCTGTAATAACTGTCCATATGGCAAACTCATTCAAAAGCATATAAAATAATGTAGGGAAGAGGAACAAAAAGGAAGTAAAGGGTCCATGAAAAGAAGTAATAATTCCTTAGTAGTAATTATTCCTTAGTAGGAATAAAATATATGTACCAGAAGGAAGTTTAAGCTCCTCTTCCTATTGAACTATGTGTTATGGCTTATATACAGTTATATACTGCGTATTATAGCTTAGGGAAACCTACTTTGGACACAAAAATGTCTCTTCTATCCTTGTATCACAGAATCACAGAATCACAGAATGTTAGGGATTGGAAGGGACCTCAAAAGATCATCTAGTCCAATCCCCCTGCCAGAGCAGGAACACTTAGGTGAGGTTACATAGGAAGGCGTCCAGGCGGGCTTTGAATATCTCCAGAGGAGACTCCACAACCTCCCTGGGCAGCCTGTTCCAGTGTTCCATCACCCTCACTGAGAAGAAGTTTCTTCTCAAATTTAAGTGGAACCTCTTGTGTTCCAGCTTGAACCCCTTACCCCTTGTCTTACTGTTTGTTGTCTCTCAGAAGAGCCTGGCTCCATCCTCATCACACTCATCCTTTATATATTTATCAACATTGATGAGGTCACCCCTCAGTCTCCTCTTCTCCAAGCTAAAGACACCCAGCTCCCTCAGCCTTTCCTCATAAGGGAGATGCTCCACTCCCTTCATCATCTTCGTTGCCCTGCGCTGGACTCTCTCCAGCAGTTCCCTATCCTTCTTGAACTGAGGGGCCCAGAACTGGACACAATATTCCAGATGAAGTCTCACCACGGCAGAGTAGAGGGGAAGGAGAATCTCTCTCAACCTACTAACCACCCCCCTTCTAATACACCCCAGGATGCCATTGGCCTTTCTGGCCACAAGGGCACAGTGCTGGCTCATGGTCATCCTGCTGTCCACCAGGACCTCCAGGTCCCTTTCCCCTACACTGCTCTCTAATAGGTCATTCCCCAACCTATACTGGAACCTGGGGTTGTTCCTGCCCAGATGTAAGACTCTACATTTTCCCTTGTTATATTTCATTAAATTTTTCCCTGCCCAACTCTCTAGCCTGTCCAAATCTTGCTGGATGGCAGCACAGCCTTCTGGCGTGTCAGCCACTCCTCCCAGCTTGGTGTCATCAGCAAACTTGCTGATAGTGCACTCAATTCCCTCATCCAAGTCATTGATGAATATACTGAATAATACTGGTCCCAGTACCGACCCTTGAGGCACTCCACTAGATACAGGCCTCCAACCAGACTCTGCCTCATTGACCACGACTCTCTGGCTTCTTTCCTTCAGCCAGTTTGCGGTCCACCTCACTACCTGATCGTCCAGTCCACACTTCCTCAGTTTTGCCGTGAGGATGTTGTGGGAGACGGTGTCAAATGCTTTACTGAAGTCAAGGTAGACCACATCCACTGCTCTGCCATCATCAATCCACCTGGTTATGTCTTCATAAAAGGCTATGAGGTTGGTCAAGCAACTTTATGTCTTCCTTCTTACATAATATTGTATCCTACATGATTTTCTTTTCTGAGTTGGGTATGACATTTTTTATGAATTTTACGTATAATTTGGTCTTCTCTTTCAGATAACTTTAGGCAGATCAAATTCTTGATCTACCTGGAGACGTCAGTTGTTATCAGTTAATACCAGTTAATGCTACGTATTGCCTGGGACATTTCCTCTCAAAGACTTTTAGAGACTAATCTGTACCTGTTGTGGATTTCTAGTTTTCATGTCCATTGTTAAGGGTGAGAATATCAGGTGCAGTGCTGCAAGTGAATAGGCAGAAAAAAAAAAGTGATAAGGAAAAAAAGAGGGAAGAGAGAGAAGAGGACAAGAAGAAGCAGCAATGACTGAGGTACTTCAAGCTTTCTTTGCTTTTATTTTTACTAATAATATTAGCTCTCACGCCTCCCAGGTCCCAGTACCTAGTGACACAATCTGGGAAAGTCAAACACTAATTTAGCACAAAAATACTAAGTTAAAGGGAACAGCTGATACACTGGAGGGCAGGGCTGCCATTAATAGGGACATGGAAAAGCTGGAAAATAGGCTGCCAGAAATTTCATGAAGTTAAATAACAGCAAATGGAAATCCTGTACCAGGGGTGGAGTAAACACATAAACAGTACAGGGTGGATGCCAACATTATGACAAGCAGCTTTACAGAAAAGATTCTGAAAGTCCTGGCAGACAGCCACTGAAATTGATTCATCAGTATGTAAAGGCCAAATGCATGTTATTGTAGTAGTCTTAGCTGTATTAGAAAGAATTTTCCAACAAGAAGAGGGAACAACCTTTTTTTTCCATGTAGTCATTACTTTTGAGACTGTCTGGAATACTGTGCTGTATTTGGTGTTCTTTAGTACAATAAAAACATTGACGAACTGGAGTAAATTCAGTGGAGGACCACTGGCACCCTATGAAGCCTTGGAGGACTGGACATTCTAGGAGAGACTCAGATAGATGGATTTTTCCAGCCTTAAGAAAATACTAAGGGGACCTTAATTGTAGTCTTCGGCTACCTGATAGATAGCTATGAAGATGGCACCAAAATTTTCTCTGAGATACACACATCAAACAAATATGAGAGGCACCAGATACAATGTGCAATGAAGGAAATTTCAAACCGATGTAAGAGAAGAATTATTCCAAAGGAGAGTGAACATATACTGGAACTGGTAATGCAGAGAAGTTGTAGAATGCGTATCCTTGAAGATATTCTGAACATGAGTGGATAAAGTGCTGAGCAACACAATGTAACTTTTTTTGCCCCGGTTTATGTGAATGGCTCAACCAGATGATCTCCAGCTATTTCCTTCCTGTTACATCCAGTGGCTCACAGAGTGCTCTTGAGTGATGTTAGCTGAATCATGATTATACTCCTTATATTGGTCTTAAAATATAGGTTGCAGGCATTCTCAGATTTTTTTTTTAAATTTATTTCAGAGCAGAGTGTTTAATGATGGACAGTCTTTTCATGTTTGTCTTTAGTATATTTGAATCACCACCTAGAAGACTTAAATCATGAGCAAAAAAATATATTGTTGGTTGAAACTTATGCCATGTGTGACATTCAGAGATATTTTCTTCTAGAAAAATCAATGATAATGCCAATTAAATGCCAATTACATTCTTTCTATTTCCTGTTCAAATTGATAAATACACTCAACATTATTATTAATCCTGAAACTGGACTAAACTAAATTTAATGAAAATTTGATCTTTCCACACATGCCATATAAATGAACAAAATCACAACGGAAAAGACAAAGAAAAAAAAAAAAGAAAGAAGAAATCCTGAAGTTCTTTCATTATTTTTTTATAGTTAAGGTCAGGGAGGAGGTAACAAAGCAGCAAGAGTACTGCTTAGACAACTGCAACATAAACAAAATAAGCTTGTGATCAATATACTCCTTAATTTTTCCTACCTCACTTTTACTAATGTAAATGACTAAACAAGATCCTTAAGAGTGAAGAGGGTTTCTTTTCTCTTTTCTTTTTTCTTTTCTTTTCCTCTTTTTCTTTTCTTTTCTTTTCTTTTCTTTTCTTTTCTTTTCTTTTCTTTTCTTTTCTTTTCTTTTCTTTTCTTTTCTCTTTTATTTTATTTTATTTTATTTTATTTTATTTTATTTTTTCTTCTCTTCTCTTCTCTTTTCTTCCCTTTCCCTTTCCCTTTCTCTTTCCTTTTCCCTCTCCCTTTCCCTCTCCCTTTCCCTCTCCCTTGAAAGGGATGTATGAGATAATTTGCATGTTATATCAGGATAGGTAAAAGTAAGTGCAGTCTTTAAATCTTCATTTTATGAATATATATCAATGAGTTTCCAGTATATACATATCTGCATGCCATTGGGATGCAGTCAGTCCACATAAGGTCTATAAAGATTGTTTCTACAGTACTAGTAAATCCTAACAAAATAGAGTTAAGCACCTAATTACAGATAGTAGTTGATATTATTCGATGATTTAGATGGTCGTATGGTTGGAACAAAATCTGCTGTGATATTTTAAAGTGTGCATATGTCAAGTTGCATGTTTGCTTTACCATCTGCGTTAAAAGGACAGGAAAAAAAATTCAGAATACTACAATTTAAAACACCACCATCTCAACAAGAAGGGAAAACAACACTGAATATTTTGCATCTTTTTATACATGTAACAGTAGTTTGGACTTTGTTTTGTACAGAATAACTTTGGTTATATTTCTACAGAGATAAACAAATGCATTTGTCATTTTATACCCTGTATATTAGACTGTGTAATATTTTGATTGCATTTTCTAAGTGTGAAAGCTGGTTTTGAATAAACTCATGCAAGTTTTGTAATAAATGTGGGTGAATTCCAAATAGCCTAATTGTACAGTATACTAAGGAAACTGAAAATTCAAACAGGTACATTAACTTCAAGAAAAAAGAATACTTTGCCTATTGGAATATGTGTGGGGGTGCACTTTAAACTGTTTTGCTTTCCCCTCTCTTGTTTTTAACTATTGTCTATTTGAATAGGCTTGATTTGAAAACTAGCCTGAAATCCATATTGATCCAACCTCTATATTTCCTTTTCATGCACTAGAAATTTTAGAATCATAGAATGACCTGAGTTAGAAGGGACCCACAAGGATCATTGAGTCCAACTCCTGTCCCTGCATATGACAACCGCTCAGTTCACACCACGTGTCAGAGAGCATTGTCCAGTCTCTTTTTGAACACTGTCAGGCTTGGGGCCATGACTGCCTCTCTGGGAAGCCTGTTCCAGTGCTCCATCACCCTCTGAGTAAAGAACCTTTTCCTAACGTCCAACCTAAACCTCCACTGGCACACCTTTCTGCCATTCCCTTGGATTCTGTCATTGGTCGCCAAAGAGAAGATATTGGCACCTACTCCTCCTCCCCTTGTGAGGAAGCTGTAAACCATGATGAGGTCTCTCCATAGTCTCCTCTTCTCTGGCATGAACAAACCAAGTGACTTCAGCTGCTCCTCAAACAGCTTCCTCCCCAAACCCTGCACCAACTTTGTAGCCCTCTTGTAGACACTCTCCAGTAGCTTAATATCTTTTTGTACTGTGGAGCCCAGTTCTATTCTATTGAATAGAAAAACTATACTTTCTTTCAGTCCCACAATTTCCTGATTTCAAACTTTTTGTACTGCATGCCATTTCTTTAATGTTCTTAAGTAGAGATAACACAAAAAGGAGATACAAGTCGTTTGCTTCTTAGTAGAGAAGAATTCATAAATAAAAAAGACAATGTCATAAAGCATGACACAAAAAAAGGAGCAGCTCAGGTTTCCTGACTTTTGTCTTAATCCTTCACTACTCTGAAGAGGACCAACTAAAGCCGAAGTGGAACACATTCAGAGGTTTTTTTTTTTGTTCTTTGTTTTCTTAACTTTTAAAACTGAAGCTTCTTGTTAAAATATTTTAACAAAAGTTCTAAATGGCTTGTGTACTTGTAATTAACCACAACTATCTGAAATAGTATCTCATTGGAGAGGTTATAGCATTCTCTCAAAAAACTTTTAAAAATCTGCCTTTATAATAGTTGGTATAACACAAATAATAAGAGAATTAAGTAATAGTCAACAGCACTAAGTGGAACATAATATCAAGAGAGATTTACCCCTTCTGTTTCTGTGTCAGATACTTCAAGTGAAAAATATCTACTGCCTCATTATGCTTCAACTTAGGTGATAAGGACAATTTTTGTGTCTGCTTCTGCAAGCTGCCTAAGCTAGAATCGTACTAAAAACTTAATTGCTGGTTAGGATCCTAATTTTGAATGGAACAATTATTTTGATGAGAGTGTTGTTTTATTTTTCTTTTTTCATCATCTCGAAAGAGAATCCAAAGCAACACTGCGTTGCAAGTCCAATCCTCACAGAAATATACACATTAAATTTAAAACTTCCAGATTAATTGTAAGGTTTTAGAAATACTACTGCGATTCTTAATATGCTCAAAAAATTGACATGACAAATGAAAGATTTTTTTTTTTTTTTTCCTGGATAAAAAAGTATTGTGGTTTTTTTTTCACTACTAGCTGCTATTTTATCTCAGTAGGGATCATAGCTAGGCTTTTCTCACTACTATAAGTAACTAGCCATTAGTTCCAGCATCTAGAACTAATCTCACTAAATTCCTTCAGATATAAATTTGTGTAAATTCTGTCAAATATACAAGGGAATATGCTGCATTTTTTTTCCTTTTACCTATAAGCTTTTTATCCAATAAATAAAGGTAAGTAAAAGGTGATATTTTACATAATACATTTTCCTTCAAAGTTTAATATGAAACTGATTTATTTTTTTTAACCAACACACAAGGAAAGAAAAAAAAGATCAGCTATTAAATATAGGATAAATTAAATGAGTGTTTTAAGGAAATAATTAAAGAAGTTGTTATTGCCAGGAAAGGGCAAAGAAAAGGGCGAAGAGAAGGAGACCAGAATCTCTGATGTCATCCTGACTATGAGAGTACTGCAGCTGCAGATGAACCAAGCTGTAGACAGTATATAGTATCCCTGACAGATGAAAATCCATTTGGGCCTATTGTTCAACCACTTTCAGAATTACTGTATTAGCCAGTACTGAAATAGAAAAAAAAAAAAAAAGAAAAAAAAAAAAATCCATCTGTTCATCTTAGCTTCCATAACTGCAAAAGACAGAAAAAGTTCCCTGTCTTGTCTTTCCCTCCTCTCAGTAACAGGTATTATGTATACCTGTAAACTGAAAAACTGGAATAAATAACATAAGCTGTGTTTAATTTACAAACCCTTTTGTGAACTGAACCCTGTAGAAATCATACGGCCTTATACACCATTTGAGTTTAATAACAGCATCTGCAGCAAATCAGTCAGTAACTGAGAGAAAATTAAACAGGGAAGGCAGGGAACAAACAAACAAACAAAACGCCCAACAACCACAAAAAAGAAGGCAGTACAGTGTTAGCGAAAATTGGTTGCCACAGAAACAGTAACAGTACATAAAAAGAGAATGAGCATTGAGATTAGACAGAAAAATGTACTCCTGACTTGTTTTTAAAATAATTGAATAGTAAAAAGGTCGGATTTCATATTTCCAGATTAATTTCCCAGAGTTATTTTTTATTATTTATTTTTTACCCACAGCTACAAACTAGGTTGCTTATTTTTAGCTGTTTATACTGTTAACATTTTTTTTCCATTTTATATTTCTGAAATATGGTTCTTCACTACATCACTAGATTGCTAGTTCACTGGATGCCAGTGAAAGGATGGTTTGGGCTGGATTAGGGTTAATTTTCTTCCTAGTAGCTGGAATAGTGCTGTGGTTTGGATTTAGCATAAGAATAATGTTGATAACATAACTTATATGCTTACATTAAGTGAAGGACTTCTCAGATTCCCATACTCTGCCAGCAAGGAGGTGCACAAGAAGCTGGAAGGGGGCACAGCCAGGACAGCTGACCTAAACTGGCCAATGGGATATTCCATATCATATGACATCATGCTCAGTGCATAAACTGGGGAATTGCTGCTTGGGGATGGGCTGGGCGTTGGTCAATGGGTGGTGAGAAACTGCATTGTACGTAATTTGTTTTGCATATTATTTCTTAGTTATTATTATTGCTTTCCTTTTCTATCCTATTAAACTGTCTTTATCTTAACCCATGAGTTTTAACATTTTTTTTTCCAATTCTCTCTCCCATTCCACTGAGCGGGGAGTGACTGAATGGATGTGTGGTGTTTAGCTGCCTGTTGTTAAACCACAACAATGGGCAAGGGAATTAAACTATTTGAAGGTCTGTAGTTAACAGTGATAGCAGAGACAAAAGGACTCCAGTAATATGTTTTATTTCATCCTTCCATAAACACCTACAACCCTACCATTTGTCGGGTGTCAGAATATCTGAACCATCAATTTTCTTGAAACTTCAAAAAGCTTCAGAAGTTGAAACAAATTGAAAATATTATATTTTTCCCCAGACGTGAATAAATTGACATAAAATAGTCTTACATGTTGTTTTCTCTGTTGTAAAACAAATGTGTGAAATACACACATCAATCCTGCACGTATGTGGCTGATCACTTTCAGAAAGAGTTTATTCAGAATTCTTATTCAAACATAATTGAAGTCATTCACAAAAAAGGCAATAAAATTAATAGAAAAAGTGTGTATTAGTGTAGGCATAAAAATATATATTATTTTCCACCATTTGTACCACATCCTACATTATACTTCTAGCTTTGAAGACATGGTTATGGTGGCTGCATTTGCATGTGAGAGAATGTGCAGCGAATATGCTTGTTACATGCACCACACTCATTTTTAGGATCTGAAAAGGACACCTTTTACCATGGTGTGGCAAATTAGATTATTGGTTTTATTAAAATTTGTTGGGATGTCTTACTTCCATGGTATTTGGAGATTTTTCTCTTCAATATTTCACAAATAACTTCACCTTTATAGTCTTTCATGTTGGTATTAGGTCTCTGGAAAGGACATTTTGCCTGTATTCTTTCACATGGACTCTCACTATGATTCTGCAGTTTGGATCTCCAGGGTAAATTCTTTGTTGCTTCTTTTTGAAATGCTTTGATGTCTTATAGTTACTTCTTAACACTGAGAACTCACCGTGTTGAAACTTCTTTTTTGAAACACATGGGTATTTTGCCCCCAGGATAATGGGTAAATATTCCCTTTTTGTAAAATGAAGCTCTAAAGAGGAATTAAACTAAAATCACATTTGACTTGTGAAATAAAGCAGACTGTATGGCATAAGAATACTTTGCTTCACTTAAAAATTTCATTTCAGATGGGGGCCTAACATTGCTGCTGCATTTTATATTGGTCATAAAAATATCATCTAACCTCAGAATTAGAAAATCAGGCCTGAAGAGTAGTAATTATTATTAGTATTTCTTCTGTTTGAAAAGAAAAACCTAGCAAATGTGAACACACAAAGTTTACATAAGTTCTCAGGGTTACACTGCTTTTGTTCAACCTCTTACATCAGTTGAACTCACTCAAATAAATTAAGGATTTATATTTATTTCATTGCTGTCTCTTATTTTATAGGCATATATTTTTATGAGTGTTGAGATGAACATTATTTTGAGTAGCATTTGATTTATATGCCCTGATTGCTTAAAGTGAAATTACTGCAAATAAAAAAGTCAACACACACAAAAAAGCACCCCAAGGCTTAAATCATACATTTTGAAGTGCTTCATTTTTGTTTCAGACTAGAAGTACGATTGTATCTTGCTCTTCAGATTTGTTTCCTTGGAGTCTTTCTTTTCTGGAGCCAATGAGACAAATAATAATATCAAATTATGATTGAGTCAGCATCCATCTAGTAACTGAGTGAAGAACCTAGCATGGGACCATCAGTTTATAATACAATCTTTTCTTGTTGATACATGCAAATAAAAAGATTAGTCATGTTTAATTCATGAAAAAGTACAGTCACCAAGCAAAATTCATCTCAGTAGCTTGTGTCAATATATTGTGTGCAGGTGTCCAGGACCTGGCAGTGAGGGGCTGTAGTGGTGATCTCTGTGAGAAGAAAGACTCAGGGATGTTATGCTAGGTGACTGTCTTAGCCACAGTGATCATGAAATGGTCAAGTTTAAAATTTTCAGTGTAATGAGAAAAAAAGTCAAAAGAGTTACTATCCTGGACTTCAGGAGAGCAAATTTTTAAGGTATTCAGGAAGCTATTTAGCAGAGTACCCTGGAAATCTGCCTTTGAGGGCTTAGGAGTCCACAAGTGCTGGTCAGTATTTAAGAACCACCTTTTAGAAGCACAGGAGCAGGCACTCCCGATGGGTTGTAAGCTGAGCAAGCAGGGCAGATAACCAGCTTGGCTGAACAGGGAAATCGTCTTTGAACTCAGGTGGAAAAAGAAAGTGTATGCTCTCTGGAAGCAAGATCAGGCTTCACAGGAAGGGTACAGAGGTGCGATTCATTTATGCACTGAGAAGATACAAAAGGCCAAAGCTCAATTAGAATTGAAATGGTCTAGTGTTATGTTAGATAACAAAAAGGGTTTTTTCAAGTATGTTAATAGCAAGAGGAAGTCTAAAGAAAATATTGGACTGATACTTGATGAGGATGGTCACTGACTAAAAGTAATGAAGAAAAAGCTGAGGCATTCAATGCATTTCTTGGCTTAGTCTTTAATTATACTATCAGACCTTGGGCTGCCTGGTCCTCTCAGTCAGAGGACTATGAGTGTGGGAACAGTGACTTTGCATTTGTGGACACTGAAATTGCAAGCAACCAGTTGCATCAGCTGAATGTTCACAAGTCTACAGGGCCCGATGAGATTCATCCCAGAGTACTGAAGGAGCTAGTGGATGTTATGGCAGGACCCCTCTCAATCATCTGCCAAAGGTCTTGGTGGCCTGGGGACATCCCTGCTGAATGAAAGCTAGCCAATGTTACTAAGATCTACAAAAAGGGTTTGAGGGAAGACCCAGGGAACTACAGACCTGTTAGTCTAACCTCAGTTCCTTGAAAAATTATGGAGAAAATTAAACTGGATACTACTGAAAGGCATTTAAGGAATAATACAATCATCAGGCACCAGGGAAAGTCCTGGTTAACTAATTTGATATCCTTCTGTTATAGGCTCACTCACCTAGTGGATGAAGGGAAGGCCATGGATGTAGTTCTTCTGGATTTTAGTAAGACTTTTGATAGTGTGCCTGACAGGAGCCTTCTGGACAAGTTGTCCAGTTGTGGGATGAGCAGGTTTACAGTGCCTTGGGTGAAGAACTAGCTGAAGGGCAGACTGTAGGGAATGGAGCTACATCTGGCTGGTGGCTGTTCACCAGCGGTGTTCCTCAGGGCTCATTTCTAGGGCCGGTTGTGTTCAATATATTTATCAAGGATCTGGATACAGGATTTGAATGCGCTGTTAAGAAGTTTGCAGATTATACCAAACTGGGAAGTGTCGTTGACTTTCTTAAGGGGTGAGAGGCCTTGCAGAGGGATCTAGATAAATTGGAGCACTAAGTAATGATTAATGGGATGAATTTTAAGAAGTTGAAATGCTGGATTCTGCATCTAGGATGACATAATGCTGGGCCCAAGTATAAGTGGGGAGAGGAGTGGCTGGAGAGCAGCCCTGCAGAAAGGCATCTGGGAGAGCTGGTTGACAGCAGGCTCAATGAATTGGCAGTGTGTCCTGGCAGCCGAGAGGGCAAATCACATCCTGAGATCCATTAAACACAGTATAACCAGCTGGTCAAAAGAGGTGATTATCCCACTGTATTCAGCATTGGTGAGGCCTCACCTTGTGTGCAGTTCTGGGCCCCACTATTTAAGGAGGATGTGGAGGTTCTTGTATGTGTTCAGATGAGGGCAACAAAGCTGGTGAAAGGGATGGAAAGTAGGTCCTATGAGGAGCAGCTGAGGACTCTGGGATTATCTAGTTTGGAGAAAAGGAGGCTGAGGGGTGACCTCATTATTCTCTACAGCTTCCTGGGGAGGGGAAATGGAGAGGGAGGTGCTGATCTCCCTGATATCCAGGGATAGGACACATGGGAATGGTTCAAATCTGCACCAGGGCAGGTTTAGACTGGACATTAGGAAGCATTTCCTTACTGAGACGGTGGTCAAACATTGGAGTAGGGTTTGTAGAGAGGCGATCCATGCCTCAAGCTGTCAGTGTTTAAGAGGCTTTTGGACAATATCCTTAACAACATGCTTTAACCTTTTTGTCAACCCTGAATTGGTGAGGCACTTGGAATAGTTGAATATTGTAGAACCCTTCCAAATGAGATTCTATTCTAGTCTACTCTAGTCTAGTCCATTCTAAACTCACATCATCATTTTTTGTGGATATCACCAAAAACCCTGGTCCCACTTCCCCTAAACTTAGTTTGTAAAATTCATGTCTGTTATACCTTTCAATGAAAATCACAGAATCACAGAATCACAGAATGTTAGGGATTGGAAGGGACCTTGAAAGATCATCTAGTCCAATCCCCCTGCCAGAGCAGGAACCCCTAGGTGAGGTTACACAGGAAGGCGTCCAGGCGGGTTTTGAATGTCTCCAGAGAAGGAGAATCCACAACCCCCCTGGGCAGCCTGTTCCAGTGTTCCATCACCCTCACTGAGAAGAAGTTTCTTCTCAAATTTAAGTGGAACCTCTTGTGTTCCAACTTGAACCCATTACCCCTTGTCTTACGGTTGGTTGTCTCCAAGAAGAGCCTGGCTCCATGTTTCAATAGTTTAACCTGTGTTATATGTTCTATGTTTAAACTGGATACAGGCCTCTGCTTTTCTTTATTCATTTTTATTACTTCCTCAGCTCTACTTCTTCTACTGTTCCCTGTCTTTCTAACACCTCCCCACCTCCCCATACTGAGTGCTACCCACCATCCTCTTCTTTTCAGATATAAGAAATGTATCTCAAGGTAACATTCCCTACAATTCTGTAGCGCAGAAATAAAGCACCAGAATGCATATATAAAATGTTATTTTCTCTCTTTCATAAGTTACCACCACAATCTCTTGGACTTTATCACCTGCCATCTCCAGACAAAACCTGGTCTCACCCACATGAATTTAACCTCTGGTGACAAGACATGTTAAACAGCTACAATTTTCTGGTTACTATGACAGAATTAATACTTATATTTCATACAGTCCTTTCCAACACAAAACAATTCATGCAGTTACTTTTTCTGCTATCCATACATGACAAACGAATGATAACTACCTATAGTTACTTTATCTACTACCTCCCTTAGCAACGGAAGATACAAAAAATTAAACGTTATAGCATCTACCCAGCTAGGTTATGATAAAGAGAGGGATATTTTACATTCTAATGCTTATGATACATAAGGAGGACAGATTTGTCAATACTGTTATATTCAGGGATTTCTTAAGTTCAAATAATTGAAAACATTAGTTAGGGAAGTCTTGAATGCAACGAAAAGTAGCTACCCTAGAGTTCAGCTTCCCTTTCTCATGAAAATTATTAAAATATTTGAAAACTTTTTTCCCCCCTATGACCTGCTCCAAGCAGTTCTACATGAAAATACCAGGAGATTCATACCCTCCTCATTCATTAGCTGTGTATCCAAAAGCATTTTTTTTTTTTTCCACCATGTTAATGATAGGCAGAACTCTTGTTAGGTGGATGTGTAACCTATTGATTTCACTGCAGTTATAGAACAGGTTGCTTGAATACCCACCATTTTTTTGTTAGTCTAATCAAAGTCTTAACAGTCTAAACAATAAGTTATTAAAATACAGTATATTAGTTAAAAGTATATGCAGCTAAAATTATAGAAATGTGTGTATGGTTTAAATGTGTATAAGTTTATATACATATACATGTTAGGCATATAAATATATATACAAAAACTGCCTACTATCAGACTCTTTCTCTGATCTTATGCTGACCCTTATGCTGTCTCTGTTGTGGGTCTTGCAGTGGATGGTTTCTGTCTGTATGGGCAGTCATCAGCAACCCAAGTCCGTTGGTGGGTGCAGTACAGTGTTGATCCTGATAATTTCTTCTTCCACACACTAAGATCTAGCTCAGGTCATTTTTATGTGTCTGCTAACATGCTCAACACCTTGTTCTCTTTTCATTGGTCTGCAAGCCCATGGTGTATCCAAATGCTCTGTATATGATGTGCTTGACATATACTTGATGCTTGTGCTTCGTGCTTTTTATTATCTCAAAGATTTATTTTTTTCAGATCCAAAGACTGCATTTCTTTGATGACTAGAAACTGACCATCGATGATGTTTGTACAGGTATGCAGTTTCAAGGCCTTTGTTATCATCCCATACTGGCAATCTTCCACAATGCATTTTATTCTAGGGTCTCAGATGGTTCTTCCTAAATAGTGAAAACTGTACTATGACTACCTGTTAGTTACTAAATTCTACGATGACAAACTTTGTATCACATGTTGGTACAAAACAATGAAAGCTAACACAAAGTAGGTAATATTTAGCTGGTTATTAGATAATTGCTGTTACAAGTTAAAACACGTCTCTAGGCAGGCCAAAGAAATTCCAGACAACAGCAGGCAGATTTTGGGGTCTGATTTGTCAGCATAGCAAAGCCTGTTGCAAGCAATGACAGCTCAGTATTTACTGTACAGTGCTACAAATAATGACATTGGGTATTAGATTAGATTAATAAGTGCAGTCACAGCTTGCTTCAATCTTACACTCTTCAGCAAACCATAATAGCAATAATAACTAGGATAATTTGATTCAATAAAAATAAGAAATCTCCAGAAGTTAAATGGCCTGTTGTACGAGAATTTCAGGAAGTTTTAAAATTAATACCCCTTGCATTTCAAGTTTATTAAACTTCTTCAATCCCCACAAATATTCAAGATCTCCGAGTTTTTTGTATTATGTTGATGTATACAATTTTAAATATAGCAGATTGTAAACACCACTTATTTTTCTTGTATATTGATAATAAACATTTTCCTCAACTATTTAAATAGGCATTAGACTGACAAGAGTCTGATAGTGTTTTATCTGTGTTGTCTCCTACTGTGTACTTGGAACATAATGTACAGGGTGTTTCAAAAAGGTGAACTCTATTTGAAATCGATGTATGTCTGCAACCACAAACCACCCATGAATGAAACTCTTACCACTTGAAAGGGCAGGGCATGGAGTTTTGAATGATGACTGCCTGATAAGCCATTATACCATTTGTAAATTTTTGTGTAATCGTAACCTGTTGCCATTATGAAATATGCTGGTTTGAAACTGGGTCCACCTTTTTGAAACACCCTGTACTTCAGAGTTAAGGAAGTCACGAAGTCTCAGAAAACAAAAAAGTCTTCAGAATTCAGTCTTACAATAGAATCTTGTTTAAGCTTTATTATCAATATCAATATCTGTATTTTCCAGTAAAATATTTCAGAGAATGGCATATGTTATTTGTACCTGTAAAAAAAAAAAAAAAAACATTTTCATGAAACAGAAGGCTGCTGACCTAGTCTTAAAACAAGTAATTTTAAGAGTTTTGGAACTGATGAATATTCCCTTTGGCACAGACTGAATCTCCAGCTGGAAGTACCCATTTCTATGTAGAAATACATATGACTGCAGCAGCATCCTAAAGTGCTTTTAGGAAGATGAACCTCATCTTTCTTTCACATGAATATAAACTAAAACTAGCCAGTGCAATTTTTCTTCCTCTGTTGCAGGCCAGGAGTCTCATCTAGCCAGAATTCAGAAGGCAAATTATGCCAAACTGCATAACTGTCAAAATATTCTGTTCTCTAATCCTCTGTTCTCATAATTCCTGATGTAATGAATCAAGTTTCAAGGAGGCATTAGAAAATGAAGTAACAATAAGAAGAAACTGTATCAAAGTAGCATTCAGAAACCTTATCCTTAAAATAAATATATGTTTATATGTATATATACGTATGCATGTTTGTATGCATGCATAACCTGTCTACTGTATAATGATGTAATTTTATTACCTCAACTTCTTCAGGTAGGTTCTTC
This sequence comes from Caloenas nicobarica, assembly GCF_036013445.1. Taxonomy (NCBI): domain Eukaryota; kingdom Metazoa; phylum Chordata; class Aves; order Columbiformes; family Columbidae; genus Caloenas; species Caloenas nicobarica. The sequence goes on from NC_088245.1 coordinate 167,788,694, forward strand.
TAGAAGTAAAAGTGAAGCAGAGGTACTAGGTTTTAAACTAATGAATCATTCAGGATGTGAGACAACTAATGGAAGAACCCACAGAAGCATATGGTAAACATGGAATAAAGAGTTCTCAAAATTACACACGAAAAAATGAAAACTGCTCTTTTTTCATTATGGGGGCTGTTGAAGATGATAGGCAGTGATGCAGTGTTCATGTTCCTCCAGAAAGGGAGAAAATGCAAACTATGTTCAGAGTGAAGAGCATGTGGAACTTGTTAATTCTGATGTAAGTGGGTAATTCTGTTCAGTTTTTCTTTTACACTTACTTAGAATAATTTGAAAGGGTAACAGAACAAGATGCATTATTTGCCAAATATTATTTGGGCGCTTTTTTTTTGTCAGTTATGCTTGTTTAGTTAATCCCCATATTCTACCTATTGGAATCTTTAACAGCACATTAATTTCTGCATTTGAACATATTCTCTTATACTCTGTATATAGGTCATTAGAACTGTTTCCTACTGAAGGAACTAATATAGTGATGTCAATCCAAAACTTAATTTCAGCATTATTTATGTCATATCCCAGAAAGGCTCAACAAATAAATAGTGGGTTATAGTACAAAGAATATATAAAAATGTAGAAGTGTGAATATATCTGATTTTATCCAAGTGCACTCCACAGTTTTTTTTTTTCCGATGAAAATAAAATACTTCTAAATCTAAGAGTCAGCCTCAAGACATTTTTTTTTCCCCTGTAATTAAGGACTACTTTTATTTGAAGCAATATTCCCCCATTCAGGACTTTGTGGACACTCCAGCTCCATGGTTTTGAAAGGCTGGTATTCAGAGAAAAATGAAGGAAAAATTTTTCTTCTGATTGATGAGCAATTTAGTTTGGGAGAGAGTCAGTAAACTGAGTGATGAACTGGCAGATGTGGACGTTGAAATCCTAGTTAACAGAAAATCTGTGTTACTACTTTTGTAAGTGACAAAATAATTTTTTCAGACTGCTTCGGCTTCTCTTTTTGTAAATTTGTTTACCAGGACAATCTTTTCTTTGTCAGTGGATATTTTGTGAACTGACAAGTTCCTTTTGCAACTGATTCTGTGGTTCCAGGAAATTTCTCTGACTTCAAGAATATTGATTTGGAATCAGTTTCTTTTCAAGAGGTAGATGTCATGTTATACACATTTCACATTATATATCTAGTGGTATATATGTATATAAATATACGTATATACATATATATGCAGTAATATATATTTTTATATGGCTATATACATTAGCATCTGTTTAATAGATGTGCATACTGGAAGACATGTTTCTTGTTTGATTTGTTTCCTTCTAACTTCAGTACCAACAATGCAGGTGTGCAAAGAAGATTTCCTCCACAGTCAGTGGAAATAAGCAATTTTTCTAAGAAAAGGAAGAAATCAGGCAAGAATTTTAAGATGAGCCACCATGGGTTATAGAAATGCTTATTTCTTTCTACAAAATTTAAAGCAACAACAGATCCACATATTATCAGATAAGTCCCACTCTGAGTTTCTACCATATTGAATCAAATACTCTGCCATCACTTAAAGCACATGTCCATACACAGGCAGTTCTTTTCACTTTAAGAAGTTCTGAGTATGTCAAAATTCTTGTGATTTCATATATTGCCTGAAATTGCGTTATATTAATGTTATCCAAACTCAAATTTCATTCTAAAAGTCTTCTTTCAACAGTAACTTCAAATATATTTTTGAGAAATACTACTAGTTTGAGCTACCTCATTTTTGGTTTTAATTATATCTTAAAACATAAGGCATTTTGAATTGTGAGGTGCCCTGCAAAACTTAGTTTTTATTAAAGGCTACTGCGTACCCCCTGTAGGCATGAGAACACAAAATCTTTTGATCTCATTGTTTTGCAGTGGACCAAGGCATCTCTTTCACTTTTAAATATTTCCTTCTGGTGAGCCCACTCAGGTGGATTTGGTGAGCAATACTACATCTCCGAGAACAGTTTTACTGCATTGCTAGTAAAATGTCCTTTGAATCTTTAACCACATTTGAGGTCACAAGTAATCTGCAATTTTTGAGAGAGAAATACTCAGTAAAAAGCTGAAACTATGGGGGTTTTTACCATTTTTCATGTGTCTTCTCTGTTTCTTATTTCAAGTACATGTTTTCATTCTACTAACCACAGTACTGTTTAGTAGTGCCCAGCGAGCATGTGTCAGAGAGCATCTACTAATCACAAAATTTAGTCTCTGTTTTATGAACATGACTGTATTAAAGCAAAACAAAAATGAGCAAAAAAAGTTTACAAGAAGGAGAAAAGAACAAAAATATTCACTTTTTCTTTCAACACCTTTTCCCGCTCTGTATTTTATTTGATAAGAACTTGAAACTAAAGTTACTTAGATTAATGTAGTGCCTTAAAATGTCAATAGTTTCAAAACAAGCTACATTTTTGCTTCTTTGCTAAGACGATGCCATGAGTAGCTCAAGCTATTTGTTTGCTTTGCTTTTTATAATTTTATTTTCCTAACTTGGAGATATTAAATATTCAAAATTCACTAAACATAAAGAAATATAAAGACAATATAAAAAAGAAATTAAAACATAAAGTTATTTGAGTACAAGAAAATCTTTGATGTAACTGCTTCTTTGTAAGATAAAATAGTAGAAATGAACATAATGGCAACAGAAATTAAACATAAAATGCAAATTATTTTAAGAAAAACATGGAAAGCCCTAGTGTAATCAGGCTTCAAAATTAATATTGTGTTACTTGAAAAGATTTCAGCTTATCGTGGTTGTCAGCTGTATTGTTCCACATAATAGCTACAGGTTCCTGCTTTGTATGGTGTACACAAAAGCTACTGTATGCACAACATTTTTCCTCTCATTTCTTGTCTGATTTATCTACTTGTTGTTTGATTCAAACTCCAGAAAGTGGAAGAAAGTTCTTCAACTTAAGAGAAACAGATGAAAAACAACAAAACCATGTCACAAAATATGCTATATCTGGGCAAATTTTTATAGGTATGGTTACCTGTAAACACATGAGTAATATCAGTCTATTCCTTCCAGCCTCTAAATAAACACTTGATTCTTCCTGAAGTCAGAAAAGTTGCAAATCTTAGATGGCTTCACAAAGTGTCAAAATCAATGAACAAGACGTTAGCAAAAGTGATAAAATCTTATATTCAGTATCTTCATGCACATAGAAGGACATATAAAAGGCAAGATGAAAGAGTCCAGACATCCACTGATTTTAAATTATCTGCAAGAACTCAAGAAATAGGTCTAAGCATTACTTTGGCAGTGTAGACATTATGTCAGCAGGCTGGACATTAAAATAGCTGAAACCAGCTACTAGAATGACTTATCAAAAAAAGCATATATATATGTAGGTAGTTAAGCTGTAAGAACTTAAAAAAAACCAAACCTGAAAATACATTATCATTTAATTTGGTGATACATCCTCAAATGCAATATTATGTGTAATTATATATATATGTTATATACCAGAAAGAGAAAAGGTACAACTAAAACCATACAACGTTATTACAGTTATTCTATATGTGGAAGTCTAAAGCAATGAAAATTATTGCTTAGAAATGAAAATTTGGACCCACTGTATGATGGTAACACAAAAATATATATTGCTGAACTCCTGCTTACCTCAAATTTACTTAATTATCATAATTTAAGTGAAAAAAAGTAAATTAAAAGAAAAAAATCTGAACAAGAGGAAAATGTTAGTTTGGAATTTTATTTAATTCATACTATTTTTAGCCTCACAGCAAAATTTAACTCTCTACTATTCTTAAACTCCAAATATTGTGGGTTACAAGAACTAGCAGAAATAGAAAAAACTGTTGCATATATATTAACATGGACAAGCATTCTTTATGCAGTCCTACTAAGTGAAGAAAAAAAATAGCTCAATACTTAAGTCATTTCCTTCTTTCTAAAGGTTGGGAAATTCTCCTTATGGACAAACCTGTAAAGGTATTTAAACAAAAACCAATATTTAAATATCTGGCTATTCCTTCTGTAAACAATGGAAAATATTTTAAACCTATGTCTTCTCGTTAAAACAGCACAAATTGTCTTGTACGTTTCACATTTCAAGAAAATGAAGTTTTAGTGCATAAAGATTTCCTGGATATTTTGATAGTAGGGTTTTTTAGTTGCCAAAGACAAGTTAAAGGATGACATGAACAAACCTGAAAAAAGTCTTATATGACAAACTTATCTGTAGAGTCTTGTATTCAGTCTGAGTCTCAATTCTATGTCGCATGAATTCATAAACAGTTTTAAAATAATTAATTTATTATTAAACTGTAGGACCTGTATATACTTTGATGATGACAAGCCAGAAAAATGCATGCCTGATCAAATTTATTTAGTTTTATCTAAATATTTTCAATGAACAAGTACTAGAAAACAGCCCTTTTAGTTTGATTTCTTTTAATCCAGAAAAATCTCGTTGAGACATTTTTCCACATGCTGTGCTGGTAAGATGGCTATAGTCAATATAAAAGCAGCATGAAAATCAACTCATTGTAAATACCGAGGTTTATCATCCTCTCATAGTGTTTCAAAACACAAGATAAAAAGTTTCTAACCACTTCCTACATTCCAAGGCCTTTTAAAGGTTGATTAATCTGTTACTTATTGCAGAAACAGGAGGGGCAGAGCCCCTCTTCTCTATCTCTCCATCACCCCCTCTCTCTTTGTCTCTGTCCCCCTCCCTTCCCTTGGCAAAGATGGAAAGCAGCATGGCAGAAAAAGCCCTGAGAGTCCTGGCGAACACCAAGTTGACAAGGATGCACTGGGGAGAGCCACCCTGTGGTTCCCCCACCCACCACTCCTGCCGCTAGTGCAATGATTGGAGTCGGAATGGAATGCTCCGTTGACTCAGCACTGGCCTCAGCAATGGCCCCAGTGCCTGCCAGGACAGTGCTGTGCTGGCATGGAGCATCACTGGGAAGAGGCAGGCTCAGGCTCAGCAGCCCTGTGCAGCACCAGGATCCCTTTGCAGCCTCGCACAGGCTGGCTGGACAGTGTCCTGAACCCCACCAGCATATCCCATGCAAGGCTTCTCCTGGCCTTGACAGGATGGGCCAGGTGAACTGCTGCCACAGCTCCAGGTGGGCTTCACCAATGGCTCAGACAAAGTGGGGCCCTGACAGCATCTGTGGGTGACCCAGGGCCATGTGATGAAGAAGAGGGACCTCCTCCTCTTCAAAGACACCTTGGTCATCGCCAGGCACCATTAAGTCTCACAGAGCCCAGCTGCCTTTCCTCCCAAGCCCTGGCCCTGGCACCAGGGCAGGGACACCCAAGGAGCAGCCCCCGGCACCCTGGTGCTGGATGCCCCCATGGCCGTGCCCGTGGCAGGGGGACGCCAGAGGGGAGCCACCGGGCTCAGCCACCTCCAGGTCACTCCCTGCCGCTCCTCCCTGCAGACGTGGCAGCGCCCTGCGCCCGCAGCTCTGCCTGGCCCTGGGCCAGCTGCGGGTGCTGAGCAGCGGGAAGGGGCAGCCGGCGATGCCGCTGAGGAGGAGGAAGGCAGGCACACCAACTCGCTTGTCCTCGTCTGGCCCTGTGGCTCCTGTGTCATCACTTTCCGGTGAGTCTCGGTGCCACATCCCATGGCCGGGGACGATTCCTGCCCCACGGGGCTTCGTCCTGCCTCTGTGGCCGTCCCCACAGGGCAGGGCTGTGCCAGCGCCCGCCTCTGCCCGCAGGCTGGGGAGCAGCGGCACTCAGGCTGTTTCTCCTCTTTCTGCAGCTGCCGGGCAGTGAAGGAGCTCTGGGTCAGTGCGCTCCTTGGATAAGCCCTGCCTGGCAGCGCAGCCTGGGGAGCCCATCATGGGGGATGCTCCAGGCAGAGTTGTACGATGCAGAATCACCTCTCCCAGCTGGGGAGAGCTGCCCCCTTGGCTCTGGGCAGCTCCTCAGTAGGCAGAGCTGGTGGACCAGCTACACACAGCTGTGTCTGGCCAACACCTGCCCAGCCTCATCCTCACCTCTGCTGCTGCTCTATGCTCGACTGCCGAATGGTACCCAGTTGCTTTGGGACAGCTTGGAAGTGCTCCCCGGGCTGGCAGGAGAGAGAAAATGTGGCTTGGAACTCACACAGATCTTTCTTTGCCCTTTTGCCATGCACAGACCACCAGAAGGAATGAAGAAGCCCGAGTCACCCAGCTGCCCTCCTTCAAGCATCTGCTGAAGAAGCTGAGGGCCCACAATGCGTCCATCCTGTCTCCACTCTGTCCCCAGAGGCTGCTCCAGGCCAGCATCAGGTGCACCACTTCTCACCTTCTACTCTTTTCCCCTTGCCCAGGCCATGACTCTGCACACCAGCAGCCCTGAGAGGCTGGTCAAGAGCCAGGCAAAGGTGAGGTTCACCCAAGGTGTGAGGTGTCTCAGGCCAGAGGGCTGAGCTTTGGCAGGAGGTCCCCCTGTCTCGGCTTCCCCCAGCTCTGGTGTCCTGCCCTGCTAGACACATCCCCAGTCTCTGGCTGCAGCAAAGCCTCTCCCATCCTCACCTCTCATATATGAATAGAGGCTGATGCAGCTTGACAGGGGCCCTTTCCTCTGAGGGGCTGCTTGGTGAGAGCAGCAAGTTTCTTACAGGCTGGTACCAAGCCGCAGCCACCACCCATCCCCTCCAGCAGCAAAGGTGGAGTTGGCCATTTGACTGGAGAGTTTGGAGAAGACAGGTGCAGGATAGCCCTTCTCTCCTCCTCTTGCAGACAGGCACTCATGTTGCACTGGGGCTGCTGCTGTCCTTCCCACAGGACACTTCCATCCCCATCGCTCAGCAGCAGGAGAGAGCTGAGCCCACAGGACCCCTCATTCCTTCTCCCTTTTGGGTCCAGGAGTGCTCTCCCGATGATTCTCATGCAGGGGTTTTTGCTCTCTTCTCTTTGGCAGCAGGTGGGACAGGCAGGAGGAGGAAGGGGCTGCCCTGGTCCTTTGCATGGCAAGGGACCTCAGCCACTGCAGATGTGCCCAGGACATCAGTCTCAGGTGACAAGGGGCTTCTCTTCAGCCAGCTCTCGTCAGCTCTCTGCAGCCAGGACAGCACGCTGCCCCAGCCCATCTAAGTAAGCAAGCCTGGACAGGGACCCACATCCCACAGACTCCTCTGGAGAGGCGGTGTCCTCAGCAGAGTGTCCCTGTGTAGAGCTCGGGGACAAAGTCGGCTCCTCCCCACATCAGGCACCTCCAGTCACCCCTCTTTCCCACTCCAGTGAAGCCATGGAGCCTTCTGCTCTTGTTCCTGTCCTCAAGGAAGATTCACCTGTCCCAGGACCACTCTTCAGCCAAGCAACTGTCTTTCTGTGTCCCCTACAGGACCTGCTGGCTCTCCTGCACGAGCAAAGGCCATCCACAGAGGGGATCTTCCAGCTTGCAGCCAGTGAGTATGCTTCTTGGGACCTGAGGGAGGCCCTTGACAGTGGATCAGAGGTCCATTTTGAAAGCCAGCCTGCACGCTTGTTGGCTGTCATCTTGAAGATGCACTTTTGCAGAGCTGCAGGCTCGTGGATGACCTTGCTTGTCCCTGCAGCGTCAGTCCCACCTTCTGAGTGGGAAGGCTTTTGTTGTCACACTGTTTGTGGACCTCACATACCTCTCCTGTTTTCGCTCCTGTTCCTGGTGCTGGTGACTCCAGTGCAAAGTGAGTCTGAGTCAAGTTTGCCATCACACTTTCTGCAGTGGTACTGCCAGAACTGCTTTAACTGAAGTAGGTAAACCCATCCAAGGGATCTGCCTTTCAGAGTGAAGGTAGCAATTGGGCAAACCGTTGCTTCCTCTTCCAGGGAGATCCTTGCCACCTGCTGACATCTGTGTTTCAATTGCAGGTGCCTCCAGTTGTTCCAGGAAGCACAGCAGACTCACCGCATACAGCCTGAACATCTGAAGACCTCATTTGAAGAAAGGAAGTAAAATAAGTCAGCTTTGCTTAAGAGAATAGTTGGTTCTGATTTTTATCATGGCTTTAGCTCCCTAAAAATTCACGGGCTATTCACAGGAAAAATAAAAACAAAGAAATGGAAAAAGAAAAGCAAACTGGGAAGAGGGAAGTGATGCCCAACCAGGCAAGAAAAGGAGAAAATCAGAAACAGATTTTCCCCTCTCAGGGATGGGCAACTGAGAAAATCCAAGCAGGGCAGAAAAGAAGCCCTGTAACAGTGTAACAGACTCTACTGTCCATCTTTCAAAACTCTGAATGCTGCTCTGAGTACAGGAAATATTTCTGAGGTGCCCAGACATGGCCCCAGACAGGCAGCATGCAGCTGTCTTTGGCAGAAAGTATATGTCAGGAGAAAAATACCACTCCAAACCTGACAGTATTAATTTTGCACTTATTGAGGCCTTGTTTGTGCAAGCCTGAGCAGACACTCTGGCAAGCTCACAAGACTCAAAATTTTTAGCTCTTTGACCCACTACCTGCATTAAGAGGCAAAGTCCCTCTTTTCTGTTCATGTCAGCTGGCAATCCTAACACTGGCTGGTGTTGTCTGAATACCAAAGATGCAACAAGGATTTGTTCCAAGTACATTTTGACACTAAGATGTTGGTACTTGTTAAAAATCTCATACTTCACCTGAGTTAATCGAGGGAAATTAAAAAAAAATAAATAAAAAAACATTTTTTGCCTGAAAACCTGCAATTTTAGCAAGGGATGCTGCTGCTTGCTGCTCCCCAGGGTGTGCCTGCTGAGTCCTACTGCCTGGCATTGCACATCTCTGTCAGCTTGCAGTGCCCCGAGGGTATCACACATATTGAGGAGTCAAAGCAACTGTGTAGCTGCTGCCAGCAAGGGTTCTCTCTCCTGTGCAAGGAATGACTCCTTTTACATTGTACTTCCCAAGGAAGGGGGAAAATATCACACCTGTTCCTGCATTTATGGTTTCATTGATACTTTATGACTGTCCTTGTAGGTGACTCGCTGCTCTGGCTGGCAGTTTTACTTGTGCAATTCTGTGAGGAGCAAGAAAGGACAACATGGGGCGGCTGCCCACTGGGCACCAGAGCAGAGTGTTTCTCCAGCTGCCACCACCACTGCTCCAGGGCAGCTCAGCGCTGCCTGCACACCCATCCCACCCATCGCCCATGACAAGAAAAAGCCCCTCACAGGACTAATTAGGCCCTGTATTTTCCATTTCCAGACTTACTCTAGTCATTCTGTAGCCAAGATAGTAATTTCATTATTTATTCTAGTTGATTCTTTGTAAAAGTTGAAACAATCAGGTCATCAAGAGGGCTGATCCAGAAGGTAGTTTATCTGAACTGACCCTGACTACCTATGATGTCACAGTGTCTGTAACTTGGGTTAATCATAGGCTGTCCTGTGACATAAGGACATACAGGTCTTTCTCCCGTCACCTTTGAAGCTTAGGGTTTTGTCCATGAGGGCTTTGTTTGCCTTTCTTTCCAGAGCTGCTCCTCATTTTAGCGTTGTTTCTGAGGAAGAAAATATCCTTTCTGTATACCTTTTCTCTTCCACTTGCCATGCCTAACAAAAATCAGTTAGACCATCTCCCAGCTGAGACTATGAACACATCTGTTGGAGTTTAAGCTGTAAAAACCCAGGTCATAGTCTGTCTGACTTGGGGGAAGCTTCTGAAATAATGTATAGACATTCGTGACGGCCATATCGGCAGTAAAAATTAGTCATGATATAATAAAAATTTCAAAGTGTTTTTGTTTTTTTTTTTTGTTTATTTTTAATTTCAGTTAACTTTTAGGTGTCAAAACCCAGTGTACTGGTGGTGCAGGTACCCAGTTGCTGGCAGTGGGGAGCTGTGGGTGTAACTTCTGTGAGGAGAGGCCAAGGCTCCTGCATGTTGGACACAGCCGATTCCAGCCGGCTCCAACCCACTCATAACAGGTCATGGCTGAGCCCCACAGCCAAAATAGCTGATCCTAAGGAAAAACATGTTTAAGAAAGGGGAAAAATGCCACAGAATATGGTAGTTTAAGGTTGAAGTGATCAGTAGTTAGCACCCTGTGGCAGGGTACTCAAATGTCATGTGTAGTCATACCTTTCATAGCTCAGTTCAGAGCTCAATTTCCTTGGTAAGCTTTAGGAAAAGTTAAGTTTCAGTTAAATTGCCAAAGTATGCACAGCGTAGAATCAACTATTCTTATATACTGTTGTCCTAATGTAAACACAGTGATCTCCAAAAGAGTAACAAACAAAAATCAAGGACCAGGTGAACCTTTTCATCTAAGCTTACCAGGGTTTATCTATCACTTTTTTACATATATGCACCCTAGTAGAAACTTGTCATGTGGTCATTAGATGTTCTGTGTGTTTTTACAGTATGTACCACTTCATATTACATGTTCTACCAGGAAAATCTGGCATCCAAAAATAAATAAAATTTTTGAAACACTACTTTCCTTAAGTGTTTCAGTGTTAAGGACTCACGTGGGCATACTTTTTATGTGTTTGTGAACTATTGGCAAACATCTCCTTAGCATTTGATTGTGGTCACCAAGGGCTGTTTAGCTTTTTAATATATTGTGACAGTGAGTACTTGATATGAATGAAGACTATCTGAAAATACTTTTTTTGGATGTTACACAGAACTCAGTAATATATTTTTGTGTTCTAGTAGATCAGTTTATGCTGGTTTTCATATGACATAAAAGTGATATTATGCAATTGAAAGCAACAAAGTGCAACTGAAGCTTATAAAACTTAAGCAGCCAACTTCTTGTCTTTGCATACTTTGTATCAATAAGAGATGTAATTGGCTCTAACCAATTCTTGATTAGGAGGGTTGTCTTTATCTTTTTGCGTTTTGCCTGAAGACATTAATGCCATAAATATACATAACATTAGAAATTAAAACATCAGTGTTATACCCTGACTACTCAACTTTTTTTTCCTGAGGAGCTCTGTTTATCATTTGTAGAATATGCTTGTTCCTGGATGGAAAAACAGATCCTTTTGTGGGTACTACTACTGAAATGCTCCAAGAAAACATGAACAAAATGTCAGGAAAAATATGCTGTTGTCACACATAACCAAAAAAAAAAATCATGTAATTTCTTTTAGATGATATATAAAAAGACCTGACCATAAGCACAAGACATGACATTTCTTAAAATTATAACCTGACTATGGTAAATTAGTATATGTAGAGTTTCAGAAACTTCTCACTCAAAAACTTGCTTTCTCAATAACGTTTTCTTAAGTGCTAATTATATCAGACTTGTCTTTGTAGAGCTGAATTTTTTTTAAAGTTGGCAAGAGACAAGCGGTTCATCAAAATACTCATTTGCAAAAACACTGAGCTAATTTCATTCCATCAAATTCATTGACACTGAGCAATTTTACTGCTGGTTGGGAGAAATAATCTATTCAGAGACATTATTTAAAGAGATCAAAAAATGAGCCCACTGTCTCTATCCCTGTACCTGATTTTAAAATTTTTCACATATTTGACATATTGTCATACAGTATCTGTCATCACAAAAAAGTCCTAAACCAGGTATTTGATCACATTTTCTGAGTAGGAGAAAAATATTATGAAAGACATGTAAAAAACAGAACTCTTACCTTTAAAGATGAGGATAATATAATTTGTGTAGTAGCTAAACAAATATGTTTCCCCTTTGCATTCCTGTTGTTTTATTCAGCTTGTCTTTTACTGTAGGGAACAATGTCGTTTTGTGTATGAAAATGCATCTTTATAAATTATCACTGAAATAATTTCAACAATAGTGAATTCAAGTGAACTATGCAGAATAGGGTTCAGTCCACTTAACACTGGTACCTAACTAGCATCCAAGTCTTGATGATTAGAGAAGCAATTCTCCCAATCTACATATCTACATACGCACTTTAACCCCACTTTAGATTTTTTATGGAAGCTGAAACCTTACACTGGGAGGTCTGGAGGAGCTTCCCCTCGGTGAAATCTCACATAGGATAACTATGATGGAATAAATTCCTTAATATTGTTGCACATATTTAATTTCCTTCAGTGCTACATGTGATCAGTAGGAAAAGAATTCCCAGAGAAAGCTGTGAAGCCACTATCTCACTTTCATCCAAACTCTTTATTAAAACATGACTATGATGAGGCTTATAGGAAGCTAATCCCTAGGCAGGTGGCAAACTCAAATAACTGTGATTACTGCTGCTACCTTGTTTAATATACCCGTAATTTATTCAATTAATTCCACAGTTTGTTTCACTAATCTAGTCTAGTTGATCTCATAGAAGCTTTTCGGGACTGTGATTAACATTTTCAGAAAGTTCAGTCAAAAGAACAAAAGAACGATCTTCAAAAGGCTTCATAATTCCTAAACTTTTCTTCTTTCTGATATTTGAGGAGCTCAAGAATAAATTTAGTAACTTATTTTACTCTTTCGGTATTCAGAAAACCAGGAAGAAATAGTGATGCTATAATTTTCTGTTCATGTCAGATATTGCCCTGCTTACCATCTGTCATTACTGTTTTGTGAAATTGATTGATCCGATATGACATAAAGTAAAAAACTCAGAATTTTGGAATACTGAAAGTTGCTCTGAGAAATGTCTTTTCCCCCAAATAAAGGTGAAGGTATCCTGAATGAAATGAAATTCTAAATTAAAAGTTTACTTGCCTTTGCTAAATTTATAAGAACAAGCAAAAACTTCTCTAGAAAAATAGAAATAAGCTGCTATACTAAAAGAAGCATAAAACTAATCTGTGAGTTTTTATCATTTACACAAAGTACACAAGCTTCTCTAAAGACATGATTATAGTTATCCTTGAAATACTTGTATGGTTGGACTCAGAATATTAAGAAGAATATTGAAATATTTAGATTCAGATTTGAGCTCTGGTTGTTGAAAAGCTTGTGTGTAGGCATATGTGAATACAGCTTGGCTTCAGAACTGTATCCACTTCCTAGACTGCAGTAGGTCTTAAATTCAAGAAATTATACACATTGACAGTAGAATTCTCAAACACATGTGAAGCTTCTTTTATATATTAAGATTCTAAATGACAGGTTTTTTTCAGCAAAGACTAAAAAATAATGCTGTAAATGATAAACTGTACAGAAACTGTACAACTTATGTATGTTTTTCTAAAGATCAGGGACATTAGTTAGGATACAGGAAATTGTGGTTTGAATCCTTTTTTCATTTTTTATACAGAAATGTAATAATGGATCACTTTCCAGTTACTAAAATAAGCATATAGAATTTAAAAAAATATATATTTGGAAAGAAAAGTTGTTCACATTGTTCCCAAAAAAGGATGTATTAAATACCTCTTCTTCACTTGGAGTTTCAACTGTTAGTTTAATGCTCATTTTGTTTGTGGGATTAGAGCACTCTTTTACACTTCAAGTTCAAATAACTGCTTTATTGCATAATATGCACTAATCAGAGAAACAAACCCTTTCCTTCAGTGAATTTAGGATATTGTTAACATGGTATACAAAACAATGTGTCAAAAGTAAGAAAGAAAAGCAACAAAAGGATGGTTTTAATAGTAATGAGATGTGAGAAAGACGTAAGTAAAACCAGTAAAAAATGGTAGTTTAATTGGCATGAGAAAAAAAAAATAGACAAATTCCAGGCACTAAGCCTGCTTCAGATTTAAAATAAATACAACATAAAAAACCAAATACAATGGAAAACAATTACCTTGATTTTTCACTTGTTACTAAGATTGACATAAGTAGAAGCAGAATTGTGTAAAGACCTGAAAGTAAAAGAAATACAAGGAGCAAACCAGAAGAGGATCCAAGTAAAATTTTAAAGCAGAAATGCAAGCTGTAATATAATGAAGAAGTAGAAATACAGTTAGGAGGAAAAAATTAAGAAGTAATTTATGCTAACTCTTATCTGTATACATATATAAACTACCCAATAAGTCATTGAGGAAAACAGTGTACAAAGCAATTTTTAAATTGGTAAATTGAACTGTCAGAATTGAATACCCCAGAAACTCTCATTGAATATAGTGAAATTAATTTAATTAGAAAAATAATGACACAATAACAAAATTAAAAGTTCAACTATACCAGTTGCAGAAGTACTTATTATTAATGGAAAAATCCTTTAGATGCAAAATCAGAAATGGGTATATCTGAAGATATATATATAATTCATAAACCATTTGAAGTCAACTACTTTTAAATATTTTCATGAACCATTTTTCTGTAAAAAGAATAACCAGCCTTTTGAGTTTGACTTTGGTAAATTCAAAATCTGGATTCTGAAATTAGCAATATGAACCTGTTAATAGAATAAAGTACTAAAAGGCAAGAATATGAATGCTAATATTCTGGAAAAAAATCCATGCATCCAAAACAGGACCCACATACCATGCTAGGTAGTTAGGTAGTCATTATATTCATAAAAGAAAAAGAAAGAGGTAAAGATCCTTTTTCAAAAATTAAGAATATTTTCAAATTGGTAAAACTAGATTACGCATTTTTTCCTTATCTTATTTTTTTCCCACGTTTTCTTTCTTAAATAGAGGAATGCCCAGAATAACAATTAACGTTTAATTACTGAAGAGCGGAGAAAAGCAGTAATTAAAAATTATTTGAGAGGAATGCTGCTCTCTGTCTTTAGGCAGAAAGAATGCCTCTACCTCTTCTCTACTTTGAAGAAGAGTGATCTTTGTCAGGGGTTTAGCAATTTGTACTCATGTTAATTGAAAATAACCTTTTTTTTTTTTACATACATTACAGAGCGAAATGTCATATACATGCTTTGTGCCATGCACTGAAGAGAAGTGTAATTATTGTAGCTCACTAATTAAATTAGGATTGCCAGTTCACTAAGTATAGAAACCTTGCATTAGAGGATAGATAAAGAATCTGTGAATTTTCATAATGTTTTTTTTTGTTTGTGTGTAAGATGTTTGGGGGGGAGATTGTTGTTTTGTTTTGGTTTTTGTTTTGCTTTTTTTTTTTCCCCAATCAAAGTAAGTCTAATGATTAAACAACCATAATAAAGGACAGTAAAATGAGTTTATTCAACTGTGTCTAAAAGAAGTACAAAACAAGAAAAAAAAGAAAAAAGGTCTGATTTTTTTTTTTGATGCGATACTTTTGATTTGTAAGTATTCCTTTTCTAATAACAAGGTAAAGGAGTAAAATTGCAGTAATAGTACTGTGTTATAACGCTGACCAGGGCAGACAGCTTTGTCACATTAAACCTTGGGTATTTTAATCCAAATAACATTTATCAGAAGCTAGAAAGTCACATGACTTATTTCCTTTTAATGAGTTTTCAGATGTAAACCTTAGGACCATCCATAAATCTTCAATATTAACATTTCAAGTTACTATTTTAAATACCCACAAAGACTTTGTCCTCAACAATGACTAGGCAAAAATATTTCTCTAAGATACTGCTACAGGGGTCAAGTCAGGTAAAACTACACTATAGCTAAAAGAGAAGGGATTGTCAGAAACCTGTTCAAGGATGTCAGCTGCTACTCAATAAATACATAGGAATGAACTGTCAGAAAAGTAGCAAGTCAGGCTGTGAGGTTGTTCTAAGAAGATATTTAACACAAAGCTTTTATATCTGAATGTTTCCAGACCTTTATATCTGAACCTTCCCAGACCGTATTGGTATGTGTTGTCAATTATGAAAACAATTGTCCTGAATATTCTGGTTCCATATTCCTAAAGAAAATGAAAGATAAGTGAAGATAAAGAGATGTCACAATTTCTATGTAATGGAACCTCACTCAAGATTTAAAAACAAAAACTAAGTCAATGTAACAAACACTATATAAAATTCAAGTGTTGCACAAGTAAGTGTTGCATGGAAAAAAGATTTTAACTAAATTTAGCTTTTTGATGTGTATTTTGCATTCCGGCCTTAATTCCTGGTTGTCCTGTTAGTCTGCTCCAGTGTGCATCTGACTTCTTTTTGTCTGAGAGACAAAGGTACAGAATAAACAGGAGTTCTGTTTGCAGGGTCTGCTCTCAACGTAGCATAAATGCAAGCTAGGCCAGACTTGACTTTGTCAACCCTTTACAGTCTCTCAAGGTTAGACTGGGAGTCTGTGGCATCCTGAGTAAGTCAGGAGGAAAAATGAGTGCTAGACGACACTGGTCTGCTGGGCAACATTCTTATGCTGTCTTGACAGAAAGGTTAGATATCATGTCTTCACGTACTCCTAACATAATGTGCTGCATAGCCATACTGTAGATATTCCTGAGTATTAAATAAAATATGCATGTGCAATTTGGTTCCCATTGCAAGGGAACAGCAGGATGCTCCTGCAGCAGTTACTAACACATTCAGAAGTAAACCTGGAATTCTGAATGCAATATGTGAAATTTTTCTCTAGTACTGAGAGAGGGCGAGTTTTCCATGTGTAAATTTGTTTGTTTGTTTGTTTGTTTGTTTGTTTGTTTTGTGGGGTTTTTGTGTGTGTTTTTTTTAAGAATGTAAATGATAGTCTTTTGTCCCACTGCTTCCTAATCCCACTACTTACCTATATGACAATATATGAAGTCCAGTAATTTAAGCAATCGTTAGAAGCATCTTCAAACATTAATGTTTTCCAGAACATGTAATTAATAATAATATAAAATATTATATATATAGGAAAAAACTATCTGAAAGTGTTAAAAGTGTACGCATTGATTTCACTTAGAAGTTGAATATAGATTGATACGCCTACAGACTAATATTCCTTTACCTTGCTGAAACTGCTGCATTGCCATGTGATGTTCAAGTTATGACACTTTTTTAACAATGTTAATGTATTCTTAAACTGTCTTGAACAAAAAAATCTGCTTGTGTTATTGAAAATATTGACACAAGCAAGGCTTTGAGTTAATTTTCAGATTTTTCTTACTTTGCCCTATAAAAATATTAAAGAACTTTGCCAATTCTACAGATAGGCTTAAGTAAAATACTGGAACACATATTTTAAAATGGAAATAGGACAACTCCTGGGAAGAATTACAAAAATTTTACAAAAACACGCCCCTCTTCCCTACACTGTTCTTGCATACTTGTTCTCTTTGCAACAACTCAGTGATATTTGGAAACAAAATCTTCAGTCTCTTCTGGATCCCACAGGGTTTCTTTCCATCATATCTCAGGTCAACTTGTTCACATTCTTCACAGTTTCCCAGTATCCATTTGCTAAAGGCTGTCTTCTGCTTTTTTTTTTTTTTAATTATTTTATTACTCCCTCTGCATGTTGAATGCTCTTCCCTGCCCTTCAGAAGATTGACCTCAGTTCAGCAACCCTAACTGATCCCATAGGAAAGCTGACTTCTCTCTTCTTCAAAAAGTTCTGCTTGATTCAACAGACAGTAGTCAAGACAAGTAAAACAGACATCATCATCCCCTGCTGCCTGGCTACATCCTTTTAAAAAGCAGAATAATAACAAAAAGCTAGCAATAAGCAAAGCAAACATGCTATCCCTCACACTCGTTTTGGAAAATAAACTGGTATTATTTCTTTAATGGCATTATATTCAAACAACTGAACTGTGCACACTCAAATAATTGTTATAAGAAAAGGCAATGCAAAATATTTTACTTAAATTATTTTATATAAGCTGAAAATGTTATTTTGCACTTCATTACAAATATTTGAAAAAAAATGAGGGATGGGAGGCATCACTCAATGTAAAGAAACGTGAGAAGTAAGAGTTTTCCCAAAATCCAATTGAAACTGGTAGCAAAAGTAAATACCAGCCTCAGAAGTGGCTGAAGAATCATATAAAAATGCTTGTATGATCAAGTAACAAAGAGCTCCTATGAAAATTATATTACACTTATTGGCCCATTTGCAATGCCAAGCTCATCGTATTCTGGGATGTTTTTTTTGTTTCTTTGGTTGTTTTGTTTATTCGAGGTTTTTGTTTGTCTTTGTTCGGATTTCTTTGTTGAGGGGGGGAGTTTGGGGTTTTGGCTAGTTCGTTGGTTTATTTTGTTTTTTCAGTAGTCATTAACCATGCTTCAGCATCCTGTGGTATTTGCTACAAACAATATAACTTAGCTAATTTTCTGTGATTTGTGATTTTTCTGCAGACTTGAAACTCTTTAGCAGACTTCCTAATGCACACAAAGCTTTCAAGAAACAAAATGGGTCTATTATGGAGTTGTATCAAGTAGCTGTTTGTAGTTTCACTTGATGTTGACATGAAAGCTTAAGCAAATGAGCTGGATTTATTGAATCTTGCTTTTAAGTGAGAAGTTCATTTGAACCTGAAGCTCAAAGAAAAGTCATGGAGTAAAAGACCAAGACGAACTAAAACTGGGGAAAGAGAATTATAGAAAAGTTCTTCAAATTAAAATGCAATTTTATGTGGCTGTTTCCAACAATTTCAATCCTCTTCTCAGTTACTTATTAAATATTCAGTTATTGGAAAGTAATCTTAAATTTAAAATTAAATTCTGTCATCCTCAAATGTACTGAAAATATTTTAAAGGAAATTGTACAATGATATGGCACAAATAAACTATTACCTGGAAGTTAGAAGGCATTTTATACAAACAGCAGATGGATGGTGTCAGAGGAAAATATGGATATTGCTGGAGGAATATGTACCATGCCTGAGAGATACAAGGATGTCACAGCTCCATGTCCCCAGGTCCAACCATCAGCAAGACTGAAGCAGCCACATTCACACAAAACACACATGTACACCACATATAAATCACATATGTACATGGTCAGCCAGACAGGTAGCAGGCAGACATTCAGAGCTCTCACTTGACACAGCCCTAACAGCCTCATGCTGCTCCCCTCTCTGGCTTACTGGTCCCAATATCCAAACCCTACTGGGCTCTCACCCTCAGAGACACACAGTTGCTCTCACATGCAGAGCTGGCTGTGACTTGCATGGTGATGGAGCTGGGAGAACCCCAGCAGAACATTATTTGGGCTCCCCCTCCTGTTGTTGCCTCTCTGAGCCCCTCTATGGATGTGTAGAGGAGCTGATAACATATAACCTAGAACATGTTGATTCAAAGGTGACTTATTTCATCATCTTTGCAGTATAGAATAAATATCTTGCAAATCAATGTGAAAGGTCAAAGTTTGGAGTCCGTGTTAGGACTCAGTGCGAAGTTTTGTTTGGATAAATACACACTTATTTTAAAGAGAGAATTTAGTCCAAGAGGTTCATCTTGTAATGGAATATTACTCATATGCTGATATTAAATTTTTCAGTTCTATACTGTGCTAACTATCCTATAAAGAGAATTTTTTAAAAAAATCGAATTAATGTAGCTGTATTATTGGTTTGAATAGTTCCTACAAATTTATTTCTTAATTTTCATGAGGCTTTATTCTGACTAAACACTGCTTATTTTCCTATACATATGTGCTAACATATATATATTTGGTTGCTTTTTGTATGAAATAAAGTTTAAAAATGGCAAAATCCTTCATTGAAAGGTAGAATCTATACAGTGTCAAAATTCTTCACTGAACAGTTGTGAAATTCTGTTATTAATGATTTTGCAATAGAAGCTTCATTTTAAATGAAGAAACAGACACTTTTTATTAAATGTCTTAATTAAACAGCACACTTTCTATTTTTACAACTCATTAAAATTTGTTGAAGTCACTTCCTGGAGTTTTGCCTATACTGTTTCTTAGGAATTACACACCTAGAAATTTCTTATTTCTTATAACATATACAAAGCAGTGATAAAACATTAACATTGAAAGTTATTACAATGTTTTATGTTCTGCTGCCTGTCACCTCTGGTTAAATAGATGTCTATCATTTAATTATTATATTTGAAATATGTTTGCACCTGCTTCTATTCTCCACATGAGTATTTAACATTCTTTAATCTTTTTGTAAATGTGTAAGATATTACAACAAAAGTTTATGCCTTTAAAATTCATGAGATTTGGAGTTTTCAATTTTTTAAATTAAAGCATTTCCTTCGGAATATGTACAAACTTAGGAATAAAACATTTTACTCAGAGTTTGTAAGAATCCCTAAATTTTAAGATTATTCCTAATCACTCCTTTTGCACATTTGCACAGTGGACGTACTGCTCTATAAAAGCAATTATATGTATCAGAAGAGTTGTTTATATCATGATTATGTCAGAAACTTGCTCATTATGATCAGTTATTTTAATTCTGTTTCCAAAATGGAACATTGTCTTGCTTTTACTTCCAGCACATGTACAGACGTCTGTTTTGCATGTCTGATCTACAGCATGTATGCATTATTTTTTTTGTATAAAATGTACACATAGCTACACTAAAGAACATACCGATTGGTCAGATTAAAATGTAGTTCTATTTTTATGTTCATATTCATTACATATTCCAAATTTCTAGCCATATATTGAATTTTCGAAATAAAAAAAATCAACCAACCGACCAATCTTACCTACTTTAAATGTTGACTTCTCTGAAAGCAATCTGCTTTTACGTCATTCTTTTAATTGCTTAATTTCTGTTTTCAGATTTGTTCACTTACCCATTTTTCTTAATTCTGTTTCACCTTTGTTTTATAAACAATGACAAATACCTTATTTTCATTAATTTTCTAAAATTCTTTGGCAGTTATTACATTATTTATTGTTTCATTCAATTCAGTGAAACTTTCATACACATTGAAGAAAGGTTTTGTCAGTCTTAAACTTTCATTCAGCTAAATAACAACCAAGTATATATATATATGTACTAGGAGATATGTGTAGACAAATAAGCAGTATATAGTCAGAATAAAACCTCATGAAAGCAAAGAAATACATTTGTGGAAACAATTTGAAACATCTAATCAATCTTTTCCCTATATAAAAACCTCCTAGAAAATATATTCAGAAATTATATGTCCTTTTAGTATTCTTAACAGTCAGACAAAACCACTATTGGGCTAATAATGAAGTAAGTATCAGCCAAATTATGAATATGTCATGCTTTTAGTCTCATAGCCAAACTGAATTTGTCAATAACCCAGTCAGTCTAGTCTATGCAAAAAAGCTATGCACCTAAGAAAGCAACTTACATCTTTGAAGAAACCCCAAAATACTGCAGACACATTAAATATCATACAAAACAGAACCTTCTATTATTATATTACTCTGGTTACTGCATATCTCCTTAGCTTGAAATCTGAAAGGAAAATCATTAAATAATGACAATCCTTAGTAGAAAATGACCATGCCTATATCTTTGTCTTCTCAGATCTCGTCTTTCCTAGCTGTTCTAGTTTTAAGCAGCCTTGGCAGAAAGGAACTTCTCAGAGTTAAAACGGTGCACAATCTAGCTGTCTTGCTGACATCATAATACATGTCTCTGTGACCAATGCTTCTAAATCCTAGAATTATCTAATTGTGTACTTCAGATTTAGTGCACTTCATGTATTGTGTCTAATGCCAAATACACTCTGTTGATAGGACCATACAATCACTATTACTCATGTAGGTCTTCTAGGGATACTCTGTTGTATCTATATATGCTAGAGGCTACAAAATATCCTGTGTGGCCTAGAGCTGCTCTTTCAAAAGCTTTCCCATAAATTCTTACCAGACTTGTATAAGTTCTGTTTCATATCTGCTAGTCCAAAGCACATCACAAAACATCTCTGAGAGCATTAGGAACTGAGTTTTACACAACCAATTCCAAATCTTGATGCTTAAAGATAGATGAGAATATTCTTCCCTAGTACCTGAGGACAAAAACACTCATATCACATTAATTCTCTCTCTGACATCTCAGTACTGGTCCTCAAGACAAATATTACAAGACAATCTCAGAAGAGATGAACCAAGAAACTAAACCTCCTGCATTGGTTTCAAGGCATACAACAATTTTCACCAAATTTCCAATTTTCACCTTTAGTCATTGCATGCTTCACGGGAAAAGAATTTCAGTCCCACAATCCGTAAGAAATTTTTAACCTTTGTACTTGTTCACCTCTCCTCTGTTCCACACCTTTTTTTCCCAGTTTTTCTAACTTATACTTGGAGTCAAATAACCAAGCTAAACATAAACTATTATTGGAAGTACATATATTTAGTTTTAGAAGGAGATTCTCCTGTTTCATGTATAAAAAAAAAAAAGGTTTACCTACCTGAAAACTCATCTGTTTGTTATATAGAATTATTCTAATAAAGCTATTGCCCCTCTGTGCAACTTCTTTTTGTTTATATCTTCACGTCAAAGCAACAGCACTGCTATTATAATACCATGAAAAACAATTTACAGGCATACAGTATGAAAGTCATACATGTATAAACTATAGAAGTCATAGCTAAAAAGCCTTATAATTCACAGACATAAGATATTTACGTGTCTGTGAAAAACTACTTTTTGATGGGCTTCCTGTCAGCTTGCTCTTATCCTATATACTCAGGTAATAGGTAAACAATGACATTATGTTACTATCTGAGGCAAATAATAAATAAATGAAAAGATTTGCAAGTCAAATACTCTTCATCATCTACCAGTCTGTTACAACACCATGAAATCATATCAATTACTCTATCTTAAGGCAAATTAATTCCCCTCTTGGTACTGGTTTTTTTTTGGTTTGGGCTTTTTTTTTGAGACCCTAAAATGTAACACAAACCTGGCCTGGGGTAGATTTCTACATAGAGAAGGTAAATTATCTTTTTTTTTTTTTTTATATTGCTTTCTCTAAATAATGTGAAACTACAAGAAATCCAATGCTATGAGGATGAATTGATGTAATAAAAAAATATGCAGATTGCTCAGTCTGCATTTTGTATGACTTCTCTTACAAATGTTTGACTAAGTACAGAGTCTTCAAAAACAGTCAAAATATTACACCATTTTGTGAAAATCAGACACATATGGGGAACCAGATGCTCAATTAAAGGTCTCTCTCTTCATTAAAATAGCATTGCAACATAACTAAGGTTGGCAAAAGTCACTTGTGAGAACCTAGATTTCCATGTGGAAGCAGCACTGTGTGTCTGTGTGTCTAAAATTAGTATGTTCTCACAATCCAAAAAAATGAAGGCTGTAATCATGACATCACATATAAGGAAAGTTAGTCTAAAAAAGAGCATGTTATAAAAGTAAAATCTGAAGTATTATAGAATTTAACTATTCTAAGCATTCAAAATCTAAAAAGAGAAAAATATTATTTTTAGAATCCATAGGTCCACAGGGTGTGAAGTGTATCTTCCGGAAGTGATGTTGAACTAGATATATGGCATAGGAGTTCAGAGAAGGCCAGTAGGACTGGGGAAGTGATTGTCCCTCTATACTTGGCACTGCTGAGGCTACACCTCGAATACTGTGTTCGGTTTTGGGCCCCACACTACAAGAAAGACACTGAGGTGCTGGAGCATGTCCAAACAAGTGCAACGAAGCTGGTGAAAGGTCTGAAGCACAAGTCTTCTGAGAAGCAGCTAAGGGAACTGAGAATGTTTAGTCTGGAGAAAAGGAGGTTGAGGGGAGACCTTATTGCTGTCTACAACTACCTGAAAGGGGGCTGTAGCGAGGTTGGTATCAGTCTCTTTTCCCAAGTAACAAGTGATAAGACAAGAGGAAATAGCCTCAAGTTGCACCAGGGCAGGTTTAGATTGGATAGTAGGAAAAATTTCTTCACTGAAGGGGTTGTCAAGCACTGGAACAGGCTTCTCAGGAAAGTGGTTCTGTCAGCATCCCTGGAGGTATTTATAAGGTGTAGATGTGGCACTCAGGGACATGGTTTAGTGGTGGACTTAGTGCTAGGTTATTGGTTGTACTTGATGGTCTTAAAGATCTTTTCCAACCTAAATAATTCCATGAATATATGATTCTGTGAAAAGGAAGTTATATTCCATGTATTTATAAACAAGGAAATAAATTGCAGTATATTAAAAAAATGCGAGAAGTTTAAAAAAATACTTTGATATAGTGTAATCATGGTTATTTCACTTCAATGCCACAAACAGCCAATGTATTGTCAAATGAAGTTGATCATTGTTTACTTTAACTTCAATAGTGTTAAATCCCTACTGAATAATATACGATCTTATATTAACAAGAGATAAAACTAAAAATTAAGCTGTAGCATATGTCATCTGTTTTGTAAAACAAATATTTAATGTTTAAAAGATCTTCCATCATCAACAGAACTGGAAACCATAACAGCATTGCTTTCATTCATCGTTACCTAAGGATAAAAATAAATCTCAAATATGCAATAAAAATATAGACATTTCAAACACTACACTTTATATAGTACTCAAATGCAGACTCTTCTTCAATGACTACAGCCTTCCATTTTCCCACTTATAGATGAAACTTTTCTTATAGTCTTGAATGTCACCTTGAATTCCCATGTCCAAGCTGCTCATCAGACCAGTTTCCAGTCAAGCATTTTACGTTTCCTTACCATGCATGACCTATTGCTCTGGTTTTGGCCGGGGCGGTTAATTTTATTCATAGTAGCTAGTTCTATGTTTTGGATTTGTGACTAAGTCACTTTTGATAACACCAGGATGTTTAGGTTATTGCCGAGCAGTATGTACAAGGACTTTTCTGCTTCTCACACTGCCCTGACAGTGAGTAGGCTAGAGGTACACAAGAATTTGGGAGGAGACCCAGCTGGAATAGTAAATCTCAACTAACCAAAGGGATATTCCATATCATATGACATCATGCTCAGCAATAAGAGTTGAGAGAAGAAGAGGAAGCAGGGATGTTTGGAGTCTTTTGCAGATTGGATAAGCATGAATGACATGATTGCATCTCCGAAAGTGGAGAAAAACTGTTGGAGAGGGCTGGTGACAAAATAAAATTAATAGTGATGGTTCGAATGGATTTATTTATCATTTTGCTCATGTACCAAATTAATTTCAGTATCAGACTTTAGGATGTAGATCCACAGATGACTCCAGTGACAGTGAAATAATTATGTTAATTTATTTTTGTTCATGTCCTAAGTACACATTTTAAATGACAGTCAGCTGAGTCAGTTATGAAAAAGTGAATTGATTTCTTATAATATTTAATCAAAATCCACCTCGAGCAAAAAAGTTAACACCTAAGATCATTCTTCAAATTACAGCAAATCCAGTATGTACCAGATCAACATCTAAAGATTCTCTAGAAGAAGCATTCTGCTTCTAATCTGCGTTCTTTCCACCTTTTTGCAAAATGAGGATAAATGATACTAAGAATAATTGCTTTGCGAAGAACGTGTAATGCAAAATGCTTGAAGGTTTTCTAGACCTGCCAGTATAGTTACTACTATTACAGATTGAAGTTCCTTTTGCATTTTACGTCTTTTTTTTTTCCAGTAAAGGCAGTTTTCATAGCTAAAATGTGTTAGAATATAATATTTCTTAAAATGCATCAAGATAATTAATAGAAACAAAAGTACATCCACAAAACACTGTCTTTGTACCAGGAAAATCAGGAGTTCTAGGTTACTTCCTTTGAGGGTAGGTAACTCTTTTTGTCCCTGATGCCATAAATTGCATCCTGGAAATTCTGGTACAGTCTTGGTGATTATTATAAGGGAGAATGGGCTTGAACCCCGCACCTGCAAGAATGATGCATTACAAAATCTACTGCTGACTAAAGAATCACAGTGATCAATATTTAGCACTCAGTTTATATCCCAAAATACTTCCTGTTACTTATATTTGTTAACAGCACACAACCACACATAAAATATTAGATAAGATGAGAAAGTGGAAATACACAGCAATTTTCTTCCTCCATTCTTCTTCACGTTTCTGCAATATCCTGGCAGTTCAGAAATGGTATGCTCAAAAATATTTTGATGTCTACAGTGGAAAATAGACTGAAAGATTTTTTAAAAGCTCTTAGTGGGGGATATACCAAGCTTCTTTACCTTTTTATTTGGAATAAAAATGAACTTGTCAGTCATAACATTTCCTAAGAAATAGATTTTATAATTTCTGATTTAGAGAAGGGGAAGACAAGAAAATTACTGATAGAAACACATAAACATTGTAAAGATGAGAGAAGAAACTCGGTTCCCAGTGCAATACATACTGAAAAGATGGTCTGCTACAAAGAGAATATAATGATAAAGGAATATAAATGTTTCTTCCATCTTTCTTTTTTTACTCTCTGAATTTAGATAGAATGTATTTTCCCTTCTACATCCTGAATTTAAATAAAATACTTTTCTTCCTTGGTAATTTTAATGTTGCTCTCTCTGTTTTCCTTTTTTATTCAGTTCTTAAACTCTTTATCCACAATCAGTGTATTGAACTCTTACAACTGACGAAAGATATATATATATTCATATATATATATATTCTTATATTCATATATACATATATATACATGTTTGTACATATATATATATAAAAACATATAATTGCAGAATTTTAAAAATCTTTAAATGAGTCTGGCAGATCTAAAGCCTTAACAGGAAGCTAAAAATCCCTGAAATATTTTTATAGAATCATAAGCCTTCACACTTGGATTTTGCTTGTCTAAAAATCATTATGCACTCTCTACAGAAGAAATATAATAATAAACCAGAAGAACAATATCCTTAATAATGTAAGTCTGTACACTACAAACTCTTTCTTTAGCAGAAAAAAATAGTACTCACAATTTTGAGATCTCAAGTGTTTTGAAGATTGTGATGTAATTACTCATCTAGAGGAGTGAGAAAAGCCTGAAGCCCATTCCTGTGAAAATATGGTGCTTAAGGTTTCACACCAGATGAAAAGGGGATTATCTCTAAGTACTAACTGAATAACCACAAATTGATATGGTTACATCGATTCAGACAGAACAATTCTGATATTTATAAATCAGGATCTATAATCATAATTTATACATTTATAACATCTATAACACAAAAGTGTAACCAGCTTAAATAATACAAAGTATATTGTTGTATAACATACTGCAAATATTCTTTCTGCCATATAACAAATCAGAAAAAAATCTGAATTACTGTAGGAAAATATGATCTACTAGGCAAAATGAGAATTAGTTGAAAAAGCATCCCAAGTGTGGAGTTTTGTTTGTTTTGGTTTTTGTTTTGTTTGTTTGTTTGTTGAGGGGTGTGTTCGTGTGTTTGGTTTTGTTTTTTTAGAACAGCAAATAAACCAATACAAACCATCTACAGAACTTATTTTTCTGTATCATCATAACCTATAGGTGACCAATGTCCTATTGCTTCTTACTTTTAACAATAAAAAAAGGTTCTAAAGAAATCCAGCTCTCATATTATTTAAATAGTATAGTGAAAAATAAAAGTTTTAGAAGCCCATCTCTTGCAAGATAAACTGTTGGAAGACTGTTAGAATCATACTGTATTTGAAAACAACTGTTCCACACTGACTTAGAACCCGAAAATGTTTGCATCTATAAACAAAGTAAATATTGCTTGTTGTTTTGTTTGTTTGTTTGTTTTTGTGTGTTTGTTTTTCCCCATGGAGAAACAAAAACAAAACAAAACAAAACAAGAAGAGTAACAAACCCATGTTGTGCACAAATAGGTGAATTTGATATCCCAATAATTTTACCCATGACCACTCACTTTTGTGAACAAATGAACTAATTTACTAGTATTAAAAAAAAAAAAGGATTTTTTTAATGTGAAAATAGACTACATATCTAAATAAAGATACGCATGAGCACAGATGGAAATTTTCATGCCAAATACATTTATATAATCAAATAATGGAGGAACACAACAAAAAGGAATGAATCAATGAAAGCCCTTTGAGATGGTCCATAAATTTCATTTCTGTATTCCCCTACTTTCCAGTGTGGAGGGGAAAGGTTTTATCATTTCTTGACTATGTTATTACAAGGGCACCATCAGCATCACTGATGGTCTCAGTTTTGGTCAGTCTGGGGTCTGTTTTGGAGATGACTAGAACTGGCTGCATCTGACACATGGTGCTGTGAGGTCCTGATGTCTTCTCACAGAAGCCACCCCTGCACTGCCTCTGCCACCAAAACCTTTCCAAGTAACCCCAATACATTCGCACATTAAATAATTTTCTGTCATCAACACACAGATAATGTGCAATTTAGTACACTCAGATATAAAGATCCTGTAGATGCAGAATTTTTCTCATATCTTATTTGTTTCTCGTGTGCTTCCTGCTGATTCTTGGAATGAAACAATTGTATTATTGTCTATTGTCGGTTGTATGTATTGTCTGTAGTGTATATTGACTATTGTCATGTCTGTCACTGTTCATTTTAGATTCTTTGAAACCTCAGATTTCACATTTTGTTGAGTAGAAAATTATTTTTCAATATATTTTTGACACTTAACATTGTCTATTCTGATATATGTACCTTGAAGTAGTAGTATATGACCTAATTTTCATTTTAGCATTTTACAAGTTTCCAAATATTTCAGTTCAACTGGACCTCCATTAGAAGATTTGGAAAACCATGCTTCTGTTAACTATATCTGTGGTAGTTCATGTGGCTGGCAAAGCCTTCCAATAATTGATATTGGAGAGACAAGTAGGTACAGTAAGATTTTATGTTGCAGTTCTATAAGGAAGAAAATTCTAATAACTATTTAATTTTTAATAGTGAAAATATCAACTTTATTGACTGAGCCTATGTTATGAAAATGTTGAGCACTAACAAGCCTTTCTGCTTTGCAATTTTAAGTAATCATCACATCTCTAAACTGATATGCAGGGCTGGGATTTCAAAGATAAAGACAAATATCTAAACTTAGGCATACATAAGGAACATGGGATGGAACTCCATGCTAAGATAGTTGTCTAAGATATTTGGGGTGAATGACATTTGGTGGGATTTTTTTTCTGCTTATTCACTGAACTCAGGTCGTGGATTTTGGCTGTTACTTTCAGTGAGGTGAATTCAAACCCCAGTAGAAATAAAAGTATCACAGAAAGGTTGAGGTTGGAAGGGACATCTGGAGGTCATTTGGTCCACCCCCCCTGCTAAGCAGAGCCACCTAGAGCCAGCTGCCCGGGACATATCCCGATGGCTTTTGAATATCTTCAAGGATGGAGATTCCATAACCTCCCTGGGCAACCTGTTCCAGGACTTAGTCACACTCACAATAAAAATGTATTTTGTGATGTTCAGACAGAACCTCCTGCATTTCGCGCTGCATCTTTTGCCTGTTGCCCTTTCACTGGGCATCACTGAAAAGAACCAGACACTATCCTCTTTTCACACTCCCTTCAGGCATATATATACATTGAGGAGATTCATCCCTGAGGTTTCTCCAGGAAGAACAGACCCACCTCTCTCAGCTTTTCCTTTTAGGAGAGATATACCAGTCCCTTCACCATCTTTGTGGTCTTTCGCTGGATTCTGTTCAGTAGCTTCAAAACTAAACTGTCAGAAAGACTATAGATGCAATAATTCATTGTCCTCCGCAAGCACCATTGACTGATTTTGAATTTGTTTTCAAGAGAAGCGTGCTTTGTTAGTCATAGCTTTTAGTCTTGGCTCTCTCCTGGGAAACTCAAGATGCATTTGATTGTACTCAGGTTGAGGAGACCCTTGACTTCAAAACTTTAAAACTTGCAACACTAATGAGTGTTCTGACAACTAGTTTTCATTTTTTCAGATATTGCATTTTCCTACAGTCAAGAAAACCTGATTATATTTTCGTTTTAATTCTGGGTACAGAAAGATTAGTATGTATCTTGGATTTTCTTGCAGGGTTTTTCTGAGCCATCTCTGGAACACTGTGCTGGATGTTGGGTCTGGAAACTCATGGTTAAATATTAATGTACCCTGAAATCAAAACCAAGGGCAACACATCATATATAGTACAAGATGTGGAGGAGACAGCAGTCATGTAAAACCTTGTTACCAGCCCACCTGTGCCCCTTCAGCATTTCTGCTGTACCTGACTTGCCTGGTTTATGTAGAATTTTTGACTCTGCTAGAAATATTTTGTCAAAGGTCCTGAAACGTCAGTACCAACACTGATTGCAAGACTCATATCTGAACTTTTCAATGAATACTAGTTGGGAAAAGAAATTACATGTAACCATTGTGAAGGTGGCAGTACAAAAGTTTATAGCAAGAGGCAGCATCACTGCATAAGTTGTATGAAAACAAAAAATTAGATCAATATTAAATTTAAAAATGCTGAATTTTTATATAACTTGCAGTGGCTACCTAAACACTACAGAGTATATCACATATAACAGGATGCCACCTTGGATATACATCACTGTATATCTGGTACATGTGTTCACCAGATCCTTCAGATGTCTTATGGTCATTAGCAGGCATCAAGCCAGCTCAGTCTCGCAAACTAAAAGCCCTGTCTTCCCCAGGAATGTCTATGATCATGTAGGAAACTTTAAAGCTAGAGAGTTCTTTTTCTGGAGCCAATTCAAAATACTCCAACCTCTCAGAAAGCACTTCTGCTTAGACAATACATAGGCATGTCCTGGCTTTGGCTAGGATATAGTTCTTTTTTCCTAGTAGCTGGAATAGTGCTGTGTTTTGGATTTAGTGTGAGAACATTGATAATACACTGATGTTTTCATCATTGCCAAGCAATGCTTACACCAAGTCAAGGACTTTTCAGTGAGAAGGATGCAGGTGCACAAGAAGCTGGGAGGGGCACAGCCAGAATATCTCACCCCAACCGCCCCAAGGGATATTTCATACCATATCATGTCATGCTCATTATAAAAACTGGAGGAAGAGGAAATAAGGGGCAGATGTTCAGAGTTATGGTGTCTGTCTTCCCAAGTAACCATCACAGATTACGACGTCCTGCTTCCCTGGAGATGGCTGAACACCTGCCTGCCAATGGGAAGTAGTCAATTAATTCCAATTCAAGTCCATCATCATGTGATTCATGACCAACAGAAAGTTCCTGTCAAGCACCCTTGGCAAGTTGCTTCCAGTTGCTTTCCAGATATTCTCTGTAGCCATCCTCTCTTTTTCTTTTTTTTTTTTTCGTATATTTGATATGCTGCAAGATACTGAAGATAGTGTGCCTCTGCAGTAGCTCAGATGGTGCTAATATAATTCCTTAGGAGACTGAAGAGCAAGAAGAAGAGTGAATAAGGCAAAGAACAATGAAGCAAAACATAGCTGCTCAGTGCCATTTGGAGGAAGGTCTGTAACCACCTTTCTTGTGTGCGTATTTGTGTCCTTGCACAGAAGCAGATTTGTGGTTTAATGAGGTCAAAGTAGTTTGCTATCTCAGCATCTCCTCGTGAGACACAAAAGAGGGCACCCACCTATGCTTGTGGTGATTGAGAGTTTTTACAGAAGTTACTGTTAACCAGCAGCTCTTTAGATAGAAATTTGCACTCTCACAGGCTGGAGGTATGTTAGACACACAAAATCATATCTGCCGTCCACAGAGTCCTTGTTCGAGCCAACAGTATGCATCAAAATTTTGTGCTGTGAGAGTTGTTGCCTAAGACTAACATCAGACTGGCTTCTCCTAGCATGAGCAATATTGTAGAAATGTTCCCTTTGCCCGTTTAGGTATTCCACAGCCTGTCCTTTCTGCCACATTAATCACCAGTTCCCCTCTATAATAAAATAGTAATAACATGTATTGCACAGCAGTGTTGTGATTCTGATTCAGCTTAAGAAGAGATGGAATTATCCAAGTGCTCTTGTTACCATAAATGATACACAGCACAGACTCCTCTGTTGTGTGCTAGATACTCTCCGTATCAACATCTATTCTAGTATCACACATTACTTTTGCAGTATTGTCCTGTGTAATCCTTCTTCCTTCAGAGATTAACTTTATTTACTTGAATTTCACATTTGTTCATTTGAGAGCTGTATCTTGTTCTTTTTCTTTTCACAGGAACACAACCTATACAGAGCCCCACGGGTCAGTACAAAAGAGGCTGAACTCAGCTGCTTTCTGTGGTATTCCATAGTGAATCATCTTTATATTATTTTAAATATTTTTCTTCTGCTTTACAGAAAAAATCTGTTCAAAGCACAGGATTCATTTGGTTTTTTGTTTCTTTTTTGGTTTGGTTTGGGTTTTTTTCTTAAAAACAAACAAACAAACAATCCAAACCAAACCAAACAAAAAAACAACAAAAAACAAACAAAAAAAATAAAAGCCAAAAACTTTTCAGAATACAGAGTCTTCTTACATATCATCTTTCTTTTGATGATCTGGTCCACATTAAAAGTGCAAAAGAAACCAAGCTTCCTAAATGCATTCGTTGCAAGATCTGCTGCCTGATCACTTATATCAGTTCTCAGCAATTTTTTAGCTTCAGTATTAACCTGGACCTCCCTAAAAGTCATATTACAGTTTTTGTAATAATTGCACTTACTCAGCTTCTCCATTTTAATGGTGCATAAATTGTTGTGGTCTTTCATCTGAAATGCAGCATGACATTTTTATTTAAGTATCAGTAGAGTTCTAACTAATCCAATAAGACAGAGTCTTTGTCCTAGCAAAAAATATTGGCTGCTATCTTAAGTGCATCAAAATGTTGACATGTCATTTATAACTAAAATTGTTAAAAGAAAAAAAAAAGATTTGTGGCTGAAAGAAGCGATTCAATACAAATGTTTGGTTATGCAATAAAAAGCTCATCTCCCCCCTCATGGAGGAGTGCAGAGGCACAGGGCAGGCAGAGGATCCCAAATAACTTAATAGGAGAGACAAGCACCGTCCTGGCCCAGGGGTCAGCTGAGATGCACATGTGTGTCTCTGTGTGTCTGTCCACCTGTGCCTGAGGCAATGTGGGGGAGAGCAAAGATCCTGGACCAGCTGATGGATGGACTGTGAGCGGAATCCCAGTCCCTGGAGGGATCCAAAGTCTGTGAGGGTTTGTGTGTCTGTGTGTTGGTGCGCGTGTGCATGGGGTTCTGCACCAGCAGCCAGAGTTGGGCTGCAGCACGAGGGCTCAGTGCAGGTGCCAGCGACTGGGGAGACTCTGTGTCTGAGCTAGAGGGATCCATGTTGCACAGATGTGTATATATGAGCACATATATACTTTCCACTGACTGGCCTTTATCCTGACCAGTCACAGAGGGGAGCAGGATGGGGTTGTTTGTGCTCTGTTTATGTGAGTTCTCTGTGAGTCTGTGTGATTGGTGTGGCCAGCTCTGTATTTTTGTATGGATGTGTTGTATATGCCTATCTCTGTGTGTGCTCATTGCAATACATACTCAGCCTCCCTCCTGGTTTGATATGGGGATGTGTAGCTGAAACAATCTTTTTTCCATTGGGCTGATGGATTTGACAGCTCTCTAATATAAAAATGTAGGCTGATATGATGACCTCAAATAATATTTCACTTCAGGTTAAGTCTGAAGGATTAATTTGTATATTTGATTTTATTTTGGTGTTATCAAAATGTTTTATTTTAAATTCTAGACTTTTTTCCTTACAATTATGTTGGAGTCTTAAATTGTAGTTAATATAATTATTGTCTTAATTTGTTTTATAAATTCAGATATGTTTATTTTGAAGGAACCGAAATGGTGCTGCCAGAAGCAAAATAGTGTCTGCAGAATACATAACAGAAAACTATTCCAGAACAAAATGTACAGTCTTCTGTGCTGTAATATTTCAACTGCTGCTGCAAAAAAATGACTCTGGTTCTCAAATAAATTCTGTTAAACTTTCATTTTTTTTTCCATTAGATATATTTTGGTTTTCTTTCCTCCACAAAATGCAAAAACTATCAGTGTTTCAGAATATCTTGTGCAATGTTTTTTGAACACTCTAATTCACAAGACTTTTCTGGATGTATGATAAACATACCTACTCTGATAAACAAAAGACTATGGAAGCATGTCTGAGTGATGGACTCCTTATCATATGCTCCTTGCTCACTCCCTGCTCCTGTTGTGGGCTGTTCCAGCCGTCATCTGTCTCAGAAAATGGCCGAGTGTGCTTCAGGGGTTATTTCACTGTAGGGATCACTTCTGAGAGTTATTATGAATGAGACTGCACCTTAGAATCTTCAAACAACCTTTTATATACTGAAGCTGCACTCCAGCCTTGCAGGAGGTAAACTCAGTTCTATGGTGTGAAATTCACCATTCTTGTATACTGCATAGCAATGCTCTCACTATTCTATACACTTTGAAATGAGAAAATAAAAAACCCTACACGTGAAACATTATTTATGTGTTAGGTATGCAGAGATATCATATGGACGACAGCCAAGGTTAAAGGCCAAGTGTGGGCACAGGTGAACCATGACTCAGCAATACGTCTTTGTGGCCAAGAAGGGGTGCATTAGGAAAAGTGTGACCAGTAGGCAGAGAGAAGTTATCCTCCTCCTCTACTCCGACCTGGTGAGGATGCATCTGGAGTATTGTGTCCAGTTCTGGGCCCCCCAGAAGGACAAGGATCTACTGGAGGGAGTCTAGCGGTGAGCTACAAAGATGATTAGGGGTCTGGAGCATCTTTCTTATGAGGAGAGACTGGACTGGAACAGGCTGCCCAGAGAGGTTGTGGAGTGTCCTCCTCTGGTGACATACAAAACAAAACCCACCTGGATGCATTCCTATGCAATCTACTCTAGGTGAACCTGCTTTAGTAACTGGGTTGGACTAGATGATCTCCAGAGGTCCCTTCCAACCCCAACCATTCTGTGATTCTGTGATTCTGTGATAGCTAGTCTGCTGTAGTTGTTTAAGCTGATTTCAGCATATGTGGGCTCCTCTTCTTCTGTTTGGGACTCATGGACAATTTCCTGGAATAATTGCATTTAACAATACCGATGTTACCGTCCATGCCTATTAGGCTTCAGCAAGATTTATCTTCCATGATGTCATGGTGGTACAGAGAGACACAGGGCAGAGAGAACCTGACACCTTTTGCTTGGGAAGCCTTGCTCTATAGCAGTCCACTGTGCAAGATTAACCTCACAGAGCTGCAACAATAATGAGCAGAATATATCTTCGTTGAGCAAACATCCTCATTAAAGTAACAAAAAATATGTTATAGACACAGCTTCAGCATTGTAAAGAATCGTTGTCCAAAGCTTGTTAAATTAGTTTTTGCCATGAATTGAAGATTTTTGCCTTAAAGCTATTGAATACATCTTACATATTTAGGTGTTCAGTGAAACATATTTTCCATGTTGGTTAGATACTGTGACAGTTACTGTAACTGTATGAACTACGTAGCATTACCTCATACTCTTTTAACACTAAGAACCTTACAGAGTGGTTTACAGCTTGGTTTTGCTTACAGATATTTTTTCTTATGAACTTGCATATCTGGATCCAATCAAAAACCTGCTTAGTGGAATACTTTAATTCTACTAATTTAAGAAGAATCTTAAAAGCAGCTCAGGCAGGTGCTGATGCAGTCATCTTTACTTAGGATGCTCCCTTTAGGCTGAACCCTTCCTTCCTCTTCTATTGCCCTTCTCCACTCTCCTGTCCAGACCAAAGTTTTTAATTGTACTGTTATGAAAATCTGTTCCATGCTGTAATTTTAGACATTTTCCACTATGTTTTTTGTTTCATTTTGTTTTGGTTTATTTTTGGTTCTCCTTTTCTTCATTCCTTCTTACTATTCAGAAAATAGCCAATAAATTTACGAGCAAAGTAGGCTGAGTAGTTTTTTTTTTTTGACACTCATTGTCACAGGTATAATCTAGATCAAAATAGATGATGTTTTACAGTATTACTCCGTATCTCACTAATTCCTACACCCAAATAATGTAACTTGAAAGAAAAGTACACAAATTTAAGAAGACATATTTTATCACAAAGCTCCCAGACAATCTAGTTTTCACTGGAAATGAAAATGTATCACCCTTAGTTTATTTTCTTTTTTTAAAAAATTTTAAATGTTCAAATTATAGAAGACATTTAAAAATGTACAAACTATGGGTGTTCCTGCCAAATATACCTTATATTTATTTTAACAGTTTTAGTCTGTCTCCCTATCATAATGCAGCACTGGACTTAAGAATCAACCCCATCTTTGGTCTAAAATTCTGATTTGGGCATTTCTTGTTTTACTTACTCCTGGAAGTGACTTCCATATCTAAGTATTTTGTTGTTTTGATTAGTTTTGTTTGGTTGGTAGGTTTGGTTTGGTTTAATAAGACAATCTTTTAAACTTTGTTTTCTGGGATTTTCAGACTTTTGTGTTTTGGGTTGGGTTTTTTTAGATTTAATGGTAAAAGGCTTGCTGATCACTTATCATTATGAGGCTTAAAGTAATCAACATTTCATTTAGATGGATTATTTAAGGGGTTGATATGCTAGGTAGTCTCAGTGCATGGGGAAAACACAAGCACAGGATTAGGAACAGTGGAATAATCAGCAGGAACTTCTTATCTATCTTAAGCCCGTGGTGGAGACAATGATTTTCTGGTTAATGTGCTTGCCCAAGATATGTTAGACTTGAGTTAATTTCTCTGTTTTGTCCAGAATGCTTTCCTGATCATGCTGTGGATGCATAAACTGGTGGAGTGACTCACCTCTCTAAACGCAGATGATATTTCCCACATAGACATCAGTCATGGTGTCCAGCTTTTGGTTGCTACTAAAAGTGAATTCAGGCCACGTGTAGTCGCCTTTATCATAAAAGAGGTCTGTATAGATACCCAGTACCAAAGATAGCTATTCTAATATCCTGAAGTATCTAAAATGACAGTAGACATAGATGTAGACATAAATGCAAGTATCTACTCTAGGACAAGCTCTTCTCTAGTTTTCAGGGGTAGAATAAAGTTGAAGTGTAATATTTTAATTAGAGAGTCTACAATATATGGCTGAATTTCACCCATTGTAGAAGGATGATTTTGATCAGGAAAAGAAAATGTGACCTTTTGACCTGAAATTTTGTTAAGCATCTGAGAGAGGTAAAATCTTTGTTCTGGTTTCTCCTCCAAGAACTATACCTGCATTTTATTTAATAACTGCTTAACGTAGAACTGTTTGTGGATTAACGACATTTAGGATGAATAAAAATTCAGTACCCTAGAAATGGAAAGGCAAAACTGATGACATTCTTGAGCTTCATTTCTGAATCACTCTGTGATGACAGCACCTTTTGGTTCAAAAGTATAACCTTCTTGAGGGCAGTTGAAAGCTTTCTTCTCTCCTTCACCTATTCCTTCTTATCACTTCAGATCAATCTAAAACATTGCAGTTGAAGCAATGGGAGGTGTGCATTTTTACCCATTCACGCGAAAGAAAGAATTGAAGTTTTCCATATCCTGGAAACTGTGTAACAAGAAGGCTTTCCTGTAAAGGGTGTGGAAGGAAAGAAATCACCACTGTCAATTTTGGTTTTGAAACAAAACTGGTTTAGAGTAGATTCTGATTAGTCAGGACTGTCAAGCTGGCAGGTTTAAATAATTGGGACACATGAGACTGAAGGCACTTTTGATATTTTAATATCTTCCTACAGGCTAGATCTGAGATGCCCTTTGGTTAGAGTCCTGGTTATGCTAACACACTGAAACCATGATGTTACCATGCTCTCTGCTTAGGGAAGTTAGGCACAAAAACATGCCATGGATTGTCTTTCTGAGGCTATATCGATAGCTACTGATATGATATGACATGATATATAGCTATGTACCTACCTACCTAGGAATATTGAATGGAAATTGTGCAGATAATATATTAACTTTATTTTATGGTTGAAGAAAAATTTAATGATGGAATTTTTGGAACAGTCTGAAAAATACTTTCCAGAGACAAAATGAAAATTATCTCAAAGGATGTTTTGTGTACTACAAAATGTTTCAGCCAATCTGAAATTTAGTAATTAATTTACCTACAGATTGAGAGCAGATTTATTCAAGTTTCTTAGAAACTAGAAAATCCAGGATGCAAAATTGTAAACAGGTCATTTTACAAAATCAACATTCCAAAATTTGATATTTTCTCCTTTTACATTTATCCATTTTTGTTATTGCATTTGATCCAAATGTGTATATTTTCAGTTATGCTAAAATTACTTTGGAGGAAAATATACTGATAATTTATTGGTAATCTCTATTAATAGAGATTATACTATCAATAGAGATCAAATCAATATAAGATCACGAATCAGATTTCTTCATAAAATTTTCAGGAAAAATATCATATCTTTGATTTATAAACATCTGAAACATCTTATGGCAGATATCTGATAAGGAACACAAATTCAATGGACTAGGATAAATTTAAATTCAATACTAAATGATAATTTCTTATGTGAAGAACAGATTATTAATACTGAAGATGAGACGGTTTTAAAAATATTTTAAAAATTATTTAGTTTAGAACGATTTTTATTTACCTTTCAGAGATAAATTATTCAAAGAACAATAGATGAACTACATTTTTTTTTTTCTCAAACTCTGTAAAGTGTTTTTTTTATTCTTATTCCGTGACTATCTGTCAAAGTACAAGTGAGGTATTTTAGACTATAGTTGTACAAATGCAATTGTGATTGACTCGTTCAACATAAAACTATAATTAATCACATCTTAATGTCTAATTGCACTTTAGTCTGCAACTCTCATGCATAGCTCAACAAATCTGATTATTAAACAGAAGCATGGGATAACGGGAGAAGCCTTGATGCATAAATGCCTGAAGAACTTTTAAGAGGTTATGAAGAGTCTCATACTCCAAAACTGTCCCTTTTAGTGATTAACTTCTGTGGAATACATCTGACTACTGAACGTTATTTGTAATGTCTCTTTGCTACAAATCACATATGAAATATCATAGATAAGCTCTGGTGTGCTTGGCCCTTTCATAAAGATGTAAAGTAACTAGAGGCACTCATTATTTCTCCCAGGCTAGTTCAAAATGGGATTTCTTTTCTTAGTTGATAGAGAGATCCAGTAAGATGATGAGCAGTAATGCAGATGAGGATTTCCTTTTCTATTTTTTCAGGGGACATAAAACACATTTGTGCCTGTCATTTCTCTCCTGACAAGTAAGATCCAGTTTACACAGGCAGGCTGAAAGATGTGAGAGATATTCAAACCTCTCCCCTCTTTCACTCTTCTTTCTTTTGCTATCCATGTCGTCCATACTGATAAGTTTATTCTTAAAGTTTGGTAGAATATTGCTGGCCTACCACCCACTGTTCTTTTTTGTTGCCAAAGTTTCCACATTTTCTGCAAATTCAAAAGCTGAATAGACATGGGAATTTCCATAAGTCATTAATTCATGTATATATGCACACACATATGAGTCACCTCTGTGACAGTTTTCAAAATAGAACCTTCATAATGTAACATTTTCTGGGGGAGAAGAAAAAAACCAAACCAAAACACAACAACAACAACAAAAAAAACCAACCCAAAAGCCAAAACAACTTTATTCTCTTGATAAAGATTATACATTTTGAAATTTACTGTGAAGCTGATTTTCTGCAGAGAGAGATGTGTGGAAAGGAGATCTTTTTTTTTTTTTTAAATGCTGTTTGTCTGATATCCATTATTTCTCTTCTGAAGAACTGGAAGTAATTTAGTCATAGTGCAAGAGGTAATTGTGAACATTGCTGACTGGTGATACATGGTGATATACAATCATTTTAAATGAGACAGTCAGAAATTGGTGTTGTTCTTTAATTGAAATGTTATATATTTTTAGAAATTAAATCCATATATCAGACTTAAAAAAAAAAAAAAGAATAATATTTCTGTTAGGATAATTTGGGAAAAAAAAGAGAGTGATTCAACATAATGAAATAGTTTTTGAAATATAGTAACCAACAAAATTTTCTGAGTCGACAAGTTGGAGAAAAATTTCAGGGAGAACATAAAATAAAAAAGAGACATTAGAAGAAGAATGAAATTGGGCCAATTTCAAAATAACTTAATCACTTGTAAGATTGTCTCCAATTCTCCTGCTCTGCTCCTACTCACCCTTATTTTGAGCTCTCATCAGCCACCTTAATGCATCCCAGTGTTTTTCTGCTCTTACGTTAGAAACACTGCATAATATAAGACTCACTACTGTGTTTTTTTCATATTATGATAAGGGCAAGCAAAATACTTTCTTGCTTGAGTAGTTCTGAATATTTTCCAATTCATAAAATGTTCAAAATTTACTGATATTAACTGCATGATCAATATAAATGACAGAGTTAATTACAAGCCAGAAATCATGACCAAGCTTTATGCAGCAGAAACTGCTGAAAAAAATAGGCACCAAATATTTTTATAAATGTTAATGAGCTGTTGTGATGGACATGGTATGCACCTTGTTGACCCTAAACAGCTGATTTTTGCAGTTACTGGCAGGGAGGAAGAGATGAGTGTTGTGGAGACAGGACTTATTTCTTCCTTAAGGCCTACCTATTCTTTGCGAAATGAAGGCATCAGTCTTTGAGATAAAGGCATTAATGGTGTCTCCTCCTTGAGGCCTCCCTGTTCTTTGCAAAATGAAGGCCTCATTAATGGTATCTCTTCCTTGAGCTCTCATTAACTGGGCTTGAACAAAGGCAGGGTCATTCAATGGTCATTGACCAGCTAGGGGAAATACCAAATCACCAGCTACCCCTACAGGACCAGTTGACTCACTTCAGGGCACTTCTGAGACCACCTACCTATTTCTGGAACTATTTTCTTAATTAGCGCAAGGAGAGAGCAGAAGGAGGAGATAAGCTGCCCTCTCCTTTCTGACATGGAAATGAACTAAAGTATAAAAAAACTTCTCACCTGGGAGACTAGAGGTGAAGCTTCATTGCACCCATTACCAAGAGAGCTACAGAGATCATCACTGGATCGACAGACCCTTGCAGTGCTGAAATCTTACCTTCTCATATTTTCATCTATCTCTCTTTTCTCTCTCTTTCCAACTTTATTCTGGGCATGTAAGTGTAACATCATTGTGAGTTTTGTTGTTGATGTCTTGTTAAGTTTTATGATATAGTTACAAACTTTTGCCAAGCCACAATTCACTGTAATTCCATTGAGTTTTAAGTAAATTAATGATTTAGTTGAACCTCTCGAGTAATTGTCATTATTCCTGGTTACCGTTATACAGACTACTCAAATGTTAACTCTGCCCTCACCCCACTGAGTGGGAAGGACAGCTGTTTATTAAATAAAGTAAAATCATAACTTCATTGAAATAAAATAGCTGGAAATGTCTGAAAAGGGGGTATAGGCACTGAAACATTAATGGGTATCTCGTAACAGTGACAATTATTTCAGCAAATTGTTTCAATAATTGCTTCCTCATATCAAAAATACACTTCAGGTCTTCAGCTGGCGTGAATAAATAAATTCACCAACTTCTGTATGAAATCATTATAGATAGTGATCATCTTTGACTGCTGTGCAATGGCCAGAGAAACCCAAATAAGATGACACTAACTATTTGGAGATGCTTGGTAGGGTCTTTCCCAAGAAAGAATTCTCCAGAACAGTTTTGATGTGGTATATTCTTCTCATTATATTAATATTGAAAAACCTGCCACTGCATGACTAAAAAAATCAATCAGAAAAGGTAAGTTGCAGGAAGAGTTTAGCATCTTCTGTTCCCATAGAGAAGTTAATGAACTGCATGGGACTTTTACAGGACTACATCACTCTGTGGAGAGAGAAACATCCAGACCTTGTTGAGAGTGGAAGAGGAGAGCTGGCAAGAAGTGACAATCCAATGAAGAACCAACGTGAAGATTGTCCTAGGAAAGGGAAATCTGGCCAAACCCACATAGCTTCATTTAATAGTATGTTATAATACAGCTTGACCAAGAGAGACTTCAAAAACTATTGATGTCTTCAGTTCCCAGCAGGACTGAAGGATTCTGTAGTCCAGGTTCACACATTCCAGCAAAAAGTTCTGCATCATGGTCACATTGTACCAGCCATGAAGTAGGATGCCACCATGCTTGTCCCTGGAGGACTGAGCACTGGGAAAGGATCCCCCAGATCTCACTCAGACTCAGGCACTGGTGTGCCTACTTCATCAGCACAGTCCAAAGAGAGCTCTGGATGTCAGTTGGCAGGTTCTTGAACTTGAAACCTTCCTAAACTTGCAGGAGAAGGCTCTGTGATGTTTCTAGTCCAGGCACCTCCTCCTTCAGCTGGATCATTCTTTCCTACTCCTACTGGTGTGCAACCTCCTGCAGCTTTTACCAGTTGGGATGTGTCAGTCATAGGTAATCATAAGCTGCCTGCCAGGGTTTGTTATGGAGGAGAAAGAAAGATTTTCACTCAGATCATGGTGCTTTCCACCAATGTCTGCCCTTCCCTTGACACCTAAAGCCTGCCAGAGACCAATGTGTAAGCTCTAGCCTTAACATGATTGCTGTAAAAAGCAAACTGACTGCAATGCTAAGGTGACTGGTTGCAATTCCCAGCAGAAAGGCATGCTCTGCCTGAGACCGATGACAGTTTAATAAAATAATGGAAAGCTGTATGAGTAAAGACCTGACTGGGTGACACAGGACTGAACATGCTGCCAGTGTGTTAGATTAGACATTCCTTGTGTATAATCCAAGGATTACTAACAAGACTAACAATCGAGGCTGGATTATTGATTTATGTAATAAAAGGCAGAGCTTTAGCTGCTCTGTGACAACGATGAGAGCAGAGACTGAAGGGCTGTGTGCTTCACTGCTTTCCTGGGTTAGACACAGGCATGGGGAAGGCAAGGGACTGCTTTTGTAAAGACATCGTTCATATAAACACCAGGGAGTCCTCTAGTCCTACAGACAGGGTTAGGGCCCACATCTTGACCAAAACAAAGTTTAATTTATAAACGGTCTATATATTTTTTGGTACCAATTTGTGTTTGAGGAACTAGAATATTAAACTAAGTATTTTACTCTGTTTAGACAGACATTAATGCTTCAGAGTGTATTACAC
Source organism: Caloenas nicobarica (assembly GCF_036013445.1). Lineage (NCBI taxonomy): Eukaryota > Metazoa > Chordata > Aves > Columbiformes > Columbidae > Caloenas > Caloenas nicobarica. The sequence goes on from NC_088245.1 coordinate 167,831,402, forward strand.
AACATACTTAATATGGTTGACAACAAATAAAATATAAGGTCCTATTAAATAATTTGACCCTTTTCTTCCCCTCCAGTTAACATTAGTCACTACTTCTTCAGTTATATCCTAAAATAAATTAAATGGCTTTAAAAACCCAGTCATTTGGAGCTTTTCCTCTCATGGATTAATCAATGAGATGTATCTCAATGAGATGTTTTAGAATCAATTTAGAACTTTTGTTAAATCATTTTCTTAAGAAAAAAAATACAGGAAATTTATGTAACAAAAACATATACCATTGGATTTGAGTAGACCAAATGCTGTATGATGTAATGTGTTAATTTTGTAAGAGAAAGGCAGAACAGGTAATGTAGTTGAGCAAAGTAAACATCATTCATTCTACCAACATTTCTATTCATAGAAAAACTGCTGTACTTAAATAAGGAACACAAGTATCCTCAAATTAAAATTTTTCAAGTAGAACATAGACTGAATTTTCCAAGCCAAGTTTATTTCTGTGATTACTTTTTGTAGAGCTAACTTCTCGCAATATGCAGGGTAGTACAGGCAGAATTTGTCACTAGTTTAAATTGAATTAGCTTTGTCACCTTGAGAAAGCTATGAATTTTTCTAGAGTAGGCTTATTCTATTAAATTCCCTAGTCAGCGTACAAATTTAGAACATCGATTTATAAATGGCCACTTCTAGAATTAATACACACAAGCAGAGTGGAAATAATCTTCTGATATTTAATATGATTTTGTCTGATAGTTGACTTTATTGTCTCCTTGAATAAAAAGGTGCAAAATCTCTTCTAATTACAGATTAACCAATCCATGAAGATTCTTCCTAATGATAATGAAGCACACTTCAAAATCTTGGTCTATTGGTTTATCAGATTTTTTTAGCCCTTGCTTTTTCTGTAATACATAGAACTCAACTGCCTCTGGGGTTATTATGAGATTACAGTTAGTATCTTTCACTAACTTTTGTGGACTGCTTTCTATCCTGAGAGGTTTGTTGCATCCCTTAAACAGTGTTGCTAATTTAGGAAAACAGGAGAGAAGGTTTGACTTTTTCTACTTTTTCTTCTCATTAAAGTACTTTTTCTTCTCATTAAAGTACTTTTTAATCTATTGTGTGTTATTCCACTTTTTGTTTTACTAAAGGCTAAGGGCAATACAAAAGCATATATATTATTTTATGATGCCTTACTCATGATCCAGAAATCAATATTTTAAACATTTTATTCATGCTCATGGTTGTGGTGTGTGCACCACTCAAACAAATTTAGCAGTACGATTGTATTGCATTTGAAAATGTTATTTGTTTTTACATGGGAGGTATATATTTGAAAGCTTTGTGTACTTATAGTACACATATATTTTTAATTAAAAATTGATTATTCAGTTTGTTTTCTGTCTTTCATTACCTTTATTTTTGGTTTTGTCCTATCATTTATACAAAGAGAGTGGAAAGGAAGCAGAAAAATAATGAGAAAGGAAAAACATAAAGAAGCTGCATAGTAATAAAAAGAAGTATGCAAGATAAGGAAAACAGAGAGAGAGATATATCAGCGACAGGTTTTAATCAAGGAAAGGGAAAAAAAAGGCAAGAGAAAAATTCTTAGATTTACATACTGGATCCTGGAAGAATAAGTGAGCAAATCCATTGTTTTCACTGAACAGTTTTAGAACAGTTTTTTGTAGTCTGATGGTTAATGGAAATGAGAATCACTTTCTAAGTGTAGTACTTCAATGGAAAGGTGGAAAGCGTCACGGTCACAGCTCTTGAAGTTAAACCGATTGCCAGAAAGCATTTTTCTTTATTTGTCACATGCCAATGTGGGAGGTGATTTTTTTGTAATTAGAAGAACACTACGTTCCTGTTGAATTTTCTGCAGTTAAAGACACAATCTCTATTAAAGTATGATGTACTCAGTCATACAAGACTGAATACAGCTCTCAAGATTTTTCAGACAGTACCAGATTTCAGCTAACATGACTTTAATGCTAGTAGAATCAAAATAGCTATGACATCCTCAACGCAAAGAGAATATTATCTGTCTATTCTGAAGTATTGCACGACATCTGTGTTCTCCTTATTTCTCTTTGTTTCTGACAGAAGGAGACAGACGATAGACAGGTAAGTAGCATCTCACAGTGCTGATCAGTTAAAGAGTTCTCATTCACTTTATATTTGTAGGGCTTTGTAAGGCTTTGTGGTACCACTGTTAAGACAGTAGTGTTTTTTCGAAAGAGGAGATGCAGACCCTCTGTGACCCCCTACTAAAGTGATCTAAGAAGAGCAAGCACTTGCAGTTTTCTTAAACAGCTACTAGGAAATTTCCATCAAATAGTTACCCTTTTGTGACTGTGGTGAGGGGACCCCCGCTGGCAGGTGAGCCCTCATCCAATCACTCACTCCACCTCGGTGGAATGGAGGAGAGAACTGGAAGGACAAAAATAAGAAAATGCATGGCTTGACATACAGACAGTTTAATAGGTGAAAAAAAACAAACCAAACCAAAAAAAAACCAACAAACACCAAACCAAAACCACCCCAATCACAAATAACAAAAAAACCCCCTGAAAAATACCCCAAATGATGCTAAAGCAACAGCTCACTACCTCCTACCAGCAGACAGATACCCAGCAAGGCCCTGACCAATGGCTACTTTAGAAAATCTCATTCCCCCGAGCATTTATTTGTATGGTATGGGATATGCCTTTGGTCAGTTGGGATCAGCTGCCTTGTCTGTGTTCCCTCCCAGCCTTTTTTCACCCTCGGTCTTCTCACTGGGGGGGGGCAGAGTGGGAAACAGAAAAGGCCTTGATGTTATGTAAGCACTGCTCATCAATAGCCAAACATTGTATTATCAACACTATTTTTTGCTGACAAATCTATAATACAGACATGTATGAGCTGCTATGAGAAAATTAATTCCATCCACTGACCCAGTGTAGTGATAAAACCCATAAACACAAAATATAATGTCTGAGGCCAAAGGTCAATGGTGGCACCTCTTACAAGAAGCTCACAATCAGCTAATTTGAAGTTGCTTTAGTCAATACATTTCCTTTAAAAATGGATTTTCTGTTCATCATGAATATTCTGCCTGAGACTAAGCCATGTGGCTGTAGGTGTGAAACCAACTGCATTCTGAGAACTTGCTCAGTGGAGACTGTCTAATGGTCTTAAAAAATTATAAATATTAAAAAAAAACGAACAAACCATTGTGGTGAAAATAGCTTAGTAAAATTATGGACAGATACACTTCATAAAAATAAGTGAAAACTAACCTGTTTTAAACATATTTTTTATTCTAGTGAATTTTCTGGTTCACCACCAGTGAAAAGAGATTTTTTAAAAGCATTTAAAGATATGTTTTCATAGATAAAAGCAAAAGGTTATTAAAAAATACGCTTCAAGTTCTGCAGAGCCTGATTTGTCCAACCTATCCATCATTAGGCAATAATAAAAACAAAAACAAAAACAACTTAACATAGGAAAAAAAGTATTTTGAAAGGAAACTTACTGTAAAAATAACTGAACAGCCACTCTGCTAATAAAGGGCAAATATGTGTAAGCATTCTGGCTGCTAATGGAAAAAGAACATCCCAAATGTGCAAATATCTCCTTACTCACTGATCCCTTTGTTATAAATTTTTTATGTTTATTTGGGTCACATCTTTAATACATGAGTTCTGTGCTGGATCAGCTTCCTAATATGCAGGTAGTTTCCTCACAGATATCTTGACACAGCACAGTATAGTAGAACTCCCCTAAAAAAAAAAAATCACTCAGAGCAATTTGAAAAAGGGTTCTTTAGGACTATGTTTCATGTAATGGCTATCTAGGAGTATGTCATCTAATTTCAATTTATTACAAGTTAATTTTAAAATACTGCCCTATTTGGTAGGTTTATCATCTTCAGATAAGAAAAGGTTCTGAAGGATAATCTTACCTTTAATTAATTTCCTGAATCTAAATACCTGCCTAAACTTCTGCATCATGTGTAGTATAGTAGTTCATTTATTTTTTAAATGATTATTTTTACTGTATAAATACCGTATTTGTATTCACCATATACCTACAATAATCTTTTGAAATTAATGGGATAATTAATTTTAACACTATTAGACTCTTTTAATTGACAGTTAAAATATTGAATAAGAGATATCTTTATAAGTAGTGTCCTTGATCTAGACCTTTCCAGCTCTAAGGTGTGGCAAACCTAAGAATAGAAGAATATACCTGTATGAACATGCTAAACAGAGAGAGGAAACATTTATTGGGACTGGAATTAAAACATAAATATTGTTAAAGAGTTAAATTATACTTTTATCCTGAGCCAGCTAACATGCTTCCACACAATTTCTGGGTGTGTTTAGGGGGTAGATATCAATCTATAATTTATTGTAAGGGTATTTAGTGGTCACTGAGGTTTTTTTCCCTGTCATAACCCAGAACCATCCACGTATTGTGCATCCTGTGGCTCTAGATATATCAAAAGCTACAAGACGCAGCTCTTGTCCATCTTCCTTTTTAAAAATTTGACTTCAAGTTATTTGAGATTTTTACAAAAGATCAAAAGCCTAAAAATCTCTATTGCAGGAAGAGAAGAGGGGGAAAAAATGCTGGCAAGAAATTTACAATGTGAAAATAGCCAGAAAATTCTGTCTGACTTTATTCTTTCTAGTATTAAAACTTATGATCTAGTGATCTCAGACATTTGGTCAACACTGGCAACCCGAGAGGTTTCACAAAACTGTTATGATGACAAATGTAATCTGTCCAACATTGCTTTTCTTCCTGAGGCCAACCTTGCATGCTTCAGCAGACAGTGAACAGCCCAGCATTCCCAGAAGTCTCTCTACGGACTAAAAGAGAAAGGAAAAATATTTTGGGCCTTTGCATGGCTTTTGCTTCACAGACCTGAAGCACAGATAAATACATTACAAGTATTTTGAAAAAATGTAGAAAAGTCTTTCGAGACTATCACAAACTTTATACCACTAATGATTAAAAAGGTCCTCCTAATTTCATATCCAAATATACACATGCTTTATTTCATAGTCATAGAATAGTTTCAGTTGGAAGGAAACTTTAAAGATCATCTAGTTCAAAGCCCTTTGTCATGGGTAGTGACACCTTGCACTAGCTCAGGTTGCTCAAAGCCCCATCCAGACTGGCCTTGAATTCTTCCAATGATGAGTCATCCAGAACTTTTCTGTATAACCCGTTCCAGTGTCTCACTACCTTCGTTGTAAAAAATTTCTGCCTATGTCCAATCTAAATCTGCCCTCTTGCAGTTTAAAATCGTTACTCCTTGACCTATCACCACAGGCCCTGCTAAAAAATCTTTCTCAGCCTTTCGTATTGAAAGGCTGCAATGAGGTCCTTGGAACCTTCTCTTCTCCAGGCTGAACGAGCCCAAATTTCTCAGCCTTTCTTCACAGAGGAGGTGCTCCAGCCCTCTGGCCATCTTCGTGGCCTTCTTCTGGACTCCTTCCAACAGGTCCATGTCCTTTTCATGTTGAGGGCTTCAGACCTGAATGTAGTACCCCAGATGAGGTCCCACAAGAGTGGAGTAGAGAGAAGGAATCACCTCTCTCAACACTCCCATGTCTTAGAGTCTAGAAATGTATATTTACCTAAATTTAAACTCTATTTCCATCTTTTCTTTTGCAAGGTGGTTTGAAACTGAAGGTGCAGATAAATGTGCTACCAAAATTTCCCCATAATTTGATGGATCTCTTTGCACTTTGATCTTATTTGGAAAAGAATAATTGATTGAATACCACATTTCTTTCCTCCCACCCCTGAAAATCCATTCTTCATTCCCATGCTCTTTTTATCAGTTCTCTTCTATCTCTTTGTTTCGCTTTCACAAATATATAGAACTGAAGAGTTTGACATTTATACTAAAATGTTAGCCTAAGAGTGGTAAGCTACGCTGCCTGGGTGAACACCTCTATATTTAATTTTCCAAATGTTAAATCGTTTATTTTGGGCAGTAACTCCTGTAATCATTACAATCAATTTTTCTTATTTAGGATTTTCGGAACATCATGAAGTCACAATAGCTGCTGGTAAGCTACATATACATGAAATGACAGCTATTGTGCTTTACGGCAAAGACTGTTGTCAGGTGCTGACGCAGAGTACAACACCTCAGAGGGATAGGAGGAGGCATTTGGCTACTGACATGCAGCTCCAGTGAGAGCCCAACTGTTGGGCTGATGTGCAGAGGAATTCATTATATGCTTCAGAAGAGCCAACACAGTCTCATGCAGCCAGCCAGTTTTTTCTGACTAATGCAGAGGGAGAAGATCTGCTTTCATCCGCATATTCCCATCTCCTTTTTGAGATAGTACTTGACAATACATAGTGAATAGTATCTCATGTTTACCAACAAGCATACTTAGTTACGTTCTAGGCAATCCTTATGTGGTACACACAAGGTCTTAAATCTTTCCATAAACACATTATCCTTAATAAGTACGGTCAAAATGTTGTGTAATTTAAAAAAAAAAAGAAAAAAGAAAGAAGAAATTTATCTAAAATATAATTCACAACTTTTCCTTCATTTTGTGTATAAGCAGTTGTCTGCTAGTTTACAATAGCGATCTTGTGTAAAGGGATGGGGTTAATGTGCACTTTCCAAACATAATGAAAAATAGTAAAATGTTTGTTATCATTAAATGCATTATTCAAGTTAAGATACTCTTCACATAAGTATACAATTAACTTCTGAAGAGTAGAAATTTGATGAGAATTCCTGCTTTTCAAAGCAAATAAAGAAAAAGTTTATTTAGAAAAGTAAATCAAGGGTTTAGATACTGTTTGGACAACATCTGTGCCTCCTTTTTTTCTCATTAAAATTTAGTTTGTCTTCACACCTTCCCTGTGCTTTCTTTATGCAGACAATTATCTCTGCGGGATATCAGCATACTATGTACTATATTTCACAAATACTAACCATAAAAATAAGGGAAAAGCTTCTTTATGATTCAGAAGTCAAGTCTTCTGTGTCTACACAGTAAATTAATTTCTTTCATATAAAATTATTTGGTTTAATAAATACAGCTTTCATTTTTGAGGGTCTTCACAAATTCCAGAAGGCTTGCTCCTTACATTGAATAGGAACAGGAAATATTTTATCCTCCGAACAAAATTTAGCTCCTGTGCCCAGTTCAGAAAGCTGGCAAAATATATATATATATATATATTTAAATTTAAGCTTCTCTTTACTGTTTCCTGAACAGGTCCTACAGGAATTTTGATTAAGGTCTTTTACACTGGTGGTATAGGCAGTCCTGAGCAGTAGTTAGACAGGAAACAACAGGGTTCATAGAATCTTCTTTCCCAGTTCTCCTGAATAAAATGAAAGAAACAAAACAAAACTAAACCAAAAAAACCCCACCAAAAGCAAAAAACAAAACAAACAAAAATTCAATCAGCCACCCAAACAACGAAAAAAAAGTCAAACAAGAGGAATCCTTGTTTAAGATGGCAACTTTCCATGAAAATTAAGGGGGTTTTTAAGTACAATATTTCTAACATGAGCTTCTATGTAGCCAATATACTGAAAAAAAGGCAATCTTACCTGGTACAGCAGCTGTGGCACAGAAATTCCTTTAAATCTCCACAACAACAGAAGAATAATATGACATATAGTGATAGTTATCAATTTAAGCTCTTTCAGGTGAAAGGTATCATACATTTCTGCACAAATTAATACAGTCATTCTAGCACACCTTACTATTAGCTACACTGATACGATTTTCTGACATTTAATTTCATTTTAAGGTGTCTCTATAAACAGCTAGTTCCTCATTCTAAGAAGCTACCCTTCACTATTTTTCTTTTTAGGGGGAATATATTGTATTGTTTACACATAGGGCAATTTAGCTCCAGTTAGTGCTGCTGTATATTATGTATATTTTATAGCATGAATCCAGAGACAATAATGCAACAAGATAATATAATAGGAAAAAAGTACTTGATCTCACTGTGAATATTTGAAATAGGATTTGTAATTACCATTTTCTTTGGGAGATTAAAATATTAAAGCTATGCTAGTCACACAGACCATTCTTGTGGCACTACTATGCATAAACATTTCAATGTTGATTTTATTTACCAGCATCTTTCATATAAGCTATACAGAATTGACGGAGAGATGCTGATAGCATCTGACCCAAATCAGACACTGACAAGGGGATATCAGGATGCTCTGTCTGTCCAGCTGTTCTCCTGCTAGCCAGGGAAGGCATCTTAGACCATGCTGTCCTGGGAAGCCATTTGACACATACTGTTTGGTCAGAGCCACAGGTTTGTGTTACTATTATGATTTAGATTGTGATTGTGATGATCAATTGCAAGACAGAACTGGCTTGGAGGGATCCCAGAACAGCCTCAGTCACCTGATTTGCATGACTTACCATCACTTCTAATGTCTTTTGACTTGACCTTCTACTGCTGCATATCTCCCTTTCTCTGCACTTGTCTATTCTCAAATAAACAGTCTATTATTTCCAGCCTTCCTACATCCCTATCCAAATTCATTTTATCTGATACTGTTACCTGGACCATGTCTTCCTTACATGGTATCACAGATGGGGTTACTGAGCCACTGTTGGCCTTGCAGGACACCGCTCCTCTGAAGGTCCACAGTAATCCCATCCAGCTGCCTGTAATGTTTAGCCATTTCTCTCTAACCTCTCCCTGGGCCATCTGCATAGTACCTCAGAGTGCTATCTGTAACTTTTGTAAGCTTCTCTCTCTTATTTAGAATATAAAACAATTTCTCATCTTATGTCTAGCAGTTTCTCATGTCCTGTTTAGTTAGCTTAATCTCAGGTGAGTACCTAGTCAGTGCCCCAGACATTTGCCTGAAACCCTAGCATGATCATCCACATTCAGGCCTCGAGGGGGGCGGGGCAGAAAGTGTATTGCAGAACTGTTTTTTAAAATACATGAGTTTTAACTTTAAAAAAAAAAATCTTACAAATAAATCTAACAGCAAATATTTACAAGACAAATTAAACTAATAAGCAAGAATTTTCTGTTCTGCAGGAGAGATTTTAATGTTCACATCTTTTACTATTGATAGGAAAGATAATTTATTCGGATTTAATAATTTTATCAGTGGTAATATTTATATTTTAATAAGTACAGGGACTAATTTTTTTCTCATTCAGTATCTGAGGTGCCTTCTGGCTTCCATTTTGCAAGCTAGAATTGAGAGACTTTTTCTTGCTTTAGAGCAGACTGAGGATGAATCAAGTGAAGAAGGTTCCAAAGGAATACAGCTTTCATGCATTAGTCAAGCAACATTCATACTGGGTTCAATGAATAAAATATAAAGGCATGGTTGTTTCTGCAAATTCCAATTAAAATATTATAGAATCAATAAAGGGATGCAACACTAATATATAAGAAAAAATGTAGATTTTTTTACATGCTTACTGTTGAAGAAAACATCACTGTTTTGATTCAGTTTCACTATTTCGTAGAACCTTATACATACTAATATGAGATTATGAGGCGTGGAAATTACTTTACAACCTGTGAGGTTATAAAGAAAGTATGTTTATTCAGCACTGGGCACAGAGGGGATAATTCCACCCAAGGTGTGTGCAAATTTCTAGCAGCCGCAAGCTTAGTTAAATGCTGTAAAGTATTACATATTCATGAAATTCTAGGAATGTCTATACATATTCATAACCTGTCCCCAAGAAGGTGGTTCTTATTACAATGAGTTCCGGGAAATCATTTCCATAGTCTCCACCTCCTGATTGCACATGCGCAATGCCACCTGGTGGTCCTAGGCCGGGATCTCCTGGATGAGGTCTTCTTCACTGTATACTTTTACCTCTGGCCTGTGTGCTGAGTTGTCTGGGACTCAAACTGATGAGTTGGTTAGAACTGACTTATCTCCTGTCGGGTGCCCAAGATTCTGTTATCTAGTTCACCCAAGGATGCAGCCAGGTTTTCTTATCTTTGCAAGGCCTGTGAAGTCATCAGCGAACTCCTGTTTCTCATACAATAAGTTACACAAAGCTCTAAGCTAAGCAATTACTATGTGGATAAAGGGTTAGCTCTTTAAGTGTTAGCTCTTTAAGTGTTAGTTAGTTAGTTCCCTGTATCAATAAATGTATTTTTTCAGTAAACCAAAAAAATTGTGAAAATGGAGAATTCTGTAATATGTTCTGTGGGATTGACACTGTAAAGGTCTTAGTGACAGTATTTTCTTATTTTACAAGCATGTTGCAAATCTAAATTCACTAGTGAATTAGCTCTGGACTGTAAGTACCACAATAAGAAGAGAAACAAACAAAATACAAAAAATCCTTCTAATCAATTTAATTTTGGAGAGACGTAATACTGGGTGTACATTATATTTTGACCTCCAGACGATTTGATGTTTCTTCTGCATTTTTATGCCTTCCATTTGTAAGCAGTACCTTAAAGTGAATTTTTACCACCAGCCTCAAGTCGGTGAGTTTTTTCTGTCAAAAATTACAACTCATCATGCAACACCACTTACTAATTTAAGTTACAAAACTATGATTTGTACATTATATGCTCTCATTTTCCTTCGCTTTGCCTCACATTTTAGAACATGGATATATTTTTTCTACCTACTGTTTTATTTTCATTTTTTCTTCTTTTGATTGTTTCTGATTTTATTTTTATCTCTAAACCTTGTAATATTCTATTATTTTAAAGTTATTTTTCTACTGTCAAAATTAAATCTCTTACATACTTTCATAAACTATAATGCAAAACAAAGTGAAAATTGAATTATTTTAATTGCTACTTATTCTATATCTGTATTATATAAACTGTGTTTAGCCTCTTAAGAGACACCCAGCCTACACATTTCCTCCTTCTTCACAGTCTCAATAGTGTGAAGTTTCCTGAGGTTTTAGGGTGTTTGGGGCTTTTTTTGTGGTATTTGTTTGGTTGATTGGTTTGGTTTGTTTTGTCTGGTTTTTTGTTGTTTTGTGGTTTTGTTTGTTTGTTTTTTCTTGGTTTTGTGGTGTTTTGTTTTGTTTTGTTTTCCTACGGTTAATAAAAGAACAAATCATACCACCTAAACAATTCAAAAGTGGGGAGACTACATTTTATGGCAAATTGGTTATCTATTTCAGTGGATTAAAAAAACCTACCAAACACTGAATGATCTGTGCATAAGCATGTATTTAATTTACCATTAATTTAACTGTTGAACTGCTATATATTTTCACTATTGAAAGGCCATCATAGTAAAAGAAGACAGTGCTCTAGAGAGATAATTAAAGGACTAGGTGAGGCATTCCTGGTGTGTACAGTGACTGCAGAAATGAAAACCTTTTAACTCCTTAATTTTCAACAGCACTTAGTACTGGAATCCAAACATTATGGCTGCTATTAATTCATCCTTGTGTGTTCTTTGTCTTCCTCACAGTTCAAAACCCTGAACAATTTTGTATCACAGAATCACAGAATCACAGAATGTTAGGGATTGGAAGGGACCTCGAAAGATCATCTAGTCCAATCCCCCTGCCGGAGCAGGAACACCTAGGTGAGGTTACACAGGAAGGCGTCCAGGCAGGTTTTGAATGTCTCCAGAGAAGGAGAATCCACAACCTCCCTGGGCAGCCTGTTCCAGTGTTCCGTCACCCTCACTGAGAAGAAGTTTCTTCTCACATTTAAGTGGAACCTCTTGTGTTCCAGCTTGAACCCATTACCCCTTGTCTTACTGTTGGTTGTCACCGAGAAGAGCCTGGCTCCATCCTCGTGACACCCACCCTTTACATATTTATAAACATTAATAAGGTCACCCCTCAGTCTCCTCTTCTCCAAGCTAAAGAGCCCCAGCTCCCTCAGCCTTTCCTCATAAGGGAGATGCTCCACTCCCTTCAGCATCTTTGTGGCCCTGTGCTGGACTCTATCCAGCAGTTCCCTGTCCTTCTTGAACTGAGGGGCCCAGAACTGGACACAATATTCCAGATGAAGTCTCACCAGGGCAGAGTAGAGGAGAAGGAGAACCTCTCTCGACCTACTAACCACCCCTCTTCTGATAAACCCCAGGATGCCATTGGCCTTCCTGGCCACAAGGGCACAGTGCTGGCTCATGGTCATCCTGCTGTCCACCAGGACCCCCAGGTCCCTTTCCCCTACACTGCCCTCTAATAGGTCATTCCCCAACCTATACTGGAACCTGGGGTTGTTCCTGCCCAGATGCAAGACTCTACATTTTCCCTTGTTATATTTCATTAAATTTTTCCCCACCCAAATCTCTAGCCTGTCCAGATCTCGCTGGATGGCAGCACAGCCCTCTGGCGTGTCAGCCACTCCTCCCAGCTTGGTGTCATCAGCAAACTTGCTGATAGTACACTCAATTCCCTCATCCAAGTCATTGATGAATATATTGAACAGTATTGGTCCCAGAACTGACCCTTGAGGCACTCCAATAGGTACAGGCCTCCAACCAGACTCTGCCCCATCGATCACGACTCTCTGGCTTCTCTCCTTCAGCCAGTTTGCAGTCCACCTCACTACCCAATCATCCAGTCCACACTTCCTCAGTTTTGCCATGAGGATGCTGTGGGAGACGGTGTCAAATGCTTTGCTGAAGTCAAGGTAGACCACATCCACTGCTCTGCCATCGTCAATCCACCTTGTTATGTCTTCATAAAAGGCTATGAGGTTGGTCAAACACGACTTCCCCTTGGTGAAGCCATGTTAACTGTCCCTGATGACCCTCTTATCCTTGATATGTCTTAAGATGGCACCAAGGATAAGGTGTTCCATCACTTTCCCAGGGATGGAGGTGAAGCTGACCGGTCTATAGTTGCCCGGGTCCTCCTTCTTGCCCTTTTTGAAGACCGGAGTGACATTTGCTTTCCTCCAGTCCTCAGGCACCTCTCCCGTTTCCCAAGACTTGGCAAAGATGATGGAGAGCGGTCCAGCAATGACTTCAGCCAGCTCCCTCAGCACCTGCGGGTGCATCCCATCTGGACCCATGGATTTATGGATGTCCAGATTGCTTAACTGGTCCCTAACCCAGTGGTCATCAACTGAGGCAAACTCCTCCGTTGTCCTGCCTTCCTCTGGGGCCTCAGGGGTACGGGGCTCCTCAGGACAGCCTCCGGCAGAGTAGACAGAGACAATGAAGGCATTCAGTAATTCTGCCTTCTCTGTATCTTCTGTCACCAGGGCACCCACCCCGTTCATCAGTGGGCCTACATTGCCTCTGGTGTTAGTTTTATCTGCCATGTATTTGAAGAAGCTCTTCCTGTTGTTTAACTCTAAGGAGGCCTTAGCTTTCCTAGTTGCCTCCCTACATCCTCTGACAACAGCCTTATAGCCTGTATAAAACAGTTAAAATAAACCACATCAGAACACTGGCTAGATTTGAAATAAAAATGACATTGCTGGTAGAATAGTTCTCTACAGACCATTCCTTCTAAATAAAAAATACATAGTTCTGTGATTATATTTAATTACCTCACTAATGTTTCAGAAAATTCATGAAGTGGAAAGGATTGAAGTTAGAGAAAACAAACAAATCTTCTAAAGCTGCTGAATTCAATCCTTTTAGCTCAGACAATGTCTCTTTGGCAATCATCACAAACATACTATATGTATCTGAAATGCACTTTCTCAGTTATTTCAGGAACATAAAATTCACAAAGAATTATCTAATTTCCTAATTAATTTCTGGATTTTTAAAATTTAAAATTTTATATGTACAAATATGCTTTTACACTCAAATATGCATAAATAGTAAAAGAGAGGCAGTCATCCTCAGCAAACAATACTTTACACGGACATAATGAAAATCTGAATTACTGTTTTACAATGCAATCTTCCTACCAATGCCAATAATGTTCTCAATTATGTTGTAAGAAAACAACCTCCACACTCTTTATTCTAGGTACTTCTGTTCTCTGTGTTGTACATGAACTGCAGCTGTGAATCAAGTGTGGACACAAACAATTTACTTTTCCACTTGGAGATTTTTTTTTTTCTCTGTTTTGGTGGAAGGACACCATGCAGTGTTTAAGAGATACAGTGTCTTAAGATCAATGTCTTAAGAAAAGAAGAGAAGTCTTAAGTCTTTCATAGTCTTCCATTCTATCGGCTTTTGTTTGATTTGTTTTGTAAGGTTTTTTTATGTAAAACAGACAATAGGACATTCCTGTACTATTTTCTTGCTTTCTGTACTGATATTTAAATGACAATTATCTGTTCAAAAATAGCCAATGGTTCTTGTTTTCAATAATATCCAGTAACAAGTATGTATTATGAAGTGTTTTGTGAGTTATGGCTTTCCTTGTTAAAAGAGGCAGATTTTTTTTTTCTGTAGCCTGAACTAAACTTAAATTTCAAGCCTTCGATTTTTCTGACATCTAGGATAGTGCTATTAAGATCATGCTGTTCTAACATATCTATTAAGTAATCAAGACACTCTGTTCTCGCCTCATCATTCTTATCTACAGTAAAATAAATAAGATTCCTTGAATCCTTGACTCTTTCACAGTAAAGCCTGTTTATTAACATTAAACCATGCTTTTCATTCTTTTCTGATTCTACTTCACGTATTTTAACATATATCTCAAAGTACTGGGAGATGGGAATATAGTTTATTGTATAATATTTTGGCTAACTGGATGAACTATTGCAATTTATGGTGGTGGGCTCTAAAAGGTGAGGCTCAAACATTGTATGGCAAGGCATTAATTCACCTCTATATAGCATAAAATGGTTTTGTGTTCAGAAAAAGCATAGCACAGCTGCCTAGATACATCAGCAAAGTTGCTGGGTAAAGTGGTTTTCTGAATCATAATTCACTAACACTGCCAAAGACAGGATATTGATGCTAATGAATCAATCTGTGTGAGGTAAATTGAACTAAATTCAGTGCTAATTTACATTCTGGGCTGATTCAAAGAAATCATAAATTATTTGTATTTTCTGTTCCAAATGCAGTGTCTTCTGTAAAGCATAATTAATAATTATTTTTAGATCAATTAATTGCTAATTTTGTGCATAATTTATCCTAACTGATAATTTCACTTTTTCTTCTCAAGCAAATGTTTTGTTTTCTGATAAAATCTACTTCAGTAAAATAGAAAAACAAAAACAAAATCCCAGAACTCATTCTTTTACTCTGTCTGCAATTGAAAATATTGCAAGTGGATTTCTCCACTGCCATTAAGTAGATCGGTTTAAAACAGTTGGGACTGGTGAAAAAACTCTCTTGGAATAGACTGGAACCTCAGGTACCAGTACACTGGGGCCAACCATGTGGAAAACAGCTTGGCAGTAAAGGACTCCCCAGTACAAGAGAGACCGGTATATACTAGAGTGAATCCAGCAAAGAGCCATGAAGACAGTTTAGGTCTTGGAGCATATGTCACATGAGGACAGGCTGAGAGAGCTTGGATTTTTCAGACTAGAGAAGAGAAAGCTCAGTGGGAATTTACCAGTGAGTATAAATACCTGAGGGTGGGAAGTAAAGAAGACAGAGCCAGACTCTCCTCAGTGATGTCCAGTCATGAGACAAGAGGAAATGGGAACAAATTGAAATACAGGGCATACCACCTAAAAATAAAAAAATAATTTTTACTGTGAGGGTGACTGTCATGGAGGCGTCCCAAATATAAGTTTAGGCGGACTAGCACTCCAATAACATAAGATAAAGGTTCGGATATTAGGTTAGGAAATTATTGAGTGCAGTGAAATAAGAATGAAGATCCACAGCGTGCATATAGGCACTCACAAGAAAACAAGCCAGAGCCCTCTCTGCCCCGTTTTGCCCATGAAAGATAAACACTAGCCTACTGTGGCCAGGACTTACACTCGTCTGCCCCAGATGAGGAAGGTACACTTGCCTACCAGGCAAGGACTTATTAAAGCATGTATTCAGTAATTTATGACTCACCTGCATGCGGAGGTGAGGCGCTCCCAATCCCAGGAGGTTACCTCAGACGGCTTCTCCGTCTAAGGGGAGGGACTCCGGCAGCATGGCAGACCCGCAGCTCCGAGGAGACCACACAAAGGGGAGTCGCCGGCGGGAACCCCATTTATAGTCTGACCAGATCTGGCTGTGGGCATTCCAGAAGCTTCTCGGCTTCTCTACGCTCCACCCCCTCGAGTGTGGGCCTTCGAGAAGCTTCTCAGCTTCTCTGGGCTGTGGGCGCTCTTGGCCCCTCCTCTGCTGACAACCTTGTCCACCGACTCTGGGTCTCCACAAAGAGCCGTTAACTGCCCCATTGAAGGCCCCAGTTCTGAGAGGGGGATGGGCAGCTACCAGTGCAACTGCCGCACCAGTGCTCAGGGCGTGGGGGGCAAAGTGCAACTGCCAACACAGTGACAAAGCGCTGGAGCATGTTGACCAGAGAAGTTGTGGTGGAGTGTCCCTCCCTGCAGATATTCAGTCCCTGACCCAACACAGCTTGTGGAGCAACTTGCCCTAGCTCACTATGCTTTCAGCAGGATTGGACTAGATGATTTACACACTTTTCTCCCAACTTCAATGATTTTTGTCATTCTGGGAAACCCCTCTACTTCAAAAATAATAAATTGCACAGCAGAAAACTTATTTATTAAAAAAAAAGTCAGGTTTTTAGGAAGATTTAGAACAAATTAAAAAAAGAAGCATGATTCTGGTCTTTTATATCGCTTTCCATGCTTATTATCATTCTTTCTTAAAGTTTTTGTTTAATGCATCAGTGGTTTCATTAATCTCATTCAGCTTTATTTACCTAAAGGTAGTTGTGAGCTCATTTTTGAATCTAGAGTTCAGTTGTCATTTATGAGGAGCTCTAGGTACCTTCGCAAAGTAATTTATTCAATCTGAATAAATATGTCTAAATTAGTCAAGGAATGCCTGTTTTTTTCTGTCAACAATAGAGACTGTAAAGCCTAGACAGCCAATTTAGAATAGACCTGTAACTTTCATGTTATGTATCAAGTGAGATGAACACAATGCAAGACATTCGTAAGTCAGTAAAGATTACCCTACTTTGGTATGTATGCAGATGTCGATGTGTTGTCAAATCCACAAAGTCTACAGAATCCTACCATACTTTCAGTGGAAGCACAAACACCCTGCACCCAGTTTAATTGTCTATATAGTATTCAGTATTATTTGACACACCGTAGGGCACCTGAGACATCCTCAAGGAATTCATAGGTATGATGTGGTATGTGCAGTGTTAGATAACCCACGCCATTCTGGAGGCTAAGCATCTCACATAAAGACTCTATGGCAGCTTGAATAGCACCACATACCGCTATCTGTGTGACTGATTTGAGTCTGTTAAAAGAAACGTACATTCATGTACTGTATTCACTGAGCAGTGTAGGGGAAAGGGACCTGGGGGTCCTGGTGGACAGCAGGATGACCATGAGCCAGCACTGTGCCCTTGCGACCAAGAAGGCCAATGGCATCCTGGGGTGTATTAGAAGGGGGATGGTTAGTAGGTCGAAAGAGGTTCTCCTTCCCCTCTACTCTGCCCTGCTGAGACTTCATCTGGAATATTGTGTCCAGTTCTGGGCCCCTCAGTTCAAGAAGGACAGGGAACTGCTGGAGAGAGTCCAGCACAGGGCCACGAAGATGATGGAGTGGAGCATCTCCCTTATGAGGAAAGGCTGAGGGAGCTGGGTGTCTTTAGCTTGGAAAAGAGGAGACTGAGGGGTGACCTCATTAATGTTTATAAATAGGTAAAGGGTGAGTATCACGAGGATGGAGCCAGGCTCTTCTCGGTGACAACCAATGATAGGACAAGGGGCAGTGGGTACAAACTGGAACACAGGAGGTTCCATTTAAATTTGAGAAGAAACTTCTTCTCAGTGAGGGTGACAGAACAATGGAACAGACTGCCCAGGGAGGTTGTGGAGTCTCCTTCTCTGGAGACATTCAAAACCCGCCTGGACGCCTTCCTGTGTAACCTCACCTAGGTGTTCCTGCTCTGGCAGGGGGATTGGACTAGATGATCTTTTGAGGTCTCTTCCAATCCTTAACCTTCTGTGATTCTGTGATATCTGAATGTGGTTCAGAACATTCTTAAGAAGTTACTCTAACTTATTTCCCTCCAAGCAGTCTTGTTTTTTCTGAAACTTAAGGAATAAATCTCAATGTTGCTTCTGCACATACTAGACTGACAGGCATTAATTATATTGAACTTCAAAATGTATATTTATATTATTTAAAGCAAGGCATCAAAACATAAAAAACAACAACAAAAAACCTCAACCCAATCGAACAACAACAACAAAACCTTTGATAAAGAAAAGTCCTATAAAGAGATCACCAGCCTGACAACTACAACTCTTCTAGACATTTAACCCCTTTTCAAGAGGCTGATGGCAACGTCCTTCAGTCTTTAATAGTTTGAAACCGTATGTTTTTATCGTAATTTCACACAAGTACTAGGTTTGATGAAACTGGTAATTAGTAACTAGTAAGTCAATCTCATTAGATAGTTTGTAATGATTTTTAAAAGCTTCCAATTGCCACTAAGCATTATCTCAATTACAGGTTTCACAGAGAAATGTATGTTTTATTTCACTTGCTCTTGTGTTTATTCATGGTTTTGCTATATTATTCTTTCTATTTGACAAATATTGGTATGACTAGTCCAAATACACATCTTTGAAATACATAAAATTTTAATTGAAACAGTTAATTTTTTATATAAAACATATTAATAGGATCAGGTCTTCAATCTGTCTTGAAATAATGCCACATTCTTTTTGATCATGGTGAAAGTGTAGTAATTAGTTTCAAAATTTATTCAAAGAGATCAAAGGCAGCTTGAGGTTTTAGATTTTGACAGAATCTGAAGCCTGGATTTCCTTTTCAGATGGTCACATTTGCAAAAGATAAAAAATAAAAACACTCTCTAAGGTTATACTTCCTTTCTAACCTTTAGCTCCTTTCCGTCATTCACAGTTCACAACAGCGCTTTATCAGCCCCATTTCTCCCTCCCATTTCTCTCCCTATATGGGAGAGAGAAATAAGAATAATGATATTTGTTCCACCATACAATTTTCTGTTACTAAAGTAGGAACTTAAAGACACTAATTTGTCCCCAATAATTTTTTTTTTTTTTTTTTTTTTTACTTTGGCAGGTGATTTAGCACTCAACAGTATTTCAATTATTATCCTGTATTGTTATCGCAAGTAAACCTGGACTACCACCACAAATATAAGCTATAGAAAAAGACCCAGGATGGAGTTAATCAGCATATTTTTAAAGGAATTTAAGTTTGTATTATTTTCATCATGTTTTCAAGACTTTAGGAAGACTTCATAATCAGAATGTGGGAAATATTTGAATAAAATAAGCCCTTCATTCTGTAGCTAAAATACGTTTGTGACAGCTACAAATTAAAGTCCATTTGTCTGGAAATAGCTAGGATGAGTT
This sequence comes from Caloenas nicobarica, assembly GCF_036013445.1. Lineage (NCBI taxonomy): Eukaryota > Metazoa > Chordata > Aves > Columbiformes > Columbidae > Caloenas > Caloenas nicobarica. The sequence goes on from NC_088245.1 coordinate 167,850,821, forward strand.
GAGCTTGAACCCAAAGAAAAGTAGACTAAGCTTGTGTAAGCAACAAGAGAATATAAACACAGTGTAACACTCTGATGACCTAGACAGGTACAACATCTAAGAGTGTTGAGTGTTTGCGCAATGCTACCACCAAAGAAGCAAAGTTGTGTGTAGCTGCAAATAATAGGGATCCAAGCAACCAAAAAGTTGTGCAAGGACAAGACAAACACAAGGGACTGCAAACAGGCAGAATGTCCTGCCAAGCACTCAAACAGGATAACTAGAAAACCAAACAAATAAGCAATATTAGCAGCAGATGGGATCCATCTTTTGGGAAAGGGACAAGAAACATAAAAACATTAGGTGTCAGTGAAGCAAACTGGAGAAGCTGGAAGACAGCTCACTTCAGTTCTGGCTTCCCTTATTGAAGAACTCTCAAAATGGATGATCACCTTGAATTTCACAGAGAAGAACCACCAGGGACTGTTGCCACCTGACCTGTAAGAATCACCTATGTGTTACTGTGTACTCATAGTTAATACAGAATGCAACTGTTAAGGATTAGTGGTTTTGTCTTCATTGTGGTAATAGTTAATAATGTGGACGAACTCTTAGAAAGGAGTGTGCTGTAAATCAATTAATTTAATTAAGTTTTATTTCAAGATTTAAGATTGATTTATCAATGTTCTAATTATTCCCATCATCCTGATCTCTAATTCCCTAACTGATATATAGATCTATTTGATTGCAACAATTCTGAATTATAACCACTACAATTATTTTCTAGTTTTGTCAATTACAGTATGTTCTATTTTTGCATGTATTTGGTAAATATTGAATATACACTACAAATATTATATTCATGTTTCCACAACAGTTGCTTAAATATTTAAGATTTTTAAGATGAAATACAAGTCTATATATAGTTTGAGGTTGCAGATGAAGGAAAGAACAGGTGAAAGTTTTGAATTCTCCAAGTGACAGGGTATATAAATTATTTATTCACTTGATTTCTGTTGCCAATAATTGGAAGCCACTCAGGCTCAGTCAGGATTGATAAAGCAAAGTGCATTCCTGTGTTTTTTTATTTTCCTTCTCAGAATATTCTCTATGCTAGAAATAGAATGGCATATGCTGTTTCCAAGACACACAGGCATTTCCTTCAAAAATTTCTTCCACAAGATGTAGGCTCTTTCATACAACTACACAGTAGGAAACCTCATTGAAAAAGTTTCAAATACAAAAACCAGCTAGAACTGATAATAACAAACACAACACCATTATTGAATGAAAATAATGTTTATACGGAAGATTCTATGAAATTTCCTTCTATCTGGAAGGTCTTGTTTTAAGGGATTTTTAGGGCTAAAATATTTCACGAAGCTAATGCCAGGCCTTGTAGTGTCTACAATGCTTAGAAGTCATTCTACAGAAGTTATGAAATTAACCTTTTTATCATTCGGTCTAGTAAACAGATTTCGATAAACTGAATTTGTTACTAGTTGATAGCGAAACTATAGTTTCATGGGTCATATGATGCACGCTGCTATCCTAGCATTTATTTGGGATATATTTGTATATTTTATATATATATATACATATATGCATGTATGTCAAGTATTTTTTTCCTACTGACTTTGGAGGTGCAAAGAAAAGTTTGAAAACATGATCAGAATATAATTCACATAGCAACTGTGAATTTACAGTCAGCCTGAATTTGTCACTGACAGCACTGACAGAAATGAAATGTCTTGCATCTTAATGCACCCAAGACCACCTGCTCAGTCATATACATGCTCTAATAGTAGACATCGGTACTGCATACCTTCATATGTGCTGCCTCTTTCAGAATAACAGGAGGATTCTCTTGAGCCTAAGAAGAAAATAAAATGTATCACTGTTCCAGATTGTTTGAAAGACAATATTTGCCTGTTTCTATTCCAAGTGGAAAAAAAGGCTAGAATGTAGAGTTGAAACCACAATGACAGGGCTAAGGAGAACTTGTGATAGGAAAAAATAACTTCAAGCCCATAAGCACACTGGTAAGAAGAAAACCTGAAAACCATTTCAAGCTGTCTTCTGGCCTGCTGCAGAGGCAGTTTTAAACGAATGTAAAAGTTTTCATGTATTGAAGTATTACCTTTTCCCCATATAAAATGTTCTTTTCCTTCTCTCTGAAAGCTAGCTGGAAAATCAGTTTTCTTGCACCATAGCAAGCATGATTTCTTAAGTAGGAAGCAAAGTTGTCAGAACATTGTATCAAATGTAAGTGAGCAAATCTGTGGAGGCATTTAAGAAATCAGACAATTTACAGGAAATCTCTAGCTCACACAAAAGTATACCTTTTCTTAATGGTATACAACAGTAGCTCAAATGCCAGTAATATCCTCTTCAGCATGTTTTTGCTCTTATGGATAATATGTGTGGTTTGCACCTGGATTAAACTTATTTCTAGTATAACTTCACTGGCATGAATGAATTGATAGGGCAGCCTGACAGGAGAATTGTTTTTAGCTCCTCCAATGTCATTACTCTGTGATAGTGAACATTTAATCAAATAGTATGTTCATAAGTACAAGCAAAGCTAGAATAAAAAGAAACTGATTGGGTTTTGTCCTCTCAAAACAGGAAAAAAAAAAAGAGAAACAAACAAACAAACAATAACAACACCACAACAAAAAAACCCCACATGACATTCTTATCAGTCACCACAAACATAATGCTTACAGGAGTTTCTTTGTGAAACCAACAGATTTTGGATGTTTGAAATTATCCATTCAAAATTTCTTCAGAACTCCAAAATACGAGCAGCAACTTTCTTTACTTTGGCTTCAGCTAGCAGCATGAGATGCAACCTGCCTGTGGCATGCATCTGTTCAGTGAGCGGTGTGATGTTATGTCACATACAGACAGGTTTCCAAGGATCATATTGATTCGGATGATATTCTGATCCCTGGCTAAGAGACAGAATTTTGTATTCAGTACTCTTCTGATAACATCTATAAGTGAACTGAGACCCTAAAGAATGCAGGTGGGTCGCAGTTAGATGCACATCCCTAAGTGCAAGAATCTTAGTAAAAAACATTCTATTTTCATGTAATCTGGTTGGGTCATGAATCTTTTATATCCACCCCTTATGCTATACCATTTGCATCATGCTCAGATGTGACACTATCCAACACATTCTTATTACCCACTACCACCCTTCCCATCTGCCATTCTTTGATTTAACACACAGATATCCTTCCCTTGATCTACAGACCACTCCTCTGCAAGGTCTGTAAAATGTCCATAAATGTCCACAAATGTCCACAAAATGTTCACTGAGTTTATTTAGTCCATGACTTCGGGGTCCATCTGCTAGGGCACTCACTCAGAACAGGAGAGGTGATATGTTGTGTGGAGCTACTGGGCACCAAAGAGAACTCTTTTTATAAGTAGTTCTCAGAAACTTACTATGTAAATTAATCTCAAGAAAATAAAGCATTTGATAAAGAGCCAAAAAGAAATCCAAATCAATGTGAACTGCAATTCTCAATCAATAGCTATCAAGGTAATTTTGCAAACTAGGACTGCTTAACAGGCAAATTATGAAGGTAAGTAATTTAAAGGTAAGGGACACAATCTAAAATCCAAAATATGACAAAATAATCAGTCATGGTGTGCTAAATAATAACCACTCAGTAAGAATTAATGAAAGTAATATGCAATATATATAATACTATAAACAGACAAATATTAACAGGAAATTCTGAGGAAAACTTTAGAATCTGCAACCATGTTTTAAGATACACATACACATAGGTTATTGAAATTCTGAACAAGTTATTCACCAGAAACCTCATACTCTAGGGAGGAATGCAAAACTGAGGAAAGTCTATAGTGACATAATTTATTATATTAGATGTCTGACATGGATATAACCTTTTGACACAGGATAATATCTTGAAGAACATTTAGGGAAGAAGTGTTATCAATTACTTAAATATTATACTATGTAGCTGTCACAGAAAACACTTCCCTTAATAAGATAAAAGAAAAAAGAGTCTACCTAGTCTTTCCAAGCCAGCTTGCCAATATAGCTTGTGGTTTATCAGGGCAGAGGAGCAGGTTGTTTGCTTCTACCTTTGCTCGTTTTTTTATTGTTTGTGGGGTTTTTTTTGTTTGTTTGCTTTGCTTGTTTGTTTTCATGAGAAAGACTTATATTTGCTTTCCTTTGCAAATTGAAACACATTGGCAATCCATTTTGCATGCACATTCAGACCCTTTCTTTTACAAGGAGAAGAGAATGAGTGGCTGGTCTAACTTTGAGTATTGATGCCTATGTGAGTGAAATAAATTATCTCACTGAACATATGTCTAGTCTATATTTGTGAGCATAGCTTCCTGTGAACAATTAACTGGACAATCGGGTAGTGAGGTGGACCGCAAACTGGCTGAAGGAAAGAAGCCAGAGAGTCGTGGTCAATGGGGCGGAGTCTGCTTGGAGGCCTGTACCTAGTGGAGTCCTCAAGGGTCAGTTCTGGGACCAGTATTATTCAATACATTCATCAACGACTTGGATGAGAGAATTGAGTGTACTATCAGCAAGTTTGCTGATGACACCAAGCTGGGCGGAGTGGCTGACAACGCCAGAAGGCTGTGCTGCCATCCAGCGAGACCCGGACAGGCTGGAGAGTTGGGCAGGGAAAAATTTAATGAAATATAACAAGGGAAAATGTAGAGTCTTACATCTGGGCAGGAACAACCCCAGGTTCCAGTATAGGTTGGGGAATGACCTATTAGAGAGCAGTGTAGGGGAAAGGGACCTGGGGGTCCTGGTGGACAGCAGGATGACCATGAGCCAGCACTGTGCCCTTGTGGCCAAGAAGGCCAATGGCATCCTGGGGTGTATTAGAAGGGGGGCGGTTAGTAGGTCGAGAGAGGTTCTCCTTCCCCTCTACTCTGCCCTGCTGAGACTTCATCTGGAATATTGTGTCCAGTTCTGGGCCCCTCAGTTCAAGAAGGACAGGGAACTGCTGGAGAGAGTCCAGCGCAGGGCCACGAAGATGATGAAGGGAGTGGAGCATCTCCCTTACGAGGAAAGGCTGAGGGAGCTGGGGCTCTTTAGCTTGGAGAAGAGGAGACTGAGGGGTGACCTTATCAATGTTTATAAATATATAAAGGGTGGGTGTCACGAGGATGGAGCCACGCTCTTCTCGGTGACAACCAACAGTAAGACAAGGGGTAATGGGTTCAAGCTGGAACACAAGAGGTTCCACTTAAATGTGAGAAGAAACTTCTTCTCAGTGAGGGTGACGGAACACTGGAACAGGCTGCCCAGGGGGGTTGTGGAGTCTTCTTCTCTGGAGATATTCAAAACCCGCCTGGACGCCTTCCTGTGTAACCTCACCTAGATGTTCCTGCTCTGGCAGGGGGATTGGACTAGATGATCTCCTGAGGTCCCTTCCAATCCCTAACATTCTGTGATTCTGTGATTCTGTGATATATTAACTAAATATAGGCATATATTAACTAAATATAGGTAAGGTCACTCAGTGCTGTATTGTTCAGCTGCTCTGAACAAGGCTCTCTGGGATAATAAAAACATATTCTAGTGGTGTTTTTTTTTTTTCTTTCTTATGTTGTTATTTGCATTTGGAGTTCTGGAAAAGAGAAAGCATAAAAGTAAGATATTTAAGTCGGAAGAAACAAAAATATAGTACTATGTTGTACAGTGTAGGTTCCTTACTAAACGAGACTAGTTGGGAAAGGATATGAATATTGATCCTTTTCTAAGTGTCCCTATAGATTTTCCCATGGTTTCATTTTTGACCAAGCACCAAATGAACAAATCGACAGAGATGGAAAGGAGTTCTCCAGTTCATAACATACATAAACAAGTCCTAGAAATTAGACATGAAATAGCAGCTTATATTACCTGATTAAATAATCTCGATGTAGTAGACTGAAAAGAGCAAACCCGATTACTTTAGTGTTTCATAGGGTATTCCAGCTATTTTTTGCCTCCACCTAATTGCAGTGTATGGACAAAACAGTCACTGATGTTGCACAACATGTAGCAATATTTTGTCCACTCAACAGCTGAGATATAGGGTAAATTATATTACAGTATACTTCCAGCTATAGGTCGGTATTTCAGATCATGTCGCTAAACTTCAGTGGTTTAAAAAGCCATCTTGAGAAAGAGCGGTTAAGAAAATAAGGTGAAATGAGAAGACAAGCCAGTAAGAGAGGAACAGATACCACACTTACAAACCAGGAAGAACTGATGAGGGATGGGAAGACGGGGCAGCCTTGGCTGTGATGAACATAAGATAGTGGAGTTCAGGATCCTGAGTAGAGGAGAAAAGGAAAAAGCAGGATCCCAGCCCTGAACTTCAAGAAACCAGATTTTGTGCCTGTTTGGGGACTTGCTTGGAAGAATCCCAGGGAAAAAAGCCCTGGTGAGGTGTCCAGGAGAGCAGGTTGACTTTCAAGGACCACGCCCTCCAAGATCACATACAATACATCCACATAGGCAGGAAGTGAGGCTGGCCAGAGACCTGCAAGGATGAACAAGAAACTACTGATGAAACTCAAATGTGAAAAGGAAGGTTCTGGTGATTTCAAGGCAGGGCAGAAATGTTCCTACTACAGAGCAAATAATCCTGGAAACCACATCCAAAGATATGAATGACACTTAAGACATTGAATAATATAATTATCTGTCATGCAAGCTTTTATTCACCAACAAAATGTAGTTATTAGTTATCAGTTTTGACAAAAATCATTATTTCGAAACCTGACTCTAGCAATTTTTTGGGCACTCTGTGAAGAAGAAATAATATTGTACATTTTTGCTACGAGTTTCAACTAGTGATGAGGATGATTCATCTCATCCTAAAGTAAACATGTCCGGTATATTGACTGAATTAATCTTGCAGAACATGTTGGCTTACCTTCTTTTTCCTGATGTTAAATTTTCTGTGAAGCTTGAAATACAGTTACATTTTTCAATTTTTTCTTTTTTTTTTTTTTAAATTCAAGACATTTGTGTGTATTATTTAGAATAATCATTCATGTGAACAGAAGAAAGACTTTGTAGGGACAGGTACTGTTGAAATCTTTTGTTTCTGGTAGTCTTTATTGTAGTCAAAGGACCTTGGGATCTCAAAACTTGCGTAAATGTTACTTTTTTCTGTCATCATGCCCTGACATTCAGCACCTACCACACTGATTAACTTAATAGAATGATGAAAGACTTAATACGAGGACCATACATTTTAAAAAACACTGCAAAATACCGAGGTATCCAGTTAATAGGGCTAAATTTTGGCAACACTGCAGATGTCAGACTGCAAGAAGAAAGGATCATATTGCATTTGCAAAGGCAGCTTAGACAAGCATGCAGGTACCTCAGTATGGATAGGAATTTAAGACTAGGGATATACTACTTTAGGACAGAACATATTTTTTATTATATAATCACTACCAAAAATTTCCTTTACTACAAATATGTTGAACTGAGGTACTTCGTTTACCAACCTGTTCCTAGGTAGGCATGATCTGTCAAATGTAAATCATGTTTAAAATGTAAGAACATTTATTGTAGCTTTTTTTTTGTTGTTGTTTTTGTTTCTTTCTAGCAGTGCAGATGGGAAGTTAATTTCTTCTGCCATTTCTTGTATATGTTCATTTTCCTTGTCACTTCTCTTGAAATATCTTTTTAGATGAACATAGGTTAAAATTTTAATTTGCGCAGATACATTTGCAAAATCCATAAATGTCTATTCATCCACAAAAGTCTACTAATACCTTCTAGAATTTCTTTGTATACATTTTCACTTATATTCATCGTAGTGACAGAAGAAAAATTAAGAAAATTAACTCTATCCCAGCTGGAACCAGCACAGACAGTTACACCTACAATATAGCTCACACAAGGAGCAGACATAAATGCCTGAACTTTAATGGAGCTCCCTGGAGTACTATGTTGAGGGTATAGGTGGGGGCTGCAGGAACACCTGGTGAGGGTCATTAAAGCCTAATAGTGCATTCAGGGCCTTGACACCCAAATTTGGAGCTACATTTGAGTTCAAGATGGAGACTTTGTCTGTATCATATACCTCCATAAAATAACAACAACAACAAAAAAAAAAGTGAAGATGATAATTGTTTATGCTTTTATACTATGAAAGTACTATGCATCTCAAAAATATTGTTGTTATAATGAAAATGATCTCACTTTTTTTTGTTATGAAATTATTTAAATAAATTCTTTAACTGTTTTTATCAAGAGATTCCAGTAAAATTTGTCAGGTATGGATTAATCTAAACATTGAAGCTACAAATTACAAAGGATTTTCCAGTAGAAGGTGCTATTGATAAAAATCATGGGTTAAAAAACATACAAAGGGTTAAAAGTTAAAACAAGGAGAAGGGAAAGATGAAGATCATTGTTTCTCAGGTTAAGTTCATGAACTGTGTAAAAATTAATTATTTTAGCCTTCACAGCACTGTTCAATAACAAATAAAAATAAAAAGGCTGGCCCAAAGATCAGAACACCTAAATTAAACCTGCAGTGGTGCAAATTCTCCCACAAGAATATCTTACAACTGTAATTTATTTCCAAGTATTGTAGTACAAAGGTATGTCTCGCCAAGGTTCATATCTTATGATCCTACTGATTCTGCTACACTATAGGTAACTACCTAGTCCAAATAAATTTGTTTAGAGTTTTCTTAAATAGCAAATTCTTTTACAGAGTAATAGTGGTTGTAGACAAATTTCATGGACTACCCTAACTGTAACAAAATAACTTCTTGTAACCCCAAATGTAGCAAATGTGATTTTTCAGTAACATCTTACGTAACAATTTGAATTAGGAAGGATGATCAATCTAGTCAACTTGATCTCGTTGGAAACTTACTTTTATATGAATATGAATGGCAGGCTGACCAAGGCTGATAATGCTCTGTACAGTTTTTGTTGACACACCTCCAAATTCTATTACACTACAACAAAATTCTGTCATTTTTTATACATCATTTTACCTGAATGACTTTTTTTTTCAACTTCCTTCAGTTCTAAATTTTAATATTATATCAAAAGTCTTACAAAATTTAAGAAAGCTCTTTTTGTTTTGTTTTGTTTTTGTTGTTGTTATTCCAGTGAATTACTTTAATAGCAAAAAAGATGCTGCAGCTATGGTAAGTACAAGCCATATCTGAAATTTGTAAAGAACGAATCACCACATGGTATGCAATAAACTGTTTTCCTTTGAGTATGATGTGTATTCAAGGTATCTTTTCGACATGTTTTTAGTATTACAATCTTAGAAGTAATCTCAAAACTGCAAGACTTCGAAAATTTTGACATTCTATAACATAAGCATATTAAACTAAAGGTGTTTGGCCTGCCACAAATACTGGTGTAGATTCTGACACTGAGATTAATGAGTCCTGTATATTGACAGCTAAATATGAGAGACAGAAACACAGACCTAAGGAATCCTCTAGATATGAGTCCCATGGCACCAGACTATTTGACAGCCCTAATTATCTTGACTGGAAAATGAATGTCTTAGACCTTATATGGATTTGGATTTTGTACTATCATTTGTCAACACTGTTATGTCTTGTTAAAGAAGTCTGTGAATTTCATTTCTTGGGGAAAAGGTTGTCATTTGCAACACAGTATAACTTGAAAAATATTAAAAGGTCCTACTTAATAGCATAAACTTTTCATTTTTTTCCTAAATAAATTTGAACTGAAGTTAGACAGCTGAGTTTTTTATGGCCTTATCAGCGGGAACAACATACAAAATAGGTAGATACGAGAACAGTGATCTAATCCAGAGGATATAAATGTAGGTGTCACAAATACTCTGTTTTTTACCAGCTTGCCCAGGAACTGGTTCTCTAGCAGGAAAAAAGTCTCTACATGCCTGGATAGTTATATTCATTCCCTCATGAGAAATTTCTGGACATTACCATTAAAGCCATATCTTTGAAAAACTAATTGAAGTATCTACCACATAACAGTCAAATAGTACTTACTATTGTAACTCAGATAAGAATTTGTAAAAAACGCTTTACATATAGTCTACGTGTCAAGCATTTTAAGTTTTTAATGTCATTATGTTGCTAGTTAGAACAGACTAATTAACAATATTTTTGTTTTCTAAACATGTTTTGGCATTTCTCCTATGAATGATCTTTTCATTTATTTTTAGATAAAAATAACAACGATAAACAGAATAATCTTCTAAAAAATGAAGTCCATCTTTGCTACTCTCAATAGCATGCTTCTGTGATCTTTCTTCATATGATAAAGATGCATGTTAATGTACTCTATATATACTCTATACAGTGAGCTTGTTTAGTGCTGATCTCTTTTTGATATGAATTTGCTTGATTACGCAAGAATGAAATTCCTTCCACAATAAAATTCAAACCCTACTTTTAAATACTTTTATAGTTTCCTTGAAAATTAGCTTGATATCACACTTTAATGTGGTATTAACATTACCCAAAATGTTCTTGATGCCACTTCAAAAAACACCTGTCTAAAATCCAGTTAACGGTAAGGTGAGATAAATGTTTGGGTTTTTTTCAGTTCCAGAGAGGTAATAATTTCTAATGTCAAATTAATGTTCTGTGAACATAAATAAAGAGGAACCATCCAACACTACTAATAAGTGCTGACATGATAAGGGAAGGTTAAAGTGATGAAATTCAAGACAGGAATGAGTCAGAAAATGAAGTGGGTTTGGATTATAATGTGTTGCATGGCCTTAAAGACAGACATGAAGAACAAAACAGAAAAAGAAAAAAGTAGAGGATTAGGAGAAATATAGCTATGTCTGCCTGGTGAAGACTTATTACTATTAATATACATTTATATATTAAATCAAAATCTTACTTAATTTAGTAAGATTAAGCAGTTAGATCAAGAACAGTTAGTAAGACAGAAGCATAGATGGTTTTATATGAAAAAAAAAAAAGGTGAAGAAGGAAATAAATAAATTAAAGCCAGCTGCATTTCATGTTTATTATATTATTCTCTGAGATAATAGGCAGGTTCTATTGTTTCCGTGTTTCTCTTCTTTTCACAGTAACTACCATGCTCTTGGTCATGGACAAATGCTTAAGTTAATTCTAATTGTTTTTGCACATATGTATATACAAAACAATGATTCCATTAACTCATTCTGATATTTAAGCAACATAGGTGTTACCATTGTTTTGATCTGGATCTTAAATTGGCAAATAACTGTGTCAATGAAATGACACAGTTCTCACTCACAGTTTGTGTATTTTTTTTTTTTTTTTTCACAGATGCATTAGTTACTTTGGTTAAGACTCATCTGGCCATAAACAAATACCAAGACCTGAGCTTGTCATTTTCAAGTCCTCTTTTCTCCTCTTTTTCTTTTTTTTTTTTTTTCAAATTCAGCAGTGACAGAATGCAATTCACCTGATCCTAAGATAAACATCTAACCTTAGTCAGATTAAAAATCTTAACATTCTCTTTTTTTCTCTCTGTTAACAAAGAGGTCTTAGTATGACCAACTCAGAGCTTCACATTTATCTTGGCAGTGTAGGGTCTTGCGTCTAAGGAGGAATAACTTCATGCACCAGTACAGGTAAGTGGTAAACCTGCTGGAAAGCAGCACTGCAGAGAGGGACCTGGGAGTCTTGGTGGACATAAGGTTGACCATGAGTCAGCAACGTACCCTTGTGACTGGGAAGGTCAATGGTATCCTGGGGTGCATTAGGAAGAGTGTGACCAGCAGGTCAAGGGAGGTTATCCTCCCTCTCTACTCTGCCCTGGTGAGGCCGCATCTGGAGTTCTCTGTCCAGTTCTTGGCTCCTCAGTTCAAGAAATACAAGGAAGGGTGTCCAGTGGAGGGTTACAAACATGATTAGGGGTCTGGAGCATCTTTTTATGAGGAAAAGCTAAGAAAGACTGATCTTTTCAGCCTGGATGAAACTGAGAGGGGATCTTATCAATGCTTATATCTTAAGGGTGAATGTCAAGAGGATGGGGCCAGACGCTTTTCAGTAGTGCCCGACAATAAGATGAAGAAAACATCTTAGTTTTTGCCTTTTTTTTTTTTTTTTCCTCACTGCCCAAATCTTTTTTCGTTGGCGACAAATTACATTCATTTTCCCTACGTCAAGTCTGTTCTGCCCATGTCAATTATTGGTAAGCAAGCTCATTGTCTTTATCTGAACCCAAAAACACAGAAACTTTTTCATCTTATTTTCTTCCCATGTCCTGTTGAGGAGGAGAATGAGAGAGCATCTAGCAGCTGGCCAAGGTCATCTCACCATACTTATTCAAGAGTAGGAATCTACTTTTTGTGGTAAAGCTGTGGTGTTTGATGGACTAAAACAATACACACAAAGCACAGGTAAAAGCACCTGGTAAGAATAATTTCAAACTGAATAGTACCAGTCTGTGCTTGCTTGCAATGACATGATTTCTGGAATTTTCTTGTAATGCATATTCTCAGACTGAGAACCTTGATCAATAAAGGTGCAGGCTTTATGTCAATTTCTGATATCCAAAAGCCAATCACTATTTCTCAGTCTCACCAATCTCTGTAATATGTTCTCCCTCTTAAGAAATTGTGGCTTATACATTTCTACTGAAATGAGTTAATTATTACAAACATGAAGATAAAAGGCAGCATCTTTATGACAAGAATAATGCAGAAGAAAAATAATGTTCTTCTGAACATTTATTTTTGTGTCTTTTTACTTAAAGAAAAAAAGAATTAATTTGAACACATCAACTCAGTTAAAATGTAACAAGTCCAACAGTTAAATACTTATAGATATGTTTCAGAAGTGGAAAGAAATCAGAAAGCAAACCAGAAAGCCATAGTTTAAAAAAGATCAACATTTTCTTATCTAGGTTGCTGGAAAAAAACCACAAGCTTTGGCAAGGTTTGAAAACCTTTTTAACTATCTTGTTTGCTGTCTTTATCAATGTTTCAATTACTGTGTGAAGATATAGCAAGTTGCTGCTAATAAGCTTAAAAACATCTTACATAACAGATAGATCTAAACCACTATAATTTGCACAAACTCTAATGATTTCTGAGGTCCAAGATGAATTAAAATTATATCATATTTCTTCTTGTAACACACCTTGAAAGGATACTGCTGTAGTAATATTTTTCTTGGCAACTAAGCTCTGTCATGTAGACCTGTACAATTTTTACAGTATGTGAGAACTACTAATGTAGAACTAAATAATTGAAATAGGGAATTCAAAGTAAATGTTCAGTTTGAACTACTTAGTTTCTTAAATTAGTATTCTTTTAATTCAACAAATGAGACAGCCCTAATTCCTGCGGTTCAATTAACAGAAATAAAAATTACTATATTTATTTAAAGATAGTCCAAGATTTAGATACTGTTCTTATTTGAAAATATTTTATGAATATTAAAAAGGATTAGGACAAAACAGAACACAAAGCTTTTAACTTTGTAGTTCTTCCTCTAATTAAATTAAAATTGTGTCACAAACGACTGATAGTTACTGACTGATTTTCTAGGTAAAAGTGTTGGGGAAACCAGTCTAGATATTCAAAACTGCATTGCATAAACTATTCAAATTATATTAACTAGAATTCATTTACTATTCCAGTTTTAGGAGTCCTTATCTGCCATCTGTTGCAAGATGTTTCAACCCAACTATAGAAAGTCTATTCAAAACTCACTTAATATGTATGTTAAGTTTATAGATGTATACACTAGATATATAGATATATGTGCGTGTGTATGTCTGCTTGTGTGTGTCTCTGTGAGTCATGCTCAGTTTTGCTACTGGTTGAACATGCAAACAGGAAAGCAGAAGCCAGTTCTCAGCCTGGGATAGAGATCCCGGGTCCCTGCGTGCACTGGGGTGGTCTCCAGCAGCTGTGCAGGAGGAATTCCCTCCTGACACCTCTTAACATCAATAAAATAAGCATATTCAAGACAAGGCATCTTTGTATCATTTTTTTGGCCAACTCGAATAAGGAACAAAAGGGAATTTGCCTATAGCAGAGCCCATAACTCCCTGATCCCCATTCTGTGTATTAGCCACTTGACTATTTCTAATTTCCAAGCAACAGTAAGTACTTTTTTTCAAAAAAAATTTAAAACAGCATTCATATTTTTCTCCTCTGAATAGAAACTGTAGTGTTCTAGTACAATGACAGATGGCAAAATTAGTGTCTGTGTGCTCCTACTGTAATTTGCAAGAGCAAAGCCAGAGAAAAAAAAATCAGAACCCATTATAAATTAGTCATTATTTTCTCAATTTTGTTTCTAGCTGCCTGTTCAAGCTTCAATTGGATAAATTTGGAACAATCTATAAAAGGGCAGTTATGCAAGAAAAATATTATGTGATGAATTAGATTCTCCCCGTACAGTACCAGCTGACTGCAAAACAAGAATGCAATTTCATGCCTTTATAACTAACGTTTCAAAAAAGGTTTAATTTGTATTTCATACTTGTCAACAGTGATCATGATCTAGCTTAGACTTTTCTTGAGCGGAAATGTTTCACCACTGGATTCCTAAGTTTATTAAAAAGTCTGTGTTGACATTAACTAACTTCTGTTTTGACAGTCACTTCTGAGTAGCTCCAGCACATCAAAGTGTACTAGAGATAACCCCATCAGTTTACCAGAATGTTCAGTTTATGTTCAGTTTATGTTCTGGCTGAGAAAGCAGCAATAATACTTAGTTTTTCCTTTATAATGAGTTCAGTTGGATTACCTTTCACCCTATGTTTTCTCAGCTTAAGTTATGTGCTAATTACTGTTTTACAACATTATATGCATTGTCCAGCTGTTTAAGCACCCATTATATTCCATGCAAACCCAGTCAATACAGTTAATGTTGCCTTAAGAGGTTGAGACGAAACTAGTTACCTCAACAGAAATGTGTAACACTGATACCAGAAAAAAATACAAGACACCTATGATAGATTGGTAGATAAGACACAATTAATGGGAGTCTCTTCTGCAGCTATAGGTGAAATTGAGGCAGGCTACCCTAGGACATAAAGTGACGCTATAAACCTACATGAATACACATAGCTGAATCCTGCTCCCCAGTAAAACTGCTTTAAGGTAACAATATCACACTGAGAAGTTATTGAATTGATCCTGAAGTTAAAGTTCCTCCATAAGGAAAGTATGACTTATATTCTGCATTTATGAAAGTATCATTTCATTTGATTGCTTCAAAATAATACTTATTGAATCACCCAACTGTTTTTATGTTATTTATTTCTTTCTTTAATGACTGGGTCATCTATGGACCTTGTCAATTGTATTCTTTCAGGAGCTGGAAAATAAACCAAAATCAAGCTCAAAGAGACCAAAAACTAATTCCAGACGAATTAAATTAAATTTATAATTAATTCAATTGCAATGTTCCATTTTCAGCTGCATTTTCAGGCTTTTCAATTTTAAATCTACCTAGTGCCGATCATTTTATTTTGCATTGTTTTAGTCTCTTAATTGAATTTTATTACAATATGGAGTAGAATGTGTGACAGTAGTCTAAATATATATGGGAACATTACTAAACTTAGCAACCAGCTATGTACTTTAAAAGAAAGAGTAACAAATTACTTCAGTAGATCTGCTTTCCTTAGTCTCGTTTTGATTTTCATTAATTGTACTAATATATCTGTCCCTCTTCTTTTGTTGTTTTAACCAAGTTGTATGTTCGGTCTATATTTATTCAGGTCATATTGTTTACCTTTTTAAGTGTTGTCATAAAATTAACTTTCTGGCAGTGTTCTGGATCTTTTCCAGTGCTAAAGATGTGAGAAAAAAACACCATAAATTTTTCTAAATGTCTTGAATGCCAGTTTGAGTGAACTTACAACATAAAAATATCTATACTCCATAGATGTGCTTTTAGATTCTCCAGAGTTACATTAGGAAGATAAAATGCTTCTTTATTATGACATAATATGATGTAATATTAGTCAACTGTCTGGTTTTCTTTTCTAAACACAGATAACCCCTTTTGTGTTCTTACCGTTATTAACTATGCTGCTATATATGTGTAGCAATGAAGCAATATTAGATACAGGTTATTACTCCAGCTATTTATTTTAAAAATATTTCCTGCCAAATGCTAACTACAGCAGCTTTCCTCCTGTGCTCCATTGCTGTCTTGCATACATTTTTCCAAGAATTAAATCCTAATTTTTACTGATGTAAACTCTTCCTTTTCCTAGTTTCTATCTGGTATTTTTATTGATGTTTTTACTGTTTCTGAAATGATGAAGTTCTACAAAGAGTTTAATGATGGAAATGAAATATCACTAAATACAAATACATTTCCGTCATTCACATAGTGTTTGCTGTAATGTCACCAAAATATTTTATATTAAGTAAAAAATGTATTATTTCCAAAGCCAGTACTAATTTAATATTTTAAATGTTAGTTTCAATTTAACTGGTCAAACATGCCCAGAGGCATGTAGAGTGCAGATTCTATACTTTGATAAGGAACTGTAAAAAAATACAGGTGATCTTAAACAGTCTTGACTTTTACTTGGTTTATTTTCCCATTTAACCCAAATACCTGTAAGGAGTTAATTAGTTAAAAATAATTATTTTAGGTCTTACACGGAGTCAAGGGGAAAAAATATATTAGTTATAGGTTTAAAAATCAAGGTAGGATATCTGGTCTTGGGGAGAAAATATGTCTCATTTGAACATAATAATTTCTCAAAAATCACTTATGAGGGTCATAACTTCTCACACTTAATAATTTCACTTGTATTATCAAAGACTTTTTTTTTTTTTTTCCCCCAAAGCCACTGCTCTCTATCCCTTCTTTTACAGCAAATGTTCGAGGTATTTTTTTACTGGCAACTAGATGTCAATTCCAGCTCTAGAGTTAATGTAATTTTTAAGTAGTCACAGTATAGTTCTTTATTTTTTGCTAATGAATTTTCTGCAAAAGGAATTCTTCAGATCATCTTCTGCCTTTAGTGTTTGCAAATAAGATGCAAATAGCTATATATGAATATTAGTGCAAAGAACGTTTCAAACCAGAATTTTTGAGTGGTAAATATAAATGCTTGATAAGTACGTGAGCTTAAGCAGATCGGGTACAGTAATGAAATTTGATAATATTATCTTTTAAATTCGCAACTGTGTAGTCTTACAAGATAAACAAAACTCTTTTTTTTTTGTTTAAATTATATAACTCAACATGAAATCCCAGATAACTTTTCCATGTTTTAGCTGCATTCTAGTTTAACAATAATTTGCTCATACCCACAAATGTCCATTGTATGAGTGTCACATTTAGTTTGAAGCATTTTTCAGTCTTTATACATTTTCAGTTTTGCTGGTTTTGATAGCATAAAATGTGCCAGACTACATGATGTCTGTAGAAGACTGTAAGGATTTTTTACTTATTCACTAAGCATTCACCAGAGGAACTGAACTGATTTTGTTTATCAAAGTGGAAGATTTACAGGGGAAGAGGAGAGAACAAGACAAAATGGGAGTTTAGCATGTTCTGTTTAAAGAGACATAGGTGGGAAATCTTTCACGGGGCATAAAATCAGGAGAAATATGTTCCATTTAGACTCAACAATTAGTATTGTTAATTTTATATGAAGCACATTTATTCTGAGAGTTGAGTGGAAAATAATTCACAAATCACATTGCAAATTCAGAAAAAAGTTAGTAACTATTTTAAATGATACATTGGTTGATAGAAAGTGAAAATAATGTATTTTCAAAAATTTATATTTTACTTTGAAAGTTTCAAAATTTTCTCAACATAACATTTATTAAAACATTTTTATTCATTTCATACATTGACTTAATCAGAATAAAAAGGATTAAATAACACCAAATGAAAAATAAACATACATACACACCAAATATATCTTTTATATATAAAATAAACACACACGTTTTTCCCTTTGTATTGAAACCTGAAATTGACTCTGTAATCTGCCTTTAATTTATTCAACCTACAAAAAGTAGAGTAATATACACTTTCAGTTCTTTTCTTGAACGCAAATTATTATTGTCTTTAATTGATTTGAAAAGTGCATATTAACACTAGCAATATATAATAGTAACTGGTGAATAGAGAAGACACCTCTATTGGTTACAGCTTCCCTTGTCAAAGGGCTCTTATGCTTGGCCATCTCAAACTCAGAAGCCAAGAACTATCAACACCTCTAATGATCAGAGACAAAATTACTCCTAGTATACCTAAAAATAGTTAATTATACTAGGGTTGATGAATATATTTGATTAATGCTTGATTTTTAGTTATTAACATACAGGTTTAACTGGAAGATTAACCTAAATAAAGGCTTGAAGTTTTGAGATTTGCCTTCTGACTCAAATCTATTTGAATACTCCAGTCACAGCAGTCCACTCTTTCCCAGTAGGACTGCAGCACTGGAGTTTGTTATTCTCTTCTTAATTGGTTATATGTATTTCAAATTAATCCAGAGATCTAAAGATACTCATTAGCAAACGTGTTTAAGGCCCTCTCAATCCTTCATGTTAATTGTAATCACAATGCACTCTTAATGCTATGCTCACATTATATATGAAAAAAGCTTGAAATAAGAGTGAAAAAAACCCAAACTGTAAAAACATTTTAAAGACCTCCAGTATTTAAAACACCTCTAGCATTTCTTTAAATTAAATGGGTATTAAAAATGTATGTCTTTGAGTGTCATCTGAAGTAATGCCGTAACTGCTGTTCAGCAGAGTTGTAAAAGTTTTAACAGCTAAACAGTTTTGTTTATCTGACACATTATATCCCAAAAGAAACAAATGATTGTCATGGCTAGCCTGATCATGAATATTTAATTCCTGTTGTATTTATTATGTATTGGTCATAGCCTGCAGCTGCTGGTTTGAAAACATAAACTAGATTTCTCTTTTTTCCACCCCCTGCAACAGGAACCTGGGATCCCAGCATCAGATGAGTAAGTGAACATGAACAACAACTCTGAAATAGTCTGGCAATATTGTGAGTTTCAGTTGACATAAATATCTAGCCTTTCTGTCCTGAATAATTTCAAATTTGATGTGTCTTTACAGTAAAAGCACTGAGTTTCACAAAGTTATTCAGGCAGTCTGGCTTCTCACAACATATCCAGAAAAGGAAGGATGTTGGCAGTTCTCTTCAAGAGTTTACCTCTTATTTTCAAAGTTCTGTTCTTCTGCTCTGCACATCAGGCAGGTCTTCTGGCCAGCCAATATTTCTTATTCAACAATTCCCTAACAGGCAGTCTGCAGTTCAACTCAATCAAAAGATGGCATATTATAGCAAACACAAAAGAAAGGCCAAGGAAAAAGACTTGTAATACATCAAGTTTACTGTAATTAATTTAATTTAGGAGGTATTTGTTGGTTAGATTTTGGTTTGTGTTTTGTTTTTTTTGTTTCTTTTTTTTTTTTAATTGTATGGTCAGAATAATTTTTACATTAGTAAAGCTTATGGATCTCTTCATATTTCCTTCACAAAGTTCAGTACAAATTTAATATCTTTGTTGTCATGGTTTGCATTTTTACAACATAATTACCCAACACATAAATCAAATGAACTGCACACTTCTTCTATCTACAAAACAGCATTTCAGCTCCAACTGAGGAACATAATGCTGTGATAGAAATGCACTCACATAATATTTCCAAGAATAGAAGAAAGCTCTTATTACAATTAAATTCCAATATGGTTATCACAAAAACATATCAATTTTATTTAATTTTTCTATGTATTTTCCAAGCAAACAAGAGAGAGATTAGTTACCTTGTTTGAACAACGAAGGTCAGTAGGCACTAAGAAAATCACAACTAATATGATCTTGTCAGATCTTCATATTTGTAAAGACATTTCTTTTATACCTAATAACACTCATTTTATTAAAATATTTTCTTTCCTTTAACCTTTGACAAATCAATAAAATGATAAACTGAAATACATCCTAAATGAAAGACAATAATTCCTTCCTGAGGAGAAAACAAGCCTTCTAATAGAAAAGGAATGGAATGGGACTCTTTAGAGCAAAGAATATACTGAAGCAGACCTGTCAGAGCAGAAACTGCTTAATAAAAAGCTGCTCTGGATTTCGACATGTAAGAATCAGTGGCAGAAAAGTCAAATAGTATTGATACATTTGTATTACAGTATATTCCTGGTAGAGGAAGAAATAGAGGAATCATCAGCTTTTAACGTACATCTATACCACCCTTTGTATGCCATGTTAAAACAACCTTCTAGACAAGGTTCACTCATTCAGTCTGAAAATGTTGACCCTTATGAGATTACGGATTGCTTTTCAAAATTCATAGTGCCCTAAATGTTCAAAAGTTTTGCATGGCATTGGGTGGTTAACTAAGCATAACCGTGCAAGCTGTTTATAGGCTGTTTGTGAGACAAACATGTATGGATGATGAATGGATCGGAAACCACATTGTGATGTGCTGTTTTAGCAAAGGTTGCATAGTAACCATAAATTCTCTCCCAGTGACCACTGGACCACTTAGTTAAAATAAAGACAAAGGTCAGTAGAGTTTGTTGCAACTCAGAATATAGATTTATACACCAGTTAGGGAACCGAAGGTTGTTCTGAAGGTAGAGTTTAGAGGATTGATAAATCAGGCTGTTTCGAACTTGAAGGCAATCCTTTATTGGTTTGATACTCATTAACAGTATACACCGTCATTTGCTACTTTATCATTATCAACACACAGACAAAACAGTCAGTACTTAACAAACTTGTCCTAAACTAACCATGAGTATAAAATACTATGGAACTCATGTTTTTAGTTAGCACTGGTGGCTGTTGTCCATGATCATTCTTAGTCACCAAGATCCAGGTGATCATGTTCTTTGACAGGGAAGCTAGAGCTGAAGCTGGGATGCCTCCTTTAGTCCCTGCCTTTCGTGTCTCAATGCTGATACTTTATGCTCTCTGTCCTCACCCCCAAAGAGAAAATAATTATTTCATCTGGTCTTGGTATATTATTTTTTGGATCAAAACTTGTTACGTTTTTTCTTATTCTGCAGGATAATTCTGGTTCTATCAGTCATGCTGTCAGTACCTGCTCTGCAAGACTGCTTTGTTTTTACCAGACATCTTCACTGGTTTTTTTCACAGTTTTCACTTCTTGCACATATTTTTCTGAACTCCTTTTGTCCATTTGTCACTTTGTGCTTGTGGTTATTAATAGTGCTAAGGTACTATGAATATTACAAAATACTCATATACCGTCACTCGTTATGTCATTATTATGTACTTATGTCTGGATTCACAGCAGTCAAATAAGGAGCTATGCCTTACTCCTCTAGAGAGCTCACCAGCTAAAAGACAATATTTGAGACCGATGTAGGAGGTACTTCTTGAGATTCTCGAAAGTCTGGATCCCTTATATGCTTAATAGTTCATATTTTATATTTCATATTAAAACACAGTGGCTATGCTTGTTCTGCGGCATTACTGAACACAAGAGACCCAAGTTTATAAATTCCTGTCCCAAAAACCAAGCAGCATTTTATTTTGTTTGCTCATATCCATGATATTTGAGACTAGACTCAGTCCTACAAAGCTTTACATGGAAACAGTTACTCAAATCATTTCAGAACAGAACTAGAGATTAAGCTACCAGCTGAGCACTGTGGACAACCAGGACTGCTTGGTCTCATTACTTGGTCTCATTTATAAAGCGGTATATTCATACCCAGCAGTTCCCCAATTAGACTTTATGAACAGTTCAGAGAAGCCCAGTGCAGAATAGTTAAGTCCTTATACAGGGCTTATTCCCCAATTCAGTCTGTTCCTTTATGGCAGCAGTCTTCCAGAGCCAGGACTACTTAGTTTTACGTTGTACTGAGGGAGCTCTTTCCACTGTTATTTCATTTGTAGCAAAAATCCGTACTGAGTTATTGCAAAATCAGCCACAGATATCCCCTTTTATTTTCCTTCAATTTTTTGCAGCATACCGTGTTCTCCTCTACACCAACTCATTGTTGTAAATACATTTTCTGTTATTCTTCAATATTTTCTGAGACTAATGCCTCAGCAAACGTATGCTTTTCAGTGTCCTGTACCTTTGCTTGCCTTAGCAAAATGCTAAGGATTCTACCGAGGCCTCTCCTTGTCTGCTTTCTTCCCAGCACAGGTTTTATTTTTCCCAAATTTATCTATGAAGATTTGAATTTATTGAGAAGTATCTGCCATTCACAGAATCACAGAATGGTTGGATTTGGAAGGGACTCGTGGAGATCATCTAGTCCAATCCAACTGCTAAAGCAGGTTCACCTGGAACAGATAGCACAGGAATGCATCCAGATGGGTTTTGAATATCTCCAGAGAAGGAGACTCCACAATTTCTCTGGGCAGCCTGTTCCAGTGCTCTGTCAGTCACAAAGCAAAATTTCTCCTCATGTTTAAGTAGAACCTCCTCTGCTTCAGTCTGTACTCATTTGCAGTTCAATTGTTCTAATCTGTTTTAGACACAGATGAAGTAAATGAAATGAGAATAAGAACAAAATGAGAAAGAGAAACTTCCCATTTATTGGCAGCTGACATCTTGGTTACTATTTATCCGCTGCTTATAGTGTAGGCCAAGAAGCAACATCTCAGAAAATTCTCTGCCTTCTCTCTCTATCAGTCAGGTATGTATTTTTCTGAGGATTATAGGTCAAGAAAAAGTAAAGAAAATTGCTTTTATCTGCTTAGCACGGTGGTCACAGGTATATTAATTCACGTAAGTCAATTGAAATAATCTAGTAAAAAAATTATTTGCTTAAGATAGACTCAGATAACCTAACATATCATTGTTTCATCAGTTTGACTTACCAAGGTAAATTACCAAAACAAGTAAAATTGACTTAAATAAATTTTAACCCAAGTCATAGGGTTTGTACCTATTGAATTACTAATAGAATATATATATTCCATGCTTTTTAATGGTGGCCTAAATATACAATTTTTTTATTGGTTTTGTTAGCAATTCCTCTCTTCTGCATTTCATAGAGTTGATTTCTAAACATAGATTTTCATCGGTTTTGTTTATAATGCATAGCAGAAATCACAGATACTCTCTAGAAGAGCGTTTCAGGATTTAACTTCTAGAACTGAGAATGCTTATCAGCCCTTGAAACTGTCAGGTAATTGGAATTCTCACTCAAAATGTGTCATGGTCATGGAGGGTTGTGGAAGGAGACGTGGACTCAGGCTGTATTTTTTATGCTATACCTGGAAGCATTTCCCAGTCCCTGACATTAGTGCTATGGCCAGGCTGGATTCAGGTAAATTTGTTAGGCAAGATCTGGCAGGCCCCAAATTTGACCTCTAGAAGGTTCTGTTTTCCATAAAGGAAGTCCAGGCATGCAGAACGGTTCAAGCAGGATGCTTTGACTTACTGCTAGCCTGAGCAGTCCATTATGTCATGTGACAAAATCCCATCTGTTTGCTCCACCCTTGCCTGTTCCTTTTGGGTAGGGAGGGTGGCGTATGTGTCCCCCACCCTGTGACTCCAAGGGCTGTCATTGTCACTCTGCCCTGGGGTCTGTCAGGCTGTTGCCACCAACTATTTAACCTCTTTAGCCTTCTTTGTGCATATTCTGCATATTGTTATTTGTTACCCTCACTTTCAAATCACATAAAAGTTTGGAGTGTGACCTTTCTTCTCTGCAGTAGCTGTGAACTCCCATTTCATATATTTGTAATCCAGTTATTTCAGTTCTTTTTGCAGAGAAGATTTATTGGAAGAAAGCTGCAATGAGAGCTCATACTACTTTGAAGTTTTGCTTTAGTAACATACACATCCCTGATTCATTAGCACAATTTACAATTATATTGTAAGTAATTAAAGTAAAAAATCACTTGCCAAAATAAATTAGGACACTATATTTTGTGTGGAGGCAACCTTGATTGTTAATTGCATTTGCGTCCTTAGTCATTTGCAAAAAAATTTGATTGTCTGTGATGAGCCTTGTAAGTATTACTATGAACTAGAAAATTTTTATTCTTTTGGACTGTTTTGCTAAGAGTTTCATTTTATTATACTGTCTTTCAAGAAGCAATTAGCATGTTCCAATTCTACACATTTTCAAATGAAGCATTATGAAAACCTGAAATGTATTTTGAACATATCTCTTGATTACTTTGCTTTGGACTTACATAGTGCTGATTTGTAGGAGAATGTAAAAATCCAGCCTGATTGCCTTCAGGCACAAAAATGATCTGTGTATAAAGGGAGAATAGTGAATGTCATTTAATCTTGACTCTAGTGAGCCTTTTCACCATGCTTCCTGTATTTAAGTTGGTACATTACAGTCTAGATGGGCAGAAAACTAGACAGGTAAAAGCTGTTGTTCTGCCTAATGGGTCATGCTCTGCCTGGAGGCTGATAACAAGAAGAGTGCTGCAGGGGTTTGTACTGGGACATGTCCTATTTAACATGTTAACCAGTGACCTGGAGGAGGTGAAATTGTGCACTTTCATCAAGTCCACAGGTGACGCCAAATTGTGAGGGATGCAGCAGATGTGCTGGAGAACAGGGCAGCCATCCAAGGTGACCTTGACAGGCTAGAGGAATGGGCCAGCTGAAATCTCACGAAATCCAAAAAAGGACAAATACGAAGTTCTGCCCCTGGGAAAGAAGCAACAAACCCAGGGCACTGGCTTTGTCCAGTTCAGACAAAAGGAGGCTGAGGGGTGATCTGATTGCTCTCTACAGTTTCCAGAAGAGGGGGATTGCAGAGGGGAGCGCTAATCTCTTCTTCCTGGTGTTCAGTGGCAGGACAAGTGGGAATGGCTCAAAGCTGCATCCAGGGAGGTTAAGACTTGATATTAGGCAACATTTCTATACTGAGAGGGTGGACAAACACTGTAACAGTCTTCCTAGAAGAGGTGGTTGATGCTCCATGCCTGACCATGTTTAAGAAGCATTTGGACAGTGCCCTTAATAATATGCTTTAACTTTTGGTCAGCCCTGAATTGATCAGGCAGTTGGCCTAGATTATCAATGTAGCTTCCTTCCAACTGGAACTATTCTGTTCTAACAAAGGGTGGGGACTGACAAGCTGGGGAGTATCTCATGACCCAGAGGGTCTCTGGATTAACAAGTTGAATGTGAGTCAGCAGCACTGATGGTTAGTCCCATAAGAAACAATGTACATGTTCAGCTAAGCAGATGTTTGTTCCTCTAACAGCGGTGGAAATAAGTAGAAAGTATTTTCAAATGTCTTGTCCCCTTATTTTCCTTTCCTTTCATTTATATGTTGGCCTTTATTACTATAGCAACAGCAGCAGAATCAGTACCATCTATTTTGGGATACAAATAGTCAAGAGAGGTGGTTTTCAGATAATACATTTGCTTACTGCTCTATAACCAGTCCCTAACGCTTTCAGGAAAATGTGGTGGCTAGATTAATGAATCTTGCAGACTCTCTTTTAAGACTATGTTGTGAATCTTACTGCATTCATAGAACGAATGGGACATTTAAAGATCACCTAGTCCAACCCCCCTTCTGTGGACAGGGACATTTTTCACTAGATCAGATTGCTCAAAGCCTCATTCAGTCTGATCTTGAACACTTCCAGGGATGAGGCATCCACAACTTCTCTGGGTAACCTGTTCCACTGTCTCACCACCCTCATCATAAAAATATTTCTTCCTTATTTCTAATCTAAATCTACCCTCTTTCAGTTTAAAATTATTACCCTTTGTCCATATACTACGGGAACTGGTAAAAAATCATTGTCTTTCTTCCTTATAAGCCCCCTTTAAGTACTGAAAGGCCACAACAAGGTGTCCCTGAAACTGTCTCTTCTCATACTGAACAACCCCAAATCTCTCAGCCTGTCTTCATAGGAGAGGTGTTCCAGCTGTCTGATCATATTTGTGGTCCTCCTCTGGACCTGATCTAAGACACCCATGTCTTTCTTGTACTGGGGACCCCAGAGCTGGACACAGCGCTCAAGGCAGGATGTCACAAGAACGGGGTAGAGGGGCAGAATCACCTTCCTCAACCTGTTGGCCATGATTATTGTTCTACAGGCAAGGGTATGATTTGCTTTCTGGACTGCAAGTGCACACTGATGGCTCATGTCCAATTTTTCATCCAGCAGTGTCTCCACATTCTTCTCTGCAGAGCTGCTCCCAACACATTCATCTCACAGTCTGTAATGGCACTCGTGATTACCTTAAACCAGCTGCAGGACCTTTCACTTGTCCTTGTTGAAACTCATGATGTTTGCATGGCCGTACTGCTCAAGCTTGTCAAGGTCCCTCTGGATGGCGTCCCTTCCCTGTAGCCCATCAAGTGCACAACTCATGTCGGTGTAGCTCACATTATGTGTTCCTCTGTAAATGGAATTTCTGTATCAGTCTCTGTGCTATTAATGTAACACTGTTATACTTCCTGAAGTTTATCAAAGTACCTCTAGATTTAGATAACACAAAATTCTTATATTGAATCAAAATTTGCAGAATCGTTATTCGTTCTTTTTTCTGAATCAATGATACACTCTATAAAGAATAACAGCCACTCTACAGAATGCCATATGTCTGATTGCTATATATTTGCCATCCTGTTTTGTGTTTCTTATATTTTTCTATTATTTTCTGATCAATGGTAACAATTTTTATAACTTTTGTGTAATTTCCTTGTTTCTTTAGGAAAAAAAAAATTCAACACAACCTTACAAGGAGCTGTTAAGCAGGTTTTGAATGTTCAGATTCATTTTATCGTCCGTTTATTCTCCATCCAAAATTTTTATGTCAAATAACTTGGGAATATTGGAAGGAAATACATGACAGTCATCCACAGTTTTACTCATTTTTTCAAGACCATTTCAATTGCTTCTCCAGGTCCTGAAGGCAAGATTAAGATCATTTGAGTTAAAAACATAAAGATTTGTCACCCAACACTATGGGGACAGACAAGTTCTTTTGGGGATCCTTGGCAGAATGGTAATGGCACTAAGTTGTATTTAAGTCTTTCTTTTTTAACAGTATTTTATGATTAGCACAGCGTAGAATTTTATGATCAGAATAGCATAGGATTTTTAAAAGCAGAATCAGTGTAGAACAATTTTATGAGTAGTGTAGCATAGCATTTTATAACACAGCTTAGTTTACAGTTCCTAATCACTTGGATCGTCTGCAGATCTGGTCAAATCTTAATTCTTGGCTTACTGTATCAACATAATAATCATAATCTAGACTCAAACCACAAAACAGAACATGAGTCATTCACTCAAATCTTCAGAGGAATCAGACAGTGGAGGAGTCACTGACCACTGAGAGAATCATGAGTTTTGCCATCCAGCAGCAGGTCTGGTCCGAGTCCCACTTAGGATTTACAACTGCTTGATTTTGTAGACAGTGCTCTGTGTGCTGTTCTCTGACGGAGTCATCACCACCTAATTGGCCAGATGCCTGGGTCCTTCAAGTCCAGTAAAGGAAGGAAGCAGCAGTTCAGCCAGCGCAGTATTTTGTCTACAGGAATAGCAATGGGATAGGCCATGAAGAGAAGGCAGAAGAGCTTGGCTGTTTCCTGCAGACCCTTACCATCTTCCCACATCCACAGTAGTTGTACTGAGGCTCTAAGAAGGTACATCACTTGCTGTTCCTTCTGGTATCTGCCAATGGCCTACTGTTAAATAATTCGTCTAATCCAATTTTGAACCTACTTGTATTGTCTCCTAGGGCAGCAGGCTCACAGAAGTTCACTACCTGTTCTGAAAAGAGCCATATGGGGAAAGACTGAGAGAACTGGTTTTTTTCAGCCTGGAGAAAAGAAGGCTGAAGGGAGACCTCATCACCATGTTCCAGTATTTAAAGAGTGGCTACAAAGAATTTGCAGACTCCCTTTTTACAAGGAGTCACATGGAAAAGAGGAGCAGTAATGGGTACAAGTTACTGCTGGAGAGATTCTAATTGGGCACAAGAGGGAAATTTTTCATGATGAGAACAATCGGCCGTTGGAATAATCTCCCCAGGGAAGTGGTGGATTCCTCAACATTGAACACTTCTAATAGTCAGCTGGACAGGGTGCTGGTCCATTTTGTCTAGTCTGTGCTGTTGCCAGGAAAGATTGGACCAGATGATCCTTGTAGTCCCTTACAACCTGGTATTCTATGATTCTATTAAATATTTAAAATCTGTTGTCAATTTGTTTGCCACATTCATCTGTTTTTACAGCCTGACTAAACCCTCAGCTTTCTTCTCTCTGAAGTGAATCCTGATTGTTTTAATATCTCATTCTAAAGGTAGCATTTCCATCTCCTATATAATTTTAGTTGTTATTTTCTGTACCTTTTCTGACACTACTGTATCCTCCCTGACATGCAAAGACCAGAACTGTGCAGTTTTTAAGATGTCAACACAACAATGTTGTCAGCAGCAAAATTATTACCTCTATTGTTTTTTTGGCAGATGTCACACATTGAGCCAATGATTTCAGGGGACTGACAGCAATGACTCTAAGCTCCACTTACCTATAAGTGCTAGCATTTTTACCATTGTGTATACATATTTATGTATAAATATAGTTAAGATAATATTTATTCCCTAAAACCATTACCTTGAGGTCATCTTTTACAATTTCCCAGACATGTCCAGTTATGCTGATTTTTAGTTTCTGAAATAGTTTGTATGCTTTTTGCGTGAAGAAAACCCAAAGATGTTGACTTTTTTTTTTTACTATAATAACTGTTGTACACTTTTGAAGTGTCTCTCCATAACTGATTTAATATAGAAAGGAAAGGGATATTTTCCGAATTTTTATATCTTTTACAGTGACACAAAGATTTATCCACTTTTATCAGAGTATTTCACAGTTAGTGTCTGCAAACCGTCATTACATTCCCAAATGGTTGCTCCAAAACTAGGTTTTTTTCTAGGA
The DNA here is from genome assembly GCF_036013445.1 of Caloenas nicobarica. NCBI lineage: Eukaryota > Metazoa > Chordata > Aves > Columbiformes > Columbidae > Caloenas > Caloenas nicobarica. The sequence goes on from NC_088245.1 coordinate 167,879,720, forward strand.
AACATCCTAAAGCAGTCACTTTTCTTTTACTTCTCTGTTCCTAAGAAATCTGTTATCTGTAGCTATTTGCTGTATTTTTGTCCTTCATTGCTCATCTCCTGGAGAAAAATTCTCAGTTATGAAATCTGACTTCAAGTTTAAGCAGTTGCTATCCAGGAGATAATGTTGAGAAAGAATATTGAATCTTGCTGCTTCTATAGATAGTAAGATTACTAAGACCTGGAACTCTGCCAAGATGAAAGGAAAGAAAATCAGAAGTTAATCACTTCAGTTTGATGAGACTGCTAGCCTTACTTGTCTTCATAGTTTTTAGTTTTTCCCCTTTTTAACCAGTGAGCAGGTTACATAGTGCTACCAGCATCCTTTTATGCGTTATGTGTTTTATTCTGTTACAAAAGTCTCAAATATGTTTTCATCATTCTTCTGTACACTTGTTAATTTCTGTATGCACTCATGTAAACAGTTGCACAGTCCTACTTCTTGACTTTAAATAAAATAGAACAGATTTCACAAACAAGCAAAAAACATGCTTTTAACAGCTTTCTTCTCTTTCTCATGTTTGTTTGTTTGTTTGGGGGTTTTTTGTTTGGTTTGTGTTGGGTTTTTTTGTTTTGTTTGGATTTTTATTTGGTTTTTGTTTGTTTGTTTGTTTGTTTTTTACAATTGTCTTATTTGCTTACAGATCTAAATATATATTACTGCTAAACTTCTTTGTAAGCAACATAGCCCATATACCTATTACTGTATCTTAAACTTACAAAAATGAAGTTTCTCTAGTAATTAGTAACAGGCAAACTGATGCGTACTGTAGAGGTTTACATTCCATGTTCCTCTACAAACTTATGTAGGTTTTCAGGGAAGACTTCTACCAGACTAACTTCAAGAAATCTAGGGACAGTAAGAGTACAGTTCCAGCTGGTACTTATTCAAGAAAGTGCTGCATAGTGTACTTAAGTACTATAAATAGAAGTAGCCTTAATGAAACCAATAACTACTTCTGTAGGTGGTTGGGTCTTTCAGCAGCTAAGATTAGCAATGAAGGACTTGATGGTCCTGGTACCAAATGGCAACAATTTGCTTTAATCCGTATTGTTAACCACTAGCTCCCTCTACAGACAGATCTTCTTGAAACGAAGCAATTGGAGCAACCCAAAAACAGAAATAGGGAGTGAGGTGAAAGTCAAGTGTGGCTCAAACTAGACATCGGGACTGTCTTGTTTATGTTGTCATTCTTAAGATTTAAACACTAGTATATTTCTGGGCATGGGCACTTCCTGATACAACACTCAATGTTTGCAAAGGCCCAGGACTGTTTCAGAAGGCAGCATGAGTGCAACCATCCTAGGGGAGGAAAACAAAGGAGTTTATTCATGTGGATGGGAGCTCCACTGTGCTACATCTTCTCTAGGTTAAAGATTAGAGCATGAACTATTTTATTTAATGATGCCCTGAAGAAGTTCATAGCAATCTACATTTCTGATAGAGAAAATTCACATATCCTGCAAAATTCTCATATCCTGAAATCTGATATGCATTTTAATAAATAAATAAATAAATAAATAGAATTGCAAACTTTTCAAATACTTTTCCCTAGCTTGGCTGTCTTCTAGTAACAAGTTCAGGAAAGTGAGAATAATAGTTTAGGAAAAATACATAATTTATATAGAATCATAGAATAGTTTAGGTTGCAAAAGGCAACTTCTTTATTTGAGTTCCAGGGTAACACATAAATTCTTCAATGTTAAAAGGAATCATTCTGGACAGCTAAGTGAACATAAGAATTCTAACTTCAATTTTAGTATGACGTTCATTTTTCTGCATTAATTTGATCGACTATTTTCTATGTTAGCATTTTAGTCAGGTATGCTGTTTCCCTTTTATCTCACTTTTTAGACAGATTTTTGTTTATCATTTTACTTCTTTAGCCTCAAATCAAAGCTACTCTTCTTTTGAAAGCTATTTGAACTTGTGGACATATCTCCCCTTGTCTCCTTTTCCTTTCTCTTCCCTTAATTGAAATTTCATTCTATCCTTTTGGTTTACAATGTAAAGAGAGATTATATGTTTTTAATTCCTTCTCTCTCTCTGCTAAAAGTATCAGTAAGTCTGTCCTCTGTTGGGTCTCTTTCCTGGTTGAAGCCTTCAAAAATGATAATTCTACACTGCTCCTCAAGTCACTTCAACCTTAGTAAAAGAGAAGTTTTCCTTGTAGAATTAACTATGTGATAAATGGACTTTTGGAATGCTAAGTCTTGTTTGACAGTTTTCTTACAGTCTACAAGACATTTTCAAATTCTTTCTGAATTTATATTTTTAATCATAGCTCCTCCAGTTAGTACATCTCTTTTTACTTATATCAAATTAGTGCATTCTGTTCCTGACATGAAACTCTTGACATTTTTTTTTATGCCTGCAGTGTCTCATTTTTCTATGTCCAGGTTGAAATGGGAGTATATGTCCTTTGTCAGACAATTGCAATACTTTATAGTTTTTTCTTCTAAGGTTTAATTATATTTTTTTACTCCTATTTTTCCACATTAGCTACGTCTCTAAAAAGAAAATTAAATACATGACTTTATGAATGGCATGGAACAGCCCAAATCCATAGTAATACAAACTCTTTCACTCTCTAAAACAGGTGGAGCAATGGAAACTGTTTACTGGGACTGATGCCTGGCTGTGTTCATAATCAATTGACCATACTCAGGAATTTTTGGAGAGACTGGTAATCATCATAAGCCAAAAGCATACCTGAGGCCATTTTAACAGTTAGCAGCAGAGCTGATTGACTCTCAGTGCCTGGGAATATTTTTGTCCACTATGGAATGGAATAGCATGAACATGGCCATGGTATACACTGTATTGGCATTATAATGTGGTGAGGTTTGGTTTGGTTTGGGGGATTTGGGGCTTGTGATTTTTTTGTTTTGTTTTGTGTGGTTTTGTTTGTTTGTGGTTTTGTTTTTCCTCAATATTATTAAGATAACAGATATTTTTAAACTTTTTTGATACCCCCAGTATATGTAGCTCCACAATTTGGTTGATTGATTTGTCTGTGAACTGTCAATTTTAGTTCCAACACTGCCTGTTTAGCCTGCACACCGCCTGACCTAAATATTGGCAATTTTTAGTTCTCTACTATGTCCAGAATTTCAATATGCTGTTTATGTTTCATCAGGTGAATGAGTTAAGGTAACTTCCTTCAGTATGTTTTCCAAGACCCACATTCATCTTCCCTGGGTGTAGGTGGCTAAATGGAATCTAATGTAATTAAGAGCCTAAAATCCCATAATATCCTATTGAGATATAAAACTCTGGAGGATGATACAGTTGCAGTGCTTAAGGCTAAGAAATTCAGAAGATTACAAAGGAAATTCCTATTACATAAAATAGAAACTTGATGTTTAAACAAATATTAGGAATAAAACTGTCTTTGAGATTCGCCTTGTAAATCTGTCAAACTTGTTGTATAGTTATATGTATAGTAAGGGGGGAAAAGAAGCTGACTTATTTAAAGAACAGCCTCTATAACAGGCCTGTGACAGAATGTCTTCCCTTCAAGAGCTACTCCATGTGACCACATCACCACTTCTGCTTTAAGCCCACCTCAGTGGAGTCCAGGGCAGCAAAGCAAAAAGTCAGGTCCATGACTATCCTTCACAGTCCATCAGATTATTCCTATTGTTTTCAATTGTCTCACATCTTTGATGAAGTATGTAAACTATTGTCTCAATCCTGAAAAATAGCAAGTCTCGTTCCTTTATATGATTCTGCTAGGAAGAGAGAATGGTCCATATTCCTCACCTCTGCTCACCCGCTGTAAAATTGGGAAAGAATAAGGAAGTCCAGCTAGAAGAGAGGTCAATGCAGGAGATTCATGGTGATATTGGGCAAACTCTTCTGCCCAGAATTTGTATGGATTCTATACCAAGCACTCAGTTGTCTTAAAGGAACCAAACAAAACCCGTATAACTAAGAAGATTGGGTTGTTTCCACCTACTTAATATGCACATAGGTTTAAAGAAGTAAGGTGCAACTAATCAAATCAAATCTAATCATCGGTTACAGATAATATCCTTGGGAATTCAGCAATCAAGACCACTTTTAAGCTATCACTGAAATTATCAGTGCCAGTAATTTCATTATATATATCTAATAAATGCATAATAAAAAGTGTAGAAGAATTCCAACTTAGGTACTGAGCATAGTATCTTAGTGCTAAGAGCACATTCTGGGGAAAGTACTTTTTGTTTAACATGTGAGTATTTCTATAAAGTCAACTGAAATTAAGGCACAGCAAAGAAAGAACTGAAAGATGCACACAGAAGACGAACTTGAGGTTTCTGGCTAGCTAGCTAAATAAAAGTGGGGTTTGCTGCTAATATATATTTATTTTCATATATATATATTTATTTTTATCAGTACTTTTATTGCCACGTAAACATTCATATGACATATTTGATGAGTAGAAGAGACTGTCAACTGTGCTCCAGCCACACTACCTTCTGGCTGACTGCTTGAAGTAATAGTTTGATGGACTATCTGTAGAGAGAGCACCATGCCCATCATTCATCCTTAGAAAAAATGAAACAAAGTAACAAGATACAACTGAAAGGCAAATTGCATCTCTGAAAGGTATACCTCTGTTCTTGCTAAGTGTAATATTTTTTGGATACACCAGTAAATATCGGTAAACAACCACCAAAAAAAAAAAAACACCCACCCAACCCTGATAAAAAGCCCCACTATTGTGTTCCCTTATTTTACACTTTTAAGAGAAAAAAAAAAAAGAGCTTAGATAATGTAATAGCAGCAATAAATGAAAAGTAGTTAAAATAGAAAAAAAATTCTGAAATCTTTTCTTTACAAGAGACATGGAGTTTCCTAACAGCTGCACTTGCTATAACAAAGGATTGCCACAAATAGCAATGCCTTTGTTGTGCTGTTCTTCTGTTGAGTACAGAAGTGTCAGAAAGCTTGAAAGAACATTTAGGAAGTCTTGACAATTCAGTAAGTTTTAAAAAGAAATCAGGCAGAAACGACGAAATCTTTGTGGTATGGTTGCTTTGTGCCTGCTGCTAAAAGCAGAGTATCAAGGGGTATAAGGGCAGTAAATAACCTGGAGGAGAACTCCAGCTCTCAATCATAGCATCCAACTACATTTTAAGTATTGTAACTGATTCTGAAAGATGTGTGTGACATATCTTAAGCTGCTGGTTCTCTTCTGCAAAGTGCAAGGAAAGTGGAATGAACAAGAAAAAACAACAGCAAGTAGTGCTATTCAAGTTGGTTTTTGTCATCCTCTAAAATATTTTCCAACATTATAGCACAATGAGTGCATTTAAGTAGTTTGAAGCTGAGAAGTATTTGAAAATTATTTATTATAAATAAAGACTATGGAATTTGAATATCTATCTAGACAGATTTTTCTGAAAAAATATTTTTTTAATTATTTCTTTAAGTACCTGGAGGCTACTTTCAATATATTGATTTTTCTGATTGAACTAGTAGAAAAAATGTTTTTTAAAGATTCAAAGATTAAAGATTCTTTTATCAGGAAGGTATCATATTTTCTGCCCAGTAATTTAGTGTTTAGCCTGGCTGCCATTTTCTTACCTACTATTTTACCACTGTGGATAGAATTTCCAGTCAGAGTTTCGAGAATCAAACAAGAATGAATCTGAAAATGCAAGAAGTTGAATTTTAATAGTATGGCTAAAATTAATTTCTGTCAGAAAGGGACAGAAAATATTTTTATGTGTTTATATACATCTAAAAGTATATGTGCATATATTTGCAAACGTTTTGTAGATAAAAATCCACATGCTAAGTGTATATTTTTATGTAATACCCTGTAGGACTTCTATAGGAGCTTCACTAGTGGAATATATCATGAGAACAGAAGATTTTCAGTTATGATAAGTAATACTGTTGTAGTAAGTGTACTTTAAGAAGATCTGAAATGGTGTATACCTGTCTTGTGATATTGGGGTTAAATATCACCAGCAAAAATCGGATATATCAACCCCCAAAGTTTCTATGTAAATTTGTATAGAAGATCAGGTCAGACTGATAATAAGGAAGAAACTAAACAAACTCTACAAACCCCAGCAAACAGAAGATCTGGGATCTGTGAAGAACTGACCTATTCAGAGGAGAGATCACTAAAATTAAGAACCCCAGAACAATTTTTTTAAAAATCAGGTTTAAAGCAGCAAGTTTTGTGATTTTGTGGAAGGTTTCTTGTAAAAAGTAAAACCAAAACAAAACACAACAAACAAAAACCCCAAACAAACAAGCAAACAACAACAAAGGAATGGAGCTGAACACTGCATTACTAAGCTATGGGGCAAGAGGAACGTAGCCATTGATCATTTTCTCTATTAACAAAAAAAAAAAGTTATAATCACAGGACAATTCTTAGAAGTTGGCAGGGCGTACTTAAAGGTACTTAAAAAAAAGCTTAGGATTTGCCAAACTCACTGGTCTGTCATGTCTGATTTATTGCTCCCAGCAATAGAAATTTCTTGATTCATCAAAACAAGAATAAAAAATAAATTCTTATGATGCACCTACACAAATCAGTAGCATCGTACCCACTATTATCCTCTTGGATGACTGGTTTTATATAAGGAACATGAATTTATTACTGCAGTTTGAGCATGTTGTTATTATCAGCTGCCAAGATACCAGCAGAGTACAGCTCCTTCTTGTGTCTCCTCTGGGGTACCAGCAGAGCTGTTCCAAAAATGCAGAGCCAACAGTAAAGTGGGGATAATCTAGCTCTGAATATGAAACATGCAGGAAATATTTGTAAAGATCTATGCTTGTCCTCTTGGCTGTGTTTTTAAAGTAACAAGTTGGTTGTGGTAGATATATGTAGGTAAGTGCATCAACTTATTTCTGCTACATGTTGAGGAACATGACTTCTGTGATTTCATGCAGAAGTGGCTACTGAGTGACTTTATTCTTTCTCCCCACATGGCTGATCTCTTACAACACTCATTCATCACCATCATGAGGATGTAGCTTGGATCAAGGACCTTTCCTGGATAACGAGCACTGAAGCAGAAAGGAACATTTTGTACCATAGAAAACCTGAGATATAGCATTAAAATGAAACTTAAGATTTAAAGTAATAGTGGTTAGAGTTGCAACAATTTTGGAGCATATGACTGATGGTAACTACATCACTTGCAATCACTATGGTAATGGGTGATGGTTTTCTGCACTGTGCCTCCTCTTATCCTGTGAACCAAGAAAACACGGCTCCTGTAGCAACTGCTGTTCGCTGGGGAAAATGAGACTATGTAATTGGCTCTACTGAAACAGTTCAATTATGCTTTGGTGTGAATCAGAACACTATATATATTTTTCTGGCCAGAGAGCTGCAAATGTGGAGGGCCAGTGCTCGCTGGCATGCATGTAGAATGAGATTTAGAGATATAGAGTGGTGAGTACTGTGAGTTGAATTCCTAAAAGAGACTATTTCTAGCATACACATAAATTTCACCTCATAACAATGTGAGTTTTGAGGATTGCAAATTAAGTATTTCATTTGAGTTTTAACTTTCTTTAAGTTGTTAATGAGTTAATTTGCCTGAAATGCTAATTACCTGGAATGTGGGAGTAACATTAGGTCTTTTAGTCACTGTCGAACTTACTGAATTCAGTTAAATTGCTGTCAATGAGTATTTAATGTATAAGTTTTTTGGTTTTTTTCTACGAGAAAATTTTATTGGTTTCCCATGTCTGTAAGGAAAAAGAGTCAATGGGATATTAATTAATATTTTGGATTGGGTTTACTGCCTTGTTACTTGGCATTTGATTTTCTGAGTAAAGTTAGAAATATTTAAGTATTTTTTCAAGAAGCCTAGTAGCAACTCAGCCTGCAAACTTAAATTGAATTTAAAGATTCTAAACCACAGTTTTCAACAGGAAAGATTAATATATCCACTAATTTATTTATTTAGTTATTATATTTATATACACAGATTTTTATATATACACTTACAGAAATATATATATATTTGTGCATAAGTGTATGGAGCTCTTTTAGTTTTAATGATAGCACATTCCCACTTTCAAGTAGATGTGAGAATAAACAACACTCTGATGTCTTGCGTCCACATTGCATCTTGGAGTGGAACATCACTTCTTTAAGAAGGTACATACAATTTCAAAACACAGTTGAATAAGTACATTACTGAATGATTTTCTCATCTTAAGCAAAGAACATTTGCTGATCATCAGGGTTTCTTGTACCACTCATGCCACTAAAAAGCCAATGCAGAAGTTTCTGTCTTTTAGAATCTTTGAGACTTAACGGCAGGTTTATCAAACAGTAGAGTCTTTGAAGGGAAACACGAGAGCCTTTCCAGCCATAAATGAAATGCACATGGGCTAGATGGACCAGTAAGTAAAAGCCGGTACACTGTCTCCTATTGTAACTCTCCAGCTATACTGAACTTCAGTCAGGCACATCACAGCATATCACATATCACAATGTGTCACAACATCACTGACAAACTCTGTAAGGAAGACATGCTTAAGTTAAAAATACAATATGATCCTTTATTGGCTAATACAAATTTTAAATATCTAAGAGTAATCAGACACTAGGTTAACCATTATTATGGTCAACACTCTTAATAAAACACTGATGAGTTTTCGCTTGCCAGGCAAGTATCAGGCAGGCAGGAAAAGATTGTCCTCTGTTGCTTGTTGCTTCTTGCAGTAGGCTGATCCTTGACATTACTGAGTTCCTGTCTTCTGCCTCCCTGTTTTTTGTTTGTTTGTTTTCTTATTTGGGGTTGGTTTGTTTGTTGGTTTGTGTTTGTTTGTGTGTGTTTGGGGAAAGGGAGGGGGTGTTTTGGGGTGTTTTTTTGTTTATTTGTTTTCCTGGGAGGGGAGTGGAACCTTTAGGATTTTATAACATTTCTTATCAGTGTTGCTCCTATGGAAATTCATACATAAACATTCATGTCTCAACAGTATTACCTCTATGCAATTTTATTTTCCTTATCTTGTATGAGCCCAATCTACAGACTTTTTCCAAACTTAGCAGTTTTTAGAGGTTTGAGCCAAAGGTAAGCAGCTAAGGTGTGTCAAAACTAGCCTTGGATCATAGCTACTAGGAGGATTTCGCTATGGAATGCATCTTGTAAAAATACTCAGTGAATTCCTATAAAAACTAATGTAATAGTCCTATTCAAGGATACCTACGGTCTTTTTCTCACTGTGTATCTCATTTATCAGACTTGATCAGCTTTTCTTACTTTTCAAAATAAGAGAAACATTATCAAGGCTGAAATGTATTAAATATACTTCTTCTTTTTTGGTGCAAATCTATATACTATTAATGTAGACCTATCTCTTTACAATTACATTAAGTATAGTTCATTTTCTTCAGAGAAATTTGATCTGAGAAGGTGCCCTTCCTTCCTTCCTTCCTTCCTGGACAGCTTCAGAAAATCTACAACAGAGAATCTTCATAGAAAAGAAATATCTACTATCAGTCTAATCACACCAATCACAACAAATCACTTTTTCCCCCTACAGTTTCACATAACTCAGAACTGGCATTCAGTCCATGATTTCTTTGCTTGTAAGTCTGAAGTATCTAATTAGAGAAGATAATTGATAAAAGATAGCTTTCACTCTAATGTAATTAGTCTTGCTAGTGCATTTCAGTATTTTCAGAAAATTAAGTTATATTTTTCCGAGCTGTTGGATTAACACCTAAGTTGTTGGGGGGGGAATGTTGTTTTTTTGTGATGATTTGGTTTATAGATAATTTTTTTTGGTAATATTTTCCTTGAAGCTACTCAGTTTTCGTAGGTAAATCCTTGGGGAGAATTGACAATTGCTGCAGATATACATTCTGAAGTGCTGAAGTAATACTGCAAGCTCTATAAGGTACATAAAGAAAGTAATAAAAAAAGGAAGGTGTTAAATGTCTGAATAGAGAGGGAAGAAAGAAGCATGAAACATAAGTTCAGTTGTTAAAATTTCAGTGCTACTAAGAATGAAAGTAATGATTTCCAGGAAAATCACATTTCTTATACAAACACAGCCATGCTTCTCAAAAACTGATCAGTATAAGTAGAATTTGTAACACACTTGAATATCTGCCGCATAAATATTAAAAATAGGTCTCTGCCATTAGAATGATCTGTGAGGGAAAACAAAAACAAAACCAAAAAGCAACTCTTAATTGCCTGTTTAAAAAGGAGCCACATGACTTGTTCCAAGATTTTTCCTTGGAAAATGGATAAAAATAATTTTAAGATTAAGTTTTAAATTGAACTCCCTCTCATTGTTTGGGTACATATCTTCAAAGAGACACAGCCTAGAAATATCAGACATCTTTTTTACCTTCAGGGAAGAACCACATCTCAGGTTTTGGGATTTTTGAGAGAGGGACAGAGTGAAGGAGTAGATCTGTACGTGAGTTGCCAATAGAAACATTAAAATAACATAGATGCCACACTAAGATTTTTGAACAATATATTCTTCTACTTGGGATGTAAGTAGTAAAGTAAAAGTGATAACATTTTTATTGAAGAGAAACATAGGAATTAACTTCTTTTTCTTTTTATTTTTCCTGTTAGAAGCTCCAATATTGATTCCGGCTGGAATGAACAATTTCATTAACAAAACAACCATGCATATCCTGAAGGAGTTACTGGATATAACATCATTGACACAGCTCTTCTGCTTCTGCTCAGTACTGGTAGAAGAATAGGATCAGTTTTTCCTTCAAGATTTTTTTAAAAATACAGCTATTGTCACAAGATTTTTTTTTTTTTTTTTTTTTTGAGGTGCAGGCAATCAGCCTCTCAGTTGTTTTGAGAATTTACACATGATTATTCAAATCATTAATAACCCTTATTTCTGTACCTAAAGATAAAGAAAAAAGTATTTTTTAAAGGGTTAAAATATTGAAACATCTCATATCATTAATATTATTCTGTCTGACAGATTCTTGGCTTCTGTTTCTTAAAGATACATATATTCTGTTTAATTTTGTTTTAATGATCTGAAGTTACTTCACCTATTAATTAAAAAAACCAAAACAAAACCAAACATGAAAAAACCTTTAAAACTTGAGTTTCAAAATACAGAACCTAATGAAGGAGCCTGATTTTGAAAGACTGAACCTGAAAAGTGTATCTACAATTACTGCCTTCTTCCTTCCTTCCTTTCATTCTTCCTTCCTTTCTTTCTTGCTTCCTTCCTTTCTTTCCTTTTCTTTCTCTCTTTCTCTCTTTCTTTCTCTTTCTTTCTCTCTTTCTCTCTCTCCTTCTCTGTCTCTTTCACCTTGTCAAAATAAGACATTAAAAAAGGTACACCAAACTTCATTTCCAGAACACTAATTTATATCAGCATGCTTCCTCTGCCTTAGTCTTGAAAAAAATAAAATTCCTGTTGACCTGTCCCCTCTGTTTCTAATCATCATTAAGGAATGTACTGATGTTTTAGGGAATCAGACATTATAAGCTCCTTAATCAGTTATGTAATTTAAAATATTCTCTGGACATTAATCTTTCCTTTTGCAGAATACACAATGCATTTTGCTTAGAATGATTAAAATGCTCTTTCAATTTTCTTTAGAAATTTAGTTGTTGAAAATATGCATACATTTATGAGATATGTCTATTTTTTTTAGGAGAACCTTTTATTTAAAACCTTAATCTTAGTGTCAGTTGCAAAGTGTATTAAAAGGACTGTGAAACACCAGAAAAATGTAATAATGGGAAGGTTTATGTATGAGAAAACCAAATTTCAGTGCATCAAAAAATTCCAAAACTGTCATTAGGAACTTGTTCTTTGATACACTCTGTGTGTATTGTTTGCTTGTACAAACTCCAGTGTTTTTACTTCTTGGTTTATTAAGGTCATTAATCTTTTATAGCTATCACACAGACATGAAGTAAGGTGAAAAAAGGGATTTTGATAAATGCAATCGTAGCTTAAACAAAATGCTGCTGAAAACAGTAAGATTCCTTCTACTGATTTCAATAGCCTTAGGATCAGACCTTAACCAATAGTTTTGCTTAAATGTAATGATTTGTCCTAAATTCGTTATTTTGGAAGTAGAAAGATTAAATTAAAATGCTTCTAGTCCAAAATACATAATAATCCTTCTATTTGAATGAAGTTAAATTATATCATTTTTACCTGAGTTAGGTCTACTAAGCTTTATTGCATGGAAATCATCTCAGATCACATATTTTAACTCAGATCAGGACAGATGTCGTTTGTTCATCTGTCTATCCCTATCATGACATATAACTAGGCAGCAGTCAATGAACCATACATTGCTGATAACTATCAGCAATCCAATAGACAGAACAATGCTAAACAATTACAAAGTTAATAAACACCTGCACTTTTCTGAACACCCTTCAATATTAAACACCCTTCAATAACTAATTAAAAAATATTCTATTCTCCCCTTTCTCCCTCCCTACCCATCATGCTTTATGGATGCACCCACATCTATCTCTGCATAGAAATGGCATAATGAACCCCAGAGTTGCAGTTGCTGAAAACAAAGTCCATGTCTCATGTCTCTGAAGGCTGGACTCAAGTTACTTTTTGTACTAGCTCAGGGGTATGTAAAGCTTTGATTTAGGTTCAACCTTTTTGTACTAGCTCAGGGGTATGTAAAGCTTTTATTTAGGTTCAACATACAATAGGATTGACAAAATGACACATTTTCTGAAAAATGCAGAACATTTTTTTCTATTAGTATTGATTATTTTAGCAAGTGCCTATACCCTAGAAGAAAACAGTAAATGCAGTTTAAATATAATATAAAGTCTAAATTAAAGTTTAAATATATTTCAACCTCACTATGAAAAAGTGTCAGATTGTGTCTGTAGCAGTTTCTGAGTAGCAAACTGTTCACAAATATATGGAAATACAGTAGATATTAAAGAAAGAATAAAAGCTGTCCTGGTGTTAAAATGAAAAATAAAAATGAAAAATGTTCTTTTCTTATGTGTGCTTTGACCTGCTTTATGTAGCCAAAATAAGTATAAAATATTTTTTGACATAAGAAGTCTCTCCTATTAAATTTATGTAAATAATTATTTGTAATATGAGTCATAAAGTAGGTGCTCATAACAGTTTGACAAACCTGTTTTTTTTTTTTCTTGAATACTTATAGAAATAGATTATAGAGTTGGTTTCTGCAGAAAACATAGTGTTTGCATATATTTCTAATACAGGTAATACGTATGATTTATTCTGAGAAGCCTGAAAATATTTAGTTGAAAGAGTTCTGTAATAGAAACTAACAGCTCAAGCACAGGTTATAAAAATTAAAACCTTCAGGTGATTTTGGGGGAAGCAAAGAACAGAAGACACAGATTCAAGGACACAGAGAAAAAAAAAAAAAAAAGAAGGAAAGAGAACACTGCACAAGACTTTACTGTGTACACCTTCAAATAAACTCTAGTAAGGTATATTGTTCTACCAATTGGTGATTACTCCAGTATTGAAGAGGCGTTAGAGTAGTATACCAGAACCTGTGCTATAGGTGTACTTTTAGACACCTAAGGTTTTCATAAATATTGTTTTGGAGATCTTTAAATTTTGAAATATGCACTTTCCTGTAAAAAACCTCATGGTTTCCATGCATAAAAGCTATCTTGATTTCAAATGTGTGAGATCTGAAAAGTTACAAAACCAAACTAAGCTAGCTTTTCAGGTGTTTTATGCATCAAAACACTACAATTTTGATATTAGGAATGGATGAGTCCTCCACTGTGAATTCTCTTTTTCTAACAGCATTAAGCCAACTAATTTTTAGATCACAAGAACACAGAAGAGTACAGTTTTAAAATATGCATCCTTCTTTTCAGGTATATAAATGTAGCTGCACTCTCCAAACTCAAACTTAAGCTAAGGCAGTGTATTATTGACACCTCAGAACAATCTGACAGTTGTTTTGTAACTAATAAAGAGTACCATCACTTATGGATGTGCATCCAGATATTCATTGGGACATGAATTTATTTAACTTATTTTGTACTTTTTATATGTAGATTGCTAATTTTATTTGACTATAAATTTATTTGACTATTTATTGTAAAGTTTCTCAAATTATTTATTTACTAGGTAATTACTACTCAAACACTGCGTTAAATTAATTGAACTAAAATATTTATTCAGTTATTTATTTAAATATTTTAGAATTATTAGTTGAACATGGCTATAGTCAGTTATTTGAAACATAACTGAGCATCATGAAAGGCTTTAGGAGGAGCAAAGAGTAGGCAGTAGAGAGGCAACTTCAACCCAAGTTCTGGCAGACCAGGAAGCTTCTCCCATGTATATACACCATGTCTGTCATGTTACAGACATTGTTCTAGGGCAGGGACCCTCTGTTTTCCACAATGTCATGAACCATGTGTTTTCATGCTGACCTGTAATTGCCTGGCAGGACCAGCCACCACTACCAGTGTACCCAGAAGGACATCAGAAAAGGAAGAACACATTTTTTTATAAGAGATAATGAAATAAATCCTAGAAGTTTAAATGTGGATAGAAAGTAATTAATCGAATGCAAAAGGCAGGTTCAGGGTCCCTCACTCTGCAAAGCTGCAGAACAAGCCCTGACATATCAGGGGTGGGGGTGAACTCTGAGAGGGTAGAGGGGTGCCAAAAAGGATGTGAGGGTCACAGACAGGTCAGAACTTGCCCAAAGGTTATGGACCCCACCTAGGAGGCCCACTAAGGAGCCCTCCAGCACAAACCCTGCCACATGCAAAGAAGAGACCGGTCATGTAGCTGGACAGGACGCCCATGCTGTATTATTTTGGCAGACTTCAGGCTTTGCACGGTGCTGCAGCATACAGGCAACACTGTCTGCAAAAATGCCAGCTTCAGTAGAACACGCATGTAAGGACATCACGAAAAAGTCCCTAATGGGCTCCCAAAAAAGCCTATGCAAACCAGGTGATGCATTTTCAAGTAAGTGTCACACAGAGTGACCTGAGAGGGGCACACCCGTTTCCCCTGGTTGTGGGGGATCTTTCAGTGCCTATGAGACCACTGTGGGGTGCGGGCTGGTGCTATATGTGCTTCCTTGCACTCAGGGCAATGCTGCAAAGAAGGGGCAGAAGATCCACCATGAAGCCAAGAACATCCTGGCAGACAATGATTATTGCAAAAGCAGAAAGGCACAGGCTTCGGGACACAGATCGCAGCCCCATTCTTAGAGATCACAGACACCACAGAAAGACCAAGCAGATCTCTGAGGGCAATGAGGGTGTTGCAGCACTGAAAGAGACTATTTTCTGGCACAGAGGAGCAACAAACAGAATGGTGGTCGTTCAAAGGACCGTCAGTTCTGAGGTCTTGGCTTATAAGCTAACAAAACAGAAAAAAAATGTTTACAACCTAGCTGGCTTCACAGTCAGATCAGTCCCTCTCCCTTTTCTATTTAGCAGTATAGGAATAAACATTGGTAATCCCAAAATAGACATATCTTATATATGTAGGTGTTTCTGAAATACTTAAAGGGGGAAGATTTGAAACTTGTGAATCTCCCATTCCAATAACAAAGTTTTATAAAACAAAAGCCAAGTATTCACTCTGGGAAGGATTTTGATAAACTGCTCAGTCTTGCTTAATTCTTCTTCATCTGAATGCATGCACAATTTTAACATTCACAGCCATTCATTTAAATAAGATATTTATATGTATTCTTCCATACTCTTTTTTTTCACATCCCTGTATTTCTGTACACGCTTTTCACATCATGAAATCAGAGTCAGAGAGCTGTTTATTATTTGTTCAAAGACTTCACAGGAAGCCTTTGGCAGAGAGGGGAACATGAGAATTCCGGGGCTGTAAGAAGAGACCCTAGTCAGCTCTAAGAACTTCAGAAAAAACATACCTGTATCTACATAACCTAGGTACTTTGCTTTATACAATTGACATTGGATCTGAAATGTTTAAACTAAAAGATTATCATATATTCTTGGATCAAATATATTATATAACCTATTTTATCATTTTTACTTATGACTTTATATCTTATTTAAATTATGCCACAAGAAGAAATGGTCAATATCAATATGTGATGCTCACAGTGTTTGTCTATTCTGTTTCTTTCTTTTTTCTTTCTTTTTTTTTCCCCCATAAGCCTTTGTAATTGCTGTCAAAACTTTATTTTTTATTCATTTTGTTGCAATACAGCCAATACTGGAGGAAAAAAAAGATACTATTGACTCTTTTTATTTAGTTAACTCCTGTTAAATCTGATGAGGTTAAGTGCCATGAGACTGTGATCACTAGCGCTTCCTGCAACTTAGCACACAGTTAATCTTGTTAAAAACTAGCAAAAATGCAAACATTTCCATTCAGTCAATCATTTCACTGATCATAAAGATCTCACTTGAAGCTGTACTGAAGAATTCTGATAGTTTGAGGGAGTGCATCACGTAACATGGATCTAATTTCTAGAAAATACTTACCCAGAATATTACCATTCCAAAATACTATCTGTTACCTAAAAGGGAAGTTATACCACAAAAATATTTTTTCAAATATATATTTCCTAACTCAAAAGAAAAGAAGCATTAATTAAGAAGAGAGTTAGTTTTACAATGCTATGCTCAATCCCAATAGGAGTGTTAGTACTAGTGACATCTCATTTCCTGAACTTGTGCTTATTGAGTGAAGGTGCCCAGTTGAGTTATTTATACGTTGATGTCTTCTGCCATTTGTAATGCCCTAGGATATCTTGCTCAGCTTCCAAGAACACGCCTCTCAGATTCTGTGTCTTATCTGCCAATGTCACACAGATTCCTCTTGATATCCCATGGCATTAAATGCCCATGATTGCACCACTAAATTGGTTCACCTTAGACAGTACCATCAATGGAGTCTAAGGGGCTATTCAGCTTGAATTCACTATGTGTGTAATTTAGAGTGTGTGCTAAACACCATTCAAAACTCCATTGGTTGCCTTAACTAGATCTGTAACATTGGAGGTTATACATCTAACTTATAAAAGGATGTGGGCATAATAGAAACCTAACCTTTAGATTACATCTAAAGTTGACTCTCACCTGAGAATCCAGACCACACTTATTGTAAGTGCAAAGGGCAGGATGGGGCAGTGAACTCAAATCAAACAGAAAATCCGAGGTTGTGCCAGAAGTAAAATGTATTAGGATACTGGACAGAAAAAAAAAAAAAAAAAGGAAAGATCAGTAACCCTGATGCAATGTAACAGACGAGTGGAGTATTTTAAGACTAATGACATTCTAAGAATAAATGGCAGAGGTAATTTACTCATACTCTTGTAGTATTTTAATACTAAGGTGTCACACAGGTGATTTTTCTTTCTTATTCTTGTTTTTCCTTGTTTCTTCTAAAAAAATACTATTGACCCCTCTAGTTCATATTATCCCTTATTGATTAAGGTGTAAGAATGCAGAAGAAAAGTAAATTTTACTGAATGTTATCATTAGTTGTGATGAATTAAAATATTAAATGAATACTGAATATAATAAATGTTAAAGTAATACTAAGCTATTTAAATCAATGTTTTTTACAACAAAATCTATT
Organism: Caloenas nicobarica; assembly: GCF_036013445.1. Classification (NCBI taxonomy): domain Eukaryota; kingdom Metazoa; phylum Chordata; class Aves; order Columbiformes; family Columbidae; genus Caloenas; species Caloenas nicobarica. The sequence continues at coordinate 167,897,312 of NC_088245.1, forward strand.
TTATTTGAGAATCAAGGTCTTTGTTTTGAACATGCTGTTAAACACTTGAGTCAAAAGTGATCATCATCGGTTTTTAAAAGTCTATTTAAAGGACCTATACTGTCATATATATATTGTTTTGAAATATGGTCTGCTAGTAGAGTGATAATATTCTTATTTTTATAAATGTTTTAAAAAATAAAAGTATAATATTTCTATTTCCATCTCTGATAGCAGTGAAGTTGTGAAGAAAGATTGACTTTCTAAGAAAATTGCAGAAGTGTTCCTTTCTCATTCTCAGTCTGCTTTTGACAAATGATCAAAACTCCAAGCCATCTTAATCCATACCATCTACTTTCATATTACCACTTGTTTATTTAGTACATATCTGTTCTTCTGCCTGTTTTCAGTCGCTTTGTTTTTTTCCTGTTCATACAATCAGAATTTATGTTCATTATTTGCAAAGAATATTTGCTATATCTTCTACTTTCCTACATGGTTGCCTTTTGCATACCATTTTGATCAGCAACTATTACAGAGGATGTGAGAGTAAGGTACCACTTAGGGAAATTAATAACTTCAAAAAGCCATCATCCACTTTATACAATTTCCAAAGAAGCAAAAGGATTTTCATTGTGTAAAGGAAATGACTTGAAAAGTGTTTTCTCTATCTCAAGGGTTTTTTCTCCTGTTTAGAACCTTATCCTGTTTTTCTTCTGTCACTTCAATTTAATGGATTAAAAAGAGTGGAAAAGTACTGATTGGAAACTTCATTCTATCCTTTACCAGAAATCACAGTCTCTCACAGTGATGTCCAAAGCTGTAAGCTGTCAGATACTGCTGTGTCTGTGGTGGTCTTATTTACCCTACTTATTGCAAATTACCTCTCTCTGAGATAATAGCTGATCGAATGACCAGCTTACATTGACCTATTGCTCTCTTTCCTCTTAGAATTAATTTACTTCTTTAAGTGTACTTAAATACAGTCGTATTGGGTGTAGTTGGCAAGGTTTTTGTAGCGGGGTGGGTGGGCTGAAGGGCGGCCTCTGAGAGGAGAGGCAGGGGTCCAGTTCCAGCTGGCTCCAGCCACCCACCGCAGGGCACAGCTGAGCCCCAAAGCCACAGATGTGGCTGGGAAAACATATTTAAGAATAGGCAAAACACTACACAAGCAGTGAAGCCTGAAGCAAAAAAAATGTGAGAAGCAACCCTGTGAACACGAAGGCCAGAGAAGAAAGAGGGGAAGGAGGTGTTCCAGGTGCTGGAGCAGAGATTCCTCTGGAGTCCACGGAGAGGACCGTGGTGGAGCAGGTGGACATTTCCTGAAGGAAGTTACAGCCCATGGAGAGCCCATGAAGGAGGATGTTCTTCTGGCAGGAGCTGCAGCCAGCAGAGGCTTATTTTTCAGGTTGATCCTGCAGAACTGCAGCTCATGGAAAGGAAGCTACACTGGAGCAAGGGAAAAGAGTGAGAAGGAGGGAGAGGTAAAGAGGAACAGTCATGAACCCACAACAACGCCTTATTCCTGTCTCCTCTGTGCCCCTCAGGGCAGGGGAGGTGGAGGTAAAGGAATTGGGAATGAGGGAATAAAGTTGAACCCAGGAAAAAATGGTGGGGGTAGAGAAAGCTGTTTTAGTTTTTGTCTTTGTCTCTCACCATCTGACTCTATTTTAATAGGCAATAAATTAAATTATTATTTTCCAAGTCGAGTCTGTTCTACCCCAGATGGTAATCGGTAAGAGATGTCACTGTCTTTATCTTGACCCACAAGCTTTTTCATCTTATTTTCTCCTCCGTTTCCTGTTGAGTGGAAGAGCAGCTGGGTGGGGATCTGGCAGCCAGACAAGGTCAACCTACCAGAAAAGCATATGTGAATAATAACAAAACATTGTCAGAAAGAGCATGACAAGTTAATCTTTTGAAACGGTTATGGTCTTGAAAAACTTGCGATATGTATGTATTTATTTTTGAGCAAAAGAGATAGGGTTCATGTCTCTATCTTAAAAGATATAATTATTTGCTGGATTAGTAGTCATTTAGGTTCTTTTTACAGCCTATGGAAGGAAACAGGCATCGCCATGTTGCGATTTGTCCTTCCTAAGGCATTACATAATTTATCTTCCTTGTGTACATCTTTTCTTCCTTTAAGTATAATGGGAATCTGGATAACTAATTTAAACCTAGCTGCTCAATATGAAAAGTTATATGAAATCAAACAATACAATAGGCTACAGGCATTAATTTTGAGAAGGGAAGGGCTAAATCCAAAGACTGAGGTTCTCCAAGTATAAACATGTTGGGCTTATTTTATGCAGTTATACTATGACTGAAAGATGAAATCACAGATTATGTTTCTGAACTACCCATAGACTACATGAAGAGAACTGTGCACTTTCAGTTGGGATTTCCACAGTGCACTGCACAAAAGACAGCTGGATCTAATGAAATACTGGGATCAAATATTTCCCACTCAAGCAGAAATAGGAATCACCTCTGTCTACTTTCAGATAAGTGCTCTGACTCCTCAGTAAGAGGATAAAAAGAAATTACATTTAAATGCAGCAGTATTTTGTCCAAAACTCTGTTTGCTAAGCATGTTCTAAGAATGTCTGCCAGATTAAGTGCATAATATGCCTAATGAAATGTCTCATTTCTGAACACATTCAAGGCTTGAGTCGTTTTCCAGAACTCTTTGCTGTTTGATATGTGAAGTAAAAGAACATTTAAATGCCTGAGAAACTTAAAAATCAAAATCCTAGGTGTGTGCAGAATATCAAGGTTTTGAGGCTGGATGGTGATTGCAGATTATAATAGCTGTTTTCAGGACTGTCTCTTAGGTGTGGATACCTGCAACTCCATTTTAATGTCTTTTAGTGAGGCACATATTTTCTAATGAGACAGAGGAATGAGTTACATGCTCAATTCAAAGAATACCCAATGGAAAACTAATTTTGCTCTCCTTTTATACACTTCTCCCTTTCATTTGGTTTTGTGCTGCATTATTTTTCTGTAACTGAATATTGTACAATTAGTACTAAGTCCCTAGACCCATGGGCAAGCTGCCCTATGTCAATGAAATACCCCTGGAAGAAATTTCATTCTAGAAAAACACACATTTCTATAATTATTATTTTTTAATCAAAGCATTGCTGAGTCAGAAGGAATTAGGTTTGGGTTTATTTGTTTTAAATAGTCCCAGCTGAATTTAGCTTCTTTAGATTTCCTGTTAGGTTTAGTTTTCATCTTAGTATTCTAAGCATTTGTCACAGACTAACCATGATTTCTCCATGTGTAGTTATTCTTCTTTTCCAGGAAATGTCATGACTATTTCCAGAATTTGTATCATGCCTTTTTCATTGTGAAGAACAAAAATATATATTTTAAAATTTTATTAGTATCTGCTGAATTTTGGAAATGCATAACACAAACCTGTATTTGATGACAAACCTAATTCTGTTAAAGTGTAATTTATTTAGAGTGTTTCAGTTCTTAGATTTGTCTTAACCACTTTTTCCTGTCACGTGTGTATACATACAGGACCAAAATGAAAAAAAATATTTCAAGTATATTGTTGTATCCACTAGTCTACACGTCATTAGATTTTTCTGCAAAGACATTTGGTTTTGCATGAAAAAAAGATGCATAAGCATGTACATATACATATATGTATAAATATATGTACATAATATATATCTTCCCAATTACACTTTCCATCATTACATCCCTTCCTCATCCATTACTTCCTAAGATTCATTTGCTTTATGGCACAATTTTATGTCACCTGTTAAACTTATTTTCTTGATATTAGCCCAATATTACCCTTTGTTTTATATGATATTTAAATCCTTAATGTTTAGTTAAAAATAGTTACATGTACAAGTCTAAATATTATTTTATTTTGTTTTTCAGTATTGACTACCAATTCATTGCTCTAAAAAAAACTCTAATTTGTTATGTAAATTATTCTGGGAAGAAAATATTTTAACTGCACTTTCTGGTGAGTTCATTCCTTTATTACACTTACATTTCATAAGAAATAGTTCTTCTTAGCCATATGTCTTTATACTCTTCTCTATGCTCTAAGTTATAAACTATTTACCAGGGTGATAAATTATTTTGTACAGTGATCATAATCTGCTAATATTTCTTCATGTATCTCCAGACCATTTGGCCTTTTTTTCCCAGTATTTCACAATTAAATTATAATACACGTTACAAAAAGAGTCATCTTATAGGATGAAAGAAAAATATTTTTTTCTTTTTTTTTTTTTTCTTTTACATACACACTTGTAATGGAGTTCAGATTTGATATACAATATCTACTTAAACAAATCTTGAATGTATTTACATTAACTGCTTATTCTGATAGCCATTTCTTTAACTATATTCATGTTCAAAGGCTGGAGGCGGGGGCAGTGCTTTCCTTAGCCTGTGTGTTCTGTCTATTCTGCTTCTTTTAATGCTGTCAAGCAGAAATCTGACTATGATATTTATGTTTATTTTCTTCTGGCAGCTTAGAAGTTTCTATTGAATACGGCTTTGATTAGTGTGTGTTTTTTAACTAATTGCTGATTCATTTATTTAAAATGAGTATAACTTTGTCTTTTCCAATTATTTTTTCCATCTATGTACGGGTTTACTTAAGCTGCTTTTATTCCATTTTGCATAGATATTATGTTTCACTTCATCTTTTTCTTCACAGTGTGAAACTTTTGGTTACTTGTTTGTCCTTTTAGCAAATGCTCAGTCTCTATGTAGTTTTCCTAAATTACCAACTTTATCTTAGGCATCTTGTTTGGAAGAGGTACAGAATTGCCCATGAGATGCGATACATAATTTTCATTTAACTTATTAGTTTTGCACTCACCATCTGTACATGTTTTCATATAAGCCGATACAGAGATTAGATTGCATTTGACAAAATGTAGATCTCTGTAATTGTAGTTGTCTAAAATTAGGCAAAAAGAATTTCACCAAGGTCATCTTCTGGGGCTAGTTTTCTTCCCTTTCCATTCTTACCTGCAGGGTTTTCACTTTTACTTACTGCCACAAAGTCCTAAATTTGCCATGAAAAGTCTGGGAACAGTACTAACATTTATAATGACCACTTACATAGTTTTCAAAACAGAAAATCCATTCTGTCTTCGGTGGGTTTTTTTGTGTTTGGTTGGGTGGTTTGTTTTTTCTTCATTCTTTCCTCCTTTTGAGAGCAAATGGGTTTGGTTGTTTGTTTTAGGGTTTTTTGGGGGGCAGTGGTGAGGGAGTATTGTACAGTCTTTCACAAAATAATTGCATTCAGAAATAAACCAGGCATATTCTTTCATTCTTTTGAAAGATATTTTTGACAAATATTCATAATAGGGAAATTTTGGTTTTGATACTAATTGGTTATGGCATGTACGACATCCACTTCACATGTTAAAGATATTTTTTAGTGATCAGTCACATTTAGAACTAAAAGATTTTTTTTTTTTTTTTACCAATGAACAACTGCTCATGCAGAAATAAGATAATGAACCATACAAAAAGAAAATGCAAACTAAACTTTGTGTTATTAGATTTTATAGACTGGCAAGTTATCTCAGTGTTTGTAGTACTAGTCTGCTGCTATTACTGTTTGATTAAAGTAATATTCTGTATCTCTTTGTAAGCAGCTTCATCCTTTGCTGGTATTAATGGATGCAATACAGTAGAAATTAGTTTTCCTTAAACTTCTGAAAACTGGGATAGCTAGATTGCAGTTGTACAGTCTCCCACTAGTGAGTCACTTCATTTTGACATTTTGATGAGTATAAAATTCAAAGCATTTTAAAAGGATAAGCACAGAGAACATAGACTTATCAATATAAGATTTTTTAAAAGAAGTTAAATGCATTTTCCACTGCTGTTCTTACTACTTTCACATCTTAATAAATCTCTCTTCCTTCAGGGGTAGTCATGATTAAACACTGAAGCAAGATTCTTAAACTCCCTAAAGATATCCAAGAGACAAAGTGTTTTCACTAAGATTTTAGTGTAGTACTTTTTTCTTGGAGCAATCCATACAGCACCCCAGGTTGCAGGTAAGTTTTTAATCACAATAGTCACAGATCAAAATACATTTGTTTAATGGTTGCCACATACATTCAGAAACACTTTATCAGTTACCTCTTTCAAAATAGTTGATATTCTAAAATATTTTAGTTCTGATTTTGACTTTTGTTTGATAGTCTGAAAGGACTTTGTGAAGCCTAATGTGTTATCAGCCAAGTTTGTGCTAAAATGTCATAGAATCATAGAAACATTTTGGTTGAAAGGGACCCTCAGGATCATCAAGTCCAGCTGTTAATTTAACATTGGAACTATCCATTAACAGTAATATACCTATAAAACATCTTGAGATTCTGAATTACATGTAATCTTATAAAGAATGTTGCTTATCTAACTAAATATATATTAGAGGTAACCACCATAATTTTCATGTAATATATCAAAGATCTGAGACATATACAAATTAATTAACAGTTATGGTTTCCTAATTGTAACTCCATCTCCTAAAGATCCTTTTTTTAGTTTACCTAAGACATTATTTTATCAGTCTATGATATAGGGATCATTTTCTGCTCCTGGTTGTTAGATCTATAGTTCTGGCCTAAACCAAATACATTGAAAATGTTGTTACCTAAACTAAGGAAACTAACCCTGAAAAATAGGAACAGTGATGTTAACAGTAGTCATGTTTTCTGTTGAAATTGCAAGGAGCTTGAGGAACAGAAGCTGACACAACTGTTTGCACCAATGAATTCTTGATAAGTTTGGAATTATAGACTGCCATTATTAGCTAGGATGCCAATAGAGAAAATAATTTTAACTTTAAAGTGACTTTTCTGAAAATCTCGTAAATTTGTTAAATGCTTCGCATATAAGAAAGGAAAGCAATCATGTTTCTAGATGGAAGGGATAAAGATTGTGTTTTCTGCAGAACAAATAATGTTTGTCACTGAAGCCCTTGCTGTGAGAACGTGGTAGAGCAACTACAGTAAATGTGTCTTTACAAGATTAAATTGATGCAATCTGTTAAATTATTTTGATTGAGAAAGTCTTCAAAGATGTTTATGTTGAATTGCTCATCTTATCACACAGAACTGAAAGACAGTTGAAATGGATTTTTAGGGGGTTCTTGCAGAAGCAAATAACCAAATTGTAAAATAAAACATTTGTACTTATTGCAAAACCATTAGCGCACTTTTTTCTTTTTTTTTTTTTTTTCCTTCCCTCCCCTAGTCCTGGAAAAAATGCCTGGCTAAATTCAGAGCAGAATAAATTTCGTTCCCTTCCCCATCTCCATCTAGACTAGTCATCTCCAAATTGGGGTGCAGGCAAGGACGTGGGACAGGATTCATTGGGGTTTAAGAAGAAAATATTAGAACTTCAATTGTACATAGTACATGCATAATTTGTAAATAAATGCACATACGTTGAGGGAGACACTCAAAAAGTTTTCACTAATAGGGGTGGATGATCAAAAAAGTTTGGAGACCACTGATTTAGATTATCATCTGTTCTATGGTCAAGGTTTATATTTCCTACCATTAAAAAACAGCAAAAAAGAAGTCAAACAGTAATTAGTCCCATTTCAGTCTGGGGTAAAGGGAATCAAACAAGATAAGCACCCAAACACATCATTTTACATATGTTGAGCTGCCAGAACTGCAAGGATACCTTGAAACAGGTATTTACGTTTAAAAGAAACAAAAATCAAAACCAAACAACAAAGGAATTGGCCGATATGTTGTTTCAAATTTTCAAAATGAGGTCCATGAGATCTTAAAACTTCTGAAGAAGCCTCTGAAGATTGGTCCAGTTTGTCTATGATGTTTAAATCAATATTCAAAGCCTTAAAAAGAAACTTTCATTACCTTTGCTTTAAAAATCAGACTGAGCTATACTAGGGAAAAAAAACCCAAATAATAAGAAGGAGAAGAATCATTCATTCATACCAATATGCTGGTCAAAAGGCACTAATGGCAGAGGTGGTCATGGCCCAGCAGAATCTCACAGTTCCAGGAAACAAAAAGGAGTACATCCTTTACGTCTTCTGTAATCTTTTTTGTCAGAACAATGAGCCATTCAGTTATCAAAAAATGAGATTAGAAAGCAAATAAACTCTCACTCTGATTACCTTAGCTGCCACACCTTTCTGCAGTGTCAGATTAATTAGCTCTGAATTTTTTTATTGTTTGCTTTTCAAAAGGAATGAAAATTCATCAGACAGGTATGTGACCAGAATATTTAGCGCTGCATTTATGCCACCTCAAATGGAAAGTTAAGTGCTTTTGCTCCAGGTAAAGGATACCTCATTAGATTAACAAGGAGTCAGGAGTGTGTTTGGAACACTGAATCAAGATTGATAGCATGTATATCATTTGCTAATATAATTAAAGAAAGCAATTGTATATTATCAAGCAAATTACTAAGTATTAATCATTTAAATTCCTTTAATTTACCCTGTAAGAGAGATGAAATAATGAAAGATCTTCCTCAAGAATTACTGGCTTTGTCATTTTCTGCCCATTCTTGAAAAACATCTTACTACAGTATCACATCTGAAGTAGTACTCAGCACAGCATACCTTGGTAATTAAAAACTTTATAAAATAAAATTTAAAAGTAACAAAATTAGATGGTTAGTTAATTGTAATACAAATATTGTAACAAGTAATTTCAAAGTATATTTTAAATAATAAGTAGGTAATGTTGTTTTACAAATTCTTTAATCTAGGAATTTCCCATGCTAGGCCATGTTCTTTATTTCTTGAAGTGAAAACCAGTCTTTTTTCCCAATTTTATAAATTGTAAACAAATGTACTCATTATGAACACATGATCATATTTTCTCCCTCAGAGCATGAGTTCTGTTATATTTTAATAATTTAAATCATATCAAATATAGATAAATGTGAAATGTGATCTGAGCACAGAAACCAGGACAACAAAAAACCACTAGTTTCATACCCTCATCTGTGACCTGAGTAGATGTTAGTGTTTGTCATCTTTCTCCAACCACAGCCATTTTAGTTTTTCATAGATGCCTGAAGAATTTTGAAGATATTTTGTGAAAGATAAAACATTTTTCTTGTAAGGTATTTATTTATTTATTTTACAAGAAAAGACCAGGTTTCAACTTGAAGGAAAAAAAAAAAAAAAAATTTTGGTATGACATAGTTGTACTGATCTGGGATACATGTCTGCCTCCTGTTTCCATCCTCTTATATAGGCCAGGTGTAATTCATCATTACCATGCACCACAGCTCTTTCAGCCGTAATGTATATATCATATTTGTCAAAAGGGAAGGTGTGTTGTATTTAAAAAAATATACATGGTTTAAACAGGTAGCTCAGTTTAAACAATAGGAGGATTAATAAACACAAACTTCATCTGGCACAGAGTGCTTCAGACACATGATACTTTTTTTTTTTTTGATCTGTATACTCAGAATTTAAATTTTCCAATGGACAGCACAGCCTAATATATGCTTAATATATATACACAGAAATACAACTGATGTTTTTCAAGGTTCTTTCCTCATAAAACACACACATGCAGACATGCAGGTGTACACATAGTGTATAGTATATGGTATTTGTCATATATTATTGTTTTACTGTATGTATACTGTATACAAACATATACAAATCAAATTTGCACAAAGAGGTGCTCATTTGTTATGATCCCAGTAAGAAAGACGTTTAGGCTCCAAAAGTATCACTTTAAATACAATTTCTTAGAGCTAACACTCTAAGGAAAAAGAGGATAATATAGACAATATTACATCCATTCAAATGCTGGGAAACCCAAATTTTGCAGCACTGATTGGGCCTTCAGCCAGAGTGCATCGTGCTGTGCAGATCCCATCCAATGAAAGCTTACCTGATGTTTTGGTCTTTTGAGCACTTACAGGATTTTCTTTGAAGAAAACAGTTGCATTAATAATTTTTAGTTCACAGGAGAACTTGCTGCACTTGTAGAGAAAGACAAGAACACACAGGTGGTGTAATTGCCATTTCCAAATGTGAGCTGCCTACACATCTTCTTATTATGACTGGCTGGAGAAGTTTATCCTGCAGACAAGGGATATGCATGGCATAACACAGCCAGTATATCTTAATAGGAACATGAATAATTCTCATAAAGAACTATTCTTACAGACTTCTAAGACTATGTCATCTTTGCTTAAGGTTTAAAACTCTTTTCCTGTGTTTTTAGTAATTTTTGTATGTGGGGTTGCATTCCACACACTATCAACAGAAATGTTAAAAATATTGAACCTGCATGCCTATTTACCTTTAGTTATGTTGCTATGAGGATAATATAGCAGCAGCTTAATGATAACAAGGATGTAAAGGAAGCAGATGTCAATTTTCATAGCTGACATGATTTCACCTTATTTATCCTAGTCTAACCTGGAAACTAGCAAATCTTAAAATTTAATGTTCAAATGACAAATGCTTTTGATCCTCTCATTGCATTCAGTTTTGTTTACATTGTATGCTACTGATAGAGTGTAATATTTTGCCTCATGATTTATTAATTAATTTAATTGCTGATCTATGTCAAAAGAAATGCATTACCTGTTGTGGTAAGTGATGGGATGATTCTTCCTGATACTCTCCTGCATCATATTACTGACCCTTCAGCTGGACCCCATGTGCTGAGACCAACCATTCAGTCAAACAATTATTAATTAATGGGAAGAACAGATTATAGTATGATTCCCTTTACTTGGTATCTGTCTTGTGCTATTTTTGCCTTCTATTCTTTACAGTTGTCGAAGCTAGCTGGAAACTGGAAACCTCAAGAAAATTAAGTGATTTCAACTGTGGAATTATTATTGATATGAATAGTAAGAAGTTGCCAAGCAGTGATGGGAAGACTGAAAGTCTTGCCAAATCACAATTCACTGCGAGATGGTGCTGTAACTCTTTTCAAAATAGACAATAATGTATTAATTCACTTAAAGAAATACTGTTTTGGATATTGTATTTTTGACTGTGACTAAAGGGCTATCTCCAAGCGTGAGATAACGCTTTCCAGAAAATGTATATCTTAGAAAAAATGAGTTTATTGCATAGAAGTTTAGAAATAATTATTGTTGCTGACAAGAATAATACAGAAGAACTGGACTTACTTCATCCCTCATTCCTTCCTTAGACATTGATTGATGTTCACATCTGCTGGCCTATTTACAATAACTGTGTTTCTGAACTTTTACATACTGCCAAGACTACAAATCCTTTGCACCGTTTTCTCTATCTAAAAATAGAGCATTTAGATTTGGAAATGGTAATATAGTGATTTGATAGTTATATATGAAGTATTATTATTTTTATGTTCTGTCGATATTATTTTGCTTTAGTGATTTGTTAATGGATCATAATAATCCTGTAGTTGAAGTTCTTTAAGTTGGCAGAGTGATCTGGTTCTCATCAGAAGGTGGTTTAGAGATTCAGGATCTAATCGATCTTCTTGATCCTGCTGAACCAGACACAATGTTAATTTTTGCAATGCAACGTGCACGCAAGTAGAGAGAAGTTTTGAATGCTAATTTCCTCTCTGCCTTCCCTTTGAAAAGAAAAAGGTGAAAACATTTGTATGTAAATAAGGGTCACCATCAATTTAATCTAATTGAAATGCAAAGACCTGCAAAGGGAAAAAAAACAACCAATCAAACAAACAACAACAACAACAACAACAAAACAACACACACAAAAAAATCTCTTTCAAAACTCATTTTTTGGTTTACATTTTGTAAACTATATGTACATATACATATTTACAAGGTCAAAGCAGAGGAATACAGGCTATTTATTTGCCCAAAATGAAAGAAAATTAAGAAGCAAACATATTGCTGGAGATTAAAAATATTGATCTTAAAATGGAAACACAGTAAACAATTACCTGGGGTGATGAGAGGACTAGTGCACTCCAGAAAATCCAGGCAATGGTGGCAGGGAAACTAACACTCTTTGAAGATGTTAATCTTTCTGTATTGCATAAACCTAGAACCTACATAAACATCTTAGATCAGATGCCTAAATCAAAGATGGCTGAATTTAGACTATTTATTGATATCTGACATTCATTTCTGTCCGAATTTTTCATGATGGTTGATAACGATCAAGTTCTGTTGCGTAAATATTTAAAGCAGATAGGAGACCATGCGTAAAATCAAAAGCAGGGTGGTATCCTAATGCTCTTATTATGAAACAAATGGTATCAAAAAATAATTAAATTCAGCGATATTTAGTAAAGTAGAAGTAATTCTGATCTGTAAAGAAAAGAAATTAAAAAGAAAAATAGAGGATACTAGGGGAGTGTAATATCTTCAGCACTTTTAAATACTTTACCCTCATTTCAGTAGATTACCATGTACCTTCAACCATAAGTTCAAGGCCTCCTTCCAAAATAATAAAAATGTAGAGGATGTTTAATACTGGAAGAATTTTCTGGTGAGAAGGAGAGAAAAAGGTATCAAAGGTGGAGAAGGCTGTGAATTTAAAAGAAGCAATACAGTTTTATGGAGAAATTAAGAAGTTGAGAAGATGAAGGTGAATGGCAGAAAACACAGATATGGAAAATCTGTCTGTAGAAAATATCTATAAAAAAAGAGTGGTAAGAGGTGCCTGCTGAAATCTGGTTATTCTTTTGAACCTGCAAACCATCCTGAAAAACTTGCTATCAGAGTCTAAACTAAACTAAATAAGTTTTAAAACAAGGGCTTTAGTGTTTTACATTACTAAATTTGTATATATAGGTTTCACTTTTGATGTTTATCCATACATAGTATATCCTTTTGAAAGTGGGCAAGTTATATGCAATGTTTACTATGAGGAAAACAGTTTCCTGTTATTCCACACTGTCTTAGAACCAATTTTCTGAGGAAAATCCTCCTCTGTTTCTTTCTAATACTTTAAAATGTAATTATATTTAGTGTGTTGCACTCTTAAGCATTTACAGCCATATGTATTTTCTTCTCCAAAGGTTAGAATTTGGAAAAAAATATCCACTTCTGTAACTGGTAGATGAGAGAACCAAATGTTGCAGTTATGAGTGAGACAGTTCAAGAGAGATAACATTTCAAATAGCGTTTGCAGCAAGTGCAAAACTAGATACACCTTTAAAAGGATTAGTTCACTCCTTACTAGGATTTTTCCTGCAGTAGAAAACCATTTTCTGTAATTATGCTTTGGCATGTGTAATAAATTTTGTTTTAATCATGCTCATTATTCCTAAAATTAGAAACTAGTAAATTTTTTATAATCAAGAAATCAGTATAATACTGTATTTCAATATGAAGTTAATTCAGTGACCTAGTGCCTAAAAATTTTAAAGTCATTTAGTTGTTTAGGTTCATTCATGGGAAAAAAAAAAAAAAAAGAAAAAAAAAAAAGTCTTGCTTCATGAAATTTTTTGTTGCTGTTGAATTCTGAATTGAAAGTTTGAAATATTACATTTTTCTCTTGATTGCTTTAATATTACTTATAACATCTGAAATTGTCTTGGAATGACACACTGTCTTTAACAAGATAGCCTGTCTTTAATGGGTCATCACAATACGAAGGTAGAAGCAAAAATAAATCTTGGACATTGCATGCCACTTCAAATCACAACCTAATGCCAGCATAGCAAGGAATACCCCAAAATACTTGGGGAGGGAAAAAACATTGACTTGAATCAAACCAAACACAAAAATTTTCTGTTTGCAAAGGTGTATGTTGTGCATTCCTCTATTTTTTTTTCTGTTTAATTACCATTTTTGTACTACTTAATTATATTTGTTGATGGGAATAGAAAAATATATAATAGTACCTGCTTCTCTCTAGTGAATAAATGAGCCCAGTCATCTTTCATTTCTACTTTAGTGAATGCAGGAAAAGGTGGAAAATCATCCCAATCTCAGAGCATAATTCTTCAAGGTCCAACTATGCTAGACATGAAATTATTTCAGGGTATTTATTTAATTACACAGAAGATATGTCGCTTCCAGGAAATGTACATTAAAAAAAACCCAAACCAAACCAAACCAAACCAAAACAAAAAAACTAAAACCTGTAACGCTAACCCACAGATAATATAAATAATATTGTAAAAAATCAGATTCAATAATTTAAAAGTTTCTGTATTACATTCAGATCTATTAATGAAAACTTTAATATTTTTTGCTCATGATTACATACAAATTAGCCAAATATGTATTGGATGTAACAATTTCATTTTGGTCTTTATATTATCAGTTTTTCAATCACCACATTTTTTCTAACAACAAAGCTTTAAGTATTACAGTGTTTGTAAGGTGATTGGTTGTTTTTGTAGTTTAAGCTGATGCTATTCAATCAATACAATCTAGTAATGTATTTAAATTGCATTCTATCAATTTTTGTCATGAGGACCCCGAAAATCAGATAATTGATGGTTATCACAAGATTTTTTTAAGAAATACTTAATGAATGAGTTTCTTATCTATTTCAATTCTGATAGCACATCTCTGTGAGAAAATTAACTTCAAGAGGACAACTTAGTTTCCAGTAGATCCGAGCACAGATGTGCTGAATTGGATGAGGCACTGACCTCTCAAAGACAAATAAGACAATTTTCATCAAGGCCAATGTTATTAGTGCATACATTGCTGGATGACAAGGTGTTAGAGATTAGCTGTGCTGTGTAACTTTTTATTAATATTTCATTATGACATTAATGTTATATTTATTTATTTATAAAATATTGGGTTATCATATTTTATTTATTAATAGTTATTTGTGGAAGTAGCTTATTTCTCCCAAATTATATATAAATAATAAATGTTCAAATAATAGATTTTATAGGTGTTTGCTTGCCAATAGGTAAAGAAATTAATTGTTTCAGGTTACATAACAATAAATAATTAAACCATTCCCATATCTCCCTTCCCCAAATAAACTATATTTTTTGATGTTTATTACTCTCATTAGCAATAGCCTAGATCCAAACAAAATGCAGTTGGAGGCAGTCATAGGGGATTATTTTAAACAAGTGAAAACACAAAATTTTTCTATTAATTTAATTTCGCTAGAACTATTCAGCTAAATCTATCTGAAATAAAAAAGAATTTGCTTTCTCCTCAAGTGATTTTTTTTGAAGAGAAGAGAGAGAAATTAGTGTTTCTACTAAATTTTCATATATAGAGTAATACAGAGTTCATGTTCTATCATGTTAGGTTAGATATAGCAAATTATAACTGTGTCTCACATTGGCTAATCATATTCTACATGATTGTCCCTATTTTTCAGAAACTATTTCATTTCTGCTATAGCATTAGAAAATATAGCCTATGCTACAATATTTTTCTAGAGGTCTAAGAGGGTAATCAGGAATTGCCTGTGGAATTATGTAACAAATAACATCAGATATTTCCAAGTTATGACTGTTCTGTAATAAATTGTCTTGAATTCTTGTAAATGAATGCTCTGATACAATATGTAGGAGCGTTGAAGGATGTCTTCTTCAAGACAGCAAATAAGAGTGGAGAACAAGATGTGTAAATCTTAATTATCTTGTCATTATCTGTGTCTGGAGGGGTGAAATAAACATCCTCCCCACAAGCCTTTTTGTTATTAAAGAGTTACTTCAAATTTATGCTTTTTCTTTGAATGTTCACTGTTATTATTGAAGAAATAATAATATTCTTAGAACTTACATTAATACAAAGAGGGGGTTTTTTTAAATTAAAAGGAGTCATACATTATGAATAATTCTATGAGAGGCATCATATTGAATTAACTGCGGCCTTGAATGAAACATTAGTATATCTTCACCTTTTACACAGAGAGACTACACCAAATTATACTGTCCTACACAGACACTCAGCTACATAGGAATTCAAGAACCTTGGCACTTTGCATCTCCTTTCCCATAGGGTCCACCAGGATATCCTTTAGTCCCACGTTTTTTGATGTAGTGACCATGCTGAACCCTGGTGGTTGGTGTTTCTCCTCATCACTCAGAATTTGTGCAAGAAATTACTATGTAACCATCCAAAAAGGATACTTCCCCCCCCTCTCATTTTAAGAAGGATCTAGCGAAGTTATGCAATTTAAAAAATGCAGACATAAAAACTACTCAAAACCAGTCAAATATAAGAACACAGGTGGAGATAATGCCAGTATATGAAACACATGAAAAACTGAACTAAAAATTTCAAGGAACACTGCGAATTACATGAGTTTTATTTTTCAGTAAATAAGTGAAGTGTTGTCTGAGATTTAGAAGTATGACTTTGAGTATTGATCTGTATTTGTAGTCAAAATTGCTTCTTATCAAATAGATATTTGCTCAGGCAGATGAGAATGTTAAACACAGCTTGTTCTGACATTGCCATATTTTTCCCTTTTCTTACTGTTAGGTATAGAAAGTGTGGTTTCTTAACTACTTTTAATGCTGTGACATGACAAAGCCTGTCCACACATTCTTTCTTCTGAGATTAAACTGAAGGCTAATGAAAGAAATTCTACTGATTCGTACTTAAAATACTGTTGCTCCCTGGACCTAGTACTGTGCAACAGACTGATAAATCAGGTAGATAAAAGATTAATATTGCACAAAGCTTAGAGACAGAAACTAAGGAAAATATTCAAACTCTGACTAAGAAAAGCGAAAAAAACTGTCATTGATTAGCTAGCTAAAACTGGGAAACATTAGACTTGGTTATCAAAGGTAATGATGATTTTCCCCACTACTACACACTATGTATTGAGAACAAATGTTTGTTTGTTTTAAAAAAAAAAAAAAGTATTGGTTTACACAAAGCATGGGACATGAAGTGGGACCTAATTCATTTTATCTTTTATCTTATCATCTATGTTCTACAGGGTATAACAATAAATTATCATCACAAAGTCTTTTACAATTATAGTCTTTGAATCTGTATCACTATTTTTCCTTCTGGCAACAGGCATTTGTTGGATAGCAGGTGGTATGACATACAAACAAGATTTTACAAAACAGGTTATTAGCACTGACATGCAGATTAATATCTAGATGGGTTGAGAGTTTGTAATTGCTAAAGTGTGGCTAATAAGAATTGCTGAGGAAGAAGTTGCAGTTTTATAATAGAACTGTGATTGTGACTGTACTAAGGATTAAATATTTAAAGGAATATTCTCCCTACAACATTAAAAAATGGTAAAAATACAGTCATGTGTTCTGCAATCTTCACATATTTGTTTCCCTCTCACATTTCCAGGCTGTCTTTTTCCATTATGACCAACAGTAGACTCAGAATTCCTTTCTTTGATGGTGAGGTTCAGAGGTGAAAGCTTAGTTTGTGGATGGTTTAATAAGACATGTCACTTCACCAGTGTTTAACTCAGAGCCAACTGAGAATTCCTTTAGGGATTTGGTTTTTGCACTAGCCTCTTTGTTGGTTAGGATTATTCAATACATAAGTAAATACGGCATAGTTAGTAATTAAATTGATCTACAGAAGTGGATTCACCCTGAAGTGACATTGTTTAAGTTTCATTTTGAGATCAATGGTATCAGTCATCTATATAATACAATACAGCAAGTGTAATAAGTGAGATGTTACCTTCTTAGCATTTTGTAGAAATGCATTCATAAAGGATAATTCCTCCTTTAATATTCCAGCTTTTTAAACATCACAAATACACAAAAACTCCAAGAGTGTTTGCAAGAATTCAGAAATCCTTTGATCTGTAATTAGCTTCTTAGGTAGTATCACCAAAAGTTTTACATGGATCACACCATCTGTTCTATTCTACTTTTCCTTTTTACTGTTTCTTTTTACCTTTTATGAGTACATATCCAACTGGAAGACATGATAAAAGTTGAGTGTTCTTCAAAAGTTGGGTGTTCCATGACTGGTCCTCACTTGGTTCTCTTCACAAAAGATGGACAGAATGAACAACTGTCCATCCTGTAGGATTCCACCTTACTTTTTCTGTACCTTGCATATGACACTGAGTAGAAATGGTGCATTCATTTTTCAAAAGTCGAAAGTAGGATATACCTCTCTAGTCAATGGCACTTCTGAAACATCATTCGCTTTCTTGCTTTTCAAGGCACTATCTAAGATGGAATTAATTACACTCTTGATTTGTTAGTAATTGTTTTGGGAATAGATATGTCACCTTCTAGAGGCAACTATCACAGCAGATTCATCATGGAAAAGACCTAGGAGTTGGAATCATTGCCTTTATTTCAGTTTGCAGTATCACCTGATATTTTCTAGGGTATTATGACTGAGATTCAATTGCCACTTGAGAAGAATGTGACTTTTTCACAATTTTATATCTGCTGGTCTCCTCTGGGTATCTGCTACACTGCAGCCATTCTAATGATATTAGATGTATATGTCTAGGTACAGGAACAGAGCCCTAAACCACTACTGTAGGTTAGATACTTAATTCTCAGTTAAAATCAGGTGAAATTAATTAATTTTATGAATGTGAATAAGCCTCAGATTTTAACACACACATGCAATTGTCTGCATGCCAGCATCCATATGAAGAATAAGCATCCAAGATGTCGCTGTAGTCAGTGAATATGTAGTCAGCACAGAAATCTGAAATAGTCACACTGGGCTCAGTTTCTTTGCTTAAACATGGCATCCTGGGCTAATCAGGATGTCATAGAGATTCTCTCACAGACTGAAGCTGCTCCTCTAAAACCTCAAAACTTTCTGTAGGTCCTATGTCATATCTCTAGCCCAATGTAGATGTCTCAGACAACCTACAGAAACTCAAATGGCATTTTATCTCTCTGTGTAAGCAACTGAATATATGCTCCAGTAGCTGTTAAATTGTTAGAAGACAATTCCATGTATGTGTCTATAAATCTGATTCTGAATTGTATATATGGTTTTTGTAGTGTAAACCTGCCATAAATTCACTTATTTTTTTCTGGTTACTTATCTGGTCACTTTATAAGCTGGAATACAGCTTTCTATTACTTCACTGACACTCTCATTTCTGAAAGGCAATAAATAAACTTCCAAATAAAGACTCTGAGCATGCCTATCTCTAACCTTTGCCTTTCTAATGTCCTGGTTTTGGTTAAAACAAGACCAGTTCTCTTTAAGTGAATTTTTCTTTCAGCTAAGTTCTTCTAAGTAACTGCACTTTTCTGAATTTGGCTGCATGTTTTTTTCAGGCACTATTCACTCCAGAGCTGATAACGGCAGCAATGGTACACAGAAGAGGCTTAGGTTTAGACTTATTGCTATGGCAGGCAAGATTACTGATAAATTTTGCACATCCCATAAGTAAGAGGGGCATATTTGCAACGAGGGGCAGACAGCACAGGTAACTAAAATTAGCCAAGTATTCCATCCCATACACATCATACACCCTATAAAAGTGGGAGATCACAAGAGTCTCGCTCTCTTCCATCATGGCCAACATCTGAAGACAACCCTGCCAGTTCTGTTTGTGATCCTAGGCCTGGTTCCAGACCCTGCACCCCTGAATCCAGTTCCAGTTTACTGCAGAGTCCAGCCCAAAACTTCCAGGTGTCTGCCCTGCAGCCGCTGGGGCTACACCAGCTCCACCGCAGGCAACACTGCACTACCCCCAGAAATTCAAGAGTGGTTTTGTATATTTTGTATTATTTTCTCTGTTTATTAGTAGCATTAGTAAAGCATTTTTAACTTTCCAGTTTGTAAGTCTCTCTCCCTTTTCCTCCTTTTCCTTTCCTTAGTGGGAAGGGTGGGGGTTTAACAGAGAGCATCTGCCATGGTTTATTTTCACCCTGTAGCAAACAGTGATACTAATTACCAGTTTTCTCTGTCTGATAAGGCTGAGAATAGAACTGAGTCGGAATTAAGGATCATATCTCACAAAATACTGTAAAATACTATAATAACATTTTTTATCAGAGTCGGAAAGGACTATATTAAAGACAATGTTCTTATCAGAAGGAAAACTTGCGAAGCTGTGGAGTATAAGACTTTTGGATTATAAAACAAGAATAAATTAATCTATTTATTCATAAGGTAAGGACAATAATTTTATGCTTTATAAAAATATTCTACTAAGAAAAGTAAAGATATATTAAATAGTTATATGCACAAGACATCTTCCTTTTTGCCAGTGGATCCCTTTTTCTGTGTATAGAAGTAATCTGACCAGTTTTTTAGAATCAAATATTAGTAAGTGTAATAGTTTTTCCTGCTATCCAGTTTTGTCATCTCATCTTGTTTTGCTTTGTGCTGTCTCTCCACTGAAATTTTAAAAACTACTGGGCCAGGAATGGCTATTTGTGACACTTGGTTTGAGGAAAAAAAAATTACCTAATTAATTTGTTCAAAAACTTTGAAGGGAAGGAGAAGCAGGAGAATTATATTCTCATGTGTTTAAGAACAGCAAAGCTTCTGAGTTTATCTATATTTAAAAATAAGCATTTTTGAAAGGCTAGAAGCTATGATGGATCAAAACATTTCATTATTGAGAAGGAGATTTAACTCTTTTTCCCAATTAGCTTAGAAAGAGAAATGCTATATCTTATTGATCAAAAATGCATGAGCGATACATAGCTTTCTCCACAGAGGAACCAAAGACTGTCTTAGTAGACTAAGACAAGATTTAGCTCCAAACACCACATATCAGATGCCTACAAATAAATATGCACATCTATATAGGCATGAGTTGGATATCAGACTTCAGTCTAGTTGTTACAGTTAAGACAGTCTATAGTGATTTACCTGAGCAGACATAAAAGAGTCAATTACTTCAACATAAGTTCCTGCTGCCACTTGATTATCCAACACATCTTTATGCTACAACACATATGTCACTGGACTTAGAGGAGGCTGTCATATGGAGTAGCAACTGCAAGTCAGGCGTGGTACCCTATAGTACCTAGAACTCCATTAATGGTTTGATTTGTTTATAGATAAGGAAGAAGTGTCATTTAAGATGCTCTAGAGTAGTCTGCCTGATTTCTGGCTGTCAACTACAGAAGATCTTCAGTGTTAAAGATCTCACCCTCACATGGATGCTGTGAATACTTCTCAAAACTACATATGGATAAAATAACCTGTCAGATTTTATGACCTCAGTGTAATTTCAGACCACCTGAGTTGCCCAAGTTCCCCCCCTAGGCTTGACAGATATGCCACATCAAGTGGAGGCCCATGATCTGAACCAAGAGCTGTTTGCCAGATGGATTACCATAAGGCATCACAACCAGAATTAGATCTATATGCTCAGGTAGTGATATATACCTTCAGCATCTACTTTAGTGTCAGCTGAATCACTTTCTAGGCTCTACTAACTTGATCTCCTCTGAGTGTAATGAGAGTTATTAAGGTGTTACAAACACCTCCCAATAGTCAACCATAATCTCTTTTCCCTTGGAACTGAATCACGTCTAATATAATAAATACTTCATAATTTGTAATAATATACTTCAATTACATGCTATTTATATGTTGTCTTCTTGCATTTAGTAGGAGTGTTGTTGAAGCAAATAAACAAAAAACCTCTCAACCAATCAATTAAAAAAAACTAACCAATTAACCAACCAATTAACCAACCAATCAACCAACCAATTAAAAAAAGATGCTGGAGGTAAGAGACAATGTCTGGAGAAATGAAGACTTTCCCTTAATTGAGTAGGATCAGGTTAGAGACCATTTAGGTAAACTGGACACCCACAAATCCATGGGTCCTGATAGGATGCACACATGAGTGCTGAGGGACCTGGCAGATG
The DNA here is from genome assembly GCF_036013445.1 of Caloenas nicobarica. NCBI lineage: Eukaryota > Metazoa > Chordata > Aves > Columbiformes > Columbidae > Caloenas > Caloenas nicobarica. The sequence continues at coordinate 167,919,034 of NC_088245.1, forward strand.
CCATTGCTAAGCCACTCTTCATCATCTTTGAAAGGTCATGGAGAAAAGGAGAGGTGCCTGAGGACTGGAGGAAGTCCAATGTCACTCCAGTCTTCAAAAAGGGAAAGAAGCAGTACCCAGGAAACTACAGGCCAGTCAGCCTCACCTCCTTCCCTGGAAAGCTCATTCTGGATGTCATCTCTAAGCATGTGGAGGAAGAGAAGGTTTTATCAGTAGTAGTTAACATGGATTCACCAAGGGGAGATCATGCTTGACCAATCTGATAGACTTTTGTGATGGCATGACTGTCTGGGTAGATTAGGGGAGAGCAATGGTTGTTGTCTACCTTGACTTCAGCAAGGCTTTTGACACTGTCTCCCATAACATTGCATAGGTAAGCTCAGGAAGTGTGGGTTAGATGAGTGGACAGTGAGATGGATTGAGAACTAGATGAATGGCAGAGCTGAGAGGGTTGTGATCACTGACACAGTCTGGTTGGAGGCCTGTAGTTAGTGCGAGTTCCTCAGGGTCAGTACTCATTCCATTCAGCAAGACCTGGACAGGCTGGAGAGTTGAGCAGAGAGGAACATAATGAAGTTCAACAAAGGCAAATATAGGTTCCTGCACCTGGGGAGGAATAACCCCATGCACCAGTATAGGTTAGGTGTTGACCTGCTGGAAAGCAGCTCTGTGGAGAAGGATCTGAGAGTCCTGGTGGACAAGAAGTTAACCATGAGCCAGCAATGTGCCCTTGTGGCCAGGAAGGTCAATGGTATCCTGGGATGCATTAAGAAGAGTATGACCAGAAGGTCAAGGGCGGTTATCCTCCCCTCTGCTCTGCCCTGGTGTGGCTGCATCTGGGGTATTGTGTCCAGTTTTGAGCTTCCCAATTCAAGAAAGACAAGGAACTACTGGAGGGAATGCAGTGGAGGTCTACAAAGACGATTAGGGGACTGGAGCATCTTTCTTATGAAGAAAGGCTGAGAGAACTGGGTCTATATAGCATGGAGAAGACTGAGAGGGGATCTTATCAGTGCTTATGGATATCTTAAGGGCAGGTGTCAAGAGAATGGCACCAGACTCTTTAATGCTGCCCCAATGAAAGGGCAATAGGCACAAACTGAAACGTGGGATGTTCCATCTGAATATGATGAGAAACTTCTTTACTTTGAGAGTAAAGGTGCAGTGGAACAGGTTCCCCAGAGAAGTTGTCGAGTCTCCATCTCTGGATGGCATCCAGGTCCCTCTGGATGGCATCCTGTCCCTCAGGCATGTCAACCGCAACACTCAGCTTGGTGTCATCCACAAACTTGCTGATCGTGTCCTCGATCCCACTGTCTACGTCATTGATGAAGATACTAAACAGTACTGGTCCCAATATGGACCCCTGAGGGACACCACTTGTCACCAGTGTCCATCCAGACATTGAACCATTAACCACTGGTTTCTGGATGTGACCATCCAGACAGTTCCTCATCCACTGAACAGTGTTCTGGAACAACCTACCAAACACATCAGTGTTTTAAAAAATACATAATTTTAAAATAAATTTCAACAAACAAGATATGATTTCCTGAGATTCTGAAGGACGATGCTTATACCCAGGAGATCTTGACCTTTAGATGAAAATAAAAAAATTGTCTGATAAAAAACAAATAATGCAAGGCTAGTAGGGTAAACAGTGAACTGATTTTGAGCAAACCTAGAGTATTTTAAAAAAGCACATTTTTAGTACCCTCTGGAAAGAAACTTCTGTCATTTTTGTATTCTCTTATGATCCTCCTTTTGTCTTGAAATAGGACTTCTGGCATTTTTTTCTTTTCAGGGAAATCCCCATAGTCCCCAGTTAAATTTCTATTCTCTCATTGTTGCAGTTCAAATACTAAAAAAGTTTTCTTAATTATCAGTTTCAGCCTCGTGAAGTAACAATTACAAACAAATCAGATGGGACATATATAGACTAAATAAATACACCTTTAAGGTACCCATTATCTTAATTATTTAATATATTTTGGGTTTTTGTTAGTTTATTCTGTGCCCTGTACCTAATTAAAGTTATATATTATTGAAAGAAAAACATATGGGATTCTACTCAGACAATAAGCTTTTTTTAAGAAGATTTAGGGTAAACATGAGTGTGAGCATTGATTTTAGTGGAACTACAGAACTTAAAATAAAGTGGATTTAAATTGCACAGATTCTTATAGGTCACTGTACTGGGTTACAATATTCTGATCTGCCTTTTCACAACCATGTGTATATGTACGTGTATAAAGACACAGATATCAGCGAATTAGAGACAGCTGTGATGAGAGTGTCTAGAAGAGTGACTTTCATAACGTCTCATAAACCTATGTCTTCTACCTGCTTGCAGTTCTTTGGGATTGCCTAATTCCTTTTTCTTCTGTAATTTGGGTGCTCCTGCATGCAACTAAATGTCTTTCTTTGCCCCTTTGGTAGTCACATTGTTCATACCCATGTGGAAAAGTCTTATATTGTAACTGGCCATGCCATCACAGCTTTATGAAATACTGGGTTTTTTACACAGTTTTAGTACACTTACATTTGAGTTCAAGGAAAACCAAGAATAATTATATCCTACATTATTCATTTATAATTTATAGGTGTCAAATGCCTCTGTGACAATAGTATTGGTAGAAATTGATTGCAAGACTAATATGGTAACCTAGGTATCTTAGATTATCTTGTGCTTTTTCTTTCGTATATTTAGGTAATTATTTTACTGTGATATTTGTTAGCCGAGCTGTTAGAAAGAGTAAGTGTTCTACTTAGTTACTTTGAAACCATTCCCTTTTATTTGTTTCTTATCTTCTCTGATACATTTTGCTTCTCACTCCATTCTATACCCTTGTGTTATCACATTATTCACTTTTTTTAAACTATTTTTTTCTGTGTATAAAGACTGAAACTGTATTTCCTTTAACATGTTAAACAGACTACTAATTTTCTGTGATTTAGAAAGAAAGCTATATGAAAAAAGACTTGTTTACTAGAGAGACAGCTACAGCTTTTGTGTTGCTTAGATATGTCATAATACAATGAAGAAGAAAAACTACGACATCAGTGAACAGTTAGACATGATCCAGAATTGCTGTACGATTGTTTCTGTTTCTTGCTTTCTCTAAATTCCTATAATTCAGACCACCAAACCCCCATCCCAACATTCAAGAGAGATATTAATGTAGAATAGCATTTATGACTCTGCAGATTTCTTTTTTTATTTTTGCAGAATAACATATTACTGGTAGCATATACGTCGGACAGCTTAAAAGCTGAATAATTTCATAAAGGCTTTACCACCCAACTTCTCTTTTCAATACCAAAAGAGATGTCTATTAAAGAATTTTTGAAAGACTTGATGAAAATGTCTGAAAAAGATATTACTTGATGTCAGAAGTAAATATTCATTATTTTTTACTTCAGTTTCTGCTGATGGCATGAAATTTGCTATAACAGCTTTGCAAAATAATAAAAACCCACAACAAACAAAAAACAAAAAGACAAAACCAAACAAACAAAAAAGGTGGAAACCAGAAAAGCAACATTACCTCATCTATTCAACTTTTCCAGTGGGTTCTTGGATCAGGAACTAGAACAACACTTATGTTACTCTCTCACTGGAGCTGCCTTCTTTAGATGTGGGATACTTCCTATGGCATAGGTGGAGCTAGGCTGTAAGTAATACAGGAAGATATTCTCCACATTTCCCCTTTGGTAAAGCAATTTGTGATAAGAAAACGGTGTATAACTAAGATATTTTTAACTTATGACGAAGAAATCAGTGGTAACTCAGTAACTTTTAAACTTTTCTCTTTCCAACATTGACAGAGGTTAGTCTTAGATTTAATGATGATAAGATAATATTTCTGAAAAGTTTAAACAAAGTAAACTCTGCAAGATTAATGAGTTCTGAATGGGTAAAACATTTTCTAATAGATTATGCAGAATGCAATTCAGAAAGAGAAAGAAAGCAATATATGATGCTGAGTGAAAGAGATTTCTTAATTTACACTGTAAATACATAGCATGGCAGTGTAGAATATGCTTACTTTTTCCTGAGTAAGTTGTCTCACTTTACAGTGTAATCTGTAGTGTACTTTTATGATTTGTCTTGACATGAATTGATGTTCTTTTTAAATGTACCTACATAGAGATAGCTTTTTTTTTTTTTTTCCCAAATGAATAAGCAAAGAATCCGTCTCATTCCCACATAAAAGATGATAGTGTGATAGTAAAAGGATGGATTCTGTCAGACTCTTAGCTACAGGTTAATAAGTGAAAATCAAAACTTAATCACCTCAATGTCATAAAATAAATTAAACAAGTAAAGAATCAGATTTGTACTTGCTTTATTTGGCTAAGAAACTATTGATATAATTAATCTGTGAAAATTAGTAAATTTCACTCTACTGAACATACTATCAGAAATTAATGAAAAATGGTGAAGTTGCGTATTTTTAGATGTCCTATTGTAGACAGTATTTTGAAGAATAAAAAAGAATGTTGGGACTTTACATTTCCTAATCCTTCTTATTTACATTGTTAAGTAAAAGGTGGGCAGGAAGCATCCACCATCACTCAAAATAAAAGACATTTGATAAAAAGAAGGGTCACAAATTGCATCTGAATTTAGCCATAAAAATTATTGCCGTGTGATTTATATACAACAAAACATACAATTGAATGAGTAGTGAATTGAGAAGCAGAATTTGAATGTTGAAGACCTGAAAGCTGTAAGTAAATGTATTCAAATTATTCAGTGACTGTTCAAAATTAAAATCTATGATCACAGGCAATTCTGGTCTGTTAGCTAAACGGAACACTTGAACATTAATAATTATTATTAGTTGTAGTGAATAGTTTCACCATTTTTGACAATAAACCAGAAATAAACATGGATTTATTTGAAACATATGAAAAATTAAAACATATTTTAACACTTCTAGGGTGTACCACTGTGTTTGTATAAAATAAAGGTGGTTTCTAAAGTCAAGAGCTCATGAAGCAGGTTTTGGTTTTGTTTCGTTGGTTGGTTGGTTTGTTTTTTTTTTTTAATATTAATAAACTTTTAAATGAAAAAAAAAAAAGTTGATTTAAAGTGTAAAAGTACACAAATTATACTACAAAATCTCCAGACAAGTACTTCAGTACTATAGAGATCAGTATGCTAATCCTTGAGAAATCTAATTTTGCAGTAAAACCAGCCATTTCCTTCAGTAAAAATGGTTGTTTTGTCTCCCTTTAGACTGAGTTTAAGAAGAATCAGAATTTTAAAAGCCCACACAAACAAAAAAACAAAAAAGTACCCTAAACCAATGCAGTTCTACTAACTAAACCTATATTTAGAAGTTTTCTTCCAGTTACTACTTTGCTTAATAGGGTATCTTAAAAAACCATACATGGATGCTATACAATCTAAGAAACATCATCCTGTTCCTCTAACTGTGCTGAAAACTGAACAATGAATCAAATGTCATTATACATATCCTGGAAAATGTCTTATATTTAGAACCACATACAAGTTACATTTTCTTTGACTTTCTCAGCATGACAAGGCTTTGCCTTATAACTCAATCACAACTACAACACAATAAAACAAAAAAAAGATTAAGAGAAGAGAAGAGAAGAGGAGAAGAGAAGAGAAGAGAAGAGAAGAGAAGAGAAGAGAAGAGAAGAGAAGAGAAGAGAAGAGAAGAGAAGGGAAGAGAAAAGAGAAGAGAAGAGAAGAGAAGAGAAGAGAAGAGAAGAGAAGAGAAGAGAAGAGAAGAGAAGAATAAATGGAATATGAAAGAAATCCTTAAATGTAAGAGTGGCATGTACGTCCTGAAAAATGATAAAATATCCATGATTTATGTTTTCCAGGGACTGTCTGCCACTAAGCAGAAAAACCAAAATCCCTCCCTACTTGAATCACAGTGGATCTTAGTTTCCAACCTATCATACAGGGATGCTTTTAAATGCCTGGAAGCAAATATTTTCATGGTTGAAAAGTTTTCTTGACGATAACTGATTTTAAAGTGTTAATCTTAGATATTTTCAATTTCCTTAAGTTTCACAACCCTGTGAAGAGGAGGTAAATGGAATTTTCTTTGATAGCTAACAAACTAAGAGATATGTCTATTAGTTTCAGCAAAGCCCTATGGAACCCAAACAAATATGTGAACTGCTTAGAAGACAATCTGTTATTTAGCTTAAAGTTCATACTGATCCAATAAAATCAATGCACGTCAAAAATCTGAAATCTTGCTTGAGGCAGAACATTGTTGTTTGGTTGGTTTTTAATGTATTTACTAAAAGAGTAGTTATCCAGGGACAGAATATCTAATTAATTTCAATTTTAATCCTATAGTAGATCATGAAAATAATTACGTGAAAAATAAATTTTAATTAATAGGTGATGCTTTCCAGCTTCCTCATATCACTCATACTGAAGTTCTGGGGATGTAGTCACCTTATTTGGAAGGCCTTTTTTCCTTGATGTTATGCTGTATCTTTCATGTAGCAGTTCGTTTAGCTGTTTTGTGATTGCTCTCGTCTTAAAACGAAAGGGGGAGGCATGATGTATTCTCTAAAATTGAGAAATACAGCAGAAAAGGAAGAAAATACATGGTTCTATTCAGCCCAAGACAACTGAAAAGACAAACTAATAATCTTAACCGATTTCCATCATTTCATATATGTCAGTTCAGAGCTGAACCAGGGCAGAAGTGCAGCTTGATTATTCTAGCTTGTCTCCAAGTGGCAACTTGCAAAGCACCAGTAATTGAATCTCAGATAGTTACATTAAATATCCCATAATGTCACATTAAAGTGGTCATCTGTGATGACACACTTGTGGGGTCTTTGACTACCAACCAACTATTGCCTGGATTTACAGTTTCACACTGAAATACAACTTGGAATTAAAATACCTTATTATATATGTGACCCTTCCAAATCAGTTTCTTTCTTCTCTAAAACTTGTATAAATAATAACAATAAGATTAATAAAAATAATAAATTTAAAAACCTGTGTATATATGTGTGTGTTTCTTTTTTAGATATATCAGCTGCAGCTGAGAACCTCATCTAGACACAAGTATGATCAAGGGTATTATCTACTTTGAAACTGTAGGCATAAAAGAAAACAACACAAAATAAGTCTTACTAGCATGAAAATTTCCATTAATTAAATTAATATTTCAAGTCTAACAATAAGCATACAGTTTCTAGCAGACATTCTGATGAGTTTTTCAGTGACATCATAAAATATTGCATTGATTTCACATAGCAAGGTTTTGGGAGGGGACATAACCCACGCTGGAGCAGTCCTTGAACGACTGCAGCCCATTAGAAGGATCCACACTTGAGATATTTATGAAGGACTGTTTCTTGTGGGAGGGACCCCATGCTGGAGCAGGGGAAGAGAGCGAATAGGAAGGAGCAGCAGAGACAAAGTGTTATGAACTAACTACAACCGCCATTCCCCATTCCCCTACACTGAACAGGGGATGTACAAGAGTTGGGAGTGAAGTTGAGCCTGGGAAGAAGAAAGTGGTGGGTGGAAGGTGTTTTTTAGATTTCTTCTTGCTTCTTATTATACTGCTCTATGTAATTGGCAATAAATTAAACTAATTTCCCCACGTCAAATCTGTTTTGCCTGGCATGGTAATTGGGTAAGTGATCTTCCTGTCTTTATCTCGACCCATGAGATTTTCAACATATTTTCTCCCCTTGTCCTGTTGAGGAGATTAAGTGATAGAGTGACTTGGTGGGCACCTGGTGGCCAGCAAAGGTCAATCCATCACAGATATGAATAAATTATTTTATTAACAATTGTTTTGTATAAATACAGAATTTGGATATATCTTTTGCATAGCAGTACTCAAAGAAATGTTCACTGAAATTAACAATCCTGTCCTCTTGGCTTGACAGTTTCTCTCAGAAGGTGTTAGAAGTTGGGAGGTTGAAAGATAAATAACTATTCATTTAACTTAACATTTGCTCTTTTTTTCTGCACACATAATATCTATACTCTTTCACAGTTTCCTTAATGCTTGTTTTAATTCATATAATATTTGCTAGCATTTATTACATAATCATTTGTTAGACTGTTAGAATGAAAACTTCATCGGTGTGTTTAAGCTTCAGAGAAAGATGTATGTTTGTAACTTGTACACATTTATGCTTGAAAGTCAAAGCACACAAGAACAAAAAATGCCTATTAAAATAAAAAAAATAGTGTTGTTATATTCATCTTCAAGATTGCAGGTGTGAATAATACCATACATATAACGGAATGTGATTTCTGAGCAGCATAGAAGGACCTAAAGCTACTTGCTATAAAAAAGAGAGGCACAATAGAAGATAGGCAGTAACAAAGTGGTTTCATTTTGGAAATACTCTGTTCTTCTTGCTATATTCCCCACCTGACAGAGACTAAATTGTGCAGTAAGTTAAAAACTCAACCTTAATTATAGAAGCCCCAGTGGCAGGTCTTTAAGAAAATGCTGACTGTATTTCTCAAAAGAAAAGGTTATGACTTGCAAAGAGACATGAGATCTGAAAGATATACCCGTACCTTAATAAAGACTCAGGAGGTCCAAGGAAAACAGACAAGACAAGGCATGCCAGGGGCCATCACAGGAAAGCTTTACTTTCAGGTGAACTTAGTCACTGCTGTTGGTAAAAGATGAGAAAAGATCAAACCGAGAAGCCAGTGGGAGCCCTCAGATTTAATAATTACATATTTTTCATTCAGTGTACACTATGTACCTTGCTGCCAATCTGAACTTTAAATTAAATCTGAATAAATCCAAAGATCTTTGGAACACAATATAGTGTTAATGGGTAAGCTAACTGTCCTAAAGTGATCCTTTACTAACACCTTTCAGCAATGCAATATGATAGAGAAGATTTCATTGTTGATGCACTGAAAACAATTTGTCCTTATATTTTAAGACGAGTAGACAATATATATTGCTTGGAACAGTAATTAAAGATTTCATTCTTTGAGGCTGCTTAGGCTAAATTATGAATAGACACATCTCCTCTAAGAAATTTAAAATACCTCTAGTGAGAAAGGAATATATGTATATATTATTATGGTTAAATTTCAATATTTGAGTTCAAAATAAAAAGATTTTGGAAAAAGAAAAAACAGAATGAGAAATTAATTTTAAAGTTTTTAATAGAGTGGTTGAAACTGATATTTTTGTTTAATAGTAAAGACCTCTTATCCAAACTGGCCTTGAAATACTTCCAGGGATGGGGAAGCCACAACTTCTCTGGGCAACCTGTTCCAGCGTCTCATCACCCTCATGGTGAAGAATTTCTTCCTTCTATCTAATCCAAATCTACCGTCTTTCAGTTTAAAGCCATTGCCCCTTGTCCTATCACCACATGCCCTTGTAAAAAGTCCCTCTACAGCTTTCTTGTAGGCCTTCTTTTGGTACAGAAAGGCTGCTATAAGATCTCCCCAGAGATCTCCAGGCTGAAAAACCCCAACTCTCTCACACTGTCTTCATAGAAGAGATACTCCAGCCCTATGATCACCTTTGTGGCCCTCCTCTGTACTCACTCTAGCAGGTGCATGTCCTTATTTTGTGGGTCCCAGAGCTGGATGCAGTATTCCAGGTGGGGTCTTGTGGGAGCAGAGTAGAGGGGAAGAATCATGTCGCTTGACCTGCTGGTCATACTTCTTTTGATACAGCCCAGGATGCAGTTGGGTTTTTGAGCTGCAAGTGGACATTGCTGGCTCATGTTGAGCCTCTCATCAACCAACACCTCCAAGTCCTTCTCCTCAGGACTGCTTTGAATCCATTCTCCACCCAGCCTGTATTTGTACTTGGGATTGTCCCATGTACAGTACTTTTTACTTGGCCTTGTTGAATGTTCACACAAGACCACCTCTCAAGGTCCCTCTGGATGGCATCCATTCCCCTCAGCATGTTAACAACTCCATACAGCTTGTTGTTGTCAAGCTTGCTGAGAGTGCATTCAGTTCTACTGACAATGTCACTGACAAAGATGTTAAACAGCGTCAGTCTCAATACTGACCCCTGAGGGACACCACTCGTCACTGGTCTCCACTTGGACTTTGAGCCGTTGACCACAACTCCCTGAGTGCGATCATCCAGCCAATTTCTTATCCATTGAGTGGTCTATCCATTGAATCCATGTCTCTCCAATTTAGAGACAAGAATGTCATGTGGGATAGTGTCAAATGCTTTGTACATGTCCAGGTAGTTATTAAACCATCAGTTATTAAACCTGACTGAACTCGGTCCTGGGCAAGCTGCTTTAGCTGATTCTGCCTGAGGAGTGGCCTTGGACTGGAGTTCCAGAAGTGCCTTCCAACCTTAATGATTATGTAATTTTGCAACTGAAAATCAAATTTGTAAACATTGCAACAAAATGTTTGAATAGTCAGATCATGATATATTGTTATTACGATTGGTAATGATCTGTTATTTCTTTGGGGGATGTGTGGTCATTCAGTTCTAAAAATGTTTTTCTTTTCAGTTTAAAAACTGTGAGAAGAATCTGATTCTCTCTGCTGCAATTATTTTTCTCTATATACAATTCATCTTGCAAATTAAAGGTGTGTCTAACTCCCTGGTGTTGCTTTGAAAATCTTGGAATACTTATTGGTATACTAATTGTTTTTTTTTTTTTCTTGTACTGCAGAACTAAACACTAATCACACATAGGATGAAAGAAAAAAAAAAAACAGCTCATTTGAACTACTCATAGGAAGAGTAGTAAAAATAGAAGCAGCAGTAGGAGTGAGAAATTGTGGCTAATTTCTGAAAACTGGGGAATGTAGAGAATTTTAGATTCCCCTAAGACAAAATGACAATGTAAATAGCAATATATTGGCTGTAATGTTTCTGTTTAGTGTGAGGAGAACAGAAGAAAACTGACAGTTTGAGGTGGAGGACGTCTTCTTGTGATCTGCTTGAGGACAGAAAAGCTCTACAGAGGGATCCAGACAGGCTGGATAGATGGGCTGAGGCCAATTATATGAAGTTCAACAAGGCCAAAAAGGGAAACCCAACTATTTTAAGTCTTTCAAAATCAGTTCTTTGTACTGAATTCTCTGTAGGTAAAGTTTTCCAGGGTGGTAAATAAATTTGAGAAGGAATAGATAAGGTCATAGTTATTTACGTATTTCTCAACAATTTCTGTGTATATATAAAGTTAACCTCCTTGCTGTTGAGAGTCAGCTATAACTGTTCACTGAAAAATATTTAACTTAGTATATGTTTTCCAAATTATATATTAGTAATGTCTGTAGAATTTTTTCTACAAATCGGCCTGTATGAGTTAAAATGCATTCAGGACATACCAGCCATGAATAGCTAAAGCTATTGCAATATCACCACTAGATCCTAATACATTTACAGTCACTTAAGTTAATTCTTCTATTAATGCTTCTTAATTTTCACATTTTAAAATTTTGATTATGCTCTTCTGAATAACATGGATCAACATACTGATTTTTTTTTTGAAAGGGAAATATCTTGCATAATTAAAACTTAATTTTCATACTAAGACTTCAGAAAGCCTTTATTATTACTTTCTGTAGGTAGTATGAGCTTTTACATAATTCATTTTTTTGTATCATCAAGCTCAAATTATTCTAGCTTCTTGTTTGAAGTTCTATCATGCTGTTTCCAATTGACTGAGGCTATCAACTGCAGCATATTCATGGTAATTCAGAAGTCACAAAACTTGTTTGTTGGAAATAAATTCATCATTTCGTTACAAGGTTTGAGTTCTGTTCTGGATGTGTCTTTACATAAAACTAACAGCTGGAAAATATATTAATACTGAATTTTAAAAGTATTAGGAGTTGGCACTTGTTTATCTCTCAGATGTGAAACTTCCAAGCTCCAGCTTCAGAGGAGTTCAAATACAATTTTGAATACTGAGTGAGGTGTCATTCTCTGCAAGATCAATAGTTAACTTGCTTGTGAAATCTTTCCAGTACTGTTTCTGTTGTGTCATTCTCTCCACCAGAAACCTATTATGCTGAAATTTAGGATTAATATTTGACTTCCTTATGATGAATGCTTTATTTCCCCACCTGCAAAGTTCTCAAAAGTTAGTTTTCAAACTTGCTTTTCAATTGCAATTCAAGTACTGAGAAGTAGGTACATCAGTCTATGCTATACTTGGCAATGTCCTATAATAGGAACTAAAAAGTTTTCTTCTCTTTTGTTTAGGCCAAGCAAATAATGCTATTGCATGTGTCTGAGGGAAAAAAAAAAAAAAAAGAGCTCTACCTGTTGTCACAATGTCAGTGATGTCTAAGCTGTTTACAGAGAACAGAGTATATTTCCTTTAGATTTCTGTTGCACTTGTCTGCATGCACTCCTTTAGCAGCTGCAGAGAAACAGTTTTGCACATGTGAAATTATCTTTAAATTCCTATTAGAGTCTTTTAGAATCTATTTTTTCTGTTACTTATTTGAGACCTTTTTAGATCACTGGAAATATGGCTCGGGCAAGTGTGTGTGACCTGGATCCTTTTCTTTGTTTTCAATTAGAGATTATCTCAAACAAAGCCAGAAGAAAAAGATGGCAAAAGAGTAAGGAAATTAGCACTCTTACTTGATATTATTTTTGTCTGTGATTTGTTTGTTTGTTTTTTCATTTTGTTTGTTTTTTAACCAGCTGCCTAATGAAAAGAGCTAGGTAAGCAGAAAATTGTATATGTACCAATCTTAAAGACCAATATGTACTTTCAGCATCATTAAGTGACAGCAAGATTAAACATCAGCTGTCAATAATAACAGACACCTGCATAGGTGAAGAGAACATAATACAGAAAATAGCAAAGTAGTCTTTGAAGTATTAGAGCTGGTCTGTGTATTCAAGAAAACTGCTGTGCACATGAAAATTAAGATTATTAGCCAATCTGTCTGTTAATGAATAGTTACAGGTTATTAAATCTACTCCTAGCAGTTTAACTTGTCTATGAAAATGTAAAGACATGAAACTTGCACAATCGATTTTAAACCAGTATAAAAATGTACATAAATTTTCATCATTTTACTAGAGCCTTTTTGAATGAAAGTTTAAATAATTTGGCTGTGTTAAGCAAGAAAAAAAGCTGTGTTTTTCACAAAGTCTTAGAGAGATAGAAGTACCTTCTTAAGGTAGTGCAGCTGCTTTTCCAGTACATAAATCAGATGAAGGATGTGGGAACTTCTCGTGGCATACCAAAAACCTGTGTAAGTCCTAATCATGGATTTCAGAGATGTAAAGTGTTAAGTTTCTATACTTTTTACTATGTACTTATTATTATACTGAAAATCCTATTTAATATATATTGTGATATAATTAGTTAAGCTTTCTTTTTTTTGTCATTGTTTTTGTTTGGTTTTTTAGTTAGTGATTTTTTTCTTGCTACTTATGTTGTACTGGCATTCAGCTCCAAGTTCACATATCTACATTTAGGTGTCTAAATGTCTTTATAAATAGTCAAGAGGAAGGTAGGGCTTAATGCCCTAAACATAGATATCCAACATCATTCGAGATTCCCTGGAATATCCAAAATATCTGCCCAGGCAGATTCAAAATGTGCAACTGTAGAGAACAGAACAATTTTGAATTAGAAAATGGTTTCTAGACTTGCATCTCTATAGAAATGTAGTATTTGAAGAGTTAGGTTTAGGATCAAGACCTAAACCTTTACGATTTTTAGGATTTCTGGGTAATTTTTTATGCTTTGGGGCATAAGTGGAGAAAAGCAGAAAAAGCTGCAGGAACAATTACATCTTTAACAAAAGCAACAGGTAGCTAGGCAAACTCCTGCTGTTTGTCTTCTTGTAACATTCACTTCTAAATATATGGATTTACTTATATAAATAAAACTACAGCTATATTATGTTCTATTGATCTTAAGTATTTCAATTTGAACCCCAAACAAATTTGGTGAAGTAACCTTGGAATTAGCATCTTCTTCATTAGTATTCTCTCAAGGAAGAAATTATGCCTTCAATTAGAGTAATAAGTATGAATTAGATAATTCTTGAGCTGTGCATGTGCTTCTAGTAAGAACTGAACAATGTTGCTGAGGTAGCCTATGCTAAAGAAAACATTAAAGACTTTTATTGAAGTCCTAATTTTGAAGAATATTTTTGTCTGTTTTCAAAGACAGTAAAAGAAAATTACTGGTACTAGTTTGTTCAAAATTGTTCTTTGTGCTGCATACTAAAAACATTTAGTACCTCCTTTTAAAATCTTCTGGTTTGATTCCATTTTTTGTTGCTTTACTCATTTTTCATTCAATTTTTATTAGTCAAAGGAATCAGTATATAGTGTCCTGACAAATAATTCAAAGAAGAATAAATCTTGGTAAATATCAGAAGTCATTTTCTCATTCTATAAAACTCTCTATTTCAGAATTATTTAATTTTGTCTGTGCATGAAAGCTGCACTGAGTAACAATACCTGATCCCAACTTGTGTTTCATGGACCTTTGAAAAGACATTGATGGATTTAGGGAATGTTGCAAAAGGAGCAGCAAGATGTTTCCTTATATGGTGAGTAATTGAAAAGAATCCTATAAAGAAGCTTGTGGACTATAGGGAATAAAAGGCAAAGGAAGAAAAAAGAAAAATAATCACAGAAGAAGACTGGAAGTCTCCCTTGAAGAAGACCACCTGCTGAGAGGAAGAAAGCTCATGCCTATTTTTCAATAGAGGATTCAGGTGGTGACCTTGGACATCCTGCACCACACAGTCTTTACAGTCCCAAGATCCCTATGTATTAGACAACGGTGATATCTAAAAAGGTAAAAGCAGAAATTATGAACCTTGATATGGAAAAGAAATATCTTTGGCAAAAAAAAATAGCTTCAGTGACTTGAAAATATAAGATGTCTGGGAGGTGGAAAGGAAATTAATGATTATCAGTCATTCTAGTTTATATTGTACTTACATCTGGACTTTCAGTTTAAAAAAATCATTCTTGTCTTTCTTGACCAAACTCAGCATAAAGGAAAAGGCTTTGCAGACAGACTACTAAGTTCTGATCAGCTTTGGACCTGTCATTTATCATTTTAAAGGAGTTTCAGTGTCTTTATGGAAGACATAAAGGACAGGGAGTTGATAGAAATAGTGAATTATGAACATGAAATAGGAAAGTGGTCAAACCACTTACATTAAAACATTCCCAATCACTTCTAAATGTAATACATAGTGAGTCACAGGGGTATAATGGCAGTATGATACTGAATATGGTTTTGTGCTTTTTATTTTCTGTAGCCAATCCACTCACAATCATACTTTTATTGCTTTGTTTGTTTCTCCAGCCAGGCATTTTGATTTCAGAGGCACATTGCATTTATCATGTTGCACTCAAATGGCATTTATTACCACCTCTGTGTTTTAATTTACTCTTAGAGTAGTACAATGGCCATAAGCTGGACTCTACTCTTGACATGAGTTATTTTTATACAGATCTATTTGCTTAGTGGGTCAGAAAGCAATTGTTTATCATATCAATCATATCTGTCATACTTTACCTCAAAGGTTTATGATAGATAGTGTGAAATTGTCTGAAAACAAAGTTGTGTGGTTCTTTTTCTACCCATGACATTACCTCTACTTCTGTTAAAAGTTTATCTGACTAGCCAGTAATTTACCTTCATAATCAAATTGGATAAAATTCATTTTATTTTTAAAATCTACCTCATTTCTTGAGGAACATATACAGAGAAACTTTGTATGACAGATACAATGATTTTAAAATGAAACATATACCAAAAAATACTGGCAGTATGTCTTCATTTTTTTGTGGATACTTTATATATTTGGTGTGAGATTCTGTGCACATATAAGCAGGTACTTAAAACCTATGTTTTTAACAGCTACTTTAAACTCTGTAGAACACGAGAACAGAAAAAATAATTTTGGAGGCCAGTTTCTTCCCTCTAAATTAGTTAACCAAAACACTTCCTGGAAATACCTGTTTCTTCATTGACTATGGAAGAAGTCTGTGTGACTATTTTAAATTAAATACATACCTTTTAGACAGAACTACACTGATATAATTAATCACTACCTTTATCTCAAGACATGTTCAAAGAAAACCTACAGTAAATAATTATAGCTGGATATTCATGGTTGTATTGTTTAGGATAAAGAATCTGTCTTAACAGTTACAGGAAAGGAGAAATTAAGTTCAGTACCTACCTGGCTTCTATTTGTTCATGTTTATAACTTCACAAGTACTTCCAGTAAGTGAGTTTAGACAAGTCTTAAATTAATTTATTTTCTGTTGATTTTCTGCATTTTTATATGATGCTATTCATATTAAGGCATGTTATTCTTGTTTTCAAACAGTATCCAACATATTTCTGAGCTATAATTTCTATTTTTAATCTTCTGTGTAAATGCAATCTTCAAAGGTTATTTTTATCTTACTAGTACTGTTATGAAATAAATATATTTAAAAATATACTTATGCAATAGTAGGTCTGTAAGCTCTATTATTAATAAGATTTATTTTTAAATAAATGAAAAATTCATGGCATTCTGTGAAAAAGTGATGCTGAATATTATACTGAACATCATT
Source organism: Caloenas nicobarica (assembly GCF_036013445.1). NCBI lineage: Eukaryota > Metazoa > Chordata > Aves > Columbiformes > Columbidae > Caloenas > Caloenas nicobarica. The sequence continues at coordinate 167,935,602 of NC_088245.1, forward strand.
GTTTCTCATTTCTATATGCAAGAATTTAAATATGACTATTATGAAACAGATAATGTTTTATCATATTGTATATTGTCTCATTTCAACGTAAGAAGTGACTCATTTTTATGTGCCTATCAATGGCAAAACTCATTTCAGTAAGTTTCTTTTTAATCTATAGAAATACTGTTTTCTAGTCTCAGAACAATTAAAAGTCAGGGAGAAATTACACAGAATCACAGAATCACAGAATGTTAGGGCTTGGAAGGGACCTCGAAAGATCATCTAGTCCAATCCCCCTGCCAGGGCAGGAACACCTAGATGAGGTTACACAGGAAGGCGTCCAGGCGGGTTTTGAATGTCTCTAGAGAAGGAGAATCCACAACCTCCCTGGGCAGCCTGTTCCAGTGTTCCGTCACCCTCACTGAGAAGAAGTTTCTTCTCACATTTAAGTGGAACCTCTTGTGTTCCAGCTTGAACCCATTACCCCTTGTCTTACTGTTGGTCGTCACCGAGAAGAGCCTGGCTCCATCCTCATGACACCCACCCTTTATATATTTATAAACATTGATGAGGTCACCCCTCAGTCTCCTCTTCTCCAAGCTAAAGAGACCCAGCTCCCTCAGCCTTTCCTCATAAGGGAGATGCTCCACTCCCTTCATCATCTTTGTGGCCCTGCGCTGGACTCTCTCCAGCAGTCCCCTGTCCTTCTTGAACTGAGGGGCCCAGAACTGGACACAATATTCCAGATGAGGTCTCACCAGGGCAGAGTAGAGGGGAAGGAGAACCTCTCTCGACCTACTAACCACCCCGCTTCTAATACACCCCAGGATGCCATTGGCCTTCTTGGCCACGAGGGCACAGTGCTGGCTCATGGTCATCCTGCTGTCCACCAGGACCCCCAGGTCCCTTTCCCCTACACTGCTCTCTAATAGGTCATTCCCCAACCTATACTGGAACCTGAGGTTGTTCCTGCCCAGATGTAAGACTCTGCACTTTCTCTTGTTATATTTCATTAAATTTTTCCCCGCCCAACTCTCCAGCCTGTCCAGATCTCGCTGGATGGCAGCACAGCCCTCTGGCGTGTCAGCCACTCCTCCCAGCTTGGTGTCATCAGCAAACTTGCTGATAGTACACTCAATTCCCTCATCCAAGTCGTTGATGAATATATTGAATAGTATTGGTCCCAGAACTGACCCTTGAGGCACTCCACTAGATACAGGCCTCCAACCAGACTCCGCCCCATTGACCTTGATTCTCTGGCTTCTTTCCTTCAGTCAGTTTGCAGTCCACCTCACTACCTGATCATCCAGTCCACACTTCCTCAGTTTTGCCGTGAGGATGCTGTGGGAGACGGTGTCAAATGCTTTGCTGAAGTCAAGGAAGACCACATCCACCGCTCTGCCATCGTCAATCCACCTTGTTACATCTTCATAAAAGGCTATGAGGTTGGTCAAACACGACTTCCCCTTGGTGAAGCCATGTTGACTGTCCCTGATGACCCTCTTATCCTTGATATGTCTTAAGATGGCACCAAGGATAAGGTGTTCCATCACTTTCCCAGGGATGGAGGTGAGGCTGATCGGTCTATAGTTGCCCAGGTCCTCCTTCTTGCCCTTTTTGAAGACCAGAATGACATTTGCTTTCCTCCAGTCCTCAGGCACCTCTCCCGTTTCCCAAGACTTGGCAAAGATGATGGAGAGCGGTCCAGCAATGACTTCAGCCAGGTCCCTCAGCACCCGCGGGTGCATCCCATCTGGACACATGGATTTATGGATGTCCAGATTGCTTAACTGGTCCCTAACCCAGTCCTCATCAATTAAGACAAACTCCTCCATTGCCCTGCCTTCCTCTGGGGCCTCAGGGGTACGGGGCTGCTCAGGACAGCCTCCAGCAGTCTGTCTAATGAAACTAAACTGGACATTTTGCTCGGAAAGTGATTTCAAGTCCCCTTCCTCTTTGTGATGGCACCAGAAGTTCTTATGCTCCTTTAGTGATTCAAGTAGATGATTTTTAAAACCTAACTAGCCCATAGATACTTTCTGTTTATCAAGGGATCTTTTCTATAACAGTGGATGCGAGTCCATCATTCTAGTCCAAATTAGAAAATAGAATGGCTGGCGTGTGTTAGTTGTTGCTAAACAATTGTTTTCACAGCTAAAAAAAAAAAAACTTGCCCAAGCAAGTTCAACATAGTCCAGTCGTGAGTCCGAGCAGAACTAACAGAAACTGTCTAACACCCTGTTGTTATCAGTGCTGTAGCCTGATAATTAGCAGTGATTCAGGTCTATTTGTGATTTTTCTCTGTCTGACTTTTACCCAGGCATATTATGTAATATGGCTTGGCATAGTCAAGTAAGAATAGTAAGACCAAGTTAACAGTACCCAGGCTGCAGCTACCAGAGCAGATCGAATGACCAGCACCCAGCTGCAAACTCACACCTGAATGAGCTGATACAAACCAGATCCCAGAAATCAGAGCCAGCTGTTTTTTAACCTATGAAAATGGCAATTCTTCAGACTGATGGAAAAGTATATCTAAATACCAGTGATGTACACCGGAGTTCAGGGCACAGAGGAGATAATCCCTTTGGTTTTGGCTTCCTTCAGCCTGGCTCCTCAGAGTCTTGACTCTCTTGAACTTGGAAAATGAGAATCATCAGACTGCAGCCATCAGAACCAACAACATATCCTATACTTAGTGCTTCACTAGTTTGCATGCTTAATGTTTGATTATCAATAATTAAAGATGGATTACATATTAACTGAATGTAACAAACACATGCTTATTTGAAAACCTGAGATTTTACTGGTGCCTCAATTTCTTAGACATTTTTTTTCATCATAGTGGTCCCCAGTTCCATGGTATTGACAATATAAATGATGGTAATAACAGTTCTTGAGCTACAGGCTCATGACAGTCTTATTCCCTGTTGTGCCTTTCATGAGGGAATACCCAGAAAGAAATTGTAAATAGTCATCACAGTTGATAAGAATTAGGCTCTAGGAAGAACTCTCAAATTTAGAAATAGTCTCCTAAGGATCCTGCATCAGAGATGCAAAACTTGAGTGAACACTGGATGTATAAACATATGGACCATTAGAGGATTTTTTTGTGTGGCCCTTCTGTTGCAATTTTCTTGATTCCTTTCTGCTCGGCAGAAGGCTATGATTCCCCTGCCTGCTACCAGAAAACAAATATCGGCTTTTGAACATATAGGCAGACACAAATGTTCTGAAGACTTTTTTGAATTAGGAAATTGTCTAAGATGTTGTAACACAAAGCAACCCATGTTAATTAGAATCTTCTCGTATATCTCAAAACAAGCATTTGCCAGAATAGTGATGTGTATAAAAGCAATATATGCTAGAATGCTAGAATTTTGCAAGCATCGTCAGAGTTTATCATAGACATAGAAAGGGAATAGTGAATTTAAAGGCAGAAGTTCTTTTTTTTTCCCTTTCTCTTTCTCAAGATAAATAATACACTATAACATCTTTCCAGTCTATCATGCTCAGCTTTAAAGAAAAACAATCCGTTTAGCAAATATCCCTAGAGTTAACATCTATTTTCCTTGTGATTATATGGATTTCTTTTCTCAATTTTAGAGAAAAACAGCTTTTCTTAATCTGACTCTGCACAGAGCAAGAAAAGGGGAAGTAATTCTCTAGGCAATCAAAACCACAAGTGATGAGGGATGGAAATTAAAACTTTAGTAGACATATGCAACATGAGGAAAAAGCTATGGAATTGAAACTTTGGGATGACGTCCAGGAATTTTCTTGACTTTTTTTTTTTTTTAAACATGTTTGCTTTTGTTTACAGAGTTCATTTTTCTTAGAAGTGGAAGAACTTCCTCTTTTTATAGATATTACAAAGTTTTCCTCTACTCTCAGACAGAAGACATTGCAGTAACTGGTGAAAGAACGGAAATCTGAGGTATTTTGTTAGTAATAACAGCAACATGTAATATTAATAACAAAGATATTTAATGAAGAGTAAATAAGTTAGTCAAACAACAACACAGTCTAGAGGCTTTCATATTAAACTGACTTTTTAGTTTTAGAGACTGTGGATGTGATAGAGAGAGAGTTCAATTTTACTAATGGTGTATTCTGTTAAGTGTTTTAAACTTGCTAACAATCGGGTTACCTATCTCTACCCATACTTTATCTCCTGAAGAATTTCCAAAGTCATTCCTGGTTTCAAGCTAACTCTAGGATCTGGCATTCAGTGTAGAATTCTTTCCACCAAACCTTACATTAATCTCATATCTAGTATCACTGTTATTTTTTTAATATGCTGGCAGCCAAATTACATTCAGCCCTTTAATTCCTCTCTCATACTTTGCATATTATGATGTCAAAAAACCTCTGATGAGAATGTTTCCGATCATCTCATTGTGCAGTGAGTTTAACCTTGAAGTCCTGTATTCTTGAAATGTCCCTGAGTGACTCCTAAGAAGATCAGCAGCAGCGTCCTACAGCCAACCTCAAACATGTTTCTCTTGTCAAGTAGTACACCTGACCTGCTATTTTTTTTCCTCAAGATTATTTTGAATGCTCCTGTACATAACAATGTGTATATAATGTAGTGAACACCAGTACTTCAGAGAGCGTATTAGTTTTAAACAGTTTGTCTGCAAGGTATACTCAGTGCTGTCTTTCAAACATGAAAATCTCTTTGCATAATTAATAATATGAACTGTGATTCAAAGGAAAGGAATGAGAACTACCAAAATACTTAAAAACCATGACTCAACTTACTCAAGGAATACAGATTTATTATAAATTTTCTTTTTTTTAGTTTGTTGACAGTTTTTGCAACTTGGTAAAATACTGCATGTATCCTAGAAAAAAATGGGTGTGTCATTCCGCAAGTTACTTATTTTGGAAAATTTCATTTTAAAGTTATCTCCTGTTCACATTGGACCATGGAAGCCAACATAAAATCCTTGCTGAAATATCTTTATCTAACAACACTTTTTAAACTGCCAAAAACTTTAACTGCATGAAAGGCACATACATTCTCCGTTCTTTGCTAAGAATGACGATGAATGTGACTAATTTAAGCGTGATTATTATACAAATAAACAACTCTTTACAAGGACGGAACACAAGTTGCAGGAAAAAAAAAAATCAGACTAAAGAGAAAGTACGCTAAAAATGAGTGTGATTATGTGTTTGAAAAAGTAGTATGCTATTAAATTTTGTGGAATGAAGTCTCCAAAATGATACAGTCTCTAAAAAAAAGACAAAAGAATGAACAAAATACTTTTATTTACAGAAATGTAAACCCTGTCGTTGCCTGGCCTTCAATCTTTTTTTCACAGAAGGGGTAAGGACCAACAGTCCTTTGTTTATGAATCAAATAAATTTACCAGTAAAAGGAAATAGAACTATATACTCTTCATTTTCATTTTGCCTTGCTTTCATCACTTCTATGGATACATGACATAATTTCAGGACTGACAGGACACCAGAGTTTATTAAAATATTGGTGTGTTCTGTGCCACAGTAGATCTCCTTATGTGGCTGGTACCCTTTGAAAACCAAGAAACTAAAATTAAAAAACAGGCAAGATTAAGCTTTGAAGGAAATTAGTCTTGCTCTTTATTTTTCTTTTTGACAGTATTTGTGAGATATCTTTCTCCAGAACAAAACAGAGATTCTTTAAAAACAAAGTATATTTACCTTCCTCAGAGTTAAACAATCTCCCACATAACAGTATAAACCCAGATCCTGAAAATACAAATAACTGTTGCTGTCAATTTCAAATCAATCTACTGTTATAACTCCAGCCTGGAAGAGTCTTAATTCCAGTCTCTTATAGACTGTAGAAATGGGCTGATGGGAACCTCATGAAGTTCAGCAAGGGTAAACATAAAGTCCTGCACCTGGGGAGGAAAACCCTATTCAGATACACTAGAAGGTTGAGCTGCCACCCAGAGGCTAGATAAATGATCTGACATTTCAAAATGTAGTTCAAAAACGGGAAATGCGAAGTTCTGCACTCCCAGTATTAACTGGGGGCTGCCCTGCTGGAAAGCAGCTTTACAGAAAAGAACATGGAGTTCTGGTGGACAAGTTAAACCTGAGCCAGCAATAAGTCCTTGTGGCACAGACGGCAATTACTTGTAGTAGGGCATACAAATTGGCACATCTGCATAATGCCTCAGCTTCCCCACTGTGCGCCTTCTAAAGCTTTCAGAGCTTAACGTACAGAACAAAAACAAAGTTTGGTCATTTCAGCAGCAGTTTGCCTCTCCTTTTCTCCCAAGTACCTCTAATAGAATGTAATTTTGTGAATTATTCACTCCAAACACATTTACTAAGCTCATCAATTGCCAAAGAAGCCAAATAATAGAGGAAGATATGCTAAAAGCTTCAAATGAAAACATTGTTAATTTCTGATTTCATTGCCTTTCTTTTTTGTCCTTGTTTCTTCTGCACATTGTGAGCTTTGGAAAAACAAAACAAAACAAAACAAACAAGACTCTTGCTTATATTTTACCCGGTTTAAACACTTGTTCAATGTCCTGAATAAAGATCATCAAGGGGAAACCATTTACTGGTTCCCAATATCCTCAGATAAATACCAACCAATATTTCCATCCAGTGCCATCAAACCATTCCAGTTACGGGTGCAGTTTAAATACTGTATCTTTACAAAGCAAGTACCAGAAAAAGAAAAAGAAAAAAAATCCATGTGTTTCCAGGTCAGTCTTAAAGGTAGGATCTACAGTATCACACACAATCAGTCATTCATTCACCTTTTGAGAGAAGTAGATAAGCTTTACTCTGTAGGTTTGACTTTCCTCTGACTTTAGCATAAATCCAAAGGGACTGATGTCAGTGAAGTTTTAAGTGCTTAAAGCCTCTTCAGCAGTAGGCTGTCGCTGTGAAGATGAAGTCCACTCTGGGATCCGAAGATCTGTTGATTGTAATCAAAAGAAAGTTTAATAAAGAACCAGCATATTTTTTTCAAATAGTATTAAGGTGGAGATAGTACAAACTTCGTGATATATGGCTGATGTGACAAAGAATAATGGTTTATGGAGAGAGTTATGTCCTCACAGTCACTTGAGGAAATTGTTCCTTAAGCATGAAAAGATCATTGTTTTACTTGGTTGTTAGAAAGCTCACAAAGTTTATTATCTTTTGTAGACTTAGTCCTTAGATTTTAGACTTCAATGTTTAGTATTGTTACGAAAATAAAGCTAAACACATTTTGCAAATTTGTGATATTTCCCTTTAATTTACTGTGACTATAGAAAAAAAGATAGTTTAAAGCAGATCATAATTTTTATGTTTCATTAAAGTGGAAAACAAAACACAGTAAGCAGCAAGAATATATAGCCAAACCTAAAGACTGTCTCTGTCAATTTCAACTACATGCTGAAGTAATTCACAGAGAAAGTAACAGATGAATAGCAGAACAGATGAATAGATGAACAGATGAATAGTAAGAAAAAATTAATTTATTAAACAAACTCAGAAAGAGTTAAAATAATTTTATTAAAACTTCCCAAAATACTCATTTTTATTGATAATACTATACTGTTATTAATCCTTGATTAATAAATTGTTGTCAGATGTAATCTGTTTCAAGGCAAAAAATTTAGGTTTTTTAGGAATATGTTGAAGGAATGATAAGAGAGTAAGTAGAAAATGCAGCTCGTGCAGTTGTATATAATGTTAAAACCATGATATTATCACAATTTCCAATTTAAAAGACATGTAAGAAATAACAACATTAAAGAAAATTATTTTTAAAACTTAAGACTTTCACGGGGATAGAGAAAATGAAAAAGAATGTTAATAATGAATTATTTCATCCGACTATGAAAAAAAGCTGAGTTCATTGAATTAATGCAGATGCCAAGAAAAATTTTTTTAGTGTACAAAAGGATCAAACTATTTTCTCTTTATTAAAGTATAGTCTTTAATCAGGGGATTTTAATGTTAAATGCTTAATTTATCCTGCTTGCTTTTATTTCCAATACGTTATTTTCATGGATGTTTATTTCCTATTGTCCCAAAAGGTAATTGTGTGGTATAATTATGTGGTATTGTCAGAAATTTCCATAAACAAAAAGCTACTTGTACTGAAAAAGCACTGACGCTGAAAAACTAACGGAAATAAAGCCTCCAGATCTGAATCTGGTTATCGCTAAAGCTTCTGGGTTTCTTTGTTTTGTTGGTTAGTTTGGGGGGGCGGGGAGGGTGTGTTTGTTTTGGTTGGTTTGTTTGTTTTCTGCTTTATAATACACAGGAAGGTCATGGCCACTAGAGAAATTATTTTAATCCAATTATGTAATATGTTTGTTTCTCATTTATTAGTTCCTTGCATTCAGATAAAATCAAAGTGTCTACAGACTTTCTAAATTTCCAAACATAAATTTGGGATCACAATAGGTGTCGTAATACCTTTTACAGTATTCATATCCTTATATTCTGATCAGCAGACAGATGTTATTAGTGGATCAGAAAATACTTTTTTTTTTTTTTTTTTTTAAATGCATGATGAGTTTACAAGCCTATTATTCTAAATGCCTGTTATAATTTATCTTGTGACTAGACCCTACTTAAGGAGGCATTATTTGTATTCTGACAAACATAAACATTTGTCTAAACTTCTGACTACCTTTAGCTTGACCTGTTTCAAGTTCATGGTTTTGATGCTGCTGTTTAATTAGGAGTTTTACTGCTTGCTTTAAAAAATAAATATTTTACTGCTAGAGGACTAAATTTTTTTCTCTTTTTTTTTTTTCCCCAGAATGGCAGAAGACAAAAAAAAAACCTCTAAAGGTAACTTTCTCTCCACTCATTTTTTATAATTTTGATAATTAAATGAGGTTCTATTATTTACTGTTAATGTGCACAGATAAGCACCTCAAGAAGGTGAATCAACTTAACATGTGAACCTGTCTCAAGAAACATATTTATCTTTTCCACAGGGAAAAAATCCACCTGTGCCACAGTTTTCAAATAGATTATTTTAATGTAGCATGGTGAACCCAAACTAAGATCTTAATTTTAGTGGAAGCTGAAAAAATGATAACCCATTTATGAAAGTTTTCTGTTTTCAAACACAATAAGATTCTACCACAGGAGTTTATGTAGCGTAACAGCTGCGTAGATACCTGTCCATAGTTATTTGTGTATCAGTCGATGTCTAAACAGTATTTAGATTTCTGCTATAATGTTTTATCAAATTGCTATATAATCATGAATTCTTCACTGCAGATAGTGACAAAATATTAAATGCAGCATAATATGATTTAATAGTAATGCATAAGCAATAGCCAAATTATTCAAATTACTATGGAATGCTTTATTAATTTGATTTTATATTGTATTGAGTGGTATCTTATGATTTTTTTTTTCCCAGAAGATGCCACCTACGTGTTCTTCTAAACAAACCAATTATGTCAGGTGGGCTTAACTTACAGTCATTCATTTAATATTTCTTTTAAACAAAGTATATGGGTAGAATTTCTAATGTGTTTCTTCTGAAATATAGGGTCCATATATGTGTATCTAACTCTGTCTCCATCCCTACCTATGTATCTGCATATCTACCTACCTCTTTTATCTTTTTATACACATATAAATCTTTCAAAGTAGCTCAATCACATGTATAATTTGATGTCATCTCCATATACATCTACTACATATGCCATTTAATTAAAGACAGACAACTCAACATTTTCTAAAATGCTAATGAAAATATGAGTGATTCCCTTTGTATTCACTTTTTTCCATCACATACTGGTGCATACATGACCTGTGAGAAGGAAAAATAGGTCTCACAGTTTACTTCATGTGACCAGTATCAACTGATTTAATACAGGCATTCAGCAGTATTTAATAGTGGAAATTGTTGCAATGCAACGGGTTAACAGTACATATTTCCTATCAAATGTGTAACAATTAAAAAAATGGATCAAAAAATTTAGTTCAGTTCACATTTTATTATCAGAGCTTGCTTTTGAAATAGTTTTGAAATTTTGTAGAAATGTATCTGGAGGCCAATGTGTATTCATTATTTTTAGACCAATCTGAATACAAGACAAAAGGCAGGTTAAGTCACTATTGAGTCCGGGTAATATTCAGGATATATACAGCTTCTTCAGTCTCCCTCATTAAACATCTTATGTCGATCATGCTTGCCTCTGACCTATCATCCCTCTCATAATTTCTTTTTTGCAATGACACCTTGTTATGTGTTGTGTAATTGGGAAATTACTGTAATTTCATTTAAGGAACAGGTCACCACTGAAAGAGCTTTTCTCATGTCTTTTTTATCAACTCCAGATATTACAAGCTTAATATATTCAGGAATCAATATTATGAAGAAAATCGTGGTTTAAAAAAAGTTTTATCCAGGAAGCAAATTAGACTTAAATTAAATAGATTATAAAAATTAAACTCTTTCAAACACCCATCCTTTGTGGAAGATTTCACAAGCTGAATAAGTGGAGATAAAACTCTTTCTAAATATACCAGCAGAAGTTGTTGTTTAGTCGGTTTTGTTTCCTTTTTATCTATGATAGTTATCTATTAGATTTGAGAAATTCAAAAGGACAGGAGAACCTACTAATGTAAAGAGGGATTGAATGGAGCCTAAAAGCTCTGAAGGACTGTAGGAAAAATAAGTGCTTTCACAAGTTTCTCTTGTCCTTCCATTGTCATCTTAAGCCAGCCTGAGTTCAGATTTCAACTGTTCTTCATCCAGTTTATTTCAACAAGGCTGTGAGAATAACATAGGAAGTGTTTTTCAGAAGAGACAAGTATGTCTTCTGTACTGCTGACAGCTTAGCCAGATACTTCAGCAAATTTTTTACAATACTTTTACACACATTGGAAAGTGAATGAAGGAAACAGCACTTTGCTGAGTTCTTTAGGATAAGGAGATAATAGCAGCGGAAGTTTGAAACATTTGTCTATGAAAAATCACTTACTAGTTAAAGCAACAGTCATTTCCACAGTGTCAGGGTGCAATCTTATGACCTATTGAATTATATTATGCAGGTTGCTCCCAAAATTTTTTCCTTCTTCTAGGGGTTCAACACTTAGAAAATATCTGTGCTATAATTGGATGTGTATATTTAGTTGCACAAGATATTTCCCAGACATGAAATCAAAGGAAGTACTGACAAATTCAGAATTTAATTTATACTCACTTTAAGAAACTGGTTACTTGCATTCTACAGGGAAATACTTCTATCCTATTTAAATTTGTGGAGTCTTGTTCAGAGACAAGTTTTTGTGGCACATTAAGTTTTCTTGCGAAAAGAAGGTGGCATCGCCTCAAAGGCAAACGTACCAGCAAGAAAAATCAGAGATTTAGACAAGAATTATCATTTGAGATAAAATATTCCAATTATGCACCCTGAGTAATTGTATAGTTTTTAGCTATATCTCTTGTGAAATACACTATGTTCTATTTGAAACAGTAAAATACTTAGTTGAACCTTAGAGGATTTAGCTGTGTCTGGACTTCGTTATTAAAACATTTCTCAGTATAAACTTTCAGTCAACCAGATCACAAAACTATCAGAGCATATCACTGCTTTCCTCAGGCCTCCGTGAATAACTGGTTTGATTTCTTTTTAAATGGAAACACAGTATAGTAGAGAGTGGTTCATACATGCTCAGAATCAAGGACAACTCTTACTCTGAGAATAATGGAGTCCTTTCACACCAGAGCTTCACACCACTTTCATAATGGGCAACAGCAGAGGGTTCCTTGAATAACTCAACATTATTGAGATAAATTTGAATAAGAAAAGCAGCTTGTAGAAGAAAAAGATAAGATGCCAATGCCTCGGATACTGTAATTTTAGTTGTGAAGTGTGGTGAGAAATTATTTTACAAGTATATATATATATTTTTAAATATATATATAGGTAGATGCATGTAACTTCAACCCTCTTTTTTACAAAGAAATAGAAGGACGGTATCTTTGTGGTGAAAAGCAAGTTCAGTACAATGATTTTTGAATAAAAATCAGTAATGAAGCAATTAGGACCATATTAACCTGCTGAAACTGCACTTGTCAACAATGAAAGCAAAACTGAGATACCTAAAACCAAACTCAGCAGATGGGATTCTGCTGACAGTTGTGGCTGATTGCCAACATACAGAAGGAAAAGTCTTCGTTGTCTTCCTTGTTTGCTCTTGCTTTCTTGGTGGCAATCTTTCATGGGTTGAATTAGGGTAGAAAGATTTAAAGCATTTTTCTGAAAGTCTCACAAAAATCTGAAATTCAGCATCTCATTGGAAAAATGTTGTTTCTCTATTACTTTTTGAAAAGTCCAATACTGAAAACTTGGACGGTACATACCAGTGCAAAAATCAACACCACAGGCAATAAATAGCTGAGAAATAGTATGTTACTAAAGAGTTCTTCGTTTGAAGACGGAGTATCCAAGGATATTGTTTGGGTCTTTAAAATCAGGAACTTTAGAGTAAGTATTTGACACAGTGTATGAGGATAATCCATCACTGAGCCATAATTTTATCATTTGTGAATTTAAGGACACATCAAAAACTAAACAGAATGTACTATTCAACTGCTTGTACACTGCTTATAGAGGTTATATTAGGGTGAAAGCTAACAAAAAGACAGACAAGTCTTGTAAATAAATTACCAGTGGTAATAAATTTGTCCTATAGGTTAGAGAACAATGGTGTTCAGGGCCCTGAGCACTCTACATCTCTGCTCAGGAATTCTGTGCAAGGAACTCTATGTGCAAGTCCAGCTCTCTGATGAGGGAGAAATGTTTGAGAGGTCTTGGTAGGCCTTGGAGATCCTGAGACAAAACCTGGAAGAAATCTCAGAAGAGGATCCCCTCCCCACAGCTCTGTTAAGAAATCTCAGTGGGGCATCTCCCTACTTTTTCTCAGGAATAATTTTTAAGCTGAGGATGTCGCTCTTAAAGCCTGTCTTAGCCACATTTCAGCTGCAGTGCAGCTATGCCCATACCGGCAATATACCTTGGTGAGTCAAACCCCTAGTTTGATCAAAGGACGTGACTTCTTGGCTTGAGGTCGGACCTGCGTCGTCACTATGGGCTCACTTCATGATCACCGGAGTGTGTCTAGCACAGATATTCTCTCCAGACCTGATCTTGACCCTGAACTGCAGATTCAGCTTGTACCTAGGCCATCTCCCAGGTCTTATCTGATGATGGGACTCTTGCCTATTGAGAGCAACTTTGATCTGCCTGCTTTGCTTAGATACTGTGGGACTGCACCCATGTTGGTGAGGCTTTTTTATCGTGCCTATCCAATCCCCCCTTCTCCTGCAGAGCAGTCTACATTTGCTGTAATGCTCAATACACTGTAGTACTTAGAAATGAAAGGAAGAATGGCTGTAGGTTTTTGTGCAGTAATCAAATCTACTCTTCAAGCATGTGAAATGCATGAACACAAATTCCCCAAATGTAAAATGGCAAGGCACTAGTGAGGGGCAGACTGAATGGAGTACAGCCACTAATAAAAGATTTTTTGTTGTCCCATTTTCTTGTTGTATCTCACAATGGTATCACCATCTATTTAATGTCACTGAGCACCAGCTATATTTCACAGCACACACAAATTGAGAGGGTTTTTTTTGTGTATTGGTCTATATTTCCCTTGTTTACTTCTTGCAAGGCTGAAGAACAAGTGGTCATCTCTTATTTTATAAGACACCGTCAGATGCATTTGACTTGCCACCGCCTGGAATATGCTGCTGCAAAGGAGAACTAGGATGTGAGCTGAACTTCCTAACTTAGAGTAAGCATTAGCTGAGTCTCTGAATTACAAGTCACAGTGTATCACTCTTATTGTCTTCATCTCAATTAGCATGTAATAACTTATATCAAGTGGCCTAGGTTCAATGGGAGACAGTGACCTTTCCTGCCCTTTCCTACCAGCTAATTTGCAGGACTCCCCTTGTCAATGTACTGACAATCTAATCGTACTTTACCTCTTCAGGACTTTAATCTACCCTACTGCACCCTAATCTCAACAAAAATAGAGAATCAAAAATAACTGGTAAAAGAGGCGCAGTAAGTGCCTGAAATAACAGATATCTGTTAGAGCATAACCTGATAGGACAAAAAAAAGTAAAAAAGACCACTGACAGTTGTCACTAGTGGGTAGAATATTGCTATTAATGTGGAAAAATTAGAAAAAATGCATTTGTTTCTTCAAGTGCAGGGACATTCTGCTCCAGTGTTAGTTCTTAGAAATGTTTCAGATCAACTTCTTTTTCAGCAATTAGCAACCCTGAGTATGGCAAATTGCAGCAAAGTGTTGTGCTTTGTTTAGTCATTGTCCTCAAGAAATGATGACCAATTGACAATCTAAAGAGGAAATCAGTATTATTGAAACACACATCTGAGACGTGAAACATACACAGATTTCCATGAAACTGATTTACTTTTCCCCATACATTATTCATATTTTATATCTATGGATTTAAAAAGAAAGAGACACAGAAACAGAATGGCAATTTTAATGCTGTGTAGAGCTTGCCCTTAGCTGTGCGATGCTAAATTAGACAGACACCTGCACTCCAAGTACAATGAAGCAGTCTTATTCTGTCCAGGGTGCCTCGATAATGGTCACACACTAAAGGTTATGGAGTTAATGAGCAGAGAAAAAACAGTAGGTTTCACCTCTGAGTCAAATCAAAAGTCAGATCACCTCTACATCAAATGTCTGCTTATCACTGGTTAAAAAAAAAATAAATAAGGTCTTTCTTGCTGAAAGGGCATAATACACTCTCTGTGATGTAGAAGGATGTAGAAGAGCAAGGAATTAGCTGTGTGCTGACATGACTTGTTCTTTCAAAAAGTTGTAAGTTTTAGATAATGGTGTTCAACAAATTGGAATAAATTAATATTTGTAGGTGTCACTCAAAGCACCCTAATCCCTGGGGGTGTGACTGTGACCCTTTCTGAAGTTCTAAGGCTCTACATGCCTCTGCAGCTACTGACACAGGAGTAAATTGTCTTTTGAAAGTCAATACATGTCTGTCCAAACTTGACAGAGAAGAAAGAGATATTTTCACATGTGGTAGAGAAGAAACAACAGAATGATGTGCATGTGTAAGATTTCTCTATGCTTTTCAGAAATGATAAAAGCAACATTCTTGTAACTTCTGTTATTCTTTTTAGCCTTGTTGCTGCTTTTACAGAGGAATATGAGAGGAAAGAGCCACAAGGAAAACCCTCTGCACTACTTTTTTGCAAGTAGTACAAAATTACACAGTTCCTCCCATGCAATATGTGAACTGCAAGTTGTGGTTTGTAATGCTTTTCTTTTAGTGAACTGTGAACTTCAGTTGATTGTCTCACATGAGGAGGCAGAAGATGTAGTCCATGGAAACTTCTGACTCAGCAGGTTTATCTTCACAGAGGAAAGACATAATCTGTCCCTCAATATTTGCTTGGATCTCTGAAGGCTTCGCTTATGAGGCATGAAGTACTGTCCCCAATAAAATCAATATAAAAATTTCCATTTGATTTCAATGAGGAAAGGATTTTAATCTTGTTCCAATGCTTGGGTAATATAGTTCTCTCAGTGTTTCTATAGGGATTTGAAGCTGGAAGTTATTTGAAATTCAGAATCTTTTTTAGCTTGCAAAGTATCTGACCCTAAAAACTGTAAAATCATTACCTTTTCTATTGCAAACTTTTCTTAATTAATTTTGAAGCATTACCCTTATCTTCTTTTCATGGAAAAAGTTAATTCCATTTACATCATCTATATTTTTATAGCTAATAAAATAAATTTAATGGTATATTTAATTTTTGAAGTGTGCAGGAAAATGAATGATGGATTTTTCAGAATATGTATTACACAGAGGGAATATTTTTATAATTCACAGAAAATACATTTTTTGTGATACACATTTATTTTTGGAATTTCTTCCATCATTTTATAAATTCTTTTTCGAGTCATAGAAATTACAGTTTAGGATGACCTATTATATTTTTGTATACTGAAGCGCATATTAAGCTGCCAGTTGCATTAGTAAAATTTGTTATTTCTCCCATGCAATAGAATTTTATAAGTAAAACAAGAGAAATTGAAAGATTTTAAGAACATTTTGATCAATGACATACATAAACATTGCCTGAAATATATATTTATATATATATTGACATGTATATCCAAAAAAACCAACCAAACAAAACCAAACCAAAACAAAACCAAACCAACAAAAAACCCCACACAATTAATTAAAAGTGGTATTTCTTATGTTTCCTGCAACAAAAATCTGAATAAGATCTAAAGTATTTGGCTGAGCATCAGAACAGTGATTGGCTTCAGCAACATTATGGCAAAGTGTGGTTCCCAGATTCATGATCCTTAGGGAAGGATAAAATACCTTCTGATAACTTATGGTCAATAGTACATCGTGCCTAGACTGCAAATAGGTACATCTCTATATTCAGTACATATGTTTGAATAACCATACATAACCTTTTGGGGTCCAGAGCACAAAGTTTTATTTATCTTGAGGACAAACATCTTCCTGTAAGCCTCAGAAGGGGAGCTCCTACCTGCAAAACAGTGCATTGGCTTGGGTACTCTGCTGGGAGTTAGAGATTCGTTTCGCCAATTTTTGAACATCTCTTATGTAGGCAACTATATCTGAAATAGTCACCTAGACTCCCTTAATAACAAATGAAGATGAAGAGGAAATTCCAGGAATCTGTTTCCTTTAGTATGCTTAAGACAAATACCTCAAGAGGAGGTGAATCCTTCCCTGGTACACACATTAGAAGCTCCTGGGCCATGATTACTCCCATGAGGGAGGTCCAACTAGGTGTGCATTATATTTTTTTCACTCATTTTGATGAAACAACACATCTCTTTAAAGACCACTAACTCATCCTTAAGATTTACATTGGGGATTTAAAAAAAAAAAAAAGAAAAGAAAAAATTACTGAGTTTTGGGCTGAGGGGTCTGGATTTGTTTTGAAGTTGGGAGTTACCTTTTTTCTTCTTTCTTATTTTTTTTTCCCTTTGTGACACACCAGGTAACAGAAGTAACACATACAACACTTTTCTTTTTTTTCCTAAGGAGGGAAATATTTAAACATGGTTGAAAGTTATTTATTTCCATTTGTTCTTAATTGGCTAAAATGAAATTCATCATTGATATACATGAGCAGCTTATTTATTTGGGCAGGCATTTGTATCTGTTTTCAGAAACTAGCAGGGTTTTATATCCAAAACCAGTCAGAAATGTTCCTAAGTACTTCAGTAAGCAATGTTATGCACAAAAAATATATATGACTGGGAAAACTAAGATTTAATGCACAAATAAGTACTTAATCTCTGAGATGCTTTATATTTCTGTGTACCTTTTTGAAAAAAAAAAAAAAAAAGGAAATCCCCTCAACTTAAACAAAATATTGGAGTATTTTTCACTAAAATTTGAAAGTTCTTGTAAGTATTCTCTGAACACCTTTAAATAAAAGGTGAAAATCACACAGTAGCATTTTAAAACCTAATGATGGCTGTTAGCTTGTAAGATAG
Organism: Caloenas nicobarica; assembly: GCF_036013445.1. NCBI lineage: Eukaryota > Metazoa > Chordata > Aves > Columbiformes > Columbidae > Caloenas > Caloenas nicobarica. The sequence continues at coordinate 167,953,131 of NC_088245.1, forward strand.
TACAGAAAACTGTTTTCAAAACCGTAGTGCATAAATGGAAGAAATCAATGAGGACACTTGGTCATAGACCTAGTACTTGCTTTTGCTCTCTGTCCTCTTTTAATTTAACCATTTTAGACATATCATAGTTATATAACTCAGATGCAATATTTGTATTTTAGATACATAACATTCGGAAAGGTTAGTGCTGCTTAAAGTACACAGTGTTCTGAGTTGTCAGGGCTAAATTTCCAGAGCACTGGAATCTAAATGATATTTTAGCATTTATCAGATGCTGAAAAAGTGCTTCAGAAACAAAACCAGCCTCTGTCAATAAAACTTGCTTCAAATTATGGACAGTTTTGCACATGTTGGATATATGAGACAAGTTCTACCAATCTGAAAAAGCACCAAGAATTCATTCCTTACATTCATGTTAGTATATAACTACAGCTTCCACGAATACCTGCATTTTAGTTAAAAAAAAAAAAAAATCTAATGTTATCATCTTTAATGTGTGTCTAGCAAACATTGTGAAAACATCCCTAGAAAGATTACCATGTCAAAGAATACCTGCCAGTGCCAAGAAGCATCCCAGACCCCATGAATCAGAGGTATTATAACATTTGTGTTACCATATAAGGTGCTATTAATAATCAAGATTAGAGTCAGTGTGTTTGGCAAAGTAAAATGTCACTTCTGCCAAAGAGAGCTTACAACATAATTAAGGAACAAATACAACACTTCACTGTAACAGATTAAGGAGGGAAATGGAAGCTTCAAGGAGGATATCGGTGGTTTCATTTTAGCATTTTTATGTGGTTGATCTGGTGCTGAGGCAAAGATGTCATAGCTGTCTAAATGCTGTATAGAAGGAGTGGCCACAATAAGGGAAAACATTCCTCCCAGAACTGACTATAAGATTTTGTAATGATATAGCAAGCCTTTACTCCAGCCCATTGACAGAGTTTTGCAAGTAATTCTGGAAACAAAAAGAGACTAATGTGTATAAAGGATGACGTAGTCTTTGTTACTAGTACAGGCACTACTGATAAAATTACAATATTCCAGTTTCTCAGTAATACTTGGTGTGCAGTACAAGATGCATTCAAACATTAAATGATGATTGCTTTTTTAAAACTGACAAATATTAGGCAGCAATTGATTGTATGCAGATACAGCAAAGATAGCCAAGTAGAAATGTTAAATATGGGGATATTTCTCAGTTCTAAGCAAGTTTTTTTAATATTTAATCTTTGAATATATAGACTCTTAAATTTTGAATTTTGTGTTTTCGCTGTTGGTATGATGGAAAACAACTTCAAATTGTGTTTTATCTATTGCTTAAAATCCTTTAAGGTACACATAAAAATGTCTACCTATAATAGATGCTTATCTGGAATCAGCAAGCATTTTAGGAAGAAAAAATATCCGATCAACCTCTTGTACCAAAAGGAAAGGGCCATATCAGAGTGACAACAGTAGACTTGATAGAAAGTTTGTTACCAAAAACGTTCTTCAGTGTATTTTTGCACCCCTGACCCAGCTGACAGTAGGAAATAGCTTGTAGAAGTTTTCCATTTCTGTTGAATAGGCTAGCTGACCGCAGAGCTGAAATTTATGACTTTTCAGTGATACTACAGCATGGAAAACAGTAGGTCATTAGAGCTGAGTAGAACTTCAAATACTGTATTATGGTAGAGGAAAGTAGGGTGTAGCAACTATTCACAAATAATGTAGGTTTATACCTTGTTTTTATTTTGTTTAATTAAATATATGTTAATTGTAGTCTTTGCAAGAGGCAAATGGGGCATAATTTCAGGTAAATGTAAGCAGGTGCAGCTCTATTGAAATCAGTGTTTACTCAAGGTCTGAATTTGGTCTTTTTTGAATAATTCATGAAGGCAAATGTATATCTGTATCATACTAATTCCTTCTCTCCCAGGAAGTTTTGAAATAGAACAGTTTCTTGTGTATATCTAGTGCAGATTAATGTTTTCCTCATTTAGTTAGTAATTCCAATCAAAGTCAGAAAATAACAGTTCTACAGTAGAGAACTACTTACCAGTTGAATCTTCAGTATGTCTGTTATTTTTTTTAACAGAAAATATCAACTGAGTGTATATCTTATGTGTTTGAACTAATATTTGCATTACCTGTCAATTTGACCCCTTCTCTTTATTTACAAAAGCAACCAAAGAAACCAACGCTCATTTCCTTTATCCAGAAAAATTAAACGACAAGCTCTTTCAGCTTAGTGGAACAGAGATTTAATGCAAATGTGCTTTGAAATGCACTTAACAACAAAGTAGTATATCAGTCCAGCAGTATTACTTCAAGTTTTGTTATTGCTTCAGCATTTGTTACAGGAACTTTATACAGCACATTTGCAAAATACATAATGGGATCACTGAATGGAACAGAAGTATACAATAAAAATTATTTACTGATAAACTTGTTAATTGTGTTTGGTAATAATGAGAGTATATGAGAATGGGGTTATCATTTGTTCTCACAACTTAATGATGAAAATAAAAACCTCTCTATAAATCTTAACAACACATATTTATGTGCATACGAAACATATCTTCTCCCTGCTTTACACAGTCATAATGCTTGACCATTTTCATATTGAGTAGTTTATACTTAATAAAGGCAAAGTGATTGACCTGGACAGGCAAGGGATAATGGGAGGACTCTTTGGAATGGTTACAAAATACTAAATCTTTATGAAAATGCAGGGACAAAAAAACCTTTGCAGGCTAGCAATTTAGGTTATATATGTCCATTTAACTGTGATTCTTAAATGGAAGTATCAATAAAAATCATAATTTTGAAATAGTGACTTCTACAGTTCTTCTATTGCTAATTCTCAGTCCAACTGCAGATATTAGGTAGATGGATCTTTATCGTGAGCATTTTTTCCCCTATGTAATACTGTTTGTGAAAGATGAATGTTAAAATTACTTTTAAAATAATATTCTTCCTTGCTTACAATATTCAACAAATTTGTAGTTTTACAACTTAATTGTAATTCCGGAAATCACCAACCTTGTGATCAACAGTTCAAGGAATATTTCAGAACCTCCTTATACATCCTAAAGAAGAAAAATATAATAACACTACAGGTATTAAAAGATATAGTGGCACAGGTCTATTAACCCATCAGCTCTAGAAGCATAATTCTACGTGCAAAATTTCTTTACAGATTTCAGAGACTTCTCAAGCAATTCCAATAAATGTATGTCCCCAAATTCATTATGGCTCCTAAGTCTTCCATACACCTCCACTTTCGCAAAGACCATTGGTCCACTGTCCTTATGTAGGATTTCTCATAAATATCCAATTTACTTTTTTTTCCCCCAGTATTTTCTGCTAATTGAAGGTAAAGGCAATGAAAGCACTCTTACTGGAAGTGTGAAATGGAGAACTAGAAGTAATATTCAACTGAAAATAAGTCAGATGACAAAATATTTTCACTTGGATGATGCTGGTGGGATGAAGTTGATACAGGGAATTAACTAATTAACACATAACTAATTAATATTTAGAGAACTAACACTTAAGGAGCTAACACTTAGAGAACAAACCCTTAACCCACAACACTTAGAACCCTTAACCCACATTACAATTGCCTAACTTTGCTTAGCTTTGTGTAACTTCTTGTAAGAGAAACAAAAGTTCACTGACGACTTTACAGGCCTTGCAGAGAGACAAAATCTTGGGTGCATCCTTCGTGCATCCTTGGGTGAATTAGATAACCGAAACTTGGGCACAGGACAGGAGATAGGCCGGTTCTAACCAACTCAGCAGTCTGAGTCCCAGCCAACTCAGCACACCAGGCCAGAGGTGAACGTGTACAGAGAAGACAACCCCGGTTCACGATCACTGCACAGGCGCAACCAGGAGGGGCCAAAGGTGAAGACTATGGAAATGATTTCCCGGAACTCATTGTAATAAGAACCGCCTTCTCGGGGACAGGTTATGAATATGTATAGGCGTTCCTAGAACTTTCATCTATATGTAACACTTTACAGCATTTAACTAAGCTCACAGCTACTGGAAATTTGCACATATCTTAGGTGGAAATTATTCCTCTGTGTGTCCAGCCCTGTAAATACATACCTTCTTTACAATCTCAAGGGTTGTAAGGTCATTTCCATGCCTCAAAGCCTTTATGTTCTCTACTTGAATTCAAGGATCTTCTAGCAACCTAGAAAAACTGCAAATACATGATTTGTGAAGAAAATAACAAGTTCAATAGTCTTTCTCAACTTGCTTTTGAGAAATCACTCAAACTGGTCTCTCAAGCAAAATACATCAAATGACAAAGAATAGACTTTAAATTCCAGTGACACATAAAAACCATCACATGGCTTTGATCCATTAACCTTTGATCATGGTTTTAGAATTCAAATACACCACAGTAAAACTCTCCATGTATGTCTGTTAATATCCAGCAAAATGGCTTCCTGAGCAATTGAATAGTGCTAATATACAGATACAGATTTCAAGAAAGATTTTAAGAAACTTTACTGATTAAAAAATATGTAGCTTGTCTGTAGAGTTTTTGATTTCTCTATTATTATCAGCATCACTTTAAATATATGCATGTCTCCAGTTCAAGGTAGAACTTCACGTGTACTAGCAGAGAAAGAAGATTTTTAGACAAAGTATGTAGTGAAACTAAATGTTATACAGTGCTGAATCCAGTATGTAAGAGTTGCAATCTCTGTGTTTGCATAAGTCAAGATTAGTCCCAAAATATGACCAAATCACAGAAATAATCTTTACAAAGGTGGGTTGTTTTTGGTTTTGTTTTTTTTTAGTTCAACTTCTCTCCTAAGAAGTACCTAATTTATGCATCAAAACATTTTTCCTCTGACTTTCTACATTATTGGGTTTTTTTGGCCATTTGAAACATACCACTTCAACCTGCAGAATGTAAACTAGGCTGTGAAATGTGACTAAAGATTCCTTCTAAGACACGTAACTATTTAAGTTGGAATCTTTATGGAATATGGTTGATTTCACAGGGAAGAAATCAGACATAACCATCAGCTACAGAAGGACATGATCGCTTAGATTAACATGCTAATTAAACAATAAAACAAAAAATTCAAACATAAAATAAAATACGCCCTCTGGCTAATTTCTAAAGGAAGAAGATGACATCCTAATAATATCTGAAAAGCTTTTTCATTTTAATTGTGAAATACAATCTGATTGTCAGTACATAGAGATAGATATTGAAGTTTGACTCCAAGATATCACAGAAGGCATTGTTAGTTTACTCTGAACTGCAAAAGTCTTTATTAGGGAGCTGTGTTATAGGTGTGATATGCTGAATTAACTGATGAATTGCCTGTCTGATTAAAGTATGATTAAACAGATTTATTTTTATCTCATATTCCATAAATGATAAATTACTCTAAAACTAGTTCTGTAATTAAGTTACACATACAGTAAGTATTAATATTTGACTAACTAAGGTCTTAACTATAGCACTTGAGGCTCTATTCATTAAGGAAAATCTACAGTAGCTATGCTGGCCTAACAGTTTTTTTGTGGAACTATTGTGTATAAAGAATTAGGCTAATTACTGAAATGGCTGAAGGCTTATCTTTTTCCTCAAATAAGAGACTTGTAAGTGTAGATTCTTGCTTGTTGTAAGTTATACCTGTGTCTGTACTGATGGAAATTTACTGATTTCCATCACACAACTTTCTGATGCTAAGTACATTAGATAGCTGTTGGTTCAAATTAGTTAGATCATGACTCCACAACTCTACACAACTGCATTATGATTATTATATTGCATTCATCTTTTATTTAGTAAACAAGATCAATCTGGAGAGTTTGAAATGTGGTTTCACTCAAGTTCACAACGAAACATGAACATCTTTATATTCTCTATGAAAGAAAATTCCCTTTATTTACATATTTCACTTTGTTTTAGAGTTTTTATGTTCTGACATAAAGTGTTCAAAGCATGAAAGGTGAGAAATGTGTTTTGAAAGAAAAAAAAAAAACATTAAATCTTGAATACCAGAAAAGGACATTTTATCATCACTAATGTTTACACATATTGAAGTTCTATATATGTCATGATATCAGCCACAGAGAGTAATAGAGAAGTGAAAGTGAATTCAGAAGAAGGAAATGGAGAAAAAAAAAAAAAAGTCCAGCTAAAGCTAACAGAAGATTTTAAAATTACTTCACATTTTTTTTAATACTCTTTCTTGACAGTCAGAGAGATGGGTGTAGTCAGGGTGGATGAACACTCTCCAATGCCTCCCACAGAGAAGAACCATAAGCCCAGCCACCTGAAGTGCATATATATTACAGCAATATGTGTAGTATAGTCAACAAACAGGAGGAACTGGTGTTCTATGACCAGTCTGAGAGTTATGATATCATAGGAATCACAGTAACTGATGGGAAAACTCACATGACTGGAAGACCACAGCGGATGGCTACAAATCCAAAACGTACAACCATGCAACAGCTACTATGAAGAACATTATATCAGGCAAAATAAGTACAGAGCTGCATTGATGATCTGCTTAATCTGGAAACAAATACTGAGCCAATCAGTCTAAAGAAAAGGATTCAGCAGAACTGAATATTAGAGAAGTAACCACCTGGAAAAGGTGAACCTGCAGTGTTTCTGTGTGAAATATATAAAAAGTAAACCCTACATAGTTTTTACCAGCCTCACTTGGTTTTATTACTCACAATATTAAGGTTATGGTTTTATTTTTAGATTAATAAAGAGAAAAATAGTATGGTTCCAAAAATAGGTAGGTATTTCTTTTAAATTATTTTAATTCATTGTTCCTATATAGTAAGCCACATGAAAGTTCAACATCTATCTCTAGCACTGCAGCATTTTGGTGCTTCTAAAATATTTTAATGATTGCAGAATACAGAGCTTGTATTTAATACTAGCTGTGAATTTTACAGTGAGGCCAGGGCTTAATAAGCCCTTATTTCCATTTTCATTGGAAATAACAGCATAGTCACAATCGAGCAAAATCATGTATGCTCTGAGACCTCAGGGCAAATATAAAATAATCCCTGTCAGCGGTCAATATGTGATCATCAGTTCAAGGGTCTATAAAAAGACTCCAACGACTGTATTTTTACACTTTCAGTTTTCTGTTCAATACACTTAACAATGTTAAACAATTTCATACTAATGAGTCATTTCTATTCTGAACTCTGACACATTTGGTATTAAAACCTCGGCATACAAATTTTACTAGCCCACGGAGAACTATTTTTTTTTTCCCAGCTGAGCTGGAAAACAAAGATCGGATAACAACATTAACCAAACAAAAATTAGTTTTGTCATAAGATCATGAATTGCCATTACAACATTTACAAGCTCAGCAACTAAATATATAAAATTAAGCCTTTCTCATTGCATTATCATAGAATAAATTGACCATGAGTAGCAGCGTCATCATGAAATTTATGACATCTTTCTCCATTTTGCGTTCAGAATTATTTAAGCAAAAAAATAGAAAAGTTCAGAATAAGCTGTCATCTATTCTTGTGTTCATATTTCAGCTTCAGTATTTATATTTCAAATACATAAATATATGACTACTTATTCAAACAATTTTACAACCTTCAACTGAGTTCAAAACAGAAAAAAACTTTTCTCTTTGTGGGGTTGACATAAGGAGTTAGTCTTGGGATTACTGGGAGTCCTGAACTCAAAGGAGATTTGCAGCAATTGCAAGATTATTAAGAGAGAGCTTTGGTGTTTATTTCACTTGAACACTTTTTAAAAAATGTATTATTTACTATTATATTGTTGTTTTGATTATTGTTTCTTTATAGAGCTCTTGACTTGGAGTTTAATCTCTTTGCAGGTCTCCACAGAAACATGAGGTTCCTATTTACAAATGGCGTGTTTAAGAATATAACAAAAGAATGACATAGAAAGTCAGTACTAAAATTCTTCCAGTTGCATGTACAGTCTCTGACAGAAGCAATGCAGATGCTTAGGAAAGAATATAAGAACAGGACATACAATGACGTTTTCCTGACTTGCATTCTTCCAGCCTATAATGATTCATGACTCCAGGTCTTCCTGACCCAGATGTGACTACTTTCTATTTAATAGACCTCAAAATATTTTTCTTTAAAAATCTGTCTAAATGTTCTTTTGAACACACATAAACTTACAACACTCAAAATGTCCTGTTGCGAACACTTCAACAGCTTCACTGTGTTTTGTGTGAAGATTTTCCTTTTATTTGTTCTGAACCTAGCACCATAGATCTTTCACCAGGAGAGTAGACAACATTCTCCATGATACTCAGGATTTTATAGACCTCTATTTTAACTTCCTATAGATTGCAGACCAGAAAGCCCTAGTGTAGATTCACTGCTATCAGTGCTATTAAGCCCTCCATCTCCTTACCTCTGCAGTAACTGTATCAAATAAACCCAAAATATTTCCTCTCATTTTCAGCCTGAAACATGGTGTCACAAAGGGGAATAAATCCAGTTTTAGCCTACTAACAGTTCGAATGAATTCTCCTTGCTGTATGAGATGACAATAGAGACTGATATGGCAATAGAGAAGTCTGGCTATTCACTTTTCCTTTGGCTAGGATGTCATGCTGTATATCATTAAACGCAAAAAAATTTCAAAGTTTACTGGAAGACAACTTGTAAAATGATAGCTGTCAGATATGTCTTCACCTATTTCTCTATTCTTAAATGACCATTATATCTGCTTACATGTATAAAATACTGCTAATTGCCTGATTAATGTTTTCTTGTTTTTCTTTTGTTTCACGCTGTTTCTGACTCCCACATTCATTTTCTGTGATTTTAGTCTTCACAAAGAAATTTAACCTTGTAGCAGTTGCACATCACCCTGAGAACCAGAGCCTTCAATAGGGCAGCTGATGGCTACGTAGCACCTTTTGTGACCCACTGTGCCTGTCCCTGTGTACACACCAAGATGCTGACAGTCACATTCTCCCCTACCCTGGGGCAGGGTGACTTCACCTCCACTCAGCTGGGGAGGCAAGAGGAGTGGGACCCTCAGCCAGCTGACAGGGTCCTCACCAAAGGAGATGCCCAGAGAAGCTGAGAAGCTTCTGGGTCATGTTGTAATGCCCACAGCCAGATTTGACCAAGCTATAAAACGGGGTCCCCACTGAAGACCCCCTTTGAGTGGTCTCAGAGCAGAAGGTCTGTGAACTGGAGCCCTCTCCTTAGACTGGGATGCCATCTAAGGAGACTTCCCGGGATTGAGAGCGCCTCACCTCCTCATTTGGGTGAGTGGTTATTTACTGGATATATCCTTGAATGAGCCCTTGCCTAACCCAGGCAAGTAAGAGTCCTCGCCTAACCCAGGTGAGTGATTATTTTTTGTGGGTACCCTGGAGTGAGAGGCCTCTGGTTTTGTTTCTTATGAGTATATGCATGCACGTTGTGAATTCTCGTTATTCTTATGTTGTTGTACCCCAATAATCTCCTCAACTAATATCCAAACCTGTATTTTATGTTGTTGGAGTGCTAAATAATTGCATGAGCACTGTTTCTAGTTGATTTATTGGCTACGCTTTTCCAGCTAGAATAAAGTCTGTTTTGGCACTTGTCTGCCTAAAATTGACTTTTGGGGTGCCTCGGTGACAAACTTCAGTGGAAAACAATCATAAACCCACTTTTTTACTTCCTTTTCTTGTACATTCCTCATTGCTGAATATTAAAAGCTAGTAATAACTTAGATAAATAGTGCTTAACAAAAGTTAATTAAATTCAAAACACCACTACTACAGAAACAGATTTGGTTCATGGTCATTATGATTTCTACACTTTTTGATTTTTAACGTCCAATTTCGAAGTCCAATTCAGAAGAAAGATTCCACAGAGCATGTTGAAGCATATGTTTTCCAGGACAGAAGATAATCTGGATATATATTTGGAAGATGCGGTTCACATAACAATTGCAAAAAAATATATAGTCAGAAGACTATTTTTTTGTCTCATAAAAATACTCTGAAGTCAACACAGCTATAGATTTGTATCTGCTTAACTTTTCTCATATTTGCAGGATAATAAGTAGGTCTTTGTTACTAACGACTTTCAGATTAACATCCTTCTTTCTTTACAAAATACTCATCTCAGTGGTTTTTTTTCACAAGTGTTTTCCTTGTGTCTAAAACAAATTCTGTTCACAAATAGCATATACTCTGTTTCTAAATAACAAAAATATGCACGCTTTGAAGCTAGCAAACACATGTATAGATCAGGTGATGCTGCAACACCATTGATTTGTGAATTGATCTGAAAATATTTTATATCTGTCTGTGTTGCTCTCTTATGTGAAAGGATGATAGTGGATGCACATGCATGGACACTGGCAGTTATTTCATTTGGAAATAATTTCTGAACAGTGCTCTACATTTATGTTATTCATGTTTGTAGCTATGATAAAGTGAAAATAATCACTCAGGCACTTAGTCAGTGCCTTTATGAATTGTCCAGGACATCTAGATGTGCTTAGACTGCTACTTACCTAAGTCCTTTGACATACCTCCAAGAGGATTTCATATATATCACAGGAAATGAAGATCCAAGCAACATAAAAACTGCTAAAGATATTTTTGCAACTTTTTATAATTCACAATGGATGTTCTAGGCATAGTGTTAGTTCAGCATGTGATGGCTAAGAGTTACGGGGAGTTTTATCTGAAAACCTTGAGGTCTTCGGAAACACTAAACACATATTTCAATCTTGTGACTAGGAAGAGAACATATAACCTTAGATCAATAGAGGGATTTTTGTGATTTGAGATTATAAATATTTCTCCAATTTTTAGCACATTTGTGTACATATGCAGTACGGATTGGAAAATGAGCATTTAAGGAAAATAGTTATGCAACTGCAAGTACATTATTGTTCTGCTGAGGAAGATTGATTTACATTTATGTAATTTCAAAGGTTTTTTTGTTATTCCAGTCAAAATTTTGTCTCCCCTGTGTATACATCTCCTTCACTTCAGCTTTCTTGGTTCCAACCATTTTGCCTATTTGCCCTTCCTAGCACTATGTTTTGTAGTGAGCATGACATTTTCCAGAGTATTCATGCCTTGTGAGCTCTCTTTTAGCATAAGATGCCAAGACCTTTTCACCTCCACACTTAAAAGTTATTAAAAATGCTTATTAATGAAATATTGAAGTCTCCAGGAGCTTTTTTGTATTGTGTGTAGGTACTCCATTTTTTTTTCTTTTTTTAACCACTGATGAAGTGTTTCATACTGACTCTAATCCTGAAAAATAATTATTATTCTAATTAAATAATAATTATTATTCTTTATTATATATAATATATAATAATTTTATTAATATTAATATTACCTGCCAAGACATTTCTCTGCAACGTAACGTTTGTTTCAAGGTTTACATCTTTAGTTTTATTTTCTAATGTGTTTATTCATCTCTTAATAAATTGTACCTCAACTGAGGTAACATATAACTTTGTCAATATTTAGCTGAATAAAATTAAAATCTGGATACCTGCTGTTTATGAAAGATGCAATTTGCTAACTTTCTAGATCTTCCTGTGAGTTGAAGAGGAAGTCTAATTCTAGAAATACTGTCCTCTCAAAACAGAAAAATAGACCCTGTAAGAAAGACGTTCTATCATGACAGTGATGGCAAGTGTCTTTTCCATAAAAGAAAGATGCTATAATACAGTTACAGTCCATGTTTAATTGATATGATTACATTTCAGAGATTTAGCCAATGTTTCTGTTTTACTTGTCTAAGGAACAGTAGCATTTTTATTCCATGTCCTCTTTTTATACGTGACAAAAAACTGTATAGCTATGCTATATAAAACCAAACTCACAAACTAGTCATAAAAAACCACTGCAAAAGATGAATTTATTGTAAAAATATATGACGCATCGTGTGTATCATATAACATGCATACCAGTTCTGACCAGTTGCAACAGATATTTTCTGAGATTATTTGCTCATATTATGATTTTAGAAAGCTTTGTTTGTTTGGAGAAGAGAGGGGAGAGTTTTGTTTGTTTGTTGTATCTTGTTATTTTATTTTTGTCTCTTTAGTGGAAGCAAAGTTGAATTGTTCTGAGGATACTTTTACCTTTGTGAAATAATTCAATTGAATTTTATGGCTGAGAATTTTCATGGTATTGTTCCCTTGCTTGTTCTTTTCAAGTAAAATCCAGACGATGCTGTTAAAATCACAGATTGATGTATTTTTTTTCATAGTCTATATTACTATGAAATTAGCTTTCTGTGACTGTGCTCCTCTGAAAGCACCCTAAGGTCCTTCTGTTTTGGATTTGCAGTGTAGTGCTCTGATTTGAGTATATATGCATTTTCTGTTGTCGCATATTCAAAAACCAAATTATTTTTATAAGTAAAAGTTTTACTTTGGTTAGCACCCATATATTTAGCCATAAGTGGAAAGGTAGATCACCTACTCAGAGGATACTCCTTAAGTTTTTAGACAAATCTCTGTGGTCACTTATTACTGAGTATAAAGTTTTAATGTTCAGCATAAAATAAAAAGTGAGGGTTGGCTCAACAGGAAAGCATCACTTCAGCAATGAACCGTGTTATAACTATAACTATCGAACTGGCTGAAGGAAAGAAGCCAGGGAGTCGTGGTCAATGGGGCAGAGTCTAGTTGGAGGCCTGTATCTAGTGGAGTGCCTCAAGGGTCACTTCTGGGGCCCGTATTACTCAATATATTCATCAACGACTTGGATGAGGGAATTGAGTGTACTATCAGCAAGTTTGCTGATGACACCAAGCTGGGAGGAGTGGCTGACACACCAGAAGGCTGTGCTGCCATCCAGCAAGATCTGGACAGGCTGGACAGTTGGGCAGGGAAAAATTTAATGAAATATAACAAGAGAAACTGTAGAGTCTTACATCTAGTCAGGAACAACCTCAGGTTCCAGTATAGGTTGGGGAATGACGTACTAGAGAGCAGTGTAGGGGAAAGGGACCTGGAGGTTCTGGTGGACAGCAGGATGACCATGAGCCAGCACTGTGCCCTTGCGGCCAAGAAGGCCAATGGCATCCTGGGGTGTATTAGAAGGGGGGTGGTTAGTAGGTCGAGAGAGGTTCTCCTTCCGCTCTGCTCTGCCCTGGTGAGACCTCATCTGGAATATTGTGTCCAGTTCTGGGCCCCTCAGTTCAAGAAGGACAGGGAACTGCTGGAGAGAGTCCAGCACAGAGCAACAAAGATGATTAAGGGAGTGGGAATGAGGAAAGGCTGCGGGAGCTGAGTCTCTTTAGCTTGGAGAAGAGGAGACTGAGGGGTGACCTCATTAATGTTTATAAATATATAAAGGGTGAGTGTCACGAGGATGAAGCCCGGCTCTTCTCAGTGACAACCAACAGTAAGACAAGAGGCAATGGGTACAAAATGGAACACAGGAGGTTCCACTTAAATTTGAGAAGAAACTTCTTCTCAGTGAGGGTGACAGAACACTGGAATAGGCTGCCCAAGGGGGTTGTGGAGTCTCCTTCTCTAGAGACATTCAAAACTCGCCTGAATGCCTTCCTGTGTAACCTCATCTAGGTGTTCCTGCTCTGGCAGGGGGATTGGACTAGATGATCTTTCGAGGTCCCTTCCAGTCCCTGACATTCTGTGATTCTGTGATTTTGGTATATCATTTTACATCAACGTACATAATAATTAAATGCGACTTCTGCAAGGGTTTATGCTTTGAGTACTGTGGAACTCCTCAGAGATGCTGATTGAATACTCATGAACAAAATCGTTGAAGCTCATGATAACTACTGTCACTCTATTTTTCCAAAGAGTCAATTAGCTCTGTGATGAATTGATCCTTGTGTCAGTTCATGTCATATTTTCTGGATTTTCCTGAAGAAATTGGAAAACATTTTCTAAAATAACATGCCTGGTTTGCAAGAGCTTTCAGCATTAGCATACAGCTCTACATATTGTCTTGACTATTCCTGACCTGTCAAAATTCTTGACATTCCAGAAAAGCCTTGAGACTGTTCTTACTTTTTGCCAAACCACATGTATAGGAGTTGTAGCTAGTAAAGAAGCCAATGACTGTGTTTAAGTAGGGTTTGATCCTGTGAGGTTTTTCAAATTAATCTCAAGTGGATCATGAAGGTGCTTGAAAGTGACGTTTACATAGCTACTGCTGTGGGTCTACATAGCATTTTTTTTTCCTATTTGTTTTTGACTACTGTATGCCTTTTTATTGAAAGATGTATATGAATACATGCTTGTATTTATTAATAGACTACTCACTCACATTATATTATAAAGCTAGGCCCAGACCAAGTTTGTTCCTTCACTATAACTAATTTTAGTAACCAACTTTTTATATGGTTGCCCAATTTTTGTATGTTTAAATTAATCAGAGAAACCCTAACCCCGGCTTCTCAGCCTCCTTATCCCATATTTCCCATCACCTCCCTTTCTACAGAATGACAGGATCTAAAAAAACCTGCATGCTATCCATAGACATACAGGAAGAAAAAAAACGTTTCAGGTTTCTTAGATTCTACATATGCTGATAAACCTTGACTGTTATTTGTGAATTTATACATACTTTCTTCGTTCCTTGATGTTATCCATTTGCCAGTATTTAATGACACTTTGACGTTTGAAACACAATTAACAAGAAACTTAGGAAAATACACAGTCTATTTGAAAAAATCAGAGAAAAATATATTATGAGGGATCCAACAGCCTGAGAGATGCAAGGCTGCTGTGATATACCTGTATGTACAAGGTGGATCTCTTCAGCGGCTCTGCCCTGGGTCCCAGCATCCCCAGTTGCTGTCACCTGGACATACGAGTCCCAAAGGACAATTTCTTACTCCAGTTGCTGATACAGACCATTACATGCACACACACTCACAGAGCCATCCAGGACTCTCCTGATCCTATAAAGACAACCATTTGCTCTCATCCTTAGAGACATGCACCTGGAGGTGGCCCTTGGAGACACACTACCCCCATCAGTCCCAGTCTACTTTGTCTATTCACCAGCTAGTCCAGCTTCATCTTTGCTAATGATTGTGCACTCATTCAGACACCTGTATATACTCCAGTGATACAGGGGCCCTCAACCAGGGGCCTCACTCCAGCTGCACTTATCCCTTCCATGCACACACACACACACACACTCACACACAGAGGATACAGAGCCTTTACCTAGGGAAGAGATAGAAAGGAATTTAGTAAGAAAACAAGGCAGACTGCACTGAACATGAGCAGAATATCACCAAACGAACGTACTGATCAGTAAACTATTTATACGATTGGCCCTTTTATCACCTTATAAGAAATTCTGTGCGATCCTGAATGGCTCTTCTCCTGCATCGCATAATTAGCGCTGTACCTCTGGGTAATAACTCCCCTCAGTCTGCAAAGTGATCTAGAGAGCTGGTCCTGTTGATTGTCTTGGTGGGTTTCACACCTGAATCAGAAGGATGATGGCTCTGTGCCACCTGGAAGGTGTCCAAACAAGGTGTTGGTTCGTTGGGAGTCCTTAATGTGGTTTCCTGCCTGCCATTGTTCTCACTGTGCTCCTCCTGGCTTGCAGAGATGGGCCTTTGACAGACTGGTGTCCCCCATGATGGGCTTAGGAGTAGCCTGGCAGGCTATTTGGTGTTCCCCCCCCCATCCCCATCTCTCTGAGCTCTTTTGTGCATCTGCAGATGAGCTTTATCATGTAATCTAACAAAAACTGCCTGTTTTTCTTTGGGGAACCACCAATTTAATTTGATTTAGATGTGTGTCATGTAAAAATAGACAAAGGGGATTGTAAATAAAAGGAACACCAAGTATCTCAAGAAATATCAACAGTTAAGTCTTCTCTTACTCTTCTCCAGTGCTGATAAACTAGAATAATAGGAAAACAATATGTATTTGCTCCCTCAGACAAAAGAAAAAGAACTGAAGTAGGAAAATTACCAGATAAGCTTAGTTACCTACAATACAAGTATTCTACCACAAATTTTCATGACTTTGATATAAATCTTCTGGTCCTATTGATGTGAAGTAACATCTCATCTGGGAAATATTGTTGCATTCCATCCCTCCATAGTTCTTTTTTATGAGTTTTAAAGTGTTTTCTTGTCATTTTTCACTAAGTCCAGACTTCTGGGTTAAACTGCCCATATATCTGCTTTACAGAGAAGAGAGCAGTTTTGCTGTCATGTATAACAGTAGCCATGTGCTGTCAGACCTAGCCACCTGTGGTAGTGTCTTGATTCTGAGTATGATCAGGCAGATACTTAGACTGTATCATAGATAATCTTTATTTAAAGAGCTCAGCCTACTATCCTCCAAACATTTGCAGTTCATATACTTCCTGAGCTAGACAAAGTTATTATGAATTTAGTTACCACTAAGAATCCTCATAAATTGCATCTAACAATCTTCAGCCTTCAGAGATTGCCTTTTGATGATCTCATGCGGTCTCTTCTGAACCCTTGTAAACCCTCAGCACCTGAAGTGTCCTTTGGCTTGGAGTGTCACTCTTTTAACTGTCTACTGGGTAAAGAACTATTCCCTTTGCCCTGAGTTTGTTTCCTCCTAGTTTCATTTGGTGTCCCATTAATTTTACCTCTCCATGTTAGTCTCATTCTACTGTAACACTCATAATGCAGTAATGTAGTTAACTTAAGTCCTTACTGAACTGAGACTTTACTGTTTAAAAAAAAAAGGCAGGTATTAAATCCCATTATTCATAAATCTCACCTAGCTGTCTCATTTCTATGACTAAGTATATGTATATATATACCAAAAAAATAGTGTCCTGTGCTATTTCTTCTTCTTTGTTACTAAATTTATTTAAATATTTAGTATAGGCAGACAGGTAATGAGTTTAATGCATGACCATGTGGTTTGGGAAAGTCTCAGGAACAGTTTGGAGATCTTTCTAAACTCTGTGAACTGATTTTGTTGTGAGTGAAGAGAATGGAAAATATGGTTATAAGGCAAGATTAATGTTACATTTTATTTCCACCTTGGAGAATATAAAAATCTTTAATTCTGAGCTGGAGGACTTGTAAAACCAAGGAATTTTGGATTTCAGTGGAGAAAATACTTAAAATGACAATGACATAATAAAACAGTCAATTCACAAAATAGAATGAAAGATAAGACAGGATAAATGGCTGGGTAAAGATTTCAGACAGGGCTGGATCAAAGCAATGACATTCACATGCCATTCAGACAGTGAAATAAATCTCATGTAACAGAAAAAAAATTGTATTAGGAATTTAAGACTGAAAATAAAAACCTGGGTGCACCTTGACCATTCAGTAAGCCCAGGCTTGGTCACTTTGTATGGAGTATCCACATCTGCAGGGCAACACACACATTGTAGCAAAACATCATGTATACGCATTCACATGTCTTTTTTTCTGCAGGGGTGAAATATCCTTTCCCACAGCTATGCACTTGCCCATGTTAATCTGTTCAATCCTTAAAAGGGCACTGTGAAGGGTAAACTTTCCTTGCTGGAAAACTGCTGTGGAATTACTCTTAGCGCATTTGAACTGTTGTATCTATATTCTATTTCATTCACATCACATTAACCTGGTGCGCATGTTGAGGAATGGAAACTATTGTAAGAACTAGGCATATTTCAGACAGAGCAGAGCAAAGTGTTTTTTCGTGTTTTTGTTTTGGTTTTTGTGGATTTTTTTTCTTGTGTGTGTGTGTGTGTGTGGTGTTTGTTGTTTTTTGTGGAGTTTTTTGTTCTGTTTTGGTTTGGTTTTGGTTTCTTTGCTGTTTTTTTTTGTTGTTGTTTTTTTGTTTGTTTGTTTGTTTGTTTGTTTGAAATAAAGAACCTGATAGAGAACCACAGATAAGCTGCAGCATATTTTCCTGCCTTATACAGGTGACAGCATGCCCTACAGAGATTGCACTTGGACTTCGTGAGGTCAGGCATAAACCTGGCCATAAAGAAAAGAACTCAATTTATACAGGATATAGGGGGTGAAAAAGAGGACTCAAAATGGACTTGAAATGGGCAGGATTTTAGCCATATATTGTGGATGTACAGAAGGAGGAAAAGATCTTTAAGGGAGTGGTAAGAGTTGAATCATTTACACAAAAAAAAGCAATATTAAGAACAAATTATAAGCCAAAAGAAAAACGAAAAATCAAAAGAAAAAATAAGAGATACATAGAAAAAAGTGGACAGAAGATAAATAAGGTGTGAATTTAGAGAAAGGAGTAAAAGGGACAAAACCAAGATTCGAGGGTAATGTTAACAGAAATTCACTGTATGTACATAGCTGATGGAGAGGAGAAAATGTTTGCCCACATCTTTCCTAGAAAGTGGAAGCTCACTAGCAGGAAGCTGGCCTTTCCTGTACTGAGCTAGTAAGCAACTTGGAAAAATTTGCAAAAATTCCTTGGAGGTCAAATTATTTTGCTTAAATTTATGCACATGACTCCTTTTCAGTTTCAATTAAAACTCTCCGTGTACACAAAAAATTAGAATCCTGTATTTGTGCAGTAAAGAATAAATGAAAGTTAAAGCTTAAGACATAAATGGTCATAAAATGTAAGTTATTTACATGTAAGCACATACGCATACACAAAGGAGACAAATCATTAGGTTTTTACATTTCCTTGGATGAGTTTAAGACAAACATGCTTTCACTTTAATTTAAATCCTTGTGAGTCCAGTTTCTTTCTCTCCTAATAGGATTTATCTTATCTTCTGCGTCATTTATCCTTCATGAGCTCACACTTTCAAGGTGAATGGATTTCAGTTAAGGAGAGCAAATACATTGCTTCCAGACATACTTTATAAATGTCGTCTGGTATCCTGTCAGTGTTTTAAAAGCCAAGTTATAAATAAAACTGCAAAGGTTGTTTTAACTGATGAGAACAAAATGCTTCCACTTTATTATACACTTGCAGAAGGTAAAGGCAGACTCAGTTGTATAGAGAATCTATTAAGGCTCTATATTTTTACAAAATAGTAGGAAATAAATGAAAAGTAATGTTTGAAATAATTTATTAAAAAAAAATACAGGAATATTTGTTAGGACTAAGTGATGTCTTGTAGCTATAGGAACCTGAGTCCACTGTATTAATAGTGAGACACTTCTTTTGGTTTCTTCCATACCCAACAGATATACACAGGTATTTCTAAGACATTCTTATCCAGTTTATGTTAGGTGTCTCTAGTGTTGGGGGAAAAGCAGCAAGAACAAACAAACCAACCAACCAAACAAAAACACATAAACCAAAAAAAAAATCATACATATCCAAGCAAAATTTTATCAGTTTGCTTGTGGTCTAAACATATGTAGAAATTAATTCTTCTACTGAACTTAGCTAAATTTAGGCATAAGAAGAAACATCCATAATTATTCAAATGAATTCCAGTTCACAGCCTGAAGACAAGCTAATTTATAAGTGTTTAGGAACAAAACAAAATAAACAAAAAAAACCAAACAAAAACAAACAAAGTAATGAAACACGACTGAACCAAACAAATAAAAAAACCACACACAGACACAACAACCAACCAACCAAAACCCAAAAAAACCCTCACCTTACTACAAGTTCAATATTCTTTCTTCATTAAAATAGAGTTTGATTTAATGTAATTTTGTGTAACTTCTTGAGAGCAATTTTCAGATTCTCCAAAACCAAAATTATACCAAACAATGAGTCTTCAAAAACAAATACAGAAAACACAGTAAAACATACAGTGCTTTACAGATTTGTTATTTCTTTTTAATGGCCTACACTTTTACTACTATGATTTGAATCTATATTAGGACGTGTTGGGATATATCAGGAAAAAAATCAGGAATTCTGTGAGTTCAAAATATATAAAGTAGGTGAGTATATGAAATATTTTCTATGAGATTAACTAAAGTTGCAATAATAAATATTCTATCTCAACAAAACAAAAAAGAAGAGAACATTTCAGGAAAGGAGTTCAGTGGGGACACAGAGGACTAACTATTCAAACAAGAAGAATAGAAAGACTACTAGGCCCAGTCTGACTGCAGCAAATAAAATTGTTAATATAGTATTAATGATAGATCTACTATAATCTTGCTGCCAAAATCTGAACCTTTATCTTGACTGACCAAATTTGTTCATTAAGAAAAGGCTACATAATGTTTACCGGAAATAAATTGCATGTTTACCTTCACCTAATATTTATAATTGCTCTGTAGAAGGACTATGAATTATTGTTTATGTACACATTTTAATAATCTATCTTTCCAGACAATTCCATGCAGTGTTCAGTGGTTGATAAATGTGTGTTATTATGAATACTGCTTTTCATTCTTATGCTGAATTGAGGTAAAAGAAAAGGAGATACTGCTCACACCACAAAATCTTCTTACATAATATAATATTCTCACTGGTATAACAGGATTGCTATTTAGAACATGTGTTAAACTGGTAATTATACAGAGAAGAGTAAAAAAATAATTTTGTCTGTGGAATGCTGTTTCACATGTGACAGAATTGAAAAGGAAGCAGCACTTTGCATACAATAATTTAGTATTTCTAGCAGTATTTTTTTTCTCTTATTTTTACCTAAATTATTTCTCTGTTAATGGTGATAACACTTGTTGGTTTCAAGGCACAGTTAAGAAAACAAATGTGTTATCATCTGGGTAGTACTTGTGTTCAGTAACAAAGACCTTTACTAAAAAACAATCAACACAAGAAGGATACTTTTCTTCCCCCCCAAATACATATATATATATGCACATATATATATTTAAAATGTAAATGGTTGTTTTAGATAGATAGATAGATAGACAGACAGACAGACAGATAGGAAAAATAAAAGAGAGGAAGGAGGGAAAGAGGGAGGGAAGGAGGGAGGGAAGGAGGGAAGGAAGGAAGGGAGGAAGGAAGGGAGGGAGGAAGGAAGGAAGGAAGGAAGAGAAGAAGGGAGGGAGAGAGAGAGGGAGGGAGGAAGGAAGGAAGGAAGGGAAGGAGGGAGGGTGGGAGGGAGGAAGGGAGGGAGGGAGGGAGGAAGGAAGGAAGAGAGGGAAGGAGGGAGGAGGGAAGGAAGGAAAGAATATTATTAATAAAATATTTTTATTACTAAAATTAATATAATCTATTATTTATGTATGCAAACAGATTAGGCTCTCCAAGAAGAACTTAACATATGAAATAAGTCCGTCCTGCTACATAAAAGTCATCTTCAATATTCTTGCTAGTGAAAGCAAATCTTTCACTATTTAAACAAAAGATAATAAATTCTTCCTGTAATACAAAGTATTCTCAAATAGAGTAGTCAAGCTTCTTCAGATTTACAGTGGATGAACACTCTTTGCATTTGTCTTAGCTATCTGATGAATACCTTCCACAACCATCTCAGCACTTCTTTATTGCAATTAAGTACTTGGAAAATATTCTGTATCTTTCTGTGTTTCTTCATCAGTGAAGCCATATTGCCATGACAAAGAAAACATGCTACTTTAGATCTGCTCCTGGCCATCACCTTGATGTAGCAGTGGGAAGAGGCAGATTATGACTACCAAAAACATTTGTCACAGGATATTTGATGACACTCTAAATCACATCTACAAATTATTTAATATGGAAATGCATTTCTTTTCCTGCCATAAGAAGATAACTGTGTAATCTTGAAACATTAACAGCATATTATACCAAGTATAGATAAAATTGTTGGGTAAGATAAGAATTGTTATTATGTAATAAATGCTAAAGGACTTGCACTACACTTAATAAAGCATAGAATGAGGATAGAATAAAACAAAAAAAATCATTATTTGTGCAGAAAAAAAGGATATTAATGACACATTTTAAAGATACAGAATGAATTAGACTTCCCTTTACTCCCCATGTTTAGTTTTGTATATATCCATTTAATATAGGTAGCCTTCTATTTTTATTCCTGAAAGGTCTTTGAGATCTGTATGAGACCTTTAAGGAAATTTCTTCTTTTTTAGAATTTCTCCAGGGATGGTAATTTTGATTTTTTTTTAATTCTTATTATTTTATCATGTTACTGTATTAAAACTTTTGTTACTGCAAATTTCTGTAGTGTCTTCATTTCTTATTCTGACATCATGCAACATGTCTTTGCCTGTTCTAGTTTTGCTTGCCTCCTCAGAGCAATGCTAAGTGTGGAATTAGTATAGTGCTCTGGAGTTATCCACACCCACTTTGGTTGAGCATAACTTAGCTGTGAGTTATTCCAAATGTCAGACTGAAATGAAGAGATAAATCTCTTCATGGCTGATTCCTCACTGAACTGTGACAGTCTGTTAGAGGCAAAAGTTTCAATCAAACGTGACTGTTGTTCACATACTGACAGAAAGCACTGCATTAGGTAAAATCTCAGTGAGTGAAAAATTACATGAGCTTACTAAAATAAACACAGATCAAGACTCTCCTCAGAAATGTAATAAATGAAAAACACTTTGACTGACTCTATTTTTACACCTCTCCTACCTAATCTGTAAATTCAGATGAAAAATTCAGCACTTAATGACTTGGAATAGAGAGTCCTGAATACTTGAACCAGTAAGGAATTAAGGTACCATTATTTACAAAGTTTTTAAAAACTTTGGTGCATAAACTATGGATGAAGGTTTTAAGGTACTTCACAATTCAAACAAGGTGAAACAAAAACTATTAACCAAAGTTAGTATAGCATCCTTTTTTTTCTTTTAACTCTTGTGAAACCCCATATATAATAAGTAACTACAGTGTGTTTTTAATATATTCTGAATAGTATGTGTACTCCTATGTGAAATCAGATACCATTGCCACAATGGTATTATTAGGCAACAAGTAATTTATGACTGCAGCCACAAATTTGAAGGCAGAAAGTGAAGTGATTTTTTTTTTTTAATGTATCTATCTCCGTCTTAGTATTAAATCACTACTGACAGATATGTTGTGCATATGGCACATTAAAAAATGTATATCTTTTTTAAAATTTGAAACTTAATGGTTTGTATCTAGTACTATATGTTGCCAATGCACAGTGTTGTATCTCTACTTCCCTATGAGACCAGTGGTACAAAGTTATATTTGATACATTGTACACTTTAATTCTTCATTAAATTTAGCAAAGTTGCATGGAAGATTGAAGATGAACAGCATCAGTAAAGATCCATGTGTTTTAGCAGAAATAAGATGGGAGGCTTTGAGAGTATTATTTTAAGGCATAATTAATCTGACCTATTTTAGGACTCCACTTTAAAATGAGTCATACCCTAGAAATATCTATTTATCTCAATTGTTTGTAAGGGGAATTTAGGGACCCCAGGTGAGATACAGACATGTACATGCATTCAGATGAGTCCTGCGTTGTACAACTACAAAATGCAGGCCACTGATACAAGTGTTCTGGAAGTTTACAGCTGAAAACACCTGTTTGTAAATGTGAATTTACTGTCTCCATAAACTGCAAAAAAAACCCACATTCTAGATAACTGCATTTTATCTATATGGAACCTGATATTTTTTTCTCTTTCTTTTAAAAATAAGAATAAACATTTTCAGTTAATGCTTTATTGTTTTATCAATTTGCTTCCTAGCAAAAGCCATGTTTGATGCACTTTAAAGTAGACAATATATTCTCTAGACCATTCTCAAAGTTTTGAGTTTCTATCAGGAAATATTTTAGTGGAATTATTTGTTAAAATATTGTCAACATGTGCTTCTACAATGTAACTCATGTCTCCGATCCACCAGCATATTGTTCCTACAATTGTATCATTCTTTCCTTCAATTTCATACTTCAGTTCATTGTTTTGATTGCTCAAATCTGAGCTCCTGACAGTACCTCACATTTAGCACTAAGCTTGCATTTTGCTGTTTTAATTTTGTTTCCTTCCAGCAATAACTCAACACTTTTTTTTATATTTTCCAAACACTGAAAGGTCTCCAAAACCTATAATGTTGGCTGGTCAATGATTCAGCCTGTGATCAATTTATTATATCAAAGTTAAGACTTACCTGAAAGCTTGCAAACTAAAATTAAAGAAAGCAAAAATGTGGTTAGTGATTTCTGCCCCCTCAACCTTTGCTGTTCAACTGATGACCTAGCACAGTTCCTAAAATAAAACAAAATGTTTAAGGTATTTCATCCCCTTGAAAAAAAAAAATTGCAGCCAAAAAATTGTCTCCAGATCCCACTCCTGTTCTCCAGATTCCTCCTCAAAATTAATTGATTTTGACTATCTTTCCAAGGTGACCTGCGTATGTATCCAACAAAGACCAAGCACAAGGCATATCACATGAAACTAGTAACCTCCTTACCTTCAGTATCTATTCCTTGATAGTTATCTGGTCTAGATATTACAGGCAAAGACAGTTTTCTTCTTGTCAAAGGCCTTTATGACAAAATAATGATGTTCAATGGCCATAATAAAATTTAAAATAAAATATGGGGGGAGGGGAGGAGGGGAGCAAGGATGAAGAAAAAAATATAAAATTAGTAATTCTAGAGCAGATAAAAGCAAATATTGATCAGACATAGAAAAGGGTATAGTTCTGATGTAAAACTGTGTTTTCTATAACTCTCTGATTTTTTGAGGACAGAGAAAATGTTTGTTTTATGAAATAGATCCTCAGTGACTCAAAACTTCCCATATCTCAGAAGTAAGATTCAAAAGCTGGACCACATACCCCATGATCCACCATTGCAGTTTTTCTGAGTCATCTCATAGCTTCCATTGTAGAAGTTTATCGGGTTGATCAAGCATAACTTCCCCTTGCCAAATCCATGCTGAGTACTCCTGATGACTTTCTTGTCCTTCATGTGCCTAGAAATGTTTTTCAGGATTAGCTGCTCCACAACCTTATCAGGGATCGAAGTGAAGCTGACTGGACTGTAGTTGCCTGGGTCATCTGTCTCACCCTTCTTGAAGACAGGAATGACTCTTGCTTTCCTCAGTCCTTGGTCAGTTCTCTCAATTTACATGATCATTCAAAGGTTATTTGAAAGTGCTTTGCAATGATATCAGTCATCTCCCTCAGTACATTTGGTGCATCCCACCAAGGCCAACAGACTTATGTATGTCCAGTTTGCTTAAGTATTCCCTGATCTGATATGCTTACACCAAGAGTACATCTTCCTTTCTTGAGACTTTCCCTCTGGTCTCTGAGGCCTGGGATTCCTGAAGGCCAGTCTTGGTAATAAAGACTGAAGCAAATAAGGCATTCAGTACTACTGCCTTTTCCATGTCACCAAGGCCTCTGCCCCATTCAGCAGCAGGCTTACTTTTTCCTTAATCTTCCTTTTGTCTACTACATAAACTTCTATGACAACAAATCTTTTAAACTTTCTATGATCTTCAAAAAAAAGTAGATGATATTAAAAAAAAAGTAATGTTATGAATAACCTTGAAAGGACAAATGCAAGTCTCATTAATTTAATGAGTTTTTTAATTGACAATGTTCTACAAATCATTTTAAAATGAATTAGTGTTATATAATATGCATTCATTGTCCTGGCTAGATCAGGAAGAGCATCATAGCTAATGAGATTTTCGGACTGAGCAATCTACAATCACTTCAGCAGCAGCTAGCTCATGAAAATGCTGTAAAGGTTCTGGATTTCTCAAAGGCTGATGTGACACAGGAATCAATCCTCTCCCAGAACAACTAATTAAATTATACATGTGTGCTTCCCAACAGCAAGGTCATATGCTTCTAACGTTGTTGTATAAGGGTCTAAGGAATCCCTAAATGGGATTCAGTTACACAGGAGGATAGATCAGTTATGTTCTCAATTATTTGTTCACATAGAGTATACAGGTTTTTATTTATTACATATTAGATACTTCTCATACTTTCCATTAAAAAAAATGTATTTGTGGTGAATAGTCATGGGAGGTTTTCAAAAAAAAAAAAGCTTCTGTGGTTATCAGAAGTCTAAATTTGATCGTTGTGAACATATTAACGAAAACTTGCATTCTGATGTGAACATTGTACAGTGGGTCTCCCAATGCAAAATTCAGGATTCAACTCTTTCTACTCCCACCTACTCTTACAATAACCATAGACAAGGTTCAGTGGTTCTGCTGTGTTTTTGTTATACATTACTTATTTTGTCTTTCCTCTTATGCCCTATTTCTCATTTTTTTTCTGTGATTTAAGAAGACATATGTCCTCTTGCTATAAGCTTCTTTTCCAACTCTTTTTGACGTAACTGTAGGAGATATAGATAAAGGTATGTATACTTCTACCCCAGCACTTTCTAACCTTTAGGTTCTGTTTCAAAACATCTGTTTGTATTTGTTTACAAAATCTGTAGCTAACTTGAGTGTACACCCTCCAATTTATCTTGCAGTCTCTAATATAGGTGCTGGGGAGGGGGAAGAACAGAACATAGACAACAGGAATTCTGGTCTACTAAATAAAATTCTTTTTTATTGCAGGATATAAAAGAAAAATAATATACAGTTTTTTCTAATAAGAAGTCAGTAGGGCTTTATAGAGTTTAACAAGATTATGGGAGCTAGAAGAGGATGATTGCTAGCTTCTTCTACCTTAATTTTGTATTAGTTGGTCCACTGAGTGACTGCCCTTTCCCGTAAGATACAGCATAAATATAACAACTGAAATTCCCCAAAAAGTAGGTTTCCCAACAAGCAGGAGCTCTCAAGATGGAGTCTTGCAAACGATTTAAAGCTGAACATTTTGTTCCTTCTCCTTAAGTTCCTGGCAAAATAATTTTGAGAGGGCAATACACGGAGAATATAGTTCAACGTGGTATTCTAAAGTAAGTCAACAATCCTCTTTATAGTAGGCTTCAGTTTTTTTCTTTCTCTGAACAAGGTTAAAAGTAACTGAAGCAAAGACATAACAATATCTACCACAAAGTATTAAATGTTCCCAGAAGTCAAGACAAACAACTCTGCAGTCCCTAGAACATTAGCATGTAAAACTAATCTTTTATGTCTTTGAAAATCCACAACATCCAGGAGTACTACAGTGAAATGGATTTCATTTTGAAAGATGTCAAAACACAAACTACATATTTGCATGTCCACCATACAGTTATTTTAATAATAATATGTTGCATTCTGTTTGGTTCCTTAGAATTTCTAGTTCCTTGGACAGCAACTTTTGAATCATTATTCTTTTAAACTTAACAAAAATTACCTAAATCCTTATATTGCATAACTATTTCCCTTCGTAGCTGTCTTATGGTTATGACAGGACCTGAGTGGAATACCCTGAAAATACACAATATTTTTTGTCAGCACTTTAAGGATTGACATAAAGGTTGTTTTTCTATTCAGTTTTTCATTTCTGTACTGAATAAATATTTGAGATTTTTTTTTTTCTTTAAAACTGTGGAAGTCTATAAGGACAATTGTGAAAAGCAATTACTACAAAAGTGCAATTTTGATCTTCAATGAAATGAACCGAATTTGAAGAATTACCTGAATTTATTTCTCGAAAATAAGATTTAAATAAAATAAATCCATAAACATGCAGAATACACTGTGTTCCCAGTTATATCACCTTTTATCTGCCAAAAGTATTTATTAAGCCAAAAGTATTACTACTGACCTCTGATAATGTAGCTGAAAGCAAAACTAGGATTCCCAGCACATCACACAACTCACTGGTATAATTTTTTTGCTCATACTTACCTATACCAATGAGTTAGTAGATGTTGGGACTCTCTGATCTTTTTAAGTGAATAATTGAATTTCCCACGTCCAGGATGATACCTTTCCGTACTTTAAATGAGTTTGAGAGAAATGTAAGAACTTCTGTAGGTCTCTGTGCAGTTGCTTGTGTTTAATATCCCAACTGTGAGTCCCGCTTCCTGGGAACCTAAATTCGCTGTGATTAGTCGGTTATGGGATTTTATTTTCAATAAAGATGAAGGTAAGGAACATTTCACTGCCCTGTAGAAACTGAAGACAGACTGCAATTTAGAAATGCTGGGGTTTAGAAACTGAGATTTTCTGGTCCTCTCCTGCACTTATGTTTTATCTCATCATTTTTCCATGCATGATCCCAATATGCTTCATTTCTCTTAAATGAATATTGTCTTCTCAGGACAATTTGTTTCTATATGATGACAGAAAAATATACAACTTTTTGACGACAAAAATGTACAAAATTATAGATTATGATCCACATGATTTCTTCTTGGTGTCTTTTATACTGTGACTGAAACCTTCCTAGTTCAACTAAAAAATCTCTTCTGATAAATATGAGAATGGAATTTTCCCCTTTTGGAGGTAGGAATTTAGACAGTTTACAGTCAATCTGCTATCTCTTCTGTCTGTCTTTGCTTGTTCTACATAGTGATGCTTCTGTTCATATGCATTTTTTTTCTAGACTGTCTCATCATGTAAATGAAGAATAACTAAGGAGAAAAAAAATTACTTGAGGTAAAAAAAAAAAGTTTCATAAGCCTGCATTTGACACAGAAACTAACATAATTTTGAACTATATATTTCTAGAGGCAAAGCTGCACTAAATTCAAAGTACTCTAACAAAAACATTTTCAGTGACTCTTTGCAGGTCACGAAGTACTTTCAGATATTTTCTCCAGCATTTCTATGCAGTGTGCTGCTGACACGGCACCAAGTCACTTTGTTCTAGACATCTCAGCAGTTTTATTTTTCTGTTTTAGTGGAATAAATAAGGTATTTATAAATAAGTTTGTGGTGGTAGTAGATGGGAGTTTTGCATAATCATTTCTGAACTTTTAAACAATGAACCTGTCAGCTAGACTCTGCTGTACGTGTCAACCATGTTAGCCTTTGCATTTTGTCAAGATACCTTTTTTTTGTCTGCTACTATATTGAAAGAAATGGACCTCAGTAGTGCCATAGGCAAAAGAAATGTGTGTGTAGTAATAGTTTGTTTAAAAGTGTTTCAGAATGAAAGAGAAAAAAAGCCAAGACAGATTATTCGGGATAACACCATATATTTGACAAACACTATGGATATGTAGATTTTAACTTTCTAATCTAACTTTAAAGCTTTATTTATTTTAATGACAATAATTTCTGTGTGATTCCTTTAACATTCTTTTTTTTTTTTTCCTCCAGTGATCCTTCGTCCTTATTTCTGAAACATTTTGACTGAAACTTTTAAAGAAAAATTGTCTTTTAGTTCGTTCACAACATAAGGGAAGAATCTAAATTAATTCTAATGACCTAGATTTCTAAAATTGTCAGCATAGTAGACAGAAAATAATTGTTACATTTTATATTTTTTAACTGTGATTAACACAATTCACAAGGTATGTTTATCAATGGTAACTATCCATTTATCAATAAACCAATGTCATCTTAAATTGCAGCATAGTTATGTACGTAGGGGCAAATTAATTTAATTATTTGCATTATGCAAGTGGTTTATTTGATCCACAATATGCAAATCAAATATATCTAAAATGTTCTCTCCACTGAAAGGTAAGTCTCTTCAAGAAACATTAGAAATTTGTAAAACACATGTAAAGAGAATAATAAGGAACAATTTACACAAACTGTTACCGTACAATATTCATTTTTATGTCGCATTTTTATGGCTACAGATATGAGCTAGAAAATACATGTGAAGAATATAAACACATTATTTTACAAAAAGCAGAAATGAAGGGCCCCCAAATCCATCTGTATTTCTTTTTCCCTGATAGGGCCTATTTGTAAGTGTCACTCTCCTGGTGTGCCATCGTTTCCTTGCCAATGACGCAACTCCACTGTCAGCACTCAATGAAGCTCTAGAAATGAAAGATTCTTGTCAGCACTGCATTTTTGCCACTAGCTAAAAGTTTAAATTGATCATCTTTAAGTACCATGGTTTTCCTACTTTTTTTCTGAGAAGCATTATTCAGAGTGTTTCAGTACTGCTGTTAGACTGTGGCTAATATGAGCACTTTTGGCCACAGATTGTTCTGATTTTTGGACAAATATGATTGAACAATCTTTCGTGATGTAGTCTATATAGACAGGATAAACATGAGAAAGGAAAAAAGGCAGATAGTTGAAATAATTTGACTCTTTTCTTAATGAGAGAACAGAATATTTTGAAAACTTAAGTTGTTACCAAAGATATTTCATCAGACGTGGGTTTCCAGTGGAGTGTCACAGAGATTGGCACAAAGGCCCACGAGTTTGGATTTTTTTCACTGTCTGCAAAACATGAAGTTTCTATTTTAAAAAAAATGTGGATGATGAGAGAGAAAATCAAGGAGAGCAAATACAATTGAAAAAGAAGGGCTCGACAGGACAGTCTGATATTCTTATCTTGTTCAAGCCAAACACATATTAATGTATTCATTTACAAGTTAATACATTTTCATTTGAGGACACAGGCCATATTGAGTGTATAGAAGATATTTAAGGAGCACAATGAAGCAGTGCTGCCAGTGCAATCCTGCAGTCTGAAAGGCTACACAAATACAGAGGCAAGGTGAGCAGGAAAGGGATGTCACCACCGTGTACAGCATTGGCAAGGGAATATTTGCCTTCTGAATGCAGATATCCAGACTCTTAAAATGGAAACTGAACAACTGGAAAAGGTAAAAGGACAAAGTATAATATGCAGATGGGCAACATGCCTTACACTGGGAAACTTAATGCTTGACACACTGCTGCTAGTTTTTCAGCCAAGTTTACTCTGACTCTGTATTATGGTATCAATTATCTTGTCATGTGGGAAGGCTGAAGTACAAACACAACATACACCTAGTTTTACAATTCTAATTTACTTAATCTAATTATGTTGTCATTCATAATGTTTTATGTATGACTGCTGTTTCTGCAGCAGAGAAATGTGGTGAGTAGTGAATAAAAAGTAGGCTTCCTCCTCTATGGGAGGGGAGGGGTACATGCTGACATTTAAGTAACAGCATCAATCATCTGAGGTGTCCTTAACCAGAGCAGACCAAAATGAATCACTCTCTGCTCTTTCTCTCCATTCCTAGACCAGCTGTGACTGTTATACCTTCTTGTTACTCAGGCTGTTTTCATTATATATGAAACAGATATAGAAACAATACCCAGCCGAAACAGAAATGGTACACATCAGTTCATACTTTTGACAGGCCTGAGAACATGTATCATATAGATGTTATTTTTTGGTTTTGTTATACCAGTTATACCTAAAATGGGTTCTATCCAGTACTTTATGCCCCATTCCTCTCATGAGTGATAACTGACCTTTCTGTAGTTATACTTCCTGTGCCCCTTGATGTTTGGAATTTTTGGACTACTACGAATTAAGAAATTACCAGACATCAGAAGTGATTATCATCTTGTCCTCACTTCAAGAATAAAATTCAGTTCCTTATTTTACAGGATGTGGTAAGGGTCAGTTGCCTAGACACAGGCATCCTTTGTAACTGAAGATAATCAAGAATATCTCGTGTATTTATATGCAATTGACATATACTACACAGAATATCATCACTCTTGTCCCCCTCCAGTTTTATATAACTGATGAACTTATGCACATATTGCATAATACACTTTAGCAGTACCTCAAATGGCACAAGACACACTGGTGAACTTAACTGAGCCTAAATGGCATTTTGCATGGGTTTTTTGACCACAAAAACCCCAAGCAAATAGAAACTAATTTGAGAGACCATGAACTTGGTGTATGGTCTTATTCAAGAAGAAGAAAAGATAGAAGAGAGAAGAGAGAAGAGAGAAGAGAGAAGAGAAAATAAAAGAGAGAAGAGAGCAAAGAAAAGACAGAAGAGAGAAGAGAGAAGAGAAAAACGGAAGAGAGAACAGAAAAGAGAAAAGAGAAAAGAGAAAAGAGAAAAAAGAAGGGAGAGGGATGGGAGATGAGCATAAGGGAATATTTTTATGCCAAGATAAATTCAATTTTTCATTAGCTGCAATGTTACAGCAATAGCTATAATCTGTGGGTATCTTTTATTTTCCTTTTTTCTACATTTTACGTATAAGTAACATTTTAGGTATTTGGAATTATATTATTATTGTTGTTATTGATGTTGCTGTTGTTGTTAGTATTATTACTAATTATTATTATTACTGTCATCCAGTATGGTATGACATGAGACATATCTCATTGATATCTTCAGAGAAAGACTAAGCAAGTTGGACTGCCACATTCTTATTTCATTAACATGTCCTTTTGGTGAAACGTCTTAAATATTTAAGCCAAGAGCACATTATGTTGTGGAAAGATTTGTTCAATAAAATTATACCATTTGTTTACCTCAAAAATAAATGTTTTTGTTGAATAACATGGAATTGATTGGCAAGTTTGCAATCAGAAATCAAGTTGAAGCAGCACTGGTTCACCAATAGCTTGCAGCAACTCAAGAATTTTGCACCTTTGAGCATATACATCATCAGTATGTCAAGAATGGCAGCTGTGCGGCAGCACTGTGATGTGTTGGCTTAGCAAAGATTCAGTGCTGCAAGGTAAATGACACATTAACTTTCCATCGTGCTGTAGGCTGTATGGAGATATATCAGTCAGGCATGATAAAAGAAGTAAAGATAAACATCTGTTTTTTTCTGTTGTTGTTTTGTAACTGATACTTTATCAAACAGTGAAATACATACAGTCCTTCTCTCTATATATGTCTATATTACTCTATATGGTAGCATTCACATGGAAATAGTGTAATGCTTGGAAAAGTCCAGCATCAGCACAGCTCTGGACTAATTATTAGGCTGAAGATACTAGGAAAGATGGCAAGAACATCAGCTCTTCTTAGGTGAGGCAGCTTTCTTCTCTTTGATTTGTGGCATATAGAAAGATGTGGGAGAAGAAAACATGAAAGAAGTAGCCCTGTACATGCTGAGAGCAATGATGACTGGCAAGAAAAACAGACGGACCATGAGAAGCACAGCCTTGACTGTAATCTCACGTCAACCTACTTACCAGAAGGGTGATACCTACAACCATGGTCACAGGAATCACACATCAAGATTTTGCCTTCTGGCTGACATTCTAGCCATCAAAAATAAACAAATATCAAGCAGAGCCACATGTACTTTCTATTTTCTATGTGTAAACAACATAATTTACAGATGTGAAATGCTTTTAAAACTTCCTTGCTCTCCTCTCAAAGTTACTATGAAAGCAAGCATTTATTTGACAAGCTGAAATCAGCAGAAAAGCAGAGATTACAGATTCATACAGCTGAAATGCGTCACATTCATCTTATGTGAAAGTCATGGGAATATGAAAAAGACAGTACATGATTAATGTTTCTGCATCTTACTCTTTACTTTTTAATGTAGAAAATGTACAGTTGGAGAAGATTGTCTCTGATTTTATCTGCTAAACTGCCATTTATCATCCTTAAGAAATGGTTTTCCAGGTGTGAATGATCATCATGGTATGGGTATCTCTTCTGGTTCTGTCCTAGGCTTTCTTTATTACCTAGTCAAATCACTTAGGTTGTTTAAATCCCAGTTCTCACAGTAAAATAGGGTTGCTAGTTAAGGATGCACTGAACTTCAAATAAATACTCTGTCAGCTGGAAGTTAGGAACTTGAGTTCAGGTTTAGGTAATGATAACTATTACATAGCAGAAAATTAACCAGATTGTTTGCAAGGGTGTAATGTTGTAAGTAATAAATTAAAACCTATGCTTGTTCCATGTTCTGTACCAAATTTAACTTGGTACAATGATTAGTTTCAGTTAGAACCTAAAAAAATCTTAGTACAAGGTGCTATAAGAAGTACAAAGCTGTGGGCTGTCTGTCAGCCATCTTCCACAGAACAAATGGGAACGCAAAACTCTACTCCATAGCTGGACATGGGAAAAGAGAAGCAGAGGACTCCTTTCAGTCCTGACCCCCTTTCTGACCGAAAGTAGCAAATTATTCAAATTCTCAAATTCTCAAACTTCATCCAGAAAATCCTTTCAACTTGTTCAGTGTAAACATGACTGAGTTATCAGATAAACTGTGCTTACTTTAAAAACTGGAGAATATAAAAGTGAAAACTGTATTTATTCTGAAAAGAAAACATTTAATTTCCTGCTGAGGGGAACTGAAAACAAGTTAAAAGATCAAAGCAATAGATTATAATTAAGAGTAACACATCTCTACAGTTGTTCCAGGATCTCAATGGAACAGTTGCCCAGCTTGCAACTTAATGTCTCCTTCCTATGAACTGGCTTGCCTTGAGGAAGCTGTTGACACCACCTGAATATTTAAGAAGGAGATTCTGGGTATTATGGGAATTATTAACTAGATGTCCATAGACTGTAATGGGAGATTAAATGGCTAGTTACCAAGTAAATACATATACTTAGATACCTAAATTTATTTGCAATTTGGGAGTGAGGTGTGTGAATCCAAGGGTACATATCAATTGCATAACCATACCTTCTGTGCCAGTTGAGGCTTTTAGTAATGGGATCTGATCCTGTGTAGTTGTGGGTTCTGGGTTATATCTTCCAGCCTTACATGGAGGTCCCAAGCATCCTAAGCCTCTTAAACCACACAAAACACTTATTTTTAAGCAACTAAGATTAATCCAATTTTTTTAAAAAGCCAAAAGTTAGGTAGCATCAAACTAATTTTTGTTATGAGTGTTCAGGAGTAATAGGAAGATGAGGGAAAATATATATTTCGAACATTTAAGAAGATACACTTTTATTTTGCCTTGTAATGATACAATAGACCTTATATTAGAGCATTTTATGTTTTTCTGGAGGAAAAAAAGATAAAGAAAGAAGAAAATAAGAGTGTATTAGACTAATTCTTCCTAATCAAATAATTAAACAAAACCCTGGTTTAGTAATAATCACACTGAACTAAATTCTGAAGAAACTAGTACTTGGTGTTGGATATTAATTAAAAAATCGTTCATGATGCAAGATTGCTTTACTCTGCCTATCTGTCAAAGATCTTTACCCTAGCTATCTACTTTAACACTTAGTGTCTGTATTACCAGCATATAAGCCTACAAACCACTGTGTGCATATCGATCTTCTATTCGTGAATTACTGTGGAATTTTTAAAAAAGCTGAAAGCAAACATTATTTACAAATATGTTCAAAATTTTAAAATAGTTATTTTGTATTATAAATTTATTATAAGTTTATTTTCCGTATTGCATAGCGATTAGGATTATTTATACCATGGCACAAAACTCTAGGAATTTAATTGGAACGAAAGGGTGAAAAACTCATAACTGTGATGAGTATAAAAGGAAATATTATATGGGTCATAATGATTTTCAGCTTGAGTGGAAGGTATATTTCATTGTCACACCTATGCAACATTTTCATCCATCTGCCTGTCTGAAGTACTGCAAGGTAGCAATTGTTCTGTGAACTCAGTAGTGATTTAATGTTCAATTTTTTTTTCTCACCATTCTCTGAATTTTACAAATATGGAGGAAATGCACCAGAGAAAAATCAAAACATTTTAATAACATTCCACATACTTTGCCAAAAGAATAAATTAGTGTTTATATTGATAAAAAGTTTCTCAGGGAATCAAATACAGATTTAAACTAATATTACATTCTTAAAACTCTCAAACATTTTTCACCAAGCTTTCCTTTGGTATCTATGACATGAAAATTAGCCACTGACTTTTATGTTCATTTACTAGGTAAACATTAGTAAAACATGGTGTGTTTGGTCATTAGAGTTCCACTTATCACTATAAGGAAACAACCACCAAAGGATCAGTGTTTCACCTATTGACTGTGTTCTCTTTTCGAGCATTCATCATGAAAAAGAATCTCCAGGACTCATTTTATTTATGTACTAGAAAACAACATTTACAAGATTAGTTTCCCCTTTATTAGATTCAGTAAAGGAAATTAACTTTGGGAAACAGGTTCTAAAGGTCCTATCTTCCAGTTACCTGTTGGGATGTATATTTTCAGGCCCAAATTTAACAAAGGTTTTATATCCCTAACTGTATAAGCACTCACTTTCTATTGATTTCTATGGGAAGCTGAAAATATTTTCCTCAGTCTCTGAGATGCGTCTTTTGATCCTGAGAAGCTAAACTGTCCTTTCATTACTGACATTTCACTATCTCTTTTAGACCCCCCCCCGCTTAAAGGTGTGTGTGGTGGTACTAGTGATGTTTTTTACATCTTTGTCAGTATTTTAAGCGCAAACAAGAAAACTAGATTTCCATGTCTTCACTAGGTTGCAGATTAAGAACAGATTTTCATAATTTCATTCTGGAATTATGTCAGGCATTCAGCAAAATATTTAGGTATCTCTGAAATCCTGGAGTGGAAGGCAGTTGTTGGCTTTTGGGCATTATTTTGTCTGTCTTTGGTAATACAATATGTATTACTGTGCTTTAAAAGGGAGTGCCTGGGTAACAGTTAGTAAAACTGTTTTCTACTTGCTGAGTGGAAACTTCAGAAGGTAAATTGCTCGCTTCCTGTGAAGAGATTAATTAGTATGGGCAGCTAAGGAGAACATCAAGAGCTGAAACATCTAGTCCAGTATGAACCAAGCTTAGCAACTAGTAGGTTGAGTTTATTTTTACATTGTAGGAAAGTGGGGTTGTGATTCCATGACCTGCAACTGTGGAACCCATGGTGACAGAGAGGCTTTGTATAGTGTTATTTGCTTTCATGGCAAGCTTACTGTAAGTAGTGTTGCACAGATGTTTATCAGGAGATACAGTTTGGAAAGCAATAATACATCAAACATTAGTCCAAATAAATTGTGTTTGTTGAAAAGAGGTCTAGAGCAAAAGCTCAGTTACAAAGGACAGAGTAAGATAATATAGAAAACTATTCTGGATAAAGTTTCGACCTTCATTTGAGACACAAAAATCACATATCAGTCATAATATTTTATCTAGCATAAATTTATACCCCAATAAGCAAGATCAGAGGGACCACCTAGATGTCAAATAAAAACATTATAACATGTTTCTCAGTTTCATAATGTATTCAAGAGAGTAGAAGAAAAAAGATCATATACATAAAGGAAAAGCTTTGCAGAACTGAATAGGTATTGTTATCAGTTAGTACTTCTGTTACAAGAGAGAACAGCTTTTACTGTTGTTCTTTAGTATAAAAGATGGGAAAACAAAACTTATTTTATTACATGTAGGCAGAATGCATTCTTTACATAGATTAATTTAATTTCCCTTATAAGACATCAGAAAGATTTCTTTATTTTCAAGCAGAATAATAATAACACCATGAGAACATATGATATAGCCACTGTTGGATCTCATTTTAGGCATTTAATTCAATAGATGGCATCCTCTATAGATCTACTGGTGTTGTAAGTATCATGTAGTTTGTAAAAAATGTGACAGGGAATAAATTAAATGTTTTAGTTTACCTTACCTAGTAAAAATCTATTTCTTGTTATGAACTACTCAGTTCTGCTGAATAATTTAGTGTCTCATTTGTGTTTTCATTAGTTCTATATTAATAGATGTTTTAACTTTGAGAAGATATCAGTTATTATACCTGGAATTCAGTAGCAGAAAAAAAAGAAACAAAAAAAATCATATGAGATAAAGATTTCCCATCTCAGAATAGATCCACAATGAAGATGGGAGAACGCTGAAAAGTTACCTCCTTTATCACTATATTGCTGCCACAGGTGTTTTGAATTCTCTACCACTGTAATAATATGTTGCTGTTAACTAAATTATCATGCAAAATAATTCTTCTCTATATTAAATATTGATATGATGTAGGACAATAAGAAACTAGGAAAGAATGCTGTACCGTTTTCTGGCTGGGATAAAGTTAATTTTCTTCATAGTAGTTTGTATGGTGCTATGAATATAATTCATTATTATTGTTATTATCATTATTATTATTATTATTTTAATATGTTAATAATATTATGTGGATTAGTGCTGAGAACAGTGCTGGTAACACAAGGATGTTTCAGCTATTGTGTTTACACAGAGTCAAGGCCTTTTCTGCTTCTCACACCATCCTACCAGCAAGTTGTCTAGGGGTGATCAAGAAGCTGGGAAGGGACACAGCTGGGACAGCTGACCCCAACTGACTAAATACGTATTCCATATCATATGACATTGTGCTCAGCATATAAAGCATGAGGAAGAAGAAGGAAGTAGGAGACATGCAGAATGGTGGCATTTGTCTTCCCGAGTAACTGTTACACATGATGAAGCCCTGCTTTCCTGGCTGAACACCTGACTGCTGATGGGAAGTAGTGAATTAATTCTTTACTTTATTTTGCTTTTATACACAGCTTCCACTTTATTTATTAAACTACCTTTATCTCAACCCATGAGTTTTCTCACTTTTACTCTTCCTCATCGCACCAATGGGAATGAGGTGCTCGGGAATGAGCAAGAGGCTGCGTGGAGCTGAGGTGTCTACTGGGGTTAAACCACAACAAGCACGTATATTGTTTATGCTGTCACCGGCCAAAGATGGTTGTAAACTTCAGGCAGTGGAAATGTTTTGACATATAACAATGAACAAATAAAGATTTCATCAACAGTCTCTGTAAGCCAGCCTTGCACATTTTCTGTTTTACATCTCAGTCACAGGTCCAGAGCTCTGGTACCCTCTCCAGGGTGCTGGAGATGTCCAAGTTAAGACATACTGGCTTATTTCCCATGGAGACCTAAATGCGTCCAAGATATTACATCAGGTTTGTTTGACAAGACTCCATAAAGCCACATTTTTTAACAATACTATTTCTAAGCCTCTGTAGATTTTTACTGCTTCATTCCACATCAACTTTTATATAATTTCACTCTGGATTTCAATATACAGTGCCAGAAGTTGCTTTAGTATTCCTGATCATCCTTTTAAGAATAATTCGCAAAATGGGCCTCTACCTCATTCTCATTAAGTTATCCAACATTTCAAATCTTGCGTCTAGCCTCTTGAATCCTTTATACATTCTAATAAATCTTGCAAGTTACATGTTTCAGACAATTTCACAAAATACTTTCAACTTCAAATATTTATCCTCATTCTTAATTGCAGACAGAATAAAGGATACTCTATGTCCTTGGGTGTTCAAGTATGCATTACGTTTTTTCTTCTTAAAAATAAGAAGTAATTTTTGCTCTTTACTTTATGATGGTAATCATCATCTTTAGTCATATTCCACTGAGTGTAAATCTTGTGTGTGTGTGTGTTGTGTATTTTAAGTACATTGTTCCCGCATTATTGACTGCAAGAATTTTTAGAATCATAGAACAGTCCAGGTTGCAAATTACATCAAAAAATCAGCTGGTCCATACTTTCATGGGAAGGGGAGCCCAGTTGACATTATTTAGCACCTTATCCAATAGCATCTTAAAAACCTCCAGGGATGAGGACTCTACCATGTCCCAGAGGAGGTTATTCCAGTGATTGATTTTTATCACTGTAAAAAAATTCCATAGTGTATCAAGATGAAACATTTCCCAGTGCAACTTGTATACATTGCCCCTTGTCCTTTCTGTGTGGCTCTTTGTGAAGAAAGAGACTCCATCATCTATATAACCACTCTTTGAGTACAGGAAAACTGTGATGAGGTCCTCTCTGAATCTTCTCTTCTCCATGGAGAAAAGACATAAATTCCTCCTTCTTTCATCTAAGGACAGGTTCTCCAGCCCTTTGATCATCTTTGTGGTTTTCCTTTGGACCCTCTCCAGCCTGTTCGTATCTTTCTTGAATTGTGGGAAGAACAAGAGAAGGCACTCCAGATGCAGCCTGAGAAGCACTGAGTAGAATGGGATGATCATGTCTCTATCTCTGCTAATAGTGCCCCTGTGGACGCAGCCCTGGATCCAATTTGACTTGTTGCTGCAGTGGCACACTGCTGACGCACATTCAGCTTGTTGTCTTCCAGGACCCCTCATTCTCCAAGGTGCTGCCTGTTTGCTGTTGAAGTACTTTGATAGTTCTTGGAGGACAGTGCCACCGGGTCCTAATATTTGTTCTTACAGAGTCTCAAATAATATTGAATTTCTTGTGTACCCCCCTCATGCAGCATAGGCTGCTAACTTGGCCCTGCAGGTCCTCCACCTGATGCCTGAATTACTCCACCAAAGGACACCTTGTGTAGGTGGGGCTTCCACTCTCCTCCACCCAGGATGGGGGTGTGCACTCTTGCTCCAGTCTATCCTGGCTGGAAGGCTGATTCCTGGCTGCTGCAGAGTGCAACACTTGCCTGGTCTCTACCATCATGCTTCTGACAACCTCAAAGCACTGCCCACAATAAATCCTTCTAACTCCCTGGAGACTTCAAGTTGCTGAGTAGGCTTGCACAGCCACCAGCTAGCTGAGGTGACAATCAGGGCTGCAGCCTAAGCCCCTGAGTAGAGCAGGCAACAGCCTGGAAGAATGGGCTGCCCTTCTTAAGTGCTCTTCTGCACGAACTGATATGCAAACTTGTCATGCTGCTCCCAAGATGTGTCACTCCCTGGTGATGCCACTCATGCTTTTTTTAATAATAAAATTTTCTTCCCTCATGAATTGTCTACATTTTTATTGTAAAACTTGATGTCTAGATTGCAGCAGGATAATATAGTTCTAATCACTATGAAATTAATTAACAGATTTGACTCTCTGAATTTCAAGTTTCCTGTACTTACATTATTAATTACAAATAAATGTCATTTAAAATGAAAGATTTAAGTACAGGAGAGAAGTAGGAACCTGACTGCCTTGATTATATTTATAATTGTTATTATTCAGTGAACAACCATAATATATCCTGAAAGCTCTTCCACTTGTAACTTATTTGTAAAATCTTTTCCTGACATCAGCTTCATCCTGAAAGTAAACCATGTTTTGACATGCTCTTGAAAAGACCTTACAGGGAAATTACCTCGAGTTTTATCAAGGGCTTCATTAAGAAACTAAAAGACTCATAACTTAAAGGCTGAAAGAAATTCAGCTGCATAGAGCTGTTCTAAAATTTTGGAAAAAGTTTCCTCCTATTTTTTTCAAGTGTTATAAAGTTTTATGATGATAAGGAAAATCAGATTCTGTACTCTCATCTGTGAGATCAGTTTCAAACTGAGATGGAGATACATTGTTATGAAACTTGTGAGATTTTACTGCCTCCTAGTACTCCTGGCTGGTATGGGTTGTAATTAAATATACACATCCAACGTCATGCTGGAGGCCATTAGTTATCTAAGACACCACACAGGGTGAACCGATTTGGCAAAGTTTATAACAGCTTTCTTTCCTTTCTGGCTGGAAGTCAGGATGCTTGCATCTCGTATAGGTCTAGACATCAGTGTCCAGGTACCTGAATACCACTCAGGCTGTGTTTGTGGTGCTCCAAGGTCCTTCCCTCTAAAAGTATATAGCTATTGTATTTTCTTTGTTGGATCTTTATATTCTACCTCTGGCTGGGATTTGTGGGTTCATCCTCTCCTGTTCTTCTTACCTTAATACCTCCTTTACCTCAATGTTTTACATTGCAGGCAGTGTGTTGAGGCAGGCTTAGATGCACAAAAAAATATTTGCAGGGCTTATAACTGATGTCATGCAGTAACTCTTAATGGTAAAAGTCACTTTAGGAGAAAAATAAAACAAAACAGGAGGGCAAGTGCAAAGGAAGGGCAAGGGCAAGGGCAAGGGAAAGCTCTCCCCAGTAGCCACCAACGAACTGAAGTGGCAGGGATCTGTCTGATGAGTATAGTCCTCTGAAGGTCCTCTCTAATGCTGCAGATGGTTACCTCATAATATTTTTCTGATAGCAATTATGCATTTTCTACAGGAACCTGCTCAAAGTCCCTGTGGTTTTTTGGGTTTGGTTGGTTGGTTGGTTGGTTGGTTTGGTTTGGTTTGGTTTGGTTTGGTTTAGTTTTTGTTGTGTTTTTTGGTTTTTTGTTGTTTTGGGGTTTTTTTCCCATTATGGTGCTATTAGTGCTGAATGGAAGATGTTTTGATCAGGTGAAGAAATTGCATTCTGATTTGATGCCAAGCTCTATGCATATGTATTACTGATATCCTTATCACATATTTAGATGACAAATACCTACTTTGTCGTCCATTAAGTCTTGATTTTCTTCTAGTACAAACTAAAACCTATAAAAACAAGCAGTAGAAAAGTGAGGATCAGAGAAAGGAATCCTCATACTAGTGACAATCACTTTCCATGAGAACCCACCACAATGACAATACCACCTTTTGCAATTGTAAGTTCATAAAAATTATGGCAAAAGAAAAATTGCATAAGACTAAAAGCAAAAAAATACCAGTACAGCAACTTAGTTGAAAGGTTATGCAGTTGCAAATGAAAGACAGATTGCAGGATTGAAAGTGAGGGCCTCCAGGTATCCAGGTGGAGTCCCTTAGCATTACAAAGCTTAAGGTGCTTAAGGCACAGTGCAACTTAGGAAATAAAATGGAGAATATTCTACTTACAGGATTAAATACTTTCTTTCAATCATAAGAAGAAATCAGTAGAAGTATGCAACATCCTAGCTGAAGTTAGGAATTGCTGAGGAAGTGACAGCCATATAGAGAATTTCATTCTCTGAATCTGTGATAATGGAGAATCACATCAGAATTATACTGTCTGCAGTGCCAGTACTGATGCAAACAGGCTGAAGTCTCAGTCATATCTTATGTTTAGTGTAGAGGAATGGTTGACAAATCCACACAGAGCACAACAACAAGTCCTAATACTTAATAAAACATAAGCAGCAGGAAATTGTAAACTCTGTATGCAAGACCCTGAGCATCATAACACTGAGGAACTGGAAGAGCTGCCTAGTTACACAGGACTGACAGTCTGGGTCTTCCAATTTGTCACACAAATAAATAATAGACTTATTTTAAAACTAGAAGAACTAATGCTGAAAAACATCTGCTGTAGTTTTGGCAGTGTCAAATGTGTTTGTACATGTGGATTATTACAAGATTATTCCTGATTATATCTTTGGTAGGGGCAGCGACAGAAACTTCACTAGTTTCTTTAGAAAAGACTCTCAGAGGCAACCAGACAACACTATTATGAAGACAATGGGGGTTGTTTATAACTTTCTTTGTTTTAATTTTCAAGATCTCTTGCATGAATAACTTTGGTATTTTTATTTTCCTTAAAAGCAGCCATCTTCGTTCTTTAATTCTAGCCCACTATAATAAAAGCTATCATTTTAAAGATTATATCTTCTTAGTTTATAAAAAATATTTCACTTTATGTTTGACATTTTTTTCTAGTTAAATGATACAGGTTGAATAGTCAGAAGAAATCTGAGGAATTAAACATGCAATTCCCAGGATCTAATGATTAAGTGAATTACTGTACATCTCTGAAAATTGTAGATAATATGCACTGCAACAAATATAAAAATGTATGGCACATTCAAGACATTTTCAATGTTTTTATCTAAACTATTTAAAGTCATGAACACCTGCTGACTGGAACTTATTATCTGCTTAACCTCCCATAACTTTCAGCTTGGAAGAGTAACATTAATTAGACTGCCTGATTTTATGTAATGAGTCAAAATTTTTGCTCTCTTTTAACAAACAGTAACACATCTAAAAATAACACATAAACAAAATGGCCTAAAACCTATTGTTTAATTACTCTACATTTCCTCAAGGAATTAATTTTGTTCTCTGTTTGAAGAATTACTGAACAATCTAACAAATCTTTTAGTATTGTAATGCAGAAACTTTGTACAGAAACAGTGGAAGAAAACACCTGGTAAAACTAAAAAAATAATCACTGAAGGACATACCTGCCAGGTGTACTTTAAAAAGACTGAATCAGTCATACCTCTGAATGTTCATTGTTCATTTCTGCAGCAAGCATGACAAAATAATCTGTGCTACTCATCTGGATTTTATGTGTTTGTGGTAACACTGATTCACATCTTTCAGTACCCTATGGCTACATTATTATTGTGCTATTAACATTTGTATCCAAGAGACAGAGGTGTGCTCTCCTTTTCAGCCCTTTCTGCAAGCAAAATTCTACTCTAGCTGTACTACATTTAAATTCTTCTTGACCCCAAAGGTGCTCAGTTGTTGTTTTGTTCAGACTATCATAAAGTGTAATTAAGAAGTTACTTTTCAGAGAAACAGGATAATGAAAAATACCATTCAGACCTATAATTTTACCAATTTATGTATGCTACTTTTTGGAAATTCATCCATTTCTGTTCAATGTAGTTCACTGACCTCCTTGGAATACGGTCCTAGGCCATTTGTTTCACAGGTGAGCAAACAACAGAATTATAAAGAAAATATCTGTCATAATAAAACATAACTTTGTTAATTTGATATGTTACTGATTTTTGTTACTAAATTTGGTTTTATAGATCAGAGGTGTTTTATTTTTCTCTCAAAATAAAATTAGGTCCAGGAATATTTATTGCATAATCCAAAAATAAATATAAATGCTCTTAATAAGAATTTCAGACCCATGGAAAACCATGTGAAAATCCTCACCTAATTGTCTTGTAAACCTACACACTGTGCTCAGTCAGCTCCCTTTGGTGCTTCCATCTGTAGAAAATATTAAGCATTCATTAAAGTGGGAATGCTCTGTTTTTCCAAATTTTAAATGATAGTTCTGTCTACAGACTAAGATTATTACTCTTATTGTGCAATTCCTTCAGGACATAGCTGTTTCTTCTGCATGCCTATGGTAGGTAAATAGATGCATTGCTGAAAATATGTTTCACTGGAATGAAATTACACTATGGATAAGTAGTAACCACCTAAAAAAGAGACCCAGATAAAATGAAGCTTGACCGAGGTGGTGGGGAGGGGGCAAGGAGGAAACAGGGAAGTTTATTGGGTTTTGTTTTGGAGTTTTTTGGTGTTGGTGGTTAAAATATAGGAAGCGAAGAAGAAAAACTGGTTCTGTCTTTGAAAACATCTTGCCTGAACATCACTTGTAAACACGAACTCAAAGCAGAGTTACTATTGTGACCATTGTTTCTTCCAGATCACTCTATAGCCTTGTTTCCATCTTTATCTGCTTAGACAAAATGTCCTTTGGATGCAGATTTCTTACTGGACTCAAATCCTTTTTACTTTAAATTACAATTTTGCAAGCACTAATATTACAGGGCAATTC
Organism: Caloenas nicobarica; assembly: GCF_036013445.1. Taxonomy (NCBI): domain Eukaryota; kingdom Metazoa; phylum Chordata; class Aves; order Columbiformes; family Columbidae; genus Caloenas; species Caloenas nicobarica. The sequence goes on from NC_088245.1 coordinate 167,998,115, forward strand.
ATAACTCAAATAGAGTTCATCAATACAGGACAAAATAGGAGAGAAGATGAGAGACTGAAAGGTGCAAGAGGCTGATATTTCCTGGAAGGTTCCTTGAGCATGTGCTTGAAGTTTTTCTTTAAGTCCTTCTATTGATTTTACTTGCCTAAACCTGTTACTGTGTTCAAGGATGGCTAGCAACAGAAGTCAAATAGGGAAAAGAAAGAAAAACAGAGCCTACTTTACTTAATTTCAGAATATGCAGCAGAGAATATTAATTCAAGTTATTTTGGGGTAAGAAAATGGAGAATTTTGTTTGGTTGGTTGTTTTGATTGGTTCTGGAGGAGCGGAGTTCTCCCAGAGGAAGCAGTAAAGTTAACTGTTGGATTTGTCACATGATTAATTGTTCTTTGATGCGTACTAAAAACATCCCATATGCAACACAGATGACTCTTTCTGTACACTGGAAATTGAAATAAATGAAATATTCCTTACTATCATGAGTCACTCTTGCCTTGTATCAACAGGATCTAGTTGCACAGCTGTAGTCCAACTATGGTAATAGACTCTATATTCAAAAGAGTGTGTAATATATGCGTCAGATCTAATGTAAAAGCAGTTGTTTCTAAGTGAAAAATGAGGATAAAACATAAAAAATGACAGCTTAACTACAAAAATTGCCTTGTTTTTTTTAAAGAAACCTTAAATTTAATCCACATTCAGTTACTGAGCTAAATCATCATGCTTTAAAAAATATATTGTGATGCATTAGGTGGAAAACATTTCATATCAAAAGATTAATACATCAGGCTGAAAGGTTTGGTTTCAGATGAATTACACTTGAAATATTTTAGTCAGCTGCTAGGATTTAAAACCAACATTTTAAGAAATTGATGTATGACCCACTCTAACCACTACTTTACACAGTGCATTAAAAAGCAGAATAAAAGCACTAAATAGCTTTTTTATTCTCTTTTTTTGTTGTTGTTTGTTTGGGGTTTGTTTTGTTTTGTTTTTAAGCATACTGCATATTGATTTCACTAGTCTGTCTTTAAATTCACCAATGTGCTGGTTTGACTGAAACTGAGTAAATTTTCTTCATGCAGTTAGAAAATTTTCTTATTAGTAGTTAGCATGGTCTTTTGTTTTGGATTTACTATGACAGTACTGTGATAACAGCCTAGATTTCTCACGTTTTGCCTGTGAAGAGCTAACTTACTTTTTTTTTTTTTTTTTCAGTAGCTAGGCTGCGTTTTGCAGTCAATGTGAAAGAATTTAGGAACTCACTAATATCCTGGCTGTTATCAACGACTTTCTCAACTTTCCAGTTGCAGGTGCAAGGCAGCTAGAAGTGGGGTGCAGATAGGACAGCACTGATATCCAGATTGATCAATGAAAAATTCCCTACCATTAACATCATGCTTCGTATATAAATAGAGTCGGTTTTTGAGTCAGCAAGTGATAGGACAAGGGGAAATGGCCTCAAGTTGCACCAGGGGAGGTTTAGGTTGGATATTAGGAAAAAATTCTTCATGGAAGGAGTTGTAAGGCACTGGAACAGGCTGCCCAGGGAAGTGGTGGAGTCACCATCCCTGGAGGTGTTTAGAAGGCATTTCGATGAGGTTCTTAGGGACATGGTGTAGTGCTAAAGTTAGGTTATGGTTGGACTTTATGATCCTGAGGATCTCTTCCAACTGAAATGATTCTATGATTCTATTCTGTGATTCTATAAGTAATAAATATCCTCATTTGCAATCGACTGAGAGTCTGTGTCAACAAGATCAAGTTATTAAATACATTACAACTAGTAGTTTTTGAATAATAGACCAAATGAAATAATGCCCTGTGCTCTACCTTACAGTTTTTCAGATCTGTGTGCAGGAAACTCTCAAAGGCTGCTTTAGAGGAACTGAGATACGAACAGAAGGCAAGTGGACAGATGGAGAGAGCAGCGCAGTAATGAAAAGGGGAATGGTGTAAGCATTTCTGAGAAAAGGTGAGGTACATGAAGGACTGGAGTGAAGGCGGTTAGGATTCTGCAGTTGAGGGGGAACTCACCTTATATACTGGAAAATCAGGAAGGCATGGCAAGGTTTTGGAGGACTGATAAGAAAAATAATTATAAAGGGTAAAAAACTGGTCCTGGCAACAGCACTTCGGAATGAGAAGTAGTGAGGGCTTCCCCATGGTGAGAGATTAATTGCAGAGCCCAGTACTGAGATTAATAAAGTGGAAACAAAGATCAATTCTGAGGACAGAAAGATTTAAAGAACAGAGAAGACTGATGACATCTTATGCAGATAAGGAAGAGATAGGGTATGGGTTAGTAAAAAGTCAGAGCATTTAGGAAGTTAAAAGAACAAGTTAAAAGAACAAGTGGCGAGGATCAGAACTCTTCTCCAAATCTACACCTGTGATTCTGAACACACTTTTTAGCATAGGATACTTGTAGACTATGTTTCATCTCTTGCTGATCTTTATTCTGTTGCCTCTACATACTACATAAACATCTATTGCTATTTAAGACATGCTGGACAATCTGAGATCTCCTTTTCAGACCAGCAGAGGTAGCAAAGGAAATTAGGAGCACAAAAGCTCTTTCAAAGTGTCAGCTACAAACCACCTGACATGCTACTGGATACTGGATACTTCACAAAGCAGTAGATGGATATGCATGGGCTGTTTAACCAGGTCCAGATGCTTACTTTGGGTAAGCATGACCATGTGACACCAGGAGAAGTTGTCCACATGTTGTTAGATGCTTAGAAACCTCAATTATACTCCAATAGTCTGTTCTGTCCACTGTTAATACAGGGTTCTTAGGGTAATAGCTCAGATTCCTCCATTATAGATAACTAAAGCTACGTGACATAAATCCCACTCTTGTATCACGCTGCAAGGAAAAGCCTTGCAACTGTTATTGCTGCCTGCCTGCATGAAGGCATTAAATTAATACATTGTGTTCTGTTCTTTGTTGCAGGGATAACTCTACACAGTCCAGCTTTTTAGATAAGTTAACACTATGCTTTATCATTTGTACTTTTGTTGTTGTTGTTTTGTTTTGTTTTGTTCAGAGAGGGTTTTTTGACCATGAAAAACATCTTAACTCTCATAATAAAGAGTCTGGCCCACATACAAAATTTCAATTTGTTTCATCTAAACACTTAAACACTTGGTTAACTTTCAGCATGTATCTGAATCCTCTACTGCCAATAAAACATAGCCTGTAAAATAAGTGAATAATTCACTAAAATGGAGCAAAGAAGATCTTTATAATTCACACAGAAAAGGAAGTAAAAATTCCAATTAAATCCTCCTTAGTGAGATATTTGCATACCTTCAGGAACACAAATGTAAAAGCACTTTAATATGTGTAATTCTACTTCATTCCCTCAAATATCTTGCCTGAGAAAAATGCCTGGCATATGGTTCAAAATGTAATTTTCTTCCCAAATCTTTAAGGACAATAATTGTCCATACTTAGCAGTCACTTGGTTACACATACAGAGCTGGCATGTTTTCTTCTTTGCTAAAGCATAAGTAATACTTTTCAGATTTTAAGATATTAACCCAGTAAGGACACTAAAAAAAGTAGCAGAATGCCATCAAAACAAAAATTCAGTGTGAAAACTCTTCCAGCACTAAATGTAGTGATTTCAGGAAATGCTTCCAGAAACACAGACCAAATGGTGCAGAGTGACTTATTGTTTGCATGGTTAGAGCAAAGCAAAGTGGATATGTTCACACTACATAGAACTGTCTTCTAGGGTGCCCTAGAGATTCAAAAGTACGCATAACATACATATACTATAATGGGTGAATGAGTGAGTGTATGGAAAATTTTGAGGGTATGAAGCACACAGGTATAATGTAGAACACGGAAATACATGCCACAACAGTGTTATTTGTACACCTCCTACATAGTTATTTCCAAAATGAGATGTCTTTAGGATCATATGCTTTTCTGAACATCAAAACTTTGTTTTACTTTTGAGTTACTTGCTCCTCCAAAGCAAGGCCAAAAAAACAAACCAACAATTAAACAGCACAGATGATCATGGGCCTAATGTTCAAATTAGCTCCCTACATCTGTTATTTTAACATCATAAATGTTCCTGAAAGAATCTTAGATGTTATCTCAACCATCTGCTTAGTCTGACTTTTTGTCTGATAGAGGCATGTTCTGTTACCCACACTAAGCCCATACCACGTTAACACTTAACTAAAAGAACCCAACTGAAAAACATAGGCATCCTTTGGCACTAAATAATCTCACCTCAGACACAACCTTCTGGAAGAGCTGCTCTCACTAGTACATATACAAAAGAACAACAGGCTGATAATTCAGAATTAAGTCCTCATTTTAAAACTTTAAGTTATGTGCCTTACTTTAGACTAAAAGACCCTTTGTGTTTGTATGTGTACATACACACGCGTATGTGCATTATGTATACACCAGTGTGTATATCTATATACACAGTCTTTATATATAGATATTTGTATATACTAAGGGTCTTTTAGTCTAAATATATATGCATGCATATATTTACGTATTGAATATATGTATACACATATATGCATCTGTATCTAACTTTTTTTCTCTGGTATCTGTTATTTGTGTGTGGGTTGTTTTTTTTTTTCCTCCTCATTTCACTGCATTAAGCTTTCAGATTCACATAACTGTTCTGTGTTTTCCTTGACATCTACACAATATCAGTCACCTTGCAAGATATACTGAACATTAATTAATTTATGTACCAACATAATCTTTTCCCACAAAACCTCTTGGGTTAGAAATATTTGGTTCAGATCATGTTTACAAGTAATTATACACATTTTATGGTTGCTTGTGAATACTTAAGACAAAGTAATGACAGACTACACTTTTTTTTTTTTAAACTCTGTAGCTGTTTTTACCTATTTTATATTTCTGTCTAGAAAATTAAGATAGGGTCCTTCTACTCAAATTTATATTTTAAGAAGTTAGATATTCATACCAGAAGCAGAGAATTCAGGTTATTTTTATAGTCAAAGAGAAGAATAAGATTCTAAAATAGGCGATTAAGACAAACTAATATTTTTGCAGGTGCATAGTTCTCTGCCTTGACTATCAAGAGAGTCTAAAATAGCTACTTCTAATTTGAAATAATAGCTTTTTTTTATTTCTGGTTCAGTCTTCTGATCAGCCATTAGTAAACATAAATACTAGGAAATATAGAAAGAAAAAAGGATGGGATTAAACAAAGATAACGGGGAGGAAAAAGCTTTGTGGAAGCAAACAGAGCAGAGAAACCGAAAGAACTGATATACAGGGGAAAGAGGTTGCTATAAGGATATGACAAAAGAAATACGAGGTTCATATTTTCTTTGCCTTCTTTTTGTGTGTTACTCTCTGTCATCTTTCTCATACTGATGTTTTTTACTGGCATTTATATGGAAAGGTGACAAAAAGGTGAGGTGTTTCTGTAGTGTTCAATAAGACTCAAAGCTTAAAGGTTCATATCTGTCAGAAATTGTCAAACTCGGCAAGTTCACCATTTGGGGTAAAAGATCTGAAACAAACTTTCACAAAAATCTTCAACGGCACATGGATTTTTGTTCTTTTTTTTTTTTTAATAGACATTTCTAAAATTCAGCTGTACTGTAGCTATATATAAACTATCCTAAATATGCCTAAATTTCTATAAGCAGTAACTCAGTAGTAGCAATGTCTTTGAGAGATGCAAGAAACATTAGTTTTTGGAAAAGTAAGAAAGCCTACTGTATTTTACATTCTAAAAAGTTTTAAGTTCAGAAACATTAAAAAAACCCCATGTTCTGCATCAGGTAAATATAGAAAAGTTAATATTGAAAAAGGTACAGCTTTCAAGTGTAGAACTCTTCAATGTTCCACCTGTTTCTATTACTTCACATAAATTATAGAAGGCACTAGAAACACCTGCTATAGTGAAAGACCAATTTAACCAGTTCTATGCAATCACAATGAGACCTTCTGCCCCAAAATAGTCTAAATTCTATCTTATACAAGATATATGAAGAATCTATACCAATGAAACAGGAGAAAATTAAAGGAGAAAAATATATCCTTGATCTATCTTTCAGTAGCAAGTGACTAAATTCTAAGCAAACTGAAAAATGGACTCAAAAGAACCATTCTGAGCTCTTCTTTCCTCTTTCATGCACTGGACACTGCTTTAGCGTCTGTGGAAGTGTCATTGAAATTATCACTCACTGAAATTATCTTTCTGAAGACTTATGACCATATTTTATCAAAATCACAGAATCATTATCCAGCCCTCATTATCCTTGACCTGTCATCACTTCCACCTGTGCTAGTCCAGCTCTTCTTTTGTCAAGACCTGAATCATACTCCTGTCTAAGAGTTTACCTCTGTGTGCTCAGTGTCAGCACCGTGGCAAAGTGCCTAATCTTAGTTTAGACTGTTGTGAAGAAAAGGTCAGAAAAAGCCTCACTAGTGGCCTTCTCCCTCACCCTCCAGTTCCTTTCTCTTGCAAATAAATTTTAAATTCAGGCCCTCACTTTTAGTTCTTAACTAAGCTGCAGGCATGTTTTGGCCTGTCTGCGTGTCTCTTACTTAGTTTAAAAGTGTTCATAAATTCTCCCTATTGTCGATGGAAATGATGGAAACTGGACATGATCCCAGAATCCATGCTTTATCTATTGGATTTTTCACAAAAATTGAGTTTTTTTCCCATTGCTAGAAAACTCATAAAAAATAAGATCATTTGCTTCCTAAGCAGTTCATCTAATAACCTAAGCTATATTATCTGAATGATTCCCAGTGTTTCTTTGTCTGTCTTCTGTCATCAGCTTTAAACACAAAAAAATTTTAAGTGGTATGTCCTGTTTGATGACATACTCTGTATGTTAGCATATGCAACCCAGACAAAAATAAAAGAAATTTGCAGCTGTAGCTGATATAGATCCATTTTAGAAGTATACGACTATCTACAGTTAGATCCTTAGCTAGTCCCTTAAGCGTTGGGGAATGAAGTAGACACTGCATGAAGTGATACACCTAACATATTTTAAGTATCTACTTTAGGGTGAGAAGCATATCCTAGATATGCTTCTTTTTCTTCCCTGATTATAAAAAGAGTCCAGAGTGAATACCTCAAAAATAGACATCAAAACTCAATTCAATGACCTAAATATGGCACTAGGAAACTGAGATGCCCTGTGGTATCTGACTTGATCTTTAGCTACATTTCTACAAAGATTTGTCTTCCATGTGTCCTGTGTAGTGTCTGACATTCCCATGTGGATGCTCAGGTTATTGAGGACAACTCAAATTTCCCTTTATGCTTACATTTGGGCAAGTGAATCTAGCTCAGGATCTTTGATTTTGCATAATAACAAATGCAATTCTAGCACTCGGTTTAGTTATCCGCAGGGTGTCTGGTGCCTTAGCTTTCCCTCAACCTGCCGATTGTCAACAGAACACAGGTTTGCCTTATATTGCATCTGACACCATCATGTCTGCCTTGGATTCAGTAAGGCATCTCAAATAGTTGCAAATTCTTCTGTTTAGGCAGTTCTTAGACTTATCTGTTGGGAACTTCAGTCTCAAATTAAGATGCAGATCATTGTATTTAGATACCTAAATTAAAGTGTGTGCAATCTGGACATGAACACTACTCCTAATGTGAGATGGAATTGATGCCTACCTAGAATTCATGCCTAACTAGAATTTCAGGTATGGGATTTATTATTGTTGTAAATCTTTCCTAATCTTTCCTTCACTTGTCTTCCTTTCTTTATAAACTATTTGATACCAGTGGGAACAGAAAGTTACCTCAGTAAAAAGAAAATACTTTGACGCTCTTATTCTTATATTTATTTTATGTTACTAGAGAATGTGTACTTAATACACTTCCCTTATCAAGTCACAGAAGAAGTCTAAGCTTCACTGAATCTCAATAATTCCTCAGAGCCAAATTATCATATATAAACTAGAAGTGTTCATTATTCACAGCAAAGGAAGCTAGTAAGGAGTATATAACAGTAAGAAAACTGTAGTGGTAAATAGGAAGAAAGAAGCAAGTGTTTATGCTAAAATATGGGAAAAAACCCTGAACAGTATGCAAACAGGAAAACCATGTCATTAGAACAGAAAGACAGAACATTTGAGTCTGGCTTTATTTTTAAAAGTTAGTATACAGAAAAAGTGGAAGAATTTATTACCTGGTATGGACAGAAATAGACAAGCAGTTTCTGAAATTGGATAGGCCTCAAAACAATAGTCTAAAATGCCAAGATATGCTTCTGTTGAATTAAGCATAGATGACAAAAAGTGTTTATGATGTGCTGTCGAACAAAATATCTAGCAGAAATGAAAGGCCTTTCAAGAAAGCACAAAATTTTGCAGTGATAGCTCCTCTCCTGGAAAAGTGTAATACATGAAACATTTATAGAATAAGTAACACACTCTTAGAGTTCTGAGATTTCAATTTAAAATATATGAGATGTTACCATAATATTAATTTTAATCTTGAGATTGTGATTTCATGTTATTATTAGTAGGAAAATATTATTTTAACAGTTGCTGAAGAGAAGCTCTTATTACATATTTACCCTTTACAGACTTTGTGTAAACAGGCTCCTGAGATGTCACAGATATCCCAACATATAAAAACTTTTGTAAGATACAATGCCCATACTTATTTTTTCTTGAAAATAAGATTGTAAAATTGACCAGAAAACAACAAGAAAACACATACACACATACAGAAAAACAAACAAAAACCAACCAACCAACAACAACAAAACCCACCAAAACCAACCAACCAACCAGACAAAAAAGCATCATAGTGTTACATTGTTACATTGGTTGGTAACATGATTTAGGAACAACCGTTTAAGAAAATAATTTATTTCAAGGTCTACAAACAGAAGTAGCTGGATTTCTCAGTTAACCCAGAAAAAAAAGAAAAATGTAAATGTTTTTAAAAATTACAACCCAAAGATATCAGAAAGGAAACAGCAACTGTTGCAGAAGCAAAGACTTTTTGATTCGGAGTATAAAATATCAAGTATTTAAAATACAGTTAGTCTGTGCGGTCATTTTTTTGTTGTGTTTTGTGTTTTGAATTTGGTTACAAAATTCTTAGGCTTCCTCATCTATGTGCAAAATCGACATCAATGAATTCAATAGCATTACATAAATTTTGGAAACTTTTCTATGAATCTACCTTCTCATGTATTAAAAAAAACTAGGATTATTTTAAAACCTGATATTTTTTTTGTATATTTATTGTGTTGGTTTTGGTTTTTTAAGGAAAAAGCGCCTCTCGATGCCTTAGGTTTCCTTATACTCAACAGCATCTTCTCTTAATTTCTCTGACAAATTCTTTAAGAGACCAATTTCTATAATGAGTTCTCTCTTGCATAATAAATAAATAAATACCTAAATAAGGTTATCTCACATTATAAGAATGTACCTAATACTTGCCAACTAAAAATCAGTTGGCTAAATCAAACTGGTAGTCTTAGTTCCTTCTCTACACAATGTGGAGAGAAAGAGGCATAAACAGAGTGTGATTCATTTAATCCTAAAATTAGTTCCTACTGGCCAAATTGTATTACCTTCTAAAGATGTCACCACTGATCAAAAAGCTTATTTCCACAATTATTTTAGACTAGACTGCTGCTTTTAGACAGTTAAATTAAGATGAGAGTACTCCCCGATTGCACTAAAGTGGACTGAAATTATCACAGCTAACTAAGATACTATAATAAGCAGGACACGTTATCTAAAACAAGCACTTAATTTCTAATTATATTTTCATGCATTAATCATTTTAAAAGGAAGTACCAAATAGACACGCAGGTACCTTCGAAGGGGAACAACTTTACAATTTAAGGTTTAGTTTCCTCATTAGATCTTGAAAAGCATTTAGCGCTGTGTGAACTTGATTCAGTTGCCCACACACTGAAGACATTTCACGGCACTCTGACCTCAACCTGCGGTACAGGAGTACTGAAGTCTCTTACAAGTCCTGGGTATCTAACAGATCCACCAGGATAAGTTAAATTTACTTAAGATGGATCCTGGGTTTCTAAAAGTTAAGCACAAATTAGATACTGAATAAGTTGCACTGGATCTCCTTCTGCATTATCACACCCGCTCTCTATTGTGTATGAATGTATATCTTCCTGCCACCCCATAAAATAATCTCAAGACTAAGGAGAACCAAAAGTCTTGGACAATAGTATTATTTTCTAACTAGTTTTCTGATAATGTATCTCACAATTCTTCCCTTCCCTTCCCAGTGGTGCGTGGTGGTTAACGTACATATCTTGAGATAGATTTATAGGCTATAGATCCAAAAAGGACCAGTAGAAATGTTATTTAGTTTTGTGAGGCTAATACAAACTGTGGAATACTGGTTTAGTCCTGTATCAAACTTATAACTTAGATTGACCTAAACTGTCATTTAAGATCTACATTTATGAATACGCTATTGAATTTGTTCCATGTATCTGCAGATGCAACACATACACAACTCATATTTAGTTTAGATTTATCTACTTTCAGATTTTAAGAATAAGACACAGCTTTACTTTTAGAATTAGTTACTTGACAGGGCAGAGAACATAGTTGTAAGTAGTAGGAAAAAGACTCTGTGACTTTTTTGCCTCAGTTTTTTTTTTTGGTAGGGATTTTCCTCAGACCTTCTAGTTCCCTGTACCTCTAAGCAGAGTCTATGGAAGCAAAGCAGTATCTGCTGCAGGGGAAGAAAAGGTTAGGGTTCACCTACCCCATCTGAACATGCATAAGTCCACAAATTCAGATGGGCATGTACCTGAGAGTATTAAAGGAGCCGGCTGATGTCATCACAAAGTGGCGCTCCATGAGCTTTGGCAGGCCATGGCCATCATGGGGGGGTTTCCAATGACTTGAAAATGGCAGATGTCATATTCATCTTCAAGAAGAAGGATCCAGAGAACTACAGGCCTGCAGGTCCATCAGATCCTGGGAAGGTTATGGGAAAAATCTTTTCAGAAGCCATTCCTGAATATGTGAGGGACAAGAGGGCGATTGAGATCTGCCAATGTGTATTTGCCAAGAAAAAATGCCTGATGAAAGTCCTTGTTTTCTTTGGTGCAGTGACTGATGCTGCAGATCAGGTCAGGGCAGGACAGTGCAAGTTGTACAGTTTGACTTTATCGGTGCCTTTGGCACAGTCTCACATAGTTTTCTTATCAGCAAATTGGTGGAAGATAAGCCAATAAAAAAGCGAGAGGAATATTTGCTGGGGTCCTGTGCTCAAAGACTTGTGGTCAGTGGTTTGAAGTCCAGCTTTACACTAGTAAACAAATAAGACGAGTGACTAGTGGAGTTCCTCAGGGATCGGTAGAGTAACAAGTATTATTTGATGTCTTCACTAACAAACTGGACAATGGGACAGTGTGATCTCTTATCAAGTTTATGTAGAATAAAGAGTTGTCAGGGGGAGACATCAACATTGCAGAAGGCAGGTTTGTTATTCAGAGAGATCTGGACAGGCTGAAGAAATGGACAAAAATAACTCTCATTAAGTTCGACGTAGGCAATCTAAAGTTCTACCTCTGGTAAGAAATTACCTCATGTACTAATACAAGCTGACGGCTAGCCAGTTGGAAAACAGCATTGCAGAGAAGGATCTAGGGATCCTGGTGGACAACAAGTTGAACATGAGCGATCAGACTTCCCTTGTAGCAAGGAAGGCCACCAGCTTCCTGGGCTGCATTAGGAAAAGTGTTGCCAGCAGATTAAGGTAGGTGATATTTTGCCTCTACCCAGAATTGGTGAGGCCACATCTGGAGTGCTGTGTCGAATTCTCAGCTCCCCAGTACAAGAAGGCTGTTGACAAAAGGAAGTCAGGAGTTGGAGAACAAGACATAGAAGGGAAGGCCTGAGGGAACCGGATTAGTTCAGCCAAGAGCACCTTAGTGCTATTTACAACTACCTGATGGAAGTATACAGAAAAGATGGAGCTGGGCTCTTCTTGGAAGTATACAACGATGCAATGAGAGGCAATAGACACAAGTTAGAATATGGGAAATTGCAATTAGATATTCAGAAACAATTATTTACCATGATGGTGGTCAAACAGTGGAAGATGTTGTCTGGAGAGGTTGTGAAATCTCCATCCGGGGAGGTGTTCAAGACTTAGCTGGACACAACCATAGGCAGCCTGATCTGATTATAGCTTTTTTGAGTAGGCATTGAGGTAGGTGACCTATGGGGGTTCCTTTCTATGTTGATTATGATACTACAATTCTATGATTGTACTCTATGTTGTGCAGAAGAGTTGTCAGGTATCATTCTCTCTCCTTATTTAGAAACTTATGGTTTGTTGTCAAGCTGTTTTGAGGTTCTTAATCTTCTAGTTATGTTGAATTACATCTTGTAGTGTTAGCGTTTGGTAAGTACAGAATAGAAATAATTCATTTAACTATTTTTGTCCCTTTCTGTTTTTTTTCATATCCTTCTGAAGCATGGATAAGCTATTGCCACTACATACTCGCTTAATGAGATTGTGATCTTTTGCCTAGTGAATCCACTACATTTAATTACAGCAACAGAATTTATACATTCTGACACTGTCCGGTTTTGCATAAAAGATGTATCATGAAACTTCTGCATATTTTTATATATATATTTATATTGTTTCCATGTAACAATATATAATCACTAATATGCTTAAATACAGAAATTTTGCTTTTACTGGAGACAACGTTTTGCTAGAAGATTTCTAATCCAAATACTACTTGAAAAAAGTTATTAGTTTCAACCTTTGATGCATTCTTGTCTATTCTCTTTAGTTATTCCTTGAAGTTTTGGAAGAAAATATTCTGGTATTTAATTGAGTCTGGCTGCATAGGCTTAAAGAAAAATCTTCATTAACATGCTTATCACGAGTACTAAATTATTTAATGGGAGGTGGAACTAATCAGTATAGAGATGATGCCTCCCCAGAGATGTATAGATCAGTTGCCTAGATAAACAGTGAGACAGGCATGGATTCCAAACCATCTAGAGTGATGGCCTTGCTTAACACAGCTAATCAGAAAATGGGAAGGTTATATTTTATTAATTATTTGTTGTTTCCTTAATTAATTTTATATGTGTGAATAAAAGCTTTGAGTGCTAATGATGTGTGTGGCTGGTATAATACAAAGCAAAAAATTTACCTGTACTTCAGGCTTTCATGCTAAGCCACTGTCCACTTCCTCGTCTTGATCAAGTGGTCTATAACACACTCCTGCCGCAAAGTGACCTCGTCTCTGATCCTGACCCTCAAACTTTCAGCCAGCCTGTTGTCTATCCCATATAGGAGGTTCCTACAGACAAGCCCCTTGGTCATACTGAAAAGAAAACCCTCCCCACCACCTTTCCTGCCTGCCCTTCCTGGAAAGCCTGTATTTGCCCATTGCACCACTCCAGTTCCACCACGTCTTATTTCATTCAACAGTACTCCAGTTGTGCAACAATACGTGACATTCTGGTTCTTCCTGCTTGTTTTCCAGGCTGTGCACATTTGTATATGTACCCTTGAGGAAGGCCTTGTTCCATCCTGTTTCTGAGGTCTTTTTTGTTCCTGCAGTCATGGATCTTTGTCTTATTCTCCTTGTCTGTGACTTGTAATCTCTTTTTATTTTTCTTTCAAGTTTAGACAATTCTTCACCAAGCTGCAAGCTTGGTGAAGAATTGTCTTTGGCTGCTTTCTTCTTTCTTTGAGCTGTTTCATGTTTTCTTTTGCCTCAACACTCAGTTCCCTGAACTAGTAAATGTGTTTAAAGAGAATAAATGGCTTATCTTTTTCTCTTTTACAGCTCTCCAGTCCTTCTTTCATTTCATTCCAGAATCAGTCTGTTCAGAGAAATATTAATATTTCTCAAAAAACTACATTGTTAAGATATCTTTGCAGTGCAGAAATTGGTTATTCTCAGCAGGGAACTTCTTTATTTTCCAGTGTATTTGTATTTGAATAAAAGTAGCATTCATTTAGCAATCATCTATTGTGAAGTCTGTGTTACCTTTTTTAGGATTTCAGCTAAATATTGAGATAGAAAGACAACAGAGAAATGAGACTATCAAATGGTGTTGACAGCACAGCATGCCAGTTAGAAAATGGAAATGGCAACTTGATAGAGAAACACACAGAGTCTGTACCCTCAGCCACTATTCATAAATTATATAGACAGATTCTTCTGCTTGTCATGGACTTTTTTGTTATAAATACTTTTAAGTAGTAAGAAAGAGATGTTCTGCTCCTTTCTGTTATGCAAGAGAAAAGTAATTAGAGGAAGACTTATCTGGATCATCAGATGATATATAAGCAACCCATATATCAAGAGGACAATGGTGATTGTTACTCTCTGTTGGACCTTCTGATCCATGTACTAGATTATACACAGAAGAATAAAACAAGATTGGTAATATCATTTATAATATCTTTCCACTTTTCAAAGCAAGCTATTTTTAGTCTCAACTTAAAGCATATTTACAAGACAGTATAGGTTGTAGTCAATAGAGGGTGCAATATTAGGGAAATTATACTTCAAGGTAAGTCACCACAAATACTTACTTCATATCTGTTTAATTTAAGAATGGCTCTGGTAGAGCTAGTAGCAGATGTAAGCGCAACAAAAAATCATATGTGAGTATTACACTAGGCAAGACTGAAGGTTGACACAAAGTAGATTTAGTTTCCTCAAATCTCTTCAATGCTTGTATTGTTGATGTACAAACAGAATCTTCCAATGTTATTCAAAGACTGCAAAGTAATTCCACTGAAATTAAGTTTACAACAAAATAAAACAGGAAAGAAGTTCAATTTTAGTGTGTTGGTTTTTTTTTTTTCCAGGGGGGCTACATAGAAGCATGCAAATTGAGGGTATTATATTAAAACAGGATATTCCATTAATTATAATTTTAAAAGGTAATTAATGATATATTACACATTTTCTATATTTTCCAGTTGGATAGTTGGACATTACAATGTTCAGAGTTAGAGCTGATTAGAGGAGAGAAGGGAGAAATAAAGAAGAGAGAGGAAGAGAGGAAGGAAGGAGAAAGGAAGGACTGGACAAAGTAATCAAAACACTTTTAATGTCACAGTCCATGTAGTTCTTGGACAAGGAGGGTGGTATCATAACCCACCATAGCAAAGACCAAGATACAACTCAATCAAGGAATCAGCTCTATTTTGCACCCTGATTAGGGCCATGGTCAACATGGACTCAATAGAGGTTTGAGCCAACATGAGTGCCCTTGCCTTGGCAGCTCCCTGTGAGGACAGATGTGTAGGAGAATGACTACCCTGGCATAGACACCATGAGGCATTTGGTGCATGGTGTGAGGGCAGGGGTTAAAGCTGTTGCCCCTGTGTCAATGGGAGACAGCCTTTGCCCCACTGACGCTAAAGTAACATTATTTAAAAGCTCTGTCTGCAACTCGATCACTAATTTTCATCTCATAAAAGGCATTTCCAAAAGCGAATCTTCTTGAATTACAGAAATGTGAAATAAAAATAATTAATGCATTTGTTATCAGAACTCCAAAGCGTTACAGAAAATGAGAGAGAAAATTATGTTTTTAATGAGAAAATAAAGAAGAATAAACAAGAATATAAGAAATAGCTTTACTTGTTTCAAACAGATGGTTCCGAATAAATGTTGAGAAATAAATAGATGTTTACAGGCGGCATTCTATGGCTTTACTTAAAATAAATATTTTATGAATATATGTTTTCTCATTAACAATATATAAAATAAAAGAATTTCTGATTATTTTTTTTTACCGCTAAATATGTGCAAAAATAACCTTCAAAGCTGTCGATACTGGAATAAAAGTGGTTATGGGAGAATTATTTCCAAATGAGATAATATTATATAATTTTTAAAATAGCTGTATTAATCCACTGAAAGACAAATATACAAGTATGTATTAACAAAAGATCACCTGTCTTTTAGAAATCTATAATCCTTGAATTAAAACAAAACAAAAAAGTTAGAACTTCAGTTTTATGTTCAAAATTGAACTGGAGAAAGTGGTTTTATTGATCTTGTGACTGCAGGGAAAGTTTGGAATATCCTAACTAAATACCTCCTGGGGTATCAGAACACTGAAAGTACTTTTTAATGTGTCATGTTGAACATGTTTCAGATAACAACAAAACTCCTGCTTGTTTTTCTGAAAAGACATAAATATTTTATCAGTTAATGAAGAAAAATATAGCAATTTGTATCCAGTATAATGATGTTAATATAGTTGAATATAATTATTACTGACTTATCTTGAACTCTTCCTATTTCTGCAACTGTCAAGAAGAAATGAGTATGGATATGAAAAATGGATGCAGGTTCCAACTGCTGAGGAGAAAATGAACAACGTTATCTGTACAAAGAACTTTTTTGTATAGCAGAAGCAATAGGAATGTCCAATGACAAAGTAAAGAACTTTCATTTTTTAACCTGTAGAGTTATATAGAAGTGTCAGAAATATAAAATTAATAAGCAGTTTTGAATTGCCTTAATTACAGTAATTTGAATTTTCCTCCTTTCCCTCATTTTACTGCTTTTCTTTCTTTCTTTCTTTATAGATTCAGGTTACTTTTCTTCTGTTTGTTTGCTTTGGAAGGATATGTGCATATGTGTGAATGTGCACACCATACCTCTAGGCTTCCGGTGTTAATCCTAAAAGTATTAATTATACAAAATTCTTATCTAACAGACACACGCTTAGAACATCTGTCTTTTGGATTAGAAGTGTTTTAGTACTGATAAACAGAAACTCTTCCAGGAGTCATTGACTTCCATATTTTAATTACAATTTACTGTCTTGTTTGCCAGTTATGCTAGATGGATCCTTTCTGAGGCATGAAAACAGTTTAGGAAATAGGCTTATTCTGACTGAGTTTTTAAGGATGCACAGAAAAGGATGCTCTAAGAGTTGTTTGTTTGGGGTTTTTTGTTGTTGTTTTTTTAATCTATCAACATGGCATTATCAATGATTAGGGGACAGGGAAGTGCTTAGGCCTAGATTCACTTACTTAAGATTTCAAATGACTTTGTGTACATGGATTTTCATGAGTGCACACATTATTGCTGTCTTATCAGATTTCTCAGTTCAGGGAGAAATTGAAGAGCTGGCAAAGCCAAAAAAAAGTAGTATCACCAAAATTATTCATTTATTTTAATCTCTCTCTCGCTTACAGGTTTATTCTGTATGTGATGTCAGGTTTATAATCTATTTCTGACATCACAAGCCTCCACATACTGGCAAACCTTTATAAATGCCACATACAAACTTCTTGATTCCGACTTCACTGCATAAATAATGGAGATGAAGAAGGGCTATGAGAGTATTTTTTGCATGGAATATGAGGACTTGGCAGGAAAAAGAGAGAATAATACATGCTGTCTGTATTACAAGTACATATTTGAGTAGATTGTGTAAACTGAAAATGTGTTCAAAAGAGGAGTTTTCTGTCCTGATTTTAATTACTGGTAGTTCAAAGGCCTTTGTTGAAATGGCTATTACAGAAGGTCAAGCTCCTGAAAAAAGTTAGGGAAAGTATATTATTTTTTCTCTTGTTTTTCTACTATACATGTCAGTAGACTGAACCAAGGTGTTTTGTAGTCTCAGTAACCTCATTAGTATACTTTTTCTACACTTTAAGGAGAAAACATTGCTTTGCTGTGGTGAGTTTTGGTTTGGTTTTGGTTTTTTTCCTGTTTTTACTCACCTTTATTATAACTGTGTCCTTTTAATCTCAGCCTTTGCTTCTGGTTAATCATGGTAATCCTCTCACATCAGGATGTGGTTCAAAGTCTTTCCAATGTATTTCATAATATTTTTATTCAGTTAGACACTCAAATTACTTATTGCAGTTGCACAATAGTAAAACTCTTTCATTAAGCTATACATAATGACTTTGAAATGTTTTTTCCTCCAGAAGATACTGCGAATTCAGAGGCCAACTCTATTCTTTAAAAATATTTCCACATTTTTATGCAATTTATGTTTTACTTACAATACCTTAAAACTACATCATGTTTTCCTATTTGGATTTGCTAGCAATTTTTTTTCTTTTTTCTCAATTTAAAAATTTTAAGAATTGTACCAGGACCTGTGACCCACAAATGTTTATAATTCATAAAAATCTGACATAAGTATGGGAAATTTAAAATACTTGCCTAAAAAATTAAAGTTTTCCAGCTGATTATAAATGAGAGAATTTGGGGTTTTATCCAGGTCACTTAGAGAAGAAAATGAATTTGTGGTTTGGGGTTTTGTTTGTTTGCTTGTTTGTTTGTTGGGGTTTTTTGTTTGTTTGTTACAATTATTTTATAAGACTATGATCTTAATAAAGATTATCGCTATATGCTGTAGATGAACAAAATATTGTATATATATATGAAAAAACTAATAATGATTTTAAACTATAAATAATATAGCACTAAATAGTACATTACTCTCTGCTTTCTCAAGGGAATTAAAATTTGTCTCCATCTGCCAAGAGGAGGATCTCAGTTCAAATTTCTTGCAAAAAAGTTATAGAGGAATGTTTAAGAATAACTGTAGCACCACCACCAGATAATCTAGCATCAGGATAAATACTTTTCCCACTTTCCTAACTCAGTTAGTATAATAATATCAGGGGTGGGGTAACTATTAATTTTTATTTTTTTTATTTTCTTCACTGAGAAGTTCCCCAGAATACGATATAATATAATCTTTAAAGATCATAAGATATATTAGCCTAAAACATTACTTTATTATAAGGAGTATTCTGTAGATATGGAGTAGATATGGAGGTAGAAGGTTAGAAGGTTATTGTCAAGGCAAGACACATTTTAAAGGTAAGATAATATTGTATTAGACCAGATAATACACCTGGAAAATTTTTGGTCACAGAAAACTTTCTTCAAAGGTGAAAAGTAGACATCTTGAGGAAGATAACAATATTTTATTTATTACTATAGAAGACAGAATATTTAGCTACAAACATTTCCTTGCAACACTTCATGAAGAGCACATCTGATAGGTAAAAATGAGTAACAATGTCAGCAAAAAATGCAACAACGTGAGCTTCTGTACATCTCTGAATGCATGTTCAGTGGGGAAAATGTCATTTCTTCACTCAGATTCCTGTAATACTATATCCCTTCTGGTATTCTGAGTAAATAGTATAAGTGTCAATACATGCCATTTCCTTACTTAAATAAAAAGCCAAGACTACCTGCTAGACAGTCACAACTACAGAAGTAATTTCTCTTCCCACCTTCCAGTTCTGCATTTAAGAGTGAGTGCTAGGGTGGCCTTAGCTTAGGGTATAGTAGCATCTAGTACCTTGGTGCATGAGCACAGGCATCCAATACCTTTTCAGGTGCTTCAGAAGCCACCTCTGAAGTGGCAGCAGTAAGCCAGGGAGAGCTTGCAAATGTACCCTAAGTGGACCTAAACAAAGAAAACCCAGGAAACTAGCCTTCTGGATTATTTCAAAGGTCCGTTTAGTTCTGTATCTATCTCTGACAGTAGCCAACAAGACTAGCATATATTATGCCCTGAAAAATTTCCTCTGTCTCCAGCATTTTTTATTTTATTTTGTTCAGAGATTTCTGAGCTATAATTATTTTCTAGGTATTACAGCCCTGAGTTAATTTTTCAGCTATTAAATTGCCTGATCAGTTACAAAACTTAACAGAAAATTTCAGCAGACATAGCATTTCTTTTGGTGGTGAATTGTATACTCAAATTTTAATTGAGATTATTGGGAATGGAGTATGTTTGCAAGAAGGAGTTTTGTTGAAATGGTTCCACTATGTAAGAAAAAAATAAAAGAAAAAATGGAAAAAAAAACAGAAAAAAATATACTTTCTCATATTCCTATAATAAGGCCTCAAAAGACGAATTATCAGATCTTAACTTAATTTTTCATAAAATTGTTTCCCAATTGAGGACATATTTTCAAAAATCCTAAAATGAATTTGGGCAGATGTGCTTACTATGCTCAGTCTTTTCCCTGGTGTTTCCACAGATGATCTTTTTTCATCCTTTGACATAAGTGATTTTAACATATTTTTTTGTACAAATAAGTTGCTTATAAGTTTCTTGTACACAACTCTCTTCTATCATTGTAACATTTAATGAATTTCCTCTGGGATATATTTGACACCCTTCAAATTTGTAAGAGTTTAAAAATGCGAAAGACATATTTAATTTTGATTATGATAGGCCACTTCAGCAAAAGTTATGTTCATTTCCATTTCAAAAGAATGGAATCTGATAAAAAAGTTTTAAATTTTGAAGGATTTTAAAATAAAATTGATTCTTTAACCAATTATGCAAAGAAAATTCTGGCTTCCTATAAAATGTTGCTTATTATAGTGAAGCTGTCACAGAACTTACAGCATTAATGAAAATAACAAGCTGAAAGGTGCTTCGAAAACTCCTAATTCAGTTTTGAATCTAAGTCAGATATTGCAAATTAATAGAGTGTTCTTGAAAATGAGTTACTAAGTATATTATTCCAAGATGTCATCAATAATACTATTAATATAATAAAACTATTACATTCTGCTTACTCTAGATTCTGAAATACGAAAACTTTTAATGTCTAGTGACGTAAAAGCTACTTGTTTCCTTACTTATCCTGGCTTTTATCTGTTCTGTCTCTCATCCAGGAGACAAAATTGGAAAAATCTACTTTGGATTAGATAGATGTGGACTGAGGTATCCAGACCTTACATGTTCAATATCCTTCAGCTAAAACAATTGCTTGGGAAACAGATATCTCAAGTCCTCCTCATCCTGGAGAGATTTGAAGCTGTGTCTCAAATACTAACCTGTAAAGTATCCTGGGAAATAATTTTTTTTATTTTGAAAATTAATGCTTTAAAAACAAGAATAGAGGTGGCTTTTTTTTTTTCAAATATGTTTTTATTTTGATCTCTAGACTTTTACATTCTTGATTCAAATTAGCTTCAGGTACTGGTATTGTGGTGTCAGACTTCAAACTGAGAAAAATCTGGAACAAGATCTCTAATTCCCTTAGGATTTTGTAAAGGGAGCAAGGCTATTCTTAATAAAAGGTTTAATGACTGTGTTTTCCACTGATATTTCTAATTAAACTCAATTCTCTTATGCATACCAATTTAGCATAGTATGAGTGTACCTATAAACTTGATTTCCAATGTCTGTTTCAATAAATTCTAATCTCACCAGACCAATGTTGAACACGGTTTAAGTAATGGTACATGCTGGGTTACAGACTTAAAATAGTCTAGGGCACAGATGGGGGCAGTCATACTCCAGCTACATTTAAATAAGGGTGCATTTTGTCATTCTGGGCTTAGATTTCAGATATTTGTTTTTCCATACATTTTTGCTTATAATGTGGCTTAATATTATTTTAAACTCTTCTAATAGCTGCTTTGAAGAAGATTCTTCAAATATTAATCAGGTGAGATAGATATTGACGATCACCTTATTTATTAAATAGGAAAGACAAAGAAGGTGAGACTCTATACAGATATTTCTGCAAACAGTCTGCAAAACTGTTCATTTCTTTGATTTTTCCAAAGTGTTTATCTGCTACATTTCATTAGTTAAATTTCTCCTATTAAGAAATGGCTTTGTAAAGAAAATTGAGGAACTTAGTTTATTTATGGGAACCAATTACTAACAATGATGAATGGGTTGGGTAGCTTGATGAGTCCATTTAAATAGTTTTCTCATTGCTTGATTCGAAAGTACATTAGAAAGTAATTTAAGAGGAAAAAAATGTCTGCTTTACTTTGATAGTAATCTTCACAACCCTTTTTCATCTAAGACACTATTTTAAATTCTACCTTACACAAAATCGACAATGTCTTATTGCAGTCTTTCAAGGAAAACACTTTACACAAATCATTTTAGTACTCTCAGAGATAAGCTTGCATTGCTAATAAACCAGAGTTGCAGAAAGCTGTTTCACAATAATGACAACTGCACTGAACAAATTATTTCTATATTTCAATATGCCTTAATTGCTGTTTCCCCATCTGACTTTCTTCACATCAGGAGCTTGGGCAGCTCTGAGTAGGCTCAAGCTGCTGAGAAAGAAAATGCCAGGAACATCAGAATACACTATACCTGCAAAATTTTCACAGGAGTTTTGCTTCGTTTAACAAAAGAAAGCATGAGAAGCCATAGTGTTACAGAATGGTTTAATAGCTTTCACAGACTCAGTATTTTTTATTAGGAGTAGCTTCAGACTAAAGCAGAGCTCAATAATGTTAGAAACAGGAAAAATGGAAACCAACAGAACAGCATAAAAAGATGAAAGCTTGCAATTATGGCAGCAGGCTTTTAACTTCTCCTTTTTTTTTTTTTTTTTTACCAGATACTTGTAACATAAATAGAGTAACTGGTTTAAAGAAGTTTGCTGATGTGATACTCCAGACAATAATCTTTCTTAATCTCATTGTGGTCTAGATACTACCATGCCAGTCTTGCTACATGACTTAGAGTCTTTTATCACTTCTTCAACATTATTTGTAATCAGTGTTGGAGTTTGTTTTTGTTGTATTTTGTTTGTTTTCTCGGGATATTTGTCATAAACTTTTCCTGCTTCAATGTTTTGATACTATGCTGTCTTTTAGGCTCTCATATTTTATATCATCTTTTCCTTGCCTCTTTGTCTCCCAGTTCAGACTCTTGCAACTTTAAGCCATATACTTTTCCAATGTCTGTGATACCTTTCTTTCTCTAAAATTATCATTTAAGGTAACATAGCTATGTGGAGATTTTCTTCCTCCCATTCAACCCAAGAACATCTTTATGTCAGTCTATATTAAGTGTTTTCGGACTCTGGTAAACTTAACCATAGCTGCAGAAACAGTGAGAGAAGTTTCTGAAAAATCCATGGATACCTATTTTATCAAGCATTTCTGGAAAACTAGTTGAAATTCATACAGCTCTATGTCTAAAACACAATTTAAATTTAATAAGTCATTAAGTTTCATCTGAATATGTGTGTCTTGAATAGATAAAGAAAGAGGAAGGTGGGACATTTGGAGTTATAGCTTTTGTTTTCCCAAGTAGTGGTTATGCATGATGAAGCCCTGCTATGTTTTATATATGATATGGTATGGCATGATATGATATCACATAGCTCATGTTAGTCAATGAGTACTTTTATATGAGTAAATTGGGTAAGAGGAACTACACAGAGATACAAGTAGAGAGTTCACAAAATTTTGCCTCTTCTATGAACCATATTGGTCTTTATTTTCAGCTGCACGGGAAAATGTATAGTGAAGTAAATTGCCTAATTAAAGGCAGTTATGAATTGATTCTACTGGTTTCATTTGGGATACCCCTGGAGTAAGGTGGGATCATCACATGAATTTGGGGATCAAAACATGGCTTTCTGTGTTTGAAGCAACAGTAGTTTAGAGTTGCTCTTACCTAGGAAGCACACCTCCAAGCACAAGAAGCTCTCTGGTTAAGATGAGTACCATAAGTCTGCCTTTTTGTCTCCCATGGCAACTACATTTTCTCAGAAATCTTCTGGTGTTTTTATAAGATAAAAAAAATCCATATAAAAATAAAATTTTGGTGTATTTTATATCAGTAGCATAGTTATACGGACTAGTCTAAATTCCCTTTGAATATATTTTGTTTTTATCTTCAAGGTGTAAGGATAAAGAAATTGACATGTTTATGGGAAAGGTGGAGGTGGATCAATAAGACAGCAAGAGCTATCTTGCAGAATATAAACTCATAAAATATTTTAAAAGGAGAAAACTTTTGTCTGTAGTTTTCTTTCAACAGTGCCAAATTAGGCTTTTTATTTTTCTTTATTCTCAAAGAAATCCTTTACAAAGCAATACAATGTAAAATGAAATTTTCCCGGTTGAAGAACTGTAGACTTAATTATCAGCTGTAAAGAAAAACAAGGTATTATTGCTTTGACAGATGGTTTCTTCAGTGCTCAGAATTTATACAACTATGCATCCTGACTTCAAACACTTCTTATAAGAGACTCACATTTAGTCTTGCTCTCAAACTTAACTGATTTCCTGAGCTGAAGTTAATCAAAGGAAAATATTATTCAAAAGATATCAGAGGAAGGAAATAGATCTGGATAAAACTTCTGTTTACCATTTCATAGGGACAGCATACATAAGAAAAATATTCAGATTCTTTGGGAAAAAAATAAAGAAAGAAATTTCTGAAAACTTATATCCTCCAGTCAGCTTTCACACACACACACACACAGACAAAACCCAACCAACTAAACAAAACAAAAACAAACAAAACAAACACACAAAACAAACCAAAACCAAACACAAAAACAACAACAAAAACTAACACAAAATGAAAACCAAAAGCTCTCTTTACCACTTTCCCAAAGACAAGTCGCTTTTCTCCTGAGCTGGTTAAATTGTTATTTTTCAAAGAGTGACTCAATTTCCATGTCTCAGCAGTTTATAATTAGGGGCTACATAAGTCGATATCTTCAGGATTGGTTTAGATTTACATGGATGTGACTAACTAGAATGCAATATAAGGAGTTCATATAGACCTGTTTTCATCACATTCTTGGAGGAAATATTTGAATTAAATAATTTTTAGAGACCAAATTATCATAAATAACTTTCTTCTATGCAACCAAGCACTTACAATTTATTAGTATCTGTACTTGTTTCAATAATACCTAAATTCTCGCATTGCTAGAAAATGTGAAGTTTTCTTTGTTAGTTATCTATTTTTTAAAGGTCTGAAGAGAGTTATACCAGTAACAATTATATAGTTATTATTGCAAAATCCATTTATTTGCTTTCATCAGGTACCTAACAACTCATACAAAAATAAGTCTCTCAGGAAGGCATTAATGCAATATTATAATCATATACTATTTTACAAGTATCTTAATCTTTCTTTAGTTTAAATCCAATTACATATCAGTTCAGCTCTGAGTTAAGCCCATATGTACAAGAAAAACATTACAAATTTTCAGGTATAAAAATACTAGATTTTATAATTTTGCAAATGTCTGAGTAGGAGCCAGCTATAAGATTTAATGAGCTAAATAAGGGGCAATTTGAAATCTATAGCTTCAAAAGCAATTTAATCTGATTAGTAGTAGTCTCTATTTCAAATGTTTGTCATTCTGCTTGGGAGCACAGTATGTACAGCTCATCAAAACATAAAATTTAACATCATGTTATCATCATTTGTTAGAAAAGTAACTTTTATTAGGCATGAGACAGAAGAAATCTGTTGTGCTGATGCCTTGTCAAAAGAGGATTCAGATTGTATGTACATATAAAAAGGAAAAAAAAGGGAGGCATATCTCAAATCTGAGTTAAAATAGCACTGGTTATTAGGAGTATTTGACACGTTTATCTGATCTAAGTACTTAATTATGGCAAAATATAAGACTAAGTTTTAAGCAGTAGTTGAAAATTCTTACTTTTCAAGAATGACAGACTCATGCACCAGAATATGCTGGGAAGCCAACTGACAAGACGGAAGTTTTGCAGAAAAGGATGTAGGAGTCCTAGGGGACACAAAATTGAACATGAGTGTTGTGGTTTAACACCAGCAGGCAGCTGAGCACCACACAGCAGCTTGCTTACTCTCCCCACCCCAGTGGGATGAGTGAGAGAATCAGAAGAGTAAAAGTGAGAAAACATGGGTTGAGATAAAGACAGTTTAATAAGTAAAGCAAAAGCCATGCATGCAGGCAAAACAAAACAAGGAATTCATTCACTACTTCCCATCAGTGAGCAGGTGGTGTGCCATCTCCAGGAAAGCAAGGCTTTATCACATGTGACTGTTACTTGAGAAGACAAACACTATAACTCTGAACATCTTCTCCTTCCTTCTTTTTTCCCCAGCTTTTATTCCTGAGCATGACATCACATGGTACAGGATATCCCTTTGGCCATTTGGGGTCAGCTGTCCCAGTTGTGTCTCCTCTCAAGTTCTTGTGCATCCCCAGCCTACTCACTGGCAAGGCATTATGAGAAGTGGAAAGGTCCTTGATACTGTGCACACATTGATCAGCAATAATTAAAACATCCCTGTGTTATTAACACTGTTTTGGTCACAAATTCAAAGCATAGCTACATGCCATCTACTATGAAGAAAATTAACTGTCCAAAGTCAGTACTATGAGACAGCAATGTATCCTTGTGGCAAAGAGGGCTAAATCCTGTTGAAATTCTACTTCAATCCTCAAATGAGTTTATAAATCCTTTAGTATTTCTCACCTAAACTTTGTAACAACAGCTGATGAAAAGATTGTGCCCAATATTTTTTTTTCCAAGGACACAATAACCAACTAAATAAGTCACTTGGCCAAAGCAGGAAATGCTAGGGTAATCCTTTCCTTAGCTTTCAGAGGTTTGTACCCCAAAGACAGTCTTGATTATTAGATGTTTAGATATAATGTGGGAAAGGGAGAGTAGGAAGAGGGAAACAGTTATCTTCCCTTTCTGCTAAGTCTGGACTTCTGTGCATCAAGATTTGTGTTGGTCGAACTAGAAATTATCTATGCAAGTTATATGTTCCCAGGAGAAAAAGACATTAAGAAAAGGGTACCTTGACCACATCGCACTGATGAGGATGTTTTCTCTGTATACAAAATGAGTATTAAATTCTGGTCATTGCTACAGACACTGCTCACTTGTTTTGTATTTGTGAACATCAGGTCTCACTAGAGCACTCTTAACTACCTAAGATTTCTCCAGTGAGCCAGGAAAGTACTTAAAACAATTAAAGAGCAAGAATTTTGTATGAGCACAAAAGAAGACTCTGGAAAACATGCCATCTTGTTGCTCTGGTATGCAGACTGCACATGAGATAAGAAAATGTTTGTGATTAATTAGAACTAGATAGAGGAATCAAGGGTAAAGTAGAACACTGTCTTAAAGAGTGTCTAAGCTAGAGAATGTGTTGCAAGTATGAACTTGATGATTGCTGGGCAGTGTTGGGGTGCACCTAGACAGCAGTGTCAACAATATCATATAAGGCCAAGTATGTCTCAGTAACAACATCAGAAAATACAAAT
Organism: Caloenas nicobarica; assembly: GCF_036013445.1. Taxonomy (NCBI): domain Eukaryota; kingdom Metazoa; phylum Chordata; class Aves; order Columbiformes; family Columbidae; genus Caloenas; species Caloenas nicobarica. Next base: position 168,025,175 of record NC_088245.1, read on the forward strand.
TTGGGTACATGCGTAGCAGAATTGAGACCAATGAGGAAGAAACAATGAGGGAAGGAGAAGATGGGTCCAAAAGTAGAAAAAATTGAGAAATAAGAAGGTTTAAAGCCAGGTAAAGAGCAAAGGAGGGCATGGAACTCCAGTGGGAAGGATGAGGGTGTCTATGGCCAGTAACAAAGCTGACCTGCAGACACAGGCCCAATGAGATGCTGGGTGTCTACTAGGCTGTCAGATTTATACCTCAAACAGCAAAGAGGAATGTGCTTTCATCCTGGTACTAAATGTTTTTTGGGAGGAAAGGTTTATAGAATTGTAGTTCTGTAGTAGTTTCTGCCCCGTTTAATAACTCAATTCCTTATTTTTTTGCATTTTGAACCTGAAAATATTTTCAGTGTGGTGTATCAAGCAATAAATTCATTCCTTCGATAACTGACACAACAGTTTGGTGGTTAGGATGTTATCTTGGAAAGTGAAAGAAAACAGTTCAAATATATTCAGGTTGGAGGGACCCCTAACAAGATTAAATCTAACAAAACAATAAGTCCCTGAATGGATAATTTACTTAAAAAAAAGAAAGGAAAGTCCCTGGTGTTTTCATTCTCATTTCAGAAACTCCTATAGCAAAATTCTGAGTAGCTTATCTCTCTAACATGTATTGAGCATTCCTTGACTGACACGAATTTCTTATTTGCCTACAGAGTGCACTTTGTGCCAAAGCTGTCTATATCAGATTCAACAGCTCTGTGATAACCAAGGTTGGAGTCACATTGGACTCAGCACAACCTGTCACATTCTGTTTGGCTATAAAGCTTTTGGGACTGCTCAGTTTCTATGGTGAATCTGGGTATGAAAGCACAGGAACTGTGTATTAAAAAGCCAAACTCAAATTATGGCATTGCCATGGTTTAACCTTAGCCAACATCTAAACCCCACACAGCCGCTTACTCACTTCCCCAAAGCGGGAGGGGACACAGCTGGGGCACCTGACCCTAAATGACCAAAGAAATATCCTACCTCATATAATGCCATGCTAGCAATATAAAGCAGAGGGAAGAAGGAAGAGGGGACCATTCAGAGTTATGGAGTTTTTCTTCCCAAATAACCATTAGGTGTGATGGACCCACCCTTTCCTGGAGGCGGCTGAACACCTGCCTCCTGATGTGAAATAGTGAATGAATTCTTTGTTTTGCTTTGCTTCTGTGCACTGTTTTTGCTTTACTGATTAAACTGTCTTTATCTCAACCCATGAATTTTCTCACTTTTACTCTTCTGATTTTCTCCCCCAAACCACTGAGGGGGAGTGACCAAGTGGCTGTGTGGCACTCAGTTGCTGGGTGGCATTAAACCACAAGAGTGTGCTATCTTCATGAGTGCAACAGACCTCTGCTTTGGCTGTTATGGGTACGATATTTCTCTTCCTCTAATAGATCAAAAGTTCTTAAAGTGCTGAGTACTTAGTTTTACTTCAAAGTGGATTTTAAATTTAGTGATTTTGCACAGGTTTCAAAATCAGAATCCAGTGATGAGCACTTCACGGGCTATAATGTGAGTAAACTATGTGTTCAATGAAGATAGTTGAAAGAAATGTTTCAATACACTGGTACTATTCCTATGAATATTTTTAAAGTAGCTGACCTGCAGCGTTGAGGTTCATTAACATATCACATGACACAACTCTTCCACATTTAATTTCTCTTCGTGCTTCTGAGCCTTTTTTACTTTATAAAATGCATCAGATTTAGCTATTTTAATAATTCAGTTTGTGTTCATACTTGTGATTACTAGAATTCACATTTTAAATATATCTCATCAGTGATGGTAACTGAATTTCTTTCATGACGCATTTACCTAGGAAATGACTTTAAGGAAACTTTTATAGCAACATACCATGGAAATTATGGAAATGACGGAAACTCCTATTGTCTTCTGGCTACTCATTGCTAAAAAAATCTTTTTTTCAATAAAATTACATCACTAAAATCAGCTAAAATACTATCCACAAAAGTATATTTTTTGTTTTGCTTTATGTTTTGACATGAAGCACAATTCCTCCATGATTGGAATAAACAACATTTTTACCTTTGGCTTTAAGAGAGGAACAACAAATGACAAAATACTGCTTTAAATTGAAATTTGATTAAATCTGATTCTGTTTTCTGAGTTCAAGCTTATTAGAATCGTAGAATGTCCTGAGTTGGAAGGCACCCACAAGGATCATTGAGTCCAGTTCCTGTCTTTGCATATGACAACCCTATAGTTCATGCCATGTGTCTGAGGATGTTGTCCAGTGTCCTCTTGAATACTGCCAGGCTTGGGGACCTGACTACCTGCCTGGGGAGGCTGTTCGAGTGCTTCACTATCCTCTGGGTGAAGAACCTTTTCCTACTGTCCAATCTAAACCTCCCCTGGCACATCTTCCTGCCATTCCCTTGAGTTCTGTCATTGGTTGCTAAAGAGAAGAGATCAGCACCTGCCCTTCCTGCTCCCCTTGTGAAGGAAGCTGTAGACCACAACGAGATGTCCCCTCAGTCTCCTCTTTTCCAGTCTGAACAAACCAAGTGACTTTGGTCACTCCTCATATGGTTTCCCCTCCAAACCTTCACCAACTTTGTAGTCCTCTTCTGGACACTGTTTAGTAGCCTTTTATCTTTTTTTTTTTAATACTGTGGCACCCAGAACTGCACACAGTGCTCTAGGTGAGGCCACACCAGTGCAGAGTAGAGCAGGACAGTCACCTCCCTCACTCGGCTGGCAATGCTGTGTTTGATGCACCCCAGGACATGGTTGACCCTCTTGGCTGCCAGGGCACACTGTTGGCTCATGTTCAACTTGCCATCAATCAGAACCCCCAGATCTCTCTCCTCAGAGCTGCTTTCCAACATCTTGTCCCCCAGTCTGTATGTACAGCCAGAGTTGCCATGTCCCAGATGCAAAAACCAGTACTGGCGCTTGCTATTGATTATCTCTAGAAGACTGTCATGCTATTTAGTGGCCAGGTTTAAATATTACAAATTGAGTTTTATACATATAGGCAAACTGAGGTTGATAATGAAGAAAATAATCTAGATCGTGGTCATATGTAAAGATGAGACAAAAATTATGAAATCATTAAAGATTTCTGTCATCATTAAAGACAAACACAACAGATATGAGACTGCATTGGAAATTGTTGGGAAAATAGTGCAGCTCAAAAATAAAGAAGAATCTGAGAAATCAACTTAAAATCTAATTTCAGTAATGCATCAACAATCTTATAAATAAAGTAGAACCACTAGGAATAAGATGTGGTTTTTCTCGGTATAGGTAGATCTCACAACTTTCTTTCTGTACGTAAAACATACAAGCTTCTTTGTGAGACCCATGTTTGAAAGTAGCTTTGATTTTGATGGATGAATAGAGAGGAATTTCACTAGCATGAAGTATTCATCACTATGGTGATGTGAACAGCCATAAAGGTGACCTGGTTAGAAAGGGAAAATTACTGAACAAGAGAAAATATCTGCCAACCTGGGAACTGTGAGCCTGGGAACTAGGTCTAGGAATCAGAAACACCCTTGAAAAGTGCGGTAGGCGTCTTTGAAGTATAGCTGGGCACCTAGAAACCAGAGACATCCTGAAATATCACCAGTAAGTGATAAAACAAGGAACTGTAACGACATCTTGTCATCCAAAAAGGTGAAAATCAGTCTGCAAAAAGAGGAAAACAGTCTTGAAAAATAAAAATTGGCCTGTAAGAACAGAAAACATCATCATCCTCTGTTGGCCATTTCAGAAGGCATGGCAGAGGAAAGTAGGTTGTCTGAGAAAATAAGAACAATAACTCAGGTGTATGTTTAGGATGTCCTTGAGCATCTTGGATGGCTGTGAATGCCTAAGGACAGGCAAATGAGGCAAATGAATCATGATTACAAAATGCATAGGATTCAGCTCTACATTTGCAGATGCCTAAATTTCTTGTAAATATGTGTCTGTACATACGATGCATGTCCAGGCTCCCTAGTTAATTAGATCCTGCAGATTAATATTGTTAGCTCAGGATAGGCACCTTATAATATTCGTTTTGATTGAATGTTATTACCTTTAAGTTGCCCCTCTGAAACCATACTGATTTCCAATATTTTAGTGAAGATACTTTGGTTAATCTGTGTGTTTCATGTGGCATCAAACTCCAACATTTAGGTATCTGAATGAATTTCCAAATCAATACTGAGAGCTGCAAAACCCAATTTGAGAACTTCAGACATATGTCATCAACTGAATAGACTACCAGACAATATTAATTATTTTTTTCCAGAAGGTATATAGTCACCATAGCTATCTCCTGCTATTGTAGATGTTTTTAAGTATCTGAGATAACAGCATGGGTATATCTATAGAGATATATGCTATTCTGGAACAGCATTAGGATGCCGTGCAGAATACCCTAGGATTTGTTAGATGTCATAAGGCCCTGAAATGTATATAAGCAATCAAATTAAGCACACTTTCACTAGAAGAGAAGCTCAGGTATGACATTCACATGTAAACTCTTGACATTTAGTCATAGAATCACAGAATCACAGAAAGTTAGGGATTGGAAGGGACCTCAAAAGATCATCTAGTCCAATCCCCCTGCCAGAGCAGGAACACCTAGGTAAGGTTACACAGAAAGTCGTCCAGGCGGTTTTGAATGTCTCCAGAGAAGAAGACTCCACAACCTCCCTGGGTAGCCTGTTCCAGTGTTTCATCACCCTCACTGAGAAGAAGTTTCTTCTCAAATTTAAGTGGAACCTCTTGTGTTCCAGCTTGAACCCATTACCCCCTGTCTTACTGTTGGTTGTCACTGAGAAGAGCCTGGCTCCATCCTCGTGACACCCACCCTTTATATATTTATAAACATTAATGAGGTCACCCCTCAGTCTCCTCCAAGCTAAAGAGACCCAGCTCCCTCAGCCTTTCCTCATAAGGGAGATGCTCCACTCCCTTCATCATCTTCGTTGCCCTGCGCTGGACTCTCTCCAGCAGTTCCCTGTCCTTCTTGAACTGAGGGGCCCAGAACTGGACACAATATTCCAGATGAGGTCTCACCAGGGCAGAGTAGAGGGGAAGGAGAACCTCTCTCGACCTACTAACCACCCCCCTTCTAATACACCCCAGGATGCCATTGGCCTTCTTGGCCACAAGGGCACAGTGCTGGCTCATTGTCATCCTGCTGTCCACCAGGACCCCCAGGTCCCTTTCCCCTACACTACTCTCTAATAGGTCATTCCCCAACCTATACTGGAACCTGGGGCTGTTCCTGCCCAGATGTAAGACTCTACACTTTCTCTTGTTATATTTCATTAAATTTTTCCCTGCCCAACTCTCTAGCCTGTCCAGATCTTGCTGGATGGCAGCACAGCCTTCTGGCATGTCAGCCACTCCTCCCAGCTTGGTGTCATCAGCAAACTTGCTGATAGTACACTCAATTCCCTCATCCATGTCGTTGATGAATATATTGAATAAGACCAGTCCCAGTACCGACCCATGAGGGACTCCACTAGATACAGGCCTCCAACTAGACTCTGCCCCATTGACCACGACTCTCTGGCTTCTTTCCTTCAGCCAGTTTGCGGTCCACCTCACTACCCGATCATCCAGTCCACACTTCTTCAGTTTAGCCGTGAGGATGCTGTGGGAGACGGTGTCAAATGCTTTGCTGAAGTCAAGGTAGACCACATCCACCGCTCTGCCATCATCAGTCCACCTTGTTATGTCTTCATAAAAGTCTATGAGGTTGGTCAAGCATGACTTCCCCTTGGTGAACTGCCCCTGATGACCCTCTTATCCTTGATATGTCTTAAGATGGCACCAAGGATAAGGTGTTCCATCACCTTCCCAGGGATGGAGGTGAGGCTGACCGGTCTATAGTTGCCCGGGTCCTCCTTCTTGCCCTTTTTGAAGACCGGAGTGACATTTGCTTTCCTCCAGTCCTCAGGCACCTCTCCCGTTTCCCAAGACTTGGCAAAGATGATGGAGAGCGGTCCAGCAATGACTTCAGTCAGCTCCCTCAGCACCCGCGGGTGCATCCCATCTGGACCCATGGATTTATGGATGTCCAGATTGCTTGACTGGTCCCTAACCCAGTTCTCATCAAGGCAAACTCCTTCATTGCCCTGCCTTCCTCTGGGGCCTGAGGAGTACAGGGCTCCTCAGGACAGCCTCTGGTAGAATAGACCAAGAAGGCATTCAGTAATTCTGCCTTCTCTGCATCTTCTGTCACCAGGGCACCCACCCCATTCATCAGTGGGCCTACATTGCCTCTGGTGTTAGTTTTATCTGCCATGTATTTGAAGAAGATCTTTCTGTTGTCCTTGGCCTCTCTCGCCAGGTTTAACTCTAAGGAGGCCTTAGCTTTCCTAGTTGCCTCCCTACATCCTTTAACAACAGCCTTATATTCTTCCCAAGTGGCCAGCCCCTCCTTCCATGATTTGTAAACTCTCCTCTTCCACTTGAGTTTGCCCAGCAGTTCCCCGTTTAAACACGCAGGTCTCCTGGCTCCCTTCCTTGACTTCCTATGTGTCAGGATGCACTGATCTTGAGCTTGGTAGAAACGGTCCCTGAATGCTAACCAACTATCTTGGGCCCCTTTACCTTCAAGCAGCCTTGCCCACGGGATTTCCCCCAGCAATTGTTTGAACAGGCCAAAGTTGGCCCTGCTGAAGTCCAGGGTTGCAATTCTGCTTGGTATTCTGCTCCCACCACATGTCATTGGATCACATGCTGCTAGCTCACATGCAAGATGTTGTTCCAGTTAACAATACATAAGGAACTCACAGCCCTAAAATTTAAGATCTTGAAGGAATTCAAACAGGTTTTATTATGTTCAGTGAGTATGAGAATATCTGTGTTTATATCACGTAAGTTTTAGTCACTACACACATCATCATCTACTTCATAAACCTTAATTTAACAAAGAGGATTTAGGAAGATACCTTTCCTGGGAGGCAGAATATTTCATAATAGGTTGCTGAATCTTTCCTATATCCTTGTATGTATCTGTAGTTGTTTATTTGGAGAGGTAGAACATTCAATTGTTTGAAACACTAGTGTGATTCAATAGAGCAGTTGTTATGTTACAATTATTGTTCGGTAGTGTTTACTATGTTACCATAACCAGCTGTACATGATGACACATCCACTGCCACACTGTAAGTGACGGAATCTGACTGGGCTTTGTTCCAGGTACATTGATGAAAAAATTAAAAAAAAAAAAAAACAAAGAAAAAAAAGAAAGAAAAAAGAAAAAAAACAACAAACAAGAACAACAACAAAAACCAACCAAAAAAATTCATTTACTGTGTAATCCTGGTACATTCTAGTAAAAAAAATAATATTATATGCAGATTTTTTTCTTCTTTTATAGTGATTTCTGCTATTTCACTTGGCTGTCTTCAGAAAGAAAGGCAATTAATGTAATTATTTTTTCTATTGAGACTACACGTGAGAAAAAAATTACCCCCGCACTGATTTTTCATACATACAGTACAGTTAAGTACAGACTGTTAGATTAAATGTCCTATAAACACAAAAATCTAAATTAACTCGAGAATTATTCTTCCTTACTCCTCTCCTCTGAAGAGGAGAGATGGGGCAGCTACACCTTCTCTGGGCAACCTGTTCCAGTGCCTTATGACCCTCATGGTGATGAATTTCTTCCTAATATCTAAACTAAATCTACCCTCTTTCAGTTTAAAGCCGTTAGCCCTTGTCCTATAACTACATGTCCTTGTAAAAAGTCCCTCTCCAGCTTTCTTGTAGCCTCCCTTTAGGTACTGGAAGGCTGCTAGAAGGTCTCCCCAGAGCCTGCTCTACTTCAGGCTAAACAATCCCAGCTCTTTCAGTCTGTCTTCATAGGAGAGGTGCTCCAGTCCTCTGACCATCTTTGTGACCCTTCTCTGGACCCTCTCCAACAGGTTCATGTCCTTCTTATCTTGGGAGTCCCAGAGCTGAATGCAGCATTCCAGATGGAGTGTCATGAGTGCAGAGGAGGAGAATCACCTCCTTCAGCCTACTGGTCACACTTCTTTTGATGCAGCCCAGGCTACAGTTGGCTTTCCTGGCTGCAAACACACATTGCCAGATCACGTTGAGCTACTCATCAGCCAAAACCTTCAAGTCCTTCTCCTCAGGGTTGCTTTCATTTCATTCTCCACCCAGCCTGTATTTGTGCTTGGGATTGCCCTGACCCATGTGCAGGACCTTGCACTTGGCCTTGTTGAACTTCATGAGGTTTGCACAGGCCCACCTCTCAAGCCATTCAAAGTCCCTCTGGATGGCATCCCTTCACTCCAGTGTGTCAATCTCACCAGACAGCTTGGTGTTGCCAGCAAACTTGCTAAGGGTGCACTCAGTTCCACTGTCCATGTCACCTGTCCTAGTACTGATCCCTAGGAACATCATTCATCACTGGTTTCCACTTGGACTTCGAGTCGTTGAATTTGTGTGCGACTATCCAGCCAATTCCTTATCCACTGAGTGGTCTTCTCATCTAATCCATCTCTCTCCAATCTAGAGACAAAGATATAGTCAGGGATAGTGTTAAAGCTTTGCACAAGTCCAGGTAGATGACATCAGTTGCTCTTATCCACCAATGCTATAACCATGTTGTAGAAGGACATCAAGTTTCTCAGGATCAATTTGCCCTTCATGAAGCCATATTGGCTGTCAGTAGTCACCTCCTTATTTTCCAAGTGCCTTAGCATAGTTTCCAGAAGGATCTGCTCCACGATCTTGCCAGGCACAGAGGTGAGACTGAGTAACCTGTAGTTACCCAGGTCTTCCTTATTTTTTTTCCATTTTAAGAATGGGCATTATGTTTTCCCTTATCCAGTCAGTGGGAACTTCACTGGACTGCCACGACTTCTCAAATATGATGGATTGTGGCTTAGTAACTCCATCTGTCAGTTCCCATGGATGCATCTCATCAGGTTCCATGGAGTTGTGCACCTTCAGGTTTCTTATATAGTCTTGAACCTGATCTTCTCCTGCAGTCAGCAGTTCATTCTCACAGTCCTTGCCTTTGTCTTCTGTGACTTGGGCTGTGTGGTTAGGGCACTTGCTGGTGAAGAGTGAGGCAACAAAGTCATTGAGTACCTCATCCTTCTCCATATCCTGGGTAACCAGGTCTCTCCTTTCTGTCCAAAAAGAACCCACATTTTGCCTAGTCTTCCTTTTACCACCAATGTACCTATAGAAGCTTTTCTTGTTGCCCTTGACATCCTTGTCCAGATTTAATTCTATCAGGGCTTCAGCTTTCCTAACCTGATCTCTGGCTGCTCAGACAATTTCTCTGTATTCCTCCCAGGCTACCTGCTCTTGCTTCCATCCTCCATAGACTTACATTTTGTGTTTGAGTTTGTCCAGCAGCTCCTTGTTCATCCATGCAGACCTCCTGGTATTTCTGCCTAACTTCCTCTTTGTTGAGATGCATCACTCCTGAGATTGAAGGAGGTGATTCTTGAATATTAAGCAGCTCTCTTGGGCCCCTCTTCCCTCCAGGGCTTTGTTCCATGGTACTCTACCGAGTAGATCCCTGAAGAGGCCAAAGTCTCCTCTCCTGAAGTCCAGGATAGTGAGCTTGCTCTATGCTCTCCTCACTTCCCTAAGGATCTTGAACTGAATCATTTCATGGTCACTGCATCCAAGGTTGCCTTGGAACTTCACTTTCCTCACTAGCTCCTCCTTGTTGATGAGAAAAAGGTCCAGCATAGCACCTCTCCTTGTTATTCTGTCACTGGAAAAAGAATTTATCATCAAAGCATTCCAGGAACCTCCTGTATTGCTTATGCCCTGCTGTGTTGTCCCTCCAACAGACATCAGGGTCACTGAAGTCCCCTACTAGAAACAGGGCTTGTGAACACGAGGCTGCTCCTATCTGTTTATAGAGGGCCTCATCTTCTCAGTCTTCCTGGTTGGGTGGCCTGTAGCAGACCCCCACTATGCTGGCACCTGTCTCTACCTTCTGTTTAATCCTGGCCCTTAAGCTCTTAATTGGCTCATCATTCATCCCCAGACAGAGCTCCATGCACTCTGGCTGGTCATTGACATAGAGGGTGACACCCCACCCTTGTCTCCCCTGCCTGTCCTTCCTAAAAGGCTGTATCCTTCCATTCCAACATTCTAGTCATAGAAGCCATACCAGCATATCTCCATGATGGCATTAAAACCAGAGCCCTGCAGGCATGTGCCTGTCTCTAACTCCTCTTTTTATTCCCCAGGCTATGTGCATTTGCACAGAGGCATTTAAGTTGGGCCCCTGATGAAACTGACTTACTGCCTGGAGTGGCTCAGATTCCTTTGTGCTGCTCTTCAGGTGCTCTCCTGCAGACCTGTGATCCTTCTGCAGGTTCTGGGCACCTACTGCTGGTACCATCATCAAACTGGTAGGAGTGGGATGGACTGAGGTTCCTTTTCCTGGCAGCTTTAGTTCAAAACCCTCTTCCCCAGCTTGGTAAGCCTGTGACCAAAGATGCCACATACTATGTCAAATGCAGTCCTAATTCTCTAGTAGCACAATTAAAACAACAGTAAAACAAAGGGAATGACAACCATGAATTAAAGATGGCTGTGGTGTTTAAAAAATATTTCTTTTATTTTTTGAGAGGAAAGGGGGTGGTTGTAAGAACTACCTGAAAGTATAGAAGGGAATGACAACTTAGTTTCTGTTCTTACATTCACTTTATGTAAATACTTAAATCTAAATGCAGCTTGATAAAGAACACTATGAGTTAGTTATATCCATAATGTGAGTGAAGTTCAGTGACGTTGTCCTTAATTTTTTATATCAAAGCAGCTAGATTAGGAGGACAGAAAGAGATCAGCTCCAAAGCAGGCAGAATCTTCACTTCAGTGAAAACTCTACATCAGGAAATTACCCTTTGGAATGGTAAGAAATTTGATCTAAGGGCTTCTAAAACCTTCTATAGTATTTCCATTATGGAAGAAAAACATCTTAGAAACTTTTCTAAGTGGATGGTTTTTGTATGGTCTTGAGTACTATTTTTTTTTTCTCTGAATATCTATAATGGCAAGACTCTGTTAACAAGAAAAAATAGAGTCTATCTAGTTTCAGTCTTTCATATCAATGCAAGCAAGTTCTAAAGATATTGTTATCTTAGTGTTATATCAATAGGCTTTACATGTCTACTACAGATGACATCCTTTGAGTACAAATGACAATAGAAAGTGCTTCTGAGGATTATGTTCTCCTAATGAAGGAGAGAGATGACAAGATCCCTGTATGCATATATCCCCAAGGCCAAAATCTGTATAAAGATTTTCTCCTTGCTTATTGAAAGAGAGAATAAAAGTGTACAAGCAAACAGGGGTATTCAGAAGTTCATGACTGTAACATCAAATGCACTCATACAACAAATCGCTGGAATAAGCCCAGCCTCTGAATACTTTTTGTAGTATGACCCAGCAGACAGGTTAGAAACATTGTTGCTCCAAATAGAGACTTTCAAAAACTTCACTCATTCCTTATTGCAATCACAAAATAATGTGAGCAAAAGGAAAACGGAGTACAGTGTGACATAATACAAATATTGACTAGAAGGAATAGTTAGACCTGTGGTGAGCTTAACCTTGAGCTTTACCATTATTTCTTATTTGTTGGACATATGGTTTTATTTCTTCTTTGTAATTTCCCTTTCTTTTGTATTCTATTTATGAAAATATTTATGAAGAGGAAGATCTTCTCTTTGCAGAGCGCCTAATCAATATTATATTTTCCATAGCTACGGATTTCCAGCATTTTAGTAGTAGTAGCACTGAATAGTAAATTATTGTCGGTATTGCTATTTAATAGTAGAGTACTACCTGTAGCAGTAAACAGAAATAAGAATATCATAATATTAATGGTGTTTATAGAAACAGAATCATGGACGTTGGAAGGGACCTCTAAAGGTCATCTTGTCCAACCTGTTGCCAAGAGCAGTCAAAACTACATCAAGTTGGGTCTTGTCCAACTTTGAATGTGCCCAAGAAGAGAAATTACACAGTCTCACTTTGCAAACCATTCTAGTGTTTCACTATGGTGTTTTCTGGAAGAATCACAAGAAAGAATAACTATATATGTAGGTTAAAATGAATTTGGATAGTTCTGCCAGTATTCTTTTCTGAAAAACAAGAGATGTGAGGGGGAGTAAAAATCTCACTGGGTTAAATAAAGGGTATGTATCAACTATTTTTTGTCATTATTACAAACTGAAGACTTCAAGCAGCAATCTTAATCAGGAGAAGTTATATTAAAAAATGAAATACTTAACCACAGTTATGCTATAAATATTACAATATCAAAATACCATTCTATTAGATGAAAGATTACACTGAAAATCTTGATTTTTTTCTTGATAACAGTTTGGTCTGTTCTTTTGAAAATTATAGTGAATGATTGTTAGCTATTTTGTTGCACTGTGAAATATAACCATTTCCTTCTGTGAAACAAGCAAACAAACAAAACAAACAAAAAAAGAGAAAAATGCAGAATTGAGCATTTTTACAGTATGTCGTGGTTTGATCACGAGGAGACAATCAAAAACCACGGCAGATGTGTTTTCCTTAACCCTGTTCCCCCTTTCCCCTGCTCCTTCCTCCCCCTTTTCACTAAGGACAGGTGATTTTGAGAGGAAAGGAAAAGAAGGACAGAGAGAAGAGAGTTGGAAATGTTGAAAACATTTTACTAATGCTATGAAATAAACATAGTGAAAAATAACGTAGAACAAATATTATAGAACCAGTTTTGCAATTCCCAGCAGCTAATCCAGCAGGATCCTGCAGCCAACCGGAACTAGATTCAGTCTGCCACGAGGCCTCAGCTTGCAGGAACGGCAGAAAAGAAGCAGAGACGAAGAAGAAGAGAAGAGAGGAGAGGAGAGGAGAGGAGAGGAGAGGAGAGGAGAAGAGAAGAGAAGAGAGGAGAAGAGAGGAGAGGAGAGGAGAGGAGAGGAGAGGAGAGGAGAGGAGAGGAGAGGAGAGGAGAGGAGAGGAGAGGAGAGGAGAGGAGAGGAGAGGAGAGGAGAGGAGAGGAGAGGAGAGGAGAGGAGAGGAGAGGAGAGGAGAGAAGAGAAGAGAAGAGAAGAGAAGAGAAGAGAAGAGAAGAGAAGCGAAGCAGCAGAAGACCCAGCAGAAGAGAGAGTCCTTCTGGTCTCCACCTTTTATATCCAGGATGTCGTGAATGGGATGGAATACTCCAATTGGTCAATTCGTGGTCACCTGACTCAGACCACTTCCTCTCGTTGCTTCCCCAAATGACCCAGGACACAGTAAGAAATAAAGAATAAAGAAGCTAAACATATCAGAGTTACTAACTTAAAAGAATCCTTAAAATACTATTCCATCATTATATTTATTGTATTTCATGCATTTTTATAATCAATTTGGTTAATATGTAATTTGAACTTGCTTTGCAATCATCTCCACTGAAGCTGCACAAAAGCAAAGAAGGTAAAATAATGATAGAGTCTCTCACTGGTTCAAAGGAGGATATTACCCTGTAATCTTAGTTCATTAATTGTGCTGATAGTGATGTGCAAAGCACAGAATTATCTCTGTCCCTTTCCTATGCCTATCACTTTCCTGTTCTCTAAGGCCAAGAAAAGTAAATGGCTATCCTGTCATTACTGTTCAAATCTAATACAAGGAAAGACATAAAAACCTGTCCCAGAAGAGAAAAAATTACACAGACATGCTGCAGCATGAAATACTATTCAGAGGCCTTCAAGGGAGCTTAGTAAATGTCTACATGTCTGTCTTTTTTTTTTTTTTCTAATTTTTTCCTTCTAAATTTTTGTCTATAATCTTGCCTGGTTAGACTGAAGAGATTGCATAACAAGAAACTTACCTTTCACATATGTCTAGCAATTCTTTATGAGGCCTTCATAAAATACGTAATATTTGAGACTTCCAAGAAACACTGTAGTATTTCAAGCTGGGAAAATCTGCAGTGATTTATCATAGACACAGATGTACTAGGAAGCCTATCCCAAACAACAATATGGAGCCTTCAAAAAATCCTGGGACTCATGTGTCCACAGAGTCATTGACACATCTACCTGTAAAATGCATTAGATTGAAGTTGTCAAAAAAAGAAGTATGAGAAAAATATTGTTTACAAGTGTTTTGAGGTCAGTAAATTTCTTTTCTTGTATGCATGCACACAATCATTGAAAGTTTTATGATCTGCTCCATTGCTTTACCTGACTTTCTTGTAGAACAAGTTGACTGCCAGGTAGTACGACAGATAATATACCAAACAGTATAAAGAGTAGTTAGGTACAGATAGTTACGACATAGTAAGGTGTTTCTGCACAGTATAATGTGACTTCATCACACCAGAGTCATACGCAGCATGCTGGTATGTCATCTGATACCTTACTGAGAATCCTCGAATGAAATCCTGACATCGTTGAACTAATAAATAATGTTGTCACTGGCACAGAAAGTAGAAATACACTTAACACAAAGTGTATAAGGGGACTGGTCGCAATGAAATTAGTGTATTATAATAAACGATGAATTTTAAATCCAAAAGGGTAAACTCTATGTTGATGTAGTCTATATTTTACCAATTCTTAACTTCACAATTTAAAACACAGTGATAACAGTAGAATTCTAAGCTTCAGGTCTTAAGTACAAAGAAAAATATAAGCTACTTGAAACTTCATTGACTTGTGGTACAAAAAAAAAAAAATCAGTTGAGAGTCTGTATAACTCATCTCATTCAAGTTATATAGACAAGAAAAGATTTCCAAGGTGATCTACTGAAAAAAATAGTTAAAGTATACCTCTTCATTTTTAATCATGGCAATTTGGATGTATTCTGAAGGAAAATAAAACTTCCAAATAACAATTAAATGTCCATCCCAAACAATAGTTGTCAAGCCATTAATGTAACACCTTCTAAGTCAACTGCTGCTCTCATCTGCATAGAACAGCTGCTCAGTTTCCAATACCTGCGTGCCAATTTAAAATTTATTTAAAGGTCAGATTATACTCTTCTAATAAAACTGTATGCTTCAATTATTTAAGAATGGGATTTCAAAGCACTGTGTTTTCACTTGGTTAACCATGCATTTCTTCATTCAGTTTGCACATGCTCACGGACTGTTAAAGAACCTTAAAGACTCAAAAAATAGTACACAGTTCTTCTGGTCCTTACAGTCTTGATTTCTTCCTTTGGTAGGGACTTCATGCTCTTTTCCTTCTTGAATTCCATATATTAACTGAGTAGAAAAGGACTAATTGGATTTATCACAGCCTTCTTGGAAGAGAACATCCCATGAAATGTTTCCTGAAAAATAAATTGCTCAATTCTAACTGCTTCAGAAATTTACCATGGGAAGATCTTTAGAGTTTGGTTTTTTTCTGTTTAAAGAGAAAGAAGTAGCTATGCGTAATAAAGACAAAGGATTTTTAAAATATTTCCTTTGGAGTTAGAGACTTAAAATAAAACATACCACAAGTCTGCTTTAAGCCATGTAACATATTGGGATTTATAGTCTTTGAGGTGTGAAGCCCTTTTTTTTTAATTTGTTTTGTTTTTCTTCTTTTAATATCCATTCTTTCAGTATGGGAAAAGAACAAATTGTAAATTACATATTTATTTTTCCAGTTACTTAATAACACAGATGATAAGTCTGAGTGGTGTATAATAAGTAAAATATTTGGCGTACCTGTCAGATGGTATGTACTCGAGCTATAGCTGAGTTCCCCAGTCATTGGTATCTGCTTCATTCAAGGTGCTCTTAGGTATGAGACACAGCTGCCAAGGCTGGCAGATATGATGAGGGGCCTACAGAGAGCTGTGTTCGTCTAGAAGAGCAATATACG
Source organism: Caloenas nicobarica (assembly GCF_036013445.1). Classification (NCBI taxonomy): domain Eukaryota; kingdom Metazoa; phylum Chordata; class Aves; order Columbiformes; family Columbidae; genus Caloenas; species Caloenas nicobarica. The sequence goes on from NC_088245.1 coordinate 168,041,024, forward strand.
GCTAAGCAGGACACCTTAGAGCAGAGGCGTCAAACTCATTCTCACTGGGGGCCACATCAGCCTCACAGTTGCCTTCAAAGGGCCAAATGTATTTTTAGGACTGTATAAATGTAACTACTCCTACTCCTTAGTGCATATCAAAGCACACTAGATGTTTATTGTTAGGCAGCCAACTTCCATCTTTAGTTTGGAGGAAGCTGAGTTTCCTGAAGTAAATAAACTAATTTGTACTTTATTCAGTCTTGAAACTGCTGACATAATTTCTTCAAAGACTACAAGAAAGGTAAATGTAAAGCAATAGTTTCAATATGATTAAACAGACTACAGCAGTGAGGATGAACAGCTTACATTCTGCAGTTAGAGCAGTATTCATAATGATGAAATACAGCTCTTTTTTACTGCTAAAATTATATTGTCCAAATGTTGGAATGATTCCACACAGAGGTATAATCTTACAACACTACAGTGATGACAGAAGTTTCATGGAGGTGAGAGTCTAATGTATATAAATAAATCTGAAATGAAAAACATGACAAATTAGATTATACTCTTTTTCTTTAAAATATCTGATGGAAGAGCAAAGTGGGAAGAGATCTGTCTCCCAGTCCTTGCCAAAAACTTACTAAAAGTAAATAAAGTTTATTATATTTAGCAGGTGCCTGCCACTGATTTCATATCTGTAAGACTTAAACTCAAGCTTATGAAAATAAAATGAGACTGTTTCAAATTTTAGGATGGACATTAGACTGACAAGTTTGGTGACAGAATTGCACAAGCCATTGCTGTCTACAACTTTTAGTAGCAACAGTATTTTTATCTGGGATACTTTTGTTACTTTTATAATCAGGGTACTTCTGGGTACCCAGTGATAAATGGTAACAATTATGGCTAGTTTTGCTTTTGAAGGCTAATTTTTGAGAGCTAGGTTGTAAAAGTGAAAATATAGTTTTTTGGAAAGAGAGTTAAATACTCTGTTAAAAATGCTGGTTTGACTATAGAAAGCTTGTAGAGTTTTACATGTGAGGAGAAGTGGTGTTATTGGGTCAAGAAAACGACAAAGTTAGAGGAATTATTTAGATAAGGTGTTGAATGATACTTTGAAAATGGTCAATAAAATAAGACAATATTTCAATTTGAATGCAAGTATTCAGAAATTAGCATCACCTTTGCAGGAAGGTAAAAACAAACCAGAGTTTTGTTACAAGGAAGTTACCAAAATTATGTCTATAGTTAGCAGCACATGGTATTATGTACACAGAAACCTATTGAAGCCTGGTTTGCCATCTTCTGAATAACTGGTGGTGGGACAACTAAGTATATGAAATCTTTACCAAACTTACAGTAGACTCTATGTGATTGGAGAGTGTGGGGAGTGATATGTACACATGATTTCTGATTTCTCATAAAAGCAAGAGTTAAGAAAGAAAGAAAAAAAAAGAAAAAAAAAAAGAAAGAAGAAAAAAGAAAAAAGAAAAAGGAAAGAAAAAAGAAAAAAAAAAGAAAAAAAAAGAGAGGAGTTATATCCCTGCATTGTATTTCAGATGGAAGTTTTATAGTGTAGAAATTTGAGAAAGTTCTTTAGCAAAAATAAGTGAATGGTACAATCAAGTATTTGCTTCTAACTGGAAAATTAATACTTATTCTGTAATTAAGCAATGATCACTAAAAATGCACTTCACCATAATTACAAGATGAAACGAGAAATGTCATAGGACAGAAGATTAATAGACAAGGGGTTTTTTGTGTGGTTTTGGTGAGGTTTTTTTGTACTTGTGTTACTTATTTGCATATGCTACTTTTGGATCTCCTTTTATGTTTATCAGAGAACAAACAAGGTTTAGTCAGAAATTGGCAAAGTCCGAGAAAATGAAGCCAGCACAAACTCTTCTCTCCACCAACTGTGCCAGCAGCCATGGGAGGTAAATTACTGGTTACCCTGTTGTCCTGTTGCAGTTCAAAACTTGATCACCCAAGCTATATCACGTCTCTGGTCACAAACTTATTTGTTATGGATGGTTACTATCCGAAAATTTATTGATCCTCACCTTTTGTGTTATAGCCAAATTATTTTATAAATTGAGGGAGAAGAGATATGATTGACTAACCGATATAAGAACACAGTAAACTGTTGAGAAAACAATAAGTGGCTAAGAACACCCTAGAAATTCAAACCTGAAAACACTGCTTGTTATTCAACACAATAATCTATGCAGTTGGACTTGACCATGTTTAGTTTTCTAGCTTGTGAGATTTGTAATCTTGTCCATTTTCAACAGAGGAATCTAATAAATTTCAAAATAGGAAAAAAGGTAGATGTAATCTGAGTCTCACATAAATCATGTCTTATTATTCTTTACTGACTACAGATGAAACACAGATCAGAAACTGACACCTGTTTGGTGGCCATCATAAAGTAGTTGAGTTGAACTTCAAACCTTATGCTAACTGACATGAACTTACACAAAGAAAAAGATCTCTCTCTCCTATAGATGAATGTAACCTTTATCAGAAGTTCCATTATGTCAGACTAGTACAGTTGTCAGTTTTATACTCAAGGCTCTTTTAAGTATTTTCATCTCAGAACATATGGAATAATAACAGTGCTGCTGATGACTGTTATTATTACCCAGAAACTCACAAAGATGAAACTGCAAAGTAACTTTTTTTTCTTTCTTTTCTTTTTTTTTAAATAGTAGGGCTAAAAATCAACATCATTAATGCATAATGCATCGATATCATTAATGCATTATTAGAATTATTATTATAATGCATTATGAGAAGTGGATGAAAAATACTTGGAAAAGATTAGACAATGAAACTAAATTAGCAAGTTTATTCAGCAAGTGCTTCTACCGTTACTTAATGTCATTAAAGCTTCATCAGTGTGTGTTTCCTTCATCTGCTGCACAACTGGATGAAGTAACTGCTAACCACTATTAATTTCATTATGTTCTCTTGCTAATTTTAGGTGGTTTTAGACAGAAAAAATAAAGAAAACCAATCTCCCTATTGCTGGCAATTGATTCTGAACAATCCAAGCAAGTCAGCCTGAGCCAAGGTCATCCCAATTTAGACATATGAAATACTTACATTTGTAATTCATTACTGAAGAGAGAGAAGAAAGTTCTTCCATCAGAAGAATGAGATGGTGTCTGGATATAATTCAGCTCTATAAACCTAAAGTGAGTACTGCCAAATGTAGCTTGTAGCATATTCAAGACATATAGAGGGTTGGCAGACAGGAGGCTTACCTTTTAGAAGTAATGGCCGAAGATGGATATAAAACCTTACATCAACTAAAATAGCTCTAAATTTTCATGTTTGAAAATCTGAATTCTACTGGGTGTATTGGTTCTCTCCAGTGCCTGAATTGTCTAAATTATTTGCATTAGACACTTGTCTTTGGTGCCAGAAATGGTTGGAATGTTTCTGACCCCAAGGCTATATATAAACATTGAATGGAATCAGTGAAACACTTGTCCTTTGAGGAACTCCATAATTAACAGATTTAGGAGGCAAATGCAGTTCAACATCTAATCTGGCATTGAAGAGAGTCACATTTCAGTATGCAAAGTGACTGCTTCTAACACTTCATATGCAGTGCAGTCCACCTAATTTATAGAGTGAAAGAATAATTGAGGTTGGAAAGGGCCTTTGGAGGTCACCTGGTTAAGATCGCTCTGAATGGTAGCCCTGTCCTCCAGTGAATCACCAGTTGCCCAGTTTGATGTAAGAGAATCTATTCCCTCCCATCATCCAAGTTGCTCATGAAGATATGACACAGTATTGGCTTCGGTATCAATTCCCTTGGAATGCCAGTAATAGTCAGCCACCAGTGGAACTTCAAACTGTTAATAGCTAGACTTCCAATGTGATGGTCCAGTCAGTTTTCCACTTTGCTAGCAGTCCACCCCTCTAGTCTTTATGTCTTCAGTATGGTCTCAAATAATAAAATGGGAGATCATGCTGAAGGCCTCCATCCATTAGTCTTTTCACCTTCCTTCTGTTTTCTCCTCAATCCATTGGAGAGGGAAGCAAGAGAGAGTCAGAGTAGATGTTTGGTGTTTGTGTCTTAATACACAAAATTCAGTACTTTTTTCTGCTTGATAAAAAATCAGTTCACGCTCATTGCACTCATGCAAACGTAATTAACTGCACTCAAGCTGCATACTAAATATGAATTCTTTTATCATATTTTAAAGAATCTTTTTTTTCCTGCTGTACCTTTACAACTATTAATATTTCCAGATAACTTCCCGGAAAGCTGGGCCTCAGCAAAAGTGACTGTTGCTTGGAAAGGCAAATGCCAGAACTGCAAATGTCCCCCTTTTTCACCTTCTTCCCTTGAGCTTCTACAGCTGAAGCATGATGCCACATGGTATGGACTATCCCATTGGTCAGTTAGGGTCACCTGTCCCAGCTGTGTCCCTTCCAACATCTTGCCCACCCTCAGCCTACTCATCTGGGGAGAGAGGGAGCATTGGAGAGAAACTCTTGACACTGGGCATGTACTGTTCAGCAACAGTTGGAACATTGGTATGTTATCAATGCTGTCCTAGCCAGAAATGCAACCAGTACTGTGTGCATTGCTATGAGGGAAATTAACTTTATCACAGCCAAATCCAGTACAAATACATTCTCCTTTGATCCTTGTTTGATGTAGTCAGTTAAAAAAACATAGTTGTCAATAAGTCAGGCAAAAGCTAGTCTCCTCTTTCTGATAGTGATCACCATCAGATAATAATGAAATGTTATGAAATTAAACCTAAGACAATATTGCAATCTATACATGGAATAATTCCTTTTCAGTCCCAGCTCATTGAAAGTATACCGTGTCTTGCATCTTTGTCAGTTTTTATACAAAAAAAATGGTCAAGATCAAAAGATTTTTGGAACTGCTTGTTATCTGATGAACATATTTGGGGAAAAGTGGGGATAGTTGAAGCCCTTCTTGTATCTATTTACCACATAAATGAAAACTAATTAGAAACAGGAATTAATGCTCTATACAGCAGATGGTAAATTAGGTAGTTCTGGTTCAGTGTCTATAAAACTTCTAGGTTTAACTGATGAAGTTCCTTCTAAGGTCCATTATAGAAACAAGATTTATCCAACAATGAATGAGATTTATCAGAGTTTAAAAGGAAGTTGTATCTATAGTTTACACACATTGTGTAGAATGCACTTAATTCTCATAAAAACAATAATCTAAAAAGAAGAAAGGTTTAAGGAAGATCAATAAAAATGTTCGTGGCTACCTTATAGAAATAACTCAATATACTAAGACTTTTCAGACTGAAAATGAGGTTGCTTTGGGAAAGGATGTCTGCTAGATTTGTATAAAAGCTTGAGTGACATGAAGAGAGTACAAAGGGATAGACAAGAATTAGGGGCCATCAAAAGGAACTAGGTTCAAAACAGGAAAAAATGAAATGTTTCTTCACTAAAAGAGTAGCAAATGCATGGAAGTCCTTGCCAAGGGATATTGCTGATACAGAACATAGATGTGGATGTCCCCATGAAGATTTTTCCATCTTGAAGACCTTCATGGATTGGAGCAGGACAGCCTCCCTCACCATGTTCTTCATCATGGGCTGCAGGGGAATCTGTTCTGGCACCTGGAGCACCTCCTCGCCTTTTTCTTCACTGATCTTGGTGTCTGCAGAGTTGTTTCTCTCACATATACTCACTTCTTTCTCCAGCTGCAGTTGCTGTTTTGCAGCAACTTTTCCCCTTAAATATCACAGAGGTGCTACCACCATTGCTGGTTGGCTCAGCCTTGGTCAGCGGTGGGTCTGTCTAGGAGCCAGCTGGCATTGGCTCTATTGGATGCAGGGGAAGCTTCTAAGTAGCTTCTCACAGAAGCCACCCCTGTAGCCCTCCCACTACCAAGACCTTCCGTGCTGCTGACTGGGGTTAAACCACAGCAATTCTAGGAAGTGATTCCTTTGAGGTCCTGTTATTTCAGTGGTACATTTAAAAGTATGTGGACTGAACCCTTAATTCTTTCCATAGGTTGTAATTGAATTGCGCATGTGGTAAATATTCCATATTTCTTTTCTTTATATAAAAAATTGTCCTTGTAAATAGAAAAACAGCTATAGGAGCAGTTTCAGCAGCCCTAAATGGCCTAAAAGTTATCAGTTACGACATGTAAAATTTTAACACTGAAATAATCATCCTGATGCTTTGCATATTGATTCTTTATTGCTACTAAATCCTTACTTGCAGGAAAAATCATTAAGCCCCTCAAATAAAATTGTTTCTTCTTTACATTACCGTAAGAGTTTCTGAAACAGAAACTTAATCCATTTCAATACTGCAGTACTACTTAAGTTGAAAATTCAAATAAAGTCCCTGGGAAAAAGGAAATCAAATAAGTTCTGTATCGTAGCATCCATAACGATTATTTTACTAATACTGAAAAGAAATTTTGTTAATTTACAAATCGCAAAGAAATCTTTTTACAGTACGGTAAGTTTTAGCTCAATAAGAATTATTGGAGCCAAGTTTCCTTACCATAACTTTAAAACAGATTTTTAAAAAATGAGAAAAATATTTGGATAATTATACTGTTGAATACTCTATCAAGTCAATTACAGAATTAACCATTTGTACTATATCAGTTTCTTACTCTCTGTTACCGTTGGTCCATGTCTTTCTCCCTGTCTCTCTGTTTAAGTTTAAATATCTGGGTTTCTTCCAAGTCTGAGGGGCTGCATTCCGAGAGGTTTTTTTTTCTTTAATTTTTATTTTAGAAAAGAAAACTTTCCATCCACTCCCTTTTGCTATTGTTCTGTAACTCTGTTCCCATACCTTTATTCTTTTTCTTGTTTTTTTCCGTAGTCTGATAGTACTTCAGCTCAGCATCTTCTACAGTGATGAACTCTATAAGCAATCACTGACCTGTCACATAGGAACATCTTAAGTACCCTGCCTACCAATATTAACTGTAATTTGCTATGAACATTGTCTGTGTATAGGGTAGATGAGAGAAATATGCTTTGTCACCCTATGTCACCTGAAAAGAGGAATTCCATGTCTTAACTGAAGCAATGTCATAGTATGCAAGGTGGGGTCTTCTGAAGTGGGCATAGATCTTAGAGGCTGTACAACGAACACTTGCTACCTTCATAGTAATAATGAAGTCCACCACTTACGAGAACGAAGTTCACATTTTGCATGCTTGTTTAATAGCTTTTTTGTTCAGGTCAGGAAGAAACCTGTTGATTTTCCATCATCCTCTGCAGACTGATCTTGGACTGTATAAACTGGATTTTTTTGAGATAACATTTCACTTAAAGATGTGCTCTATCCTAATGAACTATAATCACTAAAAGAGGTCAATTTTTTACATAATTTTTTATTTTTATTTTCTCTTCCTTCTTTTCTCTGTATGTGTCTTAACTTTCTGTCTTTATCTCTCCCTGATAGCCTAACCTTAGTATTTTAGCTGCAGTCATGCTTTCTTTGTCTTGTTCTGCTTCTTGACGCATTAATATTAACAGCTCCAGCTGCCAAGTTTGTTGCTTGGAGTGGCATTTTGAAAGCATTTTCTACTTTTATGTTGCAATCAACCTTGTTATTTTGTGGATGCAAACTCTAGAATTACAAATGTAATAGCTTCCTCTTTTAAATTTTAATCTATTACTAATTTCTTTATCTGTCCTTTATCTTTCACATTTTAAAATCCACATAAATTTGTTTCAACTGTCCTAATCACATGGTCATCCTTAAGCATTTTCATTATTTCTTTATTTTTTACCTTTGGTTTCTCATCATCTTTATTATAACATGCATTATATCTGGCACATATATTATACGTTTCTTAATCCTTTCCCTACTCTTTCATTTTCATACTCATTATTCATGCTTATTTTAAAGTTTTCCATGTAGATTGCCTTTTCTGCACAAGTTCACAGCTATTTTGATTTCGTCATTATTCAGTTGCATTAGTAGTACTTCCACTATATAGTGTACGTGCTTTTTGCATAGAATCACAAAATGGTTGAGATTGGAAAGGATCTCTGCAGGCCATCTGGTCTAAGTACACTGCTCTTGCAAGTCCACCTAGGGCCAGTTGCCCACAACCGTGTGCAGATGGATTTTGAAGGTCTACAAGGAGAGAGACTCCACAACCTCCCTGGGCCACCTGTGCCAGTGCTCAGTCACCCTCACAATAAAAAAGTGTTTCCTGACGTTCAGATGACACACACTGTGTTTCAGTTTATGCCTGTTGCCTCTTGACCTGTCACTGGGCACCACCAAAAAAGAGTCTGGCTCTGTCTTCTTTGTTTCTTCCCTTCAGATACTTGTACACATATAAGACTCCTTCAGTCTTCTCTTTTCTAGGCCGAATTGTCCCAGGTCTATCAGCCTTTCCTTTAATGACCTTTGTGGCCCTTCACTGAACATTCTCCAGTATGTCTATACCTCGTTGGTAGGAGTCCAGACCTGAACACAGTACTCCAGGTGTGGCCTCACCAGCACTGAATAGAGGGATCACCTGCCTCAAAATGCTGACAACACTTCTCCTAATGCAGCCTGGGGTACCATTAACCTTCTTTGCTGCAAGGGCACATTGCTGGCTCATGTTTAGCTTGGTGTACACCTGGACCTTTTCTACAATGCTGATTTCCAGCTGATCAGATCCCAGGTCATACTGGAATTGCAGGTCTTTGCATTTCCCTTTTCTAAACTGCTTAGAGTAGCCCATCTCTCCAGCCCCTTGAGGTCCCTCTAGATGGCAGCACAAACATGTGGCATATCATCGATTTCTCCCAGGTTGTCATGGCCTGTAAACTTGCTAAGGTACACTCTGCTCCATCATCCAGACCATTAATCAAAACGTTGAACAGGATTGCACCCATTATTGACCCCTGGGATACACTGCTAATTGGTGACTTCCAATTATGCCTCATGCCAATGATCACCACCCTCCGGGCCCTGCTGTGGAGCTGGTTTTCAATCCATTTCACCATTTGCTTTTTTGATGGGTTTGTTGCTGGATTTTGTCTTAAAATTGGAATTCAGGCCAGTCACATAGCACCTTAAGATACATACAACTTGAGCATCTACAATCTCAGTGATCTGTAGCAATTTGAGAATTCATGAAAATTAATGGGCAAGTTTATGATGCAATTCACCTGAAATATTTAAGACATGAATATTAGGAAAAATCAATGCTACCGTGATTATTTGATTTCTATCTATGCAAAGAAAGAAATCTGGATTATTAATGTTTCACAGTGCCTTACGTGACTTAAACTTTTTGATGCTGAGTGTCTTCCACTTGCAGTTCTGTAAACCTGCTTTTCATTGGCTCTGTAACTGTTGACCTATGCCTTTGTGTCAACGTTTTTCTAAAGCCTTTGTGGTAGCATTTTCCCTTGTTTCTGTCAGGCTGTTGGTTTTTGGCCCTCCAAGTCCTCATACTGTGCTTGTGACAGATCCTCATGGGAGAATTTTTATAATAGGAAGCAGTATGAGAACCACCTCTGCCCCACCCTCACTTTTCTCAGCCCTTGTTTTGGAGCTTTTACTTTATATTAGATGAAAACCATATGTTACTGAATAACAAAGCAGGCAATGGTCATTTAAACACCAACCAAGAATTAGCCAATAATACACCTTCACAAAGCTTGGCAGCCTGTCAGCATAAAACACTTGGACCTGAGTAAGCATGTTGCAAACACCACTAACAGCACCATAAACAGAACAACCCATAGGGTGTTTGAGCAGATCCTGATGAAAATATATAGTGCTATGGAAAAAGTATGGTGAACATCATCTTTACCACCCATCGCATGTGAGAGATTGCCCAGAAGAGTTCATGGGGATTCCATCACTGCCTTTGCTGACTGGCCACAGTGCAGAGTTTTGCGTTTTCCCTTTTCCTCTCCCTCTCCTCTCCTTCTCCTCCTCTCCTCTCCTCTCCTCTCCTCCCCTCTTCTCTCATCTTTTCCACAGACTATGGTACTTTCCCATGTAAATTCATTGAACTTAAGGTCAGAAAGAAGAATTCATAGCATTATATATACCTTGGACATATGTTGAAGATGTTAAATCCTGATTTAAAGGAAAGGTTTTAGGTGACACAAATAATTTTCTTCTAATATTTAATTGCACCCTCTTACAAAATATGCATTTCTTATCTGTGGACTGAGTTTATTAGCTTCAGAATGGGCTATGGGTTTAGCTAAACCTCTCTATTGTGTTAAATTGAGAAGGATTTAAGCTTTCAGTGTATTGAGATAACAGTATGGGAACGTGCATCCACTACAAGTATACTGACCAAGTATGCAGCTAAGTAAGTCTGCAGATCTTTGAAAACAGTTGACACTTCTTTTTTTTCTAATAGGGGTTTATATCTCATTCATGGCTGTAAGATTCTCACTTCATGAATATACTTCTGATTGTCCAAAAATGAGAAAAAAAAAGAATTGTGAAAATCTCTGTGCGTTATGGACATCATCCAGCAGGGTAGTTAAACCTGTGGTTAAGTGTTTTGTTGGATGAGGGCCTAGAAACCTGTGAGAGGACTTTGGAGTTTTTCCAAAATGGCTAATAGGTTTGCCCCTTGGCCATAGTGATGTTATTTGCTGAATATGTCATAAGATGTATTAAGGAAGCAAAAAAAAAATAGGGATGTTAAAATGCATCGTATGATTTTGCTCTGAGTACCAGAATAAAGGAAATTCCTTAGGTTACAAGAAGCATAAAAATAACCCCAAAGCATAGAATTCAAACTAAGCATCACATTGAGAATTCCCAGAAATACTTTAAACTAAGGAATTGGCTACCTTCCTCAAAAATATAGTGACTTTGGGGAATTTAAGGAAATACAGTACCTTGCAGCTTTAGCATTACACAAAGTAAGATCCAAAATAGAACAAAAAAATGGCTATTAATATACAGTATACCTCAGACCACCCACATGTGGATCTGAAATTTTACTGAATTAGAAACAGACTAAATCCCTCAATAAAAATTCACCTAGTGTCTTTGAAGTCATATAAGTGAATTTGAAAGAAATCTTCTACACGTCATTAAAAGTAACAGTGCCCAAAGGGAACTTTCTTCTATCCTAAGACACATACTGCTGATTGATAACACTCTGGAATTGTCTTTCTCACTGTGTTGATTATGACACAAACCTAAATAGCCTGTTTTGATGAGACACCCACATTTTAGACAGCTGAAATTATGTGAGATTTATATTAAACTTACAGTAAGTATCATACTTTTAGATAGCAAACATACTTTTCCTTCCTTATCCATGAAGTATTCAGAATTCTTTTATGGCTGTATATCTAATATGTCTGTGATATACATTGATTTGTATTTTTCGGTTTTCTTTTTTTGTTTTCATTATAAAGTTAGGAAAGGTCACATACATCTTATTTGACAAAAAATTGTTAACATTTTTAAATGGATGCACTAATAATTGCAAACATGTATAAGAACTTGTAAAAAAACCCCAAAACCTCACATGAGCTTGTGTGCTCACAAGTGCACAAACATGCTCACGATTATGAAATCATTAACATTTAACCCTGTAATTTCCAAATAGCATTAATGTCATCAGTATGCCAAGGTGATTTTGGTCAAAAATCTGATAATATTGATTGTAAAATCTAATCAAATAAAAATGACTATGTATTACATACCAGCATCACACAAAGTAGGTGCCTATATTTATTAACAATGCCTCTGTCAATATCCTATTTTCTCATTTTCTTTAGGAATTGCTGTAGATATACAGGCCTGCAGCCACAAAGTTTCATCTCTGCCACTTCAGGCCATCCTGTGGTGCAGATACAAACTAGTACAGCTCAAAGCATAAACCATAACATTTCCACAGTCTCCTAATACTCTTGTTCTTTCACCATAACCATCACAAACCTTTGGGGGCAGTGAAAGAAAGAAAAAAAAAAAGAAATAAAAAAGAAGTCTTTAAAAGTTTTAAGACCATGGTGAAATAAAATCACTCTGTGTGGGCAGAGTGGAGTAGCCCTATGCTCCTCAGATACATTTTTTTCCACAGCAAGCATGAGAGATGGATCAGTCTGGTCAGAAAATGTTGTATGCTCCACAGAACACCACAACACATCTGAAACCTCAACCTGTTGAGTTAAATTCTTTCATATCCTTGCCGTAAGTGTATTGTAGACTTCAAAACTTGATAGAGGGGGTTCCTCACGCATGAACTAGCAGGGGAGAAAAGAAAAGCCAGGGAAGGGAAAAGGAGAGAAAAGAGAAGAGAAGTGAGAAGTCTTTGAAAAGGCGCCAAGGGAAAGGCAGGGATGTAAAGGCGTCTGGTGTATCTGCATAAAAGACATTCACATTTTCCTGGAACTCTGTATTCTTCTGCTCCAAGAGCACTTTTCTTAGCTGTATTCTCAATTATATGAAGACATTTTTGTACCACACAGCCTGTACCCACTTATCAGTAGCCACCATTTATGCTTGTAGATAAAGGAAGCACCTTATCTCAAGAGGCATGAGGATGAACACTACGATTTCTTGTAGCGATCGATACACCTGTGCATAAGCTCATGGAAAATTGTACTTTATATGCAATATTGGGCCAATAGATTTATCCACCGATGCATTGACTTTCACAGAAAAACAATTCAGCGCGTCCTCTAGTATATACTACCCACACAAGGTAATTACTCCAGTCAGCTTCTCTTCCCTCCCAGAAACTGTAGCCAGGCAGTTAAGCAGAAGTCCAGCCCTGCTGTGCAGCCAACACTGGCAGGTCTGCAGCAGGCACAAGGAAAACAATAAGCACTTCTCATGGCTTCTCAACATATGCCCATTCACAGGATGGACGATACATAGCTATAAAACTTCTGCTTGTCTCACAAGCTTCAAAACACTACATTTGGCCTCTCTAAGAGGAAAACTGTCATTCCATAAGACCAGGAGAAACAAACAGGTGCTCATTATTGTAAGCAAAAAATGTTTCTTGAATTCCTTGCTGACATTATCCATAACCTCATAGCCAGCCCGAGCAAGCATGGAATCAGCATCTTTTTTCATGGAAGGGTAATTCTTCTTCATTTCAGAAACTTTATGTTTTAGGTGGGCTTTTCCTGTAGTCATGGTTATATCATAACTAAGAATGGCTGGCAGGTAGGCAGCAAAATCTCAGCATGGGCTTATAGTGGGATGCATTGCACCAGCTGCAAAATGCCTGCATTCTGTGTGCTGGATTCACTGTGCTCGTGCAAGAGAGACAATAAAAATATCCTGTAAAATGATACATCTGCTATGGAAGAATAGATGAATACTGCCTCTATACAATCAGGAGTTAGTGTGTGGGTGAGGGAGGAGGCAAAGACAAAGCAGCACAGATGTATCACTGCAAAAACTAAAATATTTCAATATCAATAGACTTCTGGTTTTAGTCCATTGAGCCACGTTTACAGTATCAAGAGGGGCAAACAATTTGGCTCATATACAGAACTACAATATAATATAATATAAATATATTTAATCACATCATTACAAAAAATAATTTGAAGTTCTACAGGAAAGAAGATTCCACAATCTCTCTGGGCAGCCTGTTCCAGTGCTTAGTCACCCTTACAGTAAAAAAGTGTTTCCTGATGTTCTGATGGAACCTCCTGTGTTTCAGTTTGTGCCCATTGCCTCTGGTCCTGTCACTGGGCACCACTGAAAAGCGCCAGACTCTATCTTCTTTGCTTCTTCCCTTCAGATATTTGCATACATTGATAAGATATCCCCTAAGCTTCTCTTCTCCAGCCTGAACAGTTTCAGTTCTCTCAGCCCTTTGGAATCTCAGTTCTTTCTAAATATCTTCAATAAAGTACAAATGCATTATTTTTATGATATCTGTAATAAGAATAATTTGACTTGAAATCTTTCTGTGGTATGAGAAAAGAAGGTCCATTGCACTTGTTTCTTTCACAGTCTCAAAAAGTTCAAGAAGAGTACTGCAAGCTAATAGTGCTCTTCAGTTTTAAATATTTAGTGTTGACCTCAATTTTTGGTTTCCCTTGCAGAAAGATAGTAAGAAGCAATAGATCAAACTATGAAGAGCAGATACAGTGTTCATATAATTTCCTCTAATACTTCAAGTGAAATTTAGCAGAAAATAATTTTGAAGTTTGATGTATTGGTGTTTAGTTAAACAGTAACTCCTGAAGCAGAGGAGCATGACACTATTAGAATGTATGCTCATTTTTGGAAGGTTGGGAGTTGCAATGCATTTAAAACCTAAATGAAAGGGAGAGGGAATTATTTTCCCTTTAATTAAGCTTCAATGTAGACAAAAAATACATTATACTACTGGAATTTCGTTGCTCAAAAAAAATAGTAAAACAGGAATATCAGATATGTATAAAAGTACTCACACTGTTACAGTCTGGTACTTCATTTCATAAGCATTTAATCAAACAAACATTGTTAATACTGTCAGAATCAAAATATCTAAAAGTAGGAAATTCTGTTTAAAAAGGAAGTCAATCACTTCTGACAACAAAAAATGTAAGAAATAATATACTAATGCCTTATGTATCTGTCTGTCCATCTATCTGTCTAAAGTTCTCTTTCTTTTTTTTTGCTGCAGAGTCTGTCCCAATGTTTGAAACACATTAAAAACAGAAAAGTTTAATTTTGCCATGAGACATCGTCACCAAATTATATAATGACTCATTTCTAGAGCTGTCAAGCTTCTTTTCTATTGAAGTTTCTTATACGGTACTGTAAAACTTTGCATTTATGTAGTTCTAGACACAGCAGTGTGCCTGCTTTTGGTTCACCCTTGCCCAACACTTCATTATATGCCAACAATAATAACCAAACAAGTGATAATTATGATTAAGAAAATATAATACTCTACACTTCTTCTGCCATTAAAAACATTTTACGTGTACTTTTTCTTTCCTTTTACTTGTTCATGTATTTTAAGAAGCTTTTTTCCAGAACTGTTTATAACAAAAACGTGGGGGAGGGAAAGGGAAATGAAAAAGCAAACAAAAAACCAAAATGGGAAAAGGAAAAGAAAGAAAAAACGGAAAGGAAGGAAGGGAGGAAAGGGGAAAAGAAAGAGAAAACAAAAGAGAGGAGAAGGAAAGAAAGCAGAAACCTTGATGTTGAGTATACAAATATATAATAATCTCAAGAAAAGTAGAATTTAGTATTAATATTCTGATGTTTCCTGACTGTGAACAATTTATGAGAGAGCAAAACCTAGAGTGAAGAAAGTAGTAGAACAGTAGAAGAGGTAACTATTCATTTCATTCTAGTAAGATGGACTTCTTGTTACACGTCATCATGTGGAAAATGGAATCTTGGAAGACATTAAACTCTTCATACTAGAACTTCTAGAAACATATATCATAAATCAACAAGAGGATGATTAATTACTTTAGTCTTGAGTATCCAAGAGGATGGAAGGAAAGCTTAAGCTTGGAATCCCAAAAGGATGATTGGAAAGCAACATACTAGAGTTCAAATGGTTGGGACCGCTCCTCCCAATAACAAACAAACAAAAATGTCAACCACAACCATGTATATGTGTGTTCGTAAAAAAAACAAATGCTGTACTACAAGTAATTCTTATATGAAATACTGTAATTTTAACTCACTTGAATTCAGTTATTTACTTAAACTTTTGACACTGGTAACTTTATTTGAATGTGATATTATTCTCAATCAGTACAATATGTTTCATGAGCCAGGTGTTAGCAATTAGTCACTCATCACAACTGTCATATAAAAATAAAAGAAAATTAACACCATCGATCGAAACAAAGGCAAAATCATTATATTAGCAGCAACTAGGCAACATCTTTCTACTGTTTGCATAATCAAAAGCAGATGTATAATTCATTTAGGCAATTAAAAACTCATTTTAAATGTTTTAAAAGCTCCCAGTTACGTCAGAAGTACAGGTAATGTTCATAATATGTGAATAAGTACAGATATACATTACTTGTCATTGAAAGAATGGTAGCAAATGAAGGGCAAACAGATGATTACTAATAAATGTAGAATCATATTATCTTTTTGGTTGGAAAAGACCTTTAAGACCATTGAGTCCAAGCATAAACCAAACACCGCCGAGTCTACCACTAAACCATGTCCCTAAGCACCACATCTATAGATCTTTTATATACCTCCAGGATGTAACTCAATCACTTCTCTGGGCATCCTGTTTCAATGCTTGATAACCTTTTCAGTGAAGAAATTTTTCCTAATATACAATCTAAACTTCCCCTGGCACAATTTGAGGCCATTTCCTCTCATCCTACCACTTGCTACAGAGACCGACACCAACCTCACTACAACCTCCTTTCAGGTAGTTGTGGAGAGCAATAAGGTCAGCTCTGAGTCTCCTCTTCTCCAGGCTAAACAACTCTATCTTCCTCAGCTGCTCCTCATAAGACTTGTGCTACAGACCCTTCACCAGCTTCATTGCCCTCCTCTGAACTCTCTCCAGCACTTCAATGCCTTTCCTGTAGTGAGGGGCCCAAAACTGAACACAGTATACAATTTGCAGCCTCACTAGGACTGAGTACAGGGGGCAATCGCTGCCTTTGTCTTGCCACACTATTTCTGATACAAGCCAGGATGCTGTTGGCTTTTTGCCCACCTTGCCACAATACTGACTCATGTTCAGCCAGCTGTCAACCAACACCAACACAGAAGTACTGATACTATAATGATAAAGTGCTTTGCCGTCACATACTTCATGTCAGGCAAATTGTGGTAATGATAGTCTGAGTGGATTGCATGGTGTGGTACCATGTAGAAGTCTATTTTTAAAAGTACTAGAAACATACAAAACTTATTTGAAATAACACAAAATAACAAAGTGACCCAGTAAGATTCTGAACTGCTTGATGTACCTTGCAGTGAATTTGTAAAATACAGTCATGTAGTAATCTGTATTTCTCTTAAGTATGAGAAAACAGAAGATGTTGATAGCAAATTTGATAGTGCAATTAGAAATAAGAAAGTGTAGTAAGAATCTCTATATTTTTTAATATAAAGATTAAAATTAACACTATTGAGTATGGTCCAGTGCTGGTGGAAATATGTGAATATCTAACTGTCTTACTACTAGGAAACATTATAAAGGAGAATATGTCTATATCGTACATTTTATGGAACCTTTTATTGTACATAAGTGTTAAATAAGAAGCTTCACACTCTACAAAGTACAAGGATAAATAATAATATTCACAGGCCACAATCTTTTTTTCTCTCATGATGGTTTAGTTAGGAGTTATTGTTTTAAGTTGTTATAAAGCCATTGTAAAATTAAACCAATGTAAATGACAGGAGAAAATGACCCATAGTGTTTTTTCCTCTTGTGGCTTTCTAGTTCTTACTCATGAAACAATTTCTTCTAGCTTCATTGCAGTCTTAATCAGTTCTCTTGTTATTACTTCTTGCCTACTCCTTCCTTATATTATTCACACTTTTTACTTACGTTGTATTGACCTAGAAAGTATGCCAAGCATTTATGTAGGCTCCTTGAATAAAATTATACTACTTCAAAACCACTATGAAATGAAAGAAGCAGTTCTTTTGACATGTAGTTAACGTTTTTAGCCCTTTTGCAAGCAAATAATCTAATAAGTTTTGTTAGTAAATCAAGGTGTCTGTCAATAAATGAATGTGTAGCTGATTCAATATGAGCAGAGTGTTCAGATTAAAAAGTAAAATGCTTATAAATTGGGAAAAAGCTGAACTAAGGCAAGCTATATAGTCAAAGAATAGCACACTTTTTTTTTTTTTTTAATTCCATCCTATTAAAATATTACTTGGGAAGCATAGCTGCTTTCATATTTTGGAATCAGTAAGCTTTTCCAGAGAATTCAGGAGATCTCACAGACCCTGCCACTATAGTGCAGAGGGACACTGGGAAAATTACATTTCAATTTCTTTTTCTCTAAGGTGGAAAAGTTCCAGGTCAACCTGCTGCTGAAAGCATTTTTACTTAAGCCATGCAGCTATTTGACAGCTATTCCTGAGTAAACAGCTAATATTTTTTTTACAATACAGCAAATCAATTAACCAAAAAAAAAAAAAAAAGAGATAAATGTAAGTCACTGTTCAAAATTTAAAAATTACTAACTTGCACGTTGTAAATTTGATACTACTGCCTTATATTTTCTCATGTCTAGAAGAAATAGATGTCTCTTTTATAAATGTAGTGTATTTTATAAGACTAGCTTGCTGTATTTTATTAGAAGACAGTTGAGAGTTTTGAATTAATGTTCTAACTAGTTTTTTAATTCATGATTTAAATGAATTTTGTGTTGTCTTTCTGAAGAGATTGGGGAAAGACTGAATAGACTATGGATACTATGAGCATCTCTTTCATTATGGTAGAAGTAGTCTTGTCACCTACGGGGCATCCAGTATTTTAGAGCAACATTTTGCTGTGGGACAGTATTTTCTTTTCTAACAAGCTTTTCATACGACTTTCCTCTTATGGTACATCACACCTGGAATGTGGATACTGGGACAGATTAACAAAATTTCTTAATTTGCAACTTTGAAAGAGAAACTTTGTTGTACAGATCTATAATTTTCTTTTTTTTTTTTTTTTTCCTGCGTAAGGTTTTGCAACCGTGTAGATGAAGCTAACCATATATGTTAAATTTCTGATTTAACTTTTAGAATTTGTCTTTGCACATTTTATTTCTTTTCTGTGGTTATCTGGGATTAATTTGTTCCTTTTTAAGATCAGAAAGGAAATTATTTTACTAAACTGACTTGACGTGGTTACTTAGATTTCAAGTTGTTGACATTGTCCTGAGATTTAGCAGAGCACTTCATTTCCTATAAATGTCATAATCATTATAGTTGCTTTTCATGGCTTTGATTGGAAATGCAATTAGGTTTATTTCCCCAAAGTCATTGTGCTCTTTGTTTTATTTCTTTTGTTCTTGATATTTGTTTTCATTACTGAGTGTCTGTTCATTTAAAACAGATGTGAACCACCACAGAATAATATATTACAACTTTGTAGTCATTTTACTGCTTATTTCCACATTTTAATTGTAAATACTGAGTTGCTCTTTTGTAAATTGATATACCAGTAAAAACAATGAGATTTTTAATGACATGTGAAACATTTATTGAACTAATACAATCTAAGCCGCAGTTAAATGGCATAATGACAGTTTTACAAGCCTAGAAAAACTGAACAAAATCATACTATTAGAATAATAATTTAAAATAGGGGTTCAAGTTAAGTGAACATGCCCTAAATCATACATTTCTATGATTGTTTGTACCTCAAGAATGCATCAATATATTATAGAATCATAGAATAGTTTGGGTTGGAAGGGACCTTAGAAGATTATCTAGTCCAACCATCCTGCAATGAGCAGTGATGTCTTCAACTAGATCAGGTTCCTCAGAGCCCCATCCAGTATGGTCTCATTATAATTTAATGTCTCAATAAGTAATGTCATGGCAGAATTAAAAGAAAACTCTTCTAGAAACACTGTCTGCACAAACACACATACCTATTCTATTTTAAAAGATATCGTTTACTCTCTTTGTCCATGTTACATGTATGTACGTATTATATATATATATAAACATACATAGATGGGCAAATACAAACCACTTATATAGTTAATTGCTAACAAATTATTTACCTGTAACATCTGATTAATTGATTGTCTCAGAGGTTTCGTGTTAACATGCTGAAATTTGTAAACTATGTACTGAAACAAATGGATTAAAGTCTACAATTTGTGATGTAATGGAGAAAAATGAATATGCAAAAATAGCTTAGAATGCTAACATATTTGGTGACAAAAGGAAAAAAAAATACTATGGGCAAAGCCATTTAAAAATCAGGACAAGAAATCAAAATTAGGTGACACTTAAGAAGGTAAATTTTTTGTGCAACTAGATAAATAGAATGGTATATTTAGCAGCAACAGTAAAAAACATACTTGTTCTCTCTCTCTGGAATTTTATTCTGTACACAAAATATCTTAATTAACTAGAAATGTCATTTTCCTACAGAATGGAGACTGGAGATTATGGTCTTCTACGCCTTGCTATAAATTGACTTCACATATCTTAAATCCTACAATAAATCTGAAAATTAAAACTTAAATATAATTTTGTATCTAATTTTAAAATTATTAGATCATCTGATTTAATGGTATATCTCATCTTTGTTGACTCCATATCTTCATTTTCTTATTCTACCTTCAGAAATTCGGGAGTTTTCTATCATAGAACTGCTATCAGAATGTCTTGATTTTTTTCCCAAAAATTGCTTGCTACAGGTGTGCTGTGCTAGCCCATGCTTTATTTAAATGGTGAAGAGTAGATTGCTGATTATTTTTCTCTCATGTCGTTTCCAGTCTATTTTCTGGTTACCCTTGCAAATCCTTCCCCTTTCTCTCATTTTGAATCTTGTGTCTTGGAAATATATATGTATTTTCCCCTGAGGATGTATACATATTAAATGTTTAATTATCGTGATTCCTAATACTTTTTCCATACTATTTTCCATAATATTTCTCTATCCAATTAGAAATGGAAACTGGAGATAATACTTTGTCTCATTTATGTTTTCAGAGCTCATGAAGTTTATTCATGCATACAGCGGAAAAAAGAAGAAAAACTCTTTGGAATTGTATTTCTTAAATATTTTTTTCACTTCAACAATAAATATAACACTATTTTTGTGTATTTTTTTTAAATGTAAATTATATGAAAGTGGCAAACGCTGTGTTAGTAAGACTTCCTAACATATGACTCAGCATTCTAAATAGCTTTTTTATTTTTAAAATGTCTGACTGAATAAGTTTTTCTCCAGTACTCTATGCTAGAAGATAAGCAAACAAATTTTCTTCCTGAAATGATGACTTTTAATCAAAGTACTACAAGATTTAGTTGACCTGTAACAGTGGCCCAAAAAGGTAAAACTTAAGGAAAGATTTTATCTCCATTTGCTTGAAATCAATAGTAACCTGTTCATGAGATTGTGATCACTATATGTGAAATTAATGTAGGTGGAACAATATTAATACTTATGAAGTTTTACCTTATTGTTCTGGAAGAATAGATGCATAGACAGGCAAATAGCAAATAAGCAGACATATGAAGTTAAAAAAATTGTTAAGTCTGAAAATTTCCAGTATTTCTAATGATCTTTCTCTAAGTGAGACCTTTGGTGTTGTCTTCTTGTCACATTTGGTTTTATCTCAACCTGTGTCTACTATGCTCCTAAATAGTCCAAACTGAATTCACCACAGTGCAATGCTTGTGATAAAATTAATCCCAGGTAAAGATAGAGCTTGTATAGTATATTTATGAGTAATATTACCAAGACCTCCAGGCTCTCTCTAAGGTCCATTAGATTCAGGCATAGTTCATGTTGTTCTAACAGAAAAGTTTAAGAAAGACAGCTCAAATCTCCCTCTGGTGAGGTCTGTCTCTCTTCATTAATTATAACTCTGATTAGATATCGAACTAGTAAGGGCCAAAATTAGATAGAATTAATTTCATGCTGCTCACAACCTGTTTGTATATACTGATCAATGAGAAAACTAATTAAAAAAAAATAAAAGGTGTGGAGAGAAGTACTAGGGATACAGAAGCATGAAAGAGTAATTCGAATTTGGAAGCTTGGGGCGTAAAATGAGGAAGGGAAATGGGAAATGGGCGTGTTGTGTACAACTAAGTAACCAGAAATGCTTTCACATTGAGATTTAAGGCTAGTGAAAAAAAAAAAAAATTGTCTTAACCTTTCCTCATTCTTCATGTATAAAATGGGAATAATAATATTTCCCTATTCACAAAAGAGTTTTGAAAATAAATTTTGAAGTGTATTTGTACTGTCACAGTAACACTACACATACAAGAAGAAAATTGCAGTTCCGGAGCAAGGTGTGAATAACATGCGGTATATAATGGATGAAGTCATGGATGCAACAGTAACAAAAAGCTTTAGCAAAAGATTATTTGATCAAGTAATTAAATTCAACATCATGATATTTGTGTCTAGAACACTAAGACATGAGAATTGCATAGAGCATCTGATTTCTGTCATTCTTAACTCAAGTATTCAACATTACAACTTGTATGAAATTTTAATGAATATCTTCTGTGTGAATGTGAATGGTAGCTCACTCATGGTTACATCTCTCCTTTATTTATTTCTATTTCATGACCCAAAATCTTCTTTTGAAGAATATTTTTATCAGAACTTCTGGACTTCCCTGAAATTGTGCTGAAGCTCTGTCAGAAAAACAGTGTCAACTACAATAGTCCCACAACCAAGAATAGCTGGAGTAGGTGAGTTCTAAGAAGCAGATACATCTGCACAGTTACTTATCAGCAAGAGGAGAGACATTTTATTTCTGGTACTCCATAGGAGTGTAATTAATAAAATGGAGGGAAAAAAAATCTATTAAAAGATACCAATTAGTGGCATATAACAAGAATACATGTAGTATAACATAGATTTGGATAATATCATCCAAAAAAAAGAACATTGTATTGCAAATGTCCTCTAAATACTGAATAACTTCATACAGATTTTTTTTTTTAATATCACTCATTCAATAACAACAAAGAGATTTTGAATGTTCTGAGACACAGGATAATGTCTTCATCTATTCTACATATGCTACATCAAATTTTCCAGATTCTGTCATGTAAAAAGTACTAAATAGGGGGCTATAAAGTAATGTTTGGTATTTTTTATTATGATAAGCGATCTTTAAGATAATAGCATCACTATGAAAGTTTTGCCATTTCATGAACCTTATGAAGAGAGAATGATAATGAAATACACTGTGAAATCTGATGAATGATCTAAACTAAGGTTTCAAGAACTGATACTGATACTCCTTGAAAAAATTTACTTTGGTCTTAGACTGAAGAAGCAGCTTTGCAGAGGCCTGGTTTTGTTTTGCATTTGGGACTGGGTTTTTTTGATTGTTTGTGTGGCTTGTGAACCTTGTGGGATGCTTTGAGACTGAAGCTGTGGGATATAGAAATACAAGATACTAACCTCCCTAGGCTTTATTCCTCAATCTTTTGGGGTTTGAACTGCAACTGGTAATTATTTACTTCCTGTAAATGGAGATGAACCACTAAAGGAGATGAATGAGGATGAAGGTGAAAAAAACTGTGGGTGGGTATTCATCTCACTCACCTGTAAGCATCTCTGCTAGATGTTCCAGTCTACCTTCATAGTCAAGGGAGAGAAACTGACACTTTTTGGCTGTGATTCACATGCTTTGCTTTAAAAGCCTACTTCAGAATGAGGCAATTTACCCTTACTTCTCTCTACTGGTTATGAAGTGTCTAGACTGCCAGCTCTTGTATACAAGTCTACGCTGTAACTGTGTGAAGTGGTTTTGTGTTATGTAATGATAAGACTGGAGCAGTGTGGAGTCAAGTTTGGATGCCATTTTGGTGTACTAATTAATTTTTTAAATTATTCATTTTTATTAGTATTTAAATATGCTTATGACCATACTAAAGTAATAACATCCACGAAGTAAGAAGTAGAAATATAAAATAGCTTTATTTTAGAAACCTCAAGAGTTGTGAAACTTGTACATCATAGAAAACTGAGAGAAGTGGCTTATATGGTAGGTGGGTATGTTACCATTCAGAGGACTGGGACAGTTTGGAGAAATAGGCTGGCAAGAACCTCATGAAGTTCAACAAAAGGAAATGCAAAATCCTTAACAAAAGAAAGAATAAGCCCATGTGCCAACACTGGAAATTGTTTTTCCAGTTGACTGGAAAACAACATTTCAGGACCTAGGAATTCCAGTGGACTGAAATTTCATCATAAGCCAACATTGTGCCCCTGCAGCAAAGAAGGCCAACAGGCTCTGTATTCCAACGCTTAGTCAGAGCATTGCCAGCAGATTGAGAGAGGTAAACTTTCCCCTTTACTCAGCACTGATGAGACCACACCTGAAGTATTGTGATGTTGCTATAGCAGAGCAAGACCTGTGAAGGGTCAAAACATAATTAAGGGACTGGAGCATAGTTTCCGATAAACACTGAAACTGCAAAATAGCTATTGACATTTTAGATTCTCCCAAGGATGCTGAAACCCAGTTCTACACAGGCAAAATCAGAGTTGTTCATATTATGAATTTATTTTATAACTTATTAGTATCTTTAAAATTTACTTCTTGCATCTGAATAGCGCACTGAAAATCTGTAGTTCTTCAATAACTGAATATGTGACTGAAATTAAAAGATGAACCAAAGTATCTGTTTCACTGAAAAATATTTTTAAAATACGATGATTGCAAAGTTTTTTTATGAATGTAAAAGGTGATTTTCAAAAAAACACACGTCTTATTAACTGTGAACTTTTAGGAAAGAAAAATACTTAAGTACAACGTAATGTGGATGAAAAAGGAAACATCATCTTAACCTTCCCTCAGACAGCTTTTTAACCTTCTGCACACTTTAAATTAAACACCAATGAGTTACTCTAAGGTATAACCATAAGTCAACCTGAAGGAAATCTTATAGCTGTGTAGAGGATAAAATAAAACTGTAACGCACAGATGACTTCACTGTTACAAAAGTAATCAGCTTCTCAAGTCAACTATGAAAAAACTGCACATTTTTGAGACATATATTAATATGCTCAAGTTTTTCTATGTGTATTAAAAAGTGTGATGTGAATTTAAATGAGCCCAGTGAAATATGTGTCACAGTCACCAATACATACACTTTTAGGGTCTAATAAACTGAAATTTCTGTAAAAAAACAGATTGAAAACCAAATTCAGCTATAGCACATTTCTTATTCAGGCAAAAAGAATAAATAGAGAACACACAAAAAAACCGAACTGCATAGTGATATTTCATAATATCTAATAACCGAAAAGAAAGAATAATATATATCATCATATACATTATTAAGGCAGAAATTATTTTGCATCTTGTTGAACACCTTTGTCTAAAAGGTAGCCTCAATATTCACAAATCCACTACTGTTGGCAGTAGGCATGAGGAGGAAAAAACAGTGAAATACAATTACAACCTTTAAAATAGTTTTGAATATATAGATTTATTCTAAGCATTAGCTGTCTTACAGGTACATACTTTGTGTACTACACGGAAAAATCCTTCACTCAGAGTTGGTGAATTAAGACAATCATTTCTCTTCAAATAAAAAAGTGCTAAAGCCTGTGTAATTTTCTTTCCTGTCTTAAAAGTTACTAAAGCTATAGCATATTTTGAATTCGAAGAAAAATAAATATAGAATTTGCAATGGATCTATGTGTTTATATTAATGTAAGGTATGTTAGTTTTCCATAATCATGGAATCACAGAATCACAGAGTGGTTTAGGTTTGAATGGATCTTTAAAGATCATGTAATCTAACCCCTCTGTCATTGGCAGGGACATCTTTCACTAGATCAGGACTATTCTCAATCTCTTCATCCCCTAGACTATATTGATACCGGGGGTTGCCTTGACTCAGGTCCAGGACCTTGTACATGGCCTTGTTGAACTTCATGGGGTTTGCACAGACCCACTCCTCAAATCTGTCAAAGTCCCTCTGGAAGGCATCTTTTCCCTCAAGCCAATCAACTGTACCCGTCAGCTTGGTGTCATCCCCAAACTTGTTGAGGGTGCACTCAATCCCACCATTTATGTCATTGACGAAGATATTGAAGAATATCAGCCTCAATGTAGACCCCTGAGGGATACCACTCATTACTGGTTTCTTCTTGGACACTGATCCATTGACTGTAACTCTTTGGATATGGCCATTCTGCCAATTCTTTATCCATTTAATAGCCTACCCATCAAACCCATCTGTCTCCAATTTAGAGGTAAGAATGTTGGTAATACTGGTAACTAGGAAGAGAATTCTAGATCTTGGAAACCTCATAATGAACTAAATTTGCTATGGATTAATTTGCTTTGGAAAAGTTGAGCAAAATATCAAACCCTTTTCCCTAAATACAGCATAAGTGACTAATTGCAAAATACAAAGACAGACAAGGGAACTATGCAGTAAGATGAGATAGAGGAGAAGAGAGGACACTGCTACAGAAGAAAATGAAGTTTATAGAATGTGAGAGAAATTCCATTCAAAAAATCTGGGTGGAAGGCTTTTTTTCCAGTAACACATCATGTAAGTATCAGTAAAGTAAGCAAGTAAATTCTTAGAAGTAATCTCTATATGCAAAGCTATTTTGAAGATTGTAACTGCTTCTCACTGGAACAATTTTGGGAAATCAAAATTTTTATATGTTCTACTTTGTTTCTTTTTAAAAAAGTGATAAAAATCATGGTGGGTGAATAGATCTTTTAACCTTTACCCATTTTTCAACATTCTCAGCTAAAGCAAGTAAGAACTTTAGAATGTACCCAATTACTTGTGCTTCAGTCAGGTGCACATGATACGCAAAGGGATAGCCATACTTCGGCCTGTTACAGCCTAGAACTAAAACATTTGTAGCTATCACTACTTTGGCTTGAAAAGTATTGCTAGCAAAAATGTCAGTCAGGACTCACCGTTCTGGTAATTTTAATACCTTAAAATGTAAGAATACATAATCAAAATCCCAGACAAGAGTTTTCTGTTGAGAATTACACTGTTCATTTTCTCTCAGTGGCCCACATTTATACATTATTTCTGTTGATTAAGCCTTTAATTAACATTGGTAATACTAATTTCAAGTAAATAGATATGGTATCAGTCTGTAAATACTGACTTTCAATAACTTTGTTAATATCTAATTTACTCACTCTAATTATCTTGCTAAACACCAATAAAACGCTTTAGTATACTTTACAGTCTATTAATAACAGTTCAATTACTTTGGTATTGCTTGTGTAATTTAGAAGAACTAAATAGTGACAAAGTTTGCATTTTGTCTTTTTACAGCCTATAAATGTTCTTATAACTAATATTTAATTGCAAAAATAAGAATACATTTCTTAACTTGTGGCGTGATCTCTTCATGAAATACTCATTAATAGGAATTAAACTTACAAAGATCAATCTGTCTTAAAAACAAAACAAAACAAAACATAAAAAGGAAACATCTGCATTCAGTCATGTTTTGTCAGTTATTCAGAAAGATGTTCTTCATGTCTGGTTATCAAAACATTTTTAATCAGAAAAACAAGTAATGAAATAAACGATAGATGTTAAAAGAATTCATTATACCAGAAACTTAATGCATAAATTTCTCTCTCATGGTAGGTTAAATCTCAAACCCAGAGAACCTACAGTGAAAAGTACTTTTTACTTCCTCCATTCACTAAGAGAAGAGAGAACTGCAATAGAAGTCCTGTTTGGCACAAATACTTCTAACTACAGTTTCTCTAGTGACTCGAGGTTGAACGAGGTCCACCATAACCTGAGACCAATTACAGTTGAACCACTAAAATATTGTAGGTGATTCATGTGGGACAGAGCAAGCAGCCTCTGTGCTACAAACAATAAAAAACAAAGTGTGGATATTTATTGCAGACCTATTCAGGCACCTGAGTTTTTTTAGAGTATGTTGCACTTGCTTTTAGTAAAAAATGAGGCACAATCTAAGTGTCTGGATATGAGTCAGCAGCTTCAAGATGTTGACAGAGAGATAAAACAACTTGGCCAGCTTTTCTTTCCTTATCATGAACCATTTCTCAATTGATTTATGAAAGCAAATTCCAGTACTACCCAAGAAAAGTATGTCTTATGCTCAGAAATGAAATAAGTCTATATTGTCTCTATTGCACTATGTTACAGCACTTTAAGTGTCAATCATAGTAGATATTACAGCTGGTAATAGTAAGGTGTTTATAGCTATCAGATGCTACTTAAACTGAAGTCATGCCTAGAAGAGAACATTATACTCATTTCCTCTGATCCCGTGACAGTGCATTATTCAAAACATTCCCTGCATTCATTCCCTGTCGCACAGTTTCTATTTCTATAACAGAGACATGTTTCTAGCAGTGGTGATGCGCAAATCTGATTTTTATGTATTCATTTTTTAAAATATTATTTTGTTAGTTTGTTTTAAAGGAAAAAGAGCATCTTGAGAGATAGGAGGTTGTAGATAGGTGGTTGTTGGCCTCTTCTCCCAAGTAACAAGTCATAGGATGAGAGGAAATGGCCTCAAGTTGTGCCAGGGCAGGTTTAGATTGGGTATTAGGAAAAATTTCTTCACCAAAAGGCTTATCAAGCATTGGAATAGGCTGCCCAGGGAAGTGGTTGAGTCACCATCCCTGGGGGTATGTAAAAGACATATAGATGTGATGCTTAGGGACATGGTTTTGTGATGGACTTGGAAGTGATAGGTTTGCAATTGGACTCGATTACCTTAAAGGTCTCTTCCAATCTACATGATTCTATGACACTGGGTGTCCTCCATCACCAGGAAGTAAGACATGGGTTCATGTAAGCTCAAGTCCATTATTCTCCACAAAATGATTTTGTTAGTTATGTAGTTTTTGTATTACATGTTGGACTGAGCCCCATATTCACTCCCTTGTGTTTGTGTGGCTGACTTAGGGAGAAACAGTTACAACAATGATTGATCCACTCAGCTGTGATATACTCTATTAATCCACACAACAAACAAAAGTCGCAGAAGGGATATTCCAAACTGAAAAAGGCCAAATATTTTTACACCATCCAATGTCTGTTAGCACTTAAACCCCCTATTATTTAATATGCTTAACTTCCTGTTCCTTTAAGATGTTTTGAAATGGTTACAATGAGTACAAAGATAAATTAAATTTAAACACTTGTCTCCAAACCTCATTACCATTTTCTTTGTACAGAATACCTACATTTAGACATATTATATATGTAGCATTTTCTATTAAAAAGCAATCCAATATTAAGTGAATAACACATAGTTTAGGCATTTTGAACAAGTTGCAGTTTCTTATTATACTGATTTGGACCATTTGAGTTAACGAATTTCAGTATGCAGCAGACATTATTTTTGGAGGAAAAAAAAAAAACAAACAAGAGATGCTGTTAAGAAGACAATCCTTAGAACAACAGTTTTTGTTTTAGTAGTTTGTGGGGATAGTAAAAACACAGAGTAGTTTGAAACCATAAATGCATATTTTCAGCATATAGTTCAGTCTAATCAGTCACATAAAATTAATGAAGCATTATCATTTCTTATCTAGCATGTTTTATAATACCTAATATAAAGAATCTAAACTACTATATCCTTCCTTGAGAAATTACAGTCATTAGCTGGGATTAAAAAAATCTGATAATAGCGTAATTCATAGCTTTGATATAACACTGGAATTAGACTACACATAGAAATTTGCATTACTATGAACTAAAAACAAAAACCAAAAAACAAAAAACAAAACCAAACAAAACGTAAATCCAAAGTAAGATAAAAGACGACTGTTGAGTTTAAGCTTCAAGTTTTAAGTGACAATATATAAAAAACAATTTGAGGGGTGAAAAAGACTGTTCGGTGACAACCACTGAGCACTGCTGTTTTTCTGTGATTTTTTGCTCTATAGGAAGTAATGTATTGTAAAGCAGATGCTTCCTTTTGTGCACAATCTCTGCTTGGAATTTAAAAATAAAATATGTACTCTATACTAATGAATTGTTTTCTTGTTATTTCCAAATTAACTTTTAACAAGCACATTGACTGGAGAGGAAATACAGCTGAGCTGAGTCTTCCAGTTTTAAAAGTCATATCTTTTTTTACATGTAAGAAGCAACATTTTTGAGAATTACTGTAGAAAAATAATCCTGAAGATGTGGTCAAGAAAGCAAATTAATACATAAAAATCTAAAAGTGAAGTTTGCTCTGTCATTTTCCACATACTTTAATGCTGGTGTTTTAAATACACCAATGGGACAGATATCTTTTCCCAAACAACCTGGAAGGCCTTAAACAGTAGATCTGAAAGTGTAAAAACATTGCAATTTTTACATCTCAATTCAAAAGAGAAAACTTTCAAGCCATTTAGTATAAGAACATGAAATACAGTAACCATGACCCTTGCGGGTGGGGAAGGTGTGGCGGAGAGGAGCTGTTACAAACTGACCTCAGCCTCTCACTCCCTGCCATCATGCACTGCTTGGGGAGAAGTTTGAAATGAAGGATTGAAGTGGAGCCTCGGTAAACCAAGTGGCCTGGTTTTGGCTGGGATAGAGTTGGTTTTCTTCCTAGTAGCTGTTAAAGTACTGTGTTTTGGATTTAGAATGAGAATAATATTGATAATTCACTGACATTTTAGTTGTTATTAAGTAGTCAAGGACTATTTAGCTTCCCATGCTGAGCCAGGTACAGAAGAAGCTGGGAGGGGGCACAGCCAGGACAGTTGACCCGAACTGGTCAAAGGGATATTCCACACCACATGATGTCATGCTCAGTATATATTTTGGGTGAAGAAGAAGGAAGGGAGGGTGGCATTCAAAGTGATGATGTTTGTCTTCCCAAGTAACCATTACACGTGATGGAGCCCTGCTTTCCTGGACATGGCTGAACACCTATCTGCCAATAGTCAGTAGTGGGAAAATTCCTTGTTTTGCTTTGCTTGCATGTGTGACTTTTGCTTTACTTAGCAAACTGTCTTTATCTAAACCCACATGTTTTCTCACTTTTACTCTTCCA
Organism: Caloenas nicobarica; assembly: GCF_036013445.1. Lineage (NCBI taxonomy): Eukaryota > Metazoa > Chordata > Aves > Columbiformes > Columbidae > Caloenas > Caloenas nicobarica. Next base: position 168,071,646 of record NC_088245.1, read on the forward strand.
GTTCTCTGCATCATCCCACTGTGGAGGAAGTGAGAGACTGGCTGTGTGGTACTTAGTGTCCAGCTAGAGTTAAACTGTGACACCAGGGAAGAAGGTGTGTTAGCTTTTATATTTGTTCCTCACGATACACCTCTATTTTAGCTGGCAATAAATTGAATTATTTTTCTTCATGTTGAGTCTAATTTGCCCATGATGATAATCAGTAAGTGATCTCTCATTCTTTATCTTGATCCACAAGGTTTTCCATCCCATTTTCTCCCCTTATTCTGTGAGGGAAGGGGAGGGAAAGAGTGGCTGGATGGGGATCTGGCAGCTAGCCAAGATCAACCCACCACACTAATATAAAACATACCTAAAATATTCTGAAAAGTGACTGACGCTTTAGGTGAGCAAAAGGAATAAAACAAAGGAAACAAGGTAGTGACCTAATACTGTCAAAGAAAACTACAATATTATGTATCATCAGCATAACTTCCATATTCAGGGAGACAAGTAAGATCAGATCGAATCTCCAACAGCAAGAGTTTTGTTTACTTTCCATAGACAGAGTTAATTTATCATTTACTTCCTGACAGTAAACACCATGCTGATGAGTAAACACCATGCTTTAAAGGCTCACAGTAAGAGGGAATAGCTGTTTGCCATAATTGTAGAGATTTCCTTATCTACCAACAATAAGTGTACCAAAAGAATGCTCTCCACTGACTTGCCCAACTGGAAAACGGCAGCAGCATTCAGTTGGTGTTCAGCAAACCATAAAGCAGCATTCATATATCTGAATATAGACAACGTGTACCACTAAGAAGAAGGACACCTTCAACAAAAGGTGGCAAAAGACAATCTATCCCCCAGGCTGTACCACCTGAAAGAAAAGGTACATGGTTCTTCACAGCAGTTTTTCATGAAGACATACTTGGAAGAAGTTGATAAATGTTTTTCTCTGATTCTACAGCAAAATTAGAACATACATGATACTTGCATTGAAAAACATTGATTCGTTAAACTTAAACCTTTTTGCAGGAAAGGAGACAGTATACTTTTTTTTTTCTACTCAAGTTTTTGAAAACTTTAAAACTAAAAATATTTTGGCCTGAGTGAAAAAGAGAAGCAATTTTTCTTCTTTTCCAGAATGACTTCCTTTAAATTGATCAGTATTTAACCAGATGCAAACTTGGCTTATTGTGGATTATTGTCATTATTTACAAGGGAGATATCGAAAATGGCTAAGGATAGAACAAATAAAAATAAACGTAGGACAGGATTTTCCTGTACGGTAAAATGTGGGGGAAAAAAAGCATAATCAAAAATTAGAGAGGAATAAGAATGCAAATAAATAAATGTCTAATAAATGTACATAGATGGTAGGTGTAACACAGCCTGTCTCAGAAATAACAATGCACATTTTTACAGAATCACATAGACTGCTGAATATGCATCAGGAAGAGAATAAACATACATATAGTATATATACTATGTAAGAGTAGTATATATGTGCTGACACATATACAATCTCTAAGAGCATATGTAATATTTAAAAAATGTATATGTGGTCATGTTCTTAATTTTTTTAATCTTTATTTAATTTTTTGATCTTTATTTCTCTACTATTTCAAATACTGTTTTTTGTCAGGGCCAGACACTTTATTTTTTTTTTTTAACATAACTGTGAGCCAGCTTTGTAGAGAAAAAGGTTCAAGAAACCCTTTCTGTCTAAAGGAAGATCTGTCTGCACGATCAGATGCAGACATCTTTGTGTCTCCTCCACATTATTTGGAGGAAAGCCAAGTCTGTTCTGGAAACTTCATCATCATGGTAGTGAATCTCCAGCTCAGACTAATAAGTTTCCCAAAGAGTCTGACAGTGTAGATGAGCCTTGAATCTCTATTAGCAACCAGTTTTCTTGATATGTTCTGAAATACAGTAAGTCTTGTGGATCTCCAGGGTAAAAGTATTGATTTCAGTTTCAGATAGCAGAATAAAAGGGACTCCTGTAAATTAAATTCTGTTTCAAAAAGAGTATATTTTATGATCAGAAACATCATATGTCTTTTTTTTTTTTTTTCATTGTAGGCAGAAGGGTAAGAAAGTACTGGGAACACACGTGGCTCTGAATGTCTTTGGCTTACCTCCACTATTCAGGAGAGGGTTATGCCTTGTTCCAACATTCCTTCTGGGCCAAATGTTAATGTGACAAATGGATCACGAAGAGGAAAACGAGTTTTAGTTTACTTGCTCTCGCATGACCTGGGAGATCCAAAGAGATGGACAGCATCTGTTGAATATAAGCTTCACTCAAACACTGACCACGTCAGGCAAACTTTCCAAAAGAAATCTATGAGTGATTTTATTACATGGCATTACAGCCTGTACCTGTTTGGGGAAGGATGTAGGAAAGCAAGAATGAGTAATATTTGTCCACAAAAGTGAAATATTACAAGTAATCTGGAGGGCAAAGAAAATATTTTTTAAAAAGCTGTAATGCGTGCAAGTGTTTTGTGGAAGGAAAATGTATTCAGGAGAGCAGAGATAGTAAAGTGATTTGTGTCTAAAGAATAACAGATTATTATTGAGAAGGAAGAAGGATAGAGGAAGATAGAGGAAGGATAGAGGAAGAAGGCCTCTGAGGAAACAAACAGACAAAAAAACACCAAAGCAACCAAACAAAAATTGTATACTGGACAAGGAGCAATTAGTGACATCAGGATCCTAGTGATATTCTGCCTTGCTGTATGCAATTGGAATTTGAAAGTTCCTCACACAAGATTCAGCTGGGAAAAGATTGAAGGAAATTCAGATTCAAGATTAATGTGATCTGGAATTTCCTTGATATATTAGATTTTATGTCCAGAAATTAGATACAGGTAAAAGTTTGATGACACTGTATTTTGCCCAAGATTTCTAGACCTACTGTAACCAGTCCTGATTTGCTCATTAGATAAAACTGCTAAAATTTCTGACTGTTTGTGAATCCCAGATATGTCAATTGCTTATGTGAAGGCAAATGATGCAGTACAAATCTCGTATGTCTAGGACAAGGTAGCTCTACTGAAAAAGCTCTGTGTTGATGTGATCTAGAGAGCACAAAACATTCATTGCAAATCTATCCCTTCCAAGATGTTAATAGTACAGCACATATATGCTGATAATGTTCTGCGTATAACCTGTGGACATACCTACTAGTGTTTATGTTTATGTTATCACTAGGTTGTCATACTATTTCAATTGGAGATTCTAGAAAACCACTACAAATCATCCATTTCATCCTCTGAAATACTGAAATGGGGTTTTGTATTTTTTTTTTTTACGATCATGAATAAATAATAAAACTTGGTTTGATTACGTGAACCATTTATATAATCAACCTGAACTCTTCATTTAGATAATGGTATCAAACTTTAACTGACTAAAAAAATTATTGTATTTCCAGCTCTTTCTCACAACTTAGGTGTTTTCACTTAAGTATAACCTGAAGTTGCACAGCTGAACCATGTCAGAGCATGACTTAAACACAGGTTACTAAAGCCCAAGGTGGGTCTGGAAATGCAGGAGTACAGAGAATAACAATGGTCAGTGCTGGAATGGATCTCTGGAGATCACCTAGTCCAACTCACCTGCTAAAGCAGGTACACCCAGAGCAGGTTGCACAGGAATGTATCCAGGCAGGTTTTGAACATTTCTAAATAAGGATGCTTCACAACATCTCTGGGCAGCATGTAAGAAGGATGGTTATAGACAAATAGACCATATTGGTCCACTTGGGACCCTGAAAGCACAAGGGCTACAATTAGAAAACTGGAATCTAGAAGCCTTTAAAGAGTCTGATTAGGCTTCAGCTGCATTTTCATCTGTTTTGGTTTGGTTTTTTGTTTGTTTGTTTGTTTTTTCCACTCAAATGCTCTTTCCATTTAATTTTTCTGTTAGTTTCTAACTAAAGCTCTTTTTCTGCTTCTTCTCTCACTTTTTATTTTTTTAATGCCTGTCAAAGAACTTGAATACCAAATCACTAAAAACTAAATGTTTTATAATTTGTGAGTAAGCATGTTGTGTGAACAATCAGGCTACATTCTTATATTTAATGACTTATGAGATTTGCTGCCAGGAAAAGTAATCACCCATGAAATGAAGGTATTTTCAATTGCACTTGAAATGCATATACAGAGGATATAAGACATCATTTTAATATTTTAGCAACACTTCCCCTGTCATTGGTCTGCTCTGCCCAGAGTACATTGATGGTCCAGGCATTTAAGCAAAAAAGCAGGACAAAACATTTTCATTTTGTCTAGGTGCGATGGGCAGAGCAGGCAGTTTCAAGAGATTATTTAAAACTGCAGCTTTCATATTATAAACGTGGCAGTGTTGCATATATAATTTTCTTTCAAGGCAAAATCATTTTCTTCAAAATTATATGTAAGTTTATTTAAGCAGCTTCTTAATTAGAATGATGACTATTAGATTCTTTTCTAACTATGCTTATATGTCTAATTTAGCTGCTTCCAATAGATGATGAGACACATATTTTGAACTAATTTCAAACAGTCAAGACTTCAGCAGTTTCAGGCATAAGTATTGCCACATGGAATCAGAGCAGAGCTCTATTCAGCTCAGTATTATGCTTCAGGAATAGGAGTGCCAGTCTGCATAATTTCTCGTCAGGGAAGTAATTCATTACCTTTAGCATGCTTTTCTTCTTCTCTGACTCTGTGATACCCTTTTCAAAGTGGGATGACCCTAACAGAAACCAAAATGTAGGTTTATTTGGTAGCAATGTTTCCTGTTTTGTTCTCTGTTCCCTTCCAACTATTTTCTAAAAGACTCCCCTCATAATAGCAATTGAGTTAGTGTTGTCATAAAAATCATGACTACAAGACCACTTTCTTGAATTGTATTAGATCACTTGAAACTCTGCGGTGTTTATGTATAGTGGGTATATTTATCCATATGCACATCATCTAACACATAACGGAATTGCAAAAGCTTTTATCAGTTTTCTTTATCCACCATTAGCATTTTCTGAAACTCTTGGCAGTCAGTTTTGGATTTGACTATGGTGAATAAGTTTGAAATGTTTGCTTTTTGTTTGTTTAGTTGGTTGGTTTTTTTTTTTTTTTAAATCTTATTGTTTACCTGTGTTTTAAATCTTCTGTAGTCATGCTGGTCACAAAGTCCAGCACAGTTCACAGAATCACAGAATGTTAGGGATTGGAAGGGACCTCGAAAGATCATCTAGTCCAATCCCCCTGCCGGAGCAGGAACACCTAGATGAGGTTACACAAGAAGGCGTCCAGGCGGGTTTTGAATGTCTCCAGAGAAGAAGACTCCACAACCTCCCTGGGCAGCCTGTTCCAGTGTTCTGTTACCCTCACTGAGAAGACGTTTCTTCTCAAATTTAAGTGGAACCTCTTGTGTTCCAACTTGAACCCATTACCCCTTGTCTTACTGTTGGTTGTCACTGAGAAGAGCCTGGCTTCATCCTCGTGACACTCACCCTTTATATATTTATAAACATTGATGAGGTCACCCCTCAGTCTCCTCTTCTCCAAGCTAAAGAGACTCAGCTCCCTCAACCTTTCCTCATAAGGGAGATGCTCCACTCCCTTAATCATCTTTGTGGCCCTGCGCTGGACTCTCTCCAGCAGTTCCTTGTCCTTCTTGAACTAGAGGGGCCCAGAACTGGACACAATATTCCAGATGAGGTCTCACCAGGGCAGAGTAGAGGGGAAGGAGAACCTCTCTCGACCTACTAACCACCCCCCTTCTAATACACCCCAGGATGCCATTGGCCTTCCTGGCCACAAGGGCACAGCGCTGGCTCATTGTCATCCTGATGTCCACCAGGACCAGGACCTCCAGGTCCCTTTCCCCTACACTGCTCTCTAATAGGTCATTCCCCAACCTATACTGGAACCTGGGGTTGTTCCTGCCCAGATGTAAGACTCTACACTTTCTCTTGTTATATTTCATTAAATTTTTCCCTGCCCAACTCTCTAGCCTGTCCAGATCTTGCTGGATGGCAGCACAGCCTTCTGGTGTGTCAGCCACTCCTCCCAGCTTGGTGTCATCAGCAAATTGCTGATAGTACACTCAGTTCCCTCATCCAAGTCATTGATGAATATATTGAATAATACTGGCCCCAGAACTGACCCTTGAGGCACTCCACTAGATACAGGCCTCCAACCAGACTCTGCCCCATTGACCACGACTCTCTGGCTTCTTTCCTTCAGCCAGTTTGCGGTCCACCTCACTACACGATCGTCCAGTCCACACTTCTTCAGTTTAGCTGTGAGGATGCTGTGGGAGACTGTGTCAAATGCTTTCTGAAGTCAAGGCAGACCACATCCACCGCTCTGCCATCATCAGTCCACCTTGTTATGTCTTCATAAAAGGCTATGAGATTGGTCAAGCAGTTCCTTCAGAAAGCCTGCCTGTGATTGCATACACAGGAAGGTTGCGTTAACAGTGTTAGTTCCAAAAAGTCCTTAGAAGTTTATCTCTGTGGTTCCATTGCTCTTATAAAGAGTTCATTTCCTAACTACCCTCAGAAAAGTCATACACAGTAATGAGTCTATGCACTCAATTTCTTCCTAGAATGCGGCTTTTCTAATAGCATGACAAAAATACTCCTGAACTTGGCTATTACAGAGATATTGTTCATGGGTTAAAGGCTCTACTATAAATATTGTTCAATTATTTTTGTCTCAGACAATTGTATAAAGGACCTATATTTGCCACTTCAATGCTATAAGAATCAGAATATCTCCCAGCATACAGACCACAGTTGTTAATATAACAAGTTTCCTTTTTCGGTGGCTGTGTAAGAAACATAGTCTTATGTAGACATATTCGCCTTTTAGAAATTATTGAATTGTCTGGTGCAAAAAAGTGTCTCTTCAGTTGTCCAAATTAGGTATACATTTTTGTAAAAATTTACATGATTTGGAACTTTTTCAGAACATATTCATTAAATATTGGGTTAAAAAACTGGAGATATTAAGCCCACATGATATTTCTGGTCTTGTCATGAGAAGCAGAACTTCCATGAAAGACTGGATTATTGTATCTTGACACATCCTTGATGCAGAAGTGACCTCCTTGTTACAAAAATTTTCCTGAAATAAGAAAGATGAGAATTTAGTCAAATTTCTGCAGGATTTTATTAGACCAGACTTTATAAATTCACTTTTCATTTCTGTGCTGCCTTTTATCTTGAACTACTAAATAATTTTACTATTTTGAGATGCACTTAATCACTTATTTGTCATAAGGTAACCAGAGATTATTTTGAGTCTGTAAACTTGCTAGGAAGTTAATTATTTTAGACAGAAATAACTGTTTTGGCAATTTGATGTTACTCAATGAGTTGAGAGTCTACATGTCAGGAAGCTCAGTTCCATTTATAATCTGTTGAACTTAAATGGTTGTTACCTGTCGTAAAATTGTGTAGAATGAAAATATCTGTACTACTCTTATTTGGTCAGAGATACTCAACACTTGAGCACAATGTTTTTGTTTTACATCCATGTTCTGCAAAAAGATTTGGAAAATGGTTTGCTTCTAACACCTATGCTGCAATAAAATTTTCATTCCGCTGAAGGATTTGAAAAAGTACAACAGCTGCTTTTTACTGAAATGCATGTAACGCCTTCTGCATAAATTCCTTTGCTCCCCATTACTGTCTTCAAAACTGCGTCTCAGCACAAATGGGATTTTCCAGCATCATGAGACTAAAGACTTATGTGTCTCTAGCACTTAAAGGACAGGTAGTAGTTGGCATTTATGACATTTAAAGGGGATTGTTTCATAGATTTCCTGTCTCATATTCCTACATTGTCTTCTGGTTTCTGAAGGAAAACAAAACCAACGAAACCAACCAAACAAAACCACAAAAAACCCAAAACCAACCAACCAAACAAAAAACCCACTACCACTATGATTGCTTCTTTTCACAGTCAAATGTATTGTGTGCTCTGACAACTTCTGTCACCAGGGTAGCAGATTTTTCTCCCCTACTGCAAAAATATTTTTTCCTGCCAGTGAACACATCTTGATTTCTTTTGGCTTTGTAATTATTTACTCAAAATCTGAACTCATCAGTAACTTTACAAAGCCTGGTTCTTGCAATTGTGTATCAGGAATCAATAACGGTATATATTTATGTAAAATTTACCTTTTGCCATAAAAATATATTAAACCAAATATGAATTTAGAAAAGCAGAGCAGTAAATACAAAATATACACAGTAAAATTAATACAAAGCTAATCTTCCAGTGTAATTATGAGTCTATGTATGTTTTGTGTACACAATATACGAAATATTGTGACATGCTAGATATGGCAGCATGAATTTCTATAACATATTCCTATATGTGTTGAAATACAGATTTTAAAAATCTTATCACATATGACATTTTGTGTATAAAGGTAAAAGAGGAAGAGATTAATCTTCAACACTTATTCCCGAAACAACCAACCTCCTTTCAGGTCTGTGTCACAGCTGCTTTCTGTTCCTGACTTTTGTCAAGCTTATCCTTTGCATTTTCTCTTCTCAACCCACACTAGACAGTAAAAATGGTCTATCTTGGAACTGAGGAAGAGAGAGAGAGAAGGAAGAATAGGTAATCATCTCCTCACTCCTACATGGTGACATGGAATCAGGAAAACATGCCCGTCAAGTTTATATACCTTACCTCAAATATTACACTAATTCATCAGACCCAGTGTAAAAACATATTTTTTTACATCAGGCTATTTTCTAAATCTACTTGATGCCTGTAGTTAAATACAGTACAGGAACAAATCTATCAGCAAGATAATACTGATAGAGAGTGTAGTGGAGAAGAGAATGTATCCCACAGGATGTGAGTCTGTTTGAAAGGGAAAAACAAAAGAAAACAAGACAACAACAACAACAATAAACCAAACACCAATAAATAAATAAATAGAACTGTCAAAATGAACACTCATGTATTGAAGAAATACCACCTTATTAAGTCTGCTCTGTCCAATTTCATGATAAAGCCATTGCAAGCACAGAAAGCTTTGTTACAGAAGAAAAGGAACATATGTTTTGAACAAAGGAACATCAGCAGCCTTCCATACATGACAAATAGCTATTACCACATGCTGAGAGTAACATCAGCAAACATATTGCCAAAACCAGCCCCATGAAACAGTTCAAAAATTGTTTCAAACACCATCTAAACCACTTTTTATGCTTATCAGCAGTTGATATATGTTAGCAATATGTCCCACCTCTTCTAGAGAGAACTGATACCTCACAGGTGTATTTTCAGAAATACATGAGTGATGTGGAAGATTAATATTTTTTTTCAACACTGACTAATAACTTGGAGTAAAATCCGGAAACAGATCCTGTATAACTTAGCTAGAAGATCCTGCACAAGGACGTTCAGCTGTTTGTTTTTACATTTATCTAGATTTTTATAGCATATCTAATTGGATGTCATTGGCTAAAAATAGTAACTTATCCCAGTTACATTATCCAGCTACTAGGCTCATATTCCTTTTGTTTGAGCCATCTTGCTCTCACGTCTTCTGCAGTTTCTCCTGTTGATAGTTTTCTAGAGCTTTTAAAGTTTTTGATATTTTTGATAGATATTGATAGTTTTTGATAATTCTCTATCAAAACTGATCTGTTTCTCTCTCAATATCTTCAGTCTATTAAGTTAATTTCTCAAAAGACTGTTGGATGTGTTGTTGTTTTTGTTGCTGTTGGTTTTTGTTTGTTTGTCTGTTACTCCCTGCCCAGGTCCTGTTAATCCTACAGCAGTTTGTTTTGAGAATACAAGCAAGTAAGAAATATTACTAAACATAGCTAAAATGGAGTTGAATAGGCTACCACTGAGTATCTTATAAAGGAATACATATAGCACAAAAGACTTTAAACACCAATGGTGTCACAGGTAAACTGTGGGAGTGAACCTTATTCTTTCTCAAGTACATATTTTTTCTTTTTTAAAGTAGTTGATACATGTTGTATATTGTGGTATTTCTATGAACAAATGAAGTAAGCCTGTAGAAAATTAACAAAACATTGGGGCCTTTGTTTTAGTCTATGAAGTGATGTTCATTTAAACTCTTCCACCTATTATTTTTTAGGGGTTCACAAAAGAATTCCACTAACATAGTTGTAAAACCAGTTCTTTAACAACTGCAAATGGCCTTACCTGATAATGGTTTCAAAACAATGTTTAATTCTTTTAAAAGGCCCTGTTGCTCAACAGCTAGGTTTGACAGGATTTCTAATATATGTGTGTGAAGATAGCTGGCTTTTTCTTTACAGAAATTATACATGGATACTTTTAAAGACAGTGAAGAGAAAAAAGTTCTCTTTAATATATGTACCAGATCAAACATTTGAATCTTCTCCCTGTTTCTTTCTCTTTTCCTTACTCTTCATCATTAATATCTTGTGGGTTACTGATTTATGATTTTTTTCATTTTCTTTGTTTCCACAGTGATACTTCATTTTCCCAAAGACTTTTGTGTGATCTTACCATTTAATAATATCAATTCTTCTTATTAAAGGAAATGATTTTTAAAAATTTATAACTTTTTTATTTTATCAATAACATGATATAGTCTACTACTTTCGTAATTTAACTGGCCCATCTTGACAGAAACCTGAAGTGTAGTCGGCTAAAAACACTTAGTTGCACACATATATATTGCTTTTGTTGGAAGTTTTGAGTGGAGCTATTCACAAATTTCATCTGCTTTAGCAGTAGGTCTCATCAGTGGAAATATCTTGTCCATATTGTGTTCATGATGTGTCACAAAACAAGGTGATATTAATAAATTTGACTAGTTCGGGCACAAATTGAACCCTATCTGCACTTTAAACTGCTTCAAAACACAGGCCGTTCACCTGAATATTCTCTCCTGTTCAGCACAGAAGGCTAGTGCAATTACCTGCAGATTTGACCATGAAGGGATTCATAAAAGGTAATGCCAGACCAGTTTATATAAAGGTAAAGGCATATCTGAATGGACTTCTGTTGCAGTTACATGCACCTATAAATTTGTACACTACATTTTTGTTTTGGTTTGCTTTGTTTTAGTCTCTCACCTCAATATTGAGGCAGCTAGATAATTTTCTACCACTGGAGTACAGAAAGAAGAAAACACACTGTATCATTATGGACCATTCAGAGAGAGTTAAACTTGTGTCAAGTGCTCCTTCATCCTTGTTTAAAAATAGTCAGTTTAGGCAACATATTCTTCCCTTTAACTCGGGTTTAAGCAACCAAAAGCAGGCAAAGCTGGTAGGTTTTTTTTCTTTAGTTGGTTTGGTTTTGTTTTTTTGTGTGTATGTGTGTGTGATGCTACATGTATTTTAACTTTTCTTCAAAGGAAAAAGTGTAACAGCACTTTGTAGATGTTTCAGACATTCCAGTTTTCATCTGGCCAAGTGTAGAAACTTGGTATGGAGACATTTGCATCTGAGCATCATCTTAGTCCACACTACTAAATGGAGAGCTTTTAAAGAGGATGATAATAGTTTTCTCACTGTAATGTCAACATTTGTAACAGAACAGATGAATTTCACCCTAGATGTGCCTATTTCTTCTCTCCCTTGAGCATAAGGGGAGTCTATGATAACAATTTAAAACACAGATACCTGTTTAAATGTGACAAGTTCCGGCACTACAATCTCAGAAATTTAAGTCTGGTTTTGTGTACAAGTATGAAATAACCAAACAACATTTTTTCCTCTTGTAATCACAAAACCGTTATCCAAGACGATACTGCATTGCATTTAGTGAGTTACTTGCCTTCTGAAGAAGAGAAATGTATTTGATATTTTGTTCACTTGAACACCAGTAAATGAGTGACACTGCCTGTGGGTAATGTATTTTTAAGCTGTACATCTATCCAATAAGAAAAGCTATCTATTGGTAACATATTCATTTAAATTGTTATATATTAATAATACACTTTAACAAGGCAAGGCATAATAGAAGCTCGCAGACTCTTTCCTGTTTCTTTTTAGCATTACTTCTGAAACTAACTAGAAAGGTCATGTTTATGCATAAAGAAAAGTTCTTCAGGTGTTAAATAATTTCAACTCTGTAACTAGGTAAGCAGAAGGTAGGGATTAGAAAGGAAAATTCAACAAGATATTACACCAATTCTTACTTGTTTTGGAGTCATAAGGTTTGGGCCATCACATTGGATGTTTAAGTAGCCTTGATGTCGAAAATTTTACTCACTCAATACATACACATTTCATCTGTTGAACTTAAGTTAAATAGTTCAAGTCATTATTTCTCAAAAAAACCCCACCGCCACCAACAACAAAAAAACAAAACCAAACCCTACCAACCAAATAAACCCTCCCCGCCCCCGCAAACATTGTCTATGTTAAAACCAAAATATTTGTCTAAAGTAGAGAAAAAAAATCTTGTCATTATGAATGAGAGCTATTTGATATTGTTGCAGTTACAGTTTCAGAAAACTATTTTTAACTTCTAAGGGGTTTTTTATACACTTGTACTAGACACAAATGTTGAGAATCAGAAACTCAAAGTCTTAAAGGGAATCAAATCTACAGTTTAAATGGTAGGTTGAGCCAAAATAGAAATATTCTTATAATGCACTGACAAATCTAGTATTTCCTCATACTAAAGGTCAGTAAGGAGACAGAACCAGGCTCTTCACATGGATGTATGGTGGGAAGATGAGAGGCAATGGGCAGGGAATGAGTAATGAAAATCCTTACTTTTCATGTATAAATTTTTAGCAACTGTAATTGAACATTATCGGTTAAAAACAGGTCAGATATTCCACTGATCAAGATTTTCTTACCTATTCCACCAAATACATGAATATTTCTCAGTTCTTATTATAGTTTCAAATTACATTACTTTTACGTTTCGCCAACACAGCTGATAGACATCTGCACTTCCACATTTGTTTACAGGTGTCTGGCTGCTTTCCTGACTATCTCCATGACTACCAATTGACCAAAGGTGCAAAGAAATTGGGATGAAGCTGTGAAGCTGTGTAGAACTTCCCAGAACTTACTTCTTCAGTAGAAGTCTGATTGTAATATTATTCTCATAGTTAGGCACATACTCTTGTACCTTTTGTACTTTTTCTGAAAAACTGGCCTCTATAGTTTCTCTTAAGATATTTTTGATTACTTTTTTTTTTTTGAATCTACCATAAAAAGGACATTTGCATTATTTCAGATTTTAACATCTTAAAATTGAAGTAGTTAATATAACTTTTCTGTTAAGAAACAGGAATTGTGCTGTGGGTGAGAGATACAATTAACAGGCTTGGGGGTAACAGGACAGCAAATAAAACAAACAAACAAGCAAATAAATGAAAAGATCACCCAAAATCTAAATACCTTATATGAAAGAAAAATCATTATTTAAGGATAACAATGGTAGATGACATAGATTGCATAGGACATGTATATTCTAATAAATTTAACAAGGTTACATCTTGGTACAACCACTGGCACAAGGCCATCTATGCTAACTACTAAGAAATCTCAGGAATTATTGTGTCCTATGTGAATGAGTATTCTTTCAAACAGTTCTTGGGTATCTAGTTTTGAATACAACATAAGCTGCAAGCTGAACTATGCTAATTCACCTTAAGGACAGCAAATGTACTCTGGTATATTGTATTTATATAGCTATAGCCATAATGTGTAGTACTGAAATGCTTGACTGATATAAGATATGGAATCTCTCTCTCGTCAAATAAGGAACGTATTTTAAAGATCATGTCCATTTGAAATGTAAACATGACTAAAGCTTTTATGGGCAACCTGTTTATTTTGCATCCTAATTTGCTAGGAAGAAGAAAATATTAATAAATTGAGTACAAATTGTTTTTTCTTTAATTTTTACTTGTTAAAAATACAATAATTTCAGTCCCTCAATGGTTTTCTAAAAGGAAGACATGCATAAGACTAGGACTGGACTAAAGAACTAGAACTGGAACTAGGAATACATTTGCTAGGGGTAAAAGAAGACAATAATGGAGGATTAAATTTTTTCCCTACAAAAATAGCTGGTGTCCAGAAGCATTTTTTTGTGTTTATTAGCTGATGTCAATGAATCACAAAATCACTCACCAAATTCTCCTAGAAAGTAACATGCATGCTCTTCTAACTGTTTCATGAAATCATCTAATCTTAAACTAACAGGTTTCCCAGAGACAATTAAAGTAATGAAAAATGAAAGTACACACCATCCCCTAAGAGATGCTTGCAAATTCACAGAATTGAGTTCTCATTTAAATTGTTATTAACTTGTTGCTCTACAGCTCAAATGTTTATGAATCTGTACAAGGAATCTGTTTTCAGGATATTACACTCTAAATTAAACATAACCTGACTTGTTATGTTCTACAGGTCAGACAGGATGTTCATAAGAAGTTATATTAATGAAGTTTCTAGGATCAAAAAAAAATCCCTCCAATTAATACAATATTGATCATTTGTTAAGTGGGTAAGTTAACATGGATTAAAAGTAAATAAAAGTATAACCAGAACCTTCCAAAAACAGGAATGTGAAGAGTTTTAAAGTGCATAGGAAATATTCAGCAGAATAGTTGGACTGCCCTAAGGATGAAGTTTGGTGCTTCAGGATTGTCTTCTAAAACAATCCAGAATTTATTTTTCAGATGCATGATATTAGCCTGGTTTCCCTGTAATCTAAAAAGATATCTTCTCAAGATTAAAAAAAATGTCCCAAAGGACTAGTCACAAGCATTTACTCATTTCTGATGTTTCCTAGGACAAATTTAAATATTTAAACAGACACTTAGACACAGGCAGTCTACTCCTTAATTAAAACTGACAGTCCAATAAACAAACAAAGTTACAGAAGAAGATAAATAAATACCATATAAGAAATTAGGTTATTTATGGTTAGTCAACATATATTCAGCCATTTACGCAGTAACAGATATGTAACTAGATGGAAAAAGAGAACTAATTTGAATAAAACTGGCTAGAGAGTCTTAAAAAAGTTCCTAACCCCATATTTGTGTGATTCTGCCTCAGAAACAGAAACACCAAAAAACTAAGTCATTGTGATTTTGGGATAGAAATATGTTCATGTGGAAATTCACATCTCTTGATCAGGCAGTAAGTCCCTGTCTAGTGATATCTTCAATTGGATCAGGTGAGTTGCTAAACTCCTTTTCTGCTCAGCTCTTATAATCCAGGTGGCCCATGGTCCTAGGTGACCATTGCAACATATGCACTATCCATCCACATTGATTACCTTAACTACATAAAAAACATCTCTTAAATACCTTAACTGCATAAGAAAGGCAGTTCTATGTAACCTTTTCTGCATCTGCAGGAGCTGTTTCTATTGTCTTTTTACAAACATCTTATTTTTGTAACAATTTAATCAGCTCAGCAGAAACAAATGAGGGGAGTCTTTGAAAGGGCCAAATCATTCCCCCAGGAAGTTAATTAGCTATTTTAAGCATCTAATATGCTCTATGCACAGCAAGGATTGCCTGAAAGGAGTGTTCAGGTGTCCCGGGTCATTGAGGGGGGGCAACGAGAGGAGGTGGTCTGAGTCAGGTGACCATGAATTGGCCAATGGGAGTATTCCATCCCATTCACGACTTCCTGGATTTAAAAGGTGGACCTGAAGGACTCTCTCTCTTCTGCTGGGTCTCCTGCTGCTTTGCTTTGTCTCTGCATTTTTCTGCTGTCCCTGCAAGCTGAGGCCTTGTGACAAACTGAATCTAGTTCTGGTTGGCTGAGGGATCCTGCCGAAGCAGCTGCTGGGAATTGCAAGACTGCTTCTATGATATTTGTTCTGCTTTATTTTTCTCTATGTTTATTTAGTAGTGTTAGTAAAACGTTTTCAAATTTTCCAGCTTTCTTCTCTCTGTTCTTCTTTTCCTTTCCTCTCAAAATCGCCTGTCCTTAGTGAAAAAGGGGGAGGAGAGGTGGGGCGGAAAACGGGACGGGGGAAGAGAGTTGAGGAAAATACATCTGCCGCGGTTTTTGATTGTCTCCCCATGATCAAACCACGACATCAGGACAGTCCAAAATTCCCACCGAGGGAGCTCCTGTAACAACCAGTTAGTTATTTATTTGTGAACCTCACTAGGAGTTCAAGCAAGCACCTATATTCAAAGCCATCTGTTGTCTCATACCAGTCCTTTATCTTATCCATGTGGACTACTAGCCAGGGAGTTCCTGAATCAATGCCTGAAGTGCCCTGGGTGTGCACCCAAGCACAGCCATGGTATCCAGCCACATCAGTTAGAAGTAATGAATAATCCTTGTTTTCACACTTACGACTCATTACTTCTGCCTCATAGCTCTTACCAGAGCAACTGCTTGAGCTCAAGTGCTGCTCCTGACATGTAGCCCCACAGGAGGCTGATCAGGGTATTTCAGGTCTATTGGCGCATGCAGGACCCCGGCAGCAGCCGTCGCAGTGAAACAGAAATAAATGATCCACATTTGATATTCTGCACAGCAAGTAAAATTCACATGACAATGTGCTGGGTAACTATTGCAGAAAGTTACTGAGACAGTTATCTCAAGTCTCTCAGTAAACAGGGGAGAGAAATAATCACTTCTAGGAAGATATTAATCTCATTTAATGATAGACATATGAAATAAGTCAGATGAATAGTGCCATAGAAGTATTTGATTTTCTCCACTGATTTTGTAGTGTCTAGATGACTGAATCACCTGCAGTTATGTAGGCAGCAGACATCTACAGTTAGATGAGATGATTCCCAGCATCTCATTAGCATCCATATTTACATTCTTGACAGCCATGTGAAGGTCATGTGAAAGCATGACAGAGAACAGACGTAGCTCTATGAGGCTACAGTAAACAACATTAGTTTGCAACTCAAAAAGGTAATACCATCTATGTGTGAGCTTACAATGCAAAATTAAAACTTAAAAAAGGAAAGCTCCTCAGCAGGTCTTGAGTACCTTTGTAAGAAAAAAACTGGTTTGATTTAGCAATAAAAAAATACTAACTCATGTCTCACTTTCTGCTGAAGTAAACTGATAATCATTCTGTAATTATTTCAGACTGACCAACCAGTAATACTTATGACTTAGTAAATATTTAACTACCCCCTTCTAATCTAAATCTGACACAACAGATAGTGTTCGACATGACCGTTTCTAGAGACTATTGGTACATAGTCATACGCTGTAAATCCATTACCATCAACAGCTCGTGATGTGATACAGTAGTGGGTGACAATGCATGGTATTATACTTAAAAATATGAGACACTAGAGCACCTCCTGTTCCTCTAGATCTATGTGTGTATATATATACATATACACATACACAATTTTTAAAATGTGTTTTTATTCTACTACAAAACATCAAAGAATTTGACAAAATAAACTATCTAGTAAACATATTTTAGATGATACCAGGCTAAAAAATGTTATCTTTTTTTTTTTTGTCCACTGAAGCAGTATCAATGTTGTACGGACAAAAACTCAGTGAAGAATGTGGACTTATATACTGAAAATAAAATGTATGTGTATGTACCTGAGTAACAAAAGTGTTAGGGATGTAAACAAATAATGCAACTAATGTGTAGACATAGTTCTCTAACTCAGTTATTGGGATCCTATGAATTTAGCTAAAGAGATAGCTCTAAAAAAATTACAGGCGTTTAACACTGATCTCTGCAATGCTGCACAAAATCCTGAATTATTTTTTATGTATAAAGGCTACAATGGTAAAATATGTAATTCAGAGTATTTTTTGTTGACAGAAAGAAAGTTAAATCTTTCAAAGGACTTTATTAGTGAAGACAGTGACCAAGTTACTTACTTCATTGAAGAAAGAGAAAAAAGTAGAAGAGATCATTTTTGTAATTAGCTTGTACATGAAATGAATCAACTCTCTATAATCAATAGTTATTAACCTGTGCTGTCAGAGACAATATCCAAAAACCTGAGCAATATGGAGATACTGGGGTTTTATCAGTATCTGTATCCATGTGCAGTTACATTTTGATTCAGATTTGTCAGAGTTTAAAAACTGTATTAAAGTCACATATTTTCATCTCACTTTTATTTATCTATAAATATAAGAAACCTAGATTTGATAATCTGTTCAGGTAAAATTGAGCCACAGATTTTGCTGGGATATATTTGACACTGGTTTTCATCTCTTTTCCTGTGTTTTACAACTCCATTTGGCTGTAACCCTTTTTAAAAGAGGCTCTATGAACAAACACACTGCACACTTAGAAGCACATCTAAAACCATCATGTCAAACGCTGATCAGTTTTAAAAATGTCTTTCATAATATGCCTTTTTGATGCCCTTTTAATAACGCAACAATGCTGATTTACATTTGAAATAACATAGTATTTATTATTTATGTATAATAAACATTGATAATAAACTAATAACATACTTTTTTCAACATGCTATAAACTATACATATGTTTTTGGAAAATGCTAATTTGACTTCATGTAAAGACTTATAGAGCCCTCAAAAACTGAAATGTTGTTGTCTAAAAAGATCAAATATCTTTTCTACATAAGTGACTGAATTCTGCCCAAAACAAAAATCTGAATTGATGGGATAAAGTTTCCCAAATACCCTGTCCTTTTGAGGTCACAATTTGAATGTTTAAACATGTGCCTAGTGCCGTTTTAGACACAGTCAAATCCTTCCCAGACACCAGCTGCTGCATGAGTATGATGTGGGTCTCTTTAAGGTCCTGTGTCCGGTCTGCCAGGACAGTAGAGCTACCTCAAAATACTTCATGGTTCAAATAGAAGTAGACCTCTCATTTCAAGCACTTAAAGTGCTCCCATAAAACCCCAACTTGGGGATGGTTCATCTTGACCAGAAATCCCATTAAATAATTTCCTTTCTTTTGTCACTATATCTGTCTATCATGTAGCCCAAACCCTAGCTGACTGGCTGCACATACAGAAGAGATAATGTGGTTTTCCATTGCTTAAGCCTGAGGAGGTTTATTAACAGAATTATTTTTTCTTGGGGTATGTGATTTTAGTAGTAGAACTCTATAAACAGTAGCATTTTTTAATTATCTTTTAATAAGAAAACAATTGTAATTCCATTTGATGAAGCTGTAATGTTTGTATGTATCCTGTCTGTTTTGATAACAGCTTAAGCTCTCAGGAGTACTCAGATGGCTTTCAGATGAAATAAAGTATGTCTAGACACCTACTGGGATGTGGTGTTTGGATTATCATATTTTAATTAACTTGTTCAGAACCAGCCAATTTCAGTTTTAACTACCAAAGGGAGTAGGCTAAATCTCACCCAAGTTCTCTAGTTAGGGAAAAAAGAAGGCCTTTAATTCAGTACATGGAAATAATATTTTTATTTTTGGTTTTTAACTGAACAGATGTGACTAGGTTAAAGTACTTTCACTTACACTTTCAAAGGCATTCTGACATCAGTACATTAAAAAAGCCCAATTCACAATAAAAACAGTCCCAAGAAGCAAGAAGATTTGCTCTATACAGAATTAATAATTCCTCCTGGGTAATTATGTGTTGCAGCAAGGTGCATGTTATCACAGGCTGATGTTAGAATGTCCATAACAAAATTAAAATAATACCATTTGACTGATGCATCAGATCACATTGTATCCAGAAAGTTTAAAATAAGGGCACAGATAACACTAAGTACTCTGTTAATTTTATAGTGACTTACTTAAGGCCAGGAAAGAATCCTTTCTTTTAAATTTATTTTTTTATTTTTATTTTTTCCCCTTCCATTTCTGTTGGTTTGTTTTGGGTTTGTTTGCTTGTTTGTGGTTTTTGTTTGTTTGTATTTGTTTTGTTTTCTTTTCCCTTGTATTACGTTGAAGCTTAAGGTCTTCATACTTATAAATAATCGACAAAGATTTTACAGGTTTCTTATTTTTTAGCTCACTTTCTAAATAGAATGGACTTAAAACTGCTCTGATAACAAAAGCAAAAACTCCACATTATAACTAGACAGGACTCTTCTAGAACTGAGATGCAGCAAAATTGGCAAAATTAGGAGTATTTGCCCCCATACCGTACAAGAGTCAGTACTTGCTGGTGGACATGAGCTTTGACTTGCCCTGAGACAATAAAGGTGATTTGGAGAGCGGGGTGACTCAGAACTACTTATGTGTTCTTTTCCTTACAGATGTGTATGTTGTACTGGTTTTGGCTGAGATAATTTTCTTCATAGTAGCTCATATGTGGTGCTATGTTTTGGATTTGTGACCAAAACAGTGTGGATACAGGAATGTTTCAGCTATTGCTGAGCGGTGCTCACACAGAGTCAAACCCTTTTCTGAGCCATGAGTTTTCTCACGTTTACCCTTCTGATTCTCTTCCCCATCCCACTGAGGGGAAGCAAGCAAGCAACCATCTGGGACTTAGCTTGCTACTGGGGTTAAACAGTAACAATGATAAAACCAAAAAAGCTTTATTGCAGACATGCTAATGTGCTTCTGGCACTGATACTGGTAGCGATATGAGAGTGTAAACTGCCACAGCTAAATGCAATTTTTCCCTTAGTAACTCCACAAACTAATCCATGTGCATGTGTATGTGTTCATAATGCTTTCTTTTACAGCCATCATCAATTCTAAAATTTTAAATTGCTCCGTAAATATCCATGCATTTATCTACAACAAACACTATCATAAGTAGTCTTAATTTTTAAACAATTTTTTGAGAATAACCAACCAATATGAGATTACTTGTCAAGTTATTTGTTTACGAAGAGTATATCACATATTTTGAGTATACAATTGTTATAATTTGAATTTAAAATGTTCAAATGCAGATACTTGCTACCTGTGTTAAGTGACTACAGAAAGCATCCACTATATTCCTGAACCTGTGATATCCCAATGGCTCAGAAAAAAACCAAAAAAACCAAAAAAACCTGAAGTCCTTTGAAGACTTTCACTGAATTAATTAGCAGCCACTAAATCTACAGTCAGAAGCTATTTTCTTCCACTTTATTTAAGTGAAAATATCATCATCATCAATCCATTTGATGGTTGCTAACACTAAGGGTACTAACAATTAAAAGACTGAATTTGATGGGTAATCTAGACCACTGTCTTGGAAAATGTTGGTGCTTAATATCACCTGATCTATTTGTTGACATTCCGTAATTAGCCTACCATCATGCGTAAAAGTCAAATTAAGAGGTACAGGTCTGACAAATATATAGACACTTGTTGTTTAATTTATACAAGAGTTTAAAAAATGAATCTCAAATTTAGCTGATTGATTTTCAGGAAACATACATTGACTTTGATACAAAGAGGAGATTTTGAATCCTATGATAATAAGGATTTCGAGTGCAGCTTGGTTTAGTTTGGTCTCAGCATTTTCCTTAAGAATAATGAAGTGCTGTGTATAGCAGATTTTGAAATTAGTAGCCACAGGATTCCTATGGATCTTTACTAAAGTGCATAAGATTTTTTGCCCTGTTTTTGCAAAATGTTAATCAAAACAGGAGAAAATTTTAAAATTTATCCCTTTACCTTATCTTACATCCTAAAAAAGAAAAAAAGATTCAGCTGCAAGATCCCCATTGATTAGAGCTGTACTATCCAGGGTGTTCAGAGGGAAGCAGGAAAAGCTGAATAACTGCATAGATATATTAAATAAGCAGGTTATTTATGCTGGCTTCATGGGAATCTCCCACCCAGATCTTGTAGCTCTGTGTAGCAATGAAGCTCTCTGCACTACCAATATTATAGGAATCATCCTATATTATGACAGGTAAGTAAGGTGATAGTTTCAAGTTTCAATTACTAAATTAAATGTTATTGTGCTTAAATCCTCCTGGAGCTTTTAGTCCTATTAATATTTCAGCTGCCTTAAAATAATTGCAAAAAACTTCATAGCAAGGTAGAACAAATCCAATAAAATATTTCACAGTAAAAAAAAAAACGAGATGGAAAGATAGAAGATACTAATATTAAAAACAGTGTGGCCTGTGATGGATAAAAGATATGCCAATAAAGTTATCCACCTCTGAAAACATATTGACATTATTTTTTTATTATATTTTCTGAATACAGAACTTCCTTCTAAGAAGACCAAGTTTAGTCTAGATTGCTCAAACATTATTTTTTTTCGTACCATGATTTTGTAAGTAATTTAAAAATAATAAAGAAAACCCTTTTTACATTGAGTTTGATTTCTTCCATAGCTCAAATAACTTTGAAATGCACAACCTGAAGCTTTCCTATGTGCTTTTGTAAAGTTGTTTGATTTTCTTTTTATTATAGACAAGCATTCACAGTGAGAGATCAGCTAAACCCCAAGATGTAAATGCTCCTGGCTTTTGGTTTGCCAGTGAAGAATTCAGCATTTAAAATTACAGTTAAAAGTAGATACTCACTCTTGTGGGCTTTCTTGACATGAAGAGCTCATTTTCTCTTCTTCAGATACCTGGCTTTATTCAAAAGCAAAAGTTCTCCTATTTTAATATAACATCTCTTGACATTTTAAATATATTTTACTGGCATATATAGAGCATGGAAATGTTCAGAAAAATGTTGATATTCAGTGTGCTGTTGGAAGTAATGATAAAGTTTTTAAAACTCCTGAAGCTCAAAGACACTGTTTCAAAGATGCAACTACTTTAGTCAAAAAATGTGTAAAAATGGATTACCTTTCTATTCTGTTTTCTTAGTGGATACTTTTTACATCATAAATAAAGCATTGTGCTGTGGGTTATGCTTGTTGGATGCTTTATATTTTCATTAAATCTATTTTAGAACTCTGACATGTATTATAGGTTTTATTCCTGAGCATGGCAGCTTGAGAATCTTGATTCTTTTTTTCTTCTTCTTTCTTCCTCCTTTTATTCTGATTACAAAGACTGGTATTCTTCCACATTCAGAGAAAACTTTGACTTTTCATTTACTTATAAGGAAGTGCATACATTCATTCCAGTTGATTTTCTATTATGGAACATACATAGTGAATGACAAGACTGAAAGCATCATTGCTTGTGAGGAATAATTAAGTTCTACTAAATACACTATATCAGAGGCTGACTAACATTTACTAGAAAACTTAGAAATCCTGCATTAAACATCCTATTTACCTCTTTGCTTGTATTGACTTGAGATGACTTTTGCCCCGCGCCCCTCCCCTCCCCCACCCCCGCCCCACCTTCGCAGGTTGTTTGGTCGTCATAGAAAGCTTAACTAATCTTGAAAGAGGGAGGAACTTTAAACAATAAAACTGAAGTACTGTGGGAAGTACTGTGTTCTAATCCAAGACTTGCCACTATGATCTATATGCTGAGATCAAAACAAACATGCATTTTAAGCTTAGCTTTTACTGAAGCTGTATGCTATGCAGATTTCAATAGGAGGCAGTCTACCGCATTGTGAATGCATGATTCCCAAAATTATTTAGGATAAAAGAAGCAAATATTTTGTTTGATACTGGTCTCTTATCCCACGTAACAGGAGATAAGACAAGAGGAAATGGCCTCAAGTTGCACCAGAGGAGCTTTAGATTGGATATGAGGTAAAACTTCACAGAAAAGGTTGTCAGGCATTGGAACAGGCTTCCCAAGGAAGTGGTTGAGTCACCATCTGTGAGAGTCGGTCCGAAGAACAGTTTCTGCCTGAACATCGCCATCAGGGACTTGGAGAACAGAATGGACTGAGAGAAAGAACTGGACAATGATTTGGAGAGAGGCCTGAAGCAAGGAATTGTGTTGTGCAGGTCTCTCCGACCTGGGGGCTACAGGTGCTGTATGGACTCCGCCTGCTGCCTGAACCAAACTTGTCCCCACCAC
This sequence comes from Caloenas nicobarica, assembly GCF_036013445.1. Taxonomy (NCBI): domain Eukaryota; kingdom Metazoa; phylum Chordata; class Aves; order Columbiformes; family Columbidae; genus Caloenas; species Caloenas nicobarica. Next base: position 168,095,455 of record NC_088245.1, read on the forward strand.
CTGAGACAAAGGCCTCTCCGACTCGAGGACAATAATTGCTGTCCAGAAGATGGATTTCCACCTGTCGCTTGAGCCAGACTTGCCCCCCACCTCCTCCCTGTAACAAAGACCAACGAAGAAGAGCGTGCGCAGAGGCTTGTCAAGGGTCTTGAGGCCACCCAACGGACCAGTAAGAGACCCCTGAACCGAGGCGACGCAGGCGCAGACGAGCCCTGGCAAGTGAAGCGGGACTTTTTGGGCCTGCGCAGTTAAGCCTGGATTGCGCAATAAAGACGGAGATTGGCCCCGATCTATGGGAGTGAGGGGGGGTGAAGAAGCATAAAAGACAGCTCCTGATGGGACATCATGGAGATCTCCCCACCGGAGGACCCTGAACCACGACGGAGGACCGGCAGGACTCTCGTCACGGGACCCGAGACCAGAGGGACGCCTTTGGAGCTCGTTCGGTGGTAAACCCAGCCTCATTTTCCGCCTTTTCTTTTTACCTTTCCCTTTTCCTCTACTCTCTTTTTATCGCATGCCGCTTTATGGGCAAATTAATAAAGCAACACTGCTTGATTGAATTATAACCCCTTGGCATTTTGGTCACCTTAATTTTGTGCCTTGAGATCAAGGTAAACGAACCATCACAAGTCCATCACCGAATGGACCGTGACACCATCCCTGAAGGTATTTAAAGGGTGTGCAGATGTAGTGCTTAGGGACATGGTTTAGAGGGTGGACTTGACAGTGCTAGGTTAACGGCTGGAGTCAATGGTCTTAAATGTCTTTTGCAACCAAAATAATTCCATGATTCTATGATTAGGAAGGATTTCTTTACCGAGAGAGTGGTCGAACACCAGAACAGGCTTACTAGAGAGGTGGCCAATGTCCCAAACCTGTCACTGTTTAAGAGGCATTTGGACAATGCCCTTCATTGCTTTTGGTCAGCCTTGAATTGGTCAGGCAGTCTGACTAGATGATCATTGTGGTTCCCTTCCAACTAAAATATTCTATTCTATTCTATTCTATTCTATTCTATTCTATTCTATTCTATTCTATTCTATTCTATTCTATTCTATTCTATTCTATTCTATTCTATTCTCTCACACTTAAGTGATGTATCTCATAGAAAATAGTGTTTGAAAGTTAAAATATCCTATGGACAATGCTCAATAGGATGAGGGGTGCAAACGCAAATGATGTTATTTGGTAAAGAAGGAAGACACAAAATAGTATAAAAGTTAAAATAATTGCATAATTGGAAAGAATACTATTACTTTTAAGATTGGTTATAAATAGTGTTATCTAGGAATTCTACCTGTTATTTATACTTCATATGCTCTTTTCAGTTATTTGTAATAAAATGTGTCAACTAAATCCAATCTAATTCGCTCTGGTAACTCTCTTAATGAATATGATTTCAGAGTTATTAAGTCACTCCTTAACTTTTTTTTTTAATAACTTTGTGACAAGAAGACCAATAGTAACACTGAATTTGAAAACAACAACAAAAAAATCAGGTATCTTTAAAAAGTCTTTCATTACAATTTTGTATGGCACACCACTACTTAAACTGGAAATATACTGACCAAAACCAAACACAAAGAATTGAATAAAAAAATAATCAGAAAAAGGGGAATTTATAGCAATATTAAACAAGAAGGAAATTATAAATATTTAAGCTCCATCCTTAGTTTTATTTAGTTATTTGTTGACTGATTCAGATCTCGTTTTCTGAAAGTTTATAAATAAAGACTTTCCAAAGTGATTATTCGTTTTTTTTACTTATAACCATATATTAAGAAAGCAAAATACAGGAGAAACTATCGTGGTCACTGAGTGACTCACACTTCTTAGTAAATTTGCTTGGGTGGAGCTCACAGAAGTGTTTTATCCTACTGGATTTAAGGTACATTTTGGGACTAATATTTCATTACAAATTTTTTTTAAATATTAATTTGCATTACTTGGGCACCGTGAGCAAAGGGGTTTACTTTGGGTTGTCTCTGACTGCCACACGTCTGTAAAGCTGTAAGATACATCTGTAATATAGCATGGAGTTACACTGAGGCTTAAAATACCTCAAGATTTCCAATTTAACTTTCTGATACAAAAAAATAAGCAGTGAACTTCAAAAATGACTACCACAGGTGCATTAGATTTTAAATAATTAGTATACTTGAACTTGAAAATAAGCTTAATTTATTCTTTCTCTTGTTCTGATTTTGCCTCTTTTACAATTCCAACATTTGCCTATATTTAAAATAGAAAAGTGAGAGCCAGCTTGTGTTCTCCAGTGAGAACAATGGTATCTGTCCAATCTGCCTGATAGATGAGGGGAGAGCAGTGGATATTGTCTATCTGGACTTCAGTAATATCTTTGACACTCTCTCCCATGAGATCCTCATAGACAAACTGTTGATGCACAAGCTGGATTAGCAGATGGTGAGGGGGATTGAAAACTGGCTGAATGGCTGGGCCCAGAGGGTGGCGATCAGTGGCACCAAGACTAGTTGGAGGGCAGTGACTTGTGGTGGAGCCCAGGGATCAACACAGGGTCCAGTCCTGTTTAACATCCTCATGAATGATCTGGATGATGGGAGTAGTGTGTTCCCTCAGCAAGTTTGCAGATACTAAAACATCATCTAGAGCAGGAGTGTCAAACTCATTTTCACTGGGGGCCACATCAGCCTCGTGGTTGCCTTCAAAGGGCCAAGTGTAATTTTAGGACTGTATAAATGTAGGAGTAGTTACATATGCATCAAATTTATCTGGACATATACATCTCCAAATAAATCATCTATCATACCCATATTTGCGTATTTATGCATAAATTGAATTTCGCACGTTCACAAATGTTGGAAATACAGTTACCTGAATAACTTCTGCTTAGTTTTCTTTGTGCATGAGGATTGTGATACAGTTTTCTCATTTACATACTCTTATTATTTCTTTGGTATCAATACAAATCCATAATATTCTTTTTCAATAATAAATAAGTCTGTGTGAGACTGTTGTTCGTTTATTCCTACTCTACATTGCAACACCATGCCTGGAAAACTCAAGTTTTCTTTAGTCTACCAATGGTCTTTAAATGCTTAGTGCAAACTTTTTTTCTAACCTTCTATTACTGCATAGTTTGGTCATGGGTGGAGATATAAAATTAAGCTGCAAGAGAAATCATTCCTATAAAGGGCTGCACCTGCTTTCTCAACTTGGGAGCAGGCCAGTCTTTAATAGCATCCATTTGTCTGAGCTCTGACTTAATGTAGGTGTCTACCAATTCATTGCACAGATAAAGTGTTTCCACAATCTTCACGTTACTCCTCACCACATTTACATGCAGGGGATCAAATTAAATATCCACAGGCAGTATTCACTGTAGTATTCCTACTTCTGAGCATTTCAGGTTGCAGCCTTGATAATGTTTTTTAATTATCTGTCCTTGGGAGTAATTTTATACTCAAGGAAAAATTATGCAAAATGCAATAATTCCTCATGTAGGCTCATGCTGATATCCAAATGCATCACAGGTTATGATACTTTCCAATCACTGTAGCTATCTGTGCTAATAGAATTAACAAAACAAAACAAAACAAAAACAAGCAGCAGTAATGAAGAGAAACAAAGTCCAAGAAGTGATGAAACATGTTGAGAATAGATTTAGATTTCCTAGATTTGGCTGTGACTTCCAGAAGTTATGTAGGAGTTAGTCAATAGGACCCCCTGGGAAACTGCCCTCAGGGACAAGGGAGCAGAACAGAGGAGTGCTGACAGATCTTTAAGGACACTTTCCATTGAGCACAAGAGATATCACTCTCCATGTGTAAGAAATCAGGAAAAGAAGGGAAGAGGCTGGCATGGATGTGTCAAGACCTGCTGGTCAAACTATAGGTCCAGAAGGAAACGCACAGGCACTGGAAGCAGGGACAGGTATCCTGAAAAGAGTATAGGGACACTGCCTGGTTTTGCAGAGATGGGGTCAGGAAGGCCCAGGTGCATTCAGAGCTGAACTTGGCAAGGGACACAAAGAATAACAAGAAGGGCTTCTATGGGTATGTCATCCAGAAATGGAAAGTCAAAGGAAGAGTGCCCCCTTCCTCCATGAGCAAGACTGGTAAACTGGTAACAACAGTTGAGGAGAAGAGTGAGATATTCAACAAAACTTCTTTGCCTCAGTCTTCACTGGTAAGCTCTCTTCCCACATCTCTCAAGTGGATGAACTACAAGGCAGGGACTGGGAGAGCAAAGTCTCTCCCACTGTAAGACAAGATCAGGTTCATGACCACTCGAGGAACCTGAAAATACATAAGCCTATAGGACCCTTCCAACCCAAACTATTCTATGATACTATGTATTCTAGCCATCACAAACAGTTGCATGTTTTGTCCCATTTACCAATAAGTCATACTTAACTCACAATTCAGTAACACAAATATATCAGGGAACACAAAAAAATGTTGACAGTTTACAGCAGCTATCTACTTTAGTTTTCTTTCATAACTGTATTATTATTACCTTCAAATCTTCCTATGTCTTTAAGTAAGTTAACTCCCTTTTCCAGATCTATAGTGTGTGTATGCTTAATGGTTTATAAAACACGGATCCGCTCTCCAATTTCAGCCAGTTCCTTTCCTAATCTCTTCACTTTCCTATGGCTTTCTTTGTTCCATTTCTATTTTCAAGGAACATAGGCCTTAAAGCAACATTGTCAATCAGCTGAGCTTAATCCTCTGTTATTGTGAGCAACTACACCATAAAATCCTCATTTAAGGTAAAACCTAAATTTACACATGACCAGTTTATACCCATTTAAGCCTATTACTACTTAAAATTATTGCTTTTATCTTAATATTTACTCCTTGTATTTACGTGGAATAACCATATCTGCTATTAACTTCCATTTAGCTAAGTCAAAATCCCCACATACTTCCTTAGGGTACAGTGGCATGCCAGCTTAAACCAGTCTTATTTGAGATTACCTTTTCTGTCTCTCCCTCCATCCTCAGTCATGTGTGCCATGAGAGCTAATTCAATAGCAATCTAAATATATTACCAAAAAAAAAAAAAAAAAAAAAAGAAAATAAAAAGTTTTGTCCAGTTCTTGGGGATTTTTCCTATCTTTCGTGAAGCTTTCTTTTCTTAGTTCTGGCCCTTGAAGTGAATTGTCCATGGATGCGCATGTATTTCTTTTAGCACAAGTAGGTCAGAGTGTCACAAACAATTGTCTCAAGGTGCAGATTATGGAATTTCTAGTTTAGATCGCATCATTTTTCATAAAATTGCAACTTTTGGTTTCTAGGAAGTTATATTCCCAAATGATCTGGAGTTTTTCAAGTAACTGATTTCAACCATTCATATATTCTGCTGTTAGAATATTCTAACAGCAAAATATGATTGCCTTCAAAATCAAAACAGAAAGCACATCTCTCAGGCAAAGAAATTTTTTTGATGATAACTTTCTAGCACGGGCGATTGAGGAGCCAACAAGAAGATGTGCTCTGTTGCACCTTATTCTTATGTAGAAAGAAGAATTATTTGAGAAAGTGCAAGTCAGGGGCAGATTTGGCTGTAGTGATCATGAGATGATAGAACTCAGGATCTTAAGACATGTAAAATAGGCAGAAAGTAGTATCCCAACCCTGGACTTCAAGAGAGCAGATTTTGGCCTTTCTAAGGACCTGCTAAAAAAGGATCTCCTTGGAGATGGTCCTTGACTGAAGAGGAGTGCAGGAGATCTGGTTGATTTTCAAGGATCACCTCCTGCAATCTCCAGAACAGTGCAGTTCCACATGCAGGAAGACAAATAAACATGGTCAGAGGTTTGCATGGATGAATAGAGAACTAACTCAACTGAAAGGGAAAGGGAAAGCATACAGGTGGAAGCAGAACCAGGTGACCCAGGAGGAATGTACACACTCTGTTTGAACATGCAGAGATCAGTTTAGGAAAGCTAAAGTCCACCTGGAGTTGAATCTGGCAAGTGACGTGAAGAGCAACAAGAAGACTTTCTCTTGGGTGCATGAGCAGCAAAAAAATTCAAGAAAAAATGTGGGTCTGCTGCCAAATGCGTCAAAGAACCTAGTGTCAAAGGACATATAGAAGGTTGAGATATTCAATGCCTTTTTTGTTTTCGTCTTTACTTACCTGAATTGCTTTCACAAATCCCCAACCCCTATATCCTGTGGGAATGTCTGGAACAAGGAAGACAACTCCTAGTGAAGGAGGGTCTGGTTAGAGAACATTTTAACAAATCAAGTGTACACAAGTCCATGGACCCTGACAGGTTGCACCGTGATGGAGCTGGCTGATGTCATTGCAAGGCCACCCTTTGTTATCTTTGATAGATCATGGTAATTTGAGGTGGTTTTGGGGGACTAGAAGAAAGCAGACATCACTTCTGTGTTCAAGAGAGGCAAGAAGAATGATCCACGGATAGCTTCACCTTGATTCCTGGGAAGGTGATGGAGCAAATCATCCCGGAAACAATTTCCAAATACATGAAGGACAAGAGAGTGATCAATAGTCAGCATGCACTTTCAAATGGGAAAACATACCTGGTCGGTATTTTAGCCTTCTACAATGAAATGACTAGCTCAGTGGGTAAGACATCAGTGGATTTTGTTTATTTAGAATTCTCCCATAACATCCTCATAGACAAACTAAGAAGATATATACTATATAAGCTGTAAGTGAGGTTGAGTGAAAACTGGTGAAACTGCTGAGTTCAGGGGGTTTTAGTCAGGTGGCACAAAGTCCAGTTCAAGACAAGTCAATAATCGTCTGCTCCAGGGGCTGACACAGGTTAATACTGTTTAACATCATAATGAATGAAATGAATGATGGCACAGAATGTGCATCCTCAGAAAATTTGCAGATAGTACAAAACCGGGAGGATTGGTTGACAGATCAGGTCATTGTACTGACTTGCAGTGGGACCCCAACAGGCTGAGAAAATGGGTCAACTGGTGTCAGGAGGCAGAAAGTGCTGGCAGCTCCCTATGGGATAGGGAAGTGGTAGTCTGGAGCAACAACATGAATGGCAAGAAACCTCACCAAACCAGGCCTTGTCCTGTTGTGCCTGGTGAGAAGACCAGGGCAGACACAGAGATGTAGCCAGGTTCAGCCAAGAGTCTAGATCATCAGGCAAGTTTGTGGTAAAGAGGTAAGCATGATGTCAAATCAGAAAGCCACTACAGAGGTAAGAATCTGGTCCAGTGTGGGTAACCAGGGTCAGACACAGTCAAGAGATCACCAGACAGAACCATAATGATGATACAGGTTCAAGGTTTGGCTGGGAATTCAGTGCACAGGTCAGGATCTGAACCAGCAAGGTCCATAATCAGGCAAAGGCATGGTTCACTGGAAAGGAACACTTTTACAAAATATCTCAGGCAGGAATTTGCTGCCTAGGGGTCATCTTAAATAGAGCTTCTGGGCCTATGGGCAGAAGATGGAGGTGCAGGGTCCAAGTGAGATTGGCAAGGGGCATGAAGACCTACTTGTGTGTGGCAGTTGCACTTCCCCCCCCTCGCCCTGAGAACTGGTGTGGCAGTTGCACGGGTGACTGCCCATTCCTCCCCGCCCGCCTTCTCAGGACTGGGGCCTTCGATGGAACTGCTAATGGCTCTCTTTGTGGAGACTCAGAGTCAGTGGATAGGGTCTTCAGCAGAGGAGGGGCTAAGAGTGCCCACAGCCCAGAGAAGCCGAGAAGCTTCTCAAAGGCCCACGCTCGGGGGCGGGGTGTAGAGAAGCTTCTGGAATGCCCACAGTCTGATCTGAGCAGACTATAAAGAGGGTTCCCGCCGGCGACTGCCCTTGGTGTGGTCTCCTCAGAGCTGCAGGTCTGCCATGCTGCCAGAGTCCCTCCCCTTAGACGGAGAAGCCGTCTGAGGTAACCTCCTGGGATTGGGAGCGCCTCACCTCCGCGTTTGGGTGAGTGGTAAATGACTAAACATATGTTTTAATAATTCCTCGTCTGAAGCAGACGAGTGTAAAGTCCTTGTCTGGGACCGACGAGTGTGAAGTCCTGGCCGCAGTAGCCAGTGTTCCTCTTTGTGCACAAATAGGGCAGAGAGGGCTCCGGTTTTGTTTTGTGAGTGCGTGTATGCACGCTGTGGATCCTCATTCTTATTTTGCTGTATCCTAAATAATCTCCTAACTTGATATCCGAACCTGTATTTTATGTTACCGAGTGCTAGTTAGTTGCATAAACCCCATCCCTAATCGGTTTATTGGCGCTGTTTTCCTTGCCAGAATAAAGTTTAATTTTGGACCTGGTAGTCCGCCTAAATTTATTTTTGGGGTGCCTCTGTGACATTGTGCTTTCAAGACCATAAAAACACGAACTTCATGAAGTTTAACAAGGGGAGAAGCAAAGTTCTTCATGTGAGGAAGAAAACATCTTTACCAGCATAGGCTGGGGGTCTGACCAGCTGGAAAGAAACTTGAAAGACAATATTGTAGAGGTTCTGGTACACACAAGTTGACAATGGGCCACTAATACACCCTTGCAGGAAAAAGGTGAACAGCCTTCTGAGCTATTTAAGGAAGAGCATCACGAACAGGTCAAGGGAAGTGATCCTTCTCATTCTCAGCAGCAGTGAGACACACTTGGAGTTCTGGGTCCGGTTCTAGGCTTTCAGTAAAAGTGAGATATGGCCATATCAGAGCAAGATCAAAGGAAGATCATGAAGATGATTAAGGGTTTGGAACATCTTACATATAAGGAGCAGTTGAGAGAGCTGGGACTGTTGAACCAGGAGAAAAAGCTCAGAGGGGAAACTTGTCAATACCTAATGAGGGGAACAGAGAAGATAGACACAGACTCCTCTCAGTGGTATTCAGTGACAGGATGTATTGAGTTTTCATGGCAAGGTTTTAGTAGTAGAGGGTGGGGGCTGCAGGGGTGGCTTCTGTGAGAAGATACCAGAAGCTGCCACCATGACAGACAGGGCTGGTTTCATTTGGCTCCAAGATGGATCTGTCACTGGCCAAAGCTGAAGCAATCATTGACGTTGGCAGTGCCTTTGTGATAACATATTTAAGAAAAGATAAAAACCACTGCACAACAGATGAGAAGAGTGAGAAAATGTGAGAGAAACGGCCCAGCAGACACCAAAGTCTGTGAAGAAATAGGGGCAAGATATGTTGCAGGCACTGCAGCAGAGATTCCTCTAAAATCCACGGAGGACCACAGTGGTGCAAATATCCACACTGCAGCCCATGGAGGACCCCATGCTGTAGCAGGAGGATATACCCTGAAGGAAGCTGTAGCCCATGGAGAGCCCACACTGGAACAGGCTCCTGTGGTCCTGTGGAGAGAGAGGAGCCGAGGCTGGAGCAGGGTTTTCTGGCAGGACTTGTGACCTCATGAAGGACCTGTACTGGAGCAGTCTGTTCCTGAAGGACCGCACCCTGTGGAAAGGACCCATACTGGAGCAGTTTGTAAAGAACTGCAACCTGTGGGAAAGACATTGGAGAAGTTAATGAATGACTGCATCCCATGGGAGGGGTCCAATAATGGAGCAGGGGAAGAATGCGAGGAGGAAGAAGCAGTGGAGACTACTCACTATGGACTGATTGCAACCCCCATTCCCTATCCCCTTGTGCTGCTTGGAGTGGAAGAGGTAGAAGAGTTGGGAGTTTTCACATTGATTCCCTAAATTAGAAGAAAATGGATGTTCTAGGGTATTTTTTTTTCTTCTATAAAAAAACATAGTTGGCAAAGGTTCAGTGTGGCTAACTTCATGCCTAACTGTAAGCACTACTGAGCTGACATCTTTGTTCATATATTTAGTGCTTTTAATGACTTAAAAGAGAAGAGTATTTGAGAAACCTGAGGATACAGATATTTTTGACCTGTGAAAGGAAATAACTGGCACTTTTTCAAAAGTGAAATATCAGTCATTTTTATGAACTCATTCTTCAGAGACTTGGAGAATCCAGCAGCACTGAATTAAGCCAACGAATAAACATTGACATTTTCTGTGTATCTAAATCAGCCCTAAAGCAAAGAGGAAAACTCAGTCCCACCTGTGGAGTTCTGTTTTTGTTCCAGAAAGAAAATCCGATTTTATTTATTAAATTATTAATTTAAGCAGTGCTTTTCTACTGTGCTTATTGTTATATAAACAACAAAATCCTTATTTGCACTCTTTGGAGAAACTCATATTGCTGACATTTTTAATTGAAATTTAAATACTAAACTAAACTACTGCTTTTTAAACTTTTGTGTGTGCATGTGTGCTTGCACATGTGTGCTATTTTCTGCAAGGATTAGCAGCAGTGTTTTGCATGTGTTTTATGTGTGTTGCCCATGCCATGAAAAATGCTCTAAGAAATTTTCCTTGCAGACACTAGCAAGTCTTAGTGATAGAGTGATAGATGATTCAGAAAAATTTTCAAGAAACACAATAATTGACAAGTACTGAATAACTTATTTGAATATTTCAGCATACCTTTAAATACAACTAATAATTGCCACATAAGGCTTTATATTATCTCATTAAACTGTAGATTATGCTATTTATGATTTCCTGCTTAACTCAGCTGAGCAATCAGCTTTTATAAACTGTGACAATGTGTTATAAAAGTAAACATCGTGTAGTGAAAAAGGCTAAATAATCTTTATGTATATTATGTAATGGTTTCATTTTAATTTCTTTTTTTTTCTCCTATGAATAGCTCCTGAATAATTCTCAATCATGGAGTTCTTCTCTCTATAGAGTTCTAGTGTATATTTACAAATAAAAAGATTATTAAAGAAAAGAAGATAGCTGTTGTTATTTCCCGTTGTGCTTAGTAGAATTAAATAATATAAATTGAATGAGCATCCTAAAGTCTTGGATTTTCATGTGCACTTTTTGAAAAAGTTAATGCAAACCTGCGTTACATATGTTTTGTGAGCTGACCTAATGCTGTCACTTTCCCATCTACCCCCTGGATGATTGAATTTTTCTACAACAAGTCCTGGGTTTCTTTACTGGGTATTAAGCTACATGTTGATTAGATATCAGGACTATTTTCCAGTGATTCAGATGTTTATCTGTGAAACAGAATTTATACTGTCAGCTCTTGCTCTTTTTGACAAAGAACTTATTTAGGTAAAATCTTTACGTGTGTGGACAATTTACTATTTTGTGTTTGTATGCTATCTGGAAGAATGAAGACTGTCTTAATTGAGGTTTGTTCATCTAAAATCTCTCAAAGGAAACTTAGCAGTCAATTGTTGCTGAGTTTTTACAGGACTTTGGTCATCCGAATGTGAACAACCCAGTGTTTCAAAAATAGTCATTGTGTACTGTAAGCCAGGCATGTAGAAAACAGCAGGAGGAGAGAAACTCCCTCATGCAGGTGCAGGGAGGAAAGCACCCAGTTCTGTATAACCGCAAATACGTAACGGCAAGTCGCATCCTGAACCATTTGCTTCTGCCAAATGGATAAGACCTCTACTGCTTGCTTTTGCCAAATAGATAAGATTCTGCTTTCTCGTGATTGATAATAATAACTGAGTAATGCTCTTTCTTGTTCAAATAGAAACATAAATGTATTATGTAATCCTGTAAGTTGTAACATAGATATAGTGCATAATTGTGTGGAAAAGGTATAAATACTTCTGCGTGACTAATAATAAATGGGCTCATGATGATCATATCGGTTGTGTCATGAAGTTCGCTCATACCCTCGTGTCAGTCAATGCACTGAAATTGAGCTTATAAACATAAGTATCAACCTTCAGCAATTGTGTCTTCATTTCATTGGGTACTGTCTCGTGAAGAAATTACATTCAATGCATATTAGTTTTTTCCATACACACGCAGTAAAGTGTTTTCCATTGAAACAACATGATGAAAGGATTTTATTCCTTTCTAACTTTGAAATAAAAGAAACACACAAAAAGTAAGTCTGAAGGCCAGAGAAGCACCACATGTAGTCCAGAACAGAACCAGAATCAAGTGTTATGGAGGGTGGATATGGTACGTCTGATAAACAGTCTTTAGCAGTATGGATATTAGTCATTGTATAGTTTTGCCTAGAGGTAAAGGATCAGTCTGTGGATTAGTAAATACTAAACCCACAGTACTGTATATACCCTACTTTCAGTAAAGAAACAAATGTGTGCCAGCTAGATATATCCATAGATGTGTATGTTTAACCATATCCATACACTGAAATTTCTCAAGAACTTCAGATGGATTCTGAAAAACACCATACAAAAACCTATGTAAACCTGACTTCTTTCATCCAGGTAAAAAAGAAATGGATAATTATACATGAGCATGACTGCAACATCAAGACAGAAATGGGTAACACGAGAGGGAGGCCACAAATATAATATTTTCACAAAAAGCAAACAGAAAATACAGGTGCTTGAGAACTAAGCACAGCAGGAACCACAGTTACCACTATCAGGAAACAATATGTTCAAGTCAGCAGATTCAAAGTAGTTTATCCACTAAATAATAAACACCTGTATCTAAGGAACGCACTGAAGACATGTCAAATAAGTAACTAAGGCACTCTGTGAGATACTGATTCACGTGATATCTACACCTTCATTAATGCAAGCAGCCAATAAATCCACTATAAAGAATAGATCCAGGGAATTTAAACACAATAGGAGGAAGACTGAATTGAAGCAGCAGGAGGCAATAAATATACCAGGTAAGCACAGCAGAAAACAGCACTGAAAAATGAAACTTAAGTAAAGCTTATAAAAATTTTAATAAAACATCTTTAAACAGATGTTCAGAAAATCTACAGAGAGTTAAAAAGGGAAATAAAATAACAACTACAGCCTCTGAAAGACACAAATGTAAATGTTACTGTATAAAAATCCTGGCCATGAAGATGATAATATAGTTTGAATGTTTCACACAGGAATTGCTAATAGAAACTTCATTTAATGGAACCCCAGCTTAAAAGAAAATTGTTTCACAAATAAGAACTTTAAAAATACTGTAAATTTGCAATAAACTTTTGAAAAAATAATAACTACTTAAAACCAGGATCTTTAAAGATTATTTTGTTAATTTCAAAATGGGTTTTTAATTATTATTAATGCTTATAATCTTCCATTAAAACAATGAAAATAAGTTGATATAAATTCACACAGGTAACAGCAACTCTCTGTACCATGATTTATATTTACATATCTAAATATCTATATCTACATGAAAAAATTGCCCTCTCTGTTATCTCCATCATTGTGTAGTGAGTACATTCAGCAATGCATTCCTGAATCAATTAAGAAAAAAGTTAAATAGCATAACAGAGCCATAAAAGATGTGTTTGGGATACAATTTATATTCTCACCTCTTCCACACAATTCAACACAATCTCCACATCATGAAAGCTGATAAAAATTACATAACTGGTTTCTACACACTCCCTAAAATTGTATATTGAAGCACGTAGGAGTTTTCATAAATGTTGAACCTGTGTTTAGATAGTATAGACTACATACTTAGATATGGTACATTATTCTAATTCTAATTTAATTACTTTCAGTTTAGTGATGGATATATCATTAATAAGAAGCATCTAGGGTGGGGGAGGACTTGTATCAGTAGTATTTAGTGCTCTTTTCTTCCTCAGAAATCTTTACATTGTTATTTTCATGTTGTATTGGGTTTATGCAGCAAGGTTCTAGTAGCAGAGGAGGTACAGGAGTGGCTTCTGTAAGAAGATATCAGAAGCTTCCCCCATGTCCAATAGAGCCAATGCCATCCAGTTCCAAGATGGACCCATAACTGGCCAAGACTGAGAGAATCAATGAGGGTGATAGCGCCTCTGTGATAACATATTTAAAAAGGGGGAAAAAAACTACTGTGAAACAACAGCTGAGAGAGATGAATGAGAACATGTGAGAGAAAGAACTCCGCAGACACCAAGGTTGATGAAGAAGGAAGGGAAGAAGTACTTGAGGCTCCAGAAGAGAGATTCCCCTGCAGCCCATGGTGAAGTCCATGATGAGGCAGGTTGTCCCCCTGTAGTCCATGAAGGTCCATGGTGAAGGAGATATACACCTGCAGCCCATGAAGGTCCATGTCAAAGCGGGTGAATGTGCCTGAGAGGCTGTTAAGCCATGGAGAACCTGCACTGGAGCAGGCTCCTGAAGGACCTGTGACCTTGTGGAAAGAGAAACGCACGCTGGAGCAGTTTGTGAAGAGCTGCAGCCTGTGGGAAAGACCTACTATGAAGAAGTTTGTGAAGGACTGCCTCCTGTGGTAGGGACCCCACACTGGATCAGGGGAAGAGAGTGAGGAGGAAGGAGTGGCAGAGACGACGTGATGAATTAATTGCACCCCTCATTCCCTGTCTCCTTGTGCCCCTTGCAGGGAGGAGGTAGAGAATCTGGGAGTGAAATTAAGCCCAGAAAGAAGTGAGAGGTGTGGGGAAGGTGTTTTAAGATTATTTTTGTTACTTATTATGCTAGTCTGACTTTAGATTGGTAATAAAATACACTTCCTGAAGTCTAATATGTTTTGCCTGTGATATCCCTGTCTTTATATTGACCCGTGAGCCTTTTGTCATATTTTCTCTTTCCTGTCCATTTGAGGAGGTCAAATGATACGGTGGCTTGGTGGGCACCTGATGTCAACTCTCCACACTCATCATCATGACAAAACTAAGAAAATGTGTGATGAGTTTTAAGTTTGAGAAATTAATTAATAGTAATGTTTTGATTCAAATTATATTCACTTTGAAAGTCCTTCGAATTCTAAGCAGCCCCTGAATAATTCTATCTCAGTGGTGTTTCAACTTTTCTGAGTTTCTGTAATATTATCCTGAGAAAGGATAATAGAAGCCATTGAATAAGGAACAGATATTTTCATTGTAACTCTAGAGTACAAAATACCTACATGATATTTCATGTTGCTCAGAGCCTCATCCAGTCTGGCCACCTCCAGGGATGGTGCATCCACAACTTCTCTGGGCAACCTGTTCCAGAGTTTCACCACTGTCATTGTTAATTTTTTTTTCCTTATGTCTAGCCTGAGTCTCCCCTCTATTAGCCTAAAACCACTACCCCTTGTCCTATTACAACAGGTGATGCCCTGAAATTTCAGAAGCTAGAGTTCAGCTTTCAAATGAGTGGCCAGCATGGATGGGTTATGCTGTTCATTAACTAGCCTATTGAAAGCAAAGAAAGCAAGTGCTGTCAAGTTATACTATTCAGATGGGAGGTGCCCGTTTCATTCAAAAACTATGAAGGCAGGCCCTGGGAAAAAGCATATGGCCTGTATGTTTAGGATTCCCTAATAAATGGACAATATCAGGACATATCTGGAAGGACTTCATGGCCAGTTTCTGTACTAAATAAGACTTACATGGTGGTAGGATATATAGGGATCCTTGAAGTTTAAGAACTTTCAACAGATAAATATAAATGTCTGCCTAAAATAATTAAGGCAAAATACTTTAGTTATGATTAAAAAGGTACAGAAATGAGACATATCTAAGTCTTTAGAAGCATTCAAAACACTGTGTAATATAGCAAGAGAATCTGAAAAGTCATTAACAAAATAAGATATGACTTGAAAATTGAACAATAACTAAAAGAAAAAATAGTCGCAAACACACTACTTATATTTCTTGTTGCTTGCTGTGTCCCGAGAGAACTGAATGAACATGGAAATTTTTGGCAATGACAAGTTTGTAATCATTTGGAAAAAAATATTAGAGAGGAGACTTGAAATACAGAGTATACTTTTATAAGCTCTTTACACAGCTAATCTTTTGCCAAACACTGAGATTTTAAATCTGCTAGAAAACTATTACTTTCTTTGCTTCACTGCAGCCACATACATAGTATAAAATAAACAAAAAGAAACACATTACCAGTAATGTTCTTAGTTTTGTAACTCCAGAAAAGCCCCTATTCAATCCTACCAGATTTACAATATTGCTTTCATTCATGTATAATGTAACGATGCTTTTGGGATCAAAATATCTTTTGGAATGTCCCTAACCTCAACTGATATAAACATTTCCATTCATGTATGATCTTTTACTATCTTAGTTGTTATTTTCTACTTATCTTATTCAACATAAATATGTTTCAAATATAATTGAACATAGTACTTTTATCTTTTCATTTTCTTGTGACAAATACCCAATATAGAATTCAACAGTAAATAACGTATTCCTGAAAATTATGTCAGATACTGCCATTGCTGTAGGAAATTTGAAGAAAGCTTAAAAATATTATAAAATAAATTATAATGAAGATCTTAAGCACTTACCAATTATTCATCTTCTTCCAGTTCTTCAAGACGAAGACATTTTGGGGATTTTTAGAGCAGCTGACTAGTGATTGGATGTTCACTATAGAGGTCTAAGGCTAGACAAATAAAGCCAGACTCTTATTTCTGACACCTATCAGGTTATTGAAGGGATTGAAGGATTTAGGCATTTTTGAAAGGTATTTCATGTTTTTTTAGTCCTTGTGCTCAAAAAATAAAGCACTAGCAAGCTGGTAGTGGAACTTCTGAGATGTGGAAGTAGGTGGTGTTCTCTGCTTGGCAAGTTCTTTTTAAGTGTTGTAAAAAGTGAGCCAGAGACCATCTCCTGAAATAGAGATGAATTTGAAAGCCTTGAGCTGGAAATCAAAGTAGACAATACAACTGAGATGTTACAGCCCATTTTCCATCCACTATTTTCATGAAAGAATGGGAGGAAATTGTTACTATTCATGTGGTCTACTTATTCTCTATTCAAACCATGTGATGCACTTTTACCCCCACTCTGAGGATCCAAAGATGCAGATATACAGCTTCAATTAATTTAAGCATCAGTGTTGCTTTTGGCTGGAATACAGTTAATTTTCTTCATAGTAGCTTATATGGGGCTATGATTTGGATTTGTGACGAATACAGTGATAATAACACACTAATGTTTTAGCTTTTGCCGAGAAGTGCATACAAAGAGTCAACGACTCTTTCCTGCTTCTCACACCGCTCCACCAGAAAGCAGGCTGGGTGTGCACAAGAATCTGGGAGGGGACACAGCTGCGACAGATGACCCCAACTCACCAAACAGATGTTCCATACCATATGACATCATGCTCAGCAATATAAAGTTAGGGGAAGAAGAAGGAAGGAGGGGACATTTGCAGTGATGGTGTTTGTCTTCCCCAGTAACCACTACAAGTGATAGAGCCCTGCTTTCCTGGAGATGGCTGAATACCTGCCTGCTGATAGGAATAGGTGAATGAATTCCATGTTATGCTTTGCTTGCGTGCATGGCTTTTAAACTGCGTTTATCTCAGTCCATGATTTTTCTCACTTTTAGTCTTGTGATTCTCTCCCTGATCCTACTGGGGTGGAGTGCGTGAGCAGCTGTGTGGTGCTTAGTTGCCAGCTGGTGTTAAACCACAACAGTATCAGATATCACCAGAGCCAACTTTTTGAATATTTCTGTGAAGAGCCTCAGAAAGCAAGATCTAGTTTAATGCTGCTTGACATGTTCCTGTACTTTTGACAATGAATCTGATAAGCTCATTTTATTTAATAAGATCACTGAAAAAAAATACTGTTACAAGACACATGGCATGAACTGTGGGGTTGTCAAATGCAGGGACAGGACCTGGACTCGATGAGACTTGTGGGTTGCTTCCAACTCAGGACCTTCTGTGATTCAATGATAGTGCAATAAAGTACAGCATGATGTGAAGTTCTGTACAAAAATTATCTTTTCACTGGACTGGTATTTTATCCTCTTGATAAGTGGCAGATGACTTGCACTACATCAAAACATGAATAGAGTGTCTGCTTGCAGTGGGCTTTAAGAGAGGTGGAAAAAAAATAAAGAGGTGTGGGAGATTTGCCTATCTTCCAGACTTTACATTCACATAAACCCAAAATTATGAGCACAGCTAAGTGAAATTTAGCTTCAGGAATGGAAATAAACTGAAAGATGTGTTGACTACAATGTCTCAGTGAAGATGCCTGACTCAAATACAGCAACCTATCCTATCGTATTACAATCTATACAACCAGTTTGAATTCAAGGAATTGAAAAGTCTTAGTCAGTCATGTATGCTATGGACTGTTATCTACATAAAGCTGTCCACCCAGAAAACTTTTTTTTTCAATAATGACATGTACTATTATCTGTGGAGAGCTTGATAGTTTGAACATTTTTAATATTTGCATTTTAGTTTTCCATGTACGTTATTTAATTTATCAAAACAAACAAACAAAATACAAACCTGAATGTAATAATTTATGAAACCTTATAAAAAATCAAATATATTTCATCATGTTTTCCATAAATGTATATGTATAAATATTTCAAGTACAACCCAACATGACCTGGACTATATTTATTCTAGTTAAGCAAAATGAAAGGCACACTATCACTCATTTCTGATTTGTTAGATACTGTTCATCAGGTACAGTATCAAATTTAATTAAAAAAAAAAAAATAAGGCATCATTTTTTCCTCCAGTGATATGAATTTAATTTAATATCCTCAAAACTCTTTTATCTGAAAAAATATTTTCCTTCTAAGCTTATACTTTTCTGATTAAGTGTCTCACTTTTAGATCAAAGAGAATATAAATTGTTTATCTTTGCATTCAACAGTAAAAGCAAATAAAACTTCCTATTATGTTTTAGGTTGACCCTGACCAACAACTGAGCACATGCACAGCTGCTCACTTACTCCCCTCTCCCATGGGACACAGAGAAACTAGAAGGAAAGTGAGAGACTTCATGGATTGAGATGTTTCATAGGTGGGAAAAAATGTGCATGCAATCAAAGAAAAATGAGGAATTAGTTCATTACTTGCCATCAGAACACAGATGTCCAGCCACTTCCAGGAAACATGAATAATGGTTACTTAGGAAGACAAACATCTTCCTCCTTTCCTTGAGGTTTTATTGCTGGTCATGATATAATATGTTATGGAATAACCCTTTGGACAGTTCTGGTCAGCTCTTCCAGCTGTGTCCATTTCCAGCTTCTTGTCTGCTCTCGACTAATCACTAAGGGGGTGGAGTGGAATTAAAGTGAGCAAAAGAAAGAGCCTTGATGCTATTCAATCACTGTTTAGTAATAATTAATACACTAGAGTGTTATCAATGTTGTTTTAGTCACAAATCCATGCTGCTACAAAGAAAAGTAACTCCATCTCAGCCAGGCTCAGGGCAGAGTAAGTAGTATTTCTCATTTATTTTAAGCAGAGTACACTTCAAAAGCCACTGATAGCCAGTTTGTCATCATTACTAGTATTAACATACAAGGTTATGAAAGTTGAGATTCCTATTGAAGTAAGCATTATACAAATGTATATGGAATAAGAGCACACAATATTACATGTACAGAATAACTGACCAGCTTGTCCAAGAAGATGGTACTAAGTCAGCTAGTAATTAATATTTCCAGTGCCTTTTCAGTATTCTAATAACCAGCTGTCACCACAACAGTAAAATAAAAAAAATAGCAGGTTCAAGCCATATGAAGAATGAGTTTTTGTGTCCAATCCATGATGTCATAATCTTTTAGATTACTAAAACATGGAGAAGAATTCCTGGGGAAACAAACAGACAAACAAACAAAAACAAGAGTCTTGCTGAGGATGTTACATTTCCATAGTAATACAAATATGAATTTCTTAATAAGAGTTTTAAAGCAAATCTCAGAATAGCAAATTTAATGAGCATTTTTGTGAGCCTGAGAGATATTTTATATAAACTAAAGGAACAGACAGTGAAAAAAAGTTTTGGACAGGAGACAGTGTAATGAATGTACATATGTCAGAGTCCATAAATAGAAGGCTGTTGGACGAATAGAAATGGTCTTTAATCATAAATAAGTTTTAGAGATTTTTTGTAAGTGACACTTATTGCTTTACATGGAAGTTTTTTAATTGTCCGATATTATCAGAACCAGTTCTAGGCAATCCAAATAACCCAGGGTGATCTCAGTTAAAATCAAGGAACTGCAATCCAAGCCACTAAGGTAATGGGAATTTTACTCTAAGAAACATGTGAAAGAGCACTGATATCATGCTCTTAGAGTCAGAGAAGGTCAACATCACAGTAAGCCTAGAAACCAATATAATATTTGATTTACAAATTTGGAAAATAGAGGAGTAGAAGGGAGATATTGACTTTTCAACTTCACCAAAGCAAGTGTCAGAACAGTGATGAGGACATAATTTACAACATTCTACTCTAGCAATTAAGCTGTTTAACAGCATTATTTCAACTAACGAAAACCATTAACTTTTTGGAGTGTCATTTAATGTTAGAAGAACTGATCACTACAGAACAATTGAGTTTCTAGAGCATATTTTTTATGGTTCTTAATTAGGGATATGTCCTCAAATAAACCCTTAAAACCTATTCCTCTCCTGCTTTAAGTTCCTTAGGTCATAGACTCTTAAAATGCTAATAAATCTCTGCTAGTTGACATCACGTCCTGACTCTTCAAGTGAAATTTTCCTCCCAAGTTATATCGCCTTCTTTGTTTCTACATTATAGGGCATCTTGTTGCTTTACACATAATTGCAAATCCATTGACCTTCACAGTGCTAAAGTTTATAGTTTTTCCAATGAAGAAATATACTACAGTACAAAATGCACTTTCAGATAAACATTTGAATGTCAGAATGTAGGCTAACAGATAATATATATTTTTTTTTAATAGCACAATAATTTTACTTCTTAATTTAAATGAAAATACTGTGCATCTTTTAACTTCCAACAATTACACTTAAAAAGTGCTACTTTAGAGATGTCTTAGGAAGGATTTTCTTCTTTGTCTCCTTCCAAAACAGATAAATATCTAAATTCAGATTTCTCTTGGCAGAATTACCTAATGAATAGTATATCTTAACTGGGTCATAATACAAATATGTGGTTACAATTTTCCCAAGGAATAATTTCCTTTCTCTACCTCTTTTGATCTCATTTATCTGAATGAATAGCAGAGTTTTAGGAAAACTAGAGAAACATTTTAGACACATTCAGTAGATGCTCTAAATAAATATACATGTGCTTAATACATAATCAAGGTTCTAAAAGGTCTAAAAGATCAAATGTACAGACACAATCAAAAATGATAATGATAACAATAATAACAATAAAAAACCACACACAAAAACCCCAAAGCCAAACAAACAAACAAAATCCAAACAACACCAAGCCCCAAAAAAGCCCTGCGTACTAGAGAATAAATTATGTCAGTTTTATTCTACTTAGGTGTTGACAGTAGAAATGATGAATAGGATTGCTTTTCTTGCAGGAAAATCTTGTCAGAGCTCAGAGGAGCAAAACAAGACAACCTTCCTAGGGATGGGAAATGCATGGCACAGTGCATGCTTATTGGAGGTCCATTTGATGCTGCACAACTTAAGGTTCCCAGCGTATGAAGAGAAGTAGTATCATCCATCCTATCCCCTCTTTCTTTATAGTGCTAGCTCTAGTAAATGGCATTTTAAATGATACTTTAGTCTGAATGCCTTTTTTACTGGCATCATAATGAACCAGCACTTCTGGTACAATAAGCATGCCTGAAGAACAGTACAAGATTAGCAGCATGGCCAAGTGTAGTACCAGGAATCCAACAGAATGGTCAGCTTCAGCAAAAATGTCAGGAAGGAATGGGAATTCTGTAAACCCTCTCCTACACACTGAGACTTATGTGCCTAGGTGACGTCATAAAAATTATGTATCTTAGTCTTAAAGTAACTATTTTTCTCCATTTTCTATTTAGTTGTCCCCACATATATATCTAGAACCGTTTTAGATCTCCTAGGACAACCTGCCCGACATCTAGTTCTGCCTCAGAAATATGTGATTTTTTTATAGAACTTATGCCATATTTGCAAAGCCAACATAGACTTCTCAAATACCAAAAGGAGTCTTATAGGACACTAGTTGTACGCATTTTTACATTGATACTCTTGAGGTCTATAATGTAAATATTAGCATCTGAAATGCTCATTTTAATTTGTTGGGATTTTTTATACTCAGTGAGGGGAAAAACAAATGATCAAACAAACAAACAAGCATCCCAAACATGTGAGTCTTCTGATCCTAAAGTTGTCATTTAAAAAGAATAGCACTCTTTTCAGTCAAATTAAGTGTCTTCTTCTCTCTACTGTCTGTATAGGAAGCCCAGGGCATTCAGATACAGATTTTTTTTTTTTTTTTTTAACATTTAAATCAAGTGCGATTAATTTCACAGTGATTCCCAAAGCCACTTTAGGCTATCTCATTATTGAGTGAAGAAAAAAAGAAACTGATAGATTTGAGATTTGTCATATCCAGTATGAATACCTACTTTAGACTAAAATATATTGTACTCAAGACTTTGGACTTAATTTCCAGGACCTTAGACTTCCCTTCTGCTCTTCAAGAACACCTGTGCTTTGGGTGTCAGACACTTGGTTTACTCTTCCATATTCTTCCAGCACCCTCACTTCAAAAATGAGTTTTCCATTATATTTTTTTTCCCAATCCAAACATCTTAAATTAATTTTAGACTGGTTTAGTAGACTATGGGATACTAAATTGCATGCAAGACAGGGATGAGATCTTGGATTTCATGACAAGTATTAGTTGTATGGGAGGCATTTTTTTTGAGGAGGTGTTGGATTTATTTTTATTTTTCCCCATAGCTTATATTGAACTAATTTCCTCTAAATTAATTTTTGGGGAATCTTCAAACTTAGGTCCACTGAGAGAGTTGATGCTATTTGGATTCATCTCGTACATTAATTTTTTAATAAAACATATTTTTAGAACTAATTCAGCTTTGGAATGTGACATTTGTGACGTTCTCTGAGGAGAAAAAAAAAAAAAAGTCCTGCTTTCACCTTGTAAACATAGTGAGATTGTGAAATATGAAACAAATAAACCATTTTAACCATTTAATCAGAAAGATAAGGAGAAAACAGTCTTTCCTTTTTGAATCTAAGCTGTAAAATGTAAGTGTTGATAACTCATAAAAGGAAATGCTAAGAGACCAGTGGAGAAGCTGAGGTAGGCTAAAAAGTAACTTATGAGAAAAATCAATTAATCCAAGAAGCCCAAGAGTATTGATTTGTCCTTTTTCTTACATCTTTCATGATTGTGGGAGCAACTCTGAACCTTAACTTTTCTCCTAATCCTTTAAGACTTCAGGTTGTATACGCTGAAGAACATCTGTGTCTAAACTTGAAGTGGAGGTGCAAGATAGCCTGAAAGTTTGTGGCAAACATTACTGGAAGAAGATAAATTCACTGTCTAGTTTAAAGCCAAGTAAAATCTTCCCTCTACCCTTTATGTCTAGCATTATTTAGAATTAATCATAAATCTCCCATTGACTTTTAATCAGGTCAGAATTTCAGTTATATAATCTTTCCTGTTAGAAATTGGACAGGATTATCCAATATCTCTGCCCTCCTTGAACAGGTACCTTTTTTGTTTGGTGTTTTGTTTTGGGTTTTTTTTGGTTGGTTGGTTGTGGTTTTTTGGTTGGTTGGTTGGTTGGTTTGGTTTGGCTTGGTGGGTTTTTGTTTCATTGGTTTTGTTTGTGTTTTGTTGTTGTTTTGTTTTGTTTTGTTTTCAGAGTGTTCCTTAACAGTGTAATGCAGCCCCTAGCAACACTAAGAGTTTTCATAAGAAATGATCTCATTTATGTTTCAAGGGTAATGTCAAACTGTATGGTCTCACAGCTGCAAATATTGAAGGCAAAATAAAGCCTTTGCTTTGAACACTTTAGTATTCCAAAATGTGAAAACATTCTCTTTACCTTCCCTCACTTCTTCCTTCACCTGCCTTTTGTATTCAAAGCTTGTAAGCATGACACAAGAAACAAAATATTATATAAAACCTTTTGTTTCTGTTAAAGAAAAAAGTTGGAAATAAAAGTGCAAAGATGTCAATTTACACAACCTGAGAAAAAACAAAAAAAATTACATTCATTTTGACCCAGTATGAGAAAAATTGATCCCTTTACAGGAAATATGACAGCAATTTAGAAAGATGAAATCCTTAAGTCTATGCAGGTGAAGGGCAATATTTGGCCTCAGGTGGTAAAAATATTAACTCGTTTCAATGAATCTACCAAAAGATATGGTCTTCAAGGTATAAAACAAATTAAAAGGGTATTTACTTTCATACCACAATGGCAAATGGTTTTCATTATTCCCTTTAAATTGAATCTACTTTGACAGAGCAAGCCTAGCTGGTGTCTTGCTCACTGCATAAAACTTTAAATGGTAAAAGCCTCAAATAAGAAAGGCTTAATTTAGAACTTACACTTTTACTCTTTTGACCAACACAAGTATGCTGAAACACTTTTAATGCTTTCCTGAAAAGTACGAATATCGTGAGACTTTATTTGTGCCTATGTTTAACTTGAGATGCTTTATTTCCCCTTGAACTGGAATGACTCTTTTCCACTATTTTTTTCCCATTCAGATATTTCTATTTCTACTACACAGTACTGGTACAAACAGATGAAGTGCAACAGACATGTATTTGTTTGTACAGTGATAACCTTATAATGAACAACAAAATACATATTATACACAAAACAAATAATTTATTGTTAGTGTGACATAAATTTAAATGTCTAACCAAAGAATTTTTGTTAGTCTAAATCTAATTGTTACAGAGGAAAATAAAACATTCCTGGAAAAAGGTTGTAATCATAATAGTTAAAGTGGTTATGCACACACTTTCTAGCAACCTGGTCTTATGGTCCTCACTTCTATATTTCCCTGTGTTCTAATATGAACCTCCACTTTTTGTCAGGAAGGAAGAGGGATGGTTGCAAAAAGGCACCAGTGCCCAGAGACTTCACCAGGAGGAAACAGGCTGAGATTTTCTAAAAAAGTAGGTGTCTAAATAGGTTATTACACTTCTTATAGTAAAAAGAGATAAATTAGTACTTTGAGAACAGGTTTCTTATGCTTCTTCGTCTTTTCTTCAGGTAGACATCTATGATATATTGCCACCTGGATCTGACAATTTGTCTCAACTAAATATAGAATCTAAAGTGTTTATATCAGACATGGATGTCTAAGGATAAAATCCATTTGCCTACATTCCATTTTAGGCACACTTGGATATTAGAGACCCCTGTAGTGTCTCACAGTTGTGTTATGGGACCTTGTGGAGTGTTCTTCTGGAAGACAGACAGGATTCTTCAGTGCTGCTCAAGCAGAGTTCCATTCGACACCCTAAAGAAAAAGGCAATTGAATCTCCATAGATTACACTATGTTGGCTTTTTTATAAACTTGCATCAAATGCATTTGCATCATCTAACCCTGTCACAGTTAATGCTCTGCTAGGTAGCTGAGTTCCTAGTTCCATTAATATGAAGAATTCTCAGAGGTATACAATTGCTATTATCCACCTTTGCATATTTTTATTTCTTTCTCCAGTTGTCTCGCTGACTTCTGTGATGAAAAACTCCCAATGGAGAAGGTTTAAGAGGATATCTTTAATAGGTTAGGGTGGTGCTTATGTCTTCAACTTACAGCAAGCCACTACCTTACCACACTGACACAGCAGAAGAAAGAATGCATTTTTCGTCTTCTGAACAGTTTTTCAGTATATCAAAGATAGAAACTTTAAGCTGTATTAGATCAAAAACATTTCTGTTATATTTTCTAGCAGAATGCTAATTAAAATCAGTTTTGAATGTGTAATAAAAAGGGAAGTCTGTATATTGATTCCAATGACTATATTTTCCTCAACGTTGAATGGGCATTAATTTGAAAATATTGTAACATCACTAAAAAAAAATGTCATTTTCGTTATTTTCAAGATGTTTCTCCACACTTTATACAGTTGAACTATGTGTTATTTTGCATTACATTGTTAAAAAAACCAACCAAACAAACAAAAACCAACCAACCAACCAAACAAACAAACAAAAAACCCTTACATGTATCTGGAAAACAAAGTTCTATATACAAAAGACGAGCATAATTCTTCTCTATGTTTATACTCCTTTTGCTTCAGTTAATTTAGCTGTGCACTCTTTATTTGTGTCTAACTGCATTCAGGCACATATATATTATATAACTGAGCCAAGAAGTAAATCAATAATTATATAGAGGTATAAATCTTTGGGATAGGTTCAGGTTCAGATGCAGCTATCCAAGTTTGTTAAGTTTATGGTCCTTTCCTCTTCCTTCTGTCCATTTTCTATTTCCAAATCTGTGAGACTTTTTGAAGGACAGGGAGGTTGTTTGATTTGGTTTTCCTTCATTGATATCAAGGCTTTACAGGCTAAAGTTAAAAAATATGGATACTATTACACTGGGAAGGAAAAATGAGAGAAACTGAAGAGGTGCAAGAAGAACATATATTTCTATGAGACCACTTTGGAAAGAGAACAACTTCCTCCTAGAGCCCTTTTACAGAATAAAAATCCATTTTAAGGTACATCTGAAGAAACTATACAGAATGTAGACAAATCTGCAGCTACAATGCAATTACATTTTCACAGGACCAGAAGATAATGAGGTTTCTCAGCTAATAATTATTCACAGGAACTCAAAGTTGTCACTGGTCAATTCTTCAAAATCTAAAGGTCTGATGTTTAAAATTTAATTAAAATATATATACATACATCTGAGAGATCAAAATGTTCATTATTTGCTGTGAAGCATTCAGCATCAGTTCTCACTAAAACAACCATTCCTAGGATGTAATGTGATTTTTCAAACCTAAGAAACCTGAAATTACAGCTGCATTACTGAAAATACAAATACTTCATATTAACTGTGGATTCTCTTGACTCCTCAGTATCTTTATCCATATGTATTATATGTTTAAATTAATGGTCCCCACACTCTAGTCACTTCAGATTGTTAGTGCCAATAAATCATTTCAGAACAAGTGCAATTCTAATTTTGGAAATATGTTCCCATGAGCCAATTTGTAACTAATATAATCTGCCCATGAAACCTAGAAAAGAGCAACTAATTCGAAAGTTTTGACAAAAATGAAAATACTACCTCATAAAACCACAAGATTTTAGGTTAGAAGGGACCTATTGAGATCATATAGTCCAACTTCCCTGTTAAATCAGGGTCAGGTACAACAGGTTACCCAGGACAGTGTCCAGTCAGGTTTTGACTGTCTCCCCACACAGAGACTCCACAGCCTCTGAGTAGACTCTTCCTGTGTATGACCGCTCCTACTGTAAAAGAGTTCTCTTTAAATCAGATGAAATCTCATATGCTTTAATTTGTACCCATCACCTCTTATCCTGTCAATAGACAGCACTGATAAGAATCTGACTCCCTCTTCTTCAAGTATCTTCCATTTTGTCATAGCTGTCTCAGCCTTTCCTCGAATGAACAATGCTCCAGTTCTTTCATCGCCTTCACGGTCCTTTACTGGACTCAGTCTTCTAAGTCCTTGGTTGTACTGGGGAGCTCAGAACTCAACACAGCACTCCAGATGCAGCCTCAACCCTGTTGAGTAAAAGAAGCATCACCTCCTTCAACCTGATGGAAACATTATTCCTAACACAGCCCAGGAGACCATTGGCTCTCTTTGTCATGAGGGACATGTCACTGGCTTATGGTGAGCTTGTCCACCAGGATCCAGAGGCACTTTTCTGCAGAGTCAGCTCCTGGCTCTAGTGCTTGGGATTAATTTTCCCCAGGCGTAGGACTTAGAATTTCCCCTTTTTAAAAGTAATGAGATTTCTGGTCCTATTTCTCCAGCCTGTCCAGGTCCCTTTGGTTGGCAGTACAATTACCTAGTATATCACTAACTCTTCCTGGTATTGTATCATCTGCAAAGCCACTGACAGTGCACTCTGCCTCATTGTTCAGATCATTAATGAGGATGTTAAACAGTATGAGTCCTGGAATTGACCGCTGGGATACACAACTAGTGACTCATCTCCAACCAGACTTTGTGCAACTGTTTGCAATTCCCTGGGCCCAGCCTCAGCCAATTTTCATTCTACCTCACTGTCCATTTATGTAACCCAAACTCTGTCAGTTTGCCAATGAGGATGTTATGGGAGACGGTGTCAATGGCTTTACTAACGTCAGGATAAACAGCATCCACTGCTCTCTTCTCATCCACCAGTTACCTCTTTTATAAAAGGCTATCATGTTAGTTAAGCATGATTTTCCCTTTGTAAATCCATGCTAACTATTCCCTGTCACTTTCCTGCTCTTCAGATATTTGGAATGGTTTCCACGATTATTTGCTCCTTCCCAGGGTCTGAAGTGCAGCTGACCAGTGTGCAATTCCCCATATCCCCCTTCTTGAACATAGGAATGATATTTTCCAGTGTTCAGGAACCTCACCCAATCATCATGACCTTTCAAAATATAATCAAGAGTGGCCTTACAATGACATCAGCTAGTTCCTTTGGTAATCATGGTTGTCCCCGCCAGGCCCCATGGATTTATGTATGCACAGTTAAGTGTTCTCCAGTCTAGTCCTCCTCTACTGAAGGTTAAGTCTTCCTTGCTCCAGACTTACTGCCTAGACTACAGGGCATTATGGAGGCCCATATTAACAGTAAAGGATAAGACAAAGAAACCAATAAGTAGCTCAGCCTTCTCTGTGTAATTTTTCACCAGGTCCCCTACCCTATTCTGTAGCAGAACCACTTTTTCCCTAGGCTTCCTTTTTCTGCTTATGCACTTAAATAATCCTTTCTTGCTACCTCTCACATCCCCTGCTAGATTCAACTCCAGGTCAGCCTTGTCTTTCCTTACTTCACATATTTGCATGATCAGACAGCAACTCTGTATTCCTCCTGGGCCACCTGCTCCTGCTTCCACTGCTTGTACATTTCCTTTTTATGTCTGAGTTCAGTCAGGAGCTCCTTGCCCATCCATGCAGGCCTTCTGCCACATTTTCTGAATTTCCTACTTGTCTGGATAGACTTTCTTGAGCTTAGAAAAGGTTATCCTTAAACATCAGCAAGCTAACGTGGATCTCTGAAGAAGTTCCTTATAAGCTGACAGACATATTTTTATCGTTATCCTTATCCTTATCCTTATCCTCATCCTTATCTGACAGCAGCAGGAATATTTAATAGCTAAGTTTTAATAGATAACTCCTATATAAATTTACAAAAGAAAATTTGGGGACAGCAGGTAATTTGACAGCTAATTACCTAACCTTCTTGCTGTTCAGTTTAGTTTTGGATAACACAGAAAACAAATTATGAGTAAGGAAAAGATACTATTTATCTTCACGGTTTAGGGTTTTTTATTAGATAATATTCTAATCCTCGCATTAAATAAATAAAGAAATGTAAACAACTGTACTAAGTAAATAAACACTGTACTCAGCCAGATGTTTATTTCAGTCATTTCTGTGACTTCTAATATGCACAACTTACATTATATGTGCTGCAGTTGGTAAGCAGGTTTTTGGCAACGCTTCAGCTGTACAAACAGAAACAGAATATAGGACCTATTTCATGTTGGCTTTCACTATTTATCAGTGAGAAAGTCAGATACTGTACACAAGTCTAATTACACTTCTCCATTCATATGATTCCAATGAAGAAACCAGAGAAAAGAGATCGGTGCCTACCCTTCCTCCTCCCCTTGTGAGGAAGCTGTAGACAGTGATGAGGTTTCTCCTCAGTATCCTCTTCTCCAGGCTGAACAAACCAAGTGACTTTAGCTGCTCCTCATACTGCTGCTTCCTCTCCAAACCCTTCACCAACTTTGTAGCCCACTTCTTGACACTCTCCAGTAGCTTTAAATCTTTTTTTATAGTGTGGCGCCGAGAACTGCACACAGTGCTCCAGGTGAGACTGCACCAGTGTAGACTAGAGTGGGACAATCACCTCCCTCGCCCAGCTGGCAATGCTGTGTTTGATGCACCCCAGGACACAGCTGACTCTCTTGGCTGCCAGGGCACACTGTTGGCTCATGTTCAACTTTCCGTCAAGCAGAACCCCCAGATGTCTCTCCTCAGAGCTGCTTTCCAGCATCTTGTCCCCCAGTCTGTATGTACTGCCAGGGTTGCTATGTCCCAGGTGCAAAATCCAGCAATTGCCCTTGTTGAACTTCATGCAGTTGGTGATTGCCCATTTCTCCAGTTTGTCCAGATCCTTCTGCAGGGCCTCTCTGCCCTCAAGAGCGTCAACAGCACCCAACACCTCCCAATTTTGTGTCATTGGTAAACTTATTTAGTATTCCCTCAAGTCCTGTGCCTAAGTCATTTATAAAGACATTGAATAGTGCTGGCCCTAAGATGGGTCCCTGTGGAACCCTGCTAGTGACCGATAGCCAGCCCAACATAACCCCATTTACTAGAACCCTTTGAGCCCGGCCCATCTGCCAATTGCTCACCCACTGCATTGTGTGTTTATCTAGCTGTATGCTGGACATCTTGTCCAGGATGATACTGTGAGAAACAGTATCAAAGATTTTACTGAAATCCCAAAAGATTGCATTGACAGGCTTCCCTTGGTCAACTAGGTGGGTAAGCTTATCACAGAATGAAATTCAGTTTGTTAAGCAGGACTTTCCCTTCATAAACCCATACTGGCTGGGACCAATGACTGTTTGTCATTCAGATGTTTTTTGATAACTCCCAGAACTCCATGATTTTGTCAGGCACAGAAGTGAGGCTGACAGCCCTGTAGTTGCCAGGGTCATCCCTGTTGCCCTTCTTGTAGATTGGGACAATGTTTGCCAGCTTCCAGTCATGTGGGACCTCTCCAGGTTCCGGAGCGTTGAAAAATCACAGAGAGAGGTCTCACTATGACATTAGCCAGCTCTTTAAGCATCCTTGGATGAATCCCATCAGGCCCTTTGACTTGTAGGAATCTAGTTGGAGTAGCAAATCCCATACAAGTTCCGAATTGATTGGGAGTTTATTGTTCACGCAGTGGTGGCTTTCTAACCTGGGGCTATAGGGGACCCCAAGTCCATCTTCAGTGTTGAAGGCCAAGGCGAAGAAAGCATTAAATATCTCAGCTTTGTCTATGTCCCTGTTAATAAGGTGACCCTGCTCATTGAGTAGTGAGTCAATGTTATTTCTAGTTTGCCTTTTGCCATTAATATATTTTAAAAAGCCTTTTTTATTGTCCTTCACAGTACTGGCCAGCTTCAATTCTAATTGAGCTTTGGCAGCGCAAATTTCCTCCCTGTTACTTCACTGTCTGATCATTATTCGTAAGGTTAATGTTTGATTGTCATAACTTCTGTTTCATCCTGGTTTTCTAGGTTTTCTTTCTCGTATATTACAGGTCTACACTGTTTGCATAGATACTTTCAGGATATGGTTTGTCTGATGTGGATAGACATGAGATGAATCACTGAAGGGAGTCTAGGCCATCCCAAATTTACATATTTCCATGTAAACAGCTATATTTGGTTGTATAAATCTCATCCATATGGCATGCTTAGTTTTGTTTCATTTTCCATTGGGATCATTTTAGATTACAGTAGCTGTTTAAATAGTTGAGATGCATTGGCTTAATGGCCACTTCAGGGAAAATACTGAAAGTAGAAAAATGCATTAGACAGCAGGAGTCTAGGTGCAGATAAGGAAAGGCCTAAGCCAGGGAGCAGAGAGGGTTAGAAAATGGAGAGAGGGAGAGGGGAATCAGAAATACAAAACACTGTCAGATTGAAGAACGTGCTGTATGTTTTTAGATTTCTTGGACTCCATAGCAAGGCCACGTCTACAAAATGCTACCTTGTATTTTGAAACAAATTACTTAAAGTACTGAGAAGACCTCTTCTGAGACAGCACAACCCTAAAACATGCATTTTATAAATGTCATCATATGTACTCATCCAGTTATGTAGTCAACCCACGTCTAGGTTAATGTCTTCTTCCGAAAATCAGCCAGGCTTTTAAGTGCTATTAATAGATAGAGTTCTGGGTAAAAAAATATATGTGTACAGAGACAAGGTAGTGATGAACTACTAATGTCATCATGTATACAAAGTTTAAGACTGAATCATGTCAGAATTCTGGGTATCTGCATTCTTATGGTGCTGAGAAAAACATTGTCATATAGCAAACATTAAGCAATTCTCAATGATACCAACTAAGTGCATGATGTAAACTACCACAGAACCTTCACTGTGAGAATGCTGGTAGCCTCCAATTCCATTTTTGGTTTATCGAAATTCCCTGGACCCAGAAATTACTTCACTATTTTGCCCCAATTTGCCCTTTGCTTCCAGTTCCATCTAGACAGTATTGGATGTGCCTACCTTCTCAAGAAGTGTGTCTAGTCCATCTTGCTGCCTTTGTAAATTGTCTTTCTCATGAGGCTTCAGGGAAAAAGAAAAAATAAAAGTTTTATATCTGTAGTCATAGACAAATAAAATCATAATAGGTGGCAGCATCTTTTCTAGGTAGATGAGATATATTGCTTACATACACTAGGAGAAGATTTGAGCAAATGCTGGCTGAACTTTGTGTTGAGGATAACTCTGGCTTCACCATGTGGTTTTATTATATCTCACAGTCTTGCCACATATCTCTATCTATTTCTCCTTTCCCTAGCAGACACACAATAACCCTGAGAAATATAACGATATTGGGAAAAAGAATGACCTCTCTGTGGGACCATCTACGGTAGATGAATTATTTTGAACAGTAGGCATGCAAGAGTTAATAATCCAAAACAAAGAGAATCATCTTAGGCTTTCTTCACACCCCGTATTTGGAAAGAAGCACTTTTGGAAGCTGACTCTGTTGACAGATGTTAAGAGTGGGGTCACCTCCTGCGGCCATTCTGGGCCAGGGTCCATCCTGTGTGGCCACTGGAGCCGAGTCTGGTGCCTGGGGACTCAGCTCCCTGCCCAGGCTGAGGGAGAGGTGGCTGCCGCTTTCCCATTTGCAGGTTCAACCAGCAGTAAAGCTGAGCACATATCCCAGAGAGAGACACACAGACAGACATAGGCACACACCAGAGGACATAGGCATGGCCAGTCCCACAGGCAGCCACAGGCAAGATGTTGCCTTCACCAGCACCCAGGTACACAACTCGCACCAGACACAGGTACAGACAGACTTGTCCCCTCCTCCTCTTGGGCTGGCAGAGGCAGAAGGTCACTAGTGCAGCACACACACCACACTCCCCGGGTTTACAAGCACACACATTTGCGGTTTCCCCGAGCACTGTCATGACCCCTCTGTCCGCCCAGCACCCTTGCCCAGATCCTGGCCTCTCCTACCCATCCCACAGGTCCCTGACTCACTGGCTGGTCCAGTGGGGTGCTCGCTGCAAACATGCAGCACTCACACACTTGTGCCACAGGCTTCCCATACTTACGGGTCCTCCAAATACCAGCACAGATCCCCTGCTGGTCCGATAACTCTGCCCAAACCCAGGTGCCTTATTTCCTGGCTGGTCCAGCTTGGAGTATGCCAGTGAACACGTATACACATTCCACATGTACCTGGCTTGGGGGAGACACAAACACTTGCCCTCATCAGCCACCACCAGGCACATGGGCTGTGACCTGCTGTCCTGCTCCGGCCATTGCTGCTGAGTCTCTCACTCACCTCAGTCCATTCCTGGCCCATTGGCTGACAACTAAGACCCCCACTGGCTCCAGTAGCTGATGCTGAAACCCCACTGGCTCCAGTAGCTGACACCACAGTCCAGGGCCACCCACACCCCTCGTCTGACTCCAGGGTCTGACACACGGTCCCTTCACACTGGTTCCCCCACCAGCTGGTGCTGATTTCTTGCAGCACTCACACACATACGCACAAGATAGAGAGTGAGATTACACTGACACATAGTTAAAAGATTTAGTAAGAGGATATGAGAAGACAAGACAAACTGTGGTGATCAGATGCAGGGCTCAGCCAGATAAGCATACTGAGCAGTTCTTTTTAACATGCCATGAGCCCCGTTTTATACCCTTTTCTGTCTATTCCTGCTTTGTTCCTCTCTGCTCCTGCTTCCCCTGCACATTACTTCTTTAGTTTGCACACTCCCACCAAATCCCTCCAATGTCCTGGAGCCTCAGGTTTGCACTCCCATCCATTGCAAGGTCTCCATCTGTCTGCGATTTCTTGATAGCCCACGAACTAGTGTAACTGACCAGGTTTGTTTCTGGTTGCTGTCTTTATTAATGTTAATTGGACAGGATTTGTGACCATGCTGTTTCTCCCTCACATTCTTTATCCTCCCAACTGAAAAAAAACCCCAAACATTTTCACACTCCACATACTCTTAATGCTACCAACCAGGTTTGATCTTCTCATGACCTTTCCTTATAATTTCTTGGTCAGGTCTGTCTCTGCATGTTCTGGTTCATAGCACATTTGGCCAGGTACCCTCAGAGAAGCAGACACTCTCCTTCTATGCATCCTTACAGATTCATTTGATTTAAGATATTTTACACAGGATATGATGAATTGCTCTTTAATCACATCTATTCTTTGAGAGGGCTATCTGAAGTAATAACTGAGTGCTCTGAAGAGAGTAATGGATGTGGAGTGTGCCCAGATTGGTAGGAACAACGATATAAGGAGTGTCTGTGTCCTGTCACAGAGCGGACCTGGTGTTAAGTAAATCAATAAAAGAGTGAAGAGCCAGTTCAAGCACCAGAGCCCTATGCTGTTAGCTCACTCACTGCCTCTGTTCTGCACTGTTCCAACTATCTCTGTCTAGGACAAAATGTATTATAGAAAGAAATAGCGGTAAATAGTGTAATTATGAGCCAGTCTGTTCTACTTCATCTTGGAGACAGACGTTGGTTTTTGTCTCTCTTTCATTTAGTACAAGAGCTGTACTATGTCCATCTAAAGAATGCTTTTTGGTGGGTTAACACAGTTCGTGGGAGGTGAAAAGTCAGGTGTACAGAATTTCAGTGCAGTCACTACTGAAAATGGTAAGAGAGAAGGCAGTAGAGAACTAAAGGAAGAGAAGGGGGTTGCCCTCCAATGTGGCAAGCGTAGGACAATGGGAATATTCCACACTCAGGAATATCCCAGTATGTAAAAATATCTCTTGAAATAGTTCTGTTAAGATTCAGAGGGCCTGTACCCGGGGTTTTCTTGTAAAGGCTGTAAATAGTGTACTTTTCAAGAAAATTTGAGCGCGATCTTATTGACAGAATATGTTTCTGTTAGATATCTTTCTCCAGTTTCCACGCCTCACTTTCACAGTGGTAGTACTTGTGTGTTTTGCTCACCTTTTAAGCAGAATAGCATTCCCAGTATCTGTTATCAACGATAGGAAATATTGAGCTGTCTGATGGAATATTGTCCCTGGAATGACATCCCATTAATAATTCACAAGTAGTGATTTATTTTGCCTGATTCAAAACAACCATGCTTCTAGAAACATCTGATTGTATAAACAATAGTTTGCAAGATATACTTTCATAATGATAAATGATATCTTATTACAAAATTTTTCAGTTGTTTGGAAGTTTAAATTCTGAAAACATCATCTTTCCATAAAGTAAAATAAACATTTCAAACCTTTGGACTTTTCTACTAGCAGTGTCCAAGCAGTTGCTTAAATATATATTCTAATGGTCACAGTATATGAAACTATTCTACTGAAGTTCAAGATAGGCCTACAATGGATAAAAGTAATGAGTGTCAAGTTTTAGCGGCAGCATATGAGTTTTAATTAAACAATTGTATTTTATGTGCTTATGTATTATTAGAACGTGCACTACTGAAATGGATTACGCATGCGATAGGTGGCTCGCTTAACCCAAAGAAACCCAAATGTATTTTCCTAAAATAGATTCAACTCTGGACTTCAAATACATACAAAATTATTCAAGTTATGGAGATACAAATCCTGCAAAATACAGAAGATTGACTATTATACTCTGTCAAAAAGATAGTGTACTGAAACTTAAAAAATATCTTCTGCGTTCAGTGTGAGTTGTAAATTAAAGTTTTCTCATTAAAACACTGAAACATGTTGCCTTCCTAGGAACAGACTTCAAAAAGTTTAAAACCATGTTCACAGAAGTGCAGGGAAGTTTCAACAAAGGAATTTATTCTTTAAGTTTTCCATATAATAGCATATACAGTTAATAAGATAAAGAAGAGATCACATTAATATAATATTTTTGTGTGTGTGGACATTGATAGCTTCTCAGTGAAGGAACTATGGTTCCTCTTTATTCCACTGAATTTTTAACATGTAACTAGGATACCTAAGTTGCATGAGACTTTGACCTAAGCTTCCTCTTTTGTTGATGGTAAAGTAAAAACCTTTACAGAGGATAGATAAGCTAGCAGAATATTGTAGTAGTCTACTCAAAATACTTATCTTTTTCCAGTGAATGTACAGGGATTCTACCACTGTGTTTATATTCCTAAAATGAACAAACACAAATAAATAATTGACCAAGAACCAGGGACCTCAGATCAAATATTTGTTGGATTTAGGGCAGATTTTGCTTAAAGCTTTTGAGCAATTTGTCTTATAAACAGTGCAGCCCAAAAGAGAAGGTAAGCGCACAGCTGAATTGCATGGATGGTCAGTTGTCCAGTTCAATATATTAAAGATGTACCTAGAAATTGCATCTATACTAGTAAATGAAATAAAACCACTCATGATCTGTTTTCCAGTGGTGATGATAAGTGATATAACATAGCTTGTGTTCATACCTCTGAATATCTTTCTCCCTCAGAACAGGATCACATTTTTTTATACTTGCTGTTGTCGTCTGTCCTTTGCCTATGCTTTCTGTGAGCAGTGCTGAGGCATTGAGCAGTGGAAGTCTGTCACAGGAGAGAAAGAATCTGGAAACCATGTGGACAGTGAAACTGCATGGATGACCACAGAAAAGTGTTTAAGTTCACGTTGTGGTCCTGTTTAACTTACTAGTACAGAAGTAGTCTAACATGAAAGCATTAGAACAAAACTCCAAACTCTATGTATTTAAGTTCAAAGGACTACATGTGAATGAGGCACCAGAGCTCCTGTTAGTGGTCTCAGTGGAGTCTGGGGAGCGGATCAGAGCTGTGTCCATTAGGGTGAGCTGAACAGCTCTCTAGGCTGCAGTGATAATACTTACTTGGTGTCTACTGGCTGCAGCTGGAGTTTAGGTGCCTCTAATATGTTGACATGCCTAATTCTGTGTCTCCAAAGCTGGTTAATCTGCTTTGGGAACCAAACAGGGGCCCAGTTCCACACCAGTTGTAATGGACTGGCTTATGTCTTTATCAGTTGGACTAAATCACTTGCAGAGTGCTTGATGAATCTATGTTACATGCTACTCAGTTTAAGTATTATTTTTTGTCTGTAATGATGCAGACTCCTTGTTATTATTATTGTTTACTTTAGGTAAAATATGTCTGAAATAATGTGAGAACAATGTTGCAGACTGCCAAGGGGTTGTTTTCATAACAACACTGCCAGTCTCTACAGCCAGGGAATAACACATAGTGTTTTGGAGGCCTGCTGGGATAATTTTGGGATATATCCTAGATAATGAGAGTAAAACTTGTTCCAGTGCATTTAAATACTAAAATGGATGCTGAAACAAATAATCTTTCCAATTCTGCCCCCAGTTCCCAGTGGCAGGATCCAGCTGGCATATTTCCAAACAGAAGTTAACTGGCATTCGTGCAGTGAAAATAATCAGGTATCTCAAACAAAAAAGTGAGATAAATGGATAGTGTAAGCACACACTGATCTTCAGCTATGTGCCCAAAGTTACTTACATAGGATGAATCTGGAACAAAATGTCTGAGCATAATACATATATATTATAAGGAAAATACATATGTAAAAAAAACCAGATACTTGAACAACAAATAAGGAATGCTGTATAGATATCTTTTTGTTCTTCATTTCTAGGGACAAGCGAAAACTAAGGCAATTGATATGCAAATTAAAGGAGCTTGAGTTGCTTGTTTCTGCCTCCAAATGGATACTTTATTAGTAGAGAGTATTGTAAAACCTGATCTTTGCTTTTTGCTTCTCCAAATGTGAGCAGAGAGAAAACAGAATTAGTGAACAAGGAACTCTACTGCAGCACCTGTATGGCACCTGTAGATTCTTTTCTGTCACAATTTATCCTCACCTGTATCTTTAATGTATACCTCGAAGATACTTTTGTGCCCTTTTTTTTGTTTGTATAGAAGAGGCTTAAGGGATTCAGAGTGTCTCCTCTCAAACTTTCTAAAATTAATTTCAATTTAGTGCAGTGTAATTATGTCAAATTATTTCTACACAATATTGAAGCCATTTGAATCAAATTGAATTTTATAACATTGGAAAATTATTGATATTGTTATGAAAAGAAACTCTTACTCATCTGTGCTATAATTTGATTTCTTTATTCTTCCATGTCTGAAGATGAAAAATTTGTGCTGTAATTTATGTCTTCAGTAAGTCTTCAAAGAAAAGCTGTACTATGGTGTCAGAAAGTTATAACATCAATAATTCATAGGTAGACATGTGCCTATTACAAGTTCCTGAACTCCAAAATGTTCCCATAAAGGATCCCACACTCTTTATTTTTTCTCAAGAATTTCAGACATACCTCTTCTTGTCATTAGCTATTGAAGCCTATGAAGTTGCCATAAAAAAAAAAAAGAAGAAAGAAAAAAATCCCCCACTCCCCCAATTTTCTAACAACATATTCCTTTTTCTCCCAAAAGCAGAATAATGTAAATCAAAACTGTTTGGAGAAAAACATTGTCATAATGCAATTTTTAGCTAGGATTTTTTGACTCAAGGAATTAATTTCAATGTTTAAGTTGAAAACGTGATGATATGTAAGAAGGATTTTAAAAGTAAATGTAGCTTAGGTGGTTAGATATTTTCCAAGACCATTGCCAGAGTGTGATATAGGTACCAGAAATTCAGTCTAAAGTGCTGAGACAGGGGAAAATATTTTTCTTACATATCTATAATGCTCCCTGTGGAAATATTATTTCTCCTGTGGAAATATTGAAAGTGAAAGCTGAGAGAGAATTAAAAGAATCTAGATAACAGTGGAATACCCACAACATCATGAAGTCTTATAAAGTACAACAGCTGACCAGTTCAGAGAAAATATGTGGGAAAAAAAATGTGCATAGTAAACTGAAGAATTTGATGATCCCTTCCAACTCAAGGTATTTAAATAGTTACTATCTTGTCTTCATTTTTCTCGCTGGAGAATCATCTGTGGTAGCACTGTACTGTTGAAGTACTACAGTCCCAAAAGTAGTAGGTGCTGAGCCTATTGCAGTGCTGTAGTATTATTTTTCTTCTCCCACATCCCTTTCTTTTGCTCAGTCAAACCCTACTCTACATGATGTAGCTGTATTGTGCCTGTGGACTGTTTTCTGCATCATAATTGTGAAAAAAAAATATATATATCATCTGTCACTTAATTACTTTAGGTTTAAGTGAACTAAATGTACTTTGGTATGGTACTTCACTTCTAAGTGAAGTAGACGGTCATTCTTATTGATCACGTAACACCAGTTATACTGTACACCACATGGAGTTTTTGTTTGTTTTCTTTCTACAGTTTCCTTTCTTTATGAATGATTTCTAGGTTAAACTGATTAGCAAACACAAAAGCAATAACCTTTAGGTTCAGATCTGGATTTCAAAACAGGCTGACCAGGTCAAGTCTGATTCTGTTATGTTTTGACATGTGATTTCTGATCGACCTGTTGTTTCTAGGGTCTCTATTCTATTGTCCATTCATCTGAGATCCTTTAGGCTATTTAGGATTACAGGATGAGCAGAAGTAACCTAGAACCTCTGAGAGATGTGTAGTCTTTTTGAATGACAGACATAAGCAGTTTGTTCTAGGGTATCTCAGATATTTACTAGATACCTATCTATTGAACCTCCAATGCACTCTGAAGGAAATATACTTTGAACTGTTTTCTTTAAGTACTAAATACAGATTTCAGAATTTTCTCCTATGGTTTTCACAAAAAGATATCTTGTAAGGCGTGTAAAACTCAAATTAGAGAAACTACAGTCAGATATTTAAGTCTTATTCCTGAAAAAGTGGATCTTACAGCTGTTGTCAGAAACATCTGGAGCATAACATGGTTTCCTGAAAATCTCTAATGGAGAACTGTAACAAAGTTTAGAGCTGTCTTTTGTTATGTGGTTTTCTTTCTTTTGACAACAGCAGTGTTTTAGGAACTGTACTGAAAATCAGCTTGTTTATTTTCTAAAAACAAACAAACAAAAGAAAAACAAAAAACAACCAACCAAACAAAACCACCAACCAAACAAAAACAAACAAAAAACCTAACCCACTTCTGTGAGATTATGTGAGAATATTAAAAGAATTTTTTAAAAAGTAATTTAATAATGAAACACGATTATGAAGAGTAAATGAGGGAACAGTGCCATAGATATCAGCTTTTGCATCAATTCTACTCAATTATATCTTGCTCCTAATGTAAGACATAAAGATGTAGTTCAGTTGTCACGAAATATTAAATAAAATTTTACCTTTCTTAATTCTCCTCTTTGCTTCAGAACTGAATTTATTGCCCATATTTCCAGCATATGCAGTAAATCAGCAAAGCTTTTAAAAAATAGTTTCTTATTTCATTTCAGACCACCATGTGAATTTTGCTGTGAGTTGCCTATGTATGTCCTTTTCAAGTGAAAAAGTAAATAAAATTTACTAAATAATGAAAAAATGTCATTTTAATATTAGGTTGTGTGCATGCCTTTTCTCTGTTGCACTGTATCTCCATATTGGTACAAATTTTTTCTGTCAGTGTATTTTTTTTGCAAGAGATTTATAAACAAAGCAGGAATACTCTGGATTTTCCCTCTCCTAAGTATTAAATAAGGGGCTTGTTTATAATTGGTACATTGAAGAAACGTCTAGGAAGGTTAAATAGATTTTTCTGTGGATCCATGGTTCAACTAAGCAAATACAAATAGTTTTATTAATAGTATTACATTTTAATAATATTTTCCTATTTAGGAAATAATTTAGAAATATTTTTTTTACATGTTTTGCCTGTTTTTCACCTTCTCTATTGTAGTAACACATAATTAGCCATGTAAGTTTTATCTAGTTAGTTACAGCTCAATTGTACACATAAAACAAACGGCACATCCAGAGAGCTTTGTGCTGCAGTAGGATATTCAAGACATCCATGTAAAACGGTCAGTTACACCACAGGACTTATGGGAGACTTGTGTACTTCTGGAGTAAAGCTGAACTGAGTGGTATGGGATAAAGACTCAAGGAATAACAGATATATTTGTACAGGGAAAAGATTCTAGCTTTGAGAAAAGCAGCACATGCACCAAAACCTAAGTCTCCAGTGTTATTTTATGCACCCTGAAGCATCCTTTTGACTTCAAATTGTTGTTTCAGAATGTATGAGTCTCCCACAGATCATGTTTCAAATCTGCAGATCCTGCATGGGTATCTCAAAAATCATATAATATCTTAAACGACGCTAGATGCTTATGTTTAGTCACTAGAGTCTCCCAGAAAGTATTTGATAGTAATAATGTTATATATTGGGTATGAACTACTTCCTCTGAAGCTTCCCGTATCAGAAAATCTGCCTGGGTTGATTAGCTTAAACAGTTACATATTACCAAAGTTTTTTATTTTGTCAAAATAATGCCTTGAATTGAGAAGGCTGAATACTGAGAAGCATAGAAGGGTGATGGAGAAAAGAGGAAAGGAGAAGCCCAGTTCAGTGTTAATTTCTGTCAAGAAGGAGCTCTCAAGCCTGATCACCTCCCTTCACAACTATAGAATGCCAAGAGCACTAGCCATCAGTGCTACCTGTATTATCTCAGAAACAAAGCCATGCATGCTCGCAGCTAGTATCAGGTATGAGCATTAAAGATGCAAATATTCTGCATGTAGCAGTGTTAGGTAGCGATAATGTGGCAGAATTACTTGGGTGTTTTTTCAAAATTCATACTGGCCTGTTTGGCAAGTACTCTGAACACACACATCACAGGCTGTAATTCCTGGCATATGCAGGTATATCTAAATACATATGACTTCACATATATATGTGCACTGCATGTGTGTGATTCTAGTAATTTTATGAGATTACATTTATCCCTTCCCAGACACTAATGAAGCACTATCACAACAAATCTGTTAATATTACAATTAATCTCTATTTTTATAGTACCTATATAAACATAATAGAATGCAGGTAGCCTACTTCCATAGCTTATTTTTATAAAAATTTATAACTGAGTGCATCCAGGGAAATTTGAAATCAAAAGAACGTTATTTGTATTTAGACAGAGGAGCCATTCCCTACAATAAAAACCCTGTAAAATTCTAAAAACAAAATAATTTTTGTTTTTACAAATTTTTTAAATATTTTTTTTTAATTTGAGAATGACT
Organism: Caloenas nicobarica; assembly: GCF_036013445.1. Taxonomy (NCBI): domain Eukaryota; kingdom Metazoa; phylum Chordata; class Aves; order Columbiformes; family Columbidae; genus Caloenas; species Caloenas nicobarica. The sequence continues at coordinate 168,137,709 of NC_088245.1, forward strand.
TTATGTGAGACAGATACCATTGCTAATAATATTTTAGTATTTTTCAGAATTTACAAAATAGTATTTTTTTACTATTTAAGGCAAGTATTCTCATTTTTACTCTAAGGAAGAAAAAACAAAAACAAAAAATGCACCTGAGGAATGTTAGCAAAGGTATCACTAACCAGCAAATTTATTCACAGATATTAAGTACAATGGATTTGTGCATATGTAACCCTACTGAACTCTGTAGACTTGCTTATGCAGGCAAAGAGGAGTTATATATATATATTTTGAGACTCACAGGTTTAAATAAGACATCTCATATACACAACTCCACTCTTACTAACCTATGAAGTTATAAACTTATAACCTTAGAATTTATTACTTCATCTTCCCATATATGGATATTTAATAAATACTTACACTGATTATAGTTTAAATTTTTACATACTTTAGTCATGATATCTACCTGATTAAACCTTTCCTCTATAAGAAGAGAAAATATTATATGGCTAACATTACCTATTAGAAGAAAAACTCACAGATTTGATATTTTATTATTGTATTATATATTAAATTATAATTGTATATATAATTATATATTTTCCTATACTTCTAAGTGACCGTTACCCTATTTTTTTAAATTTTAATCATTTCTTGTGATACATGTCCCTAATAAAAATATATAAAGGTCTCAGAAATGCTCTAAGTATTTATACGAAGACTTTCTAAAAAGGCTAAAAGATACGATTAGCAGTAATTTGGAAACATATATTATTTTTTTCAGTGGAATGACTGATAGGCCACATGAAATTCTCATTATTTTTAACAGCTTGAGTGACCTTTAGAAATTCACATATTTCTTTAGATCAAACTGTACTGAATAATTCCTGCCTCTCTGTCAAATCTTTCTTATTGATTACCAAGCTCACTATAGCAACTTTTTTTCTGGAGTTGTGATATCAGTTCAAACTTTTGTGTGTGTGTGTGTTAGTTTGTTTGGGGTTTTTTTGGTTTACATTTTGGCTGTCAAAATCTCTGTATGTAGATGCTGTAATTTCTGAATGTAAGTGTTAGATTAATGCAAATTTTCAAATAGATTTTAGTGCCTTACTATGTCATATTTTGGGTTTTAATGCATGCCTTTCATAAGCCATTTGGGCATGTGAAATAGTCTACTTTTTGTCTTTTTAAATAAACCAACAACCACCAAAAGAAATAGGGACATGAAGTGCCTTTTATCCTATTTTTATATTGAATTTCCTAATATTTTAAATTTCACGTCCTTCAGAAGTATCATACAGAATTGTTACCTTTCTACTTGCAAAGTCAGGTTCATTTGGACAAATGGATGAAAGAAAGATTAATTAGAAAGTAATCCAGCCAGACTTTGAGCTGAAGTTTGTGTGCATCTTTGAAGACAGAAACAAATAAAATCAATAAGGGATATTTGTGAATCAGAAATCAAAGAACTGTGTATCATCAAGACACTTTCTCAGAGTGCTGTATATATTTCCATCCCAGCAGGATATGCACAACTTGGCCACAATAAAAATGCTTACTCAAAAGGAACCATATGTAACTATATACCTTTATATCTATGGATACAAAACCAGATATATGAATGGAAAAAATATGACTTCTAATCTTTCTTTTGATGCACATTTTTCCAACACACAAATATTCGCTTCATCTGTAAAGTTTATTTTTATTAGTGGACTTACCTGATTCAATGAATTAGTTTTAGTAACATCAGATGTAGCTCAAATTGGTTGCTGCTACAAGAGAGAAAAAACATTCTATTATACAATGAATAGGACTACAAAACCGAAACAGGAAGGTGACCTAACACAAGAAATTGAAAGAACCTTAGAAACTAAGAATCAGATCTCATAAACATCAGCAGACTATTTCCTAGGATTATCTTCCATTATGTTAGTACACAAAAAATTACAAATTTGCCTAGACAGAACACATTTAAGCTGGTGAAATACTTAAAGGAAGTACCTTGTTGTCAGTGCTTAATAGTTGCAATTAATTAATTAAAAATTACTATTCTTATTTCAATTAATATTATTGCAGAAAATAATATTACACAGCAAGTGTACAATTGCTTGGAAATAGGTGCACACCCTTAAGCATATGCTAATCGGAGATTTTTAGGTGACAGAGTGTCTGCTGAGTGTGCACAATGTATTTGGAGGCTATAGTGTGTTACATCTTTGAGTAATAGTAGCTGATGTGAGAATTGGGCACAGCTCTAAAAAAATTAATCGAAAAATAAAAGTAAAATGCTAGTAGCAAAGTAATATTATAAATATGAACAACCACCATCGAGTATAACACTGAAAAAAATGTATACTTTAGTCCCTGAAATATCAGCAATCATTCTAAAGCATTTATGTTGATAATAAAAGACTAAAGACCATAAGGGTATTTTTCTTTAACAGTGCATAGAATATTAGACAAAAATTCCATCTTCAGATCTAGTGATTCCAGATACAACGCCGCTTTTGAAGAGCATACATGACAGTCAACTTTTCCAAAAGAAAACCTCAGTATAATATGGTATGAAATATAAATTCAGATTGTTGCAAGTATTGACAAGAAATATTAACTTTCTCTTTGAGTAGTTCTAGCAATTTCGTGTAGGTTTTATGTGGACTAACCAAACCTACTGTTAAGTAAAGATTTTTCATCAGGAATTTTCATAACAGAAGTCCTATTCTTGCATATGACTGCTTACTTTGTATGATGTAAGAACTTAAGGAATGAAGGAAAGATGTATTGTTGTCCACTTCACACAATTTCAAAGTGTGATTCAAGTACCATATTTAGAGAGGTTTGTGAAAATACACGAACTCTTGTACTCTTTCCATGTGGTACAATCCGCAGTAACTTCAATAGTGAATCAGACTTTGAAATTACTACCTAGCTTTCAAATTCATACAAGATTAAAATGAATAATAATAAAGTTAATAATAATAATTAGTGCCTAGGAGCCAGCTTACTTTAAGTACTCCTAAAAATAATGTACAAATAGGGAATGAGTCATAGTAACATAGCCTCAGGTACATTATAGTTACATGGTTTTGATATTTTGAATCAGGGTGATCTGATTTTCTATAGCAAGAAAGCGTCTATGGTCTTTGTAATTTGATTTTGAGATGGCAGCTTGGTAAATATATAGACAGTTATTAATATTTTGTATCAAGTGGAAAAGTTGCAATATTATATAAATCTGTCATTTGCTACTGGAGTGTATTTCTGAAAGAGCTAATATGTAGATCTCCCAGGAAGAGTGCCTACAGAAACTGTTCTTCTTGTCTGGAGAAATCACAAATATCTTAATTGGTACTTGAAAGAAATTGTGTTATCAATACTGTTAGAGATACAAACAATTAAGAGGAAAACAAAGCAAATATAAATTCCAGAAAAACTTACAAAAAGTGTTAGGAGTCACCACTTAAACATTTTTCTAAATATAAGCATTGCTGGTATGCCTAACAGTTAAGTACTTTTTGTTATTCTGCTAGATAAAAGAGGAGAGGGGAACCAAACCCAAACAAAAACACAGCAACCTTTGTGTTGCAACTACTTGTCTTCTAAGAATTTTCATAATATTTATGTATTAGGATATTTTTTTCAAAAAAAATCTGATTTTCAGAAAATCAATGCACAGAGTGTAAGTTAAGTATGATTTTTAATAAATGTCAAAGTAGGTATCTCAAGCTGAGACAGTGGTTAGTTTTTTTGTTTGCTTGATTGTTTGTTGGGTTTTTTTTAACAAATAAATAAAACAACAGAGTTTTCTTTAAATGATAGGCTGATTTATAATACGCTATGGTGAACAGTAAAATTCTTTGATTCATAAAAGAAACAGTGAAAACAAAAGTTAAAGATAAGGGATAAGGTCAGTTCATTTGGGAAATAATAGAAAATGAAATTAAATAAAGGGTAGATTAGACAGTATGGAGAAGGGGGAAAAGCATCAGAAGAGAAGGTTAAGTATTTGCATATTACCTGACTGCTTTTAAAGAGAAAGTTATATATCACTTCACAAATAATATCCATTATGTCAGAGTCAAAAAGACATACTAAAAGTACATGCAATATGTTTTCTTTTTTTCTTTTTTTTAATTTACAGAAACAGATGCTATTTACAAATATGATATAATGGTGGACTTAGATTGTTATAATATCTACTGAGGATACAGAATTCTATTACTATGACAACCTGTCTGTAATTGATAGGATCTAGTATATTCTACAGATACAAGCTGTAATGAGTGTTTTAACCGAGGCATTACCTATAACATTAAAAGTTGCACAATTTCTGAAAGGAAAGCAGCTTTGTAGCTTAAATCTCTTTCATTAGTTAAATAGATGAGACATACATTTTAAAGCCTGACAAGGAGCCAAAGGCTTCTACATTTCTTTCTTGTACTTTGCTACAATAGGTAGCACTTACCTGAAATTGCTCAATTTCTTTTCCCTAAAATGGATTGCATTAGGACTAATCACAGAAATTTTTCAAGGCGACCAGTATCACCTCTAAGGCCTGCAGGCACCACATTTCTTACTATGTCATTAAAATTATCTGCTTGAAATCATGTTTTGAAAACTGATTACTTTTTTTTTTTTTTCCAGTTTCAATGAATTAAAGGCATATAAATCAAATGTTTCTTTGTAGAACTTCCAGGACTCTGTAAGCAAGCATAAAAATAAACAAACCTTTACATGGTTCATTAGAAGTGAGTTCAGGCATGATCGAAACACATTTATTCCCCAGTGGATGAGGCAAAAAGAAGAAATCTGTATTGTTGCACAAATACAGCCATATATTATATAGAATACATCTTTTCCACCTTTTGCTAAGTTAGTGATGATGAACTGCACATAGTTACCTAATGGGGCAGGTTGATATCACAAGGATGCTGATAAGAAGTACGTATTCTCCAACTTCTATATAGCTTCATTCCTGCTTTAGCAGGCAGACGGTCACCAGTCAGTCAGGGATATCCCCTTCTGACTTAAATTTGTTGCCTCTTTGCCAACTAGGCAAAGGACTAGTGTTCATTACAAGACTCTAAATCTGGTGGTCTAGCTATTTTTATCTACCACATGTTCACCTATCCAGATAATTTCTTTTGAAATAAATTACAATGACATGGAAGACTGCCAAAAGCCTCCTAACATTAAGGTAAATGTTATCTGCTCCTATGGACATAGTCTGCTACTGCTAAAGCCACTCATTTCATCATGGAAGGTAATCAGGTTAATTGAACGAAGTTTGTCCTTGCTGTATCTATGCTGGCTGTTCCAAATCATCATCTCGCCCCTCATATGCTCAGAAATGGTGTCCGTGCTCTACCAGCTTCCCAGAAAATGAATCATGGCTAGCTAGCAACTTGTAATACCCCAGATCCTCCTTGGTCTTCTTGGAGCCATGTATAACATTTTTCTTTCATTAGGAAACTTACCCCAAACACCATTATGTTTCAAAGGTGACCATATCATCACAGTAGCATTAGCCAGTCCCCTTAGAACTGGTTGTTATCTCACCTAAATCCACATCTATGTCAGTCCCTTCAAGGAGTTTCAGGGTGCTTACTACCCTAAAAACATAGCTGTGGAAGACTGACTACTAACAAGTCTTAGTAGTTTCTAGCAGACTTTATCAGCTGTTCCTGAACAAAGGGTTCTTTGATATTATATTCCAGTTGATTCCTGATTAGGGAGGAACAATCATCCTTTCAGCAGGTGCTAGGGAGAGGCCTATATTAGTGCCAAACTACAGCATAGGTAACAGTGTAGTTTGTTCAGCAGTTAGATAGAAATGTGCTCAGGAAGAGTGGTGATGTGCTATATGATGTAGCCCTCAACGTCAGCCGCAACAACTACCACTTGTATATCAGAGGTGTCAACCCAAACTGAATTCCTGGGGAAAAAATATAGCTCTACAAGTCTGGGGCTTTAGAATGGGCCTGGCATCACTTGCTGAGGCTGGAGAGATGGAGTCCTTGACTGCAGATGGACATTACTAAAGCACTTGTTTTGTCAAGGGAAGCTGATGCTGAAGAAATTCAGCAGACTGCATGCCAGAGATCATGTAGGGGTCTCTGAGACCTTGAATCTTACAGAAGACTTGAATCTCTCAACTTCATTGTGTTTATCCAGCTGGGAAATCAAGACTCACGTGATAGTGAAGGCTGGAAACTTGTGAATTCCAGCACTAGCAGGAAGGCTCGTGTTCTACTTGTAGATCTGCTACAGTGAACAGGTTCATGACTCTTTTTGTCTAATGGTTGGAATATCCATCTCAGTGCCTTAACATTTTAGGCAAACAAGAATGAAAATCATAGTTTCCTATTCTGGAAAATGAAAACAAGATTTTCTCTGACAAACTGGTTTTCAATTCAAGGCAGTCAAGAGCAGTCCAAAGTTGAATATGCATTTCCTGAGAAAAGTATCATGAAAACCAGTGAATTTATCAAACAACAAAACAGGAAAATTAACAAAGATCTGGTTTTGCTTACTAACAAGCAAAACCAGAAATGATGAATTGGTATGTGTGTAACTTGTACAGGCAGAAGGGGCATTTTGGAGAAGAGTTGTTTAGTATGACAGGTAATAAAAAGAGAAGACCCATTACTCTGAGAAAATCAAGACTCTTCAGTGTTTAAGGTTATTTGGCAAATGAGATGTGCCTGAATCAAATTGATCAGTAAAAGAACTGAGTTTTAAATGTTTCATATAAACCTCTTATTCTCAATCTTTCCATTATATTAAAATTCAGTGTGCTTGAAAGATTTTTCCAATCTGTATGAGCCTTAATTTTTCATTTTTATGCTATTTGAACATATAAGACTATATTCTTACAATCTAGTATCTCTGAGTTAAATTCTTTGCCCTAGGTCCAGCTTTCATTTCCCTGTAACTAACTTGATTTAAAATATGAAAAATGTATCAAACTGATGCAGATTTGCTTTTTACTTCTTTAATCAGCATTATTTACAATGCAAGCTGTCATCTGGCTGAAGAGATAATGATTTGACTTCATTATGTTAAACACTATAGAAAATGTTTTATCTGCTATAGGAAGTTAAGCAATCTTTGATTTACATTAACATTTTAGAAAATTTATGTAATTATAATGATCCTGATTAATGGAGAAAAAGAAATCAAGAAAGTATCTACTCTTCCCTTATTAGGCAGTTCTGACCCTGAAAATCATTATGATTACAATTTACCCAACCTTAGTGATTCTAACTCTGCAATATATTCAGCTCTGCAAACAGCTGATACAGAAAATGTGATATTCAGTACCATTATTTATTAAAAATAAACCAAAATAGTTAAGAAAAAAAAATCACAATCTATTCATTGTAAGCAAAGCTTCTCTAAAAAGTTGAGTTTTACAGCTTGTAAAAATATTATTTTGGTTAACATGACAACAAAGAGTGAAAAATTCTTTACCATTAAGCTGACTGAGCAAGCAGTTCACAGGTACACTATGCAATACATTTTAAGAACTATACCAGGAAAAGTGGTTTTGGTTTATGAATAACAATGTTTTGTTGTAAAATACTCTCATGTTTCATTGTGTGGTCCAGTGCTGAGATAAGAAAAAAACTTAGCAAGGAGTTCAAACATGCTGACAATTAATGCTTGTCCTTCAAATCCTGTGCATTTATTTTGGACAGAATAAGCATCTGAAATTAGTAAAATGTGCACCTGAGAAGTCTCAGTCTTGCTTTTCAGTACATCTATTCTATTTCTTCTTTGTGTGTGTGTTTTTTGGGTTTTTTGGGTTTTTCGTGGGGTTTTTTTGTTGTTGGTTTTGTTTTTTTCGGGGGTTTTTTTGGTTTTTTGTTTTGTTTTTGGTGGTGGTGGTGGTGGGTTTATTTTGGTTTGGTTTGGTTTGGTTTGTTTTTCTGGAAGTAATTGCTCATAAAAAGAGATGGACTGACTTCCCGAGAAAGTGAACAGTAAACATAGTACAGGCAAGAGACTAATTGGTTTCCAGTCTCCTGTAAGACACAATACTTTCCCCTAGAGGCAGAAGACTGGGCTCATTGCTTTTTAATATTCCTCTAAAAATGTTTTTCCACCAGAAATTAATACTGTAGAGAAGACGAGGTAAAATATTTAAAAGGGCAGCCACGTAATAAAGATGTTGAAAAATAGGAACTCTGGTCATTATGCAAGATGACATAGAGCATTAGATTCAATCTATGACATAAAATACTAGGTGCACATTCTTAACTCACAGGATCTCTTGCAAATTGATAAGGAAATTAGTGAAGGTGGTTTTATTTAATTTAAAAATGGAACCACAACTTTCTTCTAAACATTGTGCAACAAAAAATTTGCTTTCTTGTTTGTGCTTATCATAGAATCATAGAATTCTTTAGGTTGGAAAAGATCGTCAGGTCCAATCGTTATGTATTGCTGCCAAGTCCACCACTAAGCTGTGTCCCTAAGCACCTCATCTACATGTCTTTTAAATACTTCCAGAGATGGTGACTATCACGTCACAACCAGAGGTATGACTAGGGGGGAGAAGTGACTCAGGTTCGTGGGTCCCCTTGATTGGAAAAGAGTACACGCAGTACTTAAGGTCCGTAAACAAAAGGCTTTTATTTTGCAGCTTGGCCCAATTGGTATATGATTTGGTGGCAGAAGGATTTACGTTATTGTAGGTTCAATTGGTAAACATAAAAAGTTTGCGATATATGCAGGGCTGTAAATCTTATGTTAATATGTTACTTATAAAAAGGGAAGTAAAAGAACAGAAGTATAAGAAAGAAAGGAGAAAGATTTCACCATCCTTATGGCTCCACTTTATGTGTGATGGAGTTTGTAGTCTCAGATCCAGCAATGTGCAGCATCCTCTGGTGTCTTGTTCAGTTCATGTGCTGAGACTGGTGGGCAGAGTGGTCCTCAGGATGGTAGGTGGGTGCCTCCAGTGCTTGCACAAGGTGGGCCTTTATAGCCCTCTGGGTTGCCTGCTTACGTAACATTTGATCTTTTGTGGAGTTGTTATTGTGAAAGAGAGAAAAGTTTGGGGAGAAGACGTGATTGTGAAAGACTGACAAGTCTCGGGCCATGCTGAAGGGTCTCAGCTTTTCCCTTTGTGCCATGCTGGGCGTATCAGAAGGTAGAGCTATGTGCCCTCTGGCAGGTCCCCCACCTCCTATATCAGCCAGCCTGCCTTCGCCTTTGTCTGTGGCTCTTAGCTCGTCCTTGATATGTAAATCACAATTCGCCTTATACTAAATGTACCATCTCTTGTGGCTGGGTGTACTGGTTTTGTCACAATGTTTGAGCCATTATTCTTATCAGTCTCTGACAGTGACCAAAGCACTTCCCTTGGCAGCCTGTTCCAGTGCCTGACAACCCTTTCCATGAATAATTTTTTCCTAGTGTCCAATCTAAACATTCCTTGGTGCAACTTGAGACTGTTTCCTCTCATCCTATCACTTGTTACTTGGGAGAAGAGACCAACACTCTCCATACCTCCTTTCAGGTAGTTGTAGAGAGCGATATGGTCTCCCCTCAGCCTCCTTTTTTTCAGGCTAAACAATCCCAGTTCCCTCAGCTGCTCTTATAACACTCATGCTCTAAACCCTTCACCAGCTTCGTTGCCCTTCTTTCAACAGACTCCAGTACCTCAATGTTTTTCCTGCAGTAAGGGGCCTAAAACTGAACACAGGATTCAAGGCACGGCATCACCAGCACCGAGTACAGGGGGTTGATCACATCCCCAGTCCTCCTGGTCACATTATTTCTGATGCAAGCAAGGATGCTGTTGGCCTTCTGGGCCGCCTGGGCACACTGCTGGCTCATATTCACCTGGCTGTTGACCAACACCCCCAGGTCCTTTTCCACCAGGCGGATTTCCAGCCACTTTTCCCCAGGCCTGTAGCATTGCAAGAGGTTGTTGTGACCCAAGTGCAAGAGCCGGCACTTGGTCTTGTTGAACCTCATACAATTGGCCTTGGCCCATCGATCCAGCCGGTCCAGATCCCTCTGTAGAGCCTTCCTATCCTCGAGCAGATGAGTACTCCCACCCATCTTGTTGCACCTGCAAACTTACTGCGGGTGCACTGGATCCCCTTGTCCAGATAACTGGTAAAGATATTAAACAGAACTGGCCCCAGTACTGAGCCCTGAGGAACACCACTCATGACCGACCACCAACTGGATTTGATTCTGTTCACCTCAACTGTCTGGGTCAGGCCATCCAGCCCATTTTTTACCCAGCGAAGTGTATGCACATTCAAGCTACAAGCAGCCAGTTTCTCCAGGAAAATGTGTATTATCTTCAAGAGACATTACCCTAAACAACATGTGCATGAAATCACTTCATAAGATATGAGGTAAGTATCTGTCAAGACAACTGTACATGGAAATTAGGATAATCACAATAGTTTATTCTTCAAGTCATAGGAATTCATTAGAATTATGACCCAATGGACGCAATTTGTTTTCCAAGGTTAATTACTTCTCTATCAAAAAAAAACCCCAACAATATTACATGATTAGCCTCTGTGTTCATACACTCGTGCTCAAAGGTGCATATTTTATATGAATGGAGATAGATAAATGGACATTTCTAAGTCTGTAGAAAAGCTAAGTATTACTGATAAATATTTAAATATATTCTGTGATTAGCTTCACATTAAAAATAAACAGTCTCATACAGTTAGAGGTCAAATGATATTTATGTTGATTTCAATGTTATCTAATTGTTCTGTTAGAAGACATTAAAACAAAAGCAAAATTATTATGTAATGATACTGAGAGCAACATCATTAACATTCTTTTTCTCTGGATGTTATGTCAGCTAAAGTCAATGAAGGTTATGGAGAGAGGAATAATTTTATGCCTCACTTGAAGAAAGTAATTGGGTATGCTGAAGATACAGCAGTCTGTGGAATCTATTGTAGAGATCTGTTAGGTTATGAATATGTCAAGAAGGGAAATGAGCTGATGGTAAGGAACGCTTATCTGTAACGTTTCTCCTTTTCTCCCTTTATTTATGTATTTTTCTTGTATTTTGGAATGATATATTTTCCTTACTCTCTACACTATATTACCCTCAACAGAAAATAAACTAGAAATTCCTACCTATCTAGTGTATAAGATTTAAAAACTTTAAATTTAAATTTAAATTAAATTTTTAAAAGTGTACAAGGTTTAAAAATTAATATGACTCTATATTCAAATGCTAAAGTAGCTATGAAATGTAAGTATTCATTTTAAAACATACTTTGGAAGCAGACACATTCGTTTGGTTTAAAAAAGCATAAACTTGAGAGATTTTGTTGACTCCCAACCTAGTCATACATTTTTCCTTTAAAACAGCATTGACATGAGAATGACAACAGCTTCAGAACTTCCATAGTGCTAGTACTATAATATATAATTTTTGCAGATTCCTGCTGTTTCTCTCTTTCCTCCCACAAAAGAAACAGTAAAGAAGATAGAACTGTATACTGTTTCTGTCTCTCACAAAGTATCAACTTCTGAGTGTATCGTTGCATAAATATTTTTGTTGAGAATGAAATTTAAATTAAATAGAACGGGTCTATCAAATAGATAGCTGGAAATAATTGGCAGGCATGGTTTAACTCAGAATTGAGTTCAGTCTTGGATAACACTGCAAATTTATTTATCTGAAGAGTTACTTGCACAGTTACTTGCATGAAGCAAGAAGAAAGGAAATGAAACAACAAAAATCCGTGTAATAGCTTTCAACTTTTTAAGGTTCCATAAATGTTTGTCTTTGGAATTCTGTGATGGAAAATGTTTGACTAAATTGATTCAAAACAAGCTTTCCTTTCTGAAACAAAAGTAGATTCAAAAAGAATTATTTAGTAAGACTCCATGTTGAATTAATTTTCCTTAGTATCTCACTATTACTAAATTTTTTGCTATATATAGAAAAAATATAAAAAAGGACTTTTTGTATGTGTTTTGAATTTAAGCATACTTGCATTACAGAGATACATTTTTATTGTTATTCTCACTGTTCTGAATGACTAAAAAAAAAAAACGAAATGAAAAAGAAAAAGCTCCTCAAAATAAAACCAAGAATTGAAAACTGCAGTTGAGAAAGTTATTAAATTTGAAGTATGGTGCTGTAGGAATAAAACCACCAAACGTTTAGAATTTGATGGAACATAAAGTATGTCAAAGTGTTTTTAATATTTTAAATCTCTATACAATATACATATATGAATCATAATACCAATAATTAGTATTTTAAATGATAAAATAAATTTTCTCAGCCATATCTTCCTCAAAAATAAAATATAAAAAATATTCTAGATAGTTCATGACTCCCTTAAATTCAATATCTTATCATTTCTTTGTCTGCTTATTCTTGAATTGGCACAATTATAATATGTAATTATAATATAATTACTAGTTTCCTTAAGATTTTAGGAATGCTTATAGGTAGGTTTCCATAGGATTTCATTTCTTGAGCTACAAAACTTCAGGAACCATGTGTTGCAATATGTGTTGATTATCAGGACCAAAACACTTTTCAGCTGTCAAAATATTTTCTTCTGAATGCTCCAGGACACTCAGGGACTAACTGCAGCTAATGCAAGTGCACGTTATTGACAGGATCTTAGAAGAGAGGGTAATGTTGAAGGTTTCCAATTTCTGAGTCTGGAAACGACTGTTATGGCATATGAATATAAATATAAACACATATATCAAGTACAGTTTAATAGACTACATAATAAGATTATATGAAGAAGGTTTACAAAACTATTGTCTAAAAATTTCTCTTTAAGAATTTTTTATAATTTAAATTTTTATAATTTTTTTAAATTATAATTTTTTTAAAAACTACACATTCAGGAATTTAAAATATTACAATTGATTTACAAAAATATTCATCAAATTTATTTTTTCCTTTAACTTTTTGGTTCCTAGTATTTTTTTTCTGAAAACAAAACAAAACAAAACAACAACAAAAAAACAAACAAAAAAGGCAACAACAACAAAACCTGCCAGGACAGTAACTATTGAAGGTGAGCAAAATGAAAAATATTTACACGACATGAAATGTACCTCAGTAAAATACCAATTTTAATATGAAATGATTCTCAATCTTGGGAGGAGGCACAACATGCAAGCCGAAATGCTCCTGCAGGACTGCAGGAAACCCACTGTGAGGCAGGGATACCCGCAAGGGACTGTGGTCTGTGAGCAACCCACAGTGGGGCAGGGACACTCTTGAGGGACTGCAGCCCATAGGTGACCCATGATGGAGCTGAGGAAAATGAGTACAGAACATGATGCAATGGAGCAAAAGAAACAAGAAACAGCAGAAAGAATATGTTTTGCATTGACCTCACCCTTTTGCACTGCCTGTCACCTCACCGAGAATTGGGAGAGACTGTTTGTAACACATGGTGAAAGCAAGAGAACAGTCAACTAGGGATGGATAGGTGAGGTTGTTTCCCTAAGTGTTTGTTTAAAGCATATTTTAAGCACTTTGTGAGCTGATCCATACCTGGATCACAGTGACTGTGTTAAAAATTAGTACAGCACAGTGAGCAACTGCCAGTGAATTCATTACTGCAGAGGGCTGAACTGTATGTATTTCGAGTTGGTGATGAAGGCTGATTTCTCTGGCCTAAATCTAATCTGGTCCTGTGGACTGAACAAATATTAGCTGTTAGACCACACTAGGTGTGCTCATAGAGTGCATCTTTCAGTGTAATTTCATACAAAAATAATCCAGGTTGCAAGCTTCAACACTGCTTCAACACTTCAATATCCATTTCCTCTTGTCCTGTCACTGAGCACTGAAAAGACCCTGGTTCTCCCTTCTTTGCATTCTCCTTTTCCCATATTTGTACATGTTGATGAGATTCCCCCAAGCCTTCTCTTATCCAGGCAGACCAGTCCCAGCTCTCTCAGCATTTCCTCATCTGTGAGGTGCTTCAATACCTTAATCCTCTCTGGACTCATTCCAGTATGTTCTTGAACTCCCTTGTACAAGGAAGCCTAGACCTGGACACAACACTACAGCTATGGCCTAACTAGTGTTGAATAGAGGGGAATGGTCATCTACCTCATCCTGCTGGCAACACTCCTCCTAATGCAGCCCAGGATACCATTAACCTTCTTTTCCATAAGGACACATTGCTGGCTCATGCTCTATTTGGCATCCACTAGAACTTTGAAGTCGTTTTTCAGAAAGCTGCTTTCCAGTTGAGTGGCCCGGAGCATATACAAGTGCAGGGTGTTGTTCCTCCCCAGGTGAAGGACTTTGCACTTCCTTTTGATGAACTTGTTCAGGTGCTTCTGAACAGCAGCACAACCCTCTGATGTATTAGCCATTTTTCCAAGTTTTGTGTCATCATCAAAATGCACAGATATTCCATATTCTAGAACAATATATATAAATTTACATATTATCCCTCTACACAACACTGTGCAATGCCTCATAAATCAGAAGATTCAATATCTTCCTTAAATAACTGCCTATTTTCTTGTGAAGACTTTGTGCTGTTAAAAGCCTGGTACTCCACCAGGAACACTTGCTCACAAGAGCATGGACTGTAGTGTTGGGGGATTGCCTAAGAATAACACAGTGATCAAGGTTGTACAGAACAGATGTGTTGTGGTGGGTTAACCTCGGCTGGCTGCCAGGTGTCCACTAAGCCGTACTATAACTCTTCTCCAGTGGGACACAGGAAGAAAATAGTCCTTCCCTACTAGGCTCACTAACCAGCTGTGTCAGGTAGTTGTCTTCCATGCGCTCCAGGAGCCTCCTAGACTGCTTCCTTTCTGCTGTGTTGTATTTCCAGCAGACATCTGGTAGGTTGAAGTCCCCCATAAGAACAAGGTCTAGTGACTGGGAGACTTGTCCCAGCTGCCTACAAAATATTTCATCTGCTGCTTCATCCTGGTTGGGTGGTCTGTATCAGACCTCCACCAGGATGTCCTCCTTTTTGCCCTTCTCCTTGATTCTCACCTGTAGACATTCCACCCTATCATCACCCTCATTAAGCTCCAGACAATCAAAACACTCCCTAACATACAGGGCTACCCCACCTCCTCTCCTTCCTTGCCTATCCCTTCTGAAGAGTTTATAGCCATGCATTGCAGCACTCCAGTTATGGGAGTCATCCCACCATGTTTCTGTGATGGCAACTGCATTGTAGGGTTTTTTTGCCTCACAATGGCTTCCAGCTCCACCTGTAAAATCAGTACACATAAAATCAGTACATGTGTATACATGAATTCATATTGGCCCAGTGGGAGTGCGAGGGTCTGCGTGTTCCACACAGTTTTCACTAGTCTTTTGTGAACATTGATAGGAAACTGAGGAGCTTCTTTTCTCCAGCTGCTCAATACACAAATTTACATTATAATAATGCTGTAACTGTAAAGAAAAGCTGCACATTTAAAAATCATCATCAAATCTACTTCACAATACTTAATAAATATTCATTTTGAAAATTCCATTTAACGTTTTTGGAATGAAACAACATTACTCTTCTTTGTAATATGCAAATTTGGCATACTTATGTTGTAATTTAATTATACAGTTAGCGGAATGAAACTACTTGGGTTAAAGGAACATAATTTATGGCAAACACTGTAAAGAACTAGTGTTATCTATGTGAACCACACAGCTCAGATATTTCTGTTCAACATTTTAAATTGCCAGTGTTATACTCCAACACAATTCCTCCACAATTAAAGCCTTCCTGACTTACTAGAAGTGTCCTAGCCAATATGGTTCCATTATTATTCCCATGCTGGTCATACAAAGCAGACACTCTTGTTTTCTTGTTATGCTGTTATTCCCTCTCTTAATTCCTGTGATTGACCTACATTAGAATAACCAAATTCAACTTTATATCTGAATATTTAATTAACATTTTTTTATTTAATTCTGTGGTAATCTCTCCATATGTACCTCTGTCTACATTTACATCTGTATCTATATGTATATATCTATATAATATATACATATATATATAGAAGATCATTCAAGTCCACTTGTACAAAGTAACTGATTGCAATGAACAGTTTACTGTTTACTGTTGTATCGGTGGTTTCCACCATGGTAGTAATGACTCAACAATATCACAGCTTTAGCAACTAAATTAAAATCCCCCAGATTTGGAGTCTTTTAACTCTCCTTCTCTCATGGGAATATTCAAAGTGCATTTGAATCATACTTATATTTTTTATGTTTAACGCTACATATTTAATTAAAGAATTTAGTATGATCTCATTACTTTTGAAACTGAGATTTAAGTAAAACATTTGGTATGGTAGGCATCATGATAAATTCTGTAATCTAATGGCAATTGACCTCATAGCAATATTTTTGTAGTGAAACACATTCATAAGTACATCCGTTTATTTTCCTCCTAAAAAATTTCTACCTTGTATATTACAAGCAATATTTTGTCAGATAATGAATGAATGCCTCAAAAACTGCAAGAACAGAGTTATTTGGAGAATTTTATGCTACCGTAAGTGACCAACACTTCTTCAAAAAATTTGTGTTTGCCAGCAGTTTCCATTCAGAGGGAACTGAACCCATAGAGTGTAGCCCCATATTTAAAACTGGAAACAGTCTGTTCTGTAGGTACCTGATGGTAAATGCTGATATTTGTGTCAATAATTGCATTTTCATCAGATGGAGAGCACAGATTCAAGTCTGAAAGAATTAGAAAAAGGCTTTGGAAACATCAGGCAAAACAGCAGGGAACAAACTGGAAGCAGTATTGCTGGCAAGTGGAAGTCAGATGAGGAAGAACAAGAGACAGCTGTAGGTGTGCTGACATTCAGCAGTAGGCTTGCTAACAAAATAAAATTTTCCATTGTGCTCGAAGAACCAGAAGAAGCAAAATCACAGAGGACTGGAAGTGTTAATTGTAGAACATGCATTGTAGGCAAATACCTAAGAGAAAATAAACAAAACAAAACAAAACAAACAACACAAAGGAAATAACAGAATAGAGGAGGGAGAAGGGAAAAAAAAAACCACCACAGACAAGAAAGACCATATCACACAAAACATGTATACATTACTAAGACATTACATACAATTTTGTGTTTGGGCAAAATTATTTGAATTGAAATGAAAAATTTGATTTTCTATGTCCATGAGACTGATTGATTACAATTCTTCTTAGGATACTACAACTTGAATACAGGGGTATTAGTACCATATGCACTAAGAAGGAAATGGAAATATAGAGCTATCTGAATTGCTCATACCTCTACTTTCTTGAACAGCAATAATGCCAGTATCTCAATAAGAGGTAAGGTTGTCAGTTAAATATAAACCCCATTGTTTCATGAAATGCAAACAGACAGAAGTTGAAGATAAAGACACAGTATCAGGTCTCCAAGACACAATAAAGCCATCAAGGTACAAATTTCTGCTTGACTGTCAGGGTTTGTCAGGACCACCTTTAGAAACATTCCAAGGACAAAAGTAAACAGCGGCATATAGTGGTGGCTCTAAACTACTGAAAGATGCTTTTCGAGTATTTTCATTTGACAAGTGGTATCTTTGGGGAAACATGAAGCCTCTGTACATCCAGCATGGATTCCAACTGTGGAAGACTGAGAAAGCAAGTGTATGTTTATGAGATTTATAGGAGAAGAACATAAATTGAAAATAGAGGAATTAACATTGCTGAACAGTTTCCCATGTAAACTTAATGTGTCAATTCCATGTATTTTTGTAAGCAACAATTATTGTTAATGTTAGCTATTTTAAAGTCACACTTCCTGTCCTGTTCTTCAGTGTAAGGTTGGGGTTTTTTTGTTGTTGTTTGTTTGTTTGTTTGTTTCCCAGCAACAACAGTCCCAAAATGTCAACAATTTAGGAGAATGAAATTTTGGATATTTTTCTAAATTTAGATAATTGTTAGTAAGCCTTTATTAGAGACATAGTTGATCTATTGTCATGAAATATCTTGAACACGGTTTCAATGTATATTCTTAAAACTTTCAGAGGTCTCTGAATTAGGTAAAATAGACATTCCATTGTCAGAGTGTAAGTAAGCATGTTATAGTAGGTACATTAGACATGTAAAGGTATTTAGGGAAAAATATTTATAGATGCATAAGCTTGTATGTATATGTAGATTTCTGTTGCTTCAAGTCAATATGCCAATGATAGAAATAAAGTCCCTAAATTAAATACTGAATAATAATTTGGAGAGTGAGAGCTTCATAATTAAAATGAATCTGTTGAGTCTGAAGACAGGAAAGCTAGCTGGGATCTAGGTGAAATACTGTTTATCTATGTTTCATTCTTTCAACAGTTTGCAGCTGTGGGAACAAATGAGGCAGGATAACAATAGATATCAGCTACATTTAGATTCTGGGGTCATTACCACAGAGCCCTATATTTTGTATTCAAATACACTAGGATACTCTCGAAAATGAACTGTTCAGCACTTTGGATATAACTGTGAGCAAGATAGAATAAGTAACTTTTTTTCATTTTGTTCCTTTCATTTCCTAGCTGAGTATAAATAAAACAACATAAGAAAAATGTAATTAACATGTTTTTTGTCATTCTTTATATCTGTTTTTTACTCATCACAGTTTCAGATGTTAATAATTTTTATTAAAACCTTAAATTACTGGACATATCTTTCATCATCCTTCTAATTTCAGGTTTCTATTGATTTATAATATTTAAATTAAATACTAACTAATTTTAGCATTGAGGAAGGCTACTAAATTTGTCTTCACATCTTTGTGGATGAGTATAATTCTCACTAACACAGAGGACCTGTCGCAATAACCTATTTGGTCTAACCTCTCCTACTCAAAGCACAGATAACTTCAAAATTAGATTGTTCAGGATGGAAATTTCACAGCTTCCATAGGTAACCTGTTTCAATGTTTCATCATCTTCATTTTGAAAAATGTTTTTCTGAAAGTTGAACAGAATTTCCTTTGTGACATTTTGTGTCTGTTGCCTCTCATCCCATCACTCTGCATCTCTAAAAATAATCTGGTTCCGTTTCTCTATAACCTCCCATTTCTAGCTGAAAAAAAGAATTAGATCCACTCTTCGTCTTCTCTTCCATAGGCTGAACAAATCCAGCTCAGCCTCTTCTGATACATTGTGGGCTGGTCTAGCCCCTGACCGTGTTGGTGGCCTTCTGCTGTGCCCATTCCAATATACACTGTCTTTCCTGTATGAGGAGCAAAGAAATAGACACAGTGGTGTAGATGCTGTTTCATATCTGCTGAATAGAGGGGAATAATCACTACTACAGACTACAGGCTACAGTTTTGGTAATACAGCTCAGAGTGCTGTCAACCTTAATGAAGTACTTCTGACACATACTCAATTTGTTGTACTCAAGCTCTATTCACTCATCCCCCCCCATTTTTTTTCTGCAGGGTCGATACATACTTAGCTTGTCCCCAGACTGTACCTTTGCATGGATTTAATCTGTCCTGTGCAGAGTTTTCATCTGGGTTTGTATAAATCCATGAAGTTCCTGTTCTACTCCTTCAATGTGTCAAAATATCTCTTGGTGGAAGTCCAACCCCATAGAATATTATCCACTCCACCCAGTTTCATGTCATAGATGAACAGCCTGGTAGCCCTGTCTTTCATCTCATCATTGATCTTGTTAATGGAGATTACAATACTGACCTTGAGGAATACTTCTTGTAACTGGTGACCAGTTACAGCAGACGTTATCAGCTCTGGAGCAGACATGGTCTGAAAAACATGCAGCCAACTTCAGAAAAATGCATTTACTTAGAAGAAACTTCACTGAAAGGAAAATTAACTGAAAGATAATTGGTCCTGTTTTAACCAAAACTAAGACAATCTGTCATTCTGAAATCTTTAGTTTGCCACTTGTCTTTCTCACTGTCTTGAGAAAATAAAAGGGTAGATATGATAGGTTTTCTTGCATGTAAGTTTTTAGAGAAGTATTACCAATGAGCTTATTCTATAGTATTTTGACCATAAGTATTAATATTATTGTGACTGGACTCATACTGTATGTTTGCTGTATTTTGCATAGATCTTCAAGATTCTACTTAACACCAAGATTTGGGGCCTCCCCATACTCAGTGTATTTCCATTTTCAACAGAACAAGAATTTCGATATAGTAAATACTTTGAAAAGTGTTTGTTTCTAAAGGATTGCTGACTAGGCTGGTAATCATTTGTAAAAAAAGCCCTATTTTGTTCTGCATAATTGTGTTGTGAATGCCATTATTTCATATTTATCTTTGTTATTAATTTCCTAGTTCTTGTTGCTGTGCAGGAATGATTCACAGAATGAATAAGATTTACAATGAAATAATGATGTCTTATAAATTCTAGGCATAGCTTTAAATAGTGCTATTGATAGTCAAGATCTGGTAAACTCTCCTCTACTTTATAAACACCAGTCACTGTATGTTAGCATCTCTCTCTCTCTCTCTCTCCGTTGTAGAGATATAAGAAGTATTTTTTTACTTGAAAAAAATTGTGTCACTTAATTTGAGTGGCTTTCTTACAGCAGAGTAATGCACATTATATTATTCAGAGAATTTCAGGCAGCTGCTGTTTAAACAGTGGAAAACAATACATGGTGTCAGCAGCAGAATGTGAATGCAAGCCTAGCCATTCAAAAAGTCTGAAGACAATGTCCAAACTTTGTTGAAAAAAACTTTTAAAATAATGCTTACAATGCTAACAATTTGTTTACCAGATGTTCATCCACGAACCAATCTCATTAAAGCTGAAGATGATTGCATTAAAAAAAAAGTTTCAAATAACTGCTGATGTGGAAAACAATCCAAAAGAAGAGTGGAGGTACTCAGTCCTGAATTTTATATGGCCACAGTTTAAATCTATATTGCTACTTATCCTGGAAATTGAAAAGGCAATTGAATAGTATGATCTGTAGTGGTTCGGTGAATGTTTTGTCCACTACTATCAAAACAGTATTTAAAACTTATTCATATTACATCAGCTTCCAGAAGCAAGACGAACCTTTTCGGTCTCTGTCTTACGCTATAAAATAGGAAAAGGCAGACATGATGATCCTCTGCCAACAACGACAACAACAAAAAGACTCTTAAACATACTATTTGCATCTTCACGAAAAATCAACCCAAATGTCAACCAATTCTAGCAGAGAGACCCCTGAGCTTTCATCTGAATGTTTGTATAAACATTGTCTTTCTTACAATATTGAATGTGGCAAATGTCATAAGAGAAGCTACTATACATATGTCTGGAGGAAGAGATGGGTCTCATGTAGATAATGAGTGTGAGAAAGCCTTCCTGGACACATTCTAACAAATCAGCTTGGCAGTTGGTAGTTTTGGACAACATGATACTTCATATATTTTCGCCCTTGTTCATAAATAAAATTCATGCTTTTTTGTTGTGGTTTAATCCTGGTAGGCAGCTAAGCACCACACAGCTTCTTGTTCATTCAGTTTAATAAGTAAAATCCTACCCCAAACCAAACCAAAATAAAACCAGGAGTAACACATGATGCAAAAACCCCACAACACCGTCTCCCACAGCATCCTCACGGCAAAACTGAGGAAGTGTGGACTGGATGATCGGGTAGTGAGGTGGACTGCAAACTGGCTGAAGGAGAGAAGCCAGAGAGTTGTGATCAATGGGGCGGAGTCTGGTTGGAGGCCTGTATCTAGTGGAGTGCCTCAAGGGTCAGTTCTGGGACCAATACTGTTCAATATATTCATCAATGACTTGGATGAGGGAATTGAGTGTACTATCAGCAAGTTTGCTGATGACACCAAGCTGGGAGGAGTGGCTGACACGCCAGAGGGCTGTGCTGCCATCCAGCGAGACCTGGACAGGCTAGAGAGTTGGGCGGGGAAAAATTTAATGAAATATAACAAGGGGAAATGTAGAGTCTTGCATCTGGGCAGGAACAACCCCAGGTTCCAGTACAGGTTGGGGAATGACCTATTAGAGAGCAGTGTAGGGGAAAGAGACCTGGGGGTCCTGGTGGACAGCAGGATGACCATGAGCCAGCACTGTGCCCTTGTGGCCAAGAAGGCCAATGGCATCCTGGGGTGTATTAGAAGGGGGGTGGTTAGTAGGTCCAGAGAGGTTCTCCTTCCCCTCTACTCTGCCCTGGTGAGACCTCATCTGGAATATTGTGTCCAGTTCTGGGCCCCTCAGTTCAAGAAGGATAGGGAACTGCTGGAGAGAGTCCAGCGCAGGGCCACAAAGATGATTAAGGGAGTGGAGCATCTCCCTTATGAGGAAAGGCTGAGGGAGCTGGGTCTCTTTAGCTTGGAGAAGAGGAGACTGAGGGGTGACCTCATTAATGTTTATAAATATATAAAGGGTGGGTGTCACGAGGATGGAGCTAGGCTCTTCTCGGTGACAGCCAACAGTAAGACAAGGGGTAATGGGTCCAAGCTGGAACACAAGAGGTTCCACTTAAATGTGAGAAGAAACTTCTTCTCAGTGAGGGTGACAGAACACTGGAACAGGCTGCCCAGGGAGGTTGTGGATTCTCCTTCTCTGGAGACATTCAAAACCCGCCTGGACGCCTTCCTGTGTAACCTCACCTAAGTTTTCCTGCTCTGGCAGGGGGATTGGACTAGATGATCTTTTGAGGTCCCTTCCAATCCCTAACATTCTGTGATTCTGTGATTCTATGATTGCTCACTGCCAGCTGACCAATGCCCAGTCAGTCCCCAGGCAAACACCACCCTGGGAATCTACTGCCCCCTCCCAGTTTTTATTGCCATTCATAACATCACATAGTATGGAATTTCCCTGTGGTCAGTTGGGGTCAGCTGTTCTGGTCATGTCCACTCCCAGATTCTTGTGCACCCCCAGCCTACTCACTGGTGGGATGGTGTGAGAAGCAGAAAAGGGCCTGACTCTGTGTAAGTCTCCTGTCCCACCAAGTGAGATTAGGGATGAGTTAACTCTGAACATTCTGCACAGTAGCACAAAGTGACAACAATCACGCAAGAGGTTAAATTAAATCACGAATTTTCTAAAAACACTTAGTGGAATTACAGCAAATAGTGGCTTGGCAAAAGTTGGTATCTATACCATAAAAACTTAGCAAGATTTAACAACAAAACTTGCAAGATATTACTCTTATGTGCCCAGAATAAAGTTAGAAAGAGAGAAAGACAGAGAGAGAGGAAAAGGAGAGACATAAGTTAAGATATCAGAAGAAAAGGTAATATCTCACCACTCCATAGTTATCTGTATCTGTCTTGCTGGTGGGTGCAAAACTTCATTAATGCTGTACAGCACACACAAAAACACACACACACAAACTAAAGAGTGTCCCAAGTTTTACAACCCAGTCCATTTTCATGCAAGATAAGAGGGCTGTTTGTCTCCTCTCTCTGCTTGCTCTTCATGCTAATTAAGAAGATTGTTCCAGAAATGAGTTGGTGGTCAAAAAATTAGAGTGACAGTCACAGTGCTAACCAGAAGTGAATTGTTTTGTCCATTAGGGGTAGCTGGTTGTTCGTGATTTCTCCTAGTGGTTGATTGTCTGCTAGACGACCCGGGTTGGTCACCCAATTAACCAGGAGACCATGCTGGACTTCAACACTGTTAGTTGTCTTTATCTTAAAAATTTATGCCTTCATTTGTCAAAGACCTTGAGGGAAAAATATACTATCTGCCTTCACAGCCAACTACATTTTCCTATCCAAAGTTGCAAAAACCAGCTGTTTAAAACATAACATCCACTGTTAATGAGTCCTTTGTTTTGCAAGGGATGGGGGCAGGGGGTAGGTGGGAGCATTTCAAGGCTGTCACAGTAAGCACTGCTCAGCAACAGCTAAGACACCTCTGTGTTATTAACCTTGTTTCAGTCACAAATCCAAAACATAGCCCCATACAAGCTACTATGACAAAATTTATTCCATCCCAACCCAAAACATTACATTTCTTGAGGTCAGTGTTCAGGTGAAGAGCCTGATATTGCAAACATGCAGTTACAATTTGAAGTTTATTTTTGCTCATCTCAGGCTTATCAGTGGAGAATAAATTTGCTTCTCAAGACGAATCATGAAGACTTACAGAAAGCTGAGTATAGTTCTGAGAACAATGTCATCCATTTAAAATATGTAGTCAAATACTCCAAGTACTCTACTGATCTTTGAGTAAAATATTAAGCCTCTTACAGAGGATGGATTGAGACCAACTCATTTACAAAAAGTAAACTCATCACAGAATTCCCTAATTTTTTTACCAATACAGAAAAAGTAGAAAACCCTATATGATTAAGCTCAAATATTGAAATCTTTTGTTCACATGCTTTTGAAGTATGTGTTTTGTTGTTGTTTGGTTTGTGTTTTGTTTTGTTTTTTTTTTTTTCCTTTTAGTGAAAATTGCATGAACCCATCTTCTGATTCCCATGATAAAAAGCTTTTGTGAGATCTACACAAAGAAATCAACACTTCAGAGTTCAGAATTGTATGAAGTATTATGCAATTCCAGCAGTCTAGCACATAACTGGCTATTTTCAAGACCTAAAATCCTTAGTAAATTCAATACTAGGTCAACTCTAAGACCGTGAAGATCACAATTTTTGGCAGTTAGAGAGGAAAACAAAAACAAAACTCTTTTAAATTTTGACTTTAGAAAGATTTTTCTGAGACAAAGTCACAATATGATACAAAGATCAAATTCATTACAGAGCTGATCATTAGTTTTGCGATTTGTCTCACAGAAATGATGTTTTTAAAGGAGCCGTGACTGGGCAAATTAAAGAGAAAAATACATGGAATTGGGACTTATATTTTGTAATGAACAAATAATTTAAAGTTTATATATACTAATTGGTCAACATTGATGACCTGTCTCACAGACATTCCCTCATTTACATATTCATACTGGAATTCAAGTATTACCA
Organism: Caloenas nicobarica; assembly: GCF_036013445.1. Lineage (NCBI taxonomy): Eukaryota > Metazoa > Chordata > Aves > Columbiformes > Columbidae > Caloenas > Caloenas nicobarica. The sequence continues at coordinate 168,162,605 of NC_088245.1, forward strand.
TAAGAAAACTCTCTAAACCAATTTATTCCAACCATTTCTATTCTTGCAATGTCATGAGCTCCATAGCTACATATTGGGATATCATAAATGAATGATAAAATGTTAATTAATTGATTAACAGTGTACTACTCCACATGTTCTTTGGGTCAGTGTATTCAAAAACATTAAAATTTACTGTGCATTTGCAGGCATAATCAAGAGCATGTTAAAAAAACTGAGTGGCAGAAAAAAGGCAAAATTCTTTTAATGTGAATGAGGATTTCATATCCCTTGACACTTATTTTCTTGCCATAAACACATAACTCGGGTTTGTCAGCTGGGGCTTGTCCAACAAGTAAATAATTCTAAATTAGGCTCTGTGTGCTTAACCGTGAAATAAATATTTGTTATCGTTTAGACCAGCAAGTGTCCAAAAGAGAGGTAAGTTGTAAGGAGTAAGTCTTTTTATAAACAATACTTTCAGAACTGCTGTCATTTATGAGTTTCACTGCCTATCCAGATTGAATATATGAGTGATATTTGCTATATATAGGTATTTTCTAAATGCTACTGCAAATAGATTTCAATCTAAGTGTTCATGAACTGTACACTTGGGCATTTCCAGTATTAGTTTCTCTCTTTTGAGGGGTATAAATCACAACTACTTTTATAACACAAATAATACTATGGATAACCAACACTGTAGGATTGATGATCACTTGTACCACTTACCAGCATATATAAAGATTTACCCAATTATTCAGAAACTACTTGAATGCTCACAAAAAAGTATATGTGTCTCCTAAGTTGTGGTTTTCATTTGAAAGTGTTAACAGTTACATGATAAAATCAGACCCAAAGTATCAAATTCCTGACATAGGATGAGTACTTTGAGTAGTATTAAAAATCACATTGAGATAGAGACTGTAATATGCAGTGGAATGATCCTAGACCTCCACCCAGCCTCTTTCTTACTCCCCTTCCTTAGCAGGATGGGGAGAGAAAATAAGATTGAAAAACTCATAAGTCAGAATAAAGAGTAGGAGATCACTTAGCAGATACCATAATGGGCAAAAGAGACCCAAGATAAGGAAAATTTATTTAATTTATTAGTAATTAAAATAGACCTGGGTGGTTGGAAACAAAAAAAAAGAAATAAAAACACATTTGGCCCTACCAGCCCTCTTTCCTCAACTCAATTTCAAACCTTCATTTCCAGCTCTTCTACCTACCCTCTGCCAAAAGGGTCAAGGGTTATGGGGGAGCAAGAGGCTGCGACCAGTCCATAACAGTTACTCTCTGCTGTTCCTTCCTTCTTACCTGTTTGCCTAGCTCCTGTGTGGGTCCTCTCCACGGGTTTCAATCCTTCAGGACAAACCTGCTCCAGAGTAGGTCCTCCATGGGCTACAGTCCCTGCCAGAATTATCTGCTCCAACAGGGGTTGTCAGCAGTTCACAATACCTTCAGGAAATATACACTTGCTCTGGTGTGTGGTCCTCCATGGTGCAGACTGCAATGTGGTTATCTGCTCTGGTGCGCTTCACAGGAGAATCTCTGCTTCAGCACCTCCTACCTCTCCTTGTTCCCTGATTTTGGTGTTCTCAGGGCTGTTTCTCATTTTTTTCCTCACTGCATGTGTAGCATTTTGCCCTTTCTTATATATATCTGCACAGAGGTGTCGCCAAGTTGGCTAATGGGCTCAGCTGTGTCCTGCATGTCCATTGTGGAGCTGGCTGGAACCAGCTGTGTCCAGCATGTGAGAGCTACTGACACTCACAGAGGCCACTCCTTCAGCTCTCCATTACCAAAAACTTGCCAAATCCGATCTCATATAAAATAAAATCGTATGATGAAAATAACAAACATAAACAAAAAGATCAAAAATTTGTTGTATTTGAAATATTAGCATGAAACAAACAGCAATAAAAAGCAACACCATGATCAAGCGTTTTTCATTTAGAAACCTTGTACTTGTTTGGACTAGGACAGAAACAATTATCTTTTCAGCAATTTTTCCTTTCAGTAAAGTTACTTCTAAGTAACTGGACTTTCTAAAGTTGACTACATGTTTTTCAGACAGCGTCTGCTCCTAGAATTGATAACACTTGATATTTATAGTTGTTACCACGGTAATGGTAGGACAGGTATGCAGGGAGACACATGTTTATACTCAGCGCTGTAGAAACCAAGGTCATTGCTAAGTCTTTTATGTTCCACAAGTGAAAAGGTGTAAAAAGGTCACACCTGCAGGGAGGAGCAGACAGAATGGGTGACCAAAAATTGACCAGTGGAGTATTCCATCCCATACATGTCACATTCATTTTAAAGCTGAGGGATCATAAGGGTCATCCTCTCTTCTTTCACGGCTGGTGTCTGAGGAGGACTCTGCCTGTTCTTCTGTCTTGACCCCAATCCTGATCCTGATCTGTGCATTCCTGAATCCGGTTCCTGTCTGCTGCTGAGTTCAGTCCAGGACTTCCTGGTGCCTGCCGTGCAGCCTTAGCGGTGTGAGCCATCACAAGATGCAATTCCGTGACTGTCGAGAAAGCCCAATATTGGTTTTGTATATTTTTCATTATTTTTGTTATTATAATTATCAGTATTTATTTTTATTGTTTTATTAAAGCTGTTTTAATTTTCCAACCCATAAGTCTCCCTCCCTTTTCTCCTTTCCCTTTCTCTTCTGGGGAGGGAACGGCTTAATAGAAAGCATTGGTTGTTCTGTTTAATTGCCAGCTCAGCCTTAAATGGTGACAAACTTATACTAGATAGAATCACTGAACCAAGGTAAGTAGAGAGAGATACTGATAAAGGGTGATGTATATGTCAAGAACTGCAGACATTAAAGGAAGTGCATACTGTAAGAAAGAAACAATGTTCGCACAAAGGAAATTTTTTCTATTGCGTATTTTTATTCAATGTTAACGTCTTACTTTCTTAATAAAGGAATAATTTTAAATCAGCCATGCCAGCAGGGTTATGTGATTACTAGGAAGCTAATAATAAAAAGCAAAAGAACCTTGAAAAGCTCCTATTTTAGAATTTTAGAGACATTATCAACACAGAGTATGTATAAAAATGTCCTTTATACATATATGTGTAGATATATGGACATGTGAATACATATATGCACAAACACCTGATGTAGATGGAGTTCAAGTCAGTCTGGTTTAGTCATCTAAATTTTTCCATCCTTCTGAATAAATTTTCTCTGTTCCCTAGGATGTTAGTGAAGGTCTGTATACACCCTCCTAAACCCTCAGGGTGAGATTTTGTTTGCCTAAGTATTAGTCACTTTAAATTGATGCCTAAAGTTTTCCGAAGTTTCTTCAAGCACAATATGGGTAAATAAATTTGCAAACAAATTAGAAAATCACCAGTCCATCTGATTAAAAAAAAAAAAAAATCTAATATAGGTCCTAGAAGAGTGGTCCAAATGCTGTGCAAAACAAAAAGTAACAAGCAAAGTGCAAGGAAGATTGCTTTACTATTCATTAACTTTCAAAATATCTCTTATACCCCTATGAGTATTCTGTGGACAGTAGGCTAGCTTTAACAGCTGGAATTGAACAAGAAGCAATCTTATCTGAATGTTTATCAGGTGGTGAGCAACACATATCGGAGAACTCAGTTTAGTTACTTAAAGGAAATAGAGCCCATTTCTCTCATTTTTGGTGTAAGTTCTGCAACCAACAACAAAATGTAGCATCATGTCTTCCTCGTGCTATGTTCTGTGAATTGTAGTAATTGTGCCCATTGAGACCTCTGTTCAGTTTATTAAACACACCTTGCAAACTACATACCATTCTGTCTTAAATACAAACGTCCTTAAGCAGAATACAGCTGCCTAGATGGTTTGCTCAGTCAAAGCAACAAATGCCAAAGGAAATCACGTTACCAAAGTTTTCCATTCTTTATTACTATGGCAGAGGAACAACAAAGGAAGATAATTATTGTGATGAGAAGAAACTGGTGTGGGACAAAATGTGATTGCACCACTCACAGCTAGAATCTTTTATGCAGCTGTGCTGGTTTTGGCTAGAATAGAGTTAATTTTCTTCTAGTAGCTTGCATGGGGCTGTGTTTTGGATTTGCGACCTAAACGGTGTTGATAAAACAGAATCACAAAGAATCACAGAATGGTTGGGGTTGGAAGGGACCTCTGGAGATCATCTAGTCCAACCCACAGAGATGTTTTTGTTATTGCTGAGTGGTGCTTACAGAGTCAAGGCCTTTTCTGCTTCTGACACCACCCCACCAGCAAGTGGGCTGGGGGTGCACAAGAATCTGGGAAGGGACACAGCTGGGACAGCTGACCCACTTTGATGAAAAGGGTTTTCCATGCCATATGACACCATGCTCAGCTGGGGGAAGAAAAAGGAAAAGGGAAGCATTCAGAATTATGGTGTTTATCTTCCCAAGTAATGGTTACATGTGAGGGAGCTCTGCTTTCCTGAAGATGGCTGAACACCTGCCTGCTGATGCGAAGTAGTGGATGAATTTCTTGTTCTGTTTTGCTTTGCTTGCGTGTGTGGCTTTTGCTTTGTCTATTAAACTGTCTTTATTTCAACCTATGAGTTTTCTCATTTTTACTGTTTTGATTCTCTCCATTTTCCCACTGGGGTTCAATGAGCAAGTGGTTGTGTGGTCCTTAGTTGCCGGCTGGGGTTAAACCGTGACAGCAGCTTCTCCCTATGAATGTGATCAGATTATTTAAATTGAACTTGCATACAGCCTATAAATCATACCTGAGTTTAATTTTATGAATAAAAGTCCCTCAGGAATCCCTTAACATTTTCAAAATCATTGAGGGCCCTGTTTTGTTTGTTTTGTTTTGTTTTGTTTTGTTTTTTCTCCTGCTTCTACTTGTATTATTATTTATCCTGTAAAAAGGCAAAGGCGCTTAGTATAAAATTTGAGCAGGTAGACCAATATTTTATTTATTTTTTTTTTTACTTGAGCACTTGAAGTTAACCAACAGAGTAGTAATTTCCAGTATAGATACTGAACAGTCACAGATAATGTTTCTGTCAATTCGTAGATTAAAAAAGAATTAATGGTCAAGTAAATTGAAATAGCATGAACACTTAAGAATAGCAAGATCTATTTGTGGACATGGAGAAAGAAGAAAATTACTGTAGTTTACAGATAAATCATCAATAATAATTATATATTTTTTATTGTAAGAAAAACTTCATTCACACATTACACCTAGAGGTACAAGTTCCTAAAAGCAGTATTTCTAAGCAAAATATTGCTGTATGGGTCAGCATAAACCCAGAAGCAGTAGTCTGTAGGAAAAAAATGCTATGAATGATTGCATCAGAAACTCATGACACATTATTTACTGTACAGTGTTTTAAAATATATTAAAAAATTCTGGACTCAAAGTTAATACAAATAAATGCATTTCTACTAATTTGGGCATACCCGAGCTGATTTACAGGAGGGTACTGTGCAGCATATTAGGAATTATCATTAAAATATTTTCTTTTAAAAATACGATTATTTTCATTTGCATCTTATATTTTATAATGTTCCTGTAATTCCAATCTGAAATGATTACTTTTTATATGCCTGTGGGATTTTCATATACAAAAGTCAACTATTAAATTTGCTGTTTGTTAAAAAGGCCAGAGATAAAAATACTTTATAGATTATTCTACAGTTTTAATGTTGCATGTACTGCTGTCTGGTCATTTAATACTATTATAGCTGTATTTTCCATCTCTTCCTTCCCCAACTCAAATATAAAATATTACACAGCATTGCCCATGAATATTTCAATAGTTATGTAGGATAAAGTGTAACATCTAAACTATTAGAACAAGTCTCTAAACAATGACCTTAAATAATTAATGAATACTGTCTACTCATGCCCTTTTTGCAGCAGTGTGGCAACTAGGGCTTTCCTAATATGTGCATATGCGTGTTCAATATACATGACAGAGTTTAAAATGAACTGTATACAGCAGTGTGGAAGACCCTTGGTATTTTTTGTCTGTAAAGAATACAACTCTAATGAAAAAGAAGTATTTTCTACCTTGTTCCATTCAGTTTTAAATAAATAAATAAATAACTAGGAATGTAAATATAGTAAAACTGTCATTAAAATCTGTGCAGATGTCCACTTGCAATTCTTTCCTTCCTCTTGACTTCCTATCAGAATCACAGTTCACTGATTCACAATTTAATGGTCTAGTGTCTCTTTGCATTTTAATTCGCAGTTGTCAGCCTGATAAGTCAGCTCTGAAAGCCTTCAGGCCTTAAATATCCATGATGCATAAATCTTACTGTTTCCATCCACAAACTGTTTCTTATTTCTGTTAGCTAGTCTTTAATCATAATTTTTCAGTCTTTAATGATAATTTTCTAGGATGCTTTGTGTACTATTACTTTAGTTAAATTCTCATCTCCTTTTCTAAGGTGTTTTAAGTGTCAGTTCTTTCTTTTTAGATGGAAAGGAACAGATTAAACAAACAAGCAAGCAAGAAAAAAAAAATAACCAGCAACCAGAAAAAAAAAACTCCAGCTGGACTTCAACTATGTTCTTTGGGTTTTATTTGTAAAGCCCAAAATCATAACATACCTCCCATATACAAACCTGTACACATTAACCTCTGGCTAGTCATGACTGTAGCTAAATAATGTAGGTGTTTTGCCCACAGGATGGTGAAGTTGCCTTTCTGTGCTTGTCTGGGAGCACAGGAGTCTTAACAGGACTAAGTGAATAGCTATTTCAGGAATCACAAACCAGAAACTTTCCTACTTAGTTTTCCTTAGTAAGTGATCCAGTAAACACTCTCAGTGTTCTTACTTTAAGTAGGTAAGTGTCCCAAGAGTATCCTATAAATCACTTGTAACACAGAGCAGCAGCTGAACTGCTCATCCAGCTTAATGATGACAATGTTTAATTCTTGTTTTATATTTTACCTCCTCCAGCTATAAGATATAATAGGTAACAGGTCATTGAGAACAAGATAGAAAAAAGAGAACGGTAATTAAAGATTGTCACAGGCAGCAACTAGGACCATGCAGCACTAGGACCAAGTGGGATGGGGGAGAGAATCAGAAAGGGAAAAAGAACCCCACAAAACAGAAGAGAAAATAATGATGATGATAATAATAATAATAGTAATCATAGAATATACAAAACAAGTGATCCACAACGTAATTGCTCACCATTCACAGCACTGATAGTCTGTTCTTTCCCAAACAGTGCTGTTTGTCCCCTGACCAACTCCATGCTATTGAGCCTAACATCATATGGTAAGGAATATGCCTTTGGCCAGCTTGGGTCCCAGCTTCTTGAGCACCTGGTAGAGCATGGGAAGCCAAAAAGTCCCTGACTACCCAGCAGTGACTGAAACATCAGTGTACTATCAATATTCTACTCATATTAAACCACAACACAGATACTAGAAGGAAAATTAACTCTATCCCAGCCAAAACCAGAATAAAGATGCCCAGATATATTCATAATATAAGGAACTGCCCTTTGGATTTGTATCAAGGATAAATTATACAAGCTTTATCTCATGTAAATTTTTTTGTAAGGAAAAGTTAAAAATTCCATACACTATTTACACTTATGATTTAAGCCTAGTTGCAAGCCTGCTTGACTATCAAGTGTTGAATTTTTAAGTCTTGCAAATTTTATTATATATTTCTCTTTAAAACAGTTCTCATGAGTTTAAGAACCTAACTTGAAGGGCTTTTTTTTTTCAGTATCCATATATTATGTTTAAAGTGAATCACAGAATCACAGAATGACTATTTTAGAGAGTGATTGTGGAGTATGTTCTGGGGTAAACAGTGATAAGCTATCATTTTCATAAATTTATAGGATTGTGGGCATGTTAGAAGTGACCTCAAGAAATGTCCATTCCAAACTCCTGCTCAAAGCAGTGGCATCTCTGACCCTTGCTCAGGCCTTTGTGTTGTCAGGTCTTGAAAATCATCCATGGCAGAGAACATCCCCACATGCCAATGTCACATGACTATTCTACAGAAACATCTCTTTGGAAGGTTTGTATGAAAGTGGTTTAGTTTCCTACTAAAATTCAATGTACGGTCACCCTTAACAAAAACAAACAAACAAAAACCAAAACCAAAACTAAAGTAAGCATCTTCACCTTTGTCCTCACACATTTTTAAAATTATCATATTAACAAATACTATAAATCTTTGCATAACTGCTATCTTCTGAATCCAGAAAAATGATCAAGGAATAAAAAAAAAATATACTTTAATGTTTTTTTTTTTAAAAAAAAAACTTGGTTACTAATTACATCCTGATTTCCCTTGTTGAGAATGAAGTACAAGACATTCAGTCTCATTAACAGAGATATTAATAAGGTCACATAATTGATTCAGAAATGAAAAAGGTAGAAAAATTTATTGGGAGCTCTTATAAAAGTGCTTATGGTTGACTTCTTAACATTTACTGATACTAGCAACTGAAGAACACTCATGTATTTCCCCATAAGTAATCAGCTTAATGAGGAGCAGCACAGATAGTCTGAACATATTTTTAGATTTACATGTAAGTGATTATCTTTTTCTAAGTGTCTTACTCTTCCTATTTTTCCTAATCTATTGCTTTGTGCTGTAAACATGGAAAAAAAACCCAGATCTGTTAATAAACTTTCGCGGCTGGAGGTGGGGGAATTTCAGAATGAAATAATGTATCAATAAAGTACTTTTTTTTTTTTTTTAGTAAACTGTCTGAATAATTTCCATTGCAGTTAATTTTTCTTTAAATTAGAGGAAAAAATACAATTATGTTTGTGTAAATCAAAATATTTTTCTAATTGACACATTGTGTTATTAGATTTAATAGGAGGCGCTCTCAACTTTGACAATTCTTTTGCAATAAAATGCTTAAAAAGGTGGTTGGAGCTATGGGGACTGAAATTGTTATCTTTGTTAGATTTCTTCACTGTTAAAACAAACAGGATTATTTATAAATAAAGAGATTACAGTTAAATTGCAGTGTGATTCTCCTTCTAACAGGCTTAACTTACTTAACTAGCTACCCATACAAATCAGACAGGATCCTTATCATTGGTATCTTTATTCATCTAACTGAGATTGTAATTTAGACCACGTTATGGGTAAGAAAATCTTTCTACATCTGAGAATTAGAACAAAAGGAATGTAAACTGTGTTTGAGGCTGAAAAAACCTGTCACGCTATACTAAAGATTTCTGAAGAGAAAATCATAGCTCAATCTGCAGAAGTCATGGTAAAGCAAAGATGAAGCAGGCACTTTTTATTAAAGGTAACACTGGATTTGCTTCTATTCAGATTAATAATGCATAATCAACTAAGTTTAAAAAAATAAACATCGTAAGGTATATGTCATGTAGCTACAAGGGAGCCTTTTTACAAACTTCTCTCTTGAGGGTTTTTTGTATGTGTGTATGTGTTTTGGATTTGGTCTGGGATTTTTTTGTTTGGTTGGTTTGGTTTGGGTTTTTTAGCATTTGTGGGGTTTTTTCTTTGTTGTTGCTGTTGGTTTTGGGGTGGGTTTTTTTGTTTGTTTTTTTGTTTTGTTTTCTTGTTTGTTTTTTTTTTAATTGTGATTCTGAAGTGCTGAAAACTAGTAATAGGTTTGAGGTCATTTATTGAGAAACCACTAAGAAAAATGAAAAATAATGCTCCCTAAATACTCAGTAACTTGAACATACTTTGTAAGGCAATTTAGTGAGGCTCAGGAGTAATATTAGACTGTGTGGCAATCTGTGAACCAGCAGTGCCCCACCAAGATGCTCTGCTTTGCTCAACACAGAACCAGGCAAGATATTTTGTAAGTATTTGTGAAAATGTACTGTGCAATAAAAATGTAAGTAAGGTTTATTACGGACTTCCCAAAATTTGCCTTCTCCCACTAGCATTCACTTTTTTTTCTGCTACCTTATTTGGATGAACAGCTTAGGAACTGAAGGAACACTAGGCCTATGGTTTGGTGAAATTTCGAGCTTTGTATTTTGAAGCCAGGAAAGGATAATGTGGATTTTTCTGTTCTTCCCAGTGTGATTCAGTAGGAGCAACATATTTCCCTCAGGATTTGGAAAAATGCTTTATGTCATGGTTCCTTTTCATTCAACAGATATTTACTTTTGACTCCTCCAAAATTCAGATAACTTATCTCTGTCCGAAACAAATTGATTCTGAGCATGATAAAGTTTTTATTTTGTACCTGTCGAATTTGAAATAAATAATTTCCTTTCCTTGGCTTTCAGCAACAATCTGTCTCCTTTTAAATGTTCATACACTTTCAGCTCTCACTTCACTGAAAAATAAGTTTAGTATTAAAAACAACTAGCTTAACTCTTCTGAGGAAAATAGGATGATGCCTACAAAGCAGCAGAAAAAATTCCAGTGAATCTTCAGTTTCATCAGTCTTTATCGTCACTTTTAATGAGGATTGTTGTTCATTTCCAATATACTACATAGAAAGTTTGAAGAAAAAAAAAAATTCATTACAGTCTTTTCTATATTATACGAGTTCTTAGTGAATCACAGAGTGGTTAGAGTTGGAAGGGATGTCTGGATATCATCTGGTCCAAACAAAGAAACTGAAATTATTTGTTTATTGCATATAAACATAATAAAATGAGGACAAAATATCTGAAACAACATAAAATCTTTGAAAGCATTGGGAATTAAACTGTTACTTGTATGGGGTTTACAGTTTGTGAAGATCTATAATAGTTCTTAACTCTGACATTTCATTTGCAGTCTTCTTTACAAATTAAAAATACTTTTCAGGGGTGTGTATTCATATACGTATGCACATATATACAAATATGTATCTATGCATACATGCAATATTTTTTTAAACAAGTGGTTGTTTAAAGTTAAAGTGTGTTAGCAGAGTCAGTGAGATCTTGCAAGATATTCATTAAACTGGAGATTATGTCTCTCTCACTTTATAACATCCTCAGAATGCCTCCAGATACTTTAGAATTTGTATTCTTGGGAAACTCCTCAAAAATAATGTGGAAGCAAGGTAACCTAAACTTTTTCTTTGTCCCCAATACCCTTAAGACATTTTATTAAATAATACTTAAATGCAAGATGCATAAGCATTCCAATAAGCAGGTACCAGATTACAGAAATCCCCTCACTGAGGAAATGCCCTTAACAAGTGAGTTACACAGTAAGGTTCCATGTTGCTTATTTCTCTACTTTTTGTCCCATTAAATCCTAGATTCATTCCTGTGGGTAGTTCAATGACCGATTTAGTGGCACCATTCTAGAGAGTTTGATAGTCTGCTGGTTAAAGCAGCTTCCTGGGAAATGTGAACTACAGATTTAAATCTCTTTAAACTGCAGGGAGCAAGGACAAGAACACTAACAGTAAACTGCTTTCCAGAAAGCACTGCTGTTCCTTTGAACTGAACTCAGGGTTGCCTCAAAGTACAGAGCTTAGGCTGAAATGAGGTGGATTAGGGCTTCCATGAACAGGCTAGAATTTAAGTGCCACTGTGCTTCTGAAGGCACCTAAACTGATTTCAATTTGGTCTGATTTCTTCATCCAACAATAGACTACTCAGAGTTAGAATTCCTAAATCTGATAAACATCCAGCACACAGATTTTATACAGTATTAAAGGCCTGAGCTTTATTTGTTTGTTTCTTTGTAAATACATACCTGTTTTTCACAAATCACTTCTGCTTTTGCAGTTATAGAAAAATGCACTTCCAACAGCTATATACCAAAAGGCTTCTTTCTGTAATCTTCATCAAACAAAATTCCAAATAAAGCTTAAGAAATGTTCAGCTAAGTGAAAAATACAACAATCTTTCATCATGTTTTATTTTTAAATTACAGCTATGTCACTGTGTTTGTGTGATCCTCTAGTGCTTGAATTTCTACAATAACCCCTGTACAAAAGGGGTACATCAAAATGATAAACAAGTGTAATTGTCATCCTGGTTTTTTGAGAAGCTAAGATTTTAGTTTGTTTCAGCTGTCTATGTACTTTAATAAGTATAAATAATTTATTTGGCTTTTTCTATGTTCAATTTAGTTTCAGCTGATCAGAGAATGTAAACTGTTACATTATCGTACCAGACATAGGCCTGCTTCAATTTAATGCTCTAGGTAAATCAAAGTAATACAGTTACGTATGTCATTAGTATTTAGTTGTCTTATTTATTCATAAATTTATTTTGTTATTGAATGAAATAGATCTTTTTAGATTTGTTAAATATAAAATATTAAGAATAGAAGGTTTGGAGTTTTTAGAATGAAAAGTGGTTTTCCTTTCTAATCTAGCTAATGGATTTTTTAATGATTGCATTTCTCAATTCCTTTTGATGACTTCTACCAATTTTTTTTTCAGTTGAATATCTTTAGGTGCTTGAAGGATACATACCACATATGCAAATACATGAACTAAAACCATTTAGGTATGTTTTCAATATGCAAATTATAGTTAGTGTTTTTTTTGTTTCAAAGGAATACGTTCACCTTCTAGCACCAAAATGGTTAAGTGAGGGTAATATTCTTCAAAATAGTATATGCTAATTGAGTCTGTCACCCTTATTTATGCTAATTAGTATCTCTCTCTAGAAGTAGTAGTAATTTTAAAAAAAGGCAACAACACTATCTCTGGAATTAAAGCTACTTAATGAGAATAAAACTGTCAAAATCTGTCTCTCAATAGACCTATGCTTTTATGAGTTGTTTTGACACTCTGTATTGCTGTGAAAAGCGGTGTATTATAACACTAAAAGTATGAAAAGAGACATGATAAGAACAGTACCTCTCACCTTGCAGCAAACATAACAATGTAAATATTTGCAACTATGCTAACTACCCTAGACATTTCGCTGTCATTGCAGGTCAAGGGGCACTTTTAGAAAGCTTTCCGTGTTGTCTGTTTAAGACAGCTACCTTAACATTTGCTATTCGTTTTCCTCTTCATTGGCTAAAAAGCAGTATAGACAACTAGCTCAGATATAGATGTCTACAATATAAAACAGAAGAATTCTACATTTTTGGTTTAGAATTGCATTTGCAGTTCAGACTTTCCGTATTTAAGTAGGGGAAATTGTAAATACACAGAGAAAAAATATTATGAATGTTGCTAATAATTTGAAATTGCCATTATTGATTCTAAAGAAACTGATACTTGCCAGTGTCTCCTAACGTCTTCCGCTCACCATGGCTTTAGCTGTGTGGGAAGGTACTATGATTAGTCTACCAACAGTCAGGTCTGTGATTAGGGGTCGTAGAAGGGGAGGAAGCTACTTGAAAACTTCCTAGTGTGACTTTACTTGCAGGCAAATATGTGCTGATATTTGTGTCTATTAATTTTTTGCATATCTGTGCCCTAATGCTGAGTGTAGTTCCCTGCTATAAGTTATTTTTTAATATTTTAAAAGACTATGTATTTTAGTGTTTCAAAAGACATTTGACAATTTAGGAGATGACCAATGAACACAAATAAAGGTGAAAGCTGTGTTTTGTCCAATGATAAATGGGTACAGTAACAACTCTGAATACAATACTGGTAGCTTGCGATGACCTGAAAAAAAGAATGCTCAAAACATACAACTATCTGAAAAGCCAAGCAGAAGATCATAGTGGATGCTGACACATGAGAGGATGTAGCAGGTTAAAATGCAAGGTCAGTAGATCTGGAGCCCAAATGCGTGAATAATTTAGGTTTGTTTCATATTTGAATGCTAGGTTGTGACACTATATCATACACAACAAGAACAACTAACAGTTTATCACTGTAGGAAAGAACTGGAGGTGTACATGATCAAGAGAGTTGATGAACTTCTTCCCAGTTATCTGCCAGAAAGATGTGTATTTCTTTGTGAAGGATTGTGCTGCTTCTGGCTGGGATGGAGTTAATTTTCTTTGTAGCAGCTAGTGTTGTGCTGTGCTTTGCATTTGTGGCAAAACTAGAGTTGGTAACATACCAGTATTTTGTCTGTTGCTAATCAGTGGTTGCACACCATTTAGGCTTCCTCACCAAACCCCTGCCTCCCTCAAAACCTGTAGGCTGAGGGTGGGAAATAGGTTGGGAGAGGATATCCCTGGAACAACTGACCCAAACTGACAAAAGGGATATTCCATGCCATATGATATTCATGTTCAGCAATAAAAGCTCATGGAAAGGAGGGGGATGGAGGAAGAATGTAAACTAACTGATGTGTACAGGTAGTTTCATGGTGTTTGTTTTTGTTGTTGTTGTTGTTGTTGTTTTGTTTGTTTGTGTGTGGGTTTTTTCTTCTTTTTTTAAACACATTTTCTTTTTTTTTTCTATAATATCCATTGACAAAATTTAATGTCATAGGAAAATTTGCCTACTATTAAATTGTGGTTCAAATGCTTTTCTCTAGAACAATCAGCCTTGAAGTTAAAGCAATAGATGACATACAGGATCTTGTTAAGCTTCAGGGATGGAAGAAAATCTGCATACTAATTAGAAATTGTTTCAACTTGCACTCAAAACTCAGGCATATACCCTGCAACACACAATGAAGAAAAAGCTAAGAAAGAGCTATTTTGGCAGGAACAGAATCACAGAATCACAGAATGTTAGGGATTGGAAGGGACCTCGAAAGATCATCTAGTCCAATCCCCCTGCCAGAGCAGGAACACCTAGATGCGGTTACACAGGAAGGCGTCCAGATGGGTTTTGAATGTCTCCACAGAAGGAGACTCCACAACCCCCCTGGGCAGTCTGTTCCATTGTTCTGTCATCCTCACTGAGAAGAAGTTTCTTCTCAAATTTAAGTGGAACCTCCTGTGTTCCATTTTGTACACATTACCCCTTGTCCTATCATTGGTTGTCACCGAGAAGAGCCTGGCTCCTTCCTCATGACACTCACCCTTTACATATTTTTAAACAGTGATGAGGTCACCCCTTAGTCTCCTCTTGTCCAGGTTAAAGAGCCCCAGCTCCCTCAGCCTTTCCTCATAAAAGAGATGCTCCCCTCCCTTAATCATCTTTGTTGCCCTGCGCTGGACTCTCTCCAGCAGTTCCCTGTCCTTCTTGAACTGAGGGGCCCAGAACTGGACACAATATTCCAGATGAGGTCTCACCAGGGCACAGTAGAGGGGAAGGAGAACCTCTCTTGACCTACTGACCACCCCCCTTCTAATACACCCCAGGATGCCATTGGCCTTCTTGGCCACAAGGGCACAGTGCTGGCTCATGGTCATGCTGCTGTCCACCAGGACCCCAAGGTCCCTTTTCCCTATGCGGCTCTCCAACAGGTCGTTCCCCAGCTTGTACTGGAACCTGGGGTTGTTCCTGCCCAGATGCAAGACTCTACACTTGCCCTTGTTATATTTCATTAAATTTTTCCCCGCCCAACTCTCCAGCCTGTCCAGATCTCGCTGGATGGCAGCACAGCCTTCTGGCATGTCAGCCACTCCTCCCAGCTTGGTGTCATCAGCAAACTTGCTGAGAGTGCACTCTATTCCCTCATCCAGGTCGTCGCTGAATTTATTGAATAGTACTGGTCCCAGTACCGAACCTTGAGGGACTCCACTAGATACAGGCTTCCAACTAGACTCTGTGTCAAATGGGAGATTGCGTCAAATGCTTTACTGAAATTGAGATAGACCACATCCACTATTTTGCCATCATCTAGCCATCTTCTTATGTCCTCATAAAAGGCTATGAGGTTGGTTAAGCATGACTTCCCTTTGGTGAAGCCATGATGACTGCCCCTGATGACCCTCTTATCCTTGATATGCCTTGAGATGGCACCAAGCATAAGTTGTTCAATCACCTTTCCAGGGATGGAGGTGAGGCTGTCAGTCTTATAGTTACCTGGGTCCTCTTTCTTGCCCTTTTTAAAGACCGGAGTGACATTTGCTTTCCTCCAGTCCTCAGGCACCTCTCCCATTTCCCACAACTTAGCAAAGATGATGGAGAGCGGTCCAGCAATGACTTCAGCCAGCTCCCTCAGCACCCGCGGGTGCATCCCATCTGGACCCATGGATTTATGGATGTCCAGATTGCTTAATTGCTCCCTAACTCACTCCTCATCAACCAAGGCAGACTCCTCCATTGTCCTGACTTCCTCTGGGGCCTCAGGGGTACGGGGCTCCTCAGGACAGCCTCCGGCAGAGTCGACAAAGACAAAGAAGGCATTCAGTAACTCTGCCTTCTTTGTATCTTCTGTCACCAGGGCACCCACCTCATTCATCAGTGGGCCTACATTGCCTCTGGTGTTAGTTTTATTTGCCATGCATTTGAAAAAGCTCTTTCTGTTGTCCTTGACTCCTCTCGCCAGATGTAATTCTAAGGAGGCCTTAGCTTTCCTAGTTGCCTCCCTACATCCTCTAACACCAGACAACAAAACAAACAAACAACAACAAAAAAAATCCTCTGGCAAACAGACAACAAAAAAAGCAAGCAAGCAAGCAATTGAGTGGGTGACAAAGAGATATGCTCCTAGGATAGGTCCAGGTAAAAGGACAAGCAGTTGGAGCAACAACGAAATGAGCAGAATACTGATAGATGTATCTGTCTAATGGATAAGAAAATGAAGAAATATTCACTAGGCTATAACTCCATCTCAAGCTTTCAATGGATTGAGACCATCGTAATTCACAAAGCCTGCTCTTTATTTCTGTTATAATGTTTATCCATTTTAATCATCAGTCCCTATTAGTGATGAAACAGCTGCTTGCAAACTTTTCTTTCAATATAGCATAAACCCTGTATCATTCATGCTTATTCTTGTGCATAATGAAATTTCTAATGTCTGGGCCCCATGTTGCCAAACGTATCAATTAATTAGTCAAGTTATCATTAAAAGGGAACTTCTCACTCATTGTTTGTTATTGCTGTGCATGGCAGTGGAAGCTGTAATGCTTCATTTGGAGTGCTTGATACATTGCTCGGATTGCACAAGGACTCTATCAGAAACCACAATCACCTGAATTAGGAAGCGTACTTCTGTAGCTTCCAGGTGTTGAAATGGGATATTACTTGTCAACAGGCTTCAGACTGGAGAAGAAAAGTCTCCAAGGAGACCTCATTGCAGCGTTTCCGTACTTAAACGGGTTTATAAGAAAGACGAGGACAGACTTTTTACGAGGGCCTATTGTGATAGGACAAGGGATAATGATGTTAGAGTAAAAAAGACAACTGATTTAGACTAGATATAAGGAAGACATTTTTTATTATGAGGGTGTTGTAACACTGGCCCAGGTTGCCCAGAGAGGTGGTAAATGCCTCATTCCTGGAAACATTCAAGACCAGGCTGGATAAGACTCCAAGCAACCTGATGTATTTGAAGATGTCCCTGCTCATTGCAGAGGCTGGACTAGATGACATTTAATGTTGCCTTCCAATCCAAACTATTCTATGATTCTATGAAATTGTCTATAGTATAAAAAATATTTTAAAAATACAAATTATTAAATTGACAAAAAATTTACACTTTCATCCTGCACAAGAGTTACATTCCTTTTACTTCGTTTGATATACAATTCTCATCAGACAGAAACCAGTATCAGCTAAATACATATGTAATTTTTCCAGTCAGTATAAATGGTAACTTCATTTAATCTAGTAACGCACTCATGAAAAAGAATTCAAAGTATCCTGCAGTTATTTTACAGCTACGATGCCTTGGCAAACAAAAATTCACCCTTGGTGTTTAATTGGCTTTAGTGACACTGCTTCATTAAAGAACAAAGCAAACAGAAGATAGTTTACCCTTTGGACTACTTATAAGAACAAATCCAAACCTGGGAAATATTTAGTCTGATTTCTGCTTCTAATGGACATGAAAAGAATAACAAAATGGAATACTTACTTCCATGTATTCTGACATTTCCCAGGAGAAACTGCTTTTCAGTTGACTATACTGAGTGAAAACACTTTTAGTTACCTTCTTGAAACTCTCATTATGCAGGAAAGAATGAAAGATTTCTCACAAAGGAACTGTGAGAAACATAGTGCCTAAAGAGCTACTCTCCAAAATGGAAAAATTGTGTTCTTGTCTTTAATCTGACATTGTTCTATGCATTTTATATCAAACACCACTGCATCTTCTTGAGAAGGCCCCCAAATCTGTCTCTTATTACAAGTTAATATCCTAATGAAAAAGAAAAAAACATCCCTCTCTGTAACCCAGTGAGAATTTTATTTTTGATCTAAAGGAGAACAATTTCAACAGAAGTAAACAAAAGTTTCTAGTCTTCTCATACTTGTGCCAAAAAAACTTGTTATTAACATTTCCTCGAGCCTTCTCTTGAAGATAACTAAGTTTTGTAGTCCATTCAGCAAAGTATCTCCCAACTCTATCAGTGTCATCATACAGGCAGTTTTGGGCATGTCTTCAGCACATATTTAGATGTTTATTAGAATTAATTTTATCAAAGGTTAAACTGCACTTGAGTCAGAGTTGATATGTTTTAAAAATTTCACATAAACTGCCAAATAAGAAAAATGGTTTATTGCTTCAGAGCAAAGGTCAACTGAGGTCAAGATTTTTTCTCTAAAAGTGGCTATAACAGGAAGTAAACATGTTACTTATGAGTACTTTCTGAGCATTTTCAGCTGTCTTTATCTCTGGTAGTTCCCTGAACCTGATGTGTGAGGTCTATTCAATTACCTCTAGCATCCTCAGTCATTCATGATATCAAAAATGTTTTATAACTTTGAGATAGGACAAACCTAACAAACAAACAAACAAAAATGAAACAAAAAACAAAAAAAAACCCAACCAAACAAGCCAGCACACACTATAACATGGGCAACACATGGATTTGTCAGGACCATACTGATTCTTTTCTATTTTCTAATAATTTGGTTTTATTCCTTTCTTTGTAATTTGTTCTTTGTTGTTTTTCAATTGCTAGCAAAAGGTGACATTTTCATAAACTTACTATCATAATCCCATTTTACTGCTTGTGTGACAGCTGTCAGGCCAGAGCCTATAGTTTTGTATGTGACACTGGGATTGTTTTTCGTCAGGTACATCATTTTTATTTACACTGACAAAATTTCTTTGTCAATTTTTCTTCCTGGTCACTCAGTCTTATAATGTCCTTCACAGTTCTTCAACAAGTGTGCTGTCATAATTGCTATCTTTAATAGTTCTGTGTCATCAGCAGTATTTCTCATCCTTCTTTTCATTTCTTTATCCACATCACTTGTCAATATCTTAAACAGAACAAGTCATCGCATAGACACCACAGAATTCTGCCAGGGATCATTCTCCATTGTAAAAACTAATAATTTACTCGTATCGTGTTACATGCAAGTGCTTGTCCTTTTACCCTATGCTGTCCTAACTTCCTCAAAAGCTCTATGTGATGAGCTTGTTAAGAGCCTTTATAAATCCAAGTATATCTTGTCTGTGGATTATCCTGACATGGGTTTGTTTCTCTTTCAGACTAGTAGCAGTTATGTGTCCAAGTCCTTTAATAGGGGAGTGCCTTTGTGAGTCTGAACCGAAAAGCTTTTCTATTGCTTTAAAATGTAGTGGTTTTTTAGAATGTAATGTACTACGGAGAAACTCATTGTACTAAAGATATGTATAAATGTCAAATTGTTTTCAATATTTAGTCAGAGAACTGAATTAAACATGATTTTCTCAACAGAATGTCATCCTCATAAGTGACAGTTAATACAGAAAACCTAGTCCTTGTAAATGCCTCCCTTAAAAATGTCTGTTTACTGTCAGACTAGGAACTTAAGGGACTCAAACTGAAGGTGCCTAAGTGGGTACTAATGAAATAGTTTTCCTTTTAAGTTAAATTAGATGACAGTAAAACATTATTTGTATATGACATAGAAACATAGTTTAAACCCATTTGAAAAATTCAGCACAATTTCTGAAAAGAGTTCAAGCAACACCCAAATCTTCTTTGATTAATGCCAAATGAGAGGACATGCCAATCATAAAACACAAGTTGCAGGAATACTCATCAAAGCTGTCTGTTTTCCAAGACTAACAGGGCTCCCATGCTGGTTGATGAGATTGAAGAAGTTATGTTAAAAAGAATTCTGATCTTCTGTACAACAAAGGCACCAACAAATTACTACTACCCTTTTTAATGACAACCAAATATAAAAGGATTTACTATAACCACACAAGCAGAGAAAATCTCCATATCAAATACTGGATTTCTGAGTTACTAAAGTCCAGATAGTGACTCTTCCTTTGTGTCTATGAGGAGAGATACTTTCCCTAAAGCATATAAAATTATTGTCAGACATAATCTTTTTTTAACTTCAGATCTGTTAGAAAATGGTTTTCAGTCCCATGTAAAATCAGCTAACAGATCTCAACCATAGGGAAAAGAAAAAAAACATAATAAAGGCTGCAATGCAAGGAACATAGTCAGCAAAGTCACCACACAGATATGATGAAAGTGCATTATAACTTCCACTATGAGCAATTCTATGAATCTTTAATTTCCTGTGCTATCTCAAGGCCAGTTCTTCAAATGCTTTATCATGAGAAAAGTCCTGGAGTTCAACAAAATTAATCACAAGGGTAAGGCAAAAGACAAGTCTGGTACAGCTTATAAGATCAAGCTACAAATACTGAAAAGATTCAGCTTCCAAGTTCTTTTGATCATGTACATTCATTTTTTACTTTTTTTTTTTTTAAATACAACTTGAAAAACAACTCTGACAAAGTATTTCCACTGAAGAGAAAAAAATATATATTCAACAAGGAACATAAAAAGCATCATTGATTTCTACAGGAATTGCAGTGATGATTAACAATTTATTTAATTTTATATAAGAGATGTTAAGAAAAAAATTAAACAAGTTGCTATGTCTTTATACATTTAAAGATGTCACTGAGGAAAACAATACAATTTTTTAAATCATTTACCAAATCAAAGTAGCTGTTAAAAAATGAAACTGTCAATATGAAGCTATGCAACTTTAAAAAAAGACCTTTTGTACTGGCTCATCAGGTCTTATATTTCAGGAACTGAGGCACTTTAATTCAGATTTCTGTATTTTATTATGTCTCACCTATGAAAATATAAATGTCTGAAAATCATACTATGATTTTTAATAATTTAATTTCCCAAATATATGCAATCATGGATTAATTTATTAATACAGTTTTATATTTAACATTCCTTAACTTAAGGGAGACACTACAGGACATAATTGTTTCTAATGTAACAAAGGCACTAGAAAACAAAGCGTATTTTTATTTTCCCACCAAGTATTTTCTATCTCACACAGACTCTAAAATTTACTTCATTTTAGAACAAAATATAGCGTAGAATAGGGAAGGGGGACTACTGTACTCTACTGTGAAGTTGGGAAAAAATCCAGTGTTTCAGAATTGAGTAGGTAAGCTTACATGATCTGCAAATGAATCAGAATTTCACGTTAGTTTGAACCTTTCTGACGAGTGTGTAAGAAAAATAAACAGGAAACATGAAGTTAATTAGCACTAACAGGAAAAACAACTTTATCATATTATAAATAATTTTATTTGCTGTTGTAAACCAAGTTATTTTCATATTTCACTCCGTCTTAAAATTTGATGTTAAGAGTAGAGATTGATTGACTCTCTCTCCTGACAAAGTTGCCATTATCCACAGGGTACTCCATCCCACTCCTTCCTGACAAACAGTGTTTAATACACAGTAACTATTCATTATATTCTGTTGCCAAGCAATTTGTCTGAGTATAATTAAAGTCTTATATTTGTGAGAGACTAGGAAATGCAATTAATAGATCTTACTGAATGCTGTTCACAGCCAACATCAGCTGCTTGTGTGAAGTTTGCCATCCAGTGTGGAAACTGAATTCACATCTAAGTAATTTCAAATGAATTAGGATTGTATCATGGTCAACTGCTTTTACCTTCTGCTCTGGAGATTTGCAACAGTCTATCAACTAAGTCTATCAACTTAATCCAACTGGAGAGTTGACTACAAACTCATGCAGAACTTGTTCTCAGAAAGATTTCAAACTCTTCTGTTTCAGTTATAGTGGGTCAAAGCCCTTTCAAAAATACAGATTTATAACTAAGTAAGCAGAGACTGTGAACCCACTTTTAGCTAAAGAGCAGACTGCCTTGTCATCCCTTACAAGGTCCTGTAGTTACTTCACATCTACTTTAGTAGTCTACATCATTAATTTGTTGAAGAATCTTATTACCTATCAACACATTCTGGTCAGAGGAACCGGATATTCTTTGTTCTAGAATATTTTAAGAACTGAGGTGCAGTAATTAAGTATCAAACTCACGGCAATATAGCATGATTACAAAATAGCCACCAGTCTTCTACACAAAGTAAAGGAGAAATTACCTGAGTAATTCCAGCAGTATGCTTGGTTTTTTTAAAACAAAATGCTTGTCTTTTATAAAGCTAAACCAAGTGATATCTTAGGGTAGAAAAGATGGATTTTAATTAATGTGTTGCCTGGAGGAGAACGAGGAGAATGGAGGTAACTACTTTAGATTGAGAAGAGCTATTTTAACTTAAAAAGAATATTGCCTTGGAAGGAAATGTGCTTGAATAGACCATAGATTAAATTTAGCCCAGAATAAAGAACTGGTACAGAACTGAATTTCTTGAAAAACTTTGAAAAATTAGTGGAGGCAAAAATATATATATATATATATTTTAAAATATAGCTAAATATTAAGCATGTGACATCACCATGGCAGGAAGATTCTGGGCACGATCCAAGACCTTCCTTCAAATCCTATATCCTACGTTCTTCTAGAAGACTATACAAACTATAAGAAGATGTGGACAAAAGCTAGGGGATACATGTCGTGTATCACATATATAGGGCAAATCTATTTTACTAAGATTGCACATTAAGCTACTTATCATAGGAAATTAAAATTACATTGCTCATACATTCAAGTCATAAGCCAAATCCAACTGCTTTAATTAGTTTTGATATGTTGATTGGTTTGAATACTGTTGCTTGGTTTCTCCAGACATAGGCAGCTTTCTGAATTTTTCTGATTATTTACTTTAGTTTTTCTCTTATAACAGCTAAAAAATACAACAGCAAAAGGCCAAGAAATTTCCCTGCTACCTCCTGCTTTTTGCTTTTCAACATATACTGGAGCATCTCAAAGACAGTGCTTACTTAATTTATAAATCAGTCTTTTGAAGTGTTTATAACTGTACTAGAATGACACTAGATTGCTGGAAGCAGAAGGTTTTTTTGTTTGTAGGAGACTTTCTGGGAGTATTCCTCAATAAGTTTACTATTCTGGAAGGCTTCAAGGAAGGCATTTTAATGTCAGTTTTTGTAGTATTTGGTGGCAAATTGCTGATCTGATGATTTATTTTGTTTGTTAGTATCATCAGTTCTAAAAGAACCTATTATTGTTCGTTCTTTTAAAGATTGCTTAAATGCCCACTGATAGTCAAAGAAAAAAATTCCATTATGTTACTTTGGTTTATTTACAGGAAAGTGGGTTTTCTCAGTTCTACTTTAATATTTCTAATCAATACCATTTAAATACTCAATTTTCAAGTATGTTCATTTCTATTTCTTCAACATGTGCAGTATTGGACAAGCAGTACTTTCTCTATTTTGAATACTGCAGAAAAGAAAATCTCTTTCCAGACCTGAACAACTGAAGACTGCTCATGTACTGTTTTTTAATTCATTTCCACATGGGTCAATATCTGAAACCCTAAAATTGAGGGGGTTTTATGGAATTTTTTTCAGTGGAAATTATGGTCCAGGCACAAAGATGGTGGTGCAGAAGAGAGGACAGGATCTAATCATACCCAATTTTTTTTTTTTTTTTAATTTTACCCCAAATATCTAGATGTAATATTAAGAAAAACTCATGAACCATGAAATAGGATGTATTAGCATATATAGATCCAGCAACTTTCATTACAGCAAGTTTGGGATAATGTAATTGTAATCGGGACTCTGGACATCAAGAAGAATATCTGTATGCTCTGGGCCTGGTTCTGTTATTCATGATCACACTCTTCATCAACATATTGTACTTCAAATGTTGATATCTAAAACCATGTTTCTTTAGAAATGGATGATACTGCCTAAAGACTAGCTTCTTCTAGTTTCAACAGTAATTTAAATGGATTATAAGGTTTAAAATCTGACTGAGCGACTCATTTCAAGAATTACCTAATCTCTCCAAGATTACAAGTTTAGGTCTCCTCATTCTTGGCTGAGTGCAGTAACCTTTGACTGCTGTCTTCTAGATCTATGGATTCCAAACTGCACAGTAGTCCAGTTTAAGAAGACAAATTAAAGGAAGTTCATTCTCAAGATACCATATCAAAAAATCTAGTCCAACGCAAAAGTCTTTGACCATCAGACCAGACACAACCATGCAGGAGGTATTACAAACTGGACATCAGCCGTCACTTTTTAGCCGTAAGGCAAAACCAGCTACATAGATGTTCTAGGAGCTATGTTTGAATATACTGGGTGTTTCTCAATTTAAACACAGTAATGGTTACCCACATCTAAGCTTATTGTTCAAACACTACTCAAACATGTCATATAGGCATAGCCTAATTAAGGCCTACTGACCATCTTGTCAAAGACCAGGTGTCCATACAGTAGTTGTCTGACTACACAAAATTATTATACTTCAGCCCTATTATCTGTTTTATCACCTAACTGTAGACATATGAGAAAACAAGTTTTGAGATAAACACTTTATTTTCTGTATCAGATCCCAAAGACCTTTGAGAATTATTTAGCTATTAAAGTAGTGGAATACAGCAGCTTTTTTAACACTTATGAGACCTGAGGGCAATAAAATTCTATGACCCACTGAAACACTAAACATTTAGAAGTCTTAAATTACAAAAAGAGATGGAAATATATTTTCTTTTTAAAGTGTCACACTGCAAAAGAGCACCTCAGTCGTGTCCTGAGCCAGCAGCAAGCATTGTGTATCATGAGAGTGCTTTCGCTTCCAGTGAATGAAAATCTGAACAACCAGATACAACTTTAACTACTCTTTGTCTTCGGAGAGAGCATTATATTTATATATGTGCAGTATTACACACTATATACCACAGTAGTATATTTGTTATAATCTTGATCTTATATGAAGTGTAGTTTTAGGCGAAAGTCATGTGTTTGGTTCTTACTGATCACACCATCAGTTGCACCTGGCAAAGGTGCACAGAAATGAAATAATTTTGGAGAATCTAATTCTTTATTTGCTCACAATTTATGTACTCTACCTATTGTTATACTCTATCTCTTCATTTGTACTCCTTTTTTTCATAATTTACTGTTTGCTGTGAGTTATGTGATTTTTTTTAGAAGACTGAAGTGAGATTTTAATTTTTTAAAAAACTCAAATAAAAATAATAAAATAATCACTAATTATTTTACATGTAAGTGCAAAGTCAATTATGTCCTCCAGCTAAATCTAAGTACCTAATTATACTGAAAAAAGTGTTTAAGTAAAATTATATTTCTAGTGTGTTATTTAGTTTTATATATGTCAAAAAACCCCACACAACCTTTGTTTTTCTAGATTATTTTTAGCAATGCTGTGATCTCAAATTAATTGCTGAACATAAAAAAAATACTTGAATCAGGATTTATTAAAAATATCAAAGACAGTCTTAACTTGCCATATCTCTTTTTATTCAGAAACATCACAATACTGAACATAGATGCCTATAGTCAATTCAAGAATTACTCAGGCAAACGTTACTCAAACAGACGACTTTAATATACTTCCTTTGTTTCTAATGTGTCAAAACTCCTGAAGCTTCACTTTTTTCAAATGTATGTATGTGTCACACAGTTGCTAATTATGGCATGTCCCTACAAGAACTTGAGCATACCATCTAGGTGTTTATAACCAGATTCCTTTTCACACCAAGAACAGAATATTCACTTTTTCTTGTTTCTGATGTTGCATTGAATTACTTTAAAGTTTCAGTTGCTTCCAGCACTTTGTTTCCCTTCATTACATTTCACTTTTAGTTTTCTATCTTTTTCTTTTTAAAGTATACCACTTTAGTAAAGTGCACTAACCACTTTTACTTGCAAGACAAAATTGACCTGGTTCACACAGTGAATCTAAAAGAGATTCTGAATGTAAATCCCAAATAGAGAACAATGTTCAGCTCTCCGCAGTAATAAACTGTCAATCCTCACTCTTCTCCTCGGTAGTTTCTCCTCTGTGAATCCCATTCAGATGAACAGACAGTGCCTGCACACTCAGTAGGGTGCCTGGGCACCTGAGGCAGGATTTCAGTAGGCAGAAAAATGACTTTAAGTTAACAACTGCAAAGCTCAAGCCTACTTTCAGGATCTAAATTTAATTATTTGTTGGGCTTACTTAGTCTCCTTGAGTGTAAAGAAATCTGACAATGATATCTGACATTAGAGATGCTCTTTCTCTCACTGTTCTAAATTAAAGGTCAGCAGGTGGCAATCCCTATTTCATCGATGCTGTCTTAAAACTCCACAGAGTTAAAAATGTATGGATGACTTCCATCCTAGACAATATATTTTGTAAGTAATTTCTTACCAAAACTTGAATCTGGGGATAATAGTGTTAAGAGGTTAGTTGTTTACATGCACAGCTCACTCAAAATAATTGAAGTTATTTTGGCTATAATGAACACTATAACCATATATGGATAGATCAGATATATGACTGTCATGAAAGTAGATTTGATATGTACAATTTCAGTCTTTGGGGATTTTCTTAAAGGTATATTGAAAGAATAATAATCTAGAATGAACTTTCTTGCTTTGCTTTTTTCTGCACCACCTTTACTGGGTTTGATTTTGGTTTTGTGTCACATTTGGAAAACTGAAGCATCATATTCATTCAAGGCCAGTATAGTTTCCAGTTCTCCTCTTATTCCGTCTACTGTGGGTTTTTTTTCTTTTTAGATAATTTCTTTATTCATATTCTATAATGATCTGCAAAAATACCTTTACCACTTATTTTCCATAGTAAACTGAAAAATATTAACTTTTTTTGCTATTAGAGAGACTCTAATAATATTTCCTCTTTGAATTTTTAATACAGCTTGGTAAATTCCTATTTTTATGTGATTCTGTATTGATAATCTGAATATTAGGTTACAGAAATTCCATTCCAAACAGCAGAACTGGTAGTTGCAGCCTCCTTGCTACTTGAAGTTCATCATGTTTAATTCTATGAATGTTTGAAGTTTTGTTTGTTTAGCAGATACATAAACCCTTTATCTTTGATTTAATTCCTTCATTAAATGTGGTGGACTGACACTGGCTGGGTGCCAGGTGCCCACCAAGCTGCTCTATCACTCCCTATCCTCAGTTAGACAGGGGAGATAAAATACAATGAAAGGCTCCTGGGCTAAGGACAGGGACATCACCTGGCAATTGCCATCATGGGCAAAACAGCCTCAGCTCGGGGAAATTAATTTAATTTACTACCAATGAAATCAGAGTAGGGTAATGAAAAATAAAAACTAAATCTTAAAACACATTGCCCCCATCCCATCCTTCCTTCTGTGCTCAGCTTCTGTCACAATTTTCTCTACCTCTTCCCTACCAGTGGTGCAGAGGGATAGGGAATGGGGATTGCAGTCAGTTGATCACACATTGTCTCTGCTGCTGTTTCCTCCTCACTCTCTTTACCTGCTCCAGTGTGGGGTCCCTCCCATGGAAGGCAGTACTCCATGAACTTCTCCAGCATAAGACCTTCTCGTGGGCTGCAATTCTTTATGTTCCAGCATGGGTCCTCCATGGGGTCACAACTCCTGCCAGAAAACCTCCAGCATGGGCTACTCTCTTTCCACTGGTCCAAAGGTCCTGCCAGGAGCCTGCTTCAGTACGTGCTTCCCACAAGTTCACAAGCTCCTTTGGGCACATCCACCTGCTCCAGCATGGGGTCCTCCATGGGCTGCAGTTGGATATCTACTCCACTGTGGACCTTCATGGGCTGCAGGGGGACAACCTGCCTCAACATGATCTTCACCATAGTCTGCAAAGGAATCTCTGCTCTGGTTCCTGGAGCATATTCTCCTCCTCTTTCACTGACCTTGATGTCTGCAGGGTTGTTTCTTTCACATATGTTCATTCCTCTTCTCCAGCAGCTGTTGCACACCTTCTTAAATATGTTATCACAGAGGCACTACCACCACCACTGATGGGCTTGGCCATGGTCAGCAGTCAGTCCTTCTTGGAGGTGGTTGGACCTGGCTTTATTGGAAATGTGGGAAGCTTGTAGCAGCTTCTCACAGAAGCCACCCCTGTAATCCTCCTGCTACCTTTTTTTTTTTTTCCAATCATCATCTCTTGCAGTTTTGAAGATTATTTTCAAACCACATTTTATAATAAAAGAGTAAGAAACAAATGATGTCTAGATTCCTTGGGAATGCTTGTTGGCTCCTATCCAACAATTTTGACTGGTATTGTCCTTCCACAGATATGAGAAATTTGCACATCTGTGGTCTAAGAAGACAACATCCATCTTTTTGAGCTAACTAAAAATATGTAAAATTCTTAAAAATAAACTATTTGAAAATATGGTTATTCCATGAAATCTATTACTTTTGCTGTCATCTAGTGTTTGCAGGCATCTATTGAAGTATTATCTGAAATTTCCCTATTTTGTCTTACATGTGCAGAAGACTTCCATCTTTGGTCAACACTTTAACATTCTGTTCTTTCAGTTCTCTATTGCTTTACTTCTTTTTATTCCAGATATGAAAGATTGAACAATCGTTTAAAACCAGGTACATGGTGTCATTCTGCTTCACTTAGTGCTTTACCTTCATTGCAAAGGAAAACAGTGGATTCTGCTATTTCTTCCAGATTAAAAAAAATGAGCCATTTACAAATCTTAGTTTCTAATACAGTTTGTTGTAAATCTTGGTTAATCCTAGCACTTCACCCAGTTTTACTGAAAATTTGTGGTGAGTCATCAATGGTGAAAACCTGCTGACATAGAAATGTATCAACTTATTCCACTTCTCAGAGGGTATTTTAGTTACATGTCATTGACTCCCGTCTTGAGGATTGTCTAGAAAACTGCTCTCAAGTTAGAGAGGCTAGGAAGTTCAGGGAGCCCAATGGCATGAGAGCCTGGAAGCTTTGTGCCCAGACTCTGGCAACAGTAATAGTTTCTCTGAATAATATGTTTTACAAGTTTTTTTTCAAGAATTTATACCTGCAGAAAAACAAGTGTCGTTAATACAAGTCATGCTCTGTGGAGATACCCATACTATTTCTGAACAAGATAGCTCATATACCAAAAAACTAGTAAAATCATGATTAGTGTGGTGTTCAGCTGTGGAGAACTAACCATGTAGTTAGTGTAACATTACTTTAACAAGACTATACCGTTTCTGGAATATGAAATGTCTCATTAAATGCAACAGGTAACATTACACTGTGCCACAAGACATGCCTAGAAACTACATTAAGAATAGCAAATAATATGAATGGTGCCCCTTCTCTGTGCCTGAGGGCAGCATGCCCATATCAATAGGACCAAGCTCTCCTCCTTTAACTGAGGTGGTCTGTGGGGAGCGATGACCAAACCGTGTTATACCAGATAGCTTGCAGACATTTCCCAGAGGAATGTCAGCAGTGTGGGTCAAAAGTATAATAGGGACTCAGCTGAAAATAAAGTGACCTAGGTAAATGCAAGCTAGTGTTTCAACCTTTGTCCTGGCCCTGTTAACTCACTAGTATAGGTATTTCCATACATCTTCTCACATTATTAACAAACCTATGTTACATCAAGCTTGCAGCTTCAAAAAACCCCAAAACAAAACAGTTCTCATAGTTTCTGGCATGCTTTGTACTCGGGCATACTCGCAGCATGGTATCCATTTATTTGTTTTAAATTTTTGTTGTTGTTGTTAATTCATTACTAGCCCTCTGAACTCATCAACTAACACAATATTGTCCAAAGTTTTATCTGGATCTTTCATTAGTGTTTTGCTGTACATATACTTGTGTATTCTAGTTATTCTTCTCCTGCCTGTCAGCTCACAGGTTCTTTAATCAAATTTTTTATCATGACAGGGAGACACTTATCTGTTGTTGTACATTATTGTTTGTGTCCATATTATGTTAGTACCAGGGTTTCTCTTTAGAAAAAAAATACATAATACAGTATTTTTGTCAGCCATTTTTCTTTCAGAAATTGATTCAGATATGATTCTGCTTGTCTTCCATTTTGTGCTTATTCTCATATTTATATCTTCCTTTTCAGCTTTTTTCTGTCTTTTTCGTATTCAGTTCACTTTTGAGATGTATCATGCTTTTTAGATTGAAGCCTTGTTTTTTTATTTCTGTGTATTTCTTCTTCTCATTACTTGTGTGATGTTTACTTTAATGTGATATTAAACATAGAGTTAAGAAAATGGTTTCTATTTTTTCTAAGTTGCCAAATTTATTTATGAAAGAATGAAAAGAAAAAGCAAAATGTTTTCCCTAAGGCTGGTCTTTCTAAAGCAGTGTCTGAAGGCCACTGAGATCAGGACAGTGCTTTGATTGATCATTGTGCAACAAATCTAATCAGCCTGTCTCTGTTGGCTAAATTACTGACTTGCGTTACTCAAAGGGAACATCAATGGAAATTGCAGCAATGTTTCTAACAGTTGGAAGCTAAAAAAATAAAAGTATGCTAAAGAAAGAGCTGTTATGCACACCAGGAGCAAAAATCAAAATGCCTCATTTGCTTTATTTTGTAGAGTGAACTCGAAATTATGACCAATTATAATTCTGCTTAGGCTCAGCTTTCTTTTTTGTTGCAGCTATGGAGGATAAGAATAATGGATAATTACTAGGGCAGATAGTGAGATTAAAAAAAAATCACCTTTTACTTTATTAAATGTCATTATTGAACCCTGCTATTTAGTGGAACTTAGTGAGGTCTGTAAATACTTATTCTGTTTTCTTTCACTGCAGGGAGAAAGAAGAGTGAGGAAACTGTGTATGGACTCTACTTATCTCCTCACAAGGGTGACTGAGAAATAGATAGAATAGGACTGCAGAGCTGTGACCCTGTATCGAGGAACTGCTATTACGTTCAACAAAAGCTTTGCCAGCCAGAAAGGAGGGTGGATTATAACACTACATTTTCTGAGAATCACCCGGTGCTACTGCCTCATGCACAGAGCTTATTGACACAATCATAGTATATCTCCAAACTTTTGTTTAACTCCTTTTGATAGAAAACCTAGACTCCCAGCCAGCTCAAATGAAAAATTCATCCACATGCAAAATGTAGCATTTCCCTGCATGGAGCCCTATTCAACATGAAAAATCCCCACCAGGTGGAATTCTGCAAGTGATAATGACAAAGATGTCCTCTTCTGACAGCACCTTTGGGGACACCTTCCTACCACCCACAGACTGAATTAGGGCTACTAGATGGTCTGATAAAACTTATCAAGATCCTGTGTTATGATTATCTTTTTCCAAATATGTTGCAAACACCTCTGACTCATTTGTCGATCCCCTGCAAAGTTTTGGTCTTGTTGCACAGCCTTATGTTATTTCTCTGTGAGCTGTTTCAGTCCTGAAGCATGTTAAGGATGTTGTTAAACAGAGAAGATTATATACAGGAAAAAGTATTGTTTCCTTTATTTATTATTTTGTTTCATTATTATTTTATCTTTATTACTGAGATTACTTCAGTTTAGTTAACTAAATTAACACACATAAAGATGTAAAAAGAAAGAGAGACCCAGTATTTCTGCTGTGTAAAGCTGAATACTCTCTATTACTACTCTATCCAATTTTATGTCATGCTCCTACTATCTAGTTAAAGACATTCTCGCCAGGAATGCTATCGCTGTGCATCATAAGGTAGTTTCTGACAAAATGGAAAAATATGAGCTGACAGCTTTTAAAACAATACTCTCTACAGTACTAAAGCCAAAAAAGTGAAAGATTTTTATTGAGAACTTTTCTGCACCTGGGAGATGACTTCAGGAACTAAAATTTCAATAATTGTGGTCTACAAGAAGTAGTAAATAGTAGTATATGGAGCTTGTCCTTATATAGAATTATTATGAATTCGCTTTGCACAGTCGCATGGAAAATTTGCATCCCAGTTAAGCCCTTAATAGGTTCAATGTCACCTGAAATATTCATGAAGCCTGGAATTGTATTTCTATTATTTATTATGAATGTTTCATTAAAGTTTAGAGACCTTCATGTGCCATAAATCAAATGCATGGTTAACAGAGTTTCCTTCAACAATACCTAATAAATCTTAGTGACTGTTGTCTTGAGAAGATCTTCTTTTTGTTATTTGCATTAGGCAAATATAGTGAAAAAAACTTGAAAAAATGCCAGGCAATGAAATTACCAAAATAACCGCTGTGTTAAAAAGTTATTGGAAATGGAGTTTCTGGGGGGAGTTCTTTGTTTTTAAAAGAACTATTCTGTGCAAACCCTGAATATTTATGAGAATGTACACATATGCTGGTTTTGGCTGGGATACAGTTAATTTTCTTGATAGTAGCTAGTATGGAGCTATGTTTCGGATTTGTGTAGAAAACAGTGTTGATAATACAGAGATGCTTTAGCTCTTGCTGAGCAGTGCTTACACAGAGTGAAGGCCTTTTCTGTTTCTCACACTGTCCTGCCAAAAAGTAGGCTGGGAGTTCACACAAAGTTGGAAGGAGACACAAAACATTTGATTGTTCCAATCTAATTTTTATTTTAGGCTTTGATTTTTTAATGTATTTTTCACTTTCTACTGCACTTTAAGATGAGGACTTTCCTCTTCATTCTTCAAAGTCTTAGAAGGTCAAAAATGTTTTTCTTTGCTATAATAAATGATATGTTTTGTTAATTTTCACACAGTTTAACATATGCATGTTGTGTTTTCCATTTGGTAAAAGGCTGTGGTTTGGGAGCAGAGGGGAATCCTACCTGATCGGTACATGCCCGCTGCTACACATGGCTTCCATGAAACCTTCTTAAAGGAAGGAAGACTTCCCCTGTAGCAGCTGGGGGGAAAAAATAATTAATTCAGAGTGGAGAAAGAGGAGACAAAAATCAGTAAGCAGTGAAAATGAAAAATTAAGTTACAAGGCTACAAAGGATCAGTAGACTGGAAAGGAGGAAATATGAGAAGGGAGCAGGACATGTAAGCCCCAGCCAATTAGGAAAAAAATACTTTTTGGAGGTTCACAAAAGAAACTGAATAGAGTTTTTTGCTAATTAGAATCTGTGGATTGGCAGCAAGGCTAGAGACAAGTAAGAATTGGATGCAGTAGCAGAAACGCATTTATTTACAGACTCTTTGTTGGTATTCTGCTTTGCCCAAAATAACTTATTTACTTCTATCTATAAACAAGTATTCTTCTAATGTCTGTTTCACAAATACCTAGCTGCAGAGATTTAAAGCCCTCTCTGGTGTTCCTGAAAGGTTTTCTTTATGGTAGTGGAGCAGACTGCTTCACCTCACAGATCTAACAGACATGAATTTCCATGCAGTGCACTGAATTAGAATTCAAGTAGTGAAGTTCTGATTATCATGGAAAATATGCTTTTAGCACTATAAGGAATTATAAAATAAGTAACATCACTTTTTCTTCATTTGCTTACTTTTAAAAATATAAATATTTTACTTCTGATCTGAAGAATTTTTGGAACGTATTAACTACTATATTTGAATAAGGGCACCAAAAATATAATCTATGAATGCTGCAAGTGATATGCGGGTACAGCAGCGACCCTGATATTTTCCTTGTTGTTTAGTTTCTGTTCATAAAGCGACACTTAATCTAAAAATTGAAAATGGTTGTGTCGATCAAACTGGCACACAGTTTTCATGAATGCCAGTTCATAAGACATTTGCGTGATTAAAAAAAGTCATTCTTTTAAATAAAAATTGCTTAAAAGCTCAAAGGAGTTGAACATTTCTTTTTTGAAGTCACTAGAGTGCCTTTAATTAATTTTTCATTCATCAGCAACAAAGAACAAAGTTGAGCTATGAAAATCTATTACACTGTTTACCAATAGCTATTTAAAATATCTCAGAAAATGGCCTTCCACTGAAAGTGTCTCTCACTTTACTGTTTCCTCATTCAGAAACCCTAACCCTAACCCTAATGACCCTAACAATAACCCTAATGATCCTAACCCCTAACCCTGACCCTAAAACCTAACCCTAACCCTACTGTTTCCTCATTCAGATAGCATAGCAAGCTGGGTCATTCATGTCACTGACAGTGAACAGATTCTTGACTTTTTGTATTTGTTAGACCATTTCCATTCATCATAATTCTTTTATTAAGTAATTGAGTTCATTCAAAATATATATTTTTGTGGGAAGAAAAAAAACAACACCACCCTCCACTCTCCCAAAAAATCTCCCAACCAAACAAAAATATGACCCCTAACCCACAACAGGTGATAAACCTGAGAACAATACAATCGAGGAAGAGGATATATATGTCTTACAATATGCATTCTGGTAAATCCAATGGTGAACTAAACAGCATTTGACAAAGAAATAATTAGTGAAATTAGCCCTAGTGAGCTTCTCCCAGTGTCATTAAACAGAGAAAACCAACTCAATCAGGATAGATAAAATAAAGCTGCAGTCTTTAAATAAATAAATAAATAAATAAGCAAATAAATAAATAACCAAATGCCATACCTGATAGCATAATTTGTGATATGCTAAGAATGTAGTAGCACAAGTCAGGAAACCTTTAATCTAAATTCAGAATGATTGATAATTGTTACTGTGCACTGGTGAAGATAGCTCATGTCAACCATACTGTATAAAATGTGTTGATGGGCCAGTTTTGACAAAGCTAGATGTTTAATGGTAGATTTTGATCCTGGATATTTTATTACACTCTTCTCATAGCTGCACAAGGTAAAACAAATAAAAGGATGTGATTCTCCTTCTGCTGCTTTGTGTGTGTGACTGATGCCACATAAAGTAAAATAACAAGATGCCTTTAATATATTCTGCTGAACTGGGTATTACCGGGGTTTACTTCATAGAAGTTGTCCTGCTCTGCAGGAATTAAAGCCTTCTGACAGCTGTCTGTTTCTAGGAAGCTCATGGCCAAAGTAACTTCCTTGTTTCCAGTTTGTCATCATTGTTTTTGCTGAAAGCCTTGCAGTTTAGCAGAATAATAAGCCACAGAAGCATATGCCCCTTGACAACCCAGTGTTGCTGATAGAAAATTGAATTGATAAGTATGATTCCCTGGGGAAATCTCAAACACCTGCAGCTCCAGATGTCTCTTCAGAAAGATGTGGATTATGATGAAATCACCCAGTTACAGGACAATCTGTCAAAGACTTATTGAAGAGCTTTGATTTAGTTTAATATTTTATGACTTCGTGGCAGTCATTTTGACCTCTAGTTTTATCGTGCAACTTCAGTAATTTCAGAGATTTTGTAATTTTTGTGATTTGGTTTGTGTACTCTACCTATTCATTTCTTAAAGACTACTACATGCAGGGGACAGCTGCCATTTTCTGAGGCAAAGTTGATAACCTGTGTTACACAGAAATATATTTTTCATTGAAAAAAGTTTGTTCTTTTTACTTTTGTCTTTTCTTGGTATGAATTAAAGGTCTAAAAACAAGATGTAATTTGCAGAGAGAAAAACCAAACCAAACCAAACCAAACCAAACCAACCACCATCAACAAATCAAAACAGACTAACCCTGTTACAGTTTTATAACCGGTTAAGAAACAACAGGGCTTGGAACTAAATGGCAGTTGGCCTGACCAAAATGTCAAAATAATTTAGACAGATGGTTTCCATTGGAGATATATAAAATAAAATTAGAATTCTTTGCTGAAGGTTTCAAAATACACTGTACTCCTTTTACTATTTGACAAAGTAAATATGCTTTCTGTTGCTGATTAAGAAATTCTGTGCAACTTTTATAGTATTTTTGTCATTTCATCAACTGAATTTCTTGAAGGAAACTTATCAAAATAATTTGCCAAGATATATTGACTTAATCTGAGAGACTTACTCATCTCTGTATTTCCCTTTCTGACCGTAAATCCTCTGCTATATTTAACCTCCTGGAGGATGCAGTGGCAGTATGAAAACACACACAAAAAACCCTTCTTAATTGAGTCTTCCAGCAATGCTTTGTTGCTTGATCAGCTAAATACACCTCTATAGCTGTAAGTTGCCATGTAGGTTGCATCACAACACATCTTACAAGAAATCCCACTGACATAAAAATGGAAATTTTAGTGCATTTGATTAGTATTGTTTGAAAGGGAATGATCTGACAATTCATGATTTATTTTTTCTGGAATCTAATGAAAGTAGATTTCATTTTTTCCATCATAACAACTAAGGACAATTTTTAGATTACGTACATTTTTAATTTTCATATCTCTTCTAAATAAATCAAATTCTTTTGTCCAAATAACTGTTAGTGTGCTGGCCTTCTTCACTAACACATTATAATTGTGTTCTATAATACTTGTAATAAACGGAAAGTTCTCCAAAGAATCCCACAGTGCAACTCAATTGATTTTCAGAGGAAGAAGACCCTCTGTCATATGTCAGTTTTTCAAAAGCTTGAGCTGATACTGGAAACATATACTGCCTACTAACCAGTAATTCTTTTTGTTTGTCACCCAGGCTCCTCTGTGCTGCTGAAGATCCCTTTAGAAGAATCTAAGGAGTGTTAATGAAAGATGACAAGAAATGCAGTTATCTAAGAATTTTGAGCAGTATAATAATGATAAAAATGATCAAAGCAAAAATATATATTAAACTGAATTTTCAACAGCCTGAAATTTACAATGATTATGGACATCCTGCAGAAAAGATTTACCTGAAAGGTAGGACATGTAAGGATTTAATTTGGATACACTGGAGCTGATGACCACTCTCTGACCTGCATGAAATAATCAGCTGCCTAATGCATAATTATAATATATACACTGGCGAAGAACGGTGGGATGAAAACAAACAGTGCTAAAGAAATGGCAAGCTGCAAGAAGATGATGAAGTAGAGGGTATATTCTACACTGAGAGGAAATTATTTTTCTGATACATCAAACCATTATATCAGTTTGATGAAAGTGCAAAGTAATTAATTCTAATGATATTGGGTGACTCAAAATGGTGTTACATGAGGTTGCTTTAAAAACTGCACAGCACTGTCATTTTCTTATTTTTCTAAGAATGGTGTAAGTCTGTTTATCTTCCAGTGATCATCACAATTTTAAATTAGTTTAATGTTTTAAAGAAATATTTCTCAACAGCTTTTGTATCTAATAGTTTAGAGATGGTTACTAAGGAACGTAAGGTGAAACTGGCAAGGGGGACTTTAAAAAGTAAGTATGATGATATTAATTAGGCAGGATCAGTTGTGAGAAAAAGAACAATTCATGAAAATTATTTTTGCTTTAATCATTAAGGACACTATTATCAGTATTATAAACACACAGAAGGATTATAGCTTCTAATTCTCAATTTGACAAATTTTCTTCACTCACTTTCAGAAAAGAATGAGTTTCAAGACAGTGAAATATCTGAAATAGGTACACAGGGGCAGCAATAGCTTTGTGAGAGACCTTTATAGGAAATAAATTAGAGGGGATTATGTCCCAACATTTTTCTAAATTATCAGAATATAAAAACACGTTTACTCTTAAGAATTCTCTTGTCTTGGATGCATCCTAAATAGAAGACCGTCTTGTTCTCTTACACGGTGCTGTCTACTGTGAGGGAGTATTAAAATATATTTCATTTGCTCAATCTGATATCTTAACATTTTGAGTTACACTGATTTTGAAAGAAATGTTCAGAAAAAGCAAAAGCTTTAATTCAAAGTCTGTATTTGTCTTAAAAAAAAGATCCAGAATCACAGAATAGTTAGACTTGGAAAGCACTTGTGGAGATCACTTAGTCCAATACACCTGCTAAAGCAGGTATACCTAGAGTAGATTACACAGGAATGTGACCAGGCGGGTCTTGAAATGCTCCAGAGAAGGAGACTCAACAGCTTCTCTGGGCAGCCTGTTCCAGTGTTCTGTCACCCTCAAAGTAAAGAAGTTTCTCGTCATATTTAGATGGAAACTTTTATGCTTCAGTCTGTGCTCGTAGTTCCTGATCCTATCGTTTGGCACCACTGAAATGAGTCTGGTCCCATTGATACAGGGAATTAACTAACACTTAAAGAACTAAGGAGCTAACACTTAGAGAGCTAACCCTTAACCCACATCACAATTGCCTAGCCTTGCTTATCTTTGTGTAACTTCTTTTAAGAGAAACAAGAGTTCACTGACGACTTCACAGGCCTTGCAAAGGTAAAAAAAAAAAAACCCTTGGGTGCATCCTTGGTGCATCCTTGGGTGAACTAGATAACAGAAAATTGGGCACAGGACAGGAGATAGGCCAGTTCTAACCAACTCATCATTTTGAGTCCCAGCCAACTCAGCACACCAGGCCAGAGGTGAAAGTGTACAGAGAAGAAGATCCCAGTTCACGATCACTGCGCAGGCGCGACCAGGAGGGGCCGAAGGTGGAGACTGTGTAAATGATTTCCCAGAACTCATTGTAATAAGAACCACCTTCTCGGGGACAGGTTATGAATATGTATAGGCATTCCTAGAACTTTCATGAATATGTAACACTTTACAGCATTTAACCAAGCTCACAGCTACTGGAAATTTGCACATGTTTTAGGTGGAATTAATCCCCCATGTGTCCAGTGCTCGACAATTTCAAAGGTTGTAAGGCCATTTCCGCACCTCACCATCCTTTTGACATCCACCCTTGTGATATTTATAAACATTGAGGAGATTGCCTCTCAACCTTCTTTTCTCCTGGCTGAACAGACCCAGCTGTCTCAGTCTCTCCTCATAAGAAGGATGCTCTAGGCCCCTAGTTATCTTCATAGTCTGCCACTGGACTCTCTCCAGTAATTCCTTATGCTTCTTAAACTGGGGAGCCCAGAACTGGACGCAGTAGTCCAGATGCGGTCTCACCAGGGCAGAGTAGAGAGGGAGTATAACCTCACTCGACCTGTTGGTCACACTCTTCCTAATGCAGCCCAAGATAGCATTGGCCTTCTTGGCCTCGATGGCACATTGCTGACTTATGGTCAACTTGTTTTGTCATCCAGAACTCCCAAGTCCTTCTCTGCAGTGCTGTTTTCCAGCAGGTCCACCCCTAACCTGTACTGGTGTCTGGGGTTATTCCTCCCCAGGTGTAGGACCCTGCACTTGCCCTTGTTAAACTTCATCAGGTTCTTCTCTGCCCAGTCCTCCAGCCTGTCCAGGTCTCGCTGAATGACAACACAGCTTTCTGGTATGTCAACCCTTCCTCCCAGTTTGGTATCATCAGCAAACTTGCTGAGGGTGCACTCAGTCTCTTCATCCAGGTCTTTGATGAATGGATTGAACACGACTGGACCTAATACTGACCCCTGGGGAACCTCACTAACTACAGGCCTCCAAACAGACTTTGCACCATTGATCACAACCCTCTGCCATCCAGCCAGTTCATGATTCATCTCACCATGCATTTGTCTAGCTTGCCTATGGGGAGGTTGTGAGAGATGTTGTCAAAAGCCTTGCTGAAGTCGAGGTAGAAAATGTCCACTGCTCTTCCCTCATCTACCCAACCAGTCATACCACCATAGAAGGCTATTGGGTTGGTCAAACATGATTTCCCTTTGGTGAACTCATACTGACTACTCCTGATAACCTTCTTTTCTACCACATGCTTGCAGATGACATCCAGGATTAGCTGTTACATCATCTTTCCAGGGATGGAGGTGAGGCTGACTGACCTGTATTTTCCTGGGTCATCCTTCTTGCTCTTTTTGAAGACAGGAGCGACATTAGCTTTCTTCCAGTCCTCAGGCACCTCTCCTGCTCTCCAAGACCTTTCAAAGGTGATGGAGAGTGGCTTAGCAACAACATCTGCCCACTCTCTCAGCACTGGTGGGTGTATCCCATCGGGACCCATGGATTTGTGGATGCGCACCTTGTCTAAACGATCTCTAACCTGATCTTCCTCAATCAAGGGAAAGTTTTCCTTTTGCCAGACTTTCTGTCTTTAGGGTCTGGGATACCTGAGGGCTGATCTTAGCAGTAAAGATGGAAGTGAAAAAAGCAATCAGTAACTCTCCCTTCTCTGTGTTGTCCATCACCAGGGCATCCAACTCATTCAGCAGCAGACCTACATTTTCCCTAAGCTTCCTTTTGCTGCTGATGTACTTGAAGAAGCCAGACAACAGTTCTGTTTCACATGATTTATTAAGATAGATTCCTCCAATATTTTAAGATCATATAGCCATTTAATGTAGCCACTATTCTTGAAGCTTTAGGAAGAGGCACTACTGTTCTTTCTGTTATACTACAAAATTATAGATAATTCAGAATATAAACATTGAGATGGATCATTTAGTTCAAACTAGGATAGATAAGGAAGAAAATAGTTAAAGTTTCAGCATTTTAAAGGTCCAAAGAGACTGAATGTGACTGTTGTAGCATTTTTTTCGAAGTTTCTTTGAAATACAGAAGTATGCAAAGCCATAAACTTTACGTTCTCACTTTTACAGAAGAAAAAAAAAAGGTATTTAAGCTTTGATACATAGTTAAATACCTTTAGTTTTCTTTCATCAGTTAGACACTGAAATATGGCTATTGATTTTTGTTTGTGATTAGTTTTAAACATTGGTCAAATGGCATTTAAATACATATGATTCTTATTTCTTATATTCTTACTACTAAATTGATAGCTTATTTCCTAATGCTGTATCAAAGTAGAGAGATGTACAATAAAGGAAAAGCATGGGACCTGGAAGTGAACTACTTTTGAATCTTTTTAATGGATGTTCATAATTTGTATAAGTAGACATACATACTTTTTGTGTCATAGACTTTACACCATACATCCAAAGCTAACAGACACCACCCCACCATTCATAAACAAATTCAACTTCAGAGACACGAGGTGTCACTGTTATATATTTCTGGTTATTTGTATTTCAGAATCAAAATATCTAAATTGAGCAAAATAATTCCGGCCTCAAAGCACATCAAAACTACCTGATAAAGTACTACTGTTTCGAAAGCAGAAAACAAACAGATCTCTGAGAGTCTGTGTGCATTGAACACTTGGGCATGTAAATGCTGTTTCCATTTGAACATATGATTATTCTCTGGTGGAAGAGGACAGGATCTGACTACACAGGTGTTCTTTGCAGACTTAATTTTCCATTGAACAAGATGCCTCGCCCCTGCAAATAGAGGTTTTTGAGGGCTGTGTAAATGTTTGAAATTTGAAAACAAAGGATATAAGCTATTACTATAACAGCTATTACTATTACACTATCTCAAGGAATGTATTGTGCATTATTAGAATGCATTCAAACAGTCATGGAGCAAAAAGTGTTTAAGGAATCACCGAGTTAAGGAAAGAGGGGAAGAAAAAAAAAATTGCCCTAGTGCTAAGTTGAACACTACAGGAAACCATATAACTCTGCTATACTTCTCAGTGATAGCATTATCCTGAGATGTACTTTTAAAGTAAAAGTCATGAACCATAAAGGTTTTAGTAATGTGGAGCAGAACAATACAACTGATAATGTATTTTACCTGTTGCAACCAAACTAGACCTTTTTGTTACATGAATCCTTTTTTGTGATTGCAGAAGTTTTGAACACACCAAGGTGTCTTTGAGGTCTACAGTTAAGTGGAAAAAAAAAAAAAAGTGTGAATTAAGTAACAGAAAAAGAAGCGAGGAATGCTTTCTTTTCAGATACTGAAGGAATTATTTGAAATACTGAAATGAAACTTGTTGCCCTGAACAAATCAAGACACAGTAGGTTCAGGGTCAGGCATGAAACAAATTTTAGAATACTCTGAGCACTCACTGAATGAAACAGTCTCAGATCAGACATTAATGAAGAGTGGCATGAATCAAGTGACTATGGTGCAATTAATCATAGTTACGTGTAGCCGGTGTACCAAGTTCCTGTGAGAATTACAGTAGCATTCATTCAGTTTTTTGGATATGAAACACAACTTATTCTGAGAAAAGGATCATGAAAGATTTCCTTTTCTTTGACCAGAATGAAATGTAGGGAACTGGAATTTTTTAACAGGTTATATGCAGTAGTAATAACAGTGAGTGATCTGAGAGGTAAATATTAGCTTGGAATTTGTAGTTTTATATTATATTGTTACACTGCTGTGTAGTAAAGATGAAACATTTGTGAAAATTTTAGAAAATTTAGGAAAAGAACAGTAATTTATTTTGCTAAAAAAATAATTCAATGGAGTAGTACCCATAGAAATGCGTCTGTCATCCAGGATTTAATAAAATATTTTTGATACAGCCAGCTCAAATGTATTTGAGTAAATTCTCTGTGACCTAATCATCAATCTAGGAGTGATTGTGAAGGATTTGAACTTTACAAAAGTGACTATAGTTAAATTTCTATTTGAAACCAAAATTCTCATATTTTTAAAAGTTTAGAAGATAAATTGAATCAGTGAGATTAATAGCTACCATTGGTACTTGTACTAGATTTTCCTAGATTAGAAATTGATAAAAGAAGTCAGACAGTCAGACTGATTTTACATTTCCATGTATAAGCTAACTTATGGGATTTTTTTTTTTTTAATTCTATGACATTTTCAAAACACTTACTTCTCTTCTAGGTATTATTTCATAAGGAAACTAAGTCCTTGAAGAACTTTTCACCTTTTTATGAAATTTAAGATAAGCATAAATAAATTTGCACAAAAAGATCTCAGATTTGAGTGTGAATTGCATGAACACAAATAGACAACAAATTCAATGTAAAAAAAATGCATGCAAGCATCTTAACACCAGCAACAAAGATCAAGCCAAACTACACCATATAAAATATAAGATCTTAAGGAGACTAATCATGTCAAATAATAAGTGCGACCAAGAATTCTTCTTTGATCCACTAATTTGAATGTTACTGTTCCAATAGTTGATTCCTGCTCCTACTTGGATAATCACTAGAAACATTTTTGTTCTTATCTTTGCACTGTGATTAGCACAAGAGGATTCTGCCTTTCTTAAAGCTTCTCAGTAGTATGACCATAAAAGTAAGCAATAAGAATTATAATGAAGGATTATATCCTACTACCTTTAGTCCTGCTGACTAATAACTACAGTGAGTTTTAATATTTGAGAAATAAGTGAAAAAAATAGGTGATTAGCCATATCTGACTCCTCAATATCAAATTATCTCAGGATTAAATAATTAATATTTTAAAAATACTTTTAAATGTTTTAATTCTGAAAAGCATTACATAAAACATATTTTTATTTAACATTATGCAGCAAGACCTTGACAATGCAGGAACACTATAGAAAACTGAGATGAATCATTAGAATTTTAAAGCTAAAGCACATTATACCATTCTGTGGATGCTGTCATTCAAGAAAAGTGGTCATGGTTCAACACAGGTTGATCCCCTTAGAGAGCACATTGAGTTGCAGCAAACTAAGGTTACTATTTCTGAATGACAATATCCAAACAGGAACACTAATGCACTTGTCTTCCAAACTTGAGCCAAGTAGTCTTAACATTCCTGAAAGTTAACTTCTAGACCTATCTTAAAGGATTTACAGAAAACTTTAAGAACTATTGTGAGCATCATAGAAATACAGAAATATGTCCAAGTTTTTTCTTCGAACTTGCTTTAGAAAACTGGAATATCAGTTTGCATTATATGCAAATAGGATGTGCATGTTATTTCTTACAGTTATAATTTATAGATATTTTCACCTCAGTGTTCATAACTAATTCACCTGTGAATTTTTGTTAAGCTTCCCAGCAAATGTACCTAACATTGGCATTTATTTAGTACCAGTCATAATCTAAACAAAAATGTAGATTTATACATAACTTCTGCAACCCTAGAATCCATTACTATTTAAGCTCATAGAAGCCAAGTTCCTTACCATGTTCTCACCAGTAATTCCAAAAGAAATAATGCAGTAGAGGGAGAAGAAATACAATGAACAAAGATTTTAAACTGCTGTTAACATACAGCAGATAACAGAAGGTCCCATGGTGAATGAAATGGTGTAGATTATTTGATTTACACCTACTATTGGAGTTCTACTGTTTCTGAAACCCAAGGTGAAATTTGCTGGCCATATACAAGGGTCTGGTACCATTTTGGATTCTGTCCAATGTACAGGAGATTGGAATAGGACTATAGATATGACATATGACCTATGGGAGATCCACATCCTTTAGTAGCTGCAGATAGGACAGGAAAGGTATCTAAATGTGCTACATACCCTACATGCAGGCATTCAATCAAATTGAGCTACATGTCTCAATTCAATGGAGAGTTAGTAGTCTGGTGTCTCAAACTATCCATAGAAAACCAAAACTTAATTTGATTTTTTGATTGCTTATTACAATTTCTTGCTCTATTGGGAAGCCAGGAAAAAATAGACTCCTGCTAATGAAATTTATTTTTCTGTTTGGC
The DNA here is from genome assembly GCF_036013445.1 of Caloenas nicobarica. NCBI lineage: Eukaryota > Metazoa > Chordata > Aves > Columbiformes > Columbidae > Caloenas > Caloenas nicobarica. The sequence goes on from NC_088245.1 coordinate 168,207,022, forward strand.
TTTTTTTACTCAGTTAGCCTTTGACTTGGATTATGTCCCTCCCAGAGGGGAAAATCAGGAATGTTAGAAATGACATCTTAAAACAGTGTGCCAGCTTGACCTGGCTTAAACCCGTGTATTGCTTTCTGGCAATTGAGAATATCAAGCATCTTAACAGTGAGCACATAATAAAGTTTGGTACTAGGAATTACATTGGTATTGTGATTGAAGTGTGTATTACAGTTGCTGTGTTTTGCTAAATGTCACAATTTTACTGTATTTCCAGTATATTTTGTATCACTCTGCTAAATAAGAAATCCCATGTAACATCAACTACCTTCAAATAAGTAACCTTGATATTAAACATCACACCTTCCATGTGTGGAATATCTAAAAGAACTGGTCAGAGAGAATTGAGAATTGACAATACATCATTACGTGCTGTGATCTAGTAGTCTCATATCTTACCTAAAATGTTATTTTCAACAAAAAATGCTATCCAAGCTTTGTGTTACCAGGCACATTTTGTTCAGAGGCTTCTACTGAGTGTGAAGAGACTTTGCGAGCAGAATGCAGACAGCTTAACTGTACAAAACAATTATTAATTGTGTAATACACAAAGGATACTAAACTAAGTGTTCATATGAACTCCCATGACCACAGTCTTTTCTGGCCAGCCTCTAGTCACATTGTGAAGAAAGAGGGCCAACACCTGATCCAGACTGTTTTTTTCCCCACACGGTCTTATACCTTTCCATGTTTTCATTCTCCTTGAATCCTGGACCAATTAACAATCCCATCTGGACACTTCTATCTGCAGTTTAACTTTTCTCATTTGGTCTTCTAAACCTTTTCACCACTCTTTTTCACAACAACTTTGCAGTGTCCTCAGCAATCGAGTCGAGGTGATCAGGCTGTTCCACACCAGGGATCACAGGCAGCTGAACTTCTGGGTATGGGAGGGAAGTTCTAGAGGGGATTATAGAGTGAAGGGGTTGCAAGGTGTGGAAATGTCTAAAACCTATGACATTTTTGCTGTTTGATTTGTTACTCTATTTGATTTGTAACACAGCTATCCCCAGACTAGCAAAACGTTATCACTTTCCAGATTCTGTCTGTCACATGTAGCCAAGTCAGGGAAAGATGACTGCCCATCAATAAAGGTTTAAAAAAATACATAAATATGGGATAGATCTGACTTCTTGCTTCTCGATCTGGTTTGGTTTTGTTGGTTTCCACACAGTTCACATAATTTAATAAGGGAGTGAAAGAGAAAAAGAGATGTTTCTTAAGAGTGGAAATAATAGTAGTTGTAAAAAATACTATTTCTACTCTCCAAAAGCAGCAGAGTCATAAACTCATGGATAAAAGATATCATTGCAACAACCCTTACTCAGGGTTTCATATTAGATTACTCTTGTATACGACTTTTCCTAATCAATTCTTCATTTGCCCAATGAAGACCCTTGATCTTTTAACTGGCTGTCCTGGAAACACAGATATCTAACTCTGGTGGAATGAATTACTCTGACAAGTTCCCTCCCATTGACACAGACCTAGCTATACTGACTGCTGGTTCTGAAAATGGCGAGAAGGTTTTTAAAAAACTTGTTCTTCTCAAGGTCTTCGTAGTTTATTTCTATTTATCTATACTATGGATAGGAACAGTCAACAGTCCTAAATGTTATTAGGAATATTTAACTTAAATATTAAGGGGAAAGAAGTCTATATGTAAGGACAAGTAAGCATCAGAACACAATGCTTAGTGACTAATAGAATCTCCAGCACTCAAAGTTTCTTAAAACATGGTTGAAAAAAACCAAACCAAACCAAAATGAAACAAAACAAAACAAAACCAAACAAACAAACACAACGTACCAAATGTTTTAGATATAATAAATTTTACTTGTAGATAAAAAGAAGGAGCAGATGAACTTTTGTGGCTGCATCCATTTTGTACAATTCAGTGATAATCATAAGTCTCAGACAACTATGAGTGTAGGTGTGCCTTACCTCCTGGTTTACATATGATATTAGTCACCAAGTGCCCTCTCAGAATATTTGTAATGTAAATTTTTACTTAGAATTAGTTTGAATATTGTTTCCAACATGTTCAGCTTATTTTCTGCTGAAGTTGAGAGGAAATTTGAATGTTTTGTGATGAAAACAGGAAGCAGAAAATGTAAATGAATGCAGAGGTGGGAAAACATAAAATAAAATGAGATAAGAAGCAAGCCATCTTCTAGATGTACTACTGTTGTCTCTCTGAGATTATATCAGGCTGAGATTCTTTATACTTCTTTGTTACAATGTGTGGATATGATTTTATCATAATCCATGGAGAGATCATGGAAGAGGTGAAACAAAATGAAGTGAGTTTAACAAAAGAATAAATAGCTTGATTCAAAATCAACAAAGTTTGTCTAAACTTTTCATTTTGTAGAAGGCAGGAGATTTTTCATCCTTGTAGTCTATGAAGAATAATATCTGGTAAAGATTTGAGAACATGTCAAGACTTAATGTTTTCTCTGAGCTCAAAAGATATGAAAACTTGTAAATACATTCAAAAAATACTCATGTTTATATCATTCTGGCATTTTTCAGGGTAACTTCATTTTAGAAAGGTTTTTTTTTTTTTATCATAAGTCTTAAACTAAATGTCCAAGAATTATTAGTTAGGAGGAGCAAAGAACATAACTGAAATTCATACACGTAAAAAGCTATGATTTAGGGTGAGCTAGAATCATACGTAAGATTCTGGATTATTGTTTCATCACAAGCTTATACATATAATAATATGTTTATGCTTAAATTTTGATTTTACCTATGTATTTATGACTCTAATGGTACCTGCTTTTTAAAGGTTCAAGCTGACCTATTAATAAACTAATATTTTTAGAGTTATGCAGTTTTCCTAATGAAAGATAGCAGTCCGCCTGAATTAAAGAAACCAAAAATTAACTCACAAAATTATTTTTTGTTTACTGATTAAATTGTTAAGAGAGATTTTAGGTCTAAAATGGTTATTAACATAAGTTATTTTGATGTTGAATTTGGGATAGAGAAGAAACATATTAAAAGTAAATCTGTAGGTCAAAGTTGTGATGAAATATAAATTTATTTACAGTTAAGATTACTATGCGTTCTTAATCTTTTAAATGCTGAAGTGGTAAGGCTGTGTGCAAAATATGATAGGTACATAATCATCCTTGAAAATACACAGATGACTTTTGAAACAACAATGCAAAATGTAAAGTTCCCTTCTGCAGCACTGTCACTAAAAATGACAGTTTTCATTATTATGATAAGAAATAATTCATATCGTTTTGGACACACGGTTGGAAAGACGTATCTTTGTTAAGTCTCCAGAGTGTCTGATTTTTCTTTTGACTTTAATGTATTGTGCTTCCTAAGTAACACCTAGGGAACAGTTTTACTCTCCTTGAGTTTAAGCATGGCATTCAGCTGCAATCCACAGTACAGATATTTATCTGTGAGCTTTCACAGAATCACAGAATCACAGAATGGTTGGGGTTGGAAAGGACCTCTGGAGATCATCTAGTCCAACCCACCTGCTAAAGCAGGGTCACCTAGAGTATGTGTCCAGGCAGGTTTTGAATGTGTCCAGAGAAGGAGAAGGCAGATGGACACAGCAGGCCTCCCTTCTGCCTCATATTGGATTGGTGATATCCCCTTAAAATGATAGTTTTACAATTTTATTTGCATCAGTATTATAATAACTGTCCCATCCTAAAGGCTTTATCATAGATTCGAAAGGCTTTCAGTTACACCATCCATAAAAAATCAGCAAGTTATATACACTTTCTCAAAATTTCAACACTTTATATCCACCACATCATGAAAAAAACATTAATTATACAACTTGACTACCAAGATCATATTTTATGTTATTAATATACAAGGATTGCTGTGAATATTTTACACAATACTAATCAAAGAACTGTAAGAACTCTTTCTGTTTTGATTTGGTTTTATGTGCTTCAGATTCAAAGACCCAAACAACGGTGTAAGTCAATTATCTGAGGTGACGACTATGCTCTTCAGAGTTCTTTCTTCTCTTCTCTATACATAGATAGTTATGGGAGCCAAGAAAACTAAGTTAAATCCAATGAATTTTCGGAGGTAAAAGTTGACAAACCCTAGATAGCCATGAAAAAAAAGGGAAAAATAGCTGAATAAATAAATACATAAATTGAAATCTCATGCAAGGGTTTTAAGGTAAAATTTTAAATTATTCCAGCACTTAAAATACAGGAAGACGTTTGATAGAATTTTACAAAGTGTTCACGTACATCTAGCAGCATTGTTTTCTAGATATGATAGTCCATTTTTAAGTATATGAATGAGTGATATCTTTTTGTTGGGGCTGAATACCTATTTTTTCCTTTTTCTAAATGTCAGACATCTATTTTTATATCTTACTTAGTTCTCACCTCTAAGATATTTCAGAGAATTTCCAATAACATTGTAAACCACAAGAGCTGGTGAAAAATGTTAAAAATTTACTTGTACTTAATAGTCACTATTAAAATGGCAGCAACCTGAAATATTCCTTTAACAGATTTTCTAAATGACTCATGAAATGTCCCAGGAGACTGTACACGAAATTAATCAAACAGAAATGTAGGCTATAGAATATTTAATCTCTGTAAAAAAATACTAAACCAAGATATTTCCAGACCTTGTTTTCAAGGATATGATGCTGTGGAACATTAAATAATATCCTCCCTCCCAAGAACAAAATTTGCTATATTTCATATTTTTCAATTTGTTTGGCTACTGAAGTCCCAAAGGGGAATTTTGAGAAAAAAAGAGAATGCATCTCAGCTTTGCAGTCTCTGAAAAACTAGTAGAATGACAATTCTCAGTTGGCCAAATGACACTTTTCACTTCCAGTGTGGCATGAACAATTCAAAGCATAGTATCTGTAACAGTGAGAATAGAAAGCTGACCAATACTTCGTACTTTCCATCAAATTCTTGATTGATTTGTATGAATTGTCATTTCTAAAAAAAACCTGGCAGGTTCTGTCTAAATCACAGGGGAAATGATAATACTGCTTTCACTATTCTATAGTTGAAGAAAGCCTGCAATAAAGGAAATAATGAGTAAGGGGCTCGATCAGTTTTCGTCTTACTTAGATGGATTCTTTATTTAATAGTCAGAATAAAAATCATACCAAAATGAAATAGAAGAGAGCATTTTCTGTTTTCTTCCTGTGAGTGAGTGTAATTGCGTGAATGTGGTACACCAATTACAGTACAAAAATTTGGTATTTTTTCATTATTGCCATTGGTTAATTACTTTAAATTTTCATTCTCTTGCAGACCAGGAATAGCTTGGGGGCCACCAAGTTTTTAGGTAGGAAAATTTATTAAGAAACAATATATTAAGAATATATGATTGTATTCGTGTCAATGATATTTTTTCTTGTTTTTATTTTTACATAAAATTATATTAAACCAGCAAATTAATATATAAATAAGTACAGTTCATGCTGAAAAAAAAAAGGTGGTTGACCTCAAAATTTCCATTGTATTTATTCTTAAAATTTCTGGTGTATTTTTTGATTTTATGGTCTTTGCGTTTTTAGTAAAAAAACTCGGGGAAAAAAAAAGTGCCATAAAACAGTATCTATATCAAGCTATCTCCCATTTATTTTTATTGGTTTAGCCACAAACAGATTTACAAAGAATATTTGCTCTTTAAATTTATTAATGACTTTAAAAGTTAGTCATAGCTTGCCTGATGCATAAAATTAAATGTTTACATATCTCTCTGTGAAGCAAGTAAGATGGAGTAATTAGAATGACAAAAAATACAACAGATTTTCAGAGTAGGGAAAGAAGATAATGGGGTGAGTAAGTGAACCCTAGCTTTTTTTTTTTTTTTTAATTGCTTTTTTTCTCTTTTAAGCTACGTACTCTGATGTATCTGGCACTTCCCTGAGCTAAAGATTGTTTTCTTTCAGAACTTAACTTTCTCTGTTCTTTCACTCAGTACCAACTTCCTTAGCCTGAACCACCACTCTTGTTAAAGCCTGTTTTTTTCCTCTTCTGGCCAGAGTCACAATTTGCTAGTAATTCTTTCTATTGATTCTGTTTCACAGCTCTTGGAATAAGTAATTAAAACAAAACAAAACAACAACAACTTAGCAGCTTTGCACTTATTGTTCTTTGAAGACATGAAATTAGCTGTGCTGACCATTTACCTAACCAGTAATATCTCCTTGACACTTTCCAAAACATATTAATATCCAATCTGAGGTCTGTCAGATCTAATATATTTTTCATTGAAGGAGTTAGTCAACATTGACCTATCCTGTTCTGGGACAAATAATTTCATTTGTTCGGATTACGTTTTGTCACTTAGTTGCTTCAGTAATTATCAGGCTACAAAATACATCTCTGGATTTTGCCTTTTATCTTACCTGGGTTTCTTGCGTTCTTTAGCAGTATGAAATCATAATCAAGGTGAGTCTATATTCTCATACATACGAATTTTACATTAATGCAGGGATCCATGAACATAGTGAGATCTGAGTGGTTTTTGCCCATCCTGCTCATTTTTGTCTGAATATGCAGCACAGGCAACACCGACATCCAAAACACTAGTACTTTAGCCTTAAAAAAACAAGCAAACAAACCAACCAACCAAACAACCAAACAACAAACCCACCAACCATCCGTCTATTTATGTACCTCTGTCATAGAAGCAGGGGAAAGATACGGAATTTTTTTGCTAATACATTATTAATGTTGAGATGTCTTCTGCTTGTAACTTTTTGTTCTTTAATACGATTTAGTCCATTAAAATGCAGTTGGGGATTTTTTGTTATTGTTGCTTTTGTTTTTCTAAACTTGAAATTCTGCAATCACGATGTATTGTGATTGGCAGGCAATTAGTTGCTCCTGGGTGATTTCACATGGCTTTTAACTTCCCAGTTCATGAAAGAAAGGAGGAAAAAAGTTATTTCCCACATAATATGTGTCTGAAACAAGTCTGCAGATAATGTCCAAAGATAAGTGTATTTTCTTTTCAGAAATGTTATAAGAAAAAATTCTGGTCTCTTAATTTCAATGTCAACTACACACATTGCTGAATTAACAAATTATATTCAGTAAGTTTGGTTTTGTTTTTTTTTTTAAGTGAAAGGTAGTCCTGTCAGTAAAATTCAAGTGTATTAAAACAGATTATTTCACATTGTTTGATTCATTCATTATGTACTGTCCACATCAAGACAGAAGGTTAAAAGAGAGTGGCAAGAACAGTCAAAATGGTTTATTTCAAGTAGTTGAAGATTAATCTTTCTGAAAGGTAATCTGATGCTATGAAACAAAAGGATGAACTCCAAAATAAGACAAATTCATTATTTTATTATTTGGTAAGGATATGGGAATAAAATAGTAATCAAAGTATTGCAAAATATTTTATTGCATAATGAAAGCATATTTTATGTGTGCTGCAGGCATCTTTTATGGACAGAGTCTGCTGATTTTCAGACTGTAAAAAAGTAATTTCATTATGTTCAGAAATGTTCTTTTGCATTGATGTATTGTAAAACCGATAGGAGATAACATTTACATTATAGCCAGATGCAAATTAGTGTATTCAGATGTAAAATAATTTTCATTTAAGGAAAAAATGCATCCCTTTTAAATAGTAAGACAGACATTTAATGCCTTTGAGTATGCATATTTTGTGCTGATGTTTTGCAGAGTGATAGTCAATAATTGCTTGTTTTCTATTTTAGAAGGCAAGAGACTGGAAATATATTAAAGGATGTGCTTTTCTTCCTTAAAGGACATTTAAAGTCATTCTCTCTTCCTGGGCAATTAAAGAGATGGAGTGAAAAAACAACAAAAAAAAAAGTTGAAATGATTATTTATTAAAACAGTATTTTGGCAGTCTCTTGTTGACACACATGGTTACCTAGGTGGTGTGTAGAACTTGCAAAACTATAGTGTATTCCAGTTTATTGAAGGGAGATGTTAAGAACAGATAACACTTTCGTATTAGAAGACAAGTTACTTCTTAATGCTGAGAGAAAGCAAACAATTTAAGACACAATTCAGTTAAAGGAAGGCGCTGGAAGTATAGCTTTGAGGGACATTTATATTTAGAAATGTGCAGGAAGAAAGGCTGCACATCCTAGAGGTTTGGAAAGACCACAGCATGAGTTTATGAGTTCTGATAACCAAAGGTCATAAGCATCAAGTCTGTCTTTGAACAAAGCACCAGAGGAAAAGCCAGCTTCAAGCAAAAGTGAAGTATGATAACATTAGGAAAACTCGAGGCCATGTAGCACAATTTGTATCAAATCTGAGAGTAGGGTTCTGTATAATTGCATTGTTCATGCTTGTTTATAGCTACACCCTAGCAGGTCAGTGATCCTTAGGTGAAACAGTTGGGAAAAATGAGTTTGCTATTTAAATGTGAGTATATATGTTTTTAAAATGCAAAGTTTTAGAACTAGGCTAAGATATAGCTGCTTTCTTTCTTTCCACAAGGTCTGGTTAAATATTCATATTCGCAAAAGTAATGTTCTTAATCTTCACCTTGACATCAAAGATATATATAGAAGCATTTTTTCACTTTTTCGATTCTTGCTTTGTTTTAATCCTGGTTACGTCCTTTAACTGAGGGTGTTCAAAACCGCTCAGCAGATTGCTTCACATTGCATAGCTTTTAACTTGTTTGTCTTAAACATGAAAGATCCATAGCTGTTAATATTCCTGGCATATTTCCTTGCCTCTCAGCATGAAGTTCATTATTCTATGTAAGACGAATTAACATAAAGACAGCCACATTTAGCTGGATATGAGCTTGAAAAATCTGAAGTACTGAACTATCAGTTTCACACATGGGTCTGTGTCATGACATCAGTCAGACAAGCTCTAGATGAGGATCAGCAGACACTCACTGATATTTTTCTTCTTGCTGGTTCAGCAGCCAGGTTCAGTGACTTTTCAAAGATTAGATCCTCACAAACAGCTCATTAGCATAGCATCTTGTGAGAATGCTGGACAAAGCTTCATTTTTTTTGCCCTTGGTTACATCTTACATCTCTCAAATCTAACAGCTGCATGAATGAAAAAGAATTCATTAATAAGGATATTAATAATGAAAAGAAAAAAGTTGCTTTTATTTCATTGAATTTAATTCCTTCCCAATAACAAATGGATGCATTAGGCAAGAAATTAATCTCCACAGTTAAAGGCTTGAAGATGAGAAAAAAAGATAACTCATTTTATTTGCTGAAAAATAAAAAATCTAGATACCTGAAAAAGTTTTTTAAGAAACCATAAAAACTGTAGTGTTATAAAAGTCATCTAAAAGCATACATTCTTTGTCTCCATGGAAATCCCTCCTATCTGCATCTGAGAGGGAAGGAACATCTGGTAAAATCAAAGCCAGCATTATCCCTTCAAAATCAAGAACAATACATTGTGCGCAATCAGCTTTCCTGGAAAGAAAAATACTTGTTTGCTCAAAAGCTATTGAAATACACATGCCTCAAAATAACAACTGGGAAGTCAGAAAGGGCCCTAAGCTCTGCCAGCTAGGCAGTAGCATTACGCAGGACTCTCCCTTGACAATATCTGGGAACACTGAACTATTAAAACCACAGATGATTGATTCTTATCCAGAATCCTCACAAAAGAGTGCCCTTGACATGAACAGACAGCTTAAGGTATTCAGCTAATAAACTCACAGTATTAGTGGCACCAATTTAGCAAACTGAGAGCCAGAAGATGCTCCCCAAGTAGTTAAAGTTTATAATCAAACTTTGGCAAGACATTAACATCAAGCAAACTATCTCCCAGTGGTCTACCCGTACTGTTATCTGACAGTATCTTGTGTATTGACAGCTGTCCAGCAAGCTGGAATTACTGAAAACTTGGCAAAACAAGCATTCAGGCTTTTACGGTAGATGAGCAAATTAGAAGTGCTGAGCAAATAACACCTCTGCAGTTTGATTTCTGTTGGGTGTTGGCACAATAACAATATAGACGAGTTGATTTCCATAATATACTTCAAAAGTTAGCATCTTCTATTCTCCTTTTCATCTCTATTTAAAATGCAAGCTGCTAGAATCATTCACAGAAAAAATCCATAAACTGACACAGAAGCAGAATTTCTAATAGACTATATAACTTAACCTTGCGTGCACAGGTTTCCGCATGTGCAAAAGAGCTTGTATAGAAAGATACTACATTTAGAACTGAGAAGATAGCTTAGTTTTGGCCCTTTTAATGATGGATTTACACAAATCCCTAATATTAAATTCTCAGTCTTCTTGGGATAGTCGCATGAGCAACGGTTCAAGTCCTCCCTTACAGGGAAAGTGGTAAGTGAAATAGGGAAAAGGGTTGGAGAAAGGGAGAACAGTTTAAAGACATTTACTCCTTCAAGTTCTCACCACAGTCACAATGAGATTGGAGGATTTGTGGACTCATAGAATTATAGAACTCTGGAACCACAGAATCACTCAGGTGTGAAGGGACCTTGGGAGGTCTCTAGTCCAAGCTCCTGCTGAAAGCAGGGGCAGCTCTGAAGTCATGAGTGGTTGTTCATGTTTGCATTCAGTCAAATCTTGGAAACCTCCAAGGACAGAGATAGAATTATCTCCATGGGTAACCTGCTCCAACTGTAGTTTTCATGTAAACAGTGGCAAGAGATTGAAGGATGAAGTGAGAGATAGAAAAGGTGAATGTTAAAAGAAAGATCATTTATGATATATTTCAGTCATTTCCATGATGGCACATCTTGCATTGTCCAGTTAAGGGGGTTTGGTTGGTTGGTTTGGTATTCTTTGGATTTAGGTTTTGTTTTTGTTCTGTGCTGCACTGAAGTGCTGGGGATTGATTCTGGAACAAAGATGTCATTCTGTAATAGAGTAGGCAAAGTGCTCATTGTCATAGTAAATCAAATAATATAAATTTTAACTCGGGAAAAGAAACAACAGAAGCTTTCAGAGGACACTATCTGCTAGTTTGCAGATCAATTAAAATAAAAATTATGTCCTCTAATTTAACCATTCGTAAATTGCACTGGTTAAAGGACTTCTATTTTTATGTGGTATAATAAACACGATATTGCCATAAATACTGTGTTGTGACAAGACTACAGTACGAAAGGCTTAACTCTGTAAATCTTGACTGTTTCACATTGTCAGGCTTGTCTATAAACATTTTGTGCCCTTTAACTTTTACAGACGGTATTTAACAGATTGTTGGAAAAACAAACAAAAAACCAAACAAACAAGGGTGTACTGAGGCAACTGAGAACCTATTGTCTGGTTTTGAAAGATTTTTTAGAGTTAATAAGTAATGAAACCAAAATAATGTGAGGAAACTATGCATTGATGAGGACAGTTGGATACATAGCAAACAAAACTAAATGTACCATCACATTCCAAGTTTTTATTCTGCAGAATATCAATTGAATATGGAATTATGTCACCGATATACAATGTTCAACTTTTAAGTTAATTAGTTCAAATATTAGACCTTAAAACAGATGAGAGTGTTCTGTATTTCATGCAGTATATGACATCGAGATTTATCTAGTTGGAAGACTTGATTTAGGACAAGAGTTGCATGTGTCTTGAAGTTTCTTTTGCTGTTTTTAGCCTATTACCCTGTGATGTTGTCATCCAAAACAGTGATGCTGTGTTTTGTGGGTTTTTTTGCAGTCTGTGCATATAAATTCATTAACTGACTAATGTTACTGAAATCATTGGGGGTGAGGTTTTTGAAGAGAGGTTTTTGAAGACTTACATTTTATGTTCCTTCTGCCCATATGTGGAGCTATCATATAAAGAATGGAGATGTGTGAAAGGTTTACCAATGACTTACACATCTCATATGCTGAGGTCGTACAGCAGTTTTCAGTACCCACAGCGATTTCTGCATTTTTTACTCATACTCTAGTATATCTAAATGTTGATACAGTGTTGAACTGAAACTAGAATTTATCATTCATTCAAGTTAAAATTATTGAAATACAAAGATGATGAAATAATTAATATTGCAATATTAAAACTATGGGCAAAGACACCTGTATAACAGATTTTTGCCTTGTCAGCTAAACTAGCTCTGAAGTGGGTAGTATAGCAGTGATGGCACTAAAAAGGAGAGTTCAAACTGAAAGTTTTAAAAATATACTATAAATTGAATAGAAAAATATATGGAAGGAAGAAGCAGAAGAAGATAAAGGCTTATGAAAATGTAATTTTTCAAAATGATAATACGTTCTAGCTTGTTCAAAAAATGGCCCCAAAATAGACACCTCAATAAAGTGTGCTGGTAACTTATGCACCTTCAGAATATAAAGGACAATTGCTTCACAGGCAGTTTTGCAAATAGAGATTTTTTCTTTCCCCAGGAAAAAAAAAAATTGGGTTCTGTTCTAAAGGTACAATTTATGTACATATAAAAACGTAGTAATATATATAAACAGATAATAAACATATTGTAAATTTAAATATATTTACAACACCTTGAGATACGTTAAAATAATACTATTTATTAAAAATAATCTTCTTTATTAAAGTTTATTAAGTTAACAAGGACTTCTATACATACCCCTGTGTTAAGAACTGTCTTGACTTGAGATAGTAAGTCCATTAGCTACTAGGTTGTGACTAGACTGCCTCCGGTTTCTCTAGAAGAGTCGAAATACTCTGCTTATTACAAACACTGCTATGTGTTCTAGCATGATTGGAAATTTACTCCCTAACATTTATGCTCTTCCAGTCTATAAGCAGTCGGTATACGACAGTGAATCAGTGATTGAGTAAATTGCCTAGTCATGGAGTGAAAAATAATTTAATAAATTATCTAGCAGTTGAGCAAATTGGGAAAGCAGAAAAAATGTGGCTCCTCCTGCAGACTTTACTGACCCTTGTCATAGTTTTTGTGAATTAAAAAATGTGTGCGATGTTCAAATGATGTCCAAAGTCAGATTATGCTTTCCCATTACATACAGTAATGATAATCAAACCTAACACTGCCTTTAGTTTAATAATACTCTACAAGTTATTAATTCAGATATCCTCTCCTCTTCATACAGGCACCTTTTTTCTGAGATTATTGTCAGTAACTGAATGTGATAAGGGTAAATAAAACGGCTTTTTCTGACAGGCTGATTGTCTTCAGAAATGAACAACCATTAAATGTGTTATGGTGAAATGTTGTCTAGGACAAAGTCGTCTCCTAATGCAATAATTTTAAAGCAACATTTATTCCATCTGTTAAATGGAGTTCATAGTCTTTGGATTCAAACTGTTTTAATGAAAAAGCAAGTGTCTAGGCAAATGTACTCATAAAAAGTTCAATTTTCACTGAAAGTAAACTCGTTGAGATTTTGCACTTGAACAGAATCCTCTTATCTGCTATTAGTTCAGTTATTTGGATACCTACAGCCACAGATGGAAAGGAGATTCAAAAGTAAAAACACCATCTGCATTTGTCCTCAATAAGTTATATGCATCTTTGAGAATCTTATTTTCAATACCAACATTGCAAAATGGTTCACAATATCTTCACAGTCCTCATTTGTTTTAACCCTGCAAAATTATTATTATAAAACCCATCTATGCCTAAGATAATCATAACTACTTATATACCTTTTGTACTTAGGGATGCAATAAAGTTTTATTTCATACACTGTTTGGAATATGCTAGCATATCAACCTTTCAATATATCTACAGTATATGTTTCTGTCAGTGTTGATATTCCTAGATATGAATGACATAATTTTTTCCTGAAATTACAGTCGTTTGTTGTGATGATCAGAGATACATAGAACCATAACCTTGTCTGGGACAAAACATCATGCGATAGCAACATCTGTGTTTTCTAAGACAGTGATTGTGAACTGAAGGCATGAAACATTTTTCAGGTGGTTCTTAGGTTTGGGAAAAATACACATGCTTTATTACATTAATATTTTGATCAGATTTACCCAGTATCACATGAAAATATAACAGAACACGGAAGGGAAAAACAAGAGGATGCCAGAACTTTTATGTAGATGGTACAAAAGCTCAACATTCAGTTTACAGAATTCAAATTCTGAATGAGAAAGATCCTTTGGAAACTGTAAGTGAATCCTAAACTGACAAGGTTTTATCTTCAGACTTCCTCTTTTGTCAACCAAAACATTTACATTTATTCAGAGGAATCTTTGTGCTTAGTGATGGGAAGGTTAAGTAGTATTTACTTGAGGATTTAATTTAACTGAAGAGTGTAAAGCACAGTGAACACACCTAGCTGTACAAGAGGATGGTACATAGAAGACCATGTTTTCGAGTCTTTGTCGTGGTTTGATCGTGGGGAGACAATCAAAAACTGCGGCAGATGTATTTTCCTTAACCCTCTTCCCCTGTCCTGTTTTCTGCCCCCCCTCTCTTCCCCCTTTTTCACTAAGGACAGGCGATTTTGAGAGGAAAGGAAAAGAAGAACAGAGAGAAGAAAGCTGGAAAATTTGAAAACGTTTTACTAACGCTACTAAATAAACATAGAGAAAAATAAAGCAGAACAAATATTATAGAACCAGTCTTGCAATTCCCAGCAGCTGCTTCGGCAGGATCTCTCAGCCAACCAGAACTAGATTCAGTTTGTCACGAGGCCTCAGCTTGCAGGGACAGCAGAAGAATGCAGAGACAAAGCAAAGCAGCAGGAGACCCAGCAGAAGAGAGAGAGTCCTTCAGGTCCACCTTTTAAATCCAGGAAGTCGTGAATGGGATGGAATACTCCCATTGGTCAATTTGTGGTCACCTGACTCAGACCACCTCCTCTCGTTGCCCCCCCTTAATGACCCAGGACAGTCTTTCACATAATATTGTATTTTTTTTCATTCATGTCACAATATAAGTCCACAAAATGTTATTTTTACACATTTTAGGTCTGCCCATTAAGTCAATTTAGATAATTCTCTTGTCAGGTCTCAGCAGAATTTCTCCGACCCACTGATGCCTTTCTGTCATTCTTCATTTTTGAATTACAAGACATCCTCCTTAAACTTCAGACATCAGTTGTATATTGTCTATGCACATGCTTCACCTACAATGTAGTAATAAGGTAGCTTCTCTCTTATTTCCTGAGAGCTGAGATAAAGACAATTTAGCAGATAAAACAAAAACAGGGTGCACAACCAAAGCAAAATAAGGAATTCATCCACTACTTCCCATTGGCAGGCAGGTGTTCAACCATCTCCAGGAAAGCAGGGCTCCATCACACATCATGATTATTGGGAAGACAAATGCCATCACACTGGATGCCTCCTCACATTTCTTTCCCTAGCTTTTATTGCTGAGCATGACATCATACAGTGTGGGATATCTGTTTCCTCAGTTGGGGTCAGCTGTCCCAGCTGTGTCCCCTCCCAGTTTCTTGTTCACCCCGAGCCTACTTGCTGGTAGGGCAGTGTGAGAAGCAGAAAAGGCCTTGACACTGTGTAAGGACTGGCAGTAACAGCCAAAAGATCCCTGTGTTAACAGTTTTCATCATAAACCCAAGCATAGCACCACACAAGCTACTGTGAAGAAAACTAACCCTATCCCAGCCAAAAGCAGTACACCATCCCAGTATATTTTTATATTTTGCTCTTTCTCACTCCAAATTATCCTGCAATAATAAAAAAACCCCACCCTCTTCAATTGCTAAAAGGGTTATGAAGAATTTTGTTATGAATATATGAAGAGTATTAAGCATTTTACTTTTCCCCTTGACCTTTGATTTCCTTAAGCTCATGTTCAAAAGGACCTGCTTTCTTTTGCCTGCAATTTCAATAAATTTTAGCTGCTTCATCTGGATTTTTTTACTCTGTATGCTTGCCAAGGTTAAAAAAAAAATGCACGCAGACACAGTCATGCACACAGACACTGTCACACACACAGACATGTAGTCATACATCACCTGCATTCCTGTTGTGTCTTTCATAGGAATGTAGGAGCACTACATTTCTCACAACGTACCAGTGAGCCCTGGGAGCCAAAAGAGCAAACTGCATTCTGAGGTGCGTCAAACATGGCATAACCAGCCAGTCAAGAGAGGTGATTATCCTGCTGTATTTAACATCAGTGCAGCCTCACCTTCAGTACTGTGTACAGTTCTGAGCACCACAATTTATCAAGAATGTGAAGGTCCTTGACGACATCCAGAGGAGGGCAACAAAGCTGGTGAAAGGACTAGAAGCAGTGTCTTATGAGGAGGGTCTAAGGACACTGAGATTGTCTAGTTTCGAGAAAAGGAGGCTAAGAGGTGACCTCATTGCTTTCTACAGCTTCCTGAGGAGGGGAAGTGTTGAGGAAGGTGCTCATCTCCCCGGTATCCAGTGATAGGACGTGTGGGAATGGTTCAAAGCTGCATCAGGTGAGGTTCAGACTTGATATTAGGAAGCATTTCTTTACTGAGAGGGTGGTCAAACACTGGAACAGGCTTCTTAAAGAGGTGATCAGTGCCCCCAGCCTGTCACTGTTTAAGAGGCATTTGGACAATGGCTTTAACAACATACCTTAAGTTTTCATCAGACCTAAAGTGGTCAGGCAGTTGGACTAAATGATTGAACTACATTATTCTATTCTATTCTATTCTATTCTATTCTATTCTATTCTATTCTATTCTATTCTATTCTATTCTATTCTATTCTATTCTCAATAATAATGAAATAATGAAATTTCTGGGAACAGAAATCTTAGTATGATTATATTAATGTTTCGGTTCTTTACAGTCAGCACATCGGTCTGTGTTGGTCAGCAGTTAAACAACATCTGCAGCATGCCTGTTCTCTTTTCTTTGTCTTGTAAACACTTTTTTTTGGTAACTCTTTGACATTTAGGATTGGCTAGCCAGAACCACACTACATGTCTGTTCTCAACACTTACTTTGGTGTAAATGCAGAAATCTACAGACATCTTCAATAACTTCATTTGCTGTGAAGAACTGCATTATCCTCAGCTTACCACACTACTTTTCTTTATCAGAAAGGTAAATGTACAAAAATAATACTTCTAGAAAATAATTAAAATGTACTTAAACACATATCAATCATAAAGCAAGAACTTTTCAGGTATATTAAGCAATAAATCTGTACCAATTTTATGCAAACCTCTTTTCTAATGGATGCTTTAGCTGAAGTTGCAATGCACAGGAATCAGAATAAGAGCCATATTGCATAGTATATATCAGAGCTGTATCTTTCCTAAAGTGTAAATGAGAACTCATGTTTTTATTTGAAAATTTGCCTGTTATGCACGTTTACTTTTAAATGACTCGTAATTTAAATAAAGATAGAATGTACTTACATGCAAGACAGGTTTTGTTTTGTTTGTTTGGGTGGTTTGGTTTTTTGTTGTTTTTGTTTGTTTGTTTGTTTTTAACAATCTACACATTAAAAGTAGAGGTTTTGGATGATTGAGCATTACCAATAAAATGGTTGAAAACATTTTTTATAAAAAGAATTTTATAAATCAAGGTTTTGTGCAAAACATGCAATCTGCATATGTTGTTTTTTTTTAAAAAAATGTATTCTCAAAGGTTTGTGATGTTGATGTATTGATATTTTAATGTTTTTGGTGTTGTGTTGTTGTTGATGATTATCATATTTATAGAGACCATTTCACCAGAAAATCTGCTGAAATAGTTTGCACGCACTATTTGTAAGACAATTTCACTTACTAATCAAGTAGAACTTGGCAGTTGTTTACCAAGCATGTAATGCCAATATTATGGCTACATAGTTCAGATGAGAACAGTAGTGAACATAACTGACACAATCAGAGGGAATTTCAAGAGGGAAAAGAAATTAATCCAGATGAAGTTTCACCAGATTTTCTCAGCTAATGTAGAATATGTTAGAAGTAGAACAAAATTTGTATTACTAGATTTGCATCACCTTCTTTCATGTGATGAATAGCAAAGGGGAATATTAGGTCCAAAACCTCTCTCAAAACCAACCAACCAACCAAAAAAAAAAAAAAATCCACCAAAACAAAAACAACCAAAAAAGGACACACATAAGGAAAATCAACTGAAGAAATCTATGAGGAAATAAAAGTGTTACTCTTTCAGTTAGAGAGTTTTCACCTTAACTAAAATGCCACAGAATTCATTGAATTTTGCACAGAGACGCAAGTCCAGTGGACTTCTGTACACACTGGGAAACCGATACAATGATTTAAAACACTAATAAATTCATTTATTAAAGTAAACAGGTACTAGCCAAATCATGCAGCATGATTGAGAGTTAACATATCTAAAAACCTGAATGCAGTAGTATTCAACCAGATCAAAAGAAACAACTGTTTCTGTAAGATACGCAGTTAAGCTGTCTATATGAGCAACTGAATTAACACAGTATGTAAAACCCTGACTATTGAAGAAAGCAACAGAAAAATTGATTTGCGTGACACAGCTCAGACAATAAAGCACAACCAAATTAAATGAACAGATTATACAACTACACCTGGAAAATGCACACTGAAAAGAGTTGTAAAGCATACATTAGCAACAAAAAAACATAAATTAGTCATCTGAAATGTCTAGTACATTTAAAGAAAATAGTCCATGAGACTCCATCGCTCCAATACAGTCATATTGTACAGTGTTGTGATTTAACCTGGTAGGCAGCTAAACACCACACACAGCTGTCAGCGCAATCCCCACCCTCAGTGGGATGGGAGGGAGAATTGGGGGAAAAAAAAAAAAAAAAAGATAAAACTGTTGGGTTAAGATAAACACAGTTTAACAGGACAGAAAGGGAAAATTAATTAAATAATTAACAAGAACAATACTAAAAATAGAATATATAAAACTAGCGATGTATGATGCAATTGTTCACCACCCATTGACCAATATCCAGCCAGTTCCTGTGCAGCAGACCCCTGGCTAACTTTTTCCTAGTTTATATACTTAGCATGACATCATATAGTGTGAAACACCCCTTTGGCTGGTTTGGGTCAGTTGTCCTGTCTGTGTCCCCTCCCTGCTGGCAGTGCATGAGAACCAGAAAAGTCCTCAACTTAGTATAAACACTGCTAAACAACAACTAAAATATCAGTGTGTTATCAATGTTATTCTCATATTAAATCCAAAACACAGTACCATTCCACCTCCTAGGAATAAAATTAACTCTATCCCCACCAAAACCCAGACATAGAGTATCTTTCAGTTGTCGTTTTTCTATTGTTTGAATTTATTTAATTTGTATCACAAACAACAATTATTTGTAAAACTGATTACTTAGTTATTGATCAGGCAGGACTTAACTGATTTTGATGCTCATTTGAACAGTTAATGTCTGCAAGATCATATCAATGGTAGGCTTACAAGTCATAGAGAGGCAGAGTTATTATTACATATGTATTTTCCAAGTCCTTAAATCTGCATTTCTGACAGATTTTGTATTTCAAATTTTGGTCCCCACTACAAAGCATCAAACCTCAAACAAACAAACAGGTCTATACTTTTCCCTGAAAAAGAGTTTGAATATTGTACTGATAACTGGACATCTTTTCATCACAACTACACAGATAGCATATTATAGGCACAGACCACTTAAAATAAGGAAATACTGCTCTCTTGCTTTGTAATTTTACTTTTTTTTTTTTTAGTTCAGTATCCTTATATTATAAGAAGTTTTCCATCATTTGAAATTAACAGGAAAAAAATATTATGGGCATGAGTAAATGCCACTAAGATAAATAGGATATTCTGCAGTAAGACTCATTGAAATGTTTATTAAAATTTCATAATCAGAATTTGATGTTAAAATGTTCTTCTTAAACATGTGTTAGAATTCATATTCAGATGCATTCATTTCAAGTCTCATAAATCAAGCTTGTTCTCAGCCAGCATGTATTATTTGTCAGATTGAAAGTTAAGACATGGAATAATGTTGTTCAAAAAGCTTTTAAAGAATGAAGTCAAAGGTTACTAAAGCCTCCAAAAATTACTTCAAATAGAAGTGTTGTCATCTTCTGTTATTTAGACAAAGTGAAGAGTGTAACAATTTTTATGGGAATCAGTCCACTTGTGATCTGAATCGCCTTTTGATAATGTCTGTCTTTTATCCCTGCTCATACCTCAATTCAGGAATCTTAGATGAATGCTTAAAAGTTACATTTAAAGTAACTACATTTAGCGTGTATTGTCAGAAGTACAAACTGAGGAAGGTTTAGATTTTTTATTAGATTTTCATTATTTTCTCACTTTTATTCCTCTCTTTACCTTGTTGACATTTATCTTTCAAAAGAAAGGTAGGCTGAGTTACAGATTTTTATGCTTGCATTTCTGTTGAGCTATCAAATGGACTAGATTGTCGTTACATGTTAAAGTTAGAAAAATCTGGACAAGTATAGTTGAAAATTATTTTCTCAGACTCAGTTTGCATTTGAGTTCCTAACGACATCTTATAAACAAACCAAACTTGAAGGAATGCTATTCAATAACCTGCCTTTCTATATAGTTTTGCATCTCAAGAAATGCACTTTGTATTTTTTTTCAAATAGCTTAGAATATCAAGATTAATTCCCAGTACAGTTTTTAGGAGAGTGCAATGTAAATAAATAACGTGAAAAAACCTATCAGACTAAAAATCATTCTTATATAGCTTTGCATTAGGCATTTCAAAATCAAAAAGCATGACTAGCATGTATATGCATTTTGCTGTTTCCCATCTCATATGAAGGGTTGAAGGGTTGTGACTCTTATATGATGATAACTGCCATATAATAACCACCATAATTTTAACTATTGCAAAAACTGCGTATCAGCATAGGCTAAAAGCTGTTTATCATAAACCTTGTTAAAATAAAAATGCCCATATAGGGAAAATATTTAATTTTGGATTATGTTGTGTTTCATAGATAGATAGATTCATAAATACAAAAATCTTTGTGGTTGTATCTATGTTTTTATGTTAGTTTGAATATCTCCTTTCTTTCAAGAAAAATTATGCCAAATTTCCTCATTGTTGATTATAGTTATAAGGTATTCCATCAACAAACTGTGTTTTATTTAGAAATGACTGACAAACATGTCCCCTAAATTTTGTCTTTTTTTTTTTTTTTTTTTTTTTTTTGCTATTTATAGTTTAGCATATGTGGTAATTATATTTCCTACATCATCGGAAAATATTTACAGAAGTGGAAGAAAACAAATTCTGGCTCCTTTAATATGTTTGTCTGACAAATGATCAGGCTAGAAATGTATTTTGAGGACACAAAAAATAAGGAAAGAGGTGATCCATTTTCTAAAGAGTTTACATTACTTTGTATAAATAGATCTAGGAGCTAAAAGCAGTAGGATGGTAAATATATGTGTATATAACTCCTGCCAGAAAACAAAAACAAACAAAAACCCATACAACAATAACAACGACAACAAAAAACAACCAAGCAATCCCCCGAAAAAAACCACCACAGCGTTTTGAATTCAAGGGATGATAAATATGATATTTCATAAGCTTTTGTCATAGTCAGTTTTGGGTGTATAAGTGGACGCCAAGTAGGGCATGAGCCAGTGATGGCTAATCAACTCAACAATGTCAGCCTTGCAGCAAAGAAGACTAATAGTATTGTGCACTGCACTGGTAGAAGTGATGCCAGCAGGTTAAAGGAAGTGATCTTGCCCCTCTGTTCAGCACTGGTGAGGCCATATCTGGAGTTCTGTGTCCAGGTCTGGGGTCCTCATTACAAGACAGACACGGACATACGGGGAACAAGTCCACGAAGACCATTAAGATGATAAAGTCATTGGAGCATCTCTACCATGAGAAAAGGCTGAGAGAACTGGGACTGTTCATCTCAGAGAAGAGATGCCTCAAAGGGGATCTCATTAATGTATATAAATACCTGAAGGAAGGGTGCAAAGAAGACGGAGTCGGTCTCTTTGCAGTTTTTCCCAGTGACAGGACCAGAAGCAACAAACACAACCTGGAACACAGCAGGTTCTGCCAGAACAGAATCACAGAATCACAGAATGTTAGGGATTGGAAGGGACCTCGAAAGATCATCTAGTCCAATCCTCCTGCCAGGGCAGGAACACCTAGGTGAGGTTACACAGGAAGGCGTCCAGGCGGGTTTTGAATGTCTCCAGAGAAGGAGACTCCACAACCTCCCTGGGAAGCCTGTTCCAGTGTTCCATCACCCTCACTGAGAAGAAGTTTCTTCTCAAATTTAAGTGGAACCTCCTGTGTTCCAGCTTGAACCCATTACCCCTTGTCTTACTGTTGGTTGTCACCGAGAAGAGCCTGGCTCCATCCTCGTGACACCCACTCTTTATATATTTATAAACATTGATGAGGTCACCCCTCAGTCTCCTCTTCTCCAAGCTAAAGAGACCCAGCTCCCTCAGCCTTTCCTCATAAGGGAGATGCTCCACTCCCTTAATCATCTTTGTGGCCCTGCGCTGGACTCTCTCCAGCAGTTCCCTGTCCTTCTTGAACTGAGGGGCCCAGAACTGGACACAATATTCCAGATGAGGTCTCACCAGGACAGAGTAGAGGGGAAGGAGAACCTCTCTGGACCTACTAACCGCCCCCCTTCTAATACACCCCAGGATGCCATTGGCCTTCTTGGCCACAAGGGCACAGTGCTGGCTCATGGTCATCCTGCTGTCCACCAGGACCCCCAGGTCCCTTTCCCCTACACTTCTCTCTAATATGTCATTCCCCAACCTGTACTGGAACCTGGGGTTGTTCCTGCCCAGATGCAAGACTCTACATTTTCCCTTGTTATATTTCATTAAATTTTTCCCCGCCCAACTCTCTAGCCAGTCCAGATCTCGCTGGATAGCAGCACAGCCCTCTGGCATGTCAGCCACTCCTCCCAGCTTGGTGTCATCAGCAAACTTGCTGACAGTGCACTCAATTCCCTCATCCAAGTCGTTGATGAATATATTGAATAGTATTGGTCCCAGAACTGACCCTTGAGGCACTCCACTAGATACAGGCCTCCAACCAGACTCTGCCCCATTGACCACAACTCTATGGCTTCTCTCCTTCAGCCAGTTTGCAGTCCACCTCACTACCTGATCATCCAGTCCACACTTCCTCAGTTTTGCCGTGAGGATGCTGTGGGAGACGGTGTCAAATGCTTTGCTGAAGTCAAGGTAGACCACATCCACCGCTCTGCCATCGTCAATCCACCTTGTTACATCTTCATAAAAGGCTATGAGGTTGGTCAAACACGACTTCCCCTTGGTGAAGCCATGTTGACTGTCCCTGATGACCCTCTTATCCTTGATATGTCTTAAGATGGCACCAAGGATAAGGTGTTCCATCACTTTCCCAGGGATGGAGGTGAGGCTGACCGGTCTATAGTTGCCCGGGTCCTCCTTGCCCTTTTTGAAGACCGGAGTGACATTTGCTTTCCTCCAGTCCTCAGGCACCTCTCCCGTTTCCCAAGACTTGGCAAAGATGATGGAGAGCGGTCCAGCAATGACTTCAGCCAGCTCCCTCAGCACCCGCGGGTGCATCCCATCTGGACCCATGGATTTATGGATGTCCAGATTGCTTAATTGCTCCCTAACCCAGTCCTCATCAACTGAGGCAAACTCCTCCATTGCCCTGCCTTCCTCTGGGGCCTCAGGGGTACGGGGCTCCTCAGGACAGCCTCCGGCAGAGTAGACAGAGACAAAGAAGGCATTCAGTAACTCTGCCTTCTCTGTATCTTCTGTCACCAGAGCACCCGCCCCGTTCATCAGTGGGCCTACATTGCCTCTGGTGTTAGTTTTATCTGCCATGTATTTGAAGAAGCTCTTCCTGTTGTCCTTGACCCCTCTCACCAGATGTAATTCTAAGGAGGCCTTAGCTTTCCTAGTTGCCTCCCTACATCCTTTGACAACAGCCTTATATTCTTCCCAAGTGGCCAGCCCCTCCTTCCATGATTTGTAAACCCGCCTCTTCCACTTGAGTTTGCCCAGCAG
Source organism: Caloenas nicobarica (assembly GCF_036013445.1). NCBI lineage: Eukaryota > Metazoa > Chordata > Aves > Columbiformes > Columbidae > Caloenas > Caloenas nicobarica. Next base: position 168,230,959 of record NC_088245.1, read on the forward strand.
TTCCCTGTTTAACCACGCAGGTCTCCTGGCTCCCTTCCTTGACTTCCTGCGCGTCGGGATGCACTGATCTTGAGCTTGGTAGAAGCAGTCCCTGAATGTTAACCAACTATCTTGGGCCCCTTTGCCTTCAAGCAGCCTTGCCCACGGGATTTCCTCCAGCAACTGTTTGAAAAGGCCAAAGTTGGCCCTGCTGAAGTCCAGGGTTGCAATTCTGTTCGGTATTCTGCTCCCACCACAGGAGATCCTGAACTCCACCATCTCATGGTCACTGCAACCAAGGCAGCCCCCCACCTTTACTGCTTCAACCAGACCCTCCTTGTTAGCGAGGACGAGATCCAGCAGCGCACCTCTCCTAGTCGGCTCCTCCACCATTTGCATCAGAAAGTTATCGTCAATGCACTGGAGGAACCTCCTAGACTGAGGCTGGCTGGCTGGGTAGTCCTTCCAGCAAACATCAGGGTAGTTAAAATCCCCCATAACAACCAGAGCCTGTGACTGTGAGGCCACGCTCAGCTGCCCGTAGAAGGCCTCATCAACATCCTCACTCTGATCTGGTGGCCTGTAATAGACTCCCACGACAGTGTCACCCCTGCCAGCCTGCCCCCTAATTCTCACCCACAGACTCTCAACTTGCTCCTCAACCGCACCTGGACAGTACTCTATACGTTGTACTTGCTCTCTCACGTAAAGAGCAACTCCACCACCACGCTTGGCTGGCCTGTCTTTCCTGAAAAGGACGTAGCCATCCATGACCACATTCCAGTCATGTGAGCTGTCCCACCACGTCTCTGTTAATGCCACCAGATCATAATCTCCTGACCGAACGCAGGTTTCTAACTCCTCCTCCTTATTCCCCGTGCTGTGCGCATTGGTGTACAGGCACTTCAGGGAGCGAGCCGAGTACACCGATTTCACCCTAGAGGCCTGAGGGGCCTCCTGGTCTTTATGGATTCCAGCATGCTGCCCCACTGATGCAAGCCCAGCTACAACCCCATCCCCCTTCAAATCTAGTTTAAAGCCCTGCAAATGAGCCCTGCTAATTCCTGTCCCATCAGGAAACACTTTTTTACCATGAGAGTGACTGACCAGTGGGAAAGGTTACCCAGAGGATGTGAAATCTCCATCCTTGGAGATGCTGAAAAGCCATCTGGACATGGTTCTGAGCAATCCATTTTAGGCGGCCCTGCTTGAGCAAGGTTGTTGGACCAGATGACCTCCAGAGGTACTTTCCGACATCAACCATTCTGTGTGTCTGTGAATAGCTGAATCAGTAAGAATCACTTTGACACATCTTGGTGAGTCACCTTTTCCTGTTCTTGGCCATCCTGGCTCCAGATGTAGTGTTTACTTGGCTGCAGAGTTATACCCACTGTCTGAATTTGAAAAATACTTTTTTGTTAGAAATTATATTAAAGATTACTTTTGTGATTATGTGGGATTGTATCCTAACATCGCAGTAATTTTAGCTAGGATGAAATTGAAGCACATTTTGGATAACATTGTAAACTGAAATCTTATGTTTTCATTAAAATTTTCATTTTCAATTACATTTCTACTCTACAATAATATCCCCAGATGGTGAAGCTGATAGTCAAAGGGAGCATTATTAGAATTTTCTTATGTTTCAGATATTTTAGAAAGTATGTCAACACTCCATAGCCATCATGAAAATTCCAAATGGAAAAATTCTGAATAGATATCTGGTATTCATATGTGGCTAATCAGAATCAGAAAAAAAAAAGAGCAGCAAAGAAAAGAATATGAGCAAAACCAGAAGTCTCTAGGTATATGTCTTTGTTTATTACTGTGTTTTGTTTTGTGGGGTTTTTTTGTGGGTTTTTTTTGTGTGTGTGTATGTTTGGTTGGTTGGTTGGTTTTGGTTTTTTTTAGTAAGACTCTCTACATCTGGAAATATATTATTCTATGGGAAAAGAAGCTGGTTTTTATCTGAGGGGAAAAGAGCAGCGACTCAGAGGAAATCTTAGCCAACTACATTCAAGATGCATTAAACTAGGAAGTAAAATGAAACAGAGAGAGGAACATTCCCAATGGCCAAAGGAGAAAGAATATGAGCAGCCCTACCCACCCCGCCGAAAGAAAAACAAAGAAAAACCAAAAAACAAACCATCCCCCTAAAAAATTATATAAGGAAAATGAAAACAAAACCAAAAATCAAACAAAAATAGGAAAAAAAGAAACACACACACAAAAAAATCAAGTTCTTCCAAAGAGTAAGAATTATCTGTCATGTTTCCAGTATGGAAAGTGGAAATTATTTCTGAAGAACCAAATGTCAACTGAACTGAAATATGTCTCCTCTGCTCCACTCAGCATAGCACACAAGACAGGCTTCAAATGTAATTTCCAGCACACATTGAAGATAGATGATTATTGCTGGAGAATCTATACCAAGTGAAACGGAAACTACACTCAGGAAGTGCCAATCTGACACCTACATTGTTTACTGTCCTATAATTTTTGACAGGCTTGTAAAGTCATCTGATACTGATCAACTATTGATGGTCCACATTGGTCCAAATATGTTAATGCCATTTGAAAGTATGGCCTTAGTAGGATCCAAGGAAGAAGCCAGCAACAGGGGAAGAGAACAAGAAAGAAAAAGTGGAGAAACATAGCTTTCAGCTCAAAGAACTTCATATTTATTTTTAATATGCCCAAATAGAATAAATATAAAGATTAGGGTTAAAAATAAATTACAAAACCTTTATATTTTTTTTTTCCCATAATGTAAATACATATATCTAGCCAGAAAAAAGAATTCTATTTATACTTGTGTTTGATGCTCTGGTGTCATAAGTGAAGACGCATGGAGCATGTGGCTCGCAAATAAGGGAACTTGCATGTGCAGAAACTTCAGAAGATAAACTGAATGTGCACATATAATTCTGAATTAACAGCACACTGTTAATCAGCATGAAGATTATAGTAAACAGTATAATGTGGTTATGAAGAGGCAAAGGGAAACGACTGCTTCAGAAGGGGTACTAACGATCAGATCCATCTAAATGTGGACATGTTCAACACATTTAAAAGATGTGAACACATGTTGGATACAGGGGAAAATCACTACCCTCAGCCTTCTGGCTACAGTCTTGACAAGAAACCCCAGATTTCCAAAGGTACAAACAGAAGCTACCTGCCAACTGTGTTTTTGTAAATGCCCTTAAAAAAAAGCAGAGAAAGCATCACAGGTATAGCACATAATAATTATGCCTATCGAGGAGATATTGAAGATGTCATTTAAATTTATATTTCATGAATATACATTTTTGAAGTATGATAAAGAATGTTGTAATTTACTAGTATTATATTAACCTCTAATTACTGACGTTAGAACATCTGTTCTGTGGCAATCGACCTGTCTCCAAGACCTCCAGAGAAAACAAGAGCTGAGAGTACTCAGGGGATTTTATGCTTAATCATTCACAGGATCAAAAATGCAAAATAAAGGATTAAAAATCTCCAAAATATATTCACTGATCCATTCACTTTTAATTGCAATTTAATATTTGTTCTGTGATCAATAAGGTCTGTAACCAATAAAACCGATTAACTCACATTTTATCACATTTGGTCAGCTAGCTGTCTTGCTAATTTTTATGAGAGAGCGAGAAAATGATGTATTTCCAATGAAAACTTCCCCTACAGCATTGCCTCAGTAGCTTAACTTGGCAGAAAATGCATGAAGTCAGCAAAAGCAAAAAGAACATAGTAGCATTTGGGAATGTAGAAAATGCTGCTTAACCAGCATCATTGCTGTGGCTGCCTGCAGGCTAGTTTAATTAGGCTACAATTCATATGCAAGAAGGTAATTTTGTAATTATTGTCAAATGACCACGTCTATGTATAAAACCTTAGGAGGATTATGTATTCCCACTAATGAACCATACTGAAATTGGCTGGGATTTGTTAGCTGACACACTTATTTGGCAAAAAATTAACTGTAAAATGTATAATAAAATAAATACATATTTATACTCAGATGCTAGACAGTTTTAAAGAATACATCTCAGTTTGCTGAATGTAACTATTGATTTTTTTACTGATTTTTCTGCCAAATCATGCAGCCATCTTTGTATGGATGGGAAAGCATAGGTACCAATTTCAATTTTAAAAATCATATGCTTCTTTAGCAGAATTTTTTTCAGAAATATTTTCATATTAAGTGTTGGGCATAAAGTTGCCAGAAGTATGTTTAAATAGATATATATCCAGGGAACAGGGAGGATTTTTTTTTCCTTAAATCAGCATATTATTGAAGTTAAAACCATTGAATTTCAATATGCTTATTAAACAAAGAAAGACCAGAGGATATAATTAATTTTCTGAACATATATTTTTAGGCTTATTGCCACAGTGCCTGCATTTGAAATATTTGCCTAATACTTCTGATCACCATATATTTAAGTGCTCAGAAAAAAATATCAAATTGTGGGATGATTCCAGAATAGTTATGAAGCCATTTTCGTGTTTGAGTAGCAACATCTCAAATAAGTATTTCTCAAGAGCCATAATTTAAGATAAGAAATACACTAGCAAGTAAGTCATGAAAGAAAGACAGAGATTTCTTTTGTATTGTTGTTGGGTTTTGATTTTTTTTTAACTCTGTGGAATAATAGGCGCGTTTTCCAGAATACTAATAGCTGATGATCACTTACATTAATACTTCAGGACTTCAAGAGTGCAATTTTCTCAGAAAACTGTCTCAACTCTTATCCTGAAATTATTTTACCACATGAGGAAGATTACCAATTTTCCACTTCACTTTCCATAAATAATAATCTGTGCTGATATTCCATATTGTAAAGCAAAAAATGACATTAATTCTCAGGTTTTTTTAGTACAGAATAATAAGGTGTGTGTTGTCACCCCCTGACCCCAGGTTTACATTATTTTCCAATGAAATAACAACCTAGCCATCAGCTAAACCCCATGGAATATATATATATATATATATAAAAAACACTAAAATATTAAATTCTGTAAGCGATCTTCCATTTATAGAGTTTTAAAGATGAAAATATATCCTGTTTCATTTTTCAAAACTTGACAAAGTTCTTAGCCTGGAGAAGTAGATAACAATAAACCTCCAAGGAGGACACCTAGGTTTCCCTAAAGCAGTTATATTTCTTGAGCTCTAGGCTATTCTTCAGTATTTTTGCTTGTGTCCCTGTTTTCAGACATTTGATTTCTGGATAAGTAGATACATAATTAGTAACTCACGCATAATATATGTTCTTTATGATTATATATATGGAGAATATGCCAGGGATTTCAATAGTATGGAGTAGCAGAACAAGAATTTGGACATAGAGACATTTTAGTTGGAAGAGACCATCAGGATCATCAAGTCCAACCATAAACCATGTCCCTTAGAACCTCATCTATACATCTTTTAAACACCCCCAGGGATGGTGACTCAACCACTTCCCTGGGAAGCCTGTTGCAGTGTTTCACAACCATTCCATGAGCCTCACACTTGTTTTGCAAGGAAATCTGGGGAGGTGGGGTAGTCACAACAGAGACTCTCCTCCTCCTGTGCCAGGCAGGAACATTCTGCAATTGTCTCCTGTCCCTTGAGTCACTGCATTCCATCATGCAGAGAGAGGGCAGGGAGACCTGTACTGTGTGCTCTGCCTACTTGCTGGGCCTGCCTCTGAGAAGGCAAAGTGCAGCTCCAGTGCTCTATCTCCCTCTCACACAGATATCACTTAAATTGCTTCTAGTTCAAATGAAAGATTTCATCCTATGAAATTCAAGGGCAAAATTAGTAATGCCAAATAGTGCATATAAGCAGATATAGTAGTAATAAATCTAACACACATATATGCATATATAGTCTTATACTAAAAAATTAAACATTCCCAATACAAAATTAGAGATGCTGTAAACATTGAAACACAGCGGATTTAATTTACTTATCTTCTAGTTGGTGATAGGTATGTTTCTGTTACTGATATGAACCTCAGTAACAACTATGGTCTATGGTCAATAACTCTGACAGGGGGTTTTCTTGTGGTTTTGGTGGTGGTGGTGGTTTTTGTTTTGGTTTTTATTCCCCAATGAGGACACATGGTACAATTCTAAACTTTCATTCCTTCCTTTTCTACTCAACCAAAATACATAATTAATACGCACAAAAATACATACCATATTTTGAAATTTGAGGTGCATTAAGTAGAGAGGTTTAAATCGTTAAAGAGAAAACAAATATTTTCTTGATAAAGGAAAAATTAAATTTTCAAAATTGTTAACCACATAGCCAATTTGTGAGGTGAATCACCCACCTTTTAATTCATTAGTACTAAAAATTAAATTATCTACTGTTAATCCTCAGAAATTTCTAAACTGTTTCTCAGACTAGTTATATACTATAACCTCCCATCTTTGAAATACTTTTCTTCGCTGAAATTAAATAGATGACACAATACACAACAGAATGTTTTTAATTTTTGTACTAAGCTATGGAGAAAAAACAAGGTTTGTCATTCCTAACAGAATTGGCAGTTGTATGGGAACAGACTAGCAGATTTGGCAAAGGAGACTTAGTATTCTACTTCATTACTCTTCAGCCTTAGGACAGAAATCAAACAAAATGTTTTGGCAAGCAACTGTTCTTTCTAGCCAGATTTCTCACCAAAGAACTTCCCAGGACCTTAGTAGTAACAGTTTCTTCATTGTGACTGATAAATAATTGGCAGATACCTTGAGATGTCTCTCTCCCATGGAGTAAATGTTAACAACTTGAAGTTATTCCAGTTACTATGATCTTTTTTTCTCCTGATTTGTACCAATAAATTAGGCTCTGTTATTTTAAATAGTATTATGGCAACCTTCCCAGAGCAGATGTCTATCTGCCTTGGAAATTCAGAAAAAAAAAAAATCAGAACAGCTAGCTAAAGTCAATTATTTCTTTTTTTTTGTTTTTTAAAGAGATCAAACCTGGCATTTACTTAATCTTCTTTTATAACTTCCTATCTCCTGTATTCCTTCAGAAAATCTATCAGAGTGTTTGAAATGCTGTTTTGTAGCCTGTTAATAGTTTTGATGTGTGCTTGTGAAGAACATGGCTTTATTAAAAAACTTGAAGAAATAAACCATATGAAAATGAAACAATAAAATAATTTGAAAAATGCTCAGTTAAGTTTTTTCCAGTGTTTCTACCTACAACTACCATGCAAACTGACCTGCATAAGCAGTGTTTTCTTACATATTTTGTAATCTCATTTGTTTAATTTGGAATCATGTAGAGATGTTGAAATATACCCTTTAATTGATAGTTATTGAAATAAATTGAGGAAAAAATTCTAACTTCTACTAATTGCTGGAGAAACCATGCTTCTGAGATTAAGTATACCGATAAACCTTGAAACACTGGATAACAAAAAGCTTCGTGCCACAAAACACTGGCAGATGATTTCCAAAAATTTCTAAATCCAATATAACACACATATCAATTACAAAAGAAAATTAAAAACACATACGAAATAACCACAAAGGCTATGTTGTAGTACAATAAGAATAAGAATAATGACAATGAGATAAGAATCAGTCTAAAAGAAATTTCTGTATCAATTTTGAACACAATGTCAGCAAAGCTGTGAAAATACTACATTTTCAAGAAACTGAGTTTTGTATCAATAGTATTGGCATACATAGCCTGTGTAAATAATTTTTTAAAAAGCCCAACCAATCAACTAACCAAAAAACCTTAAAAATGTCTATAAGACACTCAACTAAATGTTTTGCATAACAACGTTATCTGAGAATAATTCATTAACATGAATGAGTATGTAACATTGAGAAGTATTGTAGCATGTCGGGAAATAACTTTTACAAAAGGAAAAGAAACTATTTGTTGTTCTGCATACTAAGACTGAAGAATTTCTAACATACTTGATAGAATTTCTGTCTCTGAAATAAGTTTGTAACACCTCATTGTTTGGCATAGGAACTGAACTTTCTCCTGTAGTGAAAGGTGATACTAAAACGCAGTTTGAGAGAAAAAGCAAGAAAACTCTGAAGATAAGGGATAAACATTAATAGATTTGTACTTCTTAAGGTGAGAAGATTCCACATAATCATTCAATTCAAGTATTTTCTCTGTAAATAGACCTCACAGTTTCCTCAGAAGATAATTTACAGGATGTACTTCAGAAAGATATAAGGACTTATTTCAGTCTTCAGGTCATGATGATCCCACAATTGCAGCTGGAAAGCTCTTATATCTTTAATCTTTTCACAGTTACAGCAAGGAAGTCACATCTCCTTTCTGATTTAAATTTCTGTGTTCCAGTTACAGCTTTTGGAACTTGTTATGATATTGTCAGAGACCTGCAGAACTTTTTGCAATGTAACTTTATCGAATCTCGTTTAAAGTAATCAAGTTATCCTTTAAACAAGCTTTTGAAGCTCAGCTGATATAACTTCATACTGTTACGGCTTTATGCTGGTTACTCTATCCCTTGTTTAGATACTCTGTGGCATTTTGACTTCTTGAAGTGAAGAAACAACATCCTGTGATATAATTTCAACCTTTAATAAAACTTCTAACAACACTGAATCAAAAATACAGAAGTCATTTCTGAACTACTACAATTTGAGATTAGTTGAAATATTATTTGTTTTTAAGACCATGGCAAGAAGCAAAATCAAATGCTGTGGAGAATTCCAAGCTATATCAACAACAGCTTTTTAAATTTACTTTTCCTACAATGAAGGAATTAGAATGGTTTGATTAAATCTAGTTCCTACAGAACAATTTAACCAACTTATTTTTAACAACAGATTTCTTAATCTTGTTCTGGTTTAACTACCCTAAAATGTTGTCCAACACAGAAAAAAATGTAGTCCCAAGTGGTATGCTTTCTTGTTCTTAAAAATGTCAGAATTGTGTTAGAAGTCCTTGAATCTTTATAAACTGTATGAATTTTCAAGATCTGTTGAAAGTTTTAACATTAATAACAAAAATTCCACAGCTAGGTCTATTAGGGATCTTGGACAAAGCTTATTCAAGCTCGTTTATTTTAAAATGGACAATTTTAGCAAATGCTATTATCGTTAGCTACAGTTGTGCATAAGCCTAACGATAATAAATTCCTCACAATTAAAATTACATGCTAACTTTTTGCCATCACTCTTAGAGGGAAGAGAATAAATACCAGTCTTGCAAAGCTTATACTAAAGTACAATTCTGCTCACAAATTGTCAGTGATATAAGGTTCTGGGTTTTTTCTACAATAGTGTTTATCTTAAGCCTGCTGTGAAATTCCTAAGCAAGTACACAAGAACCCCCAGTCTATCACTGTTTTAAAACAGAGTAAAATTCCAAATGTGTTCTCTGAGCTTTTATCTGTTTTATATACTCTGTCTCCAAGTGATTCTCGTCATGGTCTGTGCATTGTGAGCACCTTTATATCTGCTCTAGTCAGAATGATGGGCCACTCCCAAGTATTACTCAGATTAGTCTATAAAATCTATGCTTTAAAAGATTGGGACAAATTCCATTCCATCATTGCATGACATTGTGGGGACAACTACTTGGAAGGAAAAATAATTTTCTCTACCCATTCCAAATTCAAGAAAAAAGCATGCAAATATTGTATTCTTTCCAAAATACAGACAGGATGATGCCTTTTAAGGTTTACATTTTAATGTATTTTGAGTTGTAGTCTTTTATGTAATGTCATTCATAAAATGGAACACAGAAATACAGTATGCTTAGTTTAGAAGTTCAAATGGGATTACACAGCTTTTGGTTTAAATAAATAAATAAATAAATAAATGGAAGTATTAATAGCAGCTTTCTGATGAGAATATGTGCAGGCCACATGACAAGTAGTTCAGTCTCATCCAGTTCTCTCCTCATTATTCCTGTAGATTTCAACCTCACAGGAAAAAGTCCGGTGTCCAGCACCTTACATTTGACAACAGTCTGTGAACTGGGTGGATGAGCAGACAAAATAATTCTCTTGGACCACTGAATCAGTTCAACAACTCAAACAATTTTTATCTTTCATAACCATTTTATTACCTCCTGTTCCATTCCATCTTTTCGCCTCATTCTCGCAGGCACTAATCACAATCCCACACTTAAAATCTCCAAGCCAAAGTTGTGTTCTTTCTTTCTCCAAAAAGCACAAGAGACTTGTTTTCTGCTGTAAATGCCCCTTTTCTTGTTAAGGAGATCAAGTCAGGGGAAACAGCGGTTACAACCAGAATTTTTTAGAACATCTTTTATTATTGAGGCTGTTGTTCTTAAGAGTAGGTAATTGTTTGTATAATACAATATATTCACACATCCCTTCCCATAGTACACTGGGGCACACGTAGATGCATATACACAATTACCAATTGTTACTTGATTGGAAAACAGCTGGCAGGCCAACAATAGTTGTTTATGCAGAAGCAGAGGGTTACAGTGTGGCTGCCACTTGGTTTTCTGAAAGTCTTTCAAGAAGGTCCTTCTTTCATCAAGTGTTCATATAATCCTGAAGTACTTGTCTGCATATAGCAGCCGTAACCTTCTTGGATGTGGTCCGAATTACACAAATCCAGTGTTGATGATGGTGTCCATTGGTGACCTTAGAGGCAACAAACTATTATTTATCTTTTCTTGTGGATTCAGCAGGAGTCTCCAGAGTTAGTCTCCAGAGCTCATCATGCATTAAAGACTTTCATCTGCTACCTCTCAGCATCTATTTTTCCACTCTTTAGCTTATTTTCTGGTAGCTATTTTTTCATCTGCATCTACTGTCATCTGTAGAACCCATTCACACAAACTCATGAAGAGGGAGTTTTATGATGTCTAGACACAACCCACAAATACTAACATTTTGGACAAGTTTCCAGATGTTCTCTTACACTGAGCATTTCCACATGGACTCATAATTCCATGTATGTGGTTTGTTTGCCTCATGCCCCAGTTAGCATATATAGAGCAGGATCCCCAGCTATATCTCATTGTCCACTGTACATGGAAGTATTTTCACTCACATAATTTACCACTACTATCAATGAATGAAAAGGACATCGACTACTGTCTAAAACCAGATTCAATATTGTTATACATCTGTGACAAGATTATCATGTAGAGAAAGCACTGTATCAGAAACTGAAGGTTTGCTTTGAAAGTACATCTCCCTCATCATTTAGTAAGTCCCCTGAGTGGTGTTAAGAACTGTTCCCCAGTGAGGTATTCACTTTATTATAGGGATTCTCAATTTACTTTTAGTGTTGATTTAGTGTTGTTTTCGTGACATCCAGAATCATCCAGAATTTTGTTAGGATTACATTGATCACTTCACCTTCCACTTGAACACTGGATGCCTAATTTATCTCTGCTAGCAACTTTACAAACAAGTTTATCCTCTTCTAGGTTTGCATTGGCTAGATATTTGTCTCAATAATTATAATGAAAAATGCAAAGAAGAAGTGCACTATCTGTTCTAGAAACCCAATAATATTTCCTGTTTCTAGTATTTCTCACAGCCACTCCTATTTTTTTACACAGTCACATAAATACTTCGAACATTTTGTCACTGTTTCCAAGGTTTTTATATAAATTGAAGGAAAAATCTACAGCTCGCTTTGTTCCATCTGCTAAGCAGACTGACTTTTAAATTAAATATGTGTTGTTTCAACAGACTGAACTACAGTGTAAATTTGACAGAATATAGCTTTTATCCCATTGTACTCTGCAGTCAAGGGGGACATATGGAAAATGTTGACACGGAAATTCTGCATTTTGTAAATCTTTCATTTGTATTATTGTTTAGCTATTGAAGAAACAAACCACAATTTTTAAATGACACAAGCTGAACAGATTTTAGCTGCCTCCAAGACTGAGGTTTCTTCTAGATAAATTCACTTTTCCTTTAGTCATCAGCATTATTTATCTCTGAAATAGACAACTTTCTTAATTCAGCACTCAGCAGTACTGTGGAAATATTGATCTGCAATCAACTGCTGACATAATTATTTTGCCTAAGCTGCATGTTTACTGAACAGCAAACACAGCAGTATTAAAGCCATATATAAGAATTGTTTCTACCACACACACACAGAAAAACAACATAGAAAACATTTCATCTAAATGGCCTTGCCTGTTTTTTATTGTAACCTTGATTTTAACCAAAGGTAGTTATGAAGTAAGTTGTTTATTTTTTCCCTCTTTTCTCCCTTTTTTCTCTTTTTTTTTTCTTTTTTCTTTTTCTTTTTTTTTTAAATTTCTTAATAATGAATATGATGCTATGAGAAATTTTCCTCCACTAATCTCATTATAATTTTATTTAAGGAGGATAAGCTGATTAATAAAATTGAAAATTCTCTGAAGAGTTATCACCATTGTCTTGGAGAGAGATTTCCCAAGTTTTCTTCTTGTTAAGAATCCCAGTTTACGGAACTTTTAAAAAACTTCTGGTAATTAAGGTGTGGGGAATGAGCCAAGTCCCTTGTCATCAGTAAGGTCTGCTTGACTTTATTTAACATATTACATTGTTAAAGGACATATTTAGATTTAACAGGTACATCTCCATAGAAATTTAGTAGAAGGCATTACTATTTATTCTAGACATGAATTAAATTTGAAGACAAATAGAGGTGCATAAATGTGGAAATTTAGAAGGGATTAAAACTAAACCGTTCCATAAAAATGGTGCCTAAATGTACAGTCCTTATGAAGAAAACAATACAATCGCATTAAATGAACACACAAAGTGATTTTTTTTGATAGGAATACATTTAGTATCAGTGGCAGTGAATGTCAAATGGACTTCAAAATTTGTCATCAAAGCAGATAACCCTACTTCGTAATTTAACTAAGAATTACAGAATTTGATAAACCAAAGATGCAGTAAAAGGGAAGACTTGTAAAGATGTGAGTAATTGAATATCTTATTTCCCAAAATCAAGTTTTCAAATTACTTATTTTCATTCTCATCAAGGATTTTTGAACAAAGAATGATTTTGTTGTTTCTACACACACAGATCATCCTAATTCTTTTTTTTTCTTTTTTTGTCAAGTTGCTTGGTCAATAACTAGATATTAACAGTAACTATGCATAAGAACATCATTTCAGCACACACAGCAATGCAAATGACGTTACTTGATGATTTTGTTAAATCAAGCACAGAATATTAGAATTAATATTGCAGTGACAGAATATGTAAAGGGAGAGGACCTTCCATGTATGTTTGGGATCTGTGGGGAGGACAGTGCCAAGGGAAAACGTTGTACTCCCACAAAAGGGTAGCAAGCAGCCTGCGCCACTGTCCAGCCTAGACACACCTGCTTCCCAAAGGCTGTGCACATCTATCGTTTCACTGTCCATAAACATTAAAGATGAAATAATAATTATAATTATAATAATTATAATTATATAATTATATATAATTACATATAATTATAATTATCAAATTATAATTATAATTATAATATCATAATATTGTAATATTATAATATTATAATAATTATTATCAAATGACCTAAAAAGTCACTGAATGTTATACTGGATGTAATTAATCCTTTATTCTTCTGGGTTGAAGGTCAGTAGGTTTGTCTAAATATGGTTAAATATGTAGGTGTCAAGGTATTGGTAGCAAGGTGGGACTGAAGGTGTGTTAGCAAGTGGTGGGAGCAAGGCTGCCCTATGCCAGATACAGATGGGTCCAGCTGGTTCCAACGGACCCACCACAGGGCACAGCTGAGCCCCTCAGCCAAGAAGGTGGTGACTCAGGGAAAACATATGCAAGAAAGGGCACAGCCATTGAGAGGGAGGACCAAAAGAGAAATGTGAGAGAACCAGCCCTGAAGACACCAAAGTCAGAGAAGAAGGAGGGGGAGGAGATGGTCCAGGCACTGGAGTAGATATCCATACTGCAGCCTGTGGAGAGACCATGCTGGAGCAGTTATCTACACTGCAGCCCATAGAGAGGTCAATAAATTAAAAGAATTTTCACCAACTTGAGACTGGTTTGCTCATGATGGTAATTAGTAAGCGATATCCCTGCCTTTGTCTTAATCCACAAGCTTTTAATTTTATTTTATCCTCCTGTTCTGTTGAGAATGGGGAGTGAGAGAGCGGCTTGGTTGGTGTCTGTCATCCAGCCAAAGTCAGCCCACCACAATGACTCTAACTGGTGACAGGGCATTTGCAAGGTAAGACAGAGACAGCACAGTTCATGGGAAACATGTACAAGCAGGTGAAAGTAAAGCAGGATATCCTAGGGCATCTCTAATAGCACAAGGAGTCTGTCTTTATAGATGAATATATTTGCTTTTAGTTACTAGAAAGGAGATTCGGTTTGAAATTAAGCTGCCTACACACAAGCTAAATGAGGACACTGGCTTTATTGCCAATATCATCAGTAAAAACAGAAGAGTCCTTCTGTTCACTTCCATCAGGGAACTGATTTAGTTTCCTACACACAGACTAATATTCCCACACCTAATATGACTTACTAGTGCCTTGGGTGTTCCTCCTGAGGCCTCAGCTGCTGCTGTAGAAACATACAGGTCTCTCATTAGTCCTGCATTTTATTCATGAGCCCTGTGAAAATGCCTTCTATAATGTCTAGTACTATCAGAAGCCTATGTATGCGAAACTGAGACAACCTTGTCTGTGTTTTTACACCAGATACTAGGTGCCTGCGGCCTAATTTAACACAGCTATACCTTATCTTGGCATTACGATGTCAATTTCATTCTATTATTCATAACTTCAGGAATTCACACTTCCATCTGCTGGCACAGAAAGTTTGATTTTATTACTGAAGATACTTAACCATAGAATCATAGAATGTACTGAGTTGGCAGAGGTCCACAAGGATCATTGAGTCCAACTCCCGTCCCTGCATATGACAAGTCCTAAATTCACACCATGTGTCTGAGGGCATTGTCCAATCACTTCTTGAATACTTCTTGAATACTGTCAGACTTGGGGCCATGACACCTTCCTGGGGAACCTGTTCCAGTGCTCCACTAACCTCTGGGTGAAGAACCTTTTTCCTAATGTCCAACCTAAACTTCCCCTGGCACATCTTCTTGCCATTCCCTCATGTTCTGTCATTGGTTGCCAGAGAGAAGAAATCAGCACCTATCCTTCCTTCTCTCTTTGTAAGGAAGCAGTAGACCATGATGAGGTCCCCCTTCAGTCTCCTCTTCTTCAGGCTGAAGAAGAGGAGACTGAAGGGGGACCTCATCATGGTCTGCTTAAGTCTGTAGGACAACTGACTATGCTAATTAAAACTATAATTAGCTGGGAAGGGTTTAATATATGTTTTATATGTTATATATTTTATATATGTGCTTGTGTATTTGCAATGAAGAATTCGATACTGTAATGAATGAAACTGACATTAAACTAACTTAAATGCATGATAGTTCAACATGTCTGCCTAAAGGTTCTAATTTTTGTAGTCACCTTAGCTATTTATATTACCATTAATATCGTAAATGTCACTCCAGTCTTCAAAAAGGGCAAGAAGAAGGACCCAGGTAACTATAGAACGGTCAGCCTCACCCCCATCCCCGGAAAGGTGATGGAACAACTTATCCTTGGTGCCATCTCAAGACATATCAAGGATAAGAGGGTCATTAGGGGCAGTCAACATGGCTTCACCAAGTCAACATGGCTTCGCCTTTTATGAGGACATGAGAAGGTGGATAGATGATGGCAAAGCAGTGGATGTGGTCTGTCTTGATTTCTGTAAAGCATTTGACACAGTCTCCCACAGCATCCTTGCTGCTAAACTGAGGAAGTGTGCTCTGGATGATCAGGTAGTAAGGTGGACTGTGAACTGGCTGAAGGAAAGCAGCCAGAGAGTCATGGTCAATGAGGCAGAGTCTAGTTGGAGGCCTGTATCTAGTGGAGTGCCTCAAGGGTCAGTACTGAGGCCAGTATTATTCAATATATTCATCAACGACTTGGATGAGGGAATCGAGTGTACTATCAGCAAGTTTGCTGATGACACCAAACTGGGAGGGGTGGCTGACACACAAGAGGGCTGTGCTGCCATCCAGCGAGACCTGGACAGGCTGGAGAGTTGGGCGGGGAAAAATTTAATGAAATATAACAAGGGAAATATAACAAGGGAAAGTGCAGAGTCTTGCATCTGGGTAGAAACAACCTCAGGTTCCAGTATAAGTTGGGGAATGACCTGCTAGAGAGCAGTATAGGGGAAAGGGACCTTGGGGTCCTGGTGGACAGCAGGATGACCATGAGCCAGCACTATGCCCTTGTGGCCAAGAAGGCCAATGGCATCCTGGGGTGTATTAGAAATGGGGTGGTCAGTAGGTCGAGAGGGGTTCTCCTTCCCCTCTACTCTGTCCTGGTGAGACTGCACCTGGAATATTGCATCCAGTCACGGTCCCCTCAGTTCAAGAAGGACAGGGAACTGCTGGAGAGAGTCCAGTGTAGGGCAATAAAGATGATCAAGGGAGTGGAGCATCTCCCTTATGAGGAAAGGCTGAGGGAGCTAGGGCTCTTTAGCTTGGAGGAGACTGAGGGGAGATCTCATTAATGTTTATAAATATATAAAGGGTGAGTGTCACAAGGACGGAGCCAGGCTCTTCTCGGTGACAACCAATGATAAGACAAGGGGTAATGGGTTCAAACTGAAACACAGGTGGTTCCACTCATATTTGAGAAGAAACTTCTTCTCAGTGAGGGTAACAGAACACTGGAACATGCTGTCCAGGGAGGTTGTGGAGTCTCCTTCTCTGGAGACATTTAAAACCCACCTCGATGCCTTCCTGTGTAATCTCATCTAGGTGTTCCTGCTCTGGTGGGGAGATTGAACTAGATGATCTTTTGAGGTCGCTTCCAATCTCTAACATTCTGTGATTCTGTGATTCTGTGAAGTTACAGTAGTCAGTAATACCAGTTCCAATAAATGTAAATATAGGCATCATATCAAACAAATAAAAGTGTACCCTAATATTTCCTGAAGTTAAGGGGGACTAGTTATTTTTAAATTAAAACCAACCAACCATACAACAAAACCTAAAAAATTGATGCATAATCTAGAATTTGGTATGGGGCATTGCTATTGTCAGCTCAGGAAAACTAATATGCACATTTTTATTGATTTTCTTTAAAAATATTATATAACTTCTAGTTATATATTACTTAACACTGGTTATAAAATATAATTTCATCACTTCCTATTTTATGAAATACTTCTAACACTTGTGGTTATCAGTGGATATAAACCAGGAATCTTAGACCCTCAAAAGACCTTTTATTATGGAGGAGTAATGATGATTCTCTTAAGCAGTGCCCCTCAAAAAACCTGAAAATCCTTACTGTGTAAAGTGCAATTTAAGTAGAATTTCAGTAGCTAAATCCAAGAACACATTTCCAGAAAATGACTATTTAGGAATGTACATGTCCATTGTGGATAATTTCATTACACTTTGTACTCTAGATTTTGTAGTTTTTCCTGACTAGGAATATAACAAATTTGACAGATCTAAGCTTTCAAGCCTTTTCACAAACCTCAGGCAGTTTAGGCATTCACAAATCAGGCACATACTACACTGAGAGGCTCAAGCTGATCTGATTTTTCTAAAACATCTGACATACATGTATCATCCATACAAGAAAAACCCAGCACCTCAAGGCCACCCTTATGCAAAATGATGGCCAGAGAGGGAGGTGATTCACATTAGATAACAGCCTAATGCCTGGAGTAGAATGGAAACTGAGTATCAATTCTAACCTTGGCCAGAAAAGTTCCAATTTGCCATCTTCTGAGAGAAGGCTCTCTCCCCTAGGCTGGAATACAAAAGCTGCAGAGACAAGAAGGAAGCTTAAAAACAAGAAGACAATATAACTGTACAACCTTTTGAAGTTTTAAACCTTTACCAGCCAGTAAGAATCATAGTGCAAGGTACCTAATTACCAACATGCATTTTGTTAATGAACAAACCCTCTCTGGGAAACCCTTTAAAAAGCAGTCTTTAGTCGAATTAATATTTTCTTCTCTATACAGAATAGAACAGCCTTCTCAGGACTGATCTAGTTTAAAATAAGAACAAACAAATGAACAAACTACAAACAAACAAACAAACAAACTCAACAACACAGGCCTGAACCATAAAAGTAGGGTCCTCTTCTGAGATATGAGATTTGTATTCATCTTCAGGTGAATAGAAGCTCAGATGATCTGCTTCTCAGAGGAATAGTCTAGTAGTATGCCATTGAATATAGGT
This sequence comes from Caloenas nicobarica, assembly GCF_036013445.1. NCBI lineage: Eukaryota > Metazoa > Chordata > Aves > Columbiformes > Columbidae > Caloenas > Caloenas nicobarica. The sequence goes on from NC_088245.1 coordinate 168,249,194, forward strand.
CATATGGTGAAAATGCAAAAGCAGCTTGTGGTTTATTCAGAGCATAGCAAAAAACAACCCAAAACAGCAAGGTGAAGAGATACTTCAGCACATTCCTACAAAGGAAATCACTTGTGTTTTGATGCCAAGTCTATCATTTTTACATAGGCAAATCCCTGACAGAACCACATTTTGTACTCTCATGAAATTAGAGTGCATACACATCTATTTGTTTTAAATTAAAAAAACCCAAAATGGCCAACCTTGGAATGTGGCCACTGTGATTAATACTAACTTAGCAAGGTATATAAAGCTGCCACTATTCTTAATGTCCCAGGAATAGCAGATAAAATACTTGTCCTGAAGATGTACATCAATATTATATACCAGTATCATGACTAGACATGCATAAAAATGAACAGAGGATATTTTAAAAAATCATCCACCTGTCTTCAGATTAAAAACTTGCATTTTAATCATAGTGTCAATTAAATTAGACTTAGTAAATCTTAAGATGCTGTAAGGCAGTACTGATAAATACATCCAGTTTCCTGGTAGCATATCTACACTATCATTATGTAACATGCGTCAGGAAATAATGTACATCAGATCAAATAGAACAAAGGGGTATCCACATAAAAAAATAAATCCAAGTTATTCTGTTAACATATTTTTAGACAAAACTTATTAATTTCTCTTGAAAATGAATCTACATGAAAAAATGGCCTGCATGCTCATGAATTAGTCACAAGTAAGCAATAAAATGTCTTTGTTCAAATGTTGGTAAGATTCTTCCCTTCTTATGACTTGTATGCTCTTGCACTTCACTCTAGATGATGACTCTAGAAGTATAACTAGTACAATTTCTATGAGATATAGACATTTCTTTTTAGAAAAATAAGAACTTAATGCAAATCTTAACATAAGCCATTATTTGCAATAAAATGTTCATTTAACCACATACTGATAAAACAAAGATCCGTTATCCCAAAGACTCTATAACTCTTCCAAAAATGTAACTGTTAAACTGTTCCAGACTATCATTACAGACATCCATACTGCTGTGAGATTTATCCTTAAACTGAAGATATTTTCTGTGCAATAATTCATTTCCACAGGGTATTTTATTACTTATTTATTTATGTTTGTTTATGTTGCTGACTTGAAAAAGAATAATGTTTACCTTAGAAAAGAAAAATGATGTATATACACTTTCTGAACATCCCCAGTGAGATCTAACACTATTTGTCTCTGTAAGAGCCTAACTTTTTAGTCTTTCCTCCTGTTTAAAATATTTATACAAAAACAAACTAGGAACAAAAATAGTACCTTGCGATTTTTGTCACTATAACTAATTAATACAACTCAGAAGTCACATATCAAAATTCAAATGCTCGCTGTGAACTTTTTTTTTTACTCTGTGATGACTATTAAATATAAAAAAACTAGCAAAATATATTTAAATAATAAAATTACTCTCAACAGTCTATATTTTTCTGTGGCCTTCTGACAAGTCCTGGCCTGGAAACACACTTACTCATATGCTTCATTGACCTTCCTGAACAATGCTGTTAGATCTGAAGTACATAAATTTAGCCTATGCTTAAGCAATTAATTGTATAAAATATTCTGTCCACCACCAAAGCAGACATAATACATTAAATACAGTGTATGTTCTGAATTATCAGCTCAAGTGTCACTTATTACCTTTTGGAGACTAACCTATATTAGGCATAAATCATAATCTCTTCTGTTTAGCATGTTCGATCTTTTGTCTCTCAATGGTGGGATAATGCATTGCCAGCCAACAAAATCAGACCAGGTTAAAATGATTCTAACTCTAGATAGTATTATTCTTTCAATATTGTAGCATACAATACACATTGCTGTATACTGTTTTTATAATCTCTTTTAGAATTCCAAACACACCAGAATGGTCGTAATCTTTTCAGGTATGTGAATGAAAATGGCAGCAGAACTTGTTAAAGCATAGTAACTCTGACAAAACAAACAAACGAAAAATAAAAAAACCAACCCTGCTCTTAAGAAAGTCATATTCATGCATTTACTTAAAGAACTAGTGAAGCCCAGTAAGTATTTAAACTGCAGCCAGTTCATCAATCATTAAAAAAAAAAAAAAAAAATCTGTACATAACTAGTCAAGGGACTGTTTCACTAGAATTTACTGCTTGGTTGTACAACAGAGATGCTAGGCTGCCTGTGTCTTCCCAGCAAACAGCATTCCTTTTCTGACAGTAAGCTATCTTGTGAGAAAATAGCCAGATTTATACTGATGCGCTAATCTTAGCAAGGGTTGATTTCCTGCTTTTCTGTATCTTCCTGTCAATACATAATCTCTTTTGTAACATTATGCAGGCCACTGTTAGCCTAAAGATTCGCATCCATTATATGGATAATAAAATCATGCAGATTCTCTTTTTCCATTTCCAGAGGGCTTTTTTTTTTATTCATCCAAGTTTTCTATTTCCTATAAAAATGATAGCATATTGTATTAAAAGAGTACTAAAATAATTAACCAGAGATGTTCTGATTTAACTCAGCTCTGAATTTATGTTCCAGTACTGGAGGGATTGATAAAGCCTATGCTGAAGGGCAATATCTCATACAGTAGTAGCAGAGGTGAAGCAAGAGGGGTATCAAATGAATGCCTAAAAGAATGGCAAAGACAGCAAGAGATCCAAGGGGTGCCTGGCTTGCCTTCCTTAGCATAAAGGAGAAGGTTCTTTTTCCAGTAGTTGACCCACCCTGGACCTCTAGTGAAGAGATTATGCATAGCTGACAGCTTTCCTGGCCACAATAGTGTCTCCGTACCATTCAGTAAACACAGATATTTTATTTAAAAAAAAAAAGGTGTGTTTTTTACATTGTATTTGCATTCCACAATTTATAGTTGCCTCTTTGAACAAAGGTTATCCGAGTTAATAATTTTCACAGTTTATTATGACACTTCCACAACAAACTCACTGCATCTTAGCTCCACAATCAAGTCAAGATATAATACACTCAGAAACATGATCACGTCAATTAGAAATGAAGATTTTAAATGGACTAAAAGGTCAAATGGGAATTTCACTGTCAAGCCAAAGGCAAATAAACTTTACTATTGGAGCAGCTGAAAATTATTAAGCATTCTTCAAGTTAAAATAATGCTAAGATTTTGGATAATGGAAGGAAACTGTAGTGAATTGACCTTTGCTGGACACCAGGTAACCACCAAGCTGCTCTGTCATTCCTTTGCTCAGCTGGACAGGGGAGAGAAAATATAACAAAATATTTGTGGGTTGAGATAAGGACGGGGAGATTGTTCAGCAGTTATCGTCAAGGACTAAACAGACTTGACTTGGGGAAATTAGTTTCATTTGTTACGAATCAAAATCAGAGTAGGATAACAAAAAAATAAACCCTAAATCTTAAAACATCTTCCCCCCGCCCCTCCCTTCTTCCCAGGCTTAACTTTGCTCCTGAATTCTCTGCCTCCTCCTCCTGAGTGGTGCAGAGGGATGGGCAATGTGAGCTGTGGTCATTTCATCACACATTGTTTCTATCACTTCTTCTTCCTCAGGCGGAGGACTCCTCACACTCTTCCCCTGCTACAGCATGGGGTCCTTCCCATGGGAGACAGTTCTTCATGAACTGCTGCAGTGTGGGTCCCTTTCACAGGGTTCAGTCCTTTAGAAACATTCTGCTCCAGCAGGGCCCCGCCACGGGGTCACAAGTCCTGACAGAAAACCCACTGCAGCATGGGCTCCTCTCTCCACACGGCCACAGGTCTTGCCAGGAGCCTGCTCCAGCATGGGCTTCCCACAGGGTCACAGAGTCTTTCAGGCATCCACCTGCTCCAGTTGAGGGTCCTCCAAGGGCTGCAGGGACACAGCTAGCCTCACCATGGTCTGCACCACAGGCTGCAGGGGAATCTCTGCTCCTGGACCACCTCCTCCCCCTCCTTCTTCACTGACCTTGGTGTCTGCAGAGTTGTTTCTCTCACATATTCTCACTCCTTTCTCTGGTTGCACAGCAACTTTTTCCCCTTCTTAAATATGTTGTCATAGAGGTGTTACCACTGTCACTAATCGGCCAGCAGTGGGTCCATCTTGGAGCTGGCTGGCATTTGCTCCATGAGACAGAGGGGAAACTTATAGCAGCTTCTCACAGAAGGCAGACCTGTAGCCTCCAGCCATCAAAACCTTGCCACACAAAACCAATACAGAAACAAGAAATATAATTACAAACGAAGACAGCTTCAGATGACTGGGAACAACTGACAGGTATGGATAACAACTTAAAAGGAAAACAGAAAAAATGGCAGAAAAGCCAAATTAAACCTGAATCATGAAATGTCTTCATTAGGAGCAGAAAATGGCAATAAAGTTGAAAGCATTTAGTAAATAATAAGATGATAAACAAAACACACACACTTGAAGTGAACACAGTTACCCAGATGAAAAGTATCATTATCAAGATAAGAAGATCCTGCAAAATGACCAGAATAACAACAAATGTAGGCAGGATAAAAGCTGTACAATATATGTAAATCTCAGCAGTTTGAGGCTCAGTGTTTTCTAGCTCAGTCCTAACAATATCTAACATGCTGTCTATTTTGTGAATAAGCAACCAACCTTGGATCAAAAGCTCAGATCCAAAAGTATCTAGATTTTTCCCAAGACTTCCATCTTTAAAACTGTTTGTACAGTGAAGATCACAATTTTGTTGCATTCTTCCATGTATCAAATATAAGTCCCATATAAACCTTACTTTAGCTCTATTTGCATGAAGTCTTCATTCTTCATCACAAAACTTGAAATCTGGAGGGCAAGAAATCAACTATGACGGCTCCACATTTTTATACATTCCACTGGGATAATAGAAAAAGTAGACACTAGGAATTCTGGTCACAGAAGACGGATTCCTATATCTTTTCTTTCTCTAGATTTGTGAAGCTTATTAACAAATCTCGCTCAGTTTGCTGCTTGGTTTTGAGCCGATCAAGAGACAAAGCTTACAGCTGACAAAGGGAAAAATTGAACTGATGTCAGTAACGATGTACTTTAACTAACTTGCCAGATCCTGACTATTGTCCTGTTACAAACAGCTGGGACCTTGGGTGACAGTGGACTGTTTCATAATACAGAGACCAGCTGGCCTAAAATGGCCTGTATCCATACTATTCAACTCTTCTAGCTTTCGAAATTGTGGTCACCACCAGACAACTCATTGAAAATGGTCATTGCCTTACACCAGGTCCTGCATTGTGCTTAAAAATTGTTTGGGAGCTGTTATTTGACCTGGGCTAAAATGTGTAGGAATCCTTCTACTGGTATAAAAATATAGATCTTTAGTTCAAGTACCACAGGAATGAAATTCTGTCACAATTCCCTGTCCTGTTACAAGTAAAGAAGTTTCTGGTATTTGCAACAGACTACAGAGGAGTGCTAGTTCATATTCATGTGTGTACTCTTGAAAATTTAACTGTAACACTGCCTGTTATACCCTTATGGTGGTGGTGTGGAAGGCACGCCTTAAGAATTCCTTGTTTTTGAAAAAAGAGTACTAAAATAGTTGTCAAGGCACTTGTTGGAGGCCCTGTTACTTTGAAAATTACATTAGAAGCAAATCCATTTTAAGATAAAAATAAGGAATAGTGTGTATAAAGAATGCAAGCGAAAGCACAGTGAGAATCATACATCCATCCATCTGCACACACACATACATTCAGATAACCAGGTTTCTTATACTATTTAGGTTTGAATCTGTCAAAGTTCTTAAGCAAGCACAGGGCTAACCAGGTTTTTTGACAGCAATTTCACAGTGCAAGAAGCTAATTTGGATTAATTCTTCCACATGTACCACATGCAAAAGTTTTCCTTTGTTTCTGTTCTTACCAAGTTTTCATTCTACCTCCCAAAATGTCCTTATCTACAGATTTATGTTAAGTATTTGTTGCTGTTTTTATACTTTGGAATCAGTAATTTTGGTACACAAGGCTTGGCTAACAACCAAACACTCACCTGTCTTCTTACTACATTTCCTCCTCCTTCAGTGAGATGGGGGAAGAAAATAAGAAGAATGGAATGACAAAGCCCATGGGAAACAAAAAGACAAATATTTAAACAGTGTATTTCCTTCTCCCTTTCCCAGACTCAAATTCACTCCTTCACTTCAGACTTCTCTACCCGTGCCTTGAGTGGCATAAGGACAATGGGAAGCGTGGATTATGGTCAGTACAGAATGATTTCTCTCTGTCGTTCCTCGCTTCTCCATCTTTTGCCCTGTTCCAGCATAGGCCCTCTACAGGCCACAGTTCCTTCAGGAACAGCCACCTCCTGTGGCTTGAGGTCCTACATGGATATCAGTGTGGATATCTGCTCCAGGGTGTTTGCCCATGGACTGCAGGGTGTATCTTTTCTGTTATGGAGTACCTCCTCCAACCTTGGTGTTCCCTCTCCTGTTTCTTTCCTTTTTTGCTGGTTGTTATTGTTGTTATGGGGTTGTTTGTTTTGTTTTGTTTTTTTCCTTCTCTGTCTGTCCATCAATTTTTGCCCTTTATTGAATATATTTTCAGAGGCACCTCCATCTTGGCTGAGGGGCTCAGATGTGCCCTTGCATGGGTCCATTGGAGTCAGCTGGAACAGACTGTCCCTGACAGGGGGGCAGCCCCAGCCTCTCCTCACAGAAGCCACCCTCATAGCCTCCCAGTGTCAGCACCTAGACATCTGCCCCCAATACAGTAATATCCTTTGGACACAGGTATTTGGAATCCTCTCATTATAATAAATAGCTTAACAACCTATTATCCTAATCTTGTGCCATTAATATTTGGGTTCTTTTTACATCTGTCAGGGTGATATCAAAGTTTCAGAAATTCTATACATATGGTTATGATTTTATAAATTCAGTTATGCAACCTAAATGTCTGTGCATTTGGGTGGGGAGGTGCATATGGAGTTAATACATGCAACTTCTGATTAACTACTGTTTGTATCCATATGATAATCACTGTCTTTTGGGTGACTTTGCTGATTGGTCCTCAGCCATGATCATGAAGAATTAGTCAGTACTCTCTATCATTCACTCATTAATACTGTCTCTGTGAATGAATCACTTTTCTCAAAATAATTACAATGACAGATCAGATACATGCCCTTTTCTGTCTGTGGCTTGCCATGTGAAATTGTGTAAATGACTTGAATTCACTTAAAATGCCATGACTTACCTCTTAAACAACAGGCACATCAAGTCAATGGGCCTGCCTCCAATTCAGTTCAAGCATTCATTTTAATGCTTACAGTCTTCCATCTGACTGAAGAAAACTCTCTGAGGAATATTTTGCCTTTACTGGCTACAGGTCCCAAAACTGCAATATCCCTCTACTGCATTGCAGAACAAGATTTGTGCTCTTATAGCCTGGTCTTACGTTAGCAGGGCCCGCTAAACTATGCAAATTATTTTGTGTATTAAAAAAAAGGTGTCTTTCTATATTTGTTTGTATATATACTCTTGACTACAGATTGGACTTATATTTGTTCGAGGTATATTTTTATGAGTTTTGCAGGGAGAGAAGGAAGCTAGAGGTACACAAGACTTTTTTTTAATATCTGATAAATGTCTCAAATATTGTGGTCTCTGTCTCCAACAGATGTTGATGTTTGTATTGAAATATCTTGGACGCAGGGATTTGTTTGTAAGATTGGTTAAAGTTTTGGATATTACCTTTTTCATATTTTTCCCATCTCAAAAAAACCCCACATTTCTATTATGAAGCCAGAATCCTCTTTGCAATGATCAGAGGTTCTTGCCATGAGGGGTTGTAATGAGAGCAGGTAAAAGTAGGTAATGCTGTTTGGGAATTAAAACTCCGCAACCAGAGAGTGAGAAAGCAGAGGAGGTGAGTTAAAGCTAAAGGACACATTTTTTAATGTGTCAAAGTGTCATGCAAGTCATATAATTTGATGTTTTGCTGCTTATCCTTATAAAAATTGTGATTCCCTCAAACCATCACAGCAAACCTTTTCTAGCCTGTGAGGTTTCAGAATATTATCTCAGGAGCTCTGTATTGATTTTATATTGAAAACAATGTAAGTTGGCTCAAAATTCAGCATATCCTGTCTACTTCATCTATAGGTTCTCATATCAAGATTATTCTGTAGACACAGGTAAAAATAGTTCCAAGATCATAAAGCTATCACAGATCATAAGACTACACAATGGGCCTTTTTAAAATAAAATAATATTCTATGAATTACAACTCTCAAATGAAAACAGAAATCATTTCAGCCTGTGTTTATTGACTAGAAGTCTGTGGTAGACATCTATCCACAGAATTTAGAAAGTGTGGCTGAAAATCTGATATCTACCCTGTGATGCAGATATATTGTATGCTATAAAATCTGCTGTTAAATCATCTGTAAATGCAAATGAAGACAAATGATAAGACATATTTTGGATACGAACTATGTTTCTTTTTTTGGGGTGGGAAACCATACTTTAGGAATAACCATTTTAAAATTGAAGGAATTCATTCACTACTTCCCATCAGCAGGCAGGTGTTCAGCCATCTCCATGAAAGCTGAGCTCCATAACATGTTATGTTTACTTGGGAAGACAAACACCATCACTCCAAACATCCCTCCTTTTCTTTTCTTCCCCCAGCACTATATACTGTGCATGGTGTCATACGGTGTGGAATATCCCTTTGGACAGTTAGGATCAGACATTCCAGCTGTCTCTCTTCCCAGCTTTTTGTGCACTCCCAGCCTACTTGCTGTCAGGGCAGTATGAGGACCCAAAAAGTCCTTGACTGCTTAGCAACAATTAAAACATCAGTGTGTTATCAATATTTTTCTCATATTAAATCCAAAACACAGCACTATACTGGCTACTAGGAAAAAATAATTCTGTCCAAGTCTATGGAAATACCACAAGAATGGTGAGGAGGTTAAGTGTAAAAATGCTCAAGTGACTGCAGCTGGGGTGTAGGAAAAAGCACATACATCACAGTAATTGTTTCACTGACTTTCTGTGCTTGACAAGTAGAACCTCTGTTAGGTAACATAGGCCTGTGAGAAACTCTAAGGCACCTTATAATTATGCCTGAGATTCCTATCTTGTTTTGAGAGAGCAGAGCACAGCAGAAGGCTCCGCCTGCTTGAAGCCTTGAAATACAGGTAAATACAGCAGGCTTAGTGATCTTCAATCAGGGCTGAATTGTGCAGCAGCTGTGTCTCTGCTTGTGTCACCTCTGCCCAGGAGCTTAGGTGGTGCTTTGGAGATATCTATATCTATAGTTAAACAAAACAAAGGCTCATCTGAGATCAGTGAAAAAGATCCAATGAGAAACAAGAAGATCACAGACTTGAATATTGCTATTGGACTGAATCATGGTATGAATGGCCTGCAAAGATATAAAAATCGAGGGATGCTTGGCTGGGACCTCTGTGCAGGCACCCAGCTCGAGCCAGACCTCTAGCTATACTACTCCATTAAATTATTCAAGAGTTCTAGGATCCAGACTTTGGAGTGACTTGGCATCAGGCCCCTGGAGGAAAGGTAAGCAGAACTGGGCTTGGCATATTTCCTCCATGCAGTAAATAATAGAGCGAACCTTGACATTGCACTCTCTTAAGTTGCACTTATCTCTGAGTGATCTAAACATTGTTCTGTGGCAAGCAGAACCCTAAATCACTTGCCCATGATACCAACAGAAATTCCCCTCTCTTCTGCATTCATCATTTACCTTCATTAAGAACATCAACAAATGGATATCTACCTTCAAGGTAGTGATCCTGACTGGAGGACTGCTGTATGTTGAGAAGTTAGTGATACACAATACAGTTAACCTGAGCAGACACAGGCATGTGAGGTGCTGTGCCACACGTACAGTGAGGCTTTCAAGTGTGTTCTCTACTTCACAAATCCCTTTGCTTGCACGATTACCTCAGTCAGCTGTCTGTAACAGAGGAACCTGCAGGCAGCTCCCGCTTGGTACCGGTGATTATGCCACCTGCCTTCCCTTTATCTAACAGTGCAGCAAGAAGTTCTGATGAGAACATAATTTATGTTTTGACTGTAGAGATGATAAAAGATTTGTTTCCTTGTAAAAAAAACCTGTCATAACTTGAATGATCAAAAGGGGAGAATCTCTTTTATGGACAGGATCAGCATGGTGTGGTGCACGAGGAGTCCCATTTGATGCTCTACCACTCAGGGCTTCCAGCATCTAAAGGGACATAAAGCTACCTGTACTACTGCAGAGCATTAGCTCTAATGAACAGCATTTTAAATGATACCTTATGAGTCTAAGTGGCTTTCTACTGGAATCATAATGAAGGAGTACCTCCTGGTGCAAAATAGATGCTAAGCCCTAAGACATTGTTTAACATAGCTAGTATTAATGGGGCATAACTATTACCGCAGTGCAGGTCTGACATTTTTTCTGTTAACTTAGATATCCACAGATGTAAAACTAAGTTCATGTAACATGTAACAGCACAGGTACTAGATCTTAGCTTATAGGAAACACCAGATAGTTAAAGTTTGTTTATGCGTCTTCCTTTGAGACTTTTCTTTTGTTCCTGCTTACATGATGCTCACTTTATTCCTTTTATCTTGCTTTCTGAAGCATCTAATTGTCCTTGATTTAATCCTACCTGTGTAGGCATCAATCTTATGCCTTTTTCATAAACCTTTTTGCACAGACTGAATACTTGTTTACGATGATGCTCATGCTGGCTTGATGTCAATTCTGATCCTGTTGCTCAGAAGGCAGATTGGGGCCATGCAATCCCTTCCTTTTGAAAGCAGCGTGCTTGTGAGTATCATGTCCCCTCTGTGAAAATGAGGTGGTATTTCTGTGAGATACTGGTTATCAGATGGTTAGGCTGAAGGAGCCCTGGAACCAAGGCCAAGAAGGCCAAGAAGACAACCTGAAATCCTACGGGCAGGAAAAAGACATCAGAATTGGAGAAGTGAGATGTCAGAAGAAATGAAGTAGGGGGCTCCAAACTTTGTATTTGGCTACTGAGGGGATATCTTAGGTTGGTCCCTAGCTAATGTACATCTCTGTAGTGGAATAATAGAATAATTGTGGTGGATGTGCACATGGCAAGTATTAAAGACACACCATTGAATATACTGTAAGGGTAGTAGGACAGATACTATCAGCTAGAACACTCCATGTCATATGTCATGCAGGTGTAGTGAAGATAATACGGTGCTTGGAGTGTTTTCCTGGACAAAATGGTATAAAACACATAGCCATTAAGACTTAGGCTGTGAACAGAAGATAAATTCTTGATGACAAATAATGTAAAGCAAAATGAATAAGTTCTGATGCTGCCAAATTATGCATCTCAGAATTTTCTTTACACAGTAGACATTACTCTATCACTGTTAATTTTTTTCTGTTTTCTCCCTATGAAGAGCCTTTTTAGCAAAATCAGTTTTGCAGACAGGCATCAAGGACCTGGAAGAACAAGGGGAAATGAATTATTTAAATACATTCATCCATATCCTGTGACTGTTTTTTTCTTGAAATCCTTTATGATCTTAAAGTAAAGGAGAAAGTGTGATTTGGAGATTAATTTCAAACCCCAGGTCTTCAATTTCTTATTCCATTAAAATAATTTATATCCTCAGGCCTGAATATAAGTTATTTTTTTTTCTCTAACATTCATTTTATTTCCTTCAGATATGTACTTACCAGGTTTTTTGCTTTAACAAAACCACACTGAATTGAGATGGTGTAAAAAAAGGGGGGAAAAAAAAAGAGAGAGAAAAAGGAGAATTACGGAAAATAGATACTAGAGTAACACTTTAGGAGTAATGATTATAGATAACGATCAGAAAAAAACCATGAATGTGATTTGGGTGATAAATTCTGAATCCCTACAGGTTTTTGTTAATTTGTGCACATCATAATGGCATGCTAAGCTCATTTCATTTTCACCCTGAGGCTGTCTTCCCCAGTAGGGTTCAAACACAAGGCAAGTTCCTTTCAAATGAAAACAAGCCTATATCTCACAGGTTTTTTTCCAAGCTTTTAAAGAGGAACAGTCACCTTTAAGTTCTATATTTTTTCTCCCTCTCCAGTTGCTTGTGAAATTTACAACTGCTCAGTTTTCAAGAGGATATCAGTGTCCTTTTGTGTGTAACAAGACCAAACTATAACTAAATGAAACAAAACAATTCTTGTAGAATTTTTGTTAATTATTTCTCTTTTGCTTACCCTCTTACCCTTACAACCCGTTAGCTTAGGAATTCTATCTTCACTATGTCCCACATAAGACGTTGAACACATAAGCCACAAAAGAGTCGGACAGAAGCGGTGTCGAAAGACTAAAGAACATATTTGGATTTTGGGGAACAGTGATTTTGTCATATTTGTATTCCTTACCTTGGGACTAGCACAATGTTTTCTTTCACTGTATGTTTCCACAGCTAATCAGGAAATCTGTTTGTACATTTTTCCTCAAGGTCTCTTTCTTTTCAAGCAAGAGTAAAGCCATCCACAATGCTGAGAAGAGGGCATAGATGTTCATAAGATGAATTTCAAAGTTGCCGAGTTCTGAATTGTATTTCTTTAATGTACAGTCTAGTAGAGAATATTAAAAAAAATTTCCCCTGGACTATATTAATTGCTCACATAATAGTAATTTTATTTCATGCATATTTACACAATTATTCTCAATGTGGGTTAGAAAACTGTGAAACTAATGCGGCTAGCAAAGCCCCAGGTACATAATTTTTATCAATTTCCGTTGTTGGTTTTTAAAAATTCTTTTAAGTCTGTCTGCATGACTAGAGTTAGCATTTCTCAAAATACAACCTTGTTTACGAGACTGAAGGACCAGCAGCATATTTTTCTTTTTCCTTTTTCAGTTCACGTACCCCCTTATCAGTGTTGGCCCCAATAGTCCATATATTACTTTTTACGTGAGCTCCAAGAGATACTGGCAGCCACTATTTTGACTTTTACTCAGACTGGGAATCTTTGTTGCCGTACTGTATGTAGGTGCCCAGGTGTTGGCAGTGGGGTGGCTGCAGTAGTGGCCTCTGTGAGGAGAGGCCAGGGCTACCCAGTGCCAGACACAGCTGGTGTCAGCTGGCCCGACCAACCCACCGCAGGGCACAGCTGAGCCCCTCAGCCAAGATGGTGGTGACTTGGGGAAAACGTGTCTAAGAAAGGGCAAAAAACATCAGACAGTCAGAGGAGGAGGGAAGAAAACAGCACAGGAAGCAAAAGGTCAGAAGAGGAGGAGGAGGTGCTCCTCAACGGAACAGATATCCACACTGCAGCCCACGGAGAACTCCACGCTTGAGCAGATGGATATTCCTGCAGCTTGCAGAGAGCCCATGCTGGAGCAGAAGATAAGCATGAAAGAAAAGAGCAGCAGATAAAAATTGTTATGTACTAACTGTACCCTTCCCAACACACACACAAACACACACGGCAGGGCTAGTTGCCACACCAAAAGGACTCAGTTTAACCTGAGGAAGTAACAAAGCAGGGGGAGTAAAGGAGTCTGGATTGATGGAACAAAGCTGGCCACAAGTCCTGGTTCTCATGGGAAACTTTGATCACCATAACATTTATTGGAAAGGAACATAAGCAATCCTGGAGATTTCTCAAGAATGTCAAAGAAATCTGTTTGATATTAATGATTAATAAGTTGATTAAATGAGAACTTTGCCACTCTTGAATAAGAAAAAAAGAAATGGGACATTAAGACTGATGACAGACTTGACTGCAGCAACCAAAATAGGGTGCTGTTTTAACTACTGAGATAAGTCAGCTAAACAAAAACCAGAATTTCAAACTTGAACTTGCAGGATGCAGGTTTCATTTTGTTCATTAGTCTGGTTGGCATTTCCTATGAGATGCTGCTTTGAAGAGTAAAGAGGTCAAGGAGAGATCCCGGACAACCTCCTTCAGGCACAAGCATGGTCCATATCACTGGGCAAAAGGTCAAACTTGTACAGCAGGACTGCAGGATGGCTGAATACTGAACACCTGGTTGAGCTCAAATGCAAAATCTGAAGTGCATAGCAAGTGTAAGAAAAGATGTGATATCCAGCAGTACTGAAACATTGTCTGAGTATGCAGGGATGGAAAGAGGAAAAGCAAAGCTCAAGTGGAGTTGAAGATAAAAAGGGAAGCATGAAGAGCTCTTTCTGCTATATCAGCAACAAAAAGAGAAATATGAAAAATCGTGATCTGATATGAACTAAACAGATTCAGTTGAAAAAACAGTTTGGAAGTCCTTTGTGATTGTTAGATCTGCACTTAAATATTTAAGAAAAAATCATAAATTCAAATATTCCGAATTTCTGAGGAGTCTGGGGAGAGATTAATAGTTTATGACACGCCATAAAGTATTGGAAATAATATTTAGAGGCTGATTTATGTTTTAAATTTGCTGATGCACTTCCTTTTCTACAAGTCTGTTAATTTGGGCTTCTGCTACCTCTAAATATTGATCTAATATAGAAATCACAGAATCACAGAATGGTTGGGGTTGGAAGAAACCTCTGGAGATCCTCTAGTCCAACCCATCCGCTAAAGCAGGGTCACCGAGAGTAGATTGCACAGGAATGTGTCCAGGCTGGTCTTGAATATCTCCAGAGAAGGAGACTCCACAACCTCTCTGGGCAGCCTGTTCCAGTGCTCTGGCACCCCCAAAGTAAAGAAGTTTCTCCTCATATTCAGATGGAACCTCCTGTGCTTCAGTCTGTGCCCGTTGCCCCTCATCCTATTGCTGGACATCACTGAAAAGAGTCTGGTCCCATCCTCTTCACATCCACTTTTGAGATATTGATTGACGGATAAGATGTTCTCTCAGCCTTCTCTTCTGCAGGCTGAACCGACCTAGCTATCTCAGTCTTGCCTCACAAGAAAGATGCTCCAGACCCCTAATCATCTTCACAGCCTGCCACTGGTCCCCCTCCAGTAGTTCGTTGTCCTTAAACGGGGGAGCCCCAGACTGGACACAAATCCTAGAGTTATTAATCAGATTGAATGATTTAAAAAGATAATTAAATAAAAAAATATTGATTCAGAGGTATTTGATAATTTGATTTTGAACATAAATCCTGAGATAAATTTTTAAATTTAATTTCATAGAACTTCAGAAAACTAGGTCTTTTACTATCAAATTTTATTTCTTTAGTCCATAAGGTTTAAAATATTTTCCAAACAGTGTCACTTTCCTTACAAAAACAGTCTTAGAGCCGGTAGTCATTATAATAACGGATGTAACTTGAATCAATCTTTCTTGAATTATTTCACAAATAATGCATGCTCTTTCAAAAAGGTACTGAAGTATTACAGTCCCATGCTGTATGTTGTGAATTCACTTCCGGTTCATTCAAGTTCCATACATTTGGTGTGCTCATGAACAAGGTCTATGCCCTAATGTTGAATGCTTTTTCCTGGCTTCTTGTCTCTTTCTCTCATTTTGGCTGCCTGAAATCCATCTGTTGTTTTAGGCTTGTTCTGACACTCAGCTTTATCTTGCAGCAGGAATACTGTCTCCAAAGGTAGGTTCGCTGATTCTTTCACAGAGTGTCTTATTAATTGAAATTTAACAGTCAAGAATATCTTCTAAGAATTCAAGTACTATTCCTCTTTATCCCACAATTCATCTTGGGAAACTTGATTTGGGGAATTTTCTCAGATTATTGTCAGTATAGTCGTGAAAGTTCTTTATGGGACAAGTTTTTATCTTGAAACTATTAGGTGCTGTTTTGTTACCTTCTGAAGTGTGTTTCTACCTCCTGTAATAATAGCTGTGATCAAAGTGTTGCCAATGGATGCTTAAGACTTCCTTCTTTATACTGTATTTCCCCGCTTCAGGGTATCTTCTGATGTGCACTTTCTCTTTTCTTTGCCATTTCTTCTCTCTTTTTACTAATGGAAGGCTGTTTCACAAATAATCTCATAAAGGGAAAATAGGTAGCTACAGCTCAGTAAGTATAAACAAGCAATTTGTACTACTGTAAAGTTTTTTACTGGTGAAAAACAATAACTAGACCTAAAAGAAGGCAATCTTTCCTACTCAGAAGACAAGTGTTAGAGCCAGATGAGAAAGGCAGTCAGTAAAAGGGCAGAAAGTAGACTAAAAAAAGTTTAAAGCATGACCGCTTATTTAGTCGCTAACATTATTGGCTCTTAAAAGATAGAGCTGCTCTAATGAACTAATAAAGAGTTAATACATACACTCTGAAAAATGCTTTGGAGCCTTTTTCAATGCCTGTTTCTCACAATCTGGGATACTCCACCAATGACCAGAAGATGTTTGTTAATGTTACAGACTTCCTATGGCATTGAATTTCTACTAAATGGAGCAAAAGCGAATGTGTAATATAAGTGATTCTATCTAGATGCCACAGAACACACATCCAGTAAGGATCCTTTTCATCTCTCCTAAAACTCTACAGGGGGTAAGGCATGAGAGAGTGTTTCATTTAGCTACACTAGAAGTTTCAGTTTATGTTAGCTAATGTCATATTCTCATATGCTTCATATATCATGTTAAACAATTTTTAAAGGAAGTTTATTATGAACTTTCCAAATTTCCATAGTAAATTGATATTCTCAATTTTCAAGTGATAATCTGTTAAACTGTATAATATTCATTCCAGGGTCAAGCTGGGAGTGATAAAGGATGGAACAAGGCACTTCAAAGTTGGTTTGTTTTTTCCCCCCTCTTCTTTTTTTAGTGTAACTCTTTACATTATAATATCAAACAATAGTAATAAGGAGAGATAAGAGGGGGGGGACACACTGTGAAATAGAGCTATGATGAAATCTTCCATATTATAACAAAATCTATCATTTTATTTCACCTGACATTTTTATGATCTCAATGGAACTGAAAAATCTAACTGAAGACATGATATAACCTTGGAAAAAGAGTTCAAATCATCTTAACTATAAATACAGAACTATTACATCTCAGTGCTGCTTCAGTGAACAATATGAGTGAGACATTCTAAAAACTTTAACCAAGAAACTGGTTAATTTAATGTACTTTTCTAATCATTACCATAGACCATAATAAAGCAAAAAATAGTTTTTTGAAAAGAGACTATTTATAATGACATCATCAAATTTAGACACAAATAGAATATGGGCTATACAACCAAAGAATGCTCATTTATAACCCAGAATATCTTTACAGCCCTGCACATGAATAAGTAAAGAAATAAATCACAGACTGGGAAGTGTAAGGGAACGAAGACTTGTACCATACATCTCATTAAATAAATGAACCTTCAGGTCAGATAAATAACTCCTTCCATCACAAACAGAATTCTAATACTCGGATACTTCTGCTGCCACTCTTACTACTCCGGCAATATGGGATAACAAATAGTTTTGTCATTTATGATGTCTTAGTTTTGACTGTATTTCAGAAAGGGAAATTGTATTTTTATCAATCATAGATATGGATCTGCATCAACAAGATATGTCCAATAACATATCTAAGATCCATTAAAACAGAACTTTAAACAGAAAATACATACCTACCTCTATATTCATTAAGGATTATCTTAAGAATGAGTCTCCATTCCTTCTGCTCCCTGCTTATGAGCTTTGTAACATCCAACTGGTATAAATATAGAACAATATCACAGCATGTTTTTTTCTGGGATTGCATCAATTCAAAGGGAATGGAATGTAACAGGTTTTTTGCTTGTTTTACTCTTCTTTTTTTAGCTTACTTTTTTTTTTTTTTAATGGTTAGATAAAACAAAGTGCTATCTAGCAGTCAATACGGTGATAATATTTGGGTTAAAATAGTTCTTCAAATAAAAAACTTTACTTATTTTTCCTACACACATTTTGAACAGCTATTAATCATAACTCATCCCACTGAATGCTGTCCCTTTTGAGTTAAATGAATAAAAAGACTTATCATGCATTTGAGTCAAAATTGTGTATTTCTGAAAGTTTGTATGCAACCACTTAGATTTGGCTTTATGCTAGAACTTGTATTCTGAAACAACAGAACAGTACAGATTATACAAAGACCCTCATTTCTGCAAGTACCTGAATGTGACAAAAAAGAAGTTCTAATACTGACAATTCTCTCCTCGTTTCAGAGAACCATAGAGTCATTTATTGAGTGTCTAAGTTCATTGTTACCAGAATTTACTCTAGTTTTTCCTGAAGTTTAATCGGAAGGCACTTTTTGGACTGATGTGAAGTACGAGAAACAAGCAAAAAAATTTTGGTTTTTGAACCTTCCATCGTAGGAGGAAGTTGACAATCAGCTAAACTGATATACAGACTGCATTATCATGTGAACCTGGATTGTCTATGCTTTCACACTAAGTTCTTGGTAGGATCTACTGACAAAAGAGATGTGAACTGCTGTGATTTTGTCTTGGTTTCTGAACAAGAGACTGCAGACCACAGACCCAGCACAGACTCAGAGGTCATCTTTAGGTTCTCCTGGGGACTGTAGTAGTGGTGACTTAAAATGTATTTGTTCAAAAGACCTTCACGAATGATCAGCATAATCTTGATGATTCTATAGTCATATCACCTTGTATAGGCTACAGAAACTTTGATCCTTCACTTGGTAATGAGTACAAATTATTTTTGGAGTTTGGACACTATCTTCATCTGTTCTTTAAGACTGACTACTATGTCAATCTCATTAATGCCAAAGCGACTTATTTCAGGAATATAAAAACCTACCAGGAAAACCTATGAGGAAAGACTGAATAACAGACAGTTGTCACTCATTGTCCTGCAACAGGAGAGATGCAGGGTTCTTTCTGGATCTCAACAAGAAACGCACAGCAGCAAATGGTCTAACAAAACTGCCTTAATAGCAATAGTAATAATATGATAGAAAATAGGAAAAGAAATACAGATAGCAAGTAAATCTCATATTCTTTCAGATGCTAGGAATTCTGCTCTCATGCAGCATCAGGTGGACCTCAGAAGAATAGCTACAGCACACTGCAGATCCCACCTGTGGAGAGCTACACCCCCACACATAGTGATGTGCCTCTTTATATCTAGTGTAAGAAACAACTATACATCATCATTGACAGGTCTTTTTGTTAATGTCCACCAGATCAGATATGTCCTAGATGTATCTAGGATCTGTGCATAGAAATGGTACAGATCTACAGCCTTCCGACAAGTTCCCTTTTTTTCTTATGTACCCGGAGTTATATATGTTCACTCATGCTAACATAAAAGTATCTCAAGCCCTAGGACAAGGCCCAAAATGGCAGTGAGGGCTTGCTCAAGATCACTGACTCCTCAAATACAATGTCTTCCTTGAGACTACAAATACACTCCTGCTTTACAAGTAATATCCTATGTAAATATTTATTTTTATGGGAGTTAGAAATTATTTTTAGAGATTGACCTGACTATTCATTAAACAGTATATGAATTGTGCTAAGAATCACAAGTTTTGTACTATTAGGAGAGGGGGGAAAAAAAACCCACAAACGTAAAAAAGGTAAAAGTGGGATTTACACAGAGGAGCATAATACGTAGTCCAGGTAACCCAAGCTCTGTCATCTAGCAGAAAGTCATTAGCTATTGTTACAGGTTTGAGGCCATGGATTGCAGCCTAGATATTTAGCTTCCTGCAAGTAAAAAAAGGCATTAGGCTTGTAGGTTTTAACAGAGCTAACTTCGGTTCAAGAAATTTTGAATACTTTTACAGTACAGGGCACTGAAAAGTTAATATTTCCATCTCTTGTGTTACAGTAGTATGCTGAAGGTGGGCATACATTGTATTAAGTTTATTTGCATTTGCAGAATGTTTTTCTGTAGAAGGATGAACAAGCATTCCATCTATGTCTGCACTGAAGAAAGAGTAGTGGGATTACCACACCGACTGTAGCTGAAATTTAAGACTGAAGTTGTCTGCATTCAGTGTTTTGCAAGTGAAAAATCATGGAATGATAATTTCCAGAATTTCACAAACGCCAATAAACATGCTAGGGTTTTGCATTTATAGAAAAAATCACAGTGCTTTCCCAGGGCAAGCTGGAATGACTTGGTCTAGAAGAATGTAGACAAAAAGCAAATATCGGCACAATATGGAATTGACATGTTTGTGAGGTGAACATGACATGTGGTTAAACAAGCTCACATAGACATAACATAGAAAAAGCAGTGCAAGGTTACGATCTGCAGAGGGATTGGTAGTGTCTCATAACATTTCAAAGGAATCACTTCAGTTTTTTAGAAGTATTTATTGGTACATGTCAAACACAGAACACAACATAAGCTTCATAACGCTTAAAACCATTTCCAGTGACGAATAACTACCATATAGCAGTCAGGTTCCAAAAATGCATGAAATTGGAGAAAAAGGGCACTTGGAGAGTAAGGCTTGGCAAAGCTGCAGAAAAGTGACCTCATGGAATATACCTTCTTTTGCTGCTTTCTACTCCTGTACAGCACTGGGAGGACAAACTGATTCAAAGACCAAGAAGAATTCTCTGTGCTGCTAATAAAAAATCTCCACTCATCTAAGATGTAAGTTTCTGGGTACTACTTTGTATCATTGCAAAAATGCACTCAATATCTTATCTTTATGAAGTTAAACTTAATCCTATTAACAGACTTCCATATAAACACTTCCTTTGCATGTTTACAGCTACTTAAGTATCGTGATCACTGGTTCAAAAAATTAATGACAATAATAATGATGATAATGATAAAGTAGGAACTGCCTTCTGAAAAAAGTCATCTATGTGGTGACTAGTTTTGATAGTCCCTTTTTATTTGTTTGTCCCATCTGTATTTCACATAAATATTCACTTACATCATAAAATATAAAGGACTTCTTACGAATAATATTTGTAAGAGTTCATTTTACATGTTCTCTGGAGTTTGTTGGGGTTTTTTTTTCTGCTTTGTCTTGTGTTTGCATAATGTAATATTGCCCTCAGAAGAGAGCCATATGGAAATTAAAATTATGAAATGTATATATAACTTAATTTAATACTTTCCTAATACTTGTCTGTGAAACAGTGTGTTTTTGAAATTTCGGAAAGTCTGACAAAGTAAATGCTCAGAATGTACACCAAATTTGTAATAATTTTGTAATCCATCCCAACCACAGTAATAGACTGGAATTATTCAAAACTGGTACTTCTGTTTACCTGAAGAAAAGCTTTTTTCTTTTTTTTAAAAATTTTATTTTAAGGGATTTAGAATTAATTCAAGCTTGGATTTCCTGCTTTGTTCTTACTGGTTTTGTCACTCTTTTTGAAGTACTTTTTTGATTCTCTATTTTATCTGATTTTATAAGGTATCCCACAGACTGGTTATGTGAAGAATGCTATACAAATGAGATGTTGTTGCACAACAGAACAACAATTCATGCGAAGAAATTCTTGACGGTAGATTTTTTTTCTCCCACAATAAGCCTTTTAAAAAGTACAGTAACATTTTCTGAAAAGGTGCTGTTGAGTGTTATTCAAGAAGTCCACAACTAGAAAAGAAATGGATTCTATAAAGTGATGTATTGATGTTTCTTTTGTAGAATTATGGTTCTATATGTTTGCCCTTAGTATATTATACAATTTTTCTAAAAGCTATGATGATTAAGTGACAACAACTGACAAAACTTGAGGTATGTATTTTCATGAAGATATGTGAAAATAGAGATATATGAGTTGAAAAAGATATGTATATTCTTAAGAGCATTAATGTTTTAAGGGATATTAATCTTAAAAAAATGCAGAACATTTTATTTTACAGTATGAGCTTGGTAAAGTAGATGTAGAAGACAATTAGAAGAACATAGGGTGTTTCAAAAAGACGGACACAATTTGAAATCACTATATCTCTGCAACCACAAGTTGCCCATGAGTGAAACTCTTGTCACTTAAAGGGGGGGCTTAGAGTTTCAAAAGACTACTACTAGGTTCTAGATTACCTCTAGATACAATTTTTTGTGTAATTATAACCTGTTGCTGTAATGAAATTTGCTGCTTTGAAATTGGGTCCATCTTTATGAAATACTCTGTATGATTTGCTTTACAAATAGCTAAGAAACTTCTTTTACCTGAAAGGGAAATGAAAGTTTATATTACACATGATTATTTAGAAAATAAAATAATTGGAGCACCATAGGAAACAAAAAGCTAATAAAGGTAAAAATATTACAACCTTTTAGCTTTAATGGTTGGCTGGTATTTAAAGGCATACAAGATGTGTCTCATAAGGCAAGTGTTTTCTTCAGACCCCTGCTTCACTAAGGGTGGTAGGAGAAAGGACAGGAGGGAGCTTTGTATAATAGGTGCTACCTGCTGCCCAGTCTCCAGTTTGCTCAGGAACATCTCCTTGGGATGGCTTTCTCACAGCCTTTCCTATAACACCACATCATGCACTGCTTCCTTCCTGCCTCTTCCTGACTCAGATGCAAAACAAACTGATGGGGTTTGGTGTCAGGCTTTGAGGAAATTCCACAGTCTTTCTCCTGTGACAGCACTACCATAAATAGGAACAATCTGGGACGTATTTGTTGTTACTAGACAGCTGGATATTTTTGTCATCCTTTGCTTATCCTTTATTTTAATAGATTCTTTTACTGTTATACATAACTTATGTAACATTACAAGCTCTGCTTAACCTGAGTATTGTCAAAGTTGAAGATTTTATGATTGGTCTTTTAAATGAAACTGTCTGCATTGATTTGATCTACCCCCGGTTCCAGTCATAAAAGTGGAAGTTTTAAGCATTCTCTTCTTTATCTGGAAATGTTTAATATATAATACCAACTCAGAGAGTAATACTTTGTTTTCTCTTGAATTCAGTTTTATCACTGTAAACATGGGCAAGGCAGATGAGGGGAAAAAAAATTGCCAGTCCTAACCTGTCAACATGTACACAAATATTACACGGCTGAAGTTGCAATACACACAATATCCTAAAATTATAAAATCTCTAGACTGACCCCAAAAGCCACAAGTTCTTCTACCATTGACACCCAACTATTTAACCTTCTTTCCCTGCTTCTCTTTAGCCTCTTCCTCAGGACAGTAGTTCTTCCAAGAACATGATTGCAAATACTAACTGCACTTCTTGCTGCACACAAATTAGGATGTGACAATCAACCTGTCTCTCCTCAATGAGCTGCAGTCTGGCCTTTTGACCTCACACAGATTCCAGGTAGCTACTCAGTCTACTGACATACCTTGTTATCTTGGCATGCTCCACATTCACATACTATTTTTTCAGGTGCACTTCAGTCCTGAACTCACTTTTAACTGACTTTCAGGTTTTCATTTTCTACCTGTTGCTTAGCTGTTTAACCCATAGTTTTCTACACAGTGAAGTTCAGGTGTAATTTTGCTCCAGTAATCTATTATCATACAAATAGATATTGCACAAGGCAGCATAAACTTATTTAGTGTCTGCCCTTTGAAGTGTCATTTTGTCCTCAGCTGTCAGTCTTCCTAACATGAATGTGAAGCATAGAATTAAAATTGTGCAGCCACAGATTCACTAGGTAGTATATCTGTTCTAAAACCACAATACAAGAGCATTCAAAGTACTTTCAGACATTTCATGAAAACAAATCCTACCAGCAAGCTTGGAGACTTAATTTGAGTCAAGTAGCAGTTAATTGTTGCAGGCAGTTTCTAGTCAGAGGAACTGGCATCTGGGAGTATAACCTTCAGGTCCCTAAAGGAAGATGCGGTGAGACATAACAACAGCAGCGATCAGAGTATCTGGTTTCTGGTTTGGAGTAGGAAGTGAAGGTGTGCCATTAGGAGTGATACGGACTGATGTTAGTCCAGGTAGTAAGAGCCAAAATAGCATGTGGTGGCACCAAGGCTTGGCAAAGTATGTCAGAATTCATATGAAGCCTTGGAATCTTTTTAACTCTCTCCCCTACCCATCCTCCAAGAGGTCTGAAGCTTGAAAGGCATTCATCTCTGTAATATTAGTATCAGAAGAGAAGGAAAAAGGATTCAGAAAAACACTGATCCATTTGCCAGCCCTTGATCACTCCTTACTATTTCAATAAAATGAAGCAACATAAAATGAAAAGCACTAGAATTGGCGCACAAAATGGTCTAAAGCTCAGAAAGCTTTGCAAATGCCCTGCAAATGTGACATTAAACGTTTTCTTGTTTAGATTAACTCATGCTTTAGAGTGTTCTGCTAACTTTATTCTTTCAAAGACTCTAGACCAAACCGTTTTGAAAAGAAAGCAGGCAACCGTTATTTGTATGAAAGGTAGTACAAGCCTTTCATCTTCCTTCCTCACAGCATGCTGAAAAAAACTGTCATCAATACTACTGCCAAAATAAATTGAGACCAAATACATATACACTGTTGCAGTCTCATTAAAAGTTTCTAAAAGTATCTGTGTCTAGAGAGAGGAACTGTCTTTATCCTGAAGGCAAAATTGTTCCTCCATTTTCTTGACTTTGCCTCTTTCTTTTAACTTCAGTTGTAAATCCACCTAACTGGAATAGAAAACAAAACAAAACAAAACAAAATAAAACAGTTATTTTAATCTGGGATAAAACCCAAACAAAACAAAACAAAAAACCAAAACACCCCACAAACAAGCAAAAAAAAAACAACAAAAATGTGAGTCTAGTAAGCAAGTACAAAAAATATATAGATGGTGGAGGTAAAACAGATGAAAAAGTAATTTTATAATTGAGTTTTCAAACAATTCATGAGTAATTTCTACTTCAATATTAAAGTAATTAAATGATAAATCAATATAATTATTGACGTTCTAAATAAAAACCATTACACTACTGAACAAGTGCTTGTCTGGATCAGCAAGGAAGAGCAACACAGTATAACCTTACGGTGTAAAAAGAAAGGGTCCTGCACCTGTTGCGCCACACTTAAGGTGCTTTATACTTGGCAGTGTTGAAGGCCCTCCACTAGCAACTTGATATCCTGCCATTCATTTTCAACCTTGTGATTTCTCATCTCCACCCACTGAGGCTGCTGTACAGTGCCATCAGCCTGGTGTCCTAAGTACTCTTACCCTCATGGCCTGGCATTGGCAGAGCATGAATTATTATCATGATGGACTTTTCACAGAAAAAAATTGAAACTGATGTTAAATCACCCTGTTGATTCCCTGTCTCCTTATAGTTTTGCTAGTAGCTTTAGTCTATAACTCTGCGCTAAGATCTCTTCAATGTACACCTTTTAGTCTATTGTATTGGAGATACATGGCAAGGTTTTGGTAGTGGAGAAGCTGGAGATGTGGCACAGGTCGAGTCTATTTTGGACATGATGGTAAATGGTAACACTCTCCCTGTCTTCATCTTGACCCACAAGTTTTTCATCCTGTTTTTTTTTCCCTGGTCCTGTTTAAGAGAAGGAGTGAGCAGCTGGATGACATCTGGCTGCTGCTAAAGTTAACCCACCACATCTATAAAATAATATTACAAGAAAGCCTAGAGAAAACAAGAAAGTAAAAGTCTTTTTAATATCTGTTATTACCCAGTAATATACCTATATAGAACTTAATGACCAGTTAGAGTGCAGTATCCAGCCCTGATTAGGTATGATTCAACCAATATCAACAGAGTCATAAACAGAAACTACCAATGGGGTGGTTGAGTGAGTCTCAATGAAAAGTGTAATTGTGCCAGCGAGAAAGCACCATCATTACGTGGTGTGCTGGACAGGATGCCCAGAGAAGGACACTGGGACACTGTCTGAGATACACATTGTTCTTTATGGCTGACCACTGAAGAATTTTTCCCTTTTCTTTCTCTACCCTTTATTTATTTTACTTTTTTTTAAAAAAGGAGATTTTTTTGGGTTTGGGGGTTTTTTTTGATTTCTTTGTTGATTCTTTGTTCACTCAGGCTTGATTGCCTGAAATTGATGCATACCATTAGCTATGGACTCCACAAAAGAAGTTTTCCACCTGTAAGCTTCTCCCAGTTTTGTCTTCCACTCCAGAAATAACTGAGTCTTGTTGCTTGTGCAAAGATGAATAGGGAATGGAATAAGAAAACTGTGACGTAATGCTCCTCTGCAAATTATTTGGAGTTAAAAGTGTGGTAATCCTGAACTGTCAGTCAGGACTAAAAGGATAAGTAAGGAAATCAGTTTTTATTTGAAGACTAGTTTAGACAATAAGCGTAAGGATTTAGGAATTTTCTTTACAGTTCTGATATGAGTTCAACAAAGAACTTACATTTCATGTTAAATAATGAAGTGGTTCACACTTAGGTTCAGTTTGAGTGTCTGAAAGAGCGTTAACAGATTGAAAAACAACCAACTGGCCAAAAAACCCTACAAAATCACTCGATCCATATTTTAGTCTTCTGCAGAATATTTGAGTCACTGTTTTAATCAATAACTATATTAGAAATATATGCTGTCTGTAATAACACCTATGGGAAATACAACTACAGCAAAAACGAGAAATAATTTAATAGCAGGAAGAATAATATCTTTAAAAATTAACAAGCCATTATAAAGAATAGGTAAAAATCCACAGAGGAATATTATGCAGAAATAATCACATATAGCAATTTAATAAGCATAGTTTTTGATTTTCCTAAAAATCACTTTGAAAAATGCAACATAGAGGTATTAATTAAGCAAGAATGTGGTCTATAGGCAATTTTTTACCAAAGAAGTAAAAATTTGAGGTGTTCTGGGATCTGAATCGTAAAAGAAAAGCTGCCTAGGAAATGACAGATCTAATCCAAGAACCTGGCAGTGTTCATAAATGCTAAATTATAAGAAACAAAATTTCCAGCCTTATCTGATGATAAGTTTTGTATCTGGAATAGAAAACACTAACTCGTACAATGAAAATTCTTTTCACAGTAAGGTAAATTGAGCAAGGTATAAATCCAAGAATCCTTAAACAAAAATTAAAAGCCTTTGCATGTTGTTACAATGATCCTTTTCGTGTGCCTATCATGTGCCTTTTCGTGTGTCTATTATTAGTCAAGGTGGATTTATTGGCACCTAAGAGAAATATAGTACACTTTCCCATAGTTAGAACTAGCTAACGAAGAATGCAAAGTCTTTGTTATGTAACAACAGAAATGTTATGTCACTTCAATGCATGCACACCCATACGGACCATGTTTGCCTCCACTCCAGATCATGTCAAAGGTGACCTGATGCAAAAAATAGCTGGATATAATTTTGTGAAATACCGATAATTTTATACAAATAGTAGTCACTAGTAATAAGCAAGTAATTATTCTGTGTGAAATGAAATATAAATTACCTTGGCATAGTTATAAAAGTAGAGGAAGACAGAGTTCTCAAAAGTAGGAGTACCAGATGCAGATGTAATATAATAAAAAAAAGGGGCACATGGTGATACAAATGGCCTAAGGCTGCACAAAAAATCACGAAATGCCAGTTACTGATGGTAAAAGACATGTGAGCTTGCAGTTTATGGAAGTCACTGACTATATGATGAATTCAGATGTGGTATGAACCATGTCAACAACATACTCCTCTCTGGGCAAAGAAAAAGAGATGTCATCATCTGCATTATACTTCTATCAGGAAAGAACTTAGGACAGCAACGACTCACTCTAACTCCCCTCCCCAGCCGAATCCAATGAGCTTTGGACATGAAAACCATAGGAAAGCATAACAGCAAAGAAAGTGATAGATAGTAGAAAGCTTGTATCAGTCTAACCTTGCTGAAGTGTATGATTCTATGATTCTAATTTGAACAATTGTTATATTGTAACTAAACCAATAATATGTTTTTGATTGGATTGTTAAGATGTAATTCTAATTAAGATTTTAATTTGTCAGTAAATTCCTGGGTTTGCAAATAAGGTGAGGTCCTCATGCCTCACAGCAAGATTTTAGGTGTAATAGCTGGCAGATATGACACAGGATCATAGAATCATAGAATCATTTCGGTTGGAAGAAACCCTCAGGATCACCAAGTCCAACCATAACCAACTCTAGCATGAAACCATGTCCCTGAGAACCTTGTCTAAATGCCTTTTAAACACCTTCAAGAATGGTGACTCCACCACTTCCCTGGGCAGCCTGTTCCAATGCTGGAAAACCCTTTCCATGATCTTTTTTTCCTAATATCCAGTCTAAACCTCCCCCGGCACAAGTTGAGGCCATTTCTTCTTGTCCTACCACTTGCTACTTGGAAGAAGAGACCAACACCTTCCATGCTACAACCTTCTTTCAGGTAGTTGTAGAGAGAGATAAGGTCTCCCCTCAGCTTCCTTTTCTCCAAGATAAACAGCCCCAGCTCCCTCAACTGCTCCTCATAAGACTTGTGCTCCAGGTCCCTCAACAGCTTCATCACCCTCCTCTGCACTCTCTCCAGCACCTCGATGTCTCTCTTTTGGTGAAGGGCCCAAAACTGAACACAGTATTCAAGGTGGGGCCTCACCAGTGCCGAGTACAGTGGCATGATCTCTTCTCTAGTCCTGCTGGCCACACTATTCCTGATACAAGAGAGGATGCTGTTGGCCTTTTTGGCCACCTGGGCACACTGCTGGCTCATATTCAGATGGCTGTCAATCAACACCCCTAGATTATTTTCTGCCAGGCAGCTTTCCAGGGATGTCCTCCTCTTTGAGGGTTGGTTGCACCACAGGTGGAATACACTGGTGTGTCTTAAATGCTGCTAAACATTTACACTTAAGTGATTGTAACACGTTCTTCTCAATAAATTATTAAGTTGTCCACCATGACTCTTCAGATTCACCATGAGCTGTTTATTTCATTGGAATTTTCAGTTTGATTTCTTCAGTACTAAATTAACTTGTAACTGTCATTTGCCACTTTTTACACTATTCTGGATCTTATGTATTGTTTATCTTCACGGCTGACTCTGAACTAGACCCGAGTCTCATCCCCAATGTCCACAATAGTAGCATCAAGGGAACCATAAAATATTCACACGTTCTCAACTTATGCGTTACAATAACTATTTGAGGAAAGTGCAGTTCACTAGCAAACTCCTGATCAACAGAGAACAAGGTTTTGAAATTTTTTTTTATTTTTTAATATCTCTTTTGAATATATTTTCTTGTTTGTTTGTTTTTGTTTTGTTTCTATTTTGTTTCTTTGGTTACTTGCTTGCTTTTTTTAGCAGCGATGATACAGAATAAAATCAATACTGTTACCAGGACAGTAGCTGAAGGACATGGAAAGCTGATATTTAAAGAAGATAGTGGAACTCAACTTCTAGGTATTAATTTTGGTTTAGGTATTATTTCTGTTTCCAGGATTCATTGGCAATAATGTAAAGCAAATAGACTAGGGCCAGGTTGCAACTTTATTGACAAAGTTGCTGTACAGTTCTGGATGAACATCCAAATAATAATAACAAAGGAATGGACAAGAAAATGTCTCAGAGGCATTGAAGAAGCAATCATCAGCAGTGTGTGTTGCTGGAATCAGAAAGCTAAAGAGTATATATTTCCTCCTGCAGTTTTTCTTTTAAATATATGTTCATAATCCATGCAATGATGTTAAACAGTCATTGTTTATTTGTCTTTAGTTTTAAAAAGATCTGTAAATGCCTTTTAGACAAGCCCAAGCTAAAGAACTGGGATGTTGTCAGGTCATTTTTGTTGGCACAAACTATGTAAGCAGTCATATCTCATTTGTATATTTTTAACATTAAAATTTATACGCAATTCTGTCCTACAATACAGTGTAAGAGGCTATTCCTTGCCTAGACATTCAACCATTTCTGTCAAAATAGTATACGCAAATAATGACTGTCTTTGTTTCTACAAGTAAACATAATTGCTTGTTCTGCCTTTAAGTGTTTCTTTACACAGTTCACCATCTCTGCCATAAACAGGTAAACCTTAATTCACTATTGGTGTCATGAAAACTGGTTTTAGGTGAAACCTTTACTTGGTAATTGCCCAAGGGCCTAATACATTGGAAGAATGTTTCCTTTTTCCCCATTTTGCAATTCATGAAAATATTCCTTCCTTTCATCTACAAAACTACTTGTTATCTGACCAAATTCCTTGATCCACATATGCGACTTACGGTAGCCATTAACACTTTCCATTAGGCCTTTCATTGCAACTGATCATAACAAAATGAAAAGGAGAACATTCAGGCAAAATATTTAGATAAAATATTTGGGAAAAAAATGGTACATGTCAGTAATAAGATGTATCATTTATTTTTTCTTAATAACAACTGATTTCATTTTCTACCTCACTTAAACTCTGTTTTCTAAGTAGCTAACTAAAAGCACTAAAATGAAGGATTGTGTCTGTGGATTTTAAAAAAATTTATTTTCTTCATCAACAGTCAAAGTGTTTCTGCTGCCCATACATAGCAGCAACTGCTTTGTAAGCTAATCTTACATAGATCTCTAGACAAAATGATGCCTGAATTTGCTGTCAAATGTTTATTCTCTGGAACATACTCTAAAAATTCAGAGCGTATTTCACTCTGTACTTATAGAACCCCTAGCAATGTTCTCTTCAGAACTACTGACCTTCATAATGCCTATATGTTTCAGCTGTTGTGCAAAAAAAACAACCAAACAAACAACAGAAAAACCCCAAAGCAAACAAAAAAAAAAACCTACCAAAAAAAAAAAAAACACCAAAAAAACCCCAACAAAACAAAACAAACCCCAACAAAACAAAAACAAAAAACCCCTCCCAAGTGCTCCAGGAAGTAGTTTTGCTAATTCAGTATTTGGTAATTTGTTCTGAGTCAATACTCAAATCGTTCTTAGTGTGATATTCCAGCTTTTTAGCATTGTGATCATTTTGCGTGATGTGAAAACCACCTGGAGGCAAGTAACATCCATTAATGTTCCTAAAACATATTTTTGTTATGAGTTAGTGAATAGATATAAACTAAATAGTTTTGCCCTTCTTTTTTTGCTGTAACACTTAGCATAGTTTCAATAGGAAGAAAAAATTATTTACTTTCAGGCTTAAATTTTGTGGAGTGACTGTACTGAGGAGAAGGTTGAGAATATCTTTAAGCAATTAGTCACTTGCTTTCTCCTTAGTTCGATATATGCCTTTAGCTTGCTAAGAAGGCCTCATTACTACCAGGTTTACTTGATGAACTACATGTATTTGTGAAATCACAGCATCTTGGCTTTTCCAACCACCTGGAAAGCTATTCAAGAATTCTAAAGTCAAATATAAATTTATAGAAAACATGGTATATAATTACAATCTTTCCCCCATTCTAGTAGGCAACTAAAGATTCAATTCACAAGAACCTAAGCATCCATGCTCACGTTCCAAAATAACTTGTGATGAGATGCGCAGAAGAACTTGGTCCTGGTGAGGCTCAGAATCATAACAGCTACCTTTTACAGACCTATTTATGGATCTGAAATTAATGTATCTAAACTGGGAACTAAACTGAACCCAGAGCAAATGAGAAGAGCTAGCTTACTCAAAATATAATTCACAACATCCAGTAGCTGCTGTGAGGAAGAATCTAGAACTTCATTAAGTTTTTCCTCATTCCTTAATTATTGGGAATAATCCATGATCTTTTTCCTAATTACATCAAAACAACAACAATAAAATTTCTCTTTGTCATAATATCTGTTTCAAGTCTCATGGTCACAACTAATGAGTTTAGTACAGCATAACAGAGAAGTCATCTCAGTCAGTAGAAGAGAACAGATGTTTTATATGACCTAACACAGTTATCTGTCTGAAAGCTTGTTCTGCTTCTATCATTTTAAACCAGACAAAGTCTTATATAGAGTAAAAAAACTGAGGAGTCTTGATACCGTTTCCTAACAAGACATTTTAAGGTAGCTTTTAGTGAGTTTTTTTCCCTTATGTGCTGACTTGTGAAATATGGTCTCTTCCCTCTTGATCAAAAGAAAACTGTTTCTTGATCCTTAGTGTTAGGGAATAGACTGCCTTAGCTTATTGAATTATTTGGTATACCGTTTCTTATAGAACTTGTTTAGAAACTGCTTATATAGAATTCACTTAGCGTAAGTAAATTTGCTTAGACTGCAAGTAGTGAACTTTTGAACTTTCTGCCTTGTTAACCAAAAAGTGTTTAGATAAGGGGAGCTTTTGACAGTTGGTGAAGAGCTATGTCCCTGGAGATAAATAAAGGAAGAGAATGGCATGTAAAAGATGATGAAACAGAAGGATGTTTTGGCTGTTGCCAACACGTTATTTTTCTCCCCAACTGCAGGTACAAAATAACAACCAAAGTCAGGACTTTGCTTGACATCTAGTTTGGTTGATAAAGACAAACAACTACCTTCAGAGATAAGAAACGGCCCACCTGATGAAAATGAAGAGATCCCATGAATAGTGAGGAGACCTCGGACTCTAATTTTACAATTGGCTCAAACTGAGACGGGAGGGGCGGGAAGCTTAAATTTTAAAGGTATAATTGCTCAAGGTTTTCTTGATTGGGGGTCCCCTGTACTGGAGGCACCCATTTGAGCTGCTCTACACTGTACCTTGCAAATAAATTATTTATTAAAGAAGAATTTCTGGATCCATGCCTGAGTCTCTGAATCGGAAAACCTAGGGAATCTTCCTTAACACTTGCCACATTTATTTTCAGAACATGGCTTTCTTTTCAAAACATGTCTTTATGGTTTTTATGGATTTATTTCAGCGTGCACCTGATGTTCCTAGCATGCAGATTAGACTACTTTTTTGAGGAAAAAGAGAAAAAAAGAAAGGAATTAATTTTAAAAAAAGAGATTACCAGGTGTGTGGTCCATGATTGCTATAATGTTTATCCTTGAATATTTCTGTTATTGTAGTACAGCCACATATTTGCATGCAAATTCAGTGACACCTCATGGGTTGATTCACTCTGAACATGCTTTCCACAGATGACAAACAGCCACTTAAAGTTAATGTTTTCAAGGATATTAATAAACAGATCACTCACTAAACCAGTTGTGGAACACTGTTTGAAGTCTCTTTAAATCAAAGTGAAGAAAGGGTGAAAAAAAATCTGAGATTATTGACTTAGATCAAATTGACAACAATTTTTTCCCATTCTTTGATTTACTTCCTAGCTATCATATCAACTTTTGGTATATTGCTTCTGCAGTTGATGTTTCAGCAATTTCAATTTATTTAGGCATCAGCTTTCAGACTGTGATTCTTGCAGTTTCAAAATAATATTTCTATATCTTTTCTCCACAGAGTTTAAGAACAAACTACTTTTGAATATCAAGTTATTAAAAAAAAAAAAGTCCTACATTTGAATGAATTCACTCCATTGCCTCATTGATTTTCCATTTCTGTATCACATTGTTAATTTCTTGACAGCAGGTCTCTCCAGCTTTCTTATGTAGTTTGAAAAATACTGAAAACCTCAAATCATACTGCAGTACTGTTGTTTGCATTTGATATAGAATAATTTAAATGACTCTTCAGTTTTTTAAATGTCACATAGCAGTAGAAAAGACCAGCAGAAGCCTCATAGCCTTAGGAACTAGTTTCAAAAGTAAATGAATCTCCTCTGCATCCCTCCCTTTGTTTAAAAGTCGGCAGCACAGCTGCATTCTTGGTAAATTCACGTATCTCTTATTGTCCTCTATTTCCAAGAATGAGAAAACTGTAAAACTAGTTATAGATTTGGGTTTTCCCCTTTCAGCATGAGCAATACAGCTTAAAGATCTGTGAGATGTGGCTACCTTGCTCCTTGTTTCTTGTATTTTATAAATGGTAAATCAGAGAATAGGAAGAAAAACAAAAGGAAATATTTTCAAGTAAAGGAAAACAGAAACAAGTACATCTAGCTGGTATAAGATGTGGTTCTACATGACTGAGCTAAGGAAAATTGAGCAAATGAAAACAATTCAGTCTAAATTTTATCCACTATCAACTGCAGTACATGTGCCGAAACCAATTGAACAATAATATCAATAGAGGTCAAAAGTCAAAAGTTATAACTAGTAATAGTTTCCAGAATAAATTCTGGACTGGAATAGATTCAAATAAGAATCTGAAATGGAAAATGAAGGTTCAAGCAGCAATTTCCTGTAATTCTGGATTTTATGCTCTGGGTGCTCACTTAACATTTAATAGGACATCAGCATTCTTACATGCTGTGCAGCCTAATTTTACATCTGTCTAGTCCCCGCATGTATTCATGAACTATTTGAGATTAGTGAGCTGAGGTATGAAAATGCAAATTTTGGAAGCAATCTTTTCTGGAGGGCAGAAGGAACCCTGGCAAAGCATGTTTTGGAAATTAGTTCAGTATTATAAGCCCAAGACTTCTTATCACCAGTCAGGTGGAAAAACAAAAACAAAAAACTGGAGCTAAAATAAATGTACCTGATACAAAAAAAATTGTGTAAAAGGCTAGATCAAGTTCACTTTGAAGTCAAGATTTATAAGACTAAATGGAACTCGGGCTTTAGGGAGAGACTGAAAGCATTCTTCCGTCTCTCATGATACAATTATTAAATTTATCTAATTTATTTTTTCTAAAATTGGACATAATAACAAATAGAAGCAGCAGGACTTAGGACGATATGCATTTTTATGCACTGTGTGTTGGCTGCTCATGCCTGATAATTTTATTTTATTCATCGTTCTAAATGAAATAATAAAATAAAAACCTCCCACCAAAACCCCCAAGTATTTCCTTCACAGACTGAGGGAAACACTCCATGGTGCTTGGTTTATGATTCAAGATCTTTTGAGCTACATGTGAGGAGCAGCAAGCATGGGATGCTCCATGAGGGCAAGGGACCAAGGAGCTGAGGGTGATGTGATGCTGACAGGGCAGCAACTCATCAACAGCTGTGAAGCCTCAGTACCAGGGCAGGGATGGCAACGGTGACTGGGGTCAAATGAATACCCAGCGATCACTGGGTAAATCTATAGTGACCAGACAGGTTTGAGGCCAAGCTGGGAACTTAAGTCACCAAGGGAAAGCTGAGGTCAGCAAGAAATAAGGCCCTGCACAGCAAACTTCTGATGTATCTGAGGCAAGGATCGATGACCTGAGCCTAAACACAATGCATAGGTCAATAGGCAGAAGCTGCACAGACAGAGGCCCAGGGGAGGCACCTGACAGCCCTCCTGTATTATATCACTTTCTACTTCTCACCACTCTTTCTGGAAATTTGTCTGTATTTACAGAGGTTTGATCCAAGGTCAGAGAGCTGCACTATATCATAGCTGGCTTTCAATACAAGTAGACAAACCCTGAGGAAGAGCTTGCAAAGAATTATGGAAAAAGACAGTTATAGGCTAGTCAGGTCAGCTAGAGTCTCTTGGTGCACTCAGGACTCTGGCAGACAAATTTTTAGTACCCAAAAAATAGATTTATGTATTTTTCCTCAATGTTGTTTAAGTAGATCCTTAGACAAACATAACAGGAAATGGAGCGAAGCTTTGATTTAGTCAGTTACTTCAGAAAATTTTAGCCTCAAGAAATTAATTCAAATTTCGTTCTGGGATTTCTTGCATACCTAATTTCCCTACAGGTTGAATTATTTCAGTAGCAGTATATTTCAACA
Source organism: Caloenas nicobarica (assembly GCF_036013445.1). Lineage (NCBI taxonomy): Eukaryota > Metazoa > Chordata > Aves > Columbiformes > Columbidae > Caloenas > Caloenas nicobarica. The sequence goes on from NC_088245.1 coordinate 168,284,656, forward strand.
CAAATATATTTCTCCAGGAAGAGGATTTTTTTCATATCCTTCAGCTGAATCTCTGGTTAGCTCATTTTTCCCATCTTCATCTCTATATTGGATGCTTGTATCATTACCAGGGCTCAGAGGTACACTCTGTGCTCATCTTGAGTCTGTCATTGACTGCACAACCAATACACAATGTGCTTATCTAGAACATTTAACCCTTAGAGTACTGGAGAAAACTAACCTGGTCTTCAGCAGAAGTCTTCTGGCGAAGTCCTATTTAGCTTTAGGATTTCCAGAGAAAAATATGTGTAAATCTTTTGTGAAACCAGAATTACTCACATTTTAGATTTCTAAAGTAAAATATTGTTAGTACAAAAATTTACTTAGTCTCAGTGATCCAAACCATGTTCCATACAAAGCAGACAAGCACAAGTTTGTATTTGAATGTGACTGATCAATCTCTATAAACAGAAAATCCCACTTGACTTCAGTAAAGCATTTGACAGAGTCTCCCACAGCATCCTCACAGCTAAACTGAGGAAGTGTGGACTGGACGATCGGGTAGTGAGGTGGACCGCGAACTGGCTGAAGGAAAGAAGCCAGAGAATCGTGGTCAATGGGCAGAATCTATTTGGAGGCCTGTATCTAGTGCCTCAAGGGTCAGTACTGAGGCCAGTATTATTCAATATATTCATCAATGACTTGGATGAGGTAATTGAGTGCACTGTCAGCAAGTTTTCTGATGACAACAAACTGGGAGGGGTGGCTGACACACAAGAGGGCTGTGCTGCCATCCAGCGAGACCTGGACAGGCTGGAGAGTTGGGCGGGGAAAAATTTAATGAAATATAACAAGGGAAAATGCAGAGCCTTGCATCTGGGTAGGAACAACCCCAGGTTCCAGTATAGGTTGGGGAATGACCTGCTAGAGAGCAGTGTAGGGGAAAGAGACCTGGGGGTCCTGGTGGACAGCAGGATGACCATGAGCCAGCACTGTGCCCTTGTGGCCAAGAAGGCCAATGGCATCCTGGGGTGTATTAGAAGGGATGTGGTTAGTAGGTCGAGAGAGGTTCTCCTTCCCCTCTACTCTGCCCTGGTGAGACTTCATCTGGAATATTGTGTCCAGTTCTGGGCCCCTCAGTTCAAGAAGGACAGGGAACTGCTGGAGAGAGTCCAGCGCAGGGCCACAAAGATGATTAAGGGAGTGGAGCATCTCCCTTACGAGGAAAGGCTGAGGGAGCTGGGTCTCTTTAGCTTGGAGAAGAGGAGACTGAGGGGTGACCTCATTAATGTTTATAAATATGTAAAGGGTGAGTGTCACAAGGATGGAGCCAGGCTCTTCTTGGTGACAACCAATGATAAGACAAGAGGCAATGGGTACAAAATGGAACACAGGAGGTTCCACTTAAATTTGAGAAGAAACTTCTTCTCAGTGAGGGTAACAAAACACTGGAACAGGCTGCCCAGGGAGGTTGTGAAGTCTTCTTCTCTGGAGACATTCACAACCCGCTTGGACGCCTTCCTGTGTAACCTCACCTAGGTGTTCCTGCCCTGGTGGGAGGATTGGACTAGATGATCTTTTGAGGTCCCTTCTGAACCCTAACATTCTGTGATTCTGTGATTCTGTGAATGATAAACTGTGTACATAAGGTGATCACATAACGTTAAGTAACAGATTTAAAGACTGGTAATGTTTTCGCATATGAAACTTCTGTTTAGAAAAACAAATTTTTGACCTGTGAAAGACGTCCACTGCAATTATATTAATCTGAGCTCTGCCTAGGTCTAAAGAGTAAGAAAAACAATGAAAATCATAATCTCTGTGGAGTACCCAGAGATCAAAGAGGACAGTAAGACTCATTTCCCTGAAGAAATCATGCCAAACTGGCAGTAGCAGGAAAGCTGCTGCTTTACATAGCCCTAGAGGATTACATAATTTTAGTACATAACTGTTAGCAATAACTCACTGAAAAATATTTTCAATAAAGCTGTTTATGTGGTCTACTGTACAGCTTCTCAAACTCCCTGACCTATACGCCTGTAACTGATAATAACCACAGTTATAACCCTGCTCTACAGTTCCCTCTGATAGGAAATACACAATTCAAAACATTGTAGGATATGTATACCATTAATTTTAGATGCACACGAGTTAATTTAAATGGAAGCTTTATATTCATCTCAAAGTATATAACTTTGTTTCTGTTAAGAACAGATGAAAATGCCCAGAGAAAATAAATTCTTCCAAATATATAATTTTCTCAAGACAAAATCTAATAAAACCTTTGAAACCATGATACATTTATTTAAATGATGAAAATACAGACTGTGAAGAAGGCTGGTTGCCACTGCTTTCAGTGTTGGGCTTTCCGCGAAAGGTAGATATCCATGTTTATTAACCATTATAAGGTTATTCCATTTCTAAAAGGACATTTTTTTGTTGTTATAAAGAGATGCAGCAAATACATATATAAATGTGCAACTGTTGTTTGGTGTTTGTTTTGGTTGTGGGAGTTTGTTTTGTTTTGTTTTGTTTTGTTTTTTCCCTAACTCACCTTTTTATTTAAACATGACTGAAATGTTCTGGAGGCAATATGTCTGATTTATCAGGATTATCTGAAGAGGAAAAGTTCCATGAAATGTCCATGTACAGTGCTGAGTGGTCCTATCAAAGACTTTTTTCAAGCACTGATCTTTCCAAAGGGTGTACGTACAGACAAATATTTTCCCTACATCTATAATACTCTTCATCTGGTAATAGCATGACACTCACACACACGCCGCATACTGTATGCAAGGAGAGAGGAGAAAAAAAAAGAAAAAAAGTTCTGTTTAAAGAACACTCTCACAAACGTGTAAATAAAATATGACTGAATAAATGAAGTCTGAGTGATTTGAATGGCTATTGACCATGGGTATTTAATATATTTACAATGTGCTAATAACACCAAGTAAATGAACCACATGTTAAAAGAAGCTATCTGTGTTGGTAAATATGCCAATATAAGATGTCAAGTATAATTTAAAAAATTCATCCTGTGTCTGTAATTAGCAAAGCAAATTTGAGGAAGAAAAAGATGGTATTTAGAAATTTAAAAGTCAAATATTAGAAATACAGCTGCTAGGCTTTAATGAAGGAATTTTTTAAAAACTTCCATTCCTGTCTACAGCTGTTGAAAAATCAGAAGATTTGTTATGCAGAGGGGTTTAATCTGCTGTGGCTTACATCTCCCTAAATTTTGCTTTGAGATTCACATGCGAACAGAAATCTAAAAATAGAGTAATTCAAGACCAGTGAGCTTGAATGAATGGATTTTTGCTTAGAATAAAACCCAGGTAAAACTGTTTAAAACTTAGAAGTCAGAAAGCACTCCTGAGTGGTTTAATAATTCTGTGAAAGTAAATAAAGACAGACCTTAGAGTTTTGTTGGATCTTAATATACGCCAAATACAAGAAAGACATTGACATACACAGGGCAAGTTCAGCAGAGGGCTGCTGGGATGGTTGGGACTACAGTACTTGCTGTGTTAGGAAAGCCTGAGGGACTGGGACTTGCTTAGATTGGAGAAGTGACAAATTTGGGGGGACCTAAGAGCATCTCCCCAGTGCCTATGGGTCGCTCATCAAGAAGATGGAGGCAGGTCCTTCATAGCAGTTGGGAGATGAGAGATAATGGGCATAATTAGGCAGAAAACAGACTTGAATTGAAGCTTTTTCCCTGTAAGGAAAGTCAGGTGGTGGAAGATGTTGCCAGGAGAGGTTGTGCAGTCTTTGTCGTTTAAGGTTTTCACATGACCTGACTTGACAAAGCACTGAGCAACCTGGTCTGACCACATAGCTGCCCCTGTTTTGAGCAGAATTAGAAAAGTTCTGAGGACTCTTCTCACCTGGATTCTTCTACAGTCCTATGGTCACAAAGTACCACAGCTCCTCAGCAGATTTCTGTGAAAGCCACAGGAAGATTTTAAACCTCTTTTGTCGGTGTCTGACTTTTGTGGAGAATGATGTCACCTTTAGCAGTTAGACTAGTAGTCCAGGTAGTAGAAGACTACACATTTTATCATGTTTCTTTTTCAGTGGAGAGATTAAGTTGATTTAGAGCACAAATCTCTGACTTTTTCAGATGACTACATTAGAATAAGTTGAATTGCACAAAAGGAATTTTGCCTGTATATCTCCAGCAGCTTTATAGAAACTTGGGAGATCTACCTTGGATATATATGTTTACATCTGAACATCATGTGCGAGCAAGACCCCTCCCTAGTAAACATGTTAATATCCCAATGAAAACTGATAGACATACAAAGGCCTTAAAGATAAATAGACTGTTATGTACTTTATGCAAGTAGATAGCCAGGTAGAGAACAGACATCATCGACTGATTATTCTGTCAAACATATAAGGTTTGCCTGTTGTCATCAAAATTCTCAGTGTGAGGAAACATTTTCTTCATGCTGGTAGCATTATTTCTCATTATAATCCTGTTAATTCAATCAGGCCAAGAACACTAGCCCAAAAGAAACTACGCATTGTCAGTTGTGGCATTCATGGATTGGCCTATGTGCCAGACCCTTTCTTTAATTTAGTGCTCAGAAGAGACTCTTCCCATGAAAAGAAATTGCTATTTCCTGAAAGTTACTTAAAAAAAATGTTGTAGAAAAAAAGTTATTCAGTAAATGAGATGAGAGAAAATAAATGTCAAAAAATACAGTATAGTATTGGAGTTTAGGCAACGGAATGCTGTAATACAGAGGTGAATTTTAGACATATTTGTACCGTGGACTGTTATGCAATCTGTTATGCTCAAAACCTTTTCATGGACAAAAGTGGAACACATTCAATACAGGGAGTCAAGCATTTATTATTGTTTTGATTAAAATTTTAACAGTCTAATTGTCCAAATTATTAGTCCAGTGTCAGTAATGCATACCCATAACTCCATTCTATATTAAAAAAAAAAACCTTAATTAATAACACAGTTAAAAGTCTTATGTAGAAGAAAACTTTCACGTTATCTACCATTTTTCTGGTGTTATGTTCAAATTTCCAGTGTTCCTCTGAGTCATGAGGCTATTGATTTTAGTCAGAGAGGGCAAAAGCCAGTCATAAGCATGGTGATGTTTATGGCAGGAGTTTCTTCCTCCTCTCTAACAGGAAGATACTGATGTTGATGTTTTCTTCTTCCTCAGTCATTGTACGGCTTTATTTTAATGTTGTCTGAAAACAGTACACATACATGCTCTGTCTTTTCATTGTTTTCCAATCATTCTTTTTTTCTACTCTGTCTCACCTCTAAAAGTGGCTGAACTTTTGTAGCCTGGGACCTCTGATATCATCCTATATTTGCATTCTTCCATGTCATATTTTATTCTGGAGTCATAGACAGTTCATCCAACACAGAATAACTCCTTGTTTTCTTTATAAACTAAAAATAAACTAAAATAAATTTAGAAAATACTTACCTGATTGCTACACAACTGTAATTATAGCTAAACAAGCTCAAGACTGCTCACGTTTGGGTAAATCCAAACAATCCTGACACTGTACTGTCAAGTCAGTGCAAAACTTGTGTCCTTCTACTATGGATGATTTGTCTACCAGTTTTAACCACATAGTTCATATTGAAGTGTTAGGAGGAAGCCATGAGAGGACTAAGTGTCATTTTCCCAGTGAGAAAACCTGATACACAATTTTTAGTTGTATTTGTAATCACAACCAAGATAAAATATGGCTCCCTCTTCACTCAAAAAAAAAAAAAACCACCAGAAATTCTGAAATATTAATCATCTAAAGTTGAGAACACAGTATTAACATCAGACACTTTGTACTGGGTGTGAATGAGATTAAGTTAATTCTCTACACAGCAGTCTGGAGGGGGACATATTTTGGATTTGTGACTAAAATAGTGTTCATACACCAGTGTTTTGACCGTTGCTTAGCAGTGCTTACATAGCATCGAGGTCATCTTTTTCCCACTCTGCCTCCCATAAAATGGGCTGGGGGTGTGCAGGAGGTTGGGAGGGGACACAGCTGGGACATATTCCATATCACATGATGAGCAATAAAACTAGGTGTGTCGGGGTGTTGCTATCCAAGGTAGCCATTGCTCAGAGACTGGCTAGACATCAATCTGCTGGTGGGAGGTGGTGAGTGACTATCTTTGCATCACTTGTTTGCTTGTTTTTTATTTCTATTTTTCCCCTTCACTTATTAAACTGTCTTTATCTCAACCTACAAGTTACTCTCACTTTTGCCCTTCCAACTCTGTCCATCAACCCATTGGAAGGGAGACAATGAACAACTGAGTAGGGGTTTGGGGGTTTATTTGCTGGCTAGGGGCAACTCACCACTTAAAGTTTTTTGAGTTTTGTTGTTGGTTTTTCATTTGTTCATTTGTTTTTGTAATACAGATTTGTGTTTGTGAATTGATGTGTGTTCCTGTGTGCATCTACATAATTATGTAACTATAAATCACCAAACATTATTGCCACCAAATTGCAGGACTTGATATAAACTCTGTTATCCAATTTAATAAGCAATTAAATTTAAAGGATCTCCATAATATATTATCTGAAGTTAAAAAATTGTGATTCCATTTCCTCATCCTTGTTCATTGATTTTGACATTTGTTTACTATAAAATTCCATTTTATTTCCATGAAGTACACTTGATGTAAAAAATCAAACCGAAAACTAATCTTGTGAGTAATCCCATTGCAGTGTTTGTTAGCTGGAACGATGTTTGCATGTTTTCATAATAATTTATTTTGTAATGTGTAATAAATGTATAACAGTATAATTTAGCTCAAGCAAAGTACTACAAATGTATTAATCTCATAAGATTCTCTCTTCAAGAGTCCTGTCATACAAAATGAAATTGTGTGGAATCTATAACACAACTATTCTAAAGAAAATGAAATCAGAAAAGAGTTTAAGAGTTTTCCCTTTCAGGAAACCAAAAAAAGATGAATTGATGTCTATCTTTCCTTATTATTGGGTGCACTGATAGGTTTAAGCAACTCCATTTTGAAAACTCCATTTTCACTCTACAAAATTAGCAAATGTTAAAGATAACACACAAAGAAGATATAAGAAGCCTGTGATATACTCACATTAAGTCTTTAAAACAAGCAATAACAACTAGGTCTGCTGAAGAGCTAGTCTTGAAGTTGTACAGGTTAGAGGCATTTTTGTTTGCCTGTTTATTTAGCTATTTATTTATTTGAGATAGAGAGATTGCAAGTCTCAGGAATAAAGTTTTACAATATATTAGATAAGAAAATGATAAGATGTTTTCTGAGGTTGATGTAAGTAGAAAAAAATAAAGTTATATAGAATTATTTTAGAAATGTGACTAATTTATTTACTTCTAAACCCAATTACTATTACAAAATTCTCTCAGCTCCTGAAGTTGGAGAAATTACTGTCAATGTTGGCTTGATAGAGTATGAATTTCTAGATACACACGTAAGTTCCTGAAAGCTTCAACTAACCATTTGCTGATTGTAAGAATTATCTTAGAAAAAGAGTGTGATCTTCTAAGACTGGTAAGGATTTCCATTTTGGAGCAGACCCCAAAGACCAGAATGAAAGTTTTGTTATGATTACATACACAGTAAGATATACGAAGTAAACAAATAACTGCATCAAATTTTCACTGATAGGAAAGCTCTTCGAACAATCATATTTTTCTTCCATGCAGACCAGACTGTAACCTGTAGAGCAGACTGCAAAAAAAAATATGTTAGCTACAGCCACAGATGGTTGCACAGAAAGCAATCAAAATAAAACCACTGTATCTTGTCATTGCAAGGGTAAAAGGGTGAATGAGAGCAAATAAAAAATCCTGTCCTGAAAAACACCAGCAAAGCCGAAAACATCAGGCAGGGTGAGCATGCATCTGGCATATGAATCTTCCCAAACTTTGCAATGTAGAGCAACTGAGGAAACTAAAAAGCAGAGAATTTTGTGTAATAGATGTGCAGTGGACTTCAAGAAGACTGCCTAGATTTCTATAAGGAAACATAAGAGGAGGCAAGAAAGAGAAAAGTACAGGAGGTGGAGAAAAAACAAAACAAAACAACACAATGATAGCTTAGGAAAAACTATAATCCACTGGAGACATATTTTGCAAGCCTTATTCACATTGAACAGTTACACTCATTAAGCTTGGCAAAATCTGACCCCAAAAATGTTAACAGGGTACTGCTGCATCCAATCACATTAGCTTATAGAGACAGCTGGATGCCGAAGTACTTTTCATTGTTTTAATGTAACTGGAAAGCCCATGTTTACAAAATAAATGTGTTATTAAGGACTTTATATCATCTTTACTAACTCCATGCTCCCCTTCCAGGAGACCACATTCTGTGATAACACCATTCCTTAAAGTAATGCTTGCCAGGGAAATTTAGGAAAAAAAACTAGGCAATATTCACCAACAGGTCAGAAGATGAGATCTGGTGAGCTAGGAAGATAGTGCAGAAAACTTAAGTGTAGTAACGATGAACGCAAGCAAATCAATGATAATGCTAAAATAACCAAGCTTCCATGTTTGTTTTTTTTTTTAAAGAGCTCTTAAGAAAATATGAAAATTGTCTGGATGCTTAAGAATTAATGAAAACCAGGTCAATATAGCTGTTGATAAAAGTAGATAAGAAAATATTTGGAAAAATTTAGTATATATGAGTCAGCAGGTCAGTATGACATGAAACCCATTGTGTTAAGAGAATTAGTTAATGAACCTGCTGAACCACCTGCAATTACATAGCAGGCTTTATTGAGCTATAATTTAAATCTCAATCAGAGAGAAACAGAAATTTAGAGTCAAAAGTGAAGTTAATGAGATGGTGGAAACAGCTTGTTTTGATTTCAGTAAGCTTGAAATCAAACCCATTTTGCAAAAATAATTCTAGATTAAAAAAAAAAAAATGGAGAGAGATTGCCATGGCCAGACTGGTTCTTGCTCAGACTCTCAAAACAAAGAGGAAGATGGTGCAGAAATCCAACAACTCTTCAGTTATCATCTGACAGGTCCAGAACAAACACAGAAAATAAGCCCAATGTTATGTTTACTTACATGAAACTCTCAGTCAGAGACAGTAACAGGATGAGCATTTTAAAACTCGTTCATAATGAAGATTAACACAGGAGCTGGAGTTACCAGTTTTTTCTATATTAAACTACTTTTAGAACCCTACTGATTGTCTTTCCCTGAGGAAATTTAACTGAAATAACTCCAAAACAGTGAAGATTTCAGGCCTCAGGTTCATTGTGACTTACAAGATTTATATCTATCATTCCAGAAAAGCAAAGGTGGCAAAAGGTAGGAGAAATACGAATTAATGTGTCGCATGTTGATCAGCCATCTTAAGAGATACACAAAATTCCTCATACTGACACTGAGGTGGTTCTGACTCTCATGTTTTCTCTCTGATAATGAGGGCTCTTCTAACAGTTCCTTTTACTCCCCTTCCCAGAAAAGGACACATTTTGTTAACAGAAACCACCAGAACATTGCTTGTTCTTGGTCATTGCTTGTTTATATGGAGATATTAGGGGGACAGGTGGGGAAGAGGCTTTTCAGTTAGAATACACAAAAATTACTGAGGTAAAACATTTGAAATAGAAAAGGAAGAAAAAAAAGAAAAAATATGAAGCAGGAATTGATAAAAACAACAGAAACAGAGAATTGGAAGACAGTTATTGAACAGGAAATCTTAGCCTGACAAAATCATAGTTTGGTAATAATTGCATGAAACTTGTGTCAGAGCAGAAAGAAAAAAAAACGTTGTGGTAAAACAATTGAACAAAGAATTAATAAAAAAACCTACAAAATATACTATTACTGTCGATCATTATTTTTGCTAAGGAACAGTGGTGTTTTGGGTTTTTTTCACATTTCTTGAGAAATGTATGCATAATTTTTAATGTCTCTTTTAAAAGTGATATTTGAGACTTTTTTTTTTTTTGACTTTGTTTTCATTACAGGAAAACAGAGTGAAAAATCCCTTGCTTCATTTTCAGAAGTATTAGCCTGTACCCTTAGAGTATCACTACCCCTTCAGAACAGTACATAAAGAAATTTCCCTCAGTTTCTCAAATGTCAAGCTCATTTCACCCTCCAGACCTCTCAGTAGACAAACCAATTGAAATCTATGCTCCAGTTCTTCATCTGAAAAATGAGGATAATGTTTTCCTACTCACATTGTTCCTTTCATTGGTTTGGGGGTTTTTTTGTTTCATTTTTTTTTTCCCCTAATCTTCAGCTTTAGGGGAGAAACGATCATCTCTTAACATTATGGGAATGTGAACTGAAGCTTTTCTAATAATTGTTTACAGTAGGAAAAATATTTTACTTTGGACAGAAAAAGCACATTCACTCAGATATCTTTAGTGTTCTCAAACAAAACAAAACAAAAAACTTAAAAAACCCACATGAAACAAACAAACAAAAAACCTCTGAAACAAAATGAAAACTATCAAACCATTTTGTCAGGAATATAAAAATGAAACACTAACTTTTGAAAATGTTACTAGACCAGTTTGGTAAATCATGCACCAAAATTTTCCATGGTTGCTTTGAATGAAATATTTTAAAATAAATCCATTCAGATGAAACTAGAAGTCCCTATTGCTTTTACTTGAACATACAGCAGAATACTTTTAAAGAAAACAAGAACCTCTAAAGTGTATCTTTTTTAAACCATATATGCAGACGCATCTTCACAGATCCATACACAGTCTTAATCCTCAATGAGATTTCAAAACACAGCTTAAAGCCAGTGGAAAATACTGAAATTATAATCAGACAATACAGGAAAGGTTGGCCCTAGCAGGTGAAAGAGTCCTTTTCCTCCACTAAGAAAACTTTCAAAGGCAGGATTTTAGTTAAAATATGCACTCCATGAGTGCTCAGGCTCACAATACAGAGGGTATTCACAGAGTAGAAAACAAATCCCCAAACCCTAAGAAATTCTACAGAAAGTTCTGTTAGAAATGAATGCCAATACATTTAAAATGCTTTATGACCTGTGAGTTTTCTACTTCAGTGAATAATTTGTAAAAAACAAAGGCGTTCATTGCCTTTTTTCTGGAAAAATTAGCTGAGACAGAAATAGGAGAAGCTGATTTTTTTGGTGCCTGCTTAGATACTATTTCCTCACCTTGTAGTCAAGAGCTGCAAGACACAAATCAAAAGGTAGTAGCTGGACATAAGAAAGTGAGTTTTCAGGCAGCAGGAGCAATAACAATGTTGAGATTTAAAAGGTTCAGCTATGACAAAATCTTCCACTGGTTTTAAACAAGTACATGCAAGAGGTTTAGGTTTGTGTCCTAATTTAAAGTTTGACCCAGAAGTCACAGCGTGCTACTTTCTTGTGTGCTATAGAGATATAAAAGGATGGAGACATATATAATAGTACGTATCTGTGTCAACAGATACTAAGAGTAAATCTGTGTGAGATGTTTGTGTTGGGATTTTTTTTTTTTTTTTTGCTAACAAAGAGACATCAATAGCAGAGTTTCTCTAAAAGAAAGAGAGCAGGGGCAAACACTGTTAGAGTATGCTTAAATTCCACAAAAAGACAAAATGTCAAATTATTTCACTTCAAAATCATGGAATATTGCTTATTAAATGCATATTGATAAACCAATTACCTTGAATTTAATATTATAATATTATATATTAAATATTTCACAAACATGCATGAAAAAGAAAAAAATGCAGCTCTTTTATGTGATAGTAAACCATAGTCTATGATTAATTGCCATTAACTTTTAACAGGAAGATGTTGGCTTGGAAGTTGGAACCATACCTGGCATAGTTTTTACTGATTATTGAGGTTTTTGGCAGTGTTTGATTACTAGTCAAAAAACGTCCACTTGCACTCAAACAATCTTAATTGTCTTATTGTTATAATCCTAAAAAGATATATTAAATATTACAAAAAAATATGTCTTGAGAGCTACCAAGTAGTTCTAACTCCTAAAGAAACTATTGTGTTTGGGGTGTTCAGCTGGTTTGAAGATCATATCTTGATAAAGCAAGAATTTACAAAAAAACAATCAAAATGTGAAATTCAACTCTAGAAGAACCCACACAATAAGACTCCTTGCAGCTTGACAGCTTGCAATGCAAATGAGTGATAAAAGTTCATTCTAATACAAACTATGAAAACAAAGAAAAAGATAAACAATGTCATTTGCAAGTATATTTTAACTTAACTAATTTCTAAGTTATTAAAAATACTTGTTGCCATGAAAATGTAAATTCAATATGTTAAAACCAAAATATATTTTCACTAGGAATTTTTAAAAGGAAATCCACTGTGTGAAATATTAATTACAACACTAATTTTATCTTTATTCTGATGATCCCTTTTGAGTGAAATTGCTTCAGGTTAGGTAGGTAAAGACTGATTCTGGTTTATGTACAAACTGATTTTAAAGGACTGCTTGTGAGAACTCCAGCAGATGACTAACATCAGGCAATAATTTTGTCCTTGAAATAAAATTGCTTGCAAGCATCTCATGCAAAAATTTCATAAAAGTGATGCACTAGTATTTTCACAATGACCATAATAACTACACAATTTTAAAAGTTTGATTATTTCATCAAAAAGTAACAATTCTTCCTTAATGAACTAAATAAAAATGTATTTAGAATATAAAAGAGCTACTATTATTTTATTTTGTCTAAAAAAATCCAATGATTTTTGCTCCCTCTACTGGCAGTGAAGCACCAATTCTTTATAAAAAGAATCATCTGCTAAAGATAACTGGACACACAATATAATAAAACAAAAAAGGATTTGAATTTTGGACAAAGAGTTGGTGTACCAGAGTATACTCACAACAGAGAAAAACCTTCCCTAGCTAGAGAAGAAAAATACTAGACTGCAGAGAAACATGATCTATTTCCAAATATTCTAAAATGATAATTAAAAAATCTTTTCCTTAGAACAGGTAATTACTAATCCTTTTCGGGTCACCCAGTGACCTGAAAACCCCTTCTGGTATTCACAAATCCTGCACACACTCTTTTCAGTACCACTTTGTTCCTACCCATTGAAGGAATGGACAAATACAAATTTGAGGGACAATCAGATATTTTTAGCAAAAACCTATCCACTAAATCCTACTAAATATCTAAGAGAGATATCGAAAGAAAAAAACCCAATACCATAGCAATGTTGAAAACTTTAGAAACACCCCACATTATGATTTTTTTTAATAATATGGGTAACTTGCAGACACCACATGATTGAAAATATACCTACAGTCATGAATCACAGTGAAAAGTATTTACTTTAGCACATATCTACAGACATACACCCTTCGTACTCTATTTAGAGAGTTTTAAAGATGACGGAAGTCTAAATTAAAGCAAACCAGACTCTAAATCTAATAAGAATCTCAACCAACAGCTTAAAACCAGTTTGGTTGTTGAAACTGGAAGAGACAGCTGTTCTCTTTGTTTCTGCTGCGTTCTTTTTCAATAATGAACTCTGTTTTCTTCCCAGGCACAGCTGATGTTACATAAGGATGTAAAAAACCATCAGCTCTGCCTCTGTGAAAGGCCAGTTTAAACTGCCCCCCTCCCCCCGTTGTTGCTTTTTTTTTTTTTAAGGAGCTGCATAGCAATTCACTATGAACTCTGTAGTCATCATAGATACTAGAAATGGCAGTTGGCCTTTAATTAGACATCTCTCTGGGTGAAGAAACACTCTTCAGTAATCTATAACCTCCAATAAAAAAGTAAACTCTTAGGAGCTTTTTCTGTAATGGCATCTATCAGTATCTAAAAACTGTGTACAGCAGATAGTAATGACAGTAACAAGCATGAGCAGAGATGCCTTTTATTGATTTATTTACAACTTTTCCCCACCATAGTTCTCCGATTAACTCAGTTTTCAGGACTAGTGAGAAAAGCGGGCATACTAATAGAAAGCATGTGAGGTATGCACACTGTTCTTGATTGTATTCCATGGGCCTTCAATATTCTTATTGGGGAGAGGTGGGGGGAAGGTTCCTGCTACAAGTACAGCAGCTTGAGAGGTTATTTTTAAACTTCCCTTCCTTTAAATTAAGATTTAAATTACTTTTCTAGTTACTTTATATTCTCCATTAAGGCTTTGTAGATGCATTTTAGTTCATTTAATTTTGTTCTTCTCTCCTAAATATGAAATCTCATATCATCCTTTATTATACTTACAGCCAGCCCAAGTCTTTACAACTCTATGCACAGATTTTCATTTATTTTGTTTGGAGATCAAATATAGACTATAGCTATTAATATGCAATAATGAAGCTTAACAATTTTGTTATACTTAGTTAAAATTCTATTTATAATCTAATAGCATGAAAGACTTGAGGCAGGAATTAGCTAATATTCAGCTCAAGCAGATAAACTGGTCACCTGCTGGGCTAATTTTTTGCTTAATCATTATTTAACATTAGCTTAATGATTTGTTTTACTGGCATTTTAATAAACTCCATTGAGTGAAAGTGTGTGGTCTGCCATAGATTCTATGCACTGTGACTACTGGTTGATATCTTCTGTAGATGTCATAAGATTTTATGCTTACACAATCTACTTCATGACTTACTTGCAAAGCTTTAGCATAAAAAGGGTGTAGGGGACACGGTTACCTTCAGATCATTGGGTTCATTAGCTCATCTTTGACATTGGTTTCCATATTTGTAAGTACTAAAGCCTTTCTCAGTTACCACAGGCATTCATAACTCACTTTAACTTCCATCACTGTAATTTATTTACGTATAACAATTGAGTAAAATACCAGCTTTTTAAAAAAGCTCAAGTTTGAAAGATTCTTAGAATAGTAAAACTCTTGTGACAAATTCCTGAACAGACTTACTTATACTTGATCAAGATAATTATTACAGCCATAAAGTGCTGATATATTTTGTGTTTCTGTTGTATAAACAGCAATAAGCATCACAAGTTTCTAAAAGTCAAACAAAGGAAAGGCTGAAAGAGCTGGGACAGTTCAGTCTAGAGAAGTCTCTTGTAAACGCTTGTAAGTATCTGAAGGGAGAGTATACAGCAGCTGGAGCCAGGCTTTTTTCAGTGGTGCCCAGTGACAGGGAACAAACTGAAATATGGGAAATTCCATCTGAACATAAATAAAAACTTCTTTTACTGTGACGGTGACTGAGCACTGGCATAAGTTGCCCAGGGAGCTTGTGGAGTTAACCACCCCTGGAGATCTTAAAAATTAATCTGCACATCGTCCTGGGCAACCTGCTCAAGGTGAACCTCTTAGGGATGTCAGATCAGATGAACTCCAAATGTCTCTTCCAGTCTCAACCATTCTGTGATTCTTTGAACAAAGCATACAGTCCAGTCTCAGTCTGAGTTTAAAACTGCTTATATCTATGAAAATTATTTTATCTGAAATTAAAATTTATCCAGAAAAAAAATTTGTAGCGTTATAACTATCTGTGCTTACTGTTTTGTACAAAAGTGAGACCTTGGAAATCAATGTGTTCTCCTGACTTGCCTTTTGTAGCAGTACAACCTGGATACTGACTGGCTGGTGAACAGTTCTTTTGATAAGGAGCTAGGAGACCTGGGAGACAGCAAGCTAGGTTTGAGTTAACAAAGTACCTGGGCAGCAAGGAAAGATAAAGCATACTTACCTGTATCAGCAGGAATATAGCCACTAGAATAAAAGAATCAATCTACTGATTGCTTGCTCCTCTTCATTGTGCATTCCTTAGTCAACATCTGGAAAACATCCATCTCGGGGGTCCCAAGTGAAAGCAAGATATTGGTAGCCTTGAAAAAAGTCCCTCACGGGGCCAGGAGCATGGTCAGGGTCTGGAGCATATCCCACATTAGAAGAGGTTGAGAAAACTGGTCTTGTTCAACATGGACAGTCTCTGGTGGATGTGGTAGAACTCACAGTGTCATCTGATACTTAAGAGGAAATTATTGAATATACGGAAGTAGACTGTAGAAGTAGGTGCATAGAGAGAAGAAACAACGGTCATAAGGTGACACAAGAGTGGTTCTGACCTGATATTAGGGAAAAAAAATATATTCACAATGAAAAAAGTTGAGAAGTGGAACAGGTTGCCTAGAGGGGTGATCACGCTCTGTCCCGGGAGGTTTTCAAAACCCAAGTGCATAAAACTTTGAGCAACCTGGACTTAATTAATTGTCAATGATGCCTTGAGCAGAAGATTGGATTAGAGATCTTCTGAAGTCCTTTTCAACCTGAAGTGTTCAATGTAATCAGGGGTCTTTTGAATAAAGACAACTTAGATTATAGCACATTAGATATGGTGAATGAGACAAGAGGATGTACTGAGAGATGGAGTTTTTAATTTACCACACGGTGATAGCAAAGTTAGATGAATGATGCAACATAGTCTTAAAGGAGAATGTCACTACTAAATCCTTTATTGTTCTACTAGTTAATTAAGAATTAATATCCGCTCTCAGAATATAATGGTTCAAGCACTTTCCACTGTGAATATCTTCAGAAAAAAATTATTCACCCCTTAGAATCTGCAGACTGCTGGCTTTTTTTTCCCCTTATTCTTTATTTTTTTCTTAAAATTTATCTTTCCCAGGTAAATTTTTTGGCTGTCACTGCATAATATGTAATTTTAGTTTGTTGCAATTACAATTTCCAGCTTTGGGAAAACATTACTCCAAAGGTATGAGTTTTCAAACATACAAATTATAGAAATATAAATAGAATATAGAAATATAAAAATCACCAAGAGTTTTTTTTCAGTTCTGAAGGCAAAATAGGCCTTCCTGATTACAGATCAAAGAAAAGCTTTTTCAAACTGATATTACTATGTCTCTACTGCTGTTTTATATACAAGTAGCATGACTCTAGGTAACCACAGTCATCCACTTAGTTCATGTGTTTCTATTTCATTCAGTCCTGTATAGAGGACAGCATGGTGTCTAATGACTCCTGAACAAATATAGACTTCGAATAATAGCATCAGGAATTTGGGTTATTCTAGAAAGAAATTACACTGGAGGAGTTCTCAGAGACAGTAAAAGGTTAATATAGTAGCTAAAAACTCCAGAGATCACTTTTTAGGAAGCATGTAAGGACTGCTAAGCATCATTTGAGTAGATACTTGCTGATTTTTCAACAGGAATTTTAGAAAAATCTGTAGATTTCAACCACTTAAGGCCATTCTCTACTAAAAGTTACTTTATGTCTATAACAAGTGCATTATTTTTTCCCCTCTAACTATAAGAATAATTATTTCCTTGTTCCATCAGCTTACCTTGTCGTATATGTTTACAGCTTACAGATTTTGAGTGCTGGAATAGACCTTTTTATATTTCTGCCTTATATAGAAGGTGCAAAATCTTCTTGAAGAAAATATAATATTTGGCAAATTAAAATATGTTGGGGGAACATTCTGGTTAGAGCAAGTTTCTCTTGAGAGATATTTTTGAGTTGCAGAATTAAAATTACAGAATTAAAGTACAAAGATGACAAAAAGAGAGTAAAATGAAAACATCCACATTTTCAGATGTCCCTTTTCTTGCTCTGTTTCTTTTGAAAATTGCAAAGAAGAGAAAAAAAGAAAAAAGAAAGGTCATAACATTTCCAAAATTTCAAAGTCTTTCCCATAAACTTGTTACAGAGAAATGTAAGCATTATACTGGTAGAGTGAAAGTATATTTATGGTAATTTATGTTCATTATAGAAATAGCAGTAAGAAAAAGCAATTCGAGAAATTTAATTCTTATTGCTTTTAAGACAGGTAGATTGATTTAAACCATTGTCTGCAGTCAAAATACTGCAGCTAATAAATCTATTAGCTGACTAAAAGACAGATAAGAAAGAGGATTTGAAATACTGGGTTACAGGAAAGAAAATTGGAAAATCTATCCAAAAGATGGGGAAAGAGTGGGGATGTGAGTACATAAAACAACCAAACAGAACAACAACAAGAAAAACCCAAACCCAAACCCAAACAAACAAACAAAAAACCAAACCAGGCATTTTGTGAAGAGGATAGATTTCTTCTTCTCCTCAGACAGTTTACCAGCATTTCATGGACAAAATCATGACATAACCTCAACTTGTGTGATTGGTATATTAATGAACTCCTTTCTTTCAGTTCAGAAATGACTTCCAATTTTAAAGAACTGGAGTGCAAGGAGTATGGGAAATCTAAAAGACATCAAGAGGAAAGTATCTCACTGACAGGCTGCCAGGCTGAATGGGTCAAAATGGAAAAAAATACGGAACTATGAGTAATTGAAAACCTGGTTTTATTCACTAAAACTCAGTCTAATTTCTCTTGTTCATGATAACTCTATCTATATGTAATGTTTTTGTATAGAGTTACAGAGCATTCACATTTCAACCACTAGCAGTGGTCTTTAAAAAAAAAATTACCATTGCTCAGACCACTTTTGTGAAAAGAACATTTTCTTAGATTAAAAACACTGCAGGAGCTGGTTTATGGGCTAAGAAATTTTTAATTGAAAGTCTCAGCATCTTAGCTAGGATAGTGTGGTGAAGAAAGACTAAAGAATCCTGCAGCCACTGGTGCAGCACCAGGCCCCAGGGCACACAACACAGTGATAATCTGGGAAATTCAGGATTGGGTTTGTACATTTTGCATTATTTATCTCGTTGCTATTAGTAATGAAGTTGTTTTAATTCTCCAACACATAAGTCTCTCTTCTCCTCTTCCCTTTCCTTGGTGGAAAGGACGGAGGTTAACAGAGAGCATCTGCCACACTTTATTGCCATTCTGCTTTAAACAGTGACACCTGAAAAGCTGCTAATATGGTTAACCCAAGCAATCTTAATCCTAGTAAAGAGAGAGGTTTATGAATGTGTGCAAATATCAGTCTGCTCTTTTTATACAAAAAGAAGCTGTAGATGTACTCTCAGTACTTAACGAATTGAAGGGCTGCAGCTCATGATCTGTGAGGAGATACTGAGAAATCAGGGTGTGCTCAGCCTGAAGAAAAGAAATTGATTTTACAGAGAGAATTGCATACTGCACCTCTGTTAGTAAATCCAATTCTGCCAATGTGCAAGATTGAGCCCTGGCTCACAACTGGCCCTACTCTTCACTTACTGGCACGAACCTTGTGGTTTCAGCGTGTACCAGCTAGTATTCTCCTAAAAAAAAAAAACAAAACAAAAACAAAAAACCTCAAAAACTGTTCAGGAGCTAGCACAGGACAGGTTCTGGTACACAAGTTAGATTTTTCCACTCTGAGAAGAGACAGGAGCAAGTTTTGCTATAGAAATACGAGCCATCCAATACCAGTAGCCCTAAGACAAAGAAGCCCTATTTGTGTTTGCTTATTTGTACAGATGTATTAACAGATCTGTTTGCATCCCTCATAATTTTCTTTCCTCTAATGTTTGCTATCTTGCTTTATTAACAAGCTCTAAATAAAGCTGTCTTATAACTGTAATGTGTCGTTAATTTACTTGGATCATATCTTTACCGGTACTTTATTTCCCACCATAACCATGTAACAGCAAAATAACAAGTTCACAGCTTCCTTTAGTACAAAATTATGGAATAACCTGTGAAAACAATAAAGTTTCCTTCTGCAGATTGATTTTGTTCCATCCCTTTGTTAATTTTTGTTATAGTTAATTTAGCCATGGAAGTCTTCATCATTTTTATAAAGTTCTTAAGCATTTTGAATATCATGAGTCACTTTTCTTGTCAGCTGGATTCCGTGGGCTGACTGTGCTTTGTGTATCTCTTTGTGGCCTCATTGCCCTGTCTATTAAATAATTCTGCTGTCTACTTGTTCATTCTTTGATCTATTGCCAGAGTTGCTGTCTTTTTCAAAACCCAGTTGTTGTTGCTAGGAAAATATTAGCCTTGACATGAGGATTTTCTTAACCAACTTCAGACATGTCAAGATTTCATGCTGTCTTCCTAAAAACAAGACTCTCTCATTTCTCACTATCTCATCCATGTTGATGGAGAGGTTTTTTTCCTATAGTAGATCTTATTCACTTGAAAAATTTTCGTGTGTCTTTGTATTCTATCATATCTCTGCACATGAACAGATTGCTTCTGGAGATTTGAATTCTTTAAGGAACCATAACATCTACTACACTAGAAGAGAGGCCACATCCTGAGGAAGGAGAACTACACAACAGCAGAACCTGTTGATGGATTTTTCAAGGCAGGGTGGGGGTGGGTAGGGATTTTGCTTTTGTTTTGGTTTTGCTTTTTTTGTTTGTTTCTTTTTACTGATAAAGAAGCGTCTTGACAAATTTATGAGAGATCTGTATTTTACCTATACATTGTATTCCTTTAACATTTTCAGTCTTGATGTATTTTTGGCATGATGTCTGAACAAAGTACCTGTTTGAGGTGTTCTACTTCTATAGAGATAAATCTCAGGAAAAAAACAGGGACTCAGAAAACGAGAAAGTAATTTCATTTATTGCCAAATAAAATTGAATAGAATGGTGACAAGCAAAGACAAAAACTAAACCACTGCCACTCTCCCGTCTTCCCAGGCTCAACTTCACCCTTTCATTCCCAACTCCTCTATCTTACCCCTACCCGAGTGGTGCAGGGGGATGGAGAATGGGGATTATGTTCAGTCTTTAACAGCTCCTCTCTGCCTCTCCTTCCTCCCCACTTTGTTCCCCTTGCTCCAGTGTTCCCCTGGTCTGTGAAGCTCCTGCTTCAGTCTGCTCCAGAGTGGGTACTCCACACGTTGCAGTACTTGTCAGGAAAATTTGCTCCAGTATGGGCTCTCTGCAGGTCACAGATCCTTCAGGAAGCATCCACCTACTCCAGCATGGGGTCCTGCACAGGCTGCAGTGTGGTTATCTGATCTGCTCCCTGGGCTGCTGGGACTATTCATTTAACTGTAGCCCTCTCCGTAGGCTGCAGGAGAATCATCGACAGGTTAGCAGTGGTGGAGGTGTATTTTATAACAGGTGTAGAGGTATTTAATATCTGTCTTAAAACTTAATAACCAAAACTTTAACTTTTTTTTAAATTTTCCCTAAATCTTTCTTGTTTATCTGTATATGCTTTTAGTTTTTATAATCTTAAAAAATCAGATATCCATTTGTTAGTTTATTTTACAGTTAACTGTGTTTGGGAAGAAGGAATATACAGTTATGTATTCTGTTCTGATCTACATGAACTTGTGTGCACAAAAATAACGCCTAGGTATGTTAATTTCTATCATACCTGGCATTGAGGAAAGTGTTTTGTATAGTTCACTACCAATGTCTGTGTGGACAACAAAAAGCATTTGTTGAATACAAGCAAGTCCTTTAGAAACAGTTTATTACGTTACATAGTTATGGCATGATGTCTTGTTTCTAAAGAAATCTAAAGAGAAGTCTTTGCAAAATCTAATGGCCAATTCGTCCCTACTGTGTCTGACAAATTTCGCCTTTTTATGTGAGGCATTATTATATCCAGAGTAGATAAAAGTAGTACAGATTTACTGTTATGCCCAGCTTGTAATCGATGACCCATTCTAGTATACGTAAGTATGTTTGGTTTAGTCTCCAGAATTCCTGACAAGTAGAAACAAAAATGTTAGGTGAAGTGACATCTACATATCATAAATTTTTATTATCTTTCCCTTGATCTAGAGCTATAGAGAATACAAGACAATGAAAAGCTGAATTATGCGGCAAAACAGCAAAATCGTATAAATAAATCAGACATTGAAATACTTTCTATTATATGATCTCCAGCATTTTATTCCTCAGAATTACTTAAAATGCAAGTAAATAAACAGCTGAGGCAGTTGAACAGAAGACAAAGCTTTCAATTTTTTAAATTATTTTATTATTGTTCCCTACATTTCTGTAGAACTTATCATGTTTTATGAATATATCATGTCAAATCCAGAACAATTATTACAAAAGACAGAATGTTAGTGTAATTGTTGATACGATATTAAACAAATAAACTTCTTTAGCTCCTGCTCATTTAAAAGAGCCCTTTTTTAAAGGACTTGTGCATTGATACTAGGAGAATCCTCTATGATTCTAGTACTGAAAAGTGTAATCACTTTTGCCCATTTCTGTGAAGGATTATAACTTGTTCTTAATGCTCATGTCCATGCTCTCACTGAAATAAAGTCCTAAATGTGAATAGACTGGTCAAGAGAGAGAGTTCACCACGGTGAAAATGATCTCATTTTATAAAAGTAAACTGAAACACTCTATAATACTTTTGACAACGTGCTTGGTGAGCAGGAAGATGTGTCACTAACAAGGAACTAACTTCAGGCATCTTATTCTGGAAAGCAAAGACATCATTTGCATTTCAATTATTAGATAGGTTAAACTAGGAGAAAGATCTGAGCAAAGATAATCTGTGTGTTGAGCTTTGGACATCTTAAATACCATTGTCACTGATTAGTAATATAAAGGAGACATGTCCTGCGAAGAGAAATCAAACTATCACTAAAGAGAGAAGGCTATGTAGAGATCTGAAGTGAAATAAGGACAAAATAAGCTCGAGAGTTGTGGTCAATGGGGCAGAGTCTAGTTTGGAGGCCTGTATTTAGTGGAGTCCCTCAAGGGTCGGTACTGGGACCAGTACTATTCAATATATTCATCGACGACTTGGATGAGGGAATTGAGTGTACTATCAGCAAGTTTTCTGATGACACCAAACTGGGAGGAGTGGCTGACACGCCAGAAGGCTGTGCTGCCATCCAGCGAGATCTGGACAGGCTAGAGAGTTGGGCAGGGAAAAATTCAATGAAATATAACAAGGGCAAGTGTAGAGTCTTGCATTTGGGTAGGAACAACCCCAGGTTCCAGTATAGGTTGGGGAACAACCTGTTGGAGAGCAGTGTAGGGGAAAGGGCCCTTGGGGTCCTGGTGGACAGCAGGATGACCATGAGCCAGCACTGTGCCCTTGTGGCCAAGAAGGCCAATGGCATCCTGGGGTGTATTAGAAGGGGGCTGGTTAGTAGGTTGAGAGAGGTTCTCCTCTCCCTCTACTGTGCCCTGGTAAGACCTCATCTGGAATATTGTGTCCAGTTCTGGGCCCCTCAGTTCAAGAAGGACAGGGAACTGCTGGAGAGAGTCCAGCACACAGCCACAAAGATGATTAAGGGAGTGGAGCATCTCCCTTATGAGGAAAGGCTGAGGGAGCTGGGGCTCTTTAGCTTGGAGAAGAGGAGACTGAGGGGTGACCTCATTAATGTTTATAAATATGTAAAGGGTGAGTGTCACGAGGATGGAGCCAGGCTCTTCTTGGTGGCAACCAATGATAAGACAAGAGGTAATAGGTACAAAATGGAACACAGGAGGTTCCATTTAAATATGAGAAGAAACTTCTTCTCAGTGAGGGTGACAGAACACTGGAACAGGCTGCCCAGGGAGGTTGTGGAGTCTCCTTCTCTGGAGACATTCAAAACCCACCTGGACGCCTTCCTGTGTAAGCTCATCTAGGTGTTCCTGCCCTGGCAGGGGGATTGGACTAGATGATCTTTTGAGGTCCCTTCCAATCCCCAACATTCTGTGATTCTGTGATTCTGTGATTCTGTGATGTTTTGCTTAGCCTAGAGCTCTAACAAGCTGTTGTTATCCTAGTGACTTAGTAGATGCTGCGGAGACACTGAGCAATATGTGGTGCAGTTTGAGGTGACAGATGTACCCTTCCATCTACAGAGAACATTTATGAAAACCTTATGCTACATTGGATAACATTCTAACTAGCATATAACCAAATGTAAGTGGGAAAGAAGTTCCCTTAGAAACTGCAGAAGGATCTGTGGATTATTTGCTCTATTATTTGCTCTATTTATTAGAGCATGAATGAGGATGTTGCAGTATAGGAAAAGGAAGGTGGAAAGGGCTAGCAATATAGCTATACATCAAGAAAAAAGCTTAATGCTTAGTAGTAGAGTGAAAATATGATAAAGTACTTAGATAAACATTGTGAATTTGTTATTACTGAATTTTTCTTGTTTATTCTCTGCACCAGTTTTAGCCAAATGATTTTTTTTTATGAATTAATGCTAGAATAGGAAGTAGTTTCAAGACTGCTTAGAAATGTTCAAAATTCAGGGTATTCAAGATGTATCGGGAAGGTGAAGGGGCTCAAACCAGAGTTCTCTGTGTTTTCAGAACTACATTCAGCCCTTCTCACTGGCAACTCACTTCCATCTCCCTCTCTGCTCCAACAGATTGTAGGAGTTGCATGAAAAGGAGTTGCTGTCAGAAGCCATTTCTGCAGTTAATCCCAAGTCTTGCAACATTTATGAAATATTTTCATAATAATTATGGATAATTGCCATTGATTTTACAAGTGTAAAAAAAAGTCTTAAGTTTCAAACTGAACTGAGCTTCAAAAGTGGTGCATGGAGAGAGTGAAAATCATATTGTAAATGAGCAACTACCTGAAGAGAGTAGATGAAAATCCAGTGCATTGGATGCAGTCTTTGTCTTATGGAGGTAAGAAAACAATTGAATCTATGGCCTGGTCACAGAAGAGTACATCTGAAAGGTCAAATTATAAATTATAAAAACCTTTGTTAATGAGGTATACTACAGCATGTACATACTAATGTGATGTATATGTGTACATTGTCATAAACCTTTTGGAACTGTAGACCTTTTCAGGATGCTATTAGTATAATTTAGGACAATCAACACAATTATTTTGGATTAGGTAATGGAAAATGGCATGATAAATAAATGTTAGAAGGCTCTTGGGGGTATGAAACTGTATTATTAAATTAGAACTTCAACTGAAATGATGAGGTCTGGTGATTATATTTTCATTAGTTGTACATTCTGCAGTGTCACATAATAGCTTTGTTGATTGTGCATAATTTACAATGCTTTCAAAATGCAACACAATTACATGTCTCTTAAAAATAATATCGTTGTGCTGGAAAAAGATGGCTGGGGCTGGTTGAAGCATTTTGAAGCTAGTAGGAAAAACTACACCTTTCATTTAGAAAAAGCATTTGAGACATATTCCACATGAAGCCTAATATTTTCACAAATAAAAATAACTATCCAAACCAAAAACACTACAGAAAATGTTGAAGCAGATAATGTTAGTGTTTCTGCAGGGGAAAAAAAAAAAAGAAAGAAACCAAACCAAACCAAACCAACCAACCAAAAACAAACAAAGAAACAAAAATACTCCTACAGCTTAATAGATTACTACCAAACAATGTAAGAGTAGTTCGGGGAATCAGGGAATTGTAAGAGAAGAATAGAGAATGAAGAAGTAAAGGCATGGAAGCATGTGATAAACATCTATACTTGTTGTAGAAAATAGGAAAAAATTATACCAAGCATAGAAGCTGTGATTCAGAAACTGTCATTATTTTGTCTTTGTTTATTATTATTTTGTCCAGCCAAATGACAGGCTATGGCTCTTTCCTCCAGAGTAGTTGCTGCTTTCAAACCTTTCAAACACCTGATCAGTGTACAAGGGAAGAAAAAATCTTTGCACAGTATCAGTCGCTGGCTCCATGGAACCAGGGCTATACGAATGGTGGGGTCTTGCATTGGGTCCACCAGGGCAGGGGCAGGCAGCCAGGGACCGTCCCACCATCCCAGCCAGGAGCAGCTGGGGACACCTTGGCACCCAGACCCAGGCACTGGGTACCTGCCTGGGGATGGGCCATGGGCTGGAGCTGGTCCAGGATGTTGTCCTGTGGGTGAGGGTCAGGAACAGGCTTGGTGAGGGGAATCAAGGTCATACACAGCCCCAGGATTGCTGGGCAGGGCCAAGGGGACAGCATCCAGTGAACCCAGACATGCAGATCAGATGGGAGCTGCAGTTTGCTGTGACCAGGGCATGACCGGGGCAGCTGGGAAAGTGCTTAGACCCAGGGGGATGGCATAGAACATGTCCTGGTGTTGCATCCAAAGTGCAACCAGGCCTTATATATAATACAGTAATACTAAACTTTGTATCAATACAGAAAACCAAGAGTGACTATTTTTGCATACCTGATTTTGAAGAAAAGTGCTTGAGCAACTCAGCTGTGTGAGTTAAAGTTTCGTACACATAATTTATAGGCAACCCACTTGTGCAACTGGTTATAGTCTATTTTGATGTATTCTCTCCTTGGCTAAATTTTGTGATCCTTATATGATGGTTAATTGGTTTTCCCACTGAAGGTTATTTTTTCTTCAATTTGTTAATACATCCATCCTGTGGAGCATCCATCATAGTATACTTTCTCAGTTAGCCTGGTCACCTATGGTAGCATAGCTAATTACCTTTTAAGTGGCATTAAGATGCAGAATCTTAATGGATACTGGAGGTTGTTTTTCCACTTTTGGTTTAAAATTATCTTAATACATTCTTTGTCATGCATATTCATCTCAGAGCCCCAGAAATTTGAGTCCGAGTAATACATATATGTATGAATAGGTCTATGTACACACACTTTTCCAACCTAAATGATTCTATGATTCTAAATGTACTTATATACTTATGTATTTATTGTACCTTCTAAAACACTTGTTACTAGCATGTCTCTAATTATGGAATTGTTATTTCTATGTCTTTTTAATTTGATTCCTTTTCAAGTTACAAGGAGAGTTCAGATGCTTCCATGGGATAAGAAAACAGCTTCTCATGTCTATGTACTGAAAAACAAAAGCAACAAAAAACCCAGCTTAATGTTCCTGTTTCCTGTAGTGGTATTTACATCTATTACAACACATATCTATTTGAATAACGAGACCACTGACCACGTTTTTACTCATGAAAAACATCCAAATAAGAGGAACAGATAGAAGAAAATAAGTTTAAAAAATGAAGGTCCAGTTTTTCTAAAGATTACTGGTTTGTAGGTGATCATCTCAGAAGTTACTTGATGCCTCTGTTTTGGCTGCTGAAGAAAGCCCAGATGAGGTTATTGTCTTATAGGTCTTAACAGGCCTGTTCAAAAGGTATTCAAAGTTGAGCATCAAAACAGAAGGCTTCATAAATATGAGCCCCTTTTTTAAAACTCTGCTGAAATTATAGACTAAGAAAACAACTTCAACGAAGTGCTTGAACTGGTGGACTTTCCTACAAACTCATAGTATCCAAATATCCCTGGACCGTGAAAACCTAAAAGCTCTATTATGAAGTTTAAACCCATTCATGTCTTAATTTAACAAGATTATAGCATTCTCAAATTAAACAAAACAAAACAAAACAAAAAAACAACCAAACAAACAAAAAACAACAACAAAAATACTGCGACATATTTGAGAGGAGATCAAAATGCTTTTATACTAAAACTAAAAAATAAAAACAATAAATGCAATAGCTCTGTCATACACTGGTATTAAACAGTACAATGGATTTTCCCACTGTTTTATGTTCACTGTGGTTTTGGTGAGAAAATCGTTCCGGGGAATTTTGAATACAATTAACTGATCTCATATGTATTATGCCAACAGTGTGCGCTGGCAGCCAAGAGGGCCAAGTGTGTCCTAGGGTGCATCAACCACAGCATTAACAGCTGCATGAAGGAGGTGATTGTCCTGCTCTGCTCTGCACTGGTGTGGCCTAATCTGGAGCACTGTGTGCAGTTCTCGGCGCCACATTATAAAAAAGATATTGAGTGACTGGAGAGTGTCCAGAAGAGGGCTACAAAGTTGGTGAGGGGTTTGGAGAGGAAGCCGTATGAGGAGCAGCTAAGGTCACTTGGTTTGTTCAGCCTGGGGAAGAGGAGATTAAGGGAGACCTCATTGTGGTCTGCAGCTTCCTCACAAGGGGAGGACGAAGGGTAGGTGCTGATTTCTTCTCTTTGGCAACCAATGATAGAACCTGAGGGAATGGCAGAAAGATGTGCCCGGGAATGTTTAGATTGGATATTAGGAAAAGGTTCTTCACCCAGAGAGTGGTGGAGCTCTAGAACAGGCTCCCCGGGGAGATGATCACAGCCCCAAGCCCAGCCCCAAGCCCAGCAGTATTCAAGAAGAGACCAGGCAACGCCCTCAGACACATGGTGTGAACTGTGGAGTTGTCATATGCAGGGACAGGAGTTGGACTCGATGATCTTTGAGGGTCCCTTCCAACTCAAGACATTCTATGATTTTACGATCCTATGTGAAGTCCAATTAAATATGTTTTACATATATGATTTATAACTTAATATTTAAAAGATAAATTTAAAAATAGCTCAATAGTTTAAAAAAAAATAAAATAAATTTCTGAATTTTTTTTAGGCCAGATCTTCTACTATCTTAAATTATTGTAGCTTAGTAGATTTCAAGAATCTTTTGCATATTATATAAAGATCTAGTTTTCTATTGTAAAAAATGGGAAAGTATTCATTTCACTCACATTAATCTTCCTACAGTCTTATGTTATTCTCTGTGTTTAAAGACAAACGTCCCTTTTTCTTTTAAATGGATTATGAAACTCCCTCCAACATACATTTTACCTTGTTATGATTTTAAAATATATGTAAAATATAAAGTTACTTATTAAATTAATAAGCATTTCAACAATAAATTTAATTTTAAAAAATCACTTTTAGAAAAAAATAAAAAGAAATTATTTATCCAGTTAACTCTTTGGGTAATAAAAGTATCCTTTCGGGAATCTTGACAGAAAAGCATAGTACACAGTCCAAACGGGTAGTGAAACATATACGTCCACACCTGCATTTCAGATTTTGTCCAGTAAACACTTATTCACAGGAGTTTAATGTGTGAATATTGAAACATTAGTATTCCTGAACTTCTACATACCTCCAAGTTGTTTTGATATTTTAATCTGGCACTCATAATAGAAAAATTCTACAAGATAACTGCATTGACATAATCAAAATAAATGTCCGTGGTGAAGCCTTTTCTTACATCTATAGCACCCTATGGTAGTTGAATAATTTTCCAGCCATTTTCTTTTTAAAACAATGTTGCTCAGTGTCAAAGAGAGTTTAAAAGCATGTTATCTCACTCCAGAAGTCAAAGCATGAATGTCCTCCTGAGAGGTGGTAAATCTTTCTGACTTCTGAGAATATAACCAGAAGCTGAGGGCAGCTTCACAATCAGGTCTTATAGCAATCACAGGAAATATACATTAAACTTTCAGTTCAGCTTTTGAAGGATTAAAGTGAAATCAGTAAAGAGAACTACCAATTTCCTCCATACCTATAAATGTATAAATAAACACAGACACTCAGTGTTTGTGATCTACATCTATGGAAAAGGAGTTAACATCTTCTGCTCCTTCTTTATCCAGCTTTCTTGATTTGGGGAGAAACATGCAATGCATATTGGTGCTGGTAACTGTTCAAAGTAGAGCCTATTATATTGTTGGTTTGGCTCTGGTTCTCCAATTTTCAATCGGCTTATTTACTTACCTAAAAGCAAAGTTTGGTTAAGAAGAACTATTTTTATGTTGAGTTTATCTTAGAGCTAAATCTTGAGGCTTTGTTAAGCATACTGAACTTCTGATTAGCAGATAGGAAGGAATGGATTTACTTCATTTGCCATAGGTCAAAATAAGCCAAGGCAGGCAGAGCCAGTTCTATGTTGATCATATTACTATTGTTTTGATACCTAAAATCAGCAATTATTAATAAAATAAGTCTATATGAATAAGGGTTGTTTCATTAGTGTTCTTTTTGTTTATATTAAAAATTAAAAGCTTTTGCAATAAATGTAGTTATTAAAAAGGGAATTATCATAAAATAAGAATTGTTCGAGTTTACTGTATCCAATTTGCTATTGTGGTATTGTGAAGGACTATGATTTTAATCTATATTAAAAAAAAAATATTGTGTAGACAAAAAAAAGTATCTGAAGTCCCAATTCACCAGTTTGTCTCCTTCATGAAAAAAACAAGCAAACAAACAAAAAACCCAAAACACCACAAACCAACCAACCAACCAACCAAACAAACAAACCCAAAACACCACAAAACAAATGAACAAACAAACAAACACCAAAAAGACACACTGCACCTCCCCAAACCCCACATTTGTTATCCATTAATTTTAATAGGTTTAATTCATGCTTAAATGTAATGGACCTAAACCTGTAATAAATCAGTGGATTTAAAGCAATTTTATCTGCTGCATCTATTCTTGCCATACAGACTCCAGAGCCAGGCAAGTCAGTTTCACCTCTTTTGCCCTGCAAGATCATGGAACAGATCTTCCTGGAAACAATGCTAAGGCATATGGAATATAAGGAGGTGGTTGATGACAGCCAACATGGCTTCACTAAGAGCAAATCATGCCTGACAAATTTGGTGACCTTCTACAACAGGTTTACAACCTTGGTGGGTAAGGGAAGAGCAACTGATGTCATCTACCTGTACTTGTGCAAAGCATTTGACACCGTTGAGCACAGCATCTTTGTCTTTGAATTGGAGACACGTGAATTTGATAGATGGATAATTTGGTGGATAAGGAATTGACTAGATGGCCACACTCAAAGAGTTGTGGTCAATGGCTCAATGGCTGACAAGGGCAGACCATACCTGAAACTTCAGTCTCCCAGGAAACTGCTCTGTCCAGTAACCTGAAAGAAAATTAATGTGAAAAGCACTTCATTTCCTGATCCTGTGGGCTATTACGGAGAAGGCTGAACAAAGAGTAGGACTAAAGTTTATTTTTAGTGAAGTTTAGATCCCAGTCCACCAATTTTGCAGGACAAGTTTATGCATATTAATTTCTTAACTATATTCACGAGTATACTCATAAGTTTAGAGTGATTATCTGAAGTTTTAATTTAAATCATTCTGTTCTCAAAATATATACTCCCAGTATTCACCTTTTTTAAAATCAGATTTCAATGCCTTTCAGTTAAAGTAAACTTTTAAAGAGAATCATGCATTTGACCTCTACACAAGATTGATGTCATTATATACCCCTGTTTGCTAGTATTAGCAATGCTCTCAGTAATTTCATTAGCTGTTAGTTCATGAAATAAAGGTCAACTAGTCTTCCACAAACAATGCAGCTAATGAAGAATCACCCTACATCATACTTCTGTCGTTCAGTTTTTGGTACACTTCACTCATTTCAAAGAGACACCAGAGAACAATTTTGTTAATTTAATACTAGCACATCTTTGCAAGAGTTGATAAAATACCAGAAGTTATTATATTGCTGACACTGATCTTTTTCAGTACCATTTTCCAGCTTCATTTCCTTCAGTAATTTTACTAAGCAATTTTTTAAAATGCACTCCAAGCAAACATGTCATGCTTAGCTTGCTGAAAGCGTGAAAGTATAATTAACACATTCCAGCAATATTGAAAAGGTAAGACGTTATCATTATTTTTTGCAAAGGGAGGAAATGAAAGAAGGAAAGAAATCATTTATTACTTGCCATAATTTATCAAAATTATGTGCCTTTTAGTGTAGTTCTCCAGTCCAGAATTCTATGTTTATAAGAAATACTCCTGAAGGACCTCTAAGTAATGACTGTTATGATATGTTCCTGTAAAACATGAGGAAATTGCTAAATTCTGCAAAAGTACACAAAATTATGCAAGATGGAAAAAAAAAAAGTTGGATCGTTGAAGTAAAAATTCAAGGCTTCAAGACAAAAAACCACTGATGTGAAAATTTATTGAATTCTGATGGAGGAGGCAATCATTTCCATACAACAGCAGAGCAGCATCAGAGGTCATCTCAGTTTAAAGGAGGAACAGATACTGAATTTTTACCACATGACCAATGACGGCCTCACTGACAAAGATTCATTGGGTGCCTTATCAGGAATGTTGAACGAATGTATGGCTTAGCATAGCAGATCGTTATTCTCAGCTATCTGTGTGTGTATCAAACAATAAATAATTACTTTATACTTTGAAGCTGTGTTTATCCTGCCTGCAGAGTGTCTTTGTGAATGAGAAAAGTTACCCAAACAGTGACACACAGAAGGAGGGTTACACTTTGAAAACTGGAGAAAGTAGATGTAGTGTCAAGAAAGGAAGAGGGAAAGAGATTTCTGGAGAAAGGTTTGTTGAATTTGGTGCCTCTGGTAAGAAGAGAGATGTAGAGGCACTG
Organism: Caloenas nicobarica; assembly: GCF_036013445.1. Taxonomy (NCBI): domain Eukaryota; kingdom Metazoa; phylum Chordata; class Aves; order Columbiformes; family Columbidae; genus Caloenas; species Caloenas nicobarica. The sequence goes on from NC_088245.1 coordinate 168,316,624, forward strand.
ATTATATTATTTTCCTTTTCCAATAAGGAGTCTGTATATTTTCATACACCTGAACTCCTTTTTCAGTAGTGGCAATCAGAGCAAGCTCTATGACTGAATCAGTAGCAAAAGAGATAGCAGAGGCTGTTTTGTTGAACTCAATAAACTCTTTTCATAGAAAATTATGTATTTTGCCTATAAGCAGAGTTATGTACATATAGAGATATATTTATAGTATCCTAGGGTAAGTGTTTGCAGGATCACAATCTATGTTAGCAATTAATAATCAAATTTTGTGAAAAATAATTGTTTAATAGGCTTTATGCAAGAATTGAACTTTTTTGTTGCTGTTGTAAGAAATTGATCTATATCTCACACTAAGGACTCATCATTGGTTTGATGGAGTAGTTTCATTGCTAGATTCAGAATGAAATGTAGAAAGATAAGATGCAATGTCTTTTCATATTGCCTAGGGTTTATCTCTTTCAAGTTGAGCAAGGAAAAGATTGCTATCAAAAAAAGAGAACAGCTTGTGTAAAGGAATAGCTATAAGGTGAAGAGTCAGGGAAACAGAAAAGGAATAGCTCTTTGAGGAATATGTACACAGTCTAGCTTATGAAAAAAAACGCTGAAAATGGAAGTTGAAGTATTTTTTTTTTCTTTTTATATTAGCATACTGGAATCTTGCTTCTATTTGAGAGCAAAATAGTTTTGTAATGCTTCCATTAAAAAATTATTAAAAAATTATAGCTGCCAACAATCTGAAAGAACTGCTGATGATGTACCGCATGATATAAGAAGACTCATATTATCTTTGATAAAATGTATTTTTTTATATTAACAGTTCTAATTACTATTTTCTTTCATCTTTTTTTTGGTATGCATAATTATGGAACTATTTCTACCCAATGAAGTTGCGTATACTGCAGTAAATTCTCATTCAATTATATTTTTGCGTCTTATGTTATTTATGTAATATCATCACTTTTATATGATGATATGATAGTTACTGAATAGGATTTACATTCTTATTTCCAGTGCAGAGAATAATCAGTAAATGGACAAAAGTAATCCCCTTACATTACTATGAATGACTTCCCAAACCAACTGGCGTGGGAAGAATAAGAATTAATTTACTTAATTCATTAATGGTTAAACTAAGAGTCTCAAATTTGGTGGAATTACACTTCTTTTTTAATATTAAAAAAAAACAAAAACAAAACCTCTCATTTGCAATACAAAGTAGACCAAGGTAAGAATCCAACTGAGCTAAAGGATGTTTGGTTTTTTTTTCCTTAACTGGAATACACGATAGAAATAGTTACTCTGAGAAGTGTTCTGGTGTTACTCAATCCTGTTTTCTAAAAGATTTGGGGAAAGAAACTATTTTTTTTTTCCTGAACCGGTCATCAACATACAAATATAATACTTCATCTGTTCCAGAACTTTCCACCTTAGAGTAGAAAAGGCTGATTACCCTTAGTAAGTAAACTTCATACTAATTTTGGTTAAGTATCAAATACCTATGTGCTCAGATATTATGTATTAATTTCATATAGGTATGAGCTTATAACGGAGGAAAAAAAGTATAAGGTACTTAGAGCAATTTATCTGGATTTTGTATATCTTAATTGAAACAGAGGACCTAGGGAAATCTTGGAATTTAATGTAAAAAATGTCAGTAAGTTTTGTTCTCTATACATTAGTAAGTCTGAAAAATCCTTTAAAGATATTCATGGTGTGAAGAGAATTATAGAGACAATTAAAATCACAATAGTGGAACAGCTTTTTCAACTACTTACACTGCATGCTTTTAAGTTCTTGTTTCAGAGCATATATTACCTCTGATTAACATTTAAGGAAGATGCGGCACATTTAAAAAAGGTTCAAGTGCATTTTTTAAACAAACTTAACAAGTATCAAAAGTACATTCATGGAAAATCTGTGAATAAACTTCATTAATCAGTAATATGACTATCTATCTAGTACCTATGTAGTAATAGAGACCCCACTTACTCATTCAAGTGAAGCATAAGTAATTCTTTCCCTGACAGGTCACATTCTTAATTACATAAATCTAGACTCTTGCATCTTAATGTCTAATGGATGCATTTTTGTATGTTACAAATTATAAACCTTAGCTTCTTTACAAAGGACCTTTACAGATCGTTAACCATTATTTTTCTGTCATGTTCCCAGATTGGTTTTATTTTAGTCTTTATGCATAATTCTGAAGAATCATGTTGAAATCCATTCCAAACACTACCAATAAAAAATATACCCCAGACATTATTCTAGTGCAGATATACTGAACTGCCACTCTACATCCTGAAGACGACCTAGAGTATATTCAGTAAGCATATAAATCTTTCAAAATAACAAAAATAAGAGAAATAATAATAATTAAAAGGAATGATTGATGGGGTGATTAGCTCCCCAACTATAGTTTCTATCCACGAGCAGTCAGATCTACTGCTATAATGGATTCTGTCACAGGTCTGAACATTTCTTTTCTGCTGGCAGAAATCATTACTTTATGAAAAATTGTGACCAGGAGTGAGGATCTCTCTCTTGCATCTATAGAGTTCCACTAGGCCAACAGTCAGTATCTGAGCATGTTTGCATTTTTCAGTACACAATGTAATAATGAGTTAAAGACCGTACCCAAATATGAATAAGATGCAAAAAAGTGTTTGAGCAACATATGACAATCATATAGTTGCCAATGTGCTAAATTATATAAACAAGTATTATCCAGAGTACTTTCAACGTGACCTTCCAATGTATACAGCCAAAGCTCAAAAGATCACAATGAGTTTAATTCTTCAGATTTTGTTCCATGTATTTGCAGTCATAGTTAAATTCTACCCTTTGCTGAAAAAGATTCCCTGTTGTATTTGACATGAGAAGCTACCGGCTGGAGAGTTTGTTAATAGGTTAGATGGTATACTTACATAAAAAATTCAGCAAATATTGTAAATGCTATTTGGTGACCATCGTATTTTCTTTCTGTTCACAATGTATTGACATTTTGTAAAAACACAAGACTGGAGTAAACGGCTACAGTAAACTTGTACAGTAAACTGATTGTTCTGATTGTCACTATTCATGTAATAGTAGAGGAAAAAAGATCAAGTGGATCTGAAAGTAAGTGACAACAACACATGTGTCTAGTTTTCTCAGTACTTATGGGAAACAAACCAGATCTGATCTAAAGTAAAGTTCTCTCTTTTCTCATTCATTTAATATTGTGAAAAATCTCATCCAAGACTCTCAGTGTTTTGGTATGGTTTGAAGTTAGGATAAATAAATCCCTAAATTTCTAGAGGATGTTTATAGTATCACCTTTCATTCATCTCTACAAAGTTGATAGAGACTACTTTAAGGATTAATAGGTTATAAATTTAATTTTATTTATAGAAATAAATCACAGAACTTTTTTTTTTCCTTTTTTTTGACTGAGTGTTGTGATGGTGATTTAGACTTCAGGCTATTGTAACTATTCAAAAGTCACTAATACTACACTTCTTAAACTTTTGACACCAGAAAATAGTATTTAAGTGAAGTTTATATGAATAATGAATCTGAGATTCTGTCATTTTAAATTAGAGTTCTCTACAATGCTAGTTAGAAAACTTATCATGCTACTGTGTTATTCAGAGTCATGGTCTTGAGAAACGGATACATGATATCAGAATTAATAATATTTGAAGGTACAATAAAATACTATTATTTTTATGTTAATCTGCTGTTACTCAAAATTTTACTCAGAAAGATATCTAAGTTACATACTGTAACTATTGGGTTTTTTTCCGCCCACCAGAAAGCACAGTGTATTCCAATATTTGCAATCGTGCATTGATTGCTTTGAAATATTACTGGAAAAAATTGGCATCTAGATAAAAATAAGAAACAATTAAGAGAATATTGATGTAAACACCATTGCTTTTGATACTGTACTATTTTTGGCCACTCTTTAAATATGTATGAGAACTATTTTTACACTTTCCATTGAACTATCCAAATATCATATTCTTCTGACTTTGAATGATGATAAAGGCTATGAACTATAGAGAAGGCAAGATCTAACAGTCTCTTATTTTTTTCTTTCCGTGAAATGAAGGCAATTTTGAGGGCAATAATTTCTTAAAAATATAACCACCATATTTTAAAACTGCAATAGCAGAAAAGTATACAAAAACATCTGTCATGGAAATAAAATTTAAAAAACAAACAAACAAACAAAAACCAAACCAAAACAACAAAACCCAAGACTAGTGTATGTATGAGAAAACAAGAAGATAGTCATTTGAATTGGTAAATGCAGAAGAAAACACTTTAAATATAGAAAATATAGAAAATGATCATTGAAAAGGACATTCATGACTTGTAACTCAATAGTGTCTCAGGGTTCAACATGTAGGATTAAAGTTGATGTCAGGAACTCAGCACAGGTAGAAGCTCTTGTGAATGACTATTTTATCACATACCAAAGTGTGTAGTTTTGTAAACATGGGTAGTTCATATTTTTTCCTCACCTCGCCTCACCTCGCCTCACCTCACCTCACTCACCTCACCTCCCCTCACTCACCTCACCTCCCATCTCCTTTAAAAATCCTGAGCAGAATCTTCTAAAGAATAAGAAGTAGGTAACCTATCCATCTTATCATTAACATTAAAAAATGCACGTCAGAATAGAATTTGATGTGCAGGAAGATATTTTAATTGAATGCTTTTAAATTACTTTACAGAAAAAAAATCTTCGTGGCTTCATTGACAAAACTCCTTTATAAAAATAAATAAATTTTAAAAAACAATAAATGTGTTTGATACACTTAAGATTTTTTTTATTTCTGTGATTTAAAATTAGAACATTAAAAGAAGTATGTGTCAAGACACTGAAACAGTCAGAGGCAGCGTGTGGTATTCTTACTAAATAATTAAGACATAACAAGCAGAGAGACGTCAGCTGAGGTCTTGAAACATGATCACAAGTTAGTGTAGTGCCAGAAATAAGCTACTAAGTACTGTACAATGTTGTCTCGACATGAAAGTATTTCTGCTTCTCTATGTAAATATGGGTGATTCTCTTCACTATACTCCTTTAAGCAGTGTAGACATTTCCTAAGTTGCTTAAATGTCTAAGTGTTTGTAAGGGCAGGACTAAACATCAATTAAAACCTTTATTTATTTAATTATGTGTGTGTTTTATACTAGATCTTGATCTTCATTAAGTGTTTTTATCCATGTAGTACTACATTGAATTCACTGTGATATGACTCAAACTACAGATGCATAAGTATTCTGTGTGCAGTATTTTACTGTCAGCAGTATTTTAGTAAGAATTGCTTATAATATCCTATCTTTAAAGTGACAATTTAATATATTATTTAGTACTAGAGCAGTCATTGTTAAAATAATGATTAAAAATTCACTTTTGCTATTGTGTTCATTTGTATTTCATTTATGGTTTCAATTAGAAATAAATAAAAATAAGAATAAATAAAACTGCAAAGAATCGATTTTATTGAACTTACTGATGATTTATGAAGAAGTTTATGATTTTTATCTTCATTTTTTTCCCATGGGGATCAATTGCATCTTGCCTAAACAACAACGAACAAAAGCATCACATGTAGATAATGTAAAATGACAGAGAAACATCTATACATAGAGGTTGCCTTGAAGATACATAGATTATGACTGCACAGTTCTCTGAAAGGATGAATATTCTCTCTACTTAATAGGATTGTTCAGTTGAATTCTCATAAAACCAGTATCAATTGACATCTTGAAGCAATTTGAGTGACTGGTCTTGAAACTAGACCAAAAAAAAAGAAAGATTTTTAACATTTTGGTAACTTGTAAAATAACTTGTAAAATGCTAGGAAAAAGGGGGTGCAGCAAAACTTTCAGTTTTCTAATAGTGCATAATGAATGGAATGTAGCACTGAAAAAAAAAGGTTAAAAATTAATTAATTTTCTTGTTTGTAAATTGGATGTAGCTCAACATTTCACTAGATATTTGAAATGTCTCATTGAATGCAGGAAAACAATACTTGACTTGCTGTATGGGAATAACAGAAGATAGCGAGGAGAATTGTAAATACGGTCAAGCGACTGCAGCTGGGATGTAGAAAAACACCTAAATCACAAGTAGAACCTCTGTGTTTAGATCACAGGCCTGTGAAAAAAGTCTTAAAGGCACCTTATATACATCCTTGAATTCCTTTAGGCAAAGATCAAAGCAGTGTGGTAAACTGCACCTGCACGAATCCCTATGTACAGGCTGAAACAAGCATGCTCCTTGATCTTCACTAAGGGCTGAACTGTGCAGCGCCTGCATCTCCGCTTGTGTGACCTCTGCTCAGGAGCTTAAGTGCTGTTTCAGAGATCCCTCAGTTAGAGAGGTAACAAAAATAAATTTGCTCTTTGCGGTGCATCTGTGGCTTCTGGTTGTTCGTGCTACCTGACTGCATCAGCTCACACGCTTGCAGATTGTTCACAACCAATCTGTGAAAATTTTCAGTATGTGAAATGTTGAATTATCTTAGACATAACGTACTGATTAAATGGAATTATGACTGTTATCTGTAAAAAGAAACTGATTTCTTGATACTAAAATTAGGGAGAGCCACCAAAACAGGTGCACATGGCTTCCACCAAAGATGGACATAGAATTTCAGTTTTCCTTCATCATTCATGTAATTTACAATTTATATTATGGATAAATATTTAATCTTGATTTGAAGACTTTTTAGAGGTTTAAATATATTTTTTTGGTAAGGTTAATTATTGTTGGTAAAATATTGCACATTTCAATAGTCTGGGTGTGGTGAATTGAAATTTGGTTGCAAACTGCTTCATAAATCACATGGAAAGAGGTCTCACACTAAGTTCCTAACTTGGGTGCCTATGAGAGTGTGTTGTGAAACATAGGCTAAAGAAAATGTCTGAATCTTAAATCACAAATACATCCTTATTCTGGGTTGTTCATGGTAGTCAATTTCAGACTAAAATTTTAAGCCTGACTCGAAGGGTTTCTGAAGTATCTTGGAAGTTCTTTGCACTGGTAAATACTAATCTACAATTAATAAGGTAAGAAACTTCGTACAGGAGAAAATCTTCAGGAAGGTGAGTAGATTTATTTGTGTGTATTTCAATAAATCAGGAATAGTTCTACCCTTTAGTTATAGTAGCTGTTTATACTGTCTTAAGTAAAGCTTTTTATTTTATAGATAGATGTTTTTACTTGTTAACATTTTTTTTGCAATTAAAACATTTCACAAGTGAACTAGTTTTCCTTATAAATAACACTCGCATTATTTTAATTGGAGGCTTTCTTGGTGATATTTTGTGTAGAAATTACATGGTGTGTAAGATTCAGAAAACAGTAGCTTTATTTTGTTTTTTTTTTTTCCTGATTTTTAACAATATAATTGTCTTAATAGTTATCATTCATCAATTAGTTTTGGTTCTTTATATTTACAATGGTAATACTCTGAGGATGCTTTGAATTTCAACATTCCTTTCCCTAACCATTTTTCTTGAAAAACACCTTGCAAGGAGACTAAAAGCTCTGTACCTATTACCAATGATTCTATATTGTCATAACCACCAAAATGCTAAAATTTTCATACTATGAATACACTTCAGTGTATCTTTCAGATTTATTTCAAAGCAATGTGAAAGATGTTTCAATGCTTGTTGATCACTAGTCATTAGCATAACACCCAGTAATCTTTATAAAAAGCAGACAACTCTGTTGGCAGCAAGTCAAAAGCTACCACTGTCACTAAAATGATAAGGTATTGAGTCAATTTAATTGTTAGGCATAGGTGGTTCCTGCAAACTCTGTATCATTTTGTAAAAGTAGCTTGAAAATGGCATTTCAAGAGACAGCAGTAAATACTGTTAAATTTAGATGTAAAATGTTACCAAAGAAAGTCCTGGTAAATCAGCATAAAAGGCTCAAAGAATCTCTGGAGATTCCAAGATGTTACTTTTTTGGGTGTTGGGATTCAATATTCAGAACATAATTTATCTCGCCTAATGCTAACTATCTAAACTAGTCATTTAGGATCTCTCAAGTGTCAAGAGAGATTTCTTTCCAGGAGTGATTCACTGTATTTCTCTAGAACATATATTACAGTCCAGGATGAACCATTTCCTAGAAATGTCTGTTTCTTTTCACTGGCTATTAAGAAAGCCTACATAATTTCAGATTACATGACCAACTTTGGGATGCTTAATTCTATTCATAGAAGCTGACTCTACTTTCCATTATGTAAAACAAATAAAAAATCCATTAAAAAATAGTTTTGATTTGGTTTTGGTTTTAAAATATATTTAGTTTGTCTTTTTTTATATACTCAAGCAAAACTGAGCATCTTACATCCTTTATTTCCTCCAAGTAAAAATGTAACTAATGCAAAATTTCAAAGGGATTTGCTATATTAAAACATTAATTAAAAAACCTGAAAAATATTCAGCCCATTAATCTCTATTCTTGTTGCACTTGTGTGCTTTCTGACAATTAATTATTTTGGTAGAGTCCCTTTTCACAGTTGTGGATGTCATTGCAATACAGAAAACTTAAGGAGAAGCATCTGGGCAGAATCGTCCATCTTTGACTTGAAGCAGATTTAAACAAGTGTAACACCACACTTGAGGTACTTTCCATTCAGGCCATGAGTTCAAAAGACTTATTCATGCTTGAACTATTTGGACTATCTGCTAGAACCACCTGCACACAATCATCTTATTTTTGAAAGAAATCCTTTTCATGCTGTCACCACAATCAACTGCAATTCAGGAGGGTTTTCATAACATGTAATCACTGCGTAAACAGTGGTCAGCCTCAGCAGTAGTCAGTGCCTTTTAACAGTGGACATACTTATAAAAGCAGACAACTGGTAGAATTACTGCAATGTTTCAAATTCTACCTTCTCCATGCCTAAAGAGATAAAATAAGAAAGACCAGGCTGGCCTGCTTTTAGTAGCAATAAATACAAGCATAGCTACCTTTGGATATATTTTCTGAAGCAAAGTGATTTGTTTTGATGACTGTGGGAGTCCTCTCTGAAAAACCTTATTACTACGAGTCTCTGAAAAACTCTACGGTGTTTGTTTTTTGAGTTCTCAGTTATTTTTTATCCTTGCACAATGCTGTTATACACATAGGCATTACAAGTAACTTCAAAACTCTTCTAAAATAAATGTTGCAATTTTGTAAATGTGCAAGTAATCATGAATCACCCATGATTTTACATTAAAATAAAATAAAGATCACACATTGTTTTGCCTTTATGAGAGTTCAGCAGTATATTTCTTACTGACTGCAACTAGTACTCAGAAGATAATATAGCTTTGGAAAAGTAATGTAACAGTAGAGACATTTTTAGACATATTGGGTTTGCATGGCAAGGTTTTGTTGCGGGTGGGGTGCTACAGAGGTGGCTTCTGCAAGAAGTTGCTAGAAGCTTCCGCTGTGTCCGATAGAGGAAATTCCAGCTCGAAGATGACTCCAAGATGGATCCACCACTGGCCAAGGCTCCAAGACAGACCCACTGCCCCCAAGGCCAAGCCAATCAGCCACAGTGGTAGTGCCTCTGTGGGAACACATTTAAGAAAGGGGAAAAAAAAGATAAACCTTGTGACAGCAGCAGCTGGAAGAAAGGAATGAGACTATGTGAGAGAAACAAGTCTTCAGATGGAAAAATCAATGAAGAAGGAGGGAAAGGACGTGTTCCAGGCACCAGAGCAAAGATTCCCCTGCAGATTGTGGTGAAGATAATGGTGAGGCTGGCTGTCCCCCTGAAGCCCATGGAGGTCCACAGTGAAGCAGATATCTACCTGCAGCCCATGGAGGACCCCACATTGGAACAGGTGGATGAGCCTGAAGGAGGCTGTGACCCCATGGATAGCCCATGCTGGAGCAGGCTCCTGGCAGGACTTGTGGTCCCATGAAGACAGGAGATCATGCAGGAGCAGGTTTTCTGGCAGAACTTGTGATCCCATGGGGGACCCATGCTGGAGCAGTCTGTTCCTGAAAGACTGCACCCCATGGAAGGGACATACACCAGACCAGATTGTGAAAAACTGTAGCCTGTCAGAAGGACTCATGTTGAAGAAGTTCATGGAGGAGTGTCTCCTGTGGAAGGGACCTCATGTTGGAGCATAGGAAGAGTGTGAGGAGTCCTCTCCCTGAGGAGGAAGGAGTGGCAGAGACAATGTGTGACAACAACAAAAACCCATGTTTCCCATTCTCTTGCTCTGGTGGGGGAAGGAGGTAGAGAAAATCAGAAGTGAAGTTGAGCCTGGGAGGGGTAGGGGGAAACTGTTTTAAGATTTGGGGTTTATTTTCTCATTATTTCTTTTATAACTGCTTTTGCCTCACTACAGTTACTTATGTTGCATATCTATTCTAGTAATATGACTTTAGAAAACAGTTTCTTATAATACCTCTCAAGAACCACAACAGTAAACAAGGACAGACTAGATGAGTATAAGAAGAAAGTGTAATGACAGGATAAACCATCAATCTGTGAGTGGCAAACAACTGTTACAAATTAAAGATTTTGTCTAAGAATTTGTTAACTTCCTCCTGGAGTGAAAAAGATATTCACTTAATTCCCACTGCTGGTAGAAACACAGTAGATTTCTCAGACACTCTTTCTCTTGGAGAAAACTCTTAAAATTCTGAAAGGTCTTGTAAAAGGCAAATACATTAAGGAAGGTCACACAGAAAGGTTTTTATAGATGGTGTCCTAGGAAGATTTATATAGTATAGAAAATTTAAAATAGGAAAATCTTGACCTGCTTCACACTTTCTTACTACACTAGATATAACCAGCACATTACTATGTATTCCATTTTACTCACTATGTGTTCCATTTTACTCTGTAATGGAAATCAAAGATTTATTCTAAAAACCCCATTACCTTTCAGTGCCTTGGTGTTGCAATTTATGTACACTTCCAAGGCAAAAGAATAACTTGATGTTGTACAACTTCTAAAAAAACGTATATTAATGTATGCTTACATGGCTTAGTCCCCAGAAAAGCCACTTGGAATTGAGATGGAAGAAATGTGCACCCCTCACATGACTCAGTCTGGAGGGACAGGTAACTCTTATCTTCCATACTAATACTAGGATTGCATCCATGCCTGGAGTTGTGAAATAATAAAAAAAGCCAAGATAGGACTTCCTGCCTGTTCATGTGTTCTACACAGAAGTCAACTTACCTATCCTAGTTGATAAAATACTCCCAACTAACACATCAGTACTAAAGAGCTAGCATTAACTTGACAATAAAAGTTATTGAAATGAAAAATCTAAGAGTTGTCAAGCAGCACATGTATCACAGTGTTCAAAATCTTCATCCTGTAATTCTCTACTATAGTGTGATGAGAAGAAATGTTATTATAAATCAAATTTTTTAAAGTTTTCAAGTTATTTAAAAGAAACAAACCCAGACATTTATTGCAATCTAAGATTTAGTTCTGCACCACAATGTGCAGTCCCTTGGAACTGATACAGTGTTCATTAAAAGATGCATACTGCAGTACTTCAGTGAGTTGCACACCATAAAGTATGTTTTTTCCCACTGACTGCCTTTTGTCAACTAATTCTCAATTATGTTTCTACTGCACTAGATGGAAATTCACTAGGCACAGATGGAAATTAGTGATATAGAAATATTTTTATGATTCAACAGTTTGATCTTTTTTTCTGCAGTTCTGCAGTTTGGTCATTTACCTTGGGTGTTTCAATTGGTTTTATCATTTATTTTATTGAGTTGTATGTAATCTTGTTTTCACCATTGAAAATTTAGACATTTAAAACAACATTTAGTCTGTCTGGGAGGTTAAATTTCTTTCCTCTGTTTTTCTTCCCCTTTCTCTTCCCTTCCTAGAATTCCTCTGTTGAGGGAAGACTTGACTACTTCCTCACTTTTCCACTTACAGTCCTCTATACTGATGAAGATGTCTTATCAAGGCATCACAGTATGTCTGACTGACAGCTCATTATTTAACTATAATTGCTTGATCTCTCTTTACAGCTTTATTTAACATTTTGGTTCTTTCTTTCTACTTATTGCCCATAGGTCAACTTTCTACATTTGAAAGTCTTTTGTTCCTCTGCCTTTTATAGATAATGAATGTTCTTTGTTCTCGAATAGGCTTTGAATTTAAGTTCTCTAAAATTTAGATCATGACTCCTTTTCGTATTATCAAAAAATGTGCTACATGAATAGTGAAGCAGGCCTTTTCTTGCATCATAATTACTAAGGATCAAGCAAAATTATATAATCCCTTTCGTTTTGTTTCCTTCTGAGTTCGCAAATAGAATTATATGCATGCTTTTTGAAAAAGATTTTCTAAACTGCTTTGAATTTGTTTAGGAAAAAAAAAACATTACTGAGTCTTATTTAGGATCTTTAGAAGTTAATTAAAGGTTTACTTTTCCTTTGTGGTATTTCTTTGCAAATTAGCTTTTTGTTTCTGAATTCTCAATTTCAGAGTACTCCTTGGTACCCACTAACGAAAGCTTCCATTCCTCCTTTACCTTTGTTTTAACAATCTTATTTATTTCAAGATTCACTTTGAAAACACATCCAGTACCGTGAATGAAATTTTTAAAGATAAACACTCTGTAAGTGGCTTGCAATAGAAGGGAGAAAGACATGGAAAGCACTTCCAGTTACCTCATTTTCTAGACTGGTAAGCTGGCGATATGTTACATATTGGAACTGCTATTGAACTGCTATATATCGTCATCAAGAAAATTAAAATACTTACATAAAAGGATGACAGAATTTCTTAAATATTGAACAAAACTATAAAATTCCTTGGCACTGCATCTAACACCATGACTAATCAAAATGCCATCTCTGAAAGTTTAGAGTAAAAGATTAATCCTACTAAAATGAATGAGATTGTGAGCATATTTAAAGATAAATGTGTTCTTAAATGCTGACCTGGATTTAGGGCCATAGCCAGTAATTTTTACAGCACCAACAATGTTTCTCTGATTCCTTTTATATACAGCTACAAATACAATCACAATGTGACAAATATTAGAAGAACTTATACTTCATATGCTTCTCTTTTCCCAGAAAATGTGTTTAGTTTTAGTGGGGGCTTCATTTGTGGTTATTGCTAGAATAACAGCAGAGTTTAAGCAAGGAATATGGTCCAGCTTTGAGAAGGGAAACTGTAGGGTTAAAATTCAGAACCTGGAGAGCATATAATGCTACAACTTGAGTTTTACTACTTTCAAATGCTCAGATTATATCTCAGCTATTTTGGAAGATCAAGCCAGACTCAATATATTTCTTCTATGTTTTTTTCAGAAATATTTAGTAAAATAGAACATACAAAGGGATATGCTAGTTAAAAAATAAATCACCCAATATGTCAATCCCTACCTCGAATCTTCACTATTTTATCAGTTAGTTTAATTCAGGAAGCAAAACATGAAGCTAACGCATTAATGTCTTGACACATATAAACAAAAAAAAATAATCTCAATAACTGTTGTAAAAATATATTTTGATTTTGTAGCACATGCTAGAAATGAGGTTTGGAATTCTATCATGTCTGTTTAATTTAAGTCATCGTTTCATTTCAACCCCATTTTAAAAGAATAATAGTTAGGAGGTAGGAGGGAATAACAGAGGGAACTTTTAAGTCTAAATCAAAATATTTTGTCTGTTTGTTCTTCAAAGTAAAAAAAAACCCACAAGAACATAATATCGTGACCAAAGATTAGATTATTGAATCATATATTTACACAGTCACACACACTCCTCCTAAAACTTTTGTAAGATTTCCAAATAAAGTTTTAATTTAAGGAAAAATATTGAAATTTAACTGTTTGCAAATCAGAAATAATTCTAGTTGACTTGAACGCTTCTTTTTTTATTAACAATTTTGTCATAAATTTTTCTCGTTGATCATTTCCAAGCCACCACTCCAGAATGTTTTTCTTTTCATCTCCTTCTGTGTCCTCATAGGCAAAAAAACTGCAGTGGAACAGCAATACTGTCAAGGTCTGAAGCAGGCCTCCTTTTCTAAGAAAGGAAAAAGTAGAATGTAATATTGTCATTGAATACAAAGAATATCATCTCATATCTGTAGCATAATTATGTCTCCAGTTTCTGAATTCTTGCCATGAGGGTACATAGGACAGTACCTGAGACTCTGAAGTTTTGCATAGGTTGCCTTATATTTTGGCTTAAACATTCTCGAAACAGAAGTGTTTCAAAAGACGTCAGCAGTAGTTACTATGACTGAACACAGCTTTTTGGAATGGTATACTTAGAAATCTCTTCATAGTTGATATTGAATTGATACCTGAGAACTGTAGCTGTAATTCTTTGTGCACATAGCATAAAAGTTGTCACTTTGTCACTGTTTTTCCATGCTTCATGAGTTTGGGGTTTTGTGTTTTGTTTGCTTGGTTTGTTTTTAAGAATAAGACTAATATTTCTGACATTTCAGGGACAAATTAAATGATAATAGAAATATAATAGGTAGCCATTCAATGGACTTTCAGTCTGCCTTAAATAATTTTTTGTAAAGCATGTATTCCAACTGGTGTTGAGCAGAAAAAAATAAAAGGAAGTTTTTACAAATGACTAGGGAAAATTCTGGGTTGGGAAGTTGCAGCTGAGGGGAGTTTCTGCTTGAGGGGAGTTTCTGCTTTGATGAAATGGGCTGTGAGAAGATAATCAGAACATTTTTATGATTACTCATTTCTCACTTCATCTTTATACTGACAACAAAAATTCCCCAGACATTGTGTCATCCCAGACTATGTAGTGCATGCAGATTTGGGGAATTTATATTTCACAGGCATTTTTGCATTTCATTAAATTAGTGTGATGTATAGTCTCTGCAAGTCAGGCTTAGGTAAGGGTCAAAACCAAACGAGTGCAATTAGATTTTAGGGTAACTGTCTAATTTGTATCCATTTCACACACACAGGGGGCCTACAGTTTCTGATTTTGGCATAAAACTTACTTAAACATGAATTTTTCATGCCTTAGGACAACATTTTAGCCTCTCTGTCTTCTCTGCCTGATGACTGTTTAGAGTATGTAAACTGGAAAAAAACACATGTAAGCTCAGAAAGAAAGAGGTTATTTGCAAAGTTGCCGTAAATGTATCTGTAAAAGAATAAACAACAAATGTTTTAAAATAGAGGAAAATATTTATTTTTTATTTCATAGAATTTTAGAAATACTAGTTGAAAGGGTCTACCATTTTTGTAACTTCCCTTTGAGCAGTTGCTGGCAGCTTTTGGAACTTTTTGTTTATTTCTTTTTTTCTTTTGGTAATGTTTTACTCACTTAAAGCTGTAATGCAGTAATAAACATAAACTAATCCTATTGAATTTTAATTAAAATATACTTTCTGAAATGCATTTTATTGTGAAAGTTAGGTGATTATCTCAAGAAACATGACAGCATTCACACTGTTTCTAAAAGCAAAGGTCTAGGTAGTTCAGTCGTAATAGTTACCATAACAAAGAAATGAGTGCATTTATAAGGAATTACGAATCTGACTGCCTGGGGTTCTTGTACAAAAAGAAAGCATATATATATACACTCATACGCATAATTAAACAATTTGATTCAAATTGTTCATATGAAAACTGAAATTCAGTTTTAATTATTAGAATGTAAAAGAAGATATTTTATCCTGAAATGAATGCAAATCAGGCTGCAAGAAGAGTGAATTTCAATGCAGATTTGGTTATATAGCTCGAAGGACACAAGCACGGTTTGCTCAATCACATTTTCATGCTGAAAATACAGTGATAGTAAGGGCCAATAGAAGTATACTTGCACTTGCACAAACTGATATTTCATGCTCTATTTTTTGTGTAAGATTTGCAAAGATATTATGCTGAAGAAACAAGCTTTTGATGATTTTTTTTTGTGGAACTAAAGGAGCAGAATTAGGTGGAGTTGAACTAAAGGAACTGAAGGAGCAGGAGAGAGCTGACAGTTCTTTAAGGACATTCTTCTGAGAGTGTCAGAGCTCTTTGTTCCCACATGTAAGAAACCAGGCAAAAAAGGTAGGAGACCAGCATGGTTGAGTAAGGGCCTTCTGGTCAAAATAAAATTTAGGAAGGAAGTCCACAAGCGGTGGAACCAGGGACATGTAACCTGGAAAGAATATAGGGATGCTGTATAGTGACGGGATTAGGAAAGCTAAGGCACAGCTGGAGCCCAATTTGGTAAGGGATGTGAAGAATAATAAGAAGGGCTTCCGTAGGTATGTTGGTCAGAAAGGAAAGATAAAAGAAAATGTATGCCCCTGAATAAGTAAGACAGGAGAAGCAGCGACCACCAACAGGAGAAAGTTGAGGTTCTCCACAATATTTTGCCTTAGTTTTCAATAGTAATCTCTCTTCCCACATCTCTCAAGCCCCTGAAACTCAAGGCTGGGGCAAGGATGTCCTTCCCATCTAGGAGAAGATCAGGTTTAAGACCACCTGAGGAACCTGAACATACACAAGTCCATGGGAACCAATGAGATGCGTCCCAGGGTCTGGAGTGAGTCAGCTGATGTGTCACTAAACCACTCTCCATCATATTTGAAGAGTCATGGTAGTCAGGAGAAGTCCCTAGTGAGTGGAAAAAGGGAAATATTGGCTGAAGAAAAGAAGCCAGAGAGTTGTGGTCATTAGGGCAGAGTCTAGTTGGAGGCCTATATCTAGTGGAGTGCCTCAAGGGTCGGTACTGGAACCAGTACTACTCAATATATTCATCAGCAACTTGGATGAGGGAATAGAGTACACTGTCAGCAAGTTTGCTGATGACACCAAGCTGGGAGGAGTAGCTGACACGCCAAAAGGCTGTGCTGCCATCCAGCGAGACCTGGACAGGCTGGAGAGTTGGGCGGGGAAAAATTTAATGAAATATAACAAGGGAAAATGTAGAGTCTTACATCTGGACAGGAACAACCTCAGGTTCCAGTATAAGCTGGGGAACAACCTATTAGAGAGCAGTGTAGGGGAAAGGGACCTGGAGTCGTGGTGGACAGCAGGATGACCATGAGCCAGCACTGTGCCCTTGTGGCCAGGAAGACCAATGGCATCATGGGGTGTATTAGAAGAGGTGTGGATAGTAGGTCGAGAGAGGTTCTCCTCCCCCTCTACTCTGCCCTGGTGAGACCACATCTGGAATATTGTGTCCAGTTCTGGGCCCCTCAGTTCAAGAAGGACAGGGAACTGCTGGAGAGAGTCCAGCGCAGAGCCACAAAGATGATTAAGGGAGTGGAGCATCTCCCTTATGAGGAAAGGCTGAGGGAGCTGGGGCTCTAGCTTGGAGAAGAGGAGACTGAGGGGAGATCTCATTAATGTTTATAAATATATAAAGGGTGAGTGTCACAAGGATGTAGCCAGGCTCTTCTTGGTGACAACCAATGACAAGACAAGGGGCAATGGGTGTAAACTGGAACACAGGAGGTTCCATTTAAATTTGAGAAGAAACTTCTTCTCAGTGAGGGTAACAGAGCACTGGAACAGGCTTCCCAGGGAGGTTGTGGAGTCTCCTTCTCTGGAGACATTCAAAGCCCTCCTGGATGCCTTCCTGTGTAACCTCATCAGGTGTTCCTGCTCTGGTGGGGGGATTGGACTAGATGATCTTTTGAGGTCCCTTCCAATCCCTAACACTCTGTGATTCTGTGGTTACCCATAGGGGAAAATTTTAGGCCTGAATTTGAGGGAACTGTGTCTGTATATTATGGAACTTTAATTTGCACAGCTAAAACTGTGCCAGGGAACACAGTAACAGTTAAACAGCATGAATGATTGTATACCTGGTTTATTTGTTAGTAGAAATGTAGATTCTTACTTCCTTAATCTGTACTATGAAGAATTTTTATGCCAAGATACTGGCATTTTTAACTCCTTAATTTAGTTTCATTCTTCCAAAAATACAGTCATATTTCAAAGAGTATGTCTACTCCTTGATCATTATTCTTTTGATGCATTCTGTGTCTTATGTTTTCTACCCAATAGCTGTGAGAACAAGAAGTCAGAATTTGTGCTTATTCTCTGCCGGCATTTTATTTAGTGTATAGATATAGCTCACATTTTGAGATTTTATTACCTAGAAGTCAGGTAGTTTGATTTTAGCTCATTATTTGTAACAACACAGGTAAGTGTATGACGACATTATACAGGTCAATAAAGAAGCTAATTTTCTTGAAAGACAATATGCAGGGTGGAGGGAGCTGCCTCCATCTGGTCATCGAAGAAGACCCAGCACAGGGCTGCAAATGACCACTCATCTGAGAGGCCAGGACTCTTCCATCCTTGTGTGATCCCATATCTGGATTGCTGTCTTGTGGATTGCATCCCTAAATGAGTAGCTAAAAGACTGCTGATAACAATGGCAATTACCTTTTGGAAAATGGTTAGTAGTTTAATGACTAAAAAATTTGGTTTAGACAGAGTAGATTTGGAATTTCTCTTATATTTCATTCTGGTTCAACCTTGATTGAAAGCTGAACCAGAAGACACCCTACCCACTAATCTATAGAATGATACTTCAGGCCATTGTGAAAGTAGTAATTAAATACACAAAATAGGGTTAGAGAACGGGGAGCCACCTGTGCATTCTGTGAGCACGTGGTTATTCCTGATCAGCCGGAGATCCTCTTTCTGGTTCCTATTCCCTGAATTTTTTAATTTGTGATACGGTGTTACTGTATTTTGACAGAAGAGAGAAGGAGATGATCATTGAATGTCTAAGGCAAGTTAAAAAATAAAAGCTCCTTTACAGGTACTTTTTGTTTTGTTTTGCTTTATGGATTTTTGTGGGCTTGGACAGGAATCAGGTTTTTACTTCACTAATAAAATTTCCTAATAATAAAATCCTCATTTCCCCTCAGTGCTGTTGGCAATGAGGTGCACCTATTCAGTTGTAAAGACATGAGCTTTTTAGATTGCTTTAAACATGCCAGAATGCACGTTCTTAGACATACTGTTTTTTTCAGAAAATTTAAAATATCATAATTATAGTAATGATAATATTTGCATTTGTAACTGACTTCCAAGCTCGTTAGCTATGTTCTACAGTTAAGGATGTAGAAAGAGAAGCAAATAATTCGTTTAGATTTTTGAAATGTCCTTATTATTTCATTATCTCTCTTTGAAGATAACACGTAACTCTGAGTTTTGTTTTATTTGAAAATCAATTAATCTAAGGTTTTTAATTTAAAAAAAAATAATTTTCTTAATGAACTCACAAGAGAATGTCTTTAAGACAGAGCTGTCAGATTTAAAGCTAAGAGTCACCTGGGATCTGGAAACGGAACTACATAATTTAAATGCTAATCAAATTAATATGTTCTACAATTTAACAAATAACATTAAAACTGAATCATAGAAAGGATAATATTTATTATTTAACTTCTTTGCAATGGCAACACCTGTTTTTTTTCTTTTCCAGCAAGTATTAGACACAAAAGGATTCAGTAGGTTAATTTGGTAATATTTTTTTTATAATTGAAAACATTCACTTTGTGTAAGAATCTTGAAAAAGTTTTGATCATAGAGGTCAGTGTATTTACAAACACATTCATGAACAGTCAGTCAAAGTCATAGTTTCCTCCCTGGGTGTTTGAGACTGTCCAGATGATGGAGACCTTCTGTGTAAGAGATAAACAACCTTGACCTAGAAAGTTTGTCTTTAAAAGCAGTGACACTACAGTTACACTGCAGTTTGATATCTCTAGAAATAGATCACTAAATAAGAAACTGCTTGTACTTTACTGCAATACATATTGCTTCACAAAAACTGTTGGAACTAGTACCTGTAGAGTTGCAAGAAAGAAACTGAAAAAAATAGGATCAAAACCATACAAAATATTTGCTGTAATAATGACACCTAAGAGACTTTTCAGTTATACCATATGATTTACTGGCATTATTAGGGAACTCTGGAATGGGTAATAGAAAGCTAAAGTCAATGAGGTCTGGTTATATTCTTATGGCTCCTTACACAATAAGTAATGAATAAAATAGTTTTATTTTAATCACATTTCTAGGGTTATTACACTTATGACACATTTAGTCATTCATTTTTCAAATTTAGGAGTTAAGCTTTAGAATATTTAAATTAGAATATTAATTGTATTAAATCTTCACATATCAAATATGATATTTTATATTCCAAAAGTAAAAATAATATACTTAATACATTTCTGTTTCTTAGGAACTTGAATTTCAGTACTCTTCAGTACACCAAGTAGTAGATTTGATTTTTTTAATAGGACATAGAAATAAACAACTCCGACATGGCAAACATTTGGTTAACAACATCATTGAATATTTTTCAAGCATTACTTAAATATATTTGTGTATTATAAAAACCCTTACCATAAAAGAGATAGAAAAAAACCCGTTGCCTTCTACTACCTTGTATAAGGACATTCATTAACTTAAAATGAAAATTTCCATTTGTTAGAAGTCTGTTTTAATGAAACAAATGAAACATAAAGGACTTGAAATCTATCCTCATAATTTAGGTACTACAGTGAACTTTACTAAGTATTGGATCGTATCTATTTAGAATATTACAATGTCAGCACAGTCCTAATCAGTGCTTTGGCTGTAACATAATCCTAAGCAACTCCCAAGCATGGTTCAAGAGTAGCAGACAGTGATCCCTGTGCAATAATTAAAACTAGGTGTATTTGAGGCAATGTCTATAGAGACAAGAAAAACAACAAAGAATACATTTTTCATCAAGCAAGCTTTTCATCTGATGAAGATGTCAAAAACAGGAAGGAAAAAACAAAGCAGTTCCTGAGTTCCATTTGAAAGAATTTGAAAATAAAAGCAAGCATCAAAGAATTACTCTATAACAATCTGCTTATTTGATAGACAATTTTGCAGTTTCATCATATATTAAACTAACCAGACTCCACTTACACAAACTGTAAAACTACTGTGAGCCTAACTGCAAACCCAACATGTTCCTTGCTTTCCCTCAAAACAGAAGCTTTGTTATTAATAGGTAGCATAACCTGTCCTGAGTAAGCTCGTGTTGATATAATGATACAGTCAGACCTCTAACTACCCAAACTAATTAATTGTATTATGATGGTTGTTGTGGTTTAACCCTGGTAGGCAGCTAAACCCTATACAGGTACTTGCTCACTCCCCCACAGTGGGATGGCGGAGAGAATTGGAAGGGTAAAAGTGAGAAAACTTGTGGGATAACATAAAGATATTTTAATAGGCAAAGCAAAAGCTGCACATGCAAACCAAGTAAAATAAGGAATTCACTCACTACTTTCCATTGGCAGACAGATGTTCAGCCATCTCCAGGAAAGCAGGGCTCCATCATGTGTAATGGTTACCTGGGAAGACAGATGCCATAACTCTGAACATCCCCACTTCCATCTCCTTTCCTCAGCTTCTACTGCTGAGCAGGACATTGTATGATATGGGATATCCCTTTGGTTAGTTGGAGTCAGCTGTCCCATCTGCGTCCTCTCCCAACTTCTTGTGCACTCCCAGCCTCTTTGCTGGCAGGGCATAGTGAGAAACAGAAAAGGCCTTGATGCTGTGTAACGACTGCTCAGCAAAAACTTAAACATCCACATGTCATTCACTGTTTTCATCACAAATCCAAAATATGGCACCATACAAGTTATTATGAAGAAAACTAACTCTATCCTATCCAAATACAGTACAGTGACATATAGGTTTGGAAACAAAGTTGTGATTCTTTTCACTAGGGACAATTAAAAAATACAGTTTGAGGGAATTCAACATCAGACTTACAAATGGAATTTAGCTCAGTGTTCAAACACTTTCATTTAAGTGTCAATATGGGTGATTAGGTGTGCAAGTTCTTGTTGTAGTCAGAGGAAATCTTGATTCAGTTCCATCATCCATAATGCCCTTTCTGATACCATAGGGTACTTAAGGCATTGTCTTGGGACTGACATATCTGACACAGAGCCTTAAACGAGATAAATCTTTAGAAAGACTTGTTAGAAAAAGCTGATATCCTTAAAAAATAAATAACGAATAAACAATCTGAATTTTTGACAGAAAAGCGCTCGAGTCTTCTGCTAATAAAAGAACATAAGATATCAAGAGATACAGAAATTGTTGACATCTGTCATCTTGTGTTCTCTTAACACAAGCCAGTTATAATTACAAAGAGCAAGACCAAAAACATTTTTGCTCTTTAGACAACGTACAGCATAGAGAATTCAAAGATATTTCATATGATATGAAGGAAATATCTTTATAAGCAAAGCTGACCTACAGTTTCTGAACTTAAAAACCATATCTCTGTACTTACCTTTTTAATTTGTGACATTTTTATTGGATATAGGATTTTTTATCTCCATGTGATCCATTAAAAATCATCATGCATTTTTTGTTAATATGAAAAAATATTTATGCAATTTATACACAAATTACGTCATACCTCAGTATAAACAACAAAACCTTGAATTAATATAGTCATTATGTTAAGAAAAAAGAAAAGATGAAAAACTGGAACAAAAGAGACACCCCCCAAGCATTTAATCCTTAGTCCATTACCATTGACCCATTTAGAGCAGAGAGGACACAATAAATCAATGTTTGTTAGCATATGCATAAGTAGAAAAAGGCAATTTCATGGGTCAGGCAACATAGTCATGAAACGTCTGTGAAGCAGTGGTGCATTGACTGTTGAAAAGGACAAAGGCAAAATCACAAAAATTCTTTGACTTCCATGTGCATTCTGAATTACTTTTTCTTAAAATTTTGGTCAAACTCTCACTTCAATGTCAATAGCAATTGTTAGCAATACATGCACAAAAACTCATAAATGTTTACAACATCTAAAGAAGTATTGTTTTTTAAGTGATTGGGGTGATAAACAACAGCATAAAATACAATATATTGCACAAAATTTTCTCATAGATAGTTTCATTCCATGGCTGGATTTGAATCTTTGCTGGTCCAGAGAGATAGTTTACTTTCAAAGATTTGGATAGACAAAAGTCACCATTTTATGAAATTTTATATCAACTCTCACATGGTGAAAGAGATGGCAGAGAACGAAACACCATGTGTATACACATTAGTACCATTACATATTCCACAAGATATATACATTCCTAAAGGACAAAATCAGACACAAAATCTGAAGGCTCTTTTGTGAACCAGGAATTACACAAGAAATATAAATAATCCCTCCCCTAATATCTTAACTTCATGCAAGTCCAAAACCTTTTTGAAATTTTTCTAGCACTGTATTTCTAACAAGGTTTAGCTGAGCACTTAATTCACAACAGAATTTTCTTCAGCTGAAAGTATTAAACCTTTTATCTACCTACCTTGACCTCCACATTAGCATGTAAAGAATATGACAGTGAAAAGCAGATGCTGAATTTATATAGACATCCTATTATTTTCAGTTCTGTTAATTTAGAGCTGAACAAAGGTGTCAAGAAGTTGCCTTTTCGTATTAATTAGAAAGAATTGTTTATGCTTTGTCAAAATTCAAACTATCCTGGCAGATTTTTTAAAAAAGGAAAAAAAGAAAAAATATATTTTCTAAAAAAATGTCTTATCTATGTATGCTATTTAATGATTTACCAAAAAAAAAAAAAAAGAAAAGAAACAACCAAACAAAAAACCCAACAATTTTGCTGCCCTTCTAGCAAAACTAACTAGATGGGTTTTCTTTCCTGAGTAGAGGATGTTTAACTTTATCTCAGAGTTTTCAAATCCATTGTTATGGTTTGATCCCATCTAGTAATCAAGATCACAGTAGCTTCCCCCCAAATAGGGGAGAGAACCAAAAAGGAAAGGGAAAAACTCATATGTTGAGAGAAAAGCCGTTTCAGAAAACAACAAAATAATAACAATATACTACTACTACTAAAATAATCGTTATATATATAACATAACATAGCATAGCATAGCATAGCATAGCATAGCATAACATAACATAACAAACATAACATAAATAATAGAGTCATTGTAATCCCTCACAAAGCTCTAGTCATGCTGAACAGCCAGTTCCAGAGAGGAAAGCACCCTGATCCCAAACAGCTGATGTCAGTGAGAGAGCAAAAAGGCAAAAGTCAGAAAAGCGCAAAGGTCAGCAGCAAAGTGGCAGAAGAGAAAAAGGCTGATGAACACAGAACTCCAAATGGAATGGAACTCCCAAATGGAACTGAACCGGAATGGGACTAACAGAACTAAACAGCCAGAAAAACTAATTTAGTAATGTATGAAGCATGATGTTAATGGTACAGACGTCAATCAAGATGCTGTCTTGTCTTTGACCTAACAAGTAGCACTTGTAGCGGGATGACCAAAGTTATAGAATCTTAGAGTCATAGAATAGTTTGGGTTGCAAGGGACTTTCAAAGGTCACCTAGTTCAACCTCTTTGCAATGAGGAGGGACATTTTCAAGTAGATGAGGTTGCTCAGAGCCCTGCTGAGCCTGGCCTTGAATGTTTCCAGGGATGGTGCAAACCAAGAAAAGTCATCCTTGGTTTCCCTGACAACAGCCAAAATATCACTGAGTTCTTACATTCTCTTCATACCAAATCAAAAATGTAGCTAGCTACCAAAACTAAAACATTACCTCAGAGAAAAGCAACATTATCTCATTATTCTTATACTAAATGCAAAACAAGACCACGGTAGCAACAACAAAAAAAAGTTTCTAAATGCATAAAGAAAATTAACAAAATTTCGGTCAAACCAGCACAAGCTTTTAATGGATTTTTGTCCTGGTTTTGTTAAAAACAAGTTTCTCTTTTAGTGAACTTTCCTTTCAGCTAAAGTCTTCTTAGTAACTGAACTTTTCTGAAATTAGATACATGTTTTGGTAGACATAGCAATGGAATGCAAGGTCACTGATAAGAATGCACGTCCCACAAGTGAGAGGCGCAAGGAGGAGCGAACTGAACAGGTGACTAAAACTGACGAACTAAGTATTCCATCCCATTCATGTGATACTTCATATAAAAATGGGAGATCACGAGGGCCTTGTCTCTTTTTCCCTCTTTGACTACGGCTGGCATCTGGGGAGAACCTTGCGAGTTGTCCCTGCGAACTGAAGCCTAGTGACAGACTGAATCCAGTTCCGGTTTGCTGCAGAGTCCAGCCCAGGACTTCCGGGTGCCTGTTCTACAGCTATCAGAGCAGCCAGTGTTGATTTGCCGGGACTTTCAAGATTGGGTTTGTACATTTTATGTTATTTTCTCTGTTTTGTTAGCAGCATTAGTAAAACCCTTTTAATTTTTTCCAACTCTCTCTTCTTTGCCTTCCTATCACCTGTACTTAGTGGGGAGGGGGGTGCTGAGGGGGGCTGAGGGAGAGAGGAGGTTAACAAAACATCTGCCACGGTTTATTGTCGCCCTGCAATCAAACCTTGACAATATTTAAACTGATAATGCCTAAAGTTTAAACTCTTCAGTCTTCATTCACGTAAAGCTGTTATCAAATTGAGTTGTTTATTGAAGTAAAAAGGCAAAAACTTGGGCATATTTTAGTTTTGGCTTTAAATATTAAGTAATATCACAATTTAACTGTCTTCATAATAGATATACATTTACTGTTGAAGTGTATTTGTATTTGAATGGTATTTTTAAATTAACGTTTAATTATCATGTGGGTACTTCTATAACATTGTTCATGGAAAGTACATTACTATCTTGATAATGTTCTTCAACGAGTAAAGATTACTTTAGGAGCAAACACATGCCAACTTGTCTATGAAGATAGCTTCGAATGGCTGTATTAACCTTGTGTCCAAATGACAGGTAGTTATGTCATACAAAATATAGCTTATATGTGAGAAAATAATGAAAGAAAGTAAAATGTGTGCTCCTTTTCTGGCATTTCCTTCTACATGCTAGAAAAAAATAAAACAAAACAGCCAATTGACCAGTGAGAGCTGGGTATGCATACTCCAGGTCTCTTTCATTTAGAGGGTGCTTTTAGATTGGTTTCACCCTCTGACACTGCACCCATTATAGGGTAGACAACCATTCTTTCATGTAGTGGAGTGTGAGGTAATACAGATTTCTTCAAAGAACAGCATTAAATAATTGAATAGGCTGAACAGTATGAATCTTCCACTTGTTGTGATCCCTTCCTTTTTTCCCCACTCAATTATTTTACCACTATTGTTCTAAGATGAACTATAGTAGAAATAAATGCAAAAGCAAAAATTCCAAAGACAAGAAGAAATTAGTTTTAGGTGAGCCACTATCATGTTGTCTGCACATTTCATAATTGAGGCTTTATACCTTAAGGCCTCATGAGTTATCCAAGACATGCAAGTAGCAAATTATCTAGTTTCTAAAATGGTATAGAAAGAGGGTCCTACTGGACACCTGTCCCCGCTTATAGACGAACTCATGTCACCACTTTCTCACCATCGTGTCCTGTTTTAGGAAGATGTTGAATATGTTTGTTCAGAATTCAGTGGTAGGATTTATTCACATCTCGCTGTGTAGAGGTAAGCTGGAAGGGAGAAGCAGAACATCAGACTTCAAACTCAACACACTGAAAGGCCTAAAGGAAAGAATAGTGGCGTTCAATATGGTTAAGATAAGCAGCTAATCTGTGCGCACAAGGATAAGATAAAATATAGCATGGGTTAATTTCTAATGCATCAAGGCACACATGCGGGAATATTTGTTGATTTTTAAGTAGACCGTAGTGTTCTAATTTTGAATAGAATCAATAGTCTCATCAGAAGTAAGGAAACTTAAGCTATCTTGTCCTTATTTTTTATTTTCTAGTGCTCGTTCTAAAACACATTCAATACATGATAATTTAATGTCTCACTTTAGACAGATTGCAAAGAAATAGACTTAAACATTAGTCTGTAAACTCCAGATTTTCACAAACCAATTATTGTGATTTCTGAAGACAAAAATGTGCTTAGTAATGAAACAGTTAAGAACAGTGCCTGAGTTATTCTTAGATAACATCACACCTTGAGGACACTGCAACACATGAAACATTGTTGCAGATCCTGTATTAAAAGACTTTCTGAACTTTCTAAGATAATGGTAAATTAAAACAATTGCAAGAGATAATTAAAAGTACAAACATATACATATGTAAACATACAAAGTGTAGCATATAAGAACACAGTAATATTAATTTAAATAATTCAAAATCTCTCTGACAATCTTAGTAAGTTTTATTGTCATTAATCAGAATTGACCTGATCTCAAAAAAAAAAAAACAAAACAAAACCAAAACACACATCCCCAAAACACTGGACTCCTACAGTTCTACTACATGCATGCATTAAGCTTTTACTTTTTATACAAAATTGTTACTTGCATTCTAACACTCTACTGTAGTTGTTTCATCTTATGAATGCTTTTTCAAGTACAAAACCATCACATTTTATTTAGATTTATATATATGTATTTAAATGTGTGTATATGGTTTTATGTAAAAGCAGAGTTTGAAACCGTAATTAAGATATCTTTTAATGAGAGATATCTCTATATATGACTCAATTTGCTTTATTCAATTCTAGCAATACGTCCAAGATGGTTAAATTGAATTCAGTCACCCCAGGCACCTTTTAAAGTCAAAGGACAGAAAAAGTAGTGTCTGCTTCTGTTGGCTGGAGTTATATTCTGGAGAAACAAGTTCTTAATAGAGATGTGATGTATCTATGTCTTAGTTTAGTAAAATTATTGAAAATCAGGATCAGGTTACATTATATAATAGCACAGATAAGTCCACTAGCTGTTGTTAAAGAGGAAGATGAGGTACTTAGCAAAAAATAGTTGGTGTTGCTTGTTTTCTTCTAAAAGGAGAGGAAAAAAATATATTTTGAAGTAAATATTACAGTTCATAAAAATAATTCAGGACTTCATAACATTTTTAAAAGAGTTTCCCAAATAAGTAACATGATATTGAGCCATATACAGGTAATACACATGACTTCCAGCCAATGAGTTATAAATTGCACTGACTTCTGTAGAAATATTATTAGGTTTGTATTATAATACTTAGTACATTTCCTTACCTAGAAATCCAGAAGGTAGGAATAGACGTGTACTAAAGGAGTTTTATTACACTTAATTACAGAATATTTGCTAAGCTTAATATGTTAGCTGAACTCCAAAATCCTTAAAAGCAGAAGAAAGTATTCTATGTTCTTATTAGCTGTATACTTATTTCTAGAATATGCCTTGTAATAAAAAGAGGCAATAATGATGGAATACTTTCTGATGTTGTTTTTTTCCCATTTGTAATGTTATTTAGTGGAAGCAATAAATGCTTTTGATCCACCCCTATGAGACCTTTTACAAAACATCATGTTGCATGAGTTTAACTTTTTGGTTTGTGAAGAATGGCATGTTCTTTTTGTTTGTTTGTCCCTTGTTTCTGTGGTATGTTCTATTAAAAGAGTAACCAGGTCATAGAGAGGAAAGGTCTCTCCTGCTGGCTGGTCAAAATCAGGTAGAAACCTCTAGAAAGACAGCAAACTTTCTGAGATCAGCTGAATAGCCCATTTGGAAAACAGGCATGCAGTTTTCCAGAGGCACAGAAAAAACAGCACTTTATTCTAGGAACACATGGAGGCTTATTAAAGATCATGGCCCCCCAAAAGTAATCTTAAAAATTGCTAGTTTAAGAAAAAAAGTAAAGGTGTCATTCTGCAAGGGCCCAGTGGAATGCCAGCATGCCCTTCATATTACAATCTATCTTGACTATGTCTAATTTTCTTTGTGTTAAAAGTTTGTTTAAAGATCTAGATGACTTGCAGCCTCGTCACAAAACTCATATATTTGGAATTACCACTGTGTGACAGTTAGTACAATGGTTTTAATAGATATCATCATTGCGAGAGCTTATGCAGTGTATTCCAGTCAAAACAAAACTAGTTTGAAGCAGCATTCAGAAGAAAACTTGAGCTGAATACTTATGGAAACTTAAAACCATATAAACTATATAACAACTGTATTTCTGTAGATCCAAAAATTTTATATAAGCAAGATTTTGTTATGTTGCAGTTGCTGTTTCTTGCAAAGCATTAATGGATGCTGGAAGCCAAATCGGAGGCTGAAAAAAAGAACCTTGGGTGTTTTGCTAATTACAAAGAATTCATGGCCAGCTGGAAGTCAGAGCAATGTGTGGTTAACTGCTCTGAATAGTCAATGTTTTACATGTGATAGTCTGTGCATATTTGCTCTGATTGCTCAAGGGGAAATAATTACTGTTTATGAAAGATTGTCCATTATTCCCCAATTAGAGAGAAAATGCATTTTATAACAGGGAAAATCTGGTTGCTATTCTGTAGACTTTGAGAAAAACCCTTCCTTACTGACATGGTGTTCCATAAATAATTCCAGTTATGTTATTCATGCGAGGTTCTGCATAAGCAAGGGGTCAAAATCTTCTGAATTTTTAAATACATCCTAAATCACTATGAATTTATGTCAAAATTGTGATTGAAAATGAAACAGCATATAAATGGTAAGAAATTCATATTCAATTGTGATTTTCTTTCTTCCTCCATAATCTAGAGTTAAAAAGGACAGGAATACAAAAGACATGGTTTTCATCATTTACTGCAGGGTGACAATAAACCATGGCAGATGCTCTCTCTTAGCCTCCTGCCCTCCCCACTAAGGAAAAGTAATAGGAGGAGAGGGGAGAGGCTTACAAATTGGAAAGTTAAAAATACTTTATTAATGCTACTAATAAGCAGAGAAAATAATGCAAAATATACAAAACCAATCCTGAATTTCCCAGCGAAGTGCAGCATGGGCCCTGCGGCAGAGCTGGCATTGCTCCAGTGGCTGCAGGATACCCAGAAGTCCTGGGCTGGACTCCACAGTAAACTGGAACTGGATTCAGGGATGCAGGGCCTGGAACTAGGCCTAGGATTACAAGCAGATCTGGCAGGGTCCTCTTCAGATGCCAGCCATAGTCAAAGAGAGAGAGACCCTCGTTACCTCCCACTTTTATAGGGTGTATGATGTGTATGTCATGGAATACTTGGTCAATATTAGTCACCTGTTCTGTCCGCCCCTTCTTGCAAATATGCCTCTCTTACTTATGGAACATGCAAAAGTTATCAGTAAACCATGGCTGCCATAGAAATAAGTCTAATAAGTCTTATGCATATCATTCTACTTTTATCAGCTCCTGAGCCAACAGTGTCTGAAAACACACAGCGAAATTCAGAAAAGTGCAGTTACTTAGAAAACTTAACTGAAAGGAAAATTCACTAAAAGAGAACTGGTCTTGTTTTAAACAAAACCAGGACAACAGTACATGAAAGAATGCAGTCTACTTCTCAGGTTTCGACCTACAAACAGAGTACACAAGCAGCAAGTCTTTGTCTTGGGGGAATATATTGTATCTATGTTGCACATTCCTGTAGGTCCAGTGCCTGCATAGCTGGTTAACCATAGCTGGTTATTAAAGCAACCTTAGTGCTGTTTAGAGTTCAGTAAGGCAAAGCAACAATTTCTTTTATTCTTACTTTAATTGGTTAATTATTTATATTAAAAATTAATTTATATGGTAGCATACACAGATTTGGAGTAATAGAATTCAGCAATACAGGAAATCTCTTGCTCCAAGAAAAATCTAACAGAAAATATCTTTTGGTGATGACATTAAAAAAATTGATAAACAACAACAAACAAGGTCGCTACATCATCATCCAGAGGCAATGTTGCAAAAGTCTTGTGTCTGTTTTGAGACTTAATTAAGATGAAAGATGCCCCCAGTTCCTATTAGGAATACGTCCTAAAAGGGGTAGTATTTCTGTGTCTGACACTGATATTAATTTTCATTTTCCTAATGTTTGTCCTTCATTATTTGACAGATAATCATATTTTAGTCCAAGGTTTTGAACTCTCCATGTGTCTGTCTGTGTTGTTCACACCAGAATTTTGTTTGTCATTTATACAGATGAGAATATTTACTCCTCGACAAAAGAGAAGAAATGCTATTCCAAGTATGAATCATCAATTGTACATTTTCATCCTTTTCTCTTCTTATGAAAAATATTAACTGGGTTTACTCTTTTTCTGTCTGAATAAAGCTATGACCTAACTCAGAGAGCCAAAACAACTTATCTCCCCACACCATCTTCATACTGGCTCAAGATTTGGAGTGAGACACAAATGGGTCAAGATTTGCACCCTGATTTCTACAGAAAAGAACCTTGTGTGTGCATGGATTCAAGGTGGATGAGTCTCAGGGTACTGTAACCAGTCTGCTGGCAGCGTCAGTGTGCACTGACAAGTCAATTAAGTTATATTTTGAAAGTCTTTTACTAACTGAAAAAAACAGCCCAAATCAAAACAAACAAAACCCCAACATTTTCTAAGAAAGATGTTGATTTAGTTTAAACTGTTACATATCTCCTGTTAATTAAATAGCTATGGAGACAAGCACATGTCTACAAGCACATATAATAAAATACATCTCCATAAAGATTTATCTTAAGGAAAAACAAAAAAAATCATTTTTTTAAGGTTGGGAGATCCTAAACAACCGAATAAGAAAAACACATCAAGTAGCAGGTACAGGCTTGGTCACATTCTATAGTTTATTGATGTAATTCCGTACAACTCCACAAGTGAAGATACAGGTGTTAGCCTCAGGTCCCTCCAGCTTGTCAAATTGTACCTCTCTCCATCTAAATTGTTTTTACAAGAATTAGTATATATTTTCTTTTTTACATAAAAGTTTTGTAATCCAGATATGGAGCTGAAGAAGGGAAACAGCAGTAGTTTATTTCAGTTTAACTGTGAAATACTTATTCTGCTTATCTGAAAAGAGTAAAAAATGTGTTACCCTAGCTCTTCCTTTGGGCTATTTTACTATTCAGAAATAGTTATTCAGGGTCTCTTTCCGCCTTGTTCTGTGGTCACTCTAGGGCTTACCAGGTTGCATTTCTGTGGCAGACACCAAATTTCTAAGCCTTTTTAAAGTATCTGTAGAAAATCATCTGCATATGATCCTCAAAGGGAGATAGGAATAAATGCAACATAGCTATATGAACAGTATCTTCTCCACAGGAAGAGATAAGTATTCCTAGGGCATTAGGCCACTGCAGCACAGCTTTTCATTCCAGTGTACCTGCATGTGTACTATTCTGTTTACTGCATTGTCAGTACAAGAAAGATCCTTCTTTTCAAATAAAAGTGTAACTTTAGGCACATTAACAATCCAATTTGTGCTAACAGACCTATTCATGTAAGTGTACATGTGAAAGTTTGAAGAATTAAAATAAATTCCTCATTAAATATTCTAAATTCATGTTTGTGAGTTAGTGGGCACTCACAAAAACAAAGTGAGCTTAATTGTCCATTTGGTTTTAAATAAGATTTTTTGATTGCTGAAAAAAAAAAATCAGTATGGCAATAACAAAAAAAAAAATCAAGGTAACTTAAAAGGACAAAGGAGAAGAGATATTTAGGTCTGACTCTTCAGGGTCATGAAATATATGCCAGCACTGATATGTTTTTTGGCTGAAAGCACAGCACATTACTTTAGTACTATCTCTCAGTCTATTAAAAATCCAACTGTGAAAAAAAGGTCAAATGAGAGCTGACAAAATGACTTAGATGCTTCATTTGATCTTGCAGTTGTTTGTTCAGTTCAACTATTATTTTTTATCACCTTGGTTTCATGGTCCAATTCATTTGATAACAGTGCTAGAAAATAATAAGTATATCATAATACTACATACATTTTGTAAACTCAGGGCAGGCTGCATGTGTTATGTTATCACCTTTTTTTTAAGTAATTAATCTAAAAACAGGACAAGATTTCAGTTCTCTGAATTTCAGGTGCCTGAAGTCTGCTGGAATGGCTAAAAGCAGAGCTCAAACAGTACTAGATTATCACTTCATTAGGAAACCAGACTCCGTATCATTTCCCTCCTCCTCCAATACCTGCAGTGTTCATATTATATCCAACCCCAGTACAGTTGCTTATTCTCAGAGTTTCTCCAAGGTCATGATGTGGATATCGGAGCCTTCCTGATTTCTAGCTCCACAGAAGACAAGTCCACAAGTACTTCTCCTATGTTTTCTGAAGACTGTTTGTAGACATGAGCCAGCTTCCTTTCCATCACTGAGAAAAAGGGGAAAGGGATAGGGAGAGGGAAATAAAAGGGAGGAAGAGGAAAAGGAAAAGGAAAAGAAAAAGGAAAAGGGAAAGGAAAAGGGAAAGGGAAAGAAGAAGGTGAAGAAGAAGAAGAAAGAAGAAGAAGAAGAAGAAAAAAAGGGAAAAAAAGGAAGAAAAAGAAAAAAGAAAAAGAAGAAAAGACGAAGAAGAAGAAAGAAAAAGAAAAAGAAAAAGAAAAAGAAAAAGAAAAAGAAAAAGAAAAAGAAAAAGAAAAAGAAGAAGAAAGAAAAAGAAGAATCAAAAGAAAAAGAAGAAGAAGAAAGAAAAAAAAGAAAAAGAAAAAGAAAAAGAAACAGAAAAAGACAAATAAAAAGAAAAAGAAAAAGAAAAAGAAACAGAAACAGAAAAAGACAAATAAAAAGGAAAAGGAAAAGAAAAAGAAAAAGGAAAAGGACAAGGAAAAAGAAAGGTAGACTTGAGTAATAAAAAAAATCATCTCCAGTGATCAAATGTACTGGTTTTTTTTATGGAAACTGGCTGTCTCTTAAGGACATCACAGAGCTATCCACTGAAAACCCCAAATCTGTACTGCAGGGCATACAGCCACTTGATAAGAAAACATGGTCTTCTAGTAGTGATATATAGTAGAATCCTTTTCTTGGCAGTATACACTTTAATGTATTGTCTTACAAGAAAGATAGAGTAAGAAAAAAGCCTTCAGTCTTTATGCAGCCATGGGAAAATGTGATTTCCATCTCATATGGAAAAAATAATTTTAGCTCTCACAGGCCTTCTTCAACATAAATCAGAATTCTACACAATAAAAACCATTTTTAATATTATTACTTTAAAACTACCATTTTTGTTTTTGCTTTGTTCAGGTTATCATCCTTCAGGTGTATTTCTGTATCAGTTTCAATATCAAAAGCAAAAGCTGCATTAAGAACCAGAGGATAAAATCAGCTATGCAGTTCTTCATGTGCAATGTCATTAAGCAAATGTAGGCAAACGTAATTTATATAGTCTAAAACACCTACATGGTAGACAGGGCAATCTACAAGAAAGTCTGTTACATTTTAGCCTACTTACAGGCCTCCATTACAGTAGTTCCACAGAATTAATCAGAGACTCAGTACTCATAGAATCACAGAATCATGGTTTGCCTGCAACATTTTGGAGTGTCTTTTCCCCTCCCCGAAATCAAAATGTGCTTTTTGTTTAAGATTTAATTGTAGAAGATTTTTTCGGTGCAAGCCTAATAGGAGGCAAAACACAGGAAACATCTCATTTTAAAAACACAAATATTTCAGGCTGAAAATTAAGAGACCAGGCTCAGTTGCCTTTGACATATATTTCTTACTATACCTTGAGCAACTTCCTCAATTTATCTGATAAATTTGAAAGACAACAGGAAATGTTTCTTGGCTTTTTCCTCCTCAGCATTCTGCCTGCAACATTCCAGTCTTCTTTTAAAGACTGCTTTCTGAATTAGTTATGTTAGTATCTTTTTATCTCTATATGAAAATGATCATAACCTTTCAGTAATTTCCCTGCTCTCCTTTTTTCTCCTTCACCCCTGCACATACACAAACACAATCACACACAGTTTTTAGTTGAAAAATGTGAAAATATGTCACAGTCAGAAAACTTTATACCCAGTTTGCAGTGCTGTAACAAGCAAACTCTTGCCCAGATAAGAAACAAGTTCCTTGGTCCTTTTCTACAGTTTCTTTGAGTTTTCATCATAAATCTAATCTACAATGAAAGTCATCATGTATAATTTGGAAGAATGTTCTCATTTGAGAGCTCTTAGTGCTGTGGAGGGGGAAACTGAAATGACAGATGACCTTGGCAATGAATCCGAGGAACAGCTGTGCTGGTTTCTTGGAAGATGTTCATTCAAACACAGTTGAAAATATCCCTATTAGATACTTCATAAATACCATAGCTTCCAGAAAGAAAATATAGCTCAGTAGCTGCAAGAATCCTTAAGCTATGACTGCTATGCAATATATTTCCCCTCAAATGATCCTACTGATGAACACTGAATAGATATGGATATTTTATTTTAAGTTTTTCAAGTGCATTATTTTGCACTTTGTAGCATTATTATTTTTCAACATTGTTACCATTTGATTGCAGGGTGACAATAAACCATGGCAGATGCTTTGTTAACCCTCTCCTCTTCCCCATGCCCCAGCCTCCTCCCCTCCCCACTAAGGAAAGGCAATAGGAGGGCAAAGAGAGGCAAAGAGAGAGAGAGGACTTGCAAGTTGGAATAAGTTAAAAATGTTTTACTAATGCTACTAATAAAATAGAGAAAATAATACAAAATATGCAGCAAACCGGAACTGGATTCAAGGATACAGGGTCTGTCACTAGGCCTCAGATCACAGGGACGGCAAGCAGGGTCCTCCCCAGATGCCTGCCATAGTCGAAGAGAGAGCGAGACCCTTGTGATTGCCCACTTTTTTATGGTGTTATGACGTGGATGGGGTGGAATAGGAATACTTAGTTGGTCAGGTTTAGTCACCTGTTCAGTTCGATCCTCCTTGCTTACGGGATGTGCATTCTTAATAGCGACCTTGCATACCATTGCTATGTCTACCAAATCGTGTATCCAACTTCAGAAAAGTGCAGTTACTAAGAAGAACTTAGCTGAAAGAAAAATTCACTAAAAGAGAAACTGGTCTTGTTTTTAACAAAACCAGGACAAACATGTAAATATTTTCATTCAGCTCTTTAAGGATGCTGAATAATAGGGGGAAAAAATATCTTACTTGACTCTTACTTCAATAAGTATGTTATTTGATAAATATTCTACAGTCATCTCTGAAATCTCTGAACACCTCAAAAATGAAAGAAAAAAATCTGAAATCTTCTCCAGATGTCTGATATTTCATCTAAACCAGTCATTAGAATTATTTTCCTTCTATGTGTTTCGAAGCTCAAAGGCAGTAACTGTGATTAAATTGACACTTTTATACTTGATACATTTATGCTATTTATCTTAGAAGAATTCTGTGATTATTGCCTGACAAATGAAAGATGCTGCAAAACAACAGATATAAATAAATAAATACTGTAAAATCTCCTTTTGTCACAAATTTTGGTGTATTTTGAAGATTAATATTTAACACACTCTTCACTGCATATAGATAGAGCTTCAGGATAAAAATAACAGTCATGTATAATAGTACATTAGTCAAATCCACTTGACAATAGAATGTATAATTTTGATCAGCTACTCTATTCTTCATGCAATTAAAAAGATGACTGATGACTTTCTAGAAAATAAATACTTAACATCGCTGATAGCATGAGAGATTTTGTTTTATATTTGTTTAAGGGTTGTTTTAATGGGAGAAGCTTGTATTAAATGAACTTATCAGTAGACTGTTACAGACCATTTAGGAAATACATTCTTGATATATTTTCAAGTCAAGTTGAAGACAGTGAATCATTAAGTCTATTATTGCAACTACACATAGTGATTATGAACTTTGGAATGACAGCATTGTACACTTTTGATCTGACAGTCTAGGTGAACAACTAAAACAGATGAACATTTCTTTGCACTGAGGGAGACATAAAATGCAAATATACATTCACAAAGTCTTGCTACTACAATGAGGACTTCAAACGTATTGGTTAGCATATTAAATGTTCTTAAAATTCCTCTTTGATTTTTGGTGGATAGTATTAGTCAACTCTAAGTCACAGAAGAATAAATATATAAAATGATACATGCAACGGGACAGAACTATTAAATTTATGCAAAGATATTGACGTGTGCCTTCGTATGCTGTTACGAGGGTACCTCTGTTATTCAAATAATTCTGTGGAGCTGTCCTGGTTTTGTTAAAAACAAGACCAGTTCTCTTTTAGTGATTTTTCTTTTCAGCTAAGTTCTTCTAAGTGCCTTCTAAGTAACTGCACTTTTCTGAATATTTGCCTGCATGTTTTTCGGACACTGTGCTCGAAACTGATAAGAGCAACCAATGGAATGCTGAAGAAGCTCACGTTTAGATTTATTGCTATGACAGCTAAGAATTCTGATAACATCCCACAATTGAGAGGGCCATGTTTGCAAGGAGGGACGCGCAGCACAGGTGACTAAAACTGACCAACTGAGTATTCCATCCCATAATTGTCATACCCCCTATATAAGAGGGTGATCACGAGGGTCTCTTCGCTCTTCAACCATAGCCGATATCTAGAGAGGACCCTGTCTGTCTGTCTGTCTGCGATCTATAGGCCTCCGGCCCTGTATCCCTGAAATCCAGTTTCTGGTTTGCTGTGAAGTCCCACCCATGACTTCTGGGTGCCTGCCCTGCAGCTGCTGGAGCCACGTCAGCTCTCAGCTCCACTGCGGCTGGAGTGATGCCAACTCCATATCGGGCATTCAAGATTGGTTTTGTATATTTTGTATATTTTCTCTATTTATTAGTAGCATTAGTAAAGCCTTTAAAACTTTTCCACCTTGAAGTCTAAGCCACTCTTCCTTCCTCCTTATCTTCCTTATCATCCTTCTGATCTAAAGGAGGGGGCGGAAGGATGGTGAGGGGGTAACAGACAGCATCTGCCACAGTTTATTGTCGCCTTGCTTTAAACCTTGACAGGAGTATTTCTTTAAACAAAACGTAACACCAACCAAAACTAAGCTAATGAATATTCCAGACATTTTTTTAAAATGCACCTTTATCTATGTGAAACTGAGGAAGTATTTCTTATGCAAAAATAAAATTAATTATGTAGAATAGTTATTGCATTCTCTTTCTTAATTCATGGTTAAAAAGCACAGAACAAGATTGCTTTTTTAAGGCTTTTCAGAAACATTTAGTATCAAACTAAATGTTTCTGTATTTACATACAGCATATTTGCTTGGTTAATTGTTGTGATTTGCCTTGTGATCAAGAGATAGTACAGCTATGTGTCATTATATAAATATTTGCATTTCACACCAAGAAAACAAGTAATTTACATTGTAATAGAACTATTCTTATAATGTTTTTAAAATAAAAGCTTCTTAATAGGACATAAACTTAGTTTTCCTAGCCTTTAAAAATACTAACTGGCTTTACTTTGCAAATTATAGCAGGGATAATACACTCTAAAACAAGAAGCTGGCATAACAATACTTCTATTTAAAGGTGCCATTAATGTTCTCTTGCTCTGGTTTTCTTTGGAGTTGCTGCTTAGCTTCTGACTGTCAAAGAGCCTCACTCATAATATTAGATATAATAGCTATCTTCTAGGTGCTATTTAAACTTTTTCAGGGAACTTTGAAACAGATTTGTTTCATACTGTGGTCCACTTACTACAGTAACTTATCTCTAGTCTTTATGTGCTGGTTGATAACACTATTATACAAAGATTTGAGTCATAAGAGTGTCTGCTTCCCACTCATTGTTTCACTCTCTTTAATTTGCTGAGAAACTCTATTGCAAGCTTTTGTACAACAGGAAACTAAAATATTCAGAGTCTGAGATACCCCTATGATTTTTTGTTGTATGGTACTAAACTGATTTCTGAAGTTTGACTTATGACAAATGAAGAATATGCAACCACTCATATAGTAAATATATATTTATAATAATAACAATAACAACAACAAGAAGTTAATTCAGTAAGCAGTCGTGCCCTTGTATATCTTTGTTTTCAACATTCAGAAAGTGGAATTAACTAGACCAGGTGATACACTGCATCCTACTTATGTTGCTACGCTTCCTTACCAGTCTGAATTTTCATGGTGTTCCATACGTTACCTGTTAGACACAGGAATAATGTAACCTTCTTATCTTAAAAGGGCATTACAACACTTCCTGGATACAATATCATAGGAACTAACACTACTCTTTGCCAATCCACTGTTTATCTTTCACTTTTGACTTTGGCAAATAAAGATTGTGTAATAGAATGGCATGTATTTTACATAGTGCTTTCAAAGTGACTGTGATTAAACTATTTAGAATTTGTCCTCACAGCAAAATAATCTTACTGGGAAAATTTTTAAGTACCAATGCAACTATGCTGCAAACTAATTTATAGGTATCGCAATAATTGTTTTGTCTTTCAAACTCTGTTGGTATAAGAAAAATACTGCACTAATTTCTTTTCTTTAAAAGGTATGAAGATGTAATTCAGTCATAGAAGAAATGCTAAACAGCTAAAATATTTTTGACAGATTTTGTTCTCTATGAATACCTAGTGGTTTTCTTTCATAATTGCATTGCCCTCTTGATATCTGTAGTGTTTTTGTGGAAACAGAAGAGGAATATTTTTATTTACTTCAAAGTAATGGTGCAGTAGAGGCAACTACTTAGAATTCTGGAAATGTCTGCTGAACTGCTACTTTGGCAGACAAAAGAAAACAGAGGCAAGAAGTTTTTAGACAAACTGATGTAAAAGGCTTTTCCATTAAACTATTTTTTTCTTTTCTTGTTATCTTATTTTTTCTTTTTCTCATTTGTAAATCTGTATCTTATTAAAAAATATTGCTGCTTATGTGCACTAACAATCTAAAATTTTCTGAATAAGAAGGAGTCATTTGTGTAAATGTTTGGAAGTATCCACTCACTTTATTTTCTTACAACCATGAGGTTACTGCCTATGACTGTTTCATCATGACAGCAAGTCAGAATCTGATGCCTGGATATCAGTATGAGTGTGATCTGAGACCTGCACTAAATCAAAGCAGATATCTCATAACCACTCTGATATGGCTTTATGATATGGGCCAAGCATGCATTTCGGTCAGCACTTTAACTTTGTAGAGTCTTATTCTGATTTGTATTTATTTAGTTGACCACAAACTGGAGAATGTTGAGTCTAGATTTCAGTGGAATCAGTGCTAACCACATCATCCCTATTTACCTTGCAGAACCAGGGAGAGTGAGACTTAAATAAGTAAGACGGTGTCTGGTGGGTTTGGTAGCCCCAGCCTGGCCTCATTGACCCCTTACAGCCTGTTAACGGAGAGAGTGTGGAAGTGTGAGAAGTCATCTGCATCTGACTTCTGGGGTAAGTACCCACAACTACCCACATGAACAATGATGTACACAAGCACCAAAGTCTCTGGGGCTTACCAAATGAGAACCGCTAAAAAATAGATCTGTCTACTGATGTTCTCTTCACCAGCAGTTCTCACACCTTGAAAATGAGAAAAAACACTGTGAAGGAGACACTGGGTATTCTCACAGCCAAAGTGACTCTACCTATGATTATTTATAAATGAAATATGAAGAAACTCTATAAAATGTGCATGAAAATGAAACTAAATAGGTGTAGCTGCCAGTTCACATAGGCAAGTACATGAATCAGATATTGTTGTGGAAGCCAGTTCAAAATTTAATTGCTTCTGAGAATTTCTGTTTCATTTCTTTTCAAGACTGATATTTCCTGTGGTGACACTTAGTTTTGACTTAACTTTTCAAATGGATATATAGTGTCTCATTTAGTTTTGATATTTTTTTCAGGTGAAAAATATATGTTATAGAAACCTCTTCCTGTGTAAGATATTCCAAAGCTAATGAAAATGCAAACAGCTGCAATGCAGCTGTCAGCAATACCCTTAGGCTGTTGTTCAGCAGACTGCATAGGAATCCAGTGATACTTAGTTGGAATTTAGATTTTGTATTGGAAAAGTGATCCAGGAAACTCCTGTCTAAGCAGGCAACTGAAGCTTTAGGGGCAAACGCTGCTGGGTCCCAGCAGTGGTGCTATGGGGCATGTTCAGTACTATATGAGACAGCTTATAGATATAGGAGCACATAGGCAAAGACTTTATAGAAAATAAAGAGGAAGACCAAAGATTAATCATACTTTGTTTTGATAATGACTTCCCCAGAGAAAAGACCTACAACAGACCATATATCTTCACTAGAAAAAATAGTAGAGATAGCACTATGTAACCATTAGCTGAAGTGGAAAAAAAAAAAATGTATGATTGTTATGATGTAAGGAGAAGCGTGACTTGTATAAAAAAGGAAGTATTTTACATGGTTGGAATGATGTTAGCAAGATAGATTTTTTTTCCAAGAGGTGGTCTTCAGAATGATATTGTTTTATGTTTCCCACCTGCATGGAAATGGAAGTTTCCACCTTAATGTAAAATGAAGGGCTTTGCTGATGAAGTTGAAATGCTAACAGCACAGACAAGAAATAGAGTATCACACAGAAAGAACAAAAATACTATAAATAAGACAAAATACAGAAACCCTTATAGAATAATACCAACCATCTGTTCTCTAAGGTAGAACTGACTATAAGAGTCTGAATAAAAGTATTATCATTTGATCACAGAACAAGTGCTAAACAGCAGTATCAGAGAGCTTTTGAAAAGGTCAGCTGAGGTTTTTCTGGTAAGGATAATTGTGCTGGTTTGACTGAAAATGAGTTAATTTTCTTCATGCAGTTAGAAACCCTACTTTTTCATAGCTAGCACGGTCATTATTTGGAGCATCTGTCATACAAGGAGAAGGTGAGAGAGCTGGGACTGTTCAGCCTGGAGAAGACTAGGTCCAGGGAAGCATCTTCTCAGTTTGTATAAATATCCAATGACAGGGAAAAAGAAGGATAGAGTCACACTTTTCTTAGTGTTGCCCACTGACAGAACAAGAGGCTAGCAGCACAAATTGAAATGCAGGAAATTCTGTTTATACATATATTAATATATATAGATATATACTGTGATGATCGTCAAACACTGGAACAGCTTGCCCAGAGAGGTTATGGAGTCCCCAGTGCTGGAAATGACTAAAACCTGACTGGACGTGGTTCTGAGATACCTTCTATAGCTGACCCTGTTCTGAAGTGCACAGTTGGCCTATGCAGTCTCCAGAGACACCTTTGTACCTCAACAGTTCTGTAGTTCTAGGAAACTAACTGTGACTAATTTGAAGTGGGAAACTATAAAAAGGTTTTGAAAC
The DNA here is from genome assembly GCF_036013445.1 of Caloenas nicobarica. Taxonomy (NCBI): domain Eukaryota; kingdom Metazoa; phylum Chordata; class Aves; order Columbiformes; family Columbidae; genus Caloenas; species Caloenas nicobarica. The sequence continues at coordinate 168,358,665 of NC_088245.1, forward strand.
TACAGTAGAATAATTTGTGACATGAAGGCAGTAGATACAATGGTCCACGAATTCCACTTCAGTTTTATTTCTTACTTTCCCATAAAGGAGCTATCCGTTTTTCAAAATTCATCTTAGTTTAAGTTACACACCAGTACCTTCAGCTGGCTTCTGGTGTCTGAAGAGAAGACGTTTTTAGACTTTTATATTCTAAGTGTTCCAGCCTTGAGCCCTCAAGCTGCCTATGACTGCTTTAAGACAAATAGCTATTCTTGCAGCCAGATTCTTCCAGGATGTTTTGATCAATTTCTGAGGCTCTGTCCTTTGTAGTAAATTGGATGTGTCCTGGACTGTTTCCTGGCAGTGAGACCAGCTGTTATAGAATGGCTCATATCTATAATATTGAATTCCAAAACAGACTGGTCATTAATAAGCTGCCTACTGAGAACAGTCTGTTGCCTATGTTACTCTGTACAGCATGGTATGAGCAATTATTAAATGCTACAGGAGATACCTGGAAGCATTCAAGGCCAGGCTGGATGGGGCTCTGAGCAACATGATCTAGTTGAAGATGTCCTTGCTCATTGCAGCAGGGTTGGATTAGATGACCATGTTTACTCCAAAAAGTTGCAATCAGTTCTTCAATCAGGGAAAAACAAACAAACAAACAGAACAACAACAAAACCAAACCAAAACAAACAAAAAACCAAAAAAGCAAACCCACACAAAACAAAGAAAAAGAAAAATGTTTAGGAGTTGTATATAACTAATTGGTAATTTGGGATTTATTGACTCTGATTTTCTTCATTTTAATTCATTTTAAGACAGCTAATTTTTGTCTTGTTTTAAGAGCTCAGTTTTCTGTCTCTGAAATTGAGGTGATTTACTGTTCATTTAGTGGAAGCTGAAGCTTTGAAGTTTTCAGTCTGAGGTGTTTCATCTGGATATTTATTGTGCATAAAAAAGTGCCTTTGGAAACAACAGTCAACTGTTCAGAAATACCAAAATTAAAAGAAAAAATACTACCATTCAATAACATGAAAATGCTCAAATATCTAAAAAGTCAATAAGTTTTCCTATCCTTTCCTCCCAAAGCCTTGTTGTTCTCCAGATAGTTAATCCCCATCAGCACTTTTTTTTAATCAATCAACAAAACAAATTATCTTTTCATGTCATTCCATGGAAAGATTAATTTTATTCTCACATTGAACATGTGAGTCTGCATGAGTCCAAGGTTTACTCTGCAATATATTTATTACTTATTATTATTATTAATTAGTAATTTATTACTTATTATTTATTAATATCTTAATGCCATTCAGGTCTACAGATTAGATTTTTTAAAGAGATAGTCATTGACCTAATATCACTGGCATTGATGTTAATCTAAATTGAAAATCAATACAGACAGCTCAACAGTGAGATTAAATATTCATTAACACATTCCATCAAAGCCATAGTTTAAGCCTGCATTCTTCCCTCTGACTAGCCCTGCAAATTCAGATAAACATTTAATGAGTAAGATAATGGTCATAAATAATGTTACTGGTAGCTGATCTTTTGGGTTTTTTAATGGTGGGCAACACTGGTCTCACCATACCTCTATTCATTGACTGAACATTACTAGGATTTTTATTAAGAAGTGTATAACCCACTGCCATAACTTAATTCCATTTATTAAAATAATACATCTTATTTTACTGATAGATACTACAGAGATAAGCCTCATCACCTTTATCACTTTAAATCATATGTACGTTCATGTTTGTTATGAACCTCAGATATAAGATACAGTTTGTGAAGTCTGCTAGTTAATTTCTGTCAAAAATAAAGAAGAAAATCTGGGAGGTAACTGTATATTATCTTTGGTGGCATTCAAATTATTTCTGCACCATTAAGCATATTTCTAATTTCAGTTGCTCCTCATTATTTAGGGGGAAAAAAAAAAAAAAAAAGAGGAGAAAAAAAGAGCTAGAGTTTATGTCCAAATGGTTTTCCATTTCACATAGACCCAGCATCGTTTTACCTTTTGTTATCCATGATGTACTGGCATCTCGAGCATGAAATTATGAAGCTAAATGTACAGGAAACTTTCTTTATATTGAATATATTGCCCCCCAAAGCATGAACTGCCCTTTCTATTCTTCTTTTGTTTGGTTACTTAGTACGAAATTCTGATACTTTTTATACAGTAGAATGAATAGGTCACTAACTGTCCATCTTGACTTCTCCAGAGTACCGTGGCTTCTCTCAAAATTAAATCCATTCACACTTTGAATTAATCAATCTGATTACCTCAGAAAGCTATTATTTTTTCCCTACAGTTGTCACTTCAGAAAGGAAATTAGATATACTTATCCAGTGAGCATTTTCTACAGAAATCCTTTATACATTTGTTAAAAAGTGATTCTTGCACATAAGTAGCTAAACCGGATGAAATAAAACCATGTTATATTTTGCATGGTTACTTATTTCAAATGTTACAACTGTCCAAGACCTAGACCCTATTAAATTACATTTCATTCCATCTTTTCTCTAACTTCTCAGTTAACCTATTTCATATTATACTTTCCTATCTTAAATATGCACAAACACAAGAAAAGTCTGAGTAAATTGATGGCTTTTTTTTCCTCTCACTGAGTTCACTTTAGAGTCCTCTGTTTGACTAACAACTCTATCATTTTATTTCACAACCTCCTCCTAATTTGAGGTTTAACTTTTGATTTACATACATCATTCTTTTAACAGTAGTGTTATAACAGTGTCACCCTTGGACTGTTGTATAGAAATCCTAAACTTCTGTAAAGTGGACGGATAAGCTTGCATCTAACTGCTTTTGAAGTCAAATATTTTTTCTGGAAATGAATTCAATTAGGCTCTGTTAGAGAGGGTTTCTTTCTATTTTCCACTTCAAATTTTACAGATTGTACTCTCTACAACATTCCTTTCGTCTTTAAAGGACAATCTGGTGAATATTCTAATTTAATGAAATTTTCTACGAGATAAATCTATTTAAATCTAATTCTGCAAGTCAAATAAATGTGATAGCTTTATCAGAATTTATACAGCCTATAACTATCATTAAATGTATGTCTGTATGACGTGATTTGTATCTCCTAGTGATCAACAATTGAAGCTGAAAAGCCTCTCAAGATCTTGATCATTGTTCATATTTTGCAAAATTCAGGTCAAACCTTCATATGACACATTGTATGCAGACTGAGAAAATGTATGCTTGAGAATATTATAGAATATGAAGCATAGATATTTTCTGCATTGTAAACTATTCCTATATGTATTGTTTGATGTCTTTGAACTAAAAGTAATAAAAAAGTTTTTTCAATGTAGACGAAATAAGCCTTTTCAACCAAGGTACAGTTTAAACAGTAATCTTATAATTTTTATTTTATTTGTTTACCTCAACAATCTACTACAGCAAAGAGAGCAAGTAAAACTTCTTTTTGCAATTTTATTTATTCAATACTTCTAAACTCATCTCTAAAAAACCCACTGTGTGTTTATTTCTTTTTACATATTATTTGCATATATGCAAATATTTACATGCACACTGCAGATCACAATCAGAGACCAATGACCTGCTATATTATAGCCATTTTTTGCAACAACTGTGTCTAAGGAAGTAAAAATAAATGAAAATGTTTTAATTAAGAAAGAGACTGTCTCCTAGATAAGGAAGAAATAGAATGAGTTTCATTGTGAAAGACTCAATTTCTCTGGGCTTCAGAAGACTCCAAAGGGGTTATTGGCTATAACAGCTAGTTGACTCCACAAGCAGACTAACAAATGACATAAGATGCATCCAAAGGAGAATACTGAACAGTACTCAATGAGGTGTGAAGCTTTTTCGAGTAAATGAGTTGTCTAATGGCAGATGCTGAAAGACTCTGGGTTGACCCTCTCAGACAAAGGTCACCAGAGGCAGATAGACTGCACACAGATTACCTCCTTACAAGGAACAAGGTAAAAGTAGGAGGGAGAGGAGGAAAGCAAGAAAGATATTTCTGGTCTAAATGTAGTGTAAATAGACTAAACATATGTTACATATTTTTTAATACCAGTTACATAATCAACAACTATCCAAAACAGTGCTCTGTATCTCTGTATGTCGACATCTGTCTATCTGTCTTGAGTGTATGTATTAAGGTGTTGGTGTTGGAGGGGTGGGGGAGGCTGCAGGAGTGGTCTCTGTGAGGAGAGGCAGGGGCTGCCTCATGCCAGACACAGGTGGCTCCAGTCAGCACCAAGAGACCCACTGCAGGGCACGGCTGAGCCCTTCAGCCAAGATGGTGGCATCTCCGAGGAAATGTGCTTAAGAAAGGACAGCAAGCACTACAGAAAGAGAAAGAGAAAGCAAAAATAGTGAGATATAGCAAAGGGAAGTCCAAGGTTAGAGAAGAAGGAGTAGGAGGTGGTAGTGGTCTACTCTTCTAAAACAGAAATTCCCCTGCAGCCTACAGAAGACCTGTTCCACCTGTGCAGGAGCAGGTATAATCCCAAAGGAACTGCCACCCATGGAGAACTCATGCTGGAGAAAAAAAAAAAAAAAAAAAAAAAAGTGTGGCAAGGAAGGAGTGGCAGGGAAAAGTTGTTATTTACCAATTTTAGTCCCCACCCTCATCTCTTCCACTACTGCATCTCCTGGGGAGGGCAGACAGGAGTCTTGAGTGAAGGAGTGAACTTCAGCTTGGGAAAGGGGAAGACGAAAGCTGCTGTTTTACTGTTGGTCTTTTTGTTTTTCACTAATCAAAATATTTATTGTAATTGGCAATAAATCAAATTAACTTCACCAGGTCAAGTCTGTTTCATGTGCAATGGTAATTGGTAAATGATCTCCCTGTCTTTGTCTCATACACAAGCTTCCTTGTCCGTCTTCTTCCTATTTTCTACCCCTTCCCACTGAGGGGGGAGTAGCGTGCAAGCAGCTAGGCAGGCATTTGGCTGTTAGCCAAGAGTAACCCACAACTCACTCTATCATCTGTCTTTTTATCTATCTATCCATCAGTTGTATTTTTACCTTCCGTCGTCTTGAGTTAAATAAGATTTAAGAATAACATCGAGCCATTCCCCCTTTACAGTTGAGAGGAAGTGCCTGTGGAAGTGGGACTGCAATATCATCATCATGATTGATCTCATTATTTGCCCGAGGCCTTAGCATTTTCTACTGGTAATAGATTTAAGCTCTCATTTCAGCTACACACAAAAAGATCTGGTACCTCAATGACCAGAGGGAAGGCATCGTTTGGGATTTGGTTTTGTTTGTTTGGTTGTTTGTGTGCTTTAGTTTTTCCCATAAGGACTATTACTAAGACAGAAGGCTCTTTGTTACCCTAAAAATGTCATAATTCCACAGGAAATGTGACAAGATAAAACCAAGCTAAAGAAAACATCTTGCTACTGTACTTGAAGGCATATGAAACTAAGAATAAAGTAACATTTAGTCATCAATGTGTTCTAAATATAACATTAAAAAGATCAATAAGGTTTTAATTAGAAAAAAGAAACTTTCCTCCAAGTATATAACATGTATTGTTCTATCTTTGACTTAGGCATTGACAACAAAATGTAGATCCACTGCAGTAATAACTGAAGACTGAATGGGTGGTCATTAATGTCTAAAAGAGCTAGGCTCACAATGCCAGCTATACTGAAGTTAAATCAGCTTAGTGTTACCCATATTCTCACATTGATCAGATTTCTTGACAGCAATAGCAAAGTTCATGAAAAACACTTCAATTACATGACAACAGATGTATTACATGACTGAAAATAGATGTCATTTTACAGCATGTGAAATTATCTATGGAAGAGAAATTAGCTTGGTCATCTCTGAAAATAAAATTTGCTGAATAACTAATAAAATCAAAGTAGTATTAACTATTGAAGAACTGTTAATAACCAACAAACTAATAATAAACAGGAAAATATTCCCTGTTTCCACAATTTCAAGTATTAAAGAAATAATATAAAAATATGCTGGGTTAGGGGTTTTTTTACGTGTTTGCTTGTTTTGTTTTGTGGGGCTTTTTTTTTTTTGAGAAATAAAGGGAACAGAATAAGCAGGGAAAAAAGAGATGGGTTCATGTTCACAATTTGGGCTATGATTACAGTTTTTTTGGGGAAAAAAATAGAATATATCTCATTACATTCGATGCTTGAAGATGAAGGCTGAGGACACTGGGACTCACACTAAAAACAGGAAACCAAACAGGGTCATCAAGGTTAGCCCTGTAGCTCCCTCTCAGGATCAGTGCCTGAGCTTAGGGTTTTAAAGTTAGGCTTAAAACTATGAGAAAGAAAACTAGATTGTGTCTCTCATGAAATTTTCCAACAGTCTTAGGCCCAAAACAAGGCCATTACTCCCAAATGTGTCAGCTAACCCTGACACTCTTGGACATAGCCTATGCCTGCTGTTCTTGAAGATGATACAATTGAGAAGTCAGATACAATGAAGTGACGTGGATAGTGCTGCTTTTAGCATCAGCAAGAAGAACAGAATTGGCCAGAGACAAGGTCTGTCTGATCCGCAGGCTGTCTAGAGGTGCAGCTGAGTAGGAGGTTAGGGTCAGCAGAAAGAGACCTTGGAGAATGTTAGCAGTTGACTGAGGAGAAGGCACAGATGCCTGGAATCGTTGTTAACAAAAAATATTAAAACTCAGATTAGAGTTTAAAGGAAGACTTGTTTTCATTGTTGAATCATTATTTAACGTTAGGAAAAGAAGATTATTTCACATATCTAAGTGCTCTCTGGATTAAAGTGATAACTGAAAACATGAAAGGGTTTTGTAAATGCATTTTTTGATTAAGTAACATCAAGATTAGTAATTGACTTTAAAATAGACTTTAAATTAAATAGAACCATTGTATACTGCCTCTTCTTGTAGAAGCATTGGCATTTCTAAAGAACAAAAGCAGGGCTGAGATGTTAAAAATTGAAAGTACATATGGTGGTATTTTACTATATACATATTAGAGATCTATTTAGAGTTAAAATAAGGGTGGAAATTACTGTTTCTGTTATGGTTATACCTTCATAAAAGATCATCTTAATATTTAATTTTAATATTCAACATTCATGTGACCTAGAGTCCAAGGGGTGTGAAGAGGTTCCAGAAGTTCACAGACTTATTGACAACTACTGCATGATATTTACAGTTGGCTATAATTAATGCCAAGGGTTGTGCTAGAAAGGCAAAAGTGAAGAAAGCAGTTTATTAAGTCTGCACCTGACTTCAGGGCTAAATTGGAGGCAGTGTTTTTAAAGGCCAGCAATTTATATTGATCTGCAGTTCTGCCACAAGGCACTTGGCAACTGTAAAATGCCAGGGTTAGGATTAGTCCTAGGACTTATAAAGAAACAGAAATTTCTTTGGACATGAATATAATCAAAGTAATGATGTTGAGGCTTCTTTTGGCTTAAATAGGGACACATACTGAATTACTTCTTTCTTGTTCTTCCCATATCAATACAAGTTGCAAATTTGACCAATCCAATTATTACTATGTATATACTATGCATACTACCATGCTACACCCAGAATTTTGTTATGTGCAATAAAGGAACACATTAGGCTTCTGGAGCCAAGAACTTATTGTTACTTTAGTTTACATTTCAATGCTCCTGTAGTCCAGGTTGCTGAATTATCACAGAAAAATACAGTGAATATTTCTACACAGTCTTAACCACAACAATCTACAGTTTATTCATTTTCTCAGGTGCTCTGTTCACTCTTTCACTGTTGCACTGGATTTGAATGTTCAGTCTTCCTCAAGAACAATTTATAAGAGGCTTGTACATATAATATGATTTGCATTGTTTAATTATTCTGTTTTGCTTAATGCAAAAAAAATAAAAAGGTGTTTCATATTTCATATGGCTATAAATGTATAGGTTCTTATTCATTGCTGCTTGATCACTTAAAACGATTGGAAATATAAGTTTGGATATTGGGGAATGAAATCTATTGCTTGAGTGTAAGGTTCCTTGGGACAGAGATGGGAGTTCGTGTTATCAGATGTTACAATGACCTCTCAGAGGTTACAATAATCTATAATGGCTGTTATGGCCATTTATCTGTACTATGGTCATCTGTGCTAAATCTTTAGGTTGGATTTACAGTTAGAAAAAGAGGAATTAGTCTTCCAGCATCCTCCATTCTAGCTGTGTTCTGAGCTCAGGATTTCAAGGCATTAGATGTCCATGTCAGTTTTCAGCATTCTGTAACTGACTATAGTTCAAGATAGGTGCCCTTCAGAAAATAATAGTTTAAAAATTCAGTTTATTGTTGAAGCTTCCTTTTAATGAAAACTAAGGGACCAAGGAAAAAAAAAAAAAAAGGCTCATTACTTACATTCTTCCTCAGTGAACATATTGGTCTACACACTGTGAATTAAATGAGGATTAGGATTATGGCTAGGGCTGCAGGGTCAAGGAAAAAAAAAAAAAAAGGAAAGTTGAAGATTTTAATTCTCTAATGGATATTCATCTTTTGGATAGACTACCATGAAAGCCAAGGGGAAGGGATTGGGAAAAAGAGGTCTTGAATACAACAATTCATTGAGAACTTTTCCACTGGAATAGCCCAGCTTGGAAGGACCTTGAGACCTTGAAATATCATTTGGTTCAAACTTTCATGGCAAAGGGAGCCTACATGAGATCTGTCCAGTTGCATCATGAAAACCTCCAGTGATTAGGACTCAACCACATCCCTGGTAACCTTGTTCTGGTGAATGGTTGTGCTTATTGTAAAACAATTTCCTTCTTACATGAAGATGAAGTGTCTCCTAGTGTAACTTGTAGCTGTTACCTTTGTCTTCTCCATGTGGCTCCTTGTGAAGAGAGCCTCCATTGTCTTTGTAGCTGCCCTTTAAATACTGGAATACTGTTATGAGGTCCCTCCTTGAGCTTTCTTTTCTCCAGGGACAAAAGACCTAACTCCTTCAGTCTTTCCTCACAGGACAGGTTCTCCAGACCTTTGATCATCTTTGTGGCTTTCCTTTGGATCCTGTCCAGCCTGTGCATGTCTTTCTTGAATAATTGGGACTGGAACTTGACACGGCACTTGAGGTGCAGCATGACAAGCAGAGAGATTATCAACTCTCTCTCTACTAGTAATCCCCCTGTGGATGCAATCCAGGATCTGATTTGCCTTTGTTGCTGCTGTGGTGCACTGCTGACTCATGTTCAGCTTTCCGTCCACCAGGATCCCCAGGTCCCTTTCAGCAAGGCTGCTTCCCCAGCTGCACAGATCCTACTCTGTACTGGGTGCTTTGGTTATGTCATCCCAGGCACAGGACCTTACACTTGCCTTTGTTAAATATCTTACTGTTCTTGCTAGCCCACTCTTCCAGTCTGTCCAAATCTCTCTGTAAGATGCCTCTCCCTTCTGATGCGTCCACCTCACCACCCAGTTTGGTGTCATCAAAAGTGATGTCAGAGTCAGACTCTGGGTTTTGCTGATGGCTGATGTTGGCCTTGGTCTAGATTTTATAAGATGAGGTTTTAAAACTAGGATTGTATAAAACTTGAAATCAGAGGTTTTCTTCAACACTGTATTTTAAGTATGCAGGGTAGCTAAAGGCTGGAACTGTTGAGCATCATTCTCATAAACTCACATTTATTGTAGGTGTCTGTGACTCTACCTGAAGAATGACAGATGACAGTGTCATGCTTTACAAGATAAGATGAAGAGTGTGTTCTATTGTACCAATCAAGTGTTGTGGTTTCCTTTGTGCATATTAAAAAATTCACATTTCTTGATTCCATTCATGTAACCATAAAGAACAGCTACACATATTTGAGCTAAGAAACACGCCTTGAAAGTGTGTAGTTCTTTCCATTGACTACAAAGGGGTTTCAACATGACTGGCTTAGACTGTTGACAGATGCACTCCACATACTATACATACACTATTTATACACAGAGTGAATAAATACGTAACATTCTTAAAATTCATGTTCCTAGGAAAACTCTTTAGTGTGAGACTAATGAAACACTAGATTGGTCAAGGAGGACTTTTTGAAATATAAAATCTTGGAGGACTTCATAAGTATGTTATGCAAAACATTTACAAGGAATGGCGTACCGTTTATGATGCCTTGAAGATGAGAAATATACTTTTGATTTAAACCTATGTAATAGACCTTAAGATTCATCTGATTCATTAAAGCCAGCATGATTGTCCTATAGAGAAAAATAATTATGTAGAATGACTTGATCTTGTATAGTTTTGAGGCAAAAATCAAAGGCTTTGTAACAAGAAATACTGTCAAGTAAAAACCAAAACAGAACAGAAAAAACCCCTTTGACTCCATGGAGTTCATGTACATTCATTTCTGATGGTTGAGTGTATACACTTAATTTAAAAATCAATTTTAGGAAATTCAGTAATGAATAGCTCAAACTATATAAATGTATGTTAAAAAGAACATTTTTCTAACTGACACATCAGCAAATTTATACATAGTCAATAGTGAAATGCACTTCATGGCCTTCAGTGCCTAGACACAAGTGTTAATATTAATTATGGATTTAGCATGTTAGATATATGGGACAACAGATCATATCTGGAATATCTTACTCTTAAGTGAGTCTCTTTGTCACACATTTTATGTCACAGATCTGGTATTCTTTAAAGATGCAGAATCACTTAGAAACAAACTGTGATTAGTTATTTCTGTTAAAAGTAGAATCAGAAGCAATGATAGTAAGCCATGGCAAATAATAAATAATATCCTCCTGAAAAACATGTGTAGCCCTTCAACATGGGAGATTAAGAACACATAAGATTAGGAATCAGAAATTGAAAGGACTGTGAAACAAATCTGAAATACACTTTGGTGACATGGAACTAAAGTTCTAGAGGAAAGTGGTTGCCCCAAGGCCACTGAGAAGTTTAAGGTTATTTCACTCTACAACACTCCTTACAGTTGATATGTCTGCTGTTTTGACTCTAATTCCTGCGACACACTTTACAGTGGGTTTATTAACCAGTTTCTACTCTACTGGTTCAGTCAAAAGATCACATATTTTTCTGCCTCATTTGTTTATTAATGTCAGTACCATAGCTTTAATAAAAGGGAAATCTCTTTGTACCACATAGTTTTCTGACATTACCGTCAGGAGAAAAAAAAAAAATCTCTAACCATGATCAAATACTGTAAGCAACCACTGTCTATTTTACAAATTCTGTTCCTTGTACATTTTCTGGTTTTGCTCCTACAGGTACCACCATTTAGATGAAAGCTAAATAGCACATTTGCAGCCTGTTTTATTAGTCATCTGTGTTTATTTGGGAAGTATTTTTACTGTAACAGCAGTTAAAGCTGGTGCCCAAATTTTATTTAACTTCAATTTATATGAAAAAACAAATACTTGATTCAGTAGCATGAGGTTCATTCAAGCAAAATGAAGCTTAGTTGTTTTCATTATTAATGTATAGAGCAAAATTCCCATGGACCATGTCCTTTCGCAATAATAGAATCAAATGAATAAATCAATAAATAATGTATGAGAATACAACAAAGTATTCTGAGACCATGGAATGAATTCTTAGGTATTCATCCATACTTCAGTATAAACTAGGTTTATCTGGGATGACTACACTTATATGATTTTGAAACACAGTAGCCTATTCATGAGTGAATTCTATAGGTCCCAACTAAACATGAAATGGATGCATTTAGCAGAGATTAACATGAATAGCAATTTTGTCCAAGACAATAATTTTCTTCGGCAGCATAATTTTATGGCAGGAAGCAAAGACTGAATATTTATGACAGTAAATTAGCGGTATGAAGGGCTACTTAATTTATTTTTTCCAGTTGTTTACTAAAGTTTACCTGGAGGTAAGTTTAAATGACAGTAAATAAAAATTAAGAAATAATAATTCATATTGTTCCTGTACTTATACAAAACGCTACATTTTTTATAGCCTTGGGGAGAATTAGAATAGAATTTTCTTGTCTTCTATTTCTACTGTATGATTTCTTTTTACTTCTTTCTATTCTCCAGAATTATCTAAATAGGATTCTTTGACATACATAGTTCGTACTTTATTGTTTATTTATTGTGCATCCTGTTCTTTTAATAACCTTAGGTGTCATTGTCTACATCTGAAGTGGGAAGCAGAGGAACATTTTTGCCTTCTTCCACACTGATTCACCCTACCTGTATTAGCTCAAATGCATCCCATATAGTTTAATAATTATTAAGTTTTCAGAGAAGAGATCTCTCAGGTCTGTCCTTTATGGAATATCACCATCTCAACTGGTTAGAAAGTCAAATTCCTTTTTTTTTTCTTTCCCTTCTCCATAACTGAATGCATTCTGAATCATTTTGTCAATGCAGCATTACAACTTCTTTAAGAGAAATGGAAAATTTACACTTCTTAACGTAACCTAACTTTTAAGGCTTAATGAAAATGTTTAGAGAAGACAGAACATTACTGTCTCTCTTCGACTTTTCTAGACATGTGACTTTTTCATTCCTAAAGGATAGGTAATATATTTATTTATTTTGCTGATTAACTTAAACTGACCCCAATAAGAAAAAATCACTATGTCACCTGAATGTCAGGTACAAATATCGTATTATGCAATAACACAATTTTATCCATATGTTGCAAGGAACATATGCTCAACAGCTGTTCTGTCACTTCCTTTCTAGCGTTATAGAAACACTATTATTTTGATCAATGACCTAGCACAGCTGACAAGGACAAAAAAAGAACATTTCTTCTTGTCACACACAATACTATTTTATTACCTTACAGCAGCTACTCAAGATCACATCAAACATAACTGACAGAACAGAGTGGTCCTAAATAAAGGGTTTTCCCTCCACTTTGAATTTAGTATTAGTTTCATATTATATAGGTTTTGTGTTTGTTTTGTTTGTTAGTTTGTTTCTTAATAACGACCTTTTTTTTCAAATGAAGATGTTTTCCTCTAGTATTTACTTTCATGTCCAAAAAATATTACCCTATTTTATCCTGCTTTTGTTGTCATTCCTATGTATATGCTGTAGGAAATAATGTCACATTTTGTTTTCTAATATTAGATGCTTTTAACTGCTTCGAGAATGTAATGAAAATAATTGTTAATGACTGATACTGTGAAAAAACTTATCATGATGATGTTGCAAGACCAGGTAAGTAGAGAACTGAGGTCACAGTATATTTTAAATAAGCACTTTACTTACTATTCTGGTCGATAAGGTCAATATTGTTATAGGTTAGTTTCGAATTAGTAACTGAAAGATGAAAGGCTCCCAACATTATTATACTCCTCCATCTTTCATCTATTATTCAGAGTGGTCTTTCTATCTTCAAAAGGAAGATGATGCAGCTCCTTAGTTTGCACAATCTTTGAAACCACTTGGTTTTGCCGAATTCCTCACAGATAAAATTTTAATATAACATTAATATTCCTTCATATAATGATTTCTGGACTCCATACAGCTACGAGGCCATAGGTTTTCATGCTCATTATAAGAAGAAAAAATGCCTGCTGAAACACTGTTTTGAAAAGAAATTCCAACAAAGAGGAAAGAGAGGCATAGGGTCTCATTTAAAGAACCTCTCAACTTCTACAGTACAGCGAAGACAGTACGAGGGAACTACATAGACTTGGAATAACTGCTACATGTAAAGTTTCAGAGTGGAAAACTGAAGTACAACATAGCTAAAAATAATTATTTGAAGTATATATGCCACATCCCATATTAAAAAGTTATGAAGAAATTACTGTAGGAGGAGATACTAATATTAAGAAAATTTTCTCCTCAAAATAGTGTATTCTAACTGTTCCTCAAGAGTTTTCCCGGCTGTAAGATAATCTTCAAGAAAGATTAAGGTATTATTTTCCTGAATTATTTTGGCCCTGTTCAGCTTTAATATTATGGACAAAAATAGATTCAGAACTTAAATCCAATAAAGGAACTACGCCTTGAAGCATTATGTATTAGAAAAATCTCTCTCTGCCTTGGGAAGTGGTATCTGCATTATGATGGTAAGTGCAGTATAACTCCAGAAGTGACAGACAACTTGCTGTTCTTATTTACAGAAAGCAAGAAGCTCCGAAGACTTACTTAGGAGAGGTTTCAAGGGCAATTCTATTTTGAAATCTCAGAAAGATATTCAAAGCTGAAGCACCTGGCTCATATATAAAGAGACAGAGTTGTTATTCTCTCCGGAAGTCCTTATGGTTATTCATTGGGAAAGCAGCATTAAGACTTTTAATTTAAGGGGCAATGCTGATAGTTTTATATCATATGGTTGTGCTTATAACCTTTCTTATCCTTTCCTCTCGGAAAGATAGTGCTGTAAACAGCCATTAGCTAAAATATATAAGCAAACATCTGAGCAGAAGTACTGAATCCAGGAGTCCCTCTTTTTCTACTGTGTGATGTAACTACTAAGTTAAATAGTTGTGCTTTCTTTCATTTAGTCTGTCCCTGACTCCTTGAAATTTTGTGTTCTTTTTCTACATTACAGCTCAGCTTTGCTAAAATACTGAAGAGACTTGAGATTTCATGGTCCATGAAGCTTTCCATGAAGGTGCTTCTAATGGTAAGGAATCCAGGGTTGCTCTTTGTACATAAAGATAGCAACAACCCAAATGTCAGAGACTAACCCTCTCTCATCAGATTGTTTTAGATATTCCTCATGGGGAGGTTTTAATGTTTAATTCCAAATTTTCTTGCCTCAAGATATTTGATGTTACATAAGATTTTGTTTTAATGGAGAAACATACCGAGGTACTTAAATTGCAATACAAGCACGAATTACAGTTAGCAGAGTATAGCAATTACAATATACATTTGAGTCACAATATAAATGAGAGTCTTATTACCATTCTCTATAATATATTCACTACCATGATGCCTGGTATCTCCAAAATTTACGAAAGGAATATACATGTTTAAACCAGCTCAAGGCCATTGTTCAAGTTCTTTTTGTTGATTGCTCATTTTCAACACCACACACAGAACTAAGCCATATACACAATCTCCGCCACCATACTGGTCTGACTAACTCTTTTAATTAACTTGCGGACAAAGAGTAACATGGCTGGTTGATTCACTCAGCTGATACAACTGCTTGATTTGGTCAGCTAAGACAGCTAGTTGATCTACTCAGCTGTTGTAGCCACTTATCTAAAATAAAAGCTACCACTGGTTCCCTTTGTGTTGAGATAATTTCAGCTTTATTTGCAACAGCTGTGGTCAGTCATTCCCTACAATTTTCCCTGCGATTCATGAGCATGTTGTCTCTCTCTTTCTTCTGCTATGGAGATTTATTGATCAGTCATACCAAGAAAGTATTGGGAAATGGTAATTTGGCTGAAATTTATGACAAAGAAAATTACTCATTTGAGGCCAACTATTCTAATAGATAATTATTCATATTTTTAAAACAAGGAACTTATACTAAGAATTATGTTTACTTTTCACCACCACTCATGTTGCTATCTGGGATTTTACTTGGAATATCCTAAAATCTAACATTTTTCTAGAATGAAACAAGGGAAATACCTGACCTGTATAGCTCCAACATGAGTTCCATTATAAATTCCAGGTGAAATTACACTATTTATTTATTTCATAGCATTTTATTTTGGGTATTTGTGTAGAAATAGAGACACTACCTTGTGTCCTGCGTAACTTTGCCTTTCCCACTATTTCCATTTTTACAAGAATGCCAAGAGTTCTTAGCAGCTTCATAAATAAAGAATAAAGTCATGAATGAAAGTTATATTGCCTAAAGGTTGCATCAAGGAAAAGAGTTTGCTGTGCAGCTTTTGATTCTGTGATTCTCTCATAGTTATTGTAACATTCAAGAGCCCCAGATAAAGAAAGAATTCATGTGACAGTGCCAAAGTTATTTTCAATAGAGCTCGCCATATTATTATGAAATCTATTTCTAAAGTCCTAAGATTTAAACTGTAATTGAGCTCACTGTGACAAGGTCCAATACTCTTAATACCCATGTATGAGTAAATTATTTTGGATACCATTAGTAGCTTAACTTTAAGGTTTTTCACTATTATCATTAGTAAATACAGGTTTCTCTGTCTTAAGTAAATGAAACAGTGTTGGAGGTAAACAAGTATAGACATATAAAAGTCAACACTCCAGATGAAAAGGAATATGGGAATAAAAGCTTCAGATAATAAATCACTGAGAATCTGACATGCTGAAAAAAAAGATGTCTTTTCATAAAATGTCACAGTATTGTACCTAGAGGCAACATTTGCTCTGTGTTATAGAAAGGATCTGTTTCTGTTTGTTCTGTGACAGGAGACTTAAGGGAAGCAATCAGCCAAGCATGGCATGTATAATATCGAAGGGTCTGAAGGACAGGTTGTTTTTGGAGGCTGACACCATTTTGATCTTGTAGCTTCTTACCTCGCAATGTTATTTGAAAAAATATTTTACACAAAAGACTCATCCCCACACTTGTATAGATACAGTAGTGTACATATAGTCAAAAATCTTTTTTTCTACAGTTTATTTACACAAAAAAATATTTCCATATCAAGGAAAAGTAAAATTAGACAAAGAAAACTAAATTTTCTTCTTTCTACGTGATACTAACAGCATAGCTGGCTAAGAACGTTAACCCACTCAACAAAGAGAATGGCAAGATCTGAAAGTCTACTGAAAGAAGAACACAGTGCTTGGTATGCCTTCTCATTAAAAAAAAATATATATATATATAAAAATATATATATAGCTTAAGCAGGTGTCATGGTTTAACACCAGCTGGCAATTGAGCACTACACAGATGCTTACTTACTCTCCCCAAGCAGGATGGGGGGAGAGAATCACAAGAGTAAAAGTGAGAAAGCTCATGGACTGAGATAAAAATAATTTAATAATAAATTACATTGAGAAGGTAAATAACAAAGACAGAGAAATAAAACCCAAGAAAGACAAGTGATGCAAATGAAAACAATTGCTTACCATCAACCTACCTATGTCCAGCCAGTCCCTGAGCAGCATCACCCCCACTAACCTCCCCTCTAGTTTTATTGCTGAGCATGATGGTGTGAAATATCCCTTTGGTCAGCTGGGGTCAGCTGTCCCAGCTGTATCCCCTCCCAGTTTCTTGTGTACTCCCAACCTACTCACTGGTGGGGCTCTGTGAGAAGCAGAAAAGGACTTGACACTGTAAATACTTCTCAGCAACACTTAAAACATCAGGACAGTTGGTAAAACAGTATTCAGAATATTATCTAAAAGTGAAGTAAATGTTTTTTTCTGTTACTGAACAGGTTTATTTCTGTCTGTTCTCTCCTATCTGTGGCAAGGGTTGCTTCGCTTTCCTCTCAAAATTTATTCCAGTTTTTCAAGGATAAAAAGTGATCATGCAACATGGAGATGGAGATGGAGAATGAGAAAGAGGGAAGGCCTATCATAAAGCTCAAATGGTTCATATAAACAAGGAAGGACAGTATGAAGGTTTGATCAAACTGGAATTTAGGGATTAAATGATTGCACAGAAAGAACTGAACTGTAAATTTCCACTTGTGATCTTGGGCCAGGAAAGTGGAAATTTTATCATATTATACTGCCGAAATACTAAGAAGCAACAGCAGTAGCTTGGTAGTCTTTTGAGAAGAAAATCTCACATGACTCACAAAATGTGGGTTTCATTTTTTTTTTTGCCAGCAGCTATCGCAATGCAACAGTGTGTATTAGAAAATCAATGCCCAGGAAACTTCTAGAGCTGTGGAAAATTGCAGTTAAGATGTTTTATATTGTTACGTCTGGAAACTGAATGTGAACATATGGGGCCAAAATATGAGTGGGACAAGGGTTATAAAAATGTCACATGTTGCTAACACAGTAGCAGGTCAACAAGATCCTAATACACAGCTACATGCAGTTGTTCAGGACAACCAGATCTGGAGCAGAGACAGAGCCAAAATCATGACAACCCACAGAGGTGGGGCAGGTGTTGCCGTTTAGTGCTAGGCCAGTGGCTAAACAGCAAAACTGTTGCTCACCCACCTTTCCTTCTCTGGGGGGAAGGAAGGGAAAGAGGAAAAAAGACTCATGGGTCGAAAAAAAAGAAACGATAATAAAATAAGAACAATACAAAGCAAATACTTAGCCAGTAGAACCAGGGCAGACACTGTGAGCACAGTAAGTCTAGTAAAGAAGCAGAGGTCAACAGCAAGGTGCATGGAAGTCATGGGGATCAGGGCACAGGAGCAAGAACAGAAGCAGGACACCTTCAGGGACCATGGCCATCAAGGAAAGAGGGCCCTTCTCAGCAACTTCCTGCTTAAATATGGAATGCGATGTTCATGGTATAGAATGCTTCTGTTGGCCAACTTAAGTCAGCTGTCCTGGATCCTCTCCTTCCTGCATAATACACCTGCTTAATTGCAAAAGATGAGAAACTGAAGGATGACCTTGGCTACCCTATCAACAAGTATCAACAAAAATGAGTTCTTAGGCTCTGTTATGCTAAGTCCCTAACACCGGAGAGTTACTGGAAGAAAACATTAACTCTGCCCCAGGGTGCTACCTTATTATTCTCTAATTACATTCAAAACAAAGGACTATGCTAACTATCAACAAGAAAATTAACTGACTTTACGGAAAATGACCTCGGTTCAGCCAAACCAGCACAGGCAGGATAGAGATATTAATCACTGTCAGCCTGTAAAAGGTGCGATGAGACACATCCAAAACCAGCACACCCCCAGGAGGAACCCAGGAAGTGTGAGAAGGTGTTCAACACCTGATGCTCTGGCTCCTCCATGTCATTGCAAGCAACCCTGCACAGACTACCTGGATACATGTGTCTTAGTGCCTGCACACTTACAAACGGCTTACACATGTCTTGAGACTTGTGGGTATGAGAGTGTGAGAGACCGAAATCAGTTTTGGTTCAAAACACATTCATCTTTCCTTCCTATGAGATTTTGCATTGAGAGAAGTTGCTGCTACAGTGTTGGAACATCATTTCCTTCAGGGCAGTCTGGAAATTTTTATGTTTTTCAGAGTAAAAGATGTGTATACTGCCATAAGCAATTTGACATTCATTCATATAATTACAGCCTGTGAGATTAAATGCTCCGTTTGTCAAAACACAGGGTCATCTTTACTGCTAAAGTGCAAAAGAAAACCAGCATTTTTTGGACTGGCTTCATTTTATCCTGACACAGAGTTCAAAAATAGTTCAGATTAATTGAAACTACTGGAGGACAGAATTTAATCTCTCACAGAATTTCTCAGTATCAGACTATATATAACTAAATTTAGATGTATAAATGTAGAAAAGCAACTAAATACCTAAACGTATATATTTAGAGCCATTTAGATTCCCTAGTATACTTGAGGTATTCACACAGACACAGGATCTCTGACACAGGATCTATGGGAGATCTGTGAAGTTGCATCCTGAAATCAGGAAGGGTACCCTATAAAATCTAAAATGCCTCTAGACACCTATCTTTAAACACTTGAATCACTCTTCACAGAGAACTTTCAGATAGCTACAGAAAAATGTTCAGTGTCATGTGGAAGTTCACAGGGCATTTGAGACATCTAGACAGAGAAGGTATGTGCTCTCCAGCTGGAGATGACATTGACCATTGCAAGACAGACTTCTGTCACCATCCAGCCAGCAGCTGATCATTCTGTTTGCTAAAGCTGATTCTCCATGCAAAAATCACAATCAATTACTTTTTTAACAAACACTCTGCCCTTGAGTATCTGTGTAATAGTATCCAGTCCATGGGTTTGTTGGTTCTGCCTGCTTGTCTCTTTTCCTGTTCTTGAAAATAGCCTGGTTGTTATCTGGACTGAACAGTCGCTTAGTTTTAGTATGTCTTTGGCAGTACCAAGCATTCAAAAATCTTATTCTTATGACAAACAGTAATTTGACAAGATCCATGGAAATGTCCTCATGTCCTCTAGCCATGACATGTACTTATTGTGTGATGGGTCAGCTAACTGCTGTCATAAACCCACTGCATTTTATTTTACAAACCTTCTGGCATATCTCAATGATTCATAATTAACATGATCCATAAAATGTCTGAGGTCTTTTGCGGGAACAAGGACAACATAGCTGCATTTTAAATTAATTAAACAATGTACTTGTGTATAAGTACATTGAGTACACACAGGGTTTGCAATTTATTAAAGTTAAACATGTTTAACATTGAGGTTTAAGTATGTGTTCTTCACAAAGTCTTTGCATAGAGTTCAGGCTATGCAGTGGTCACTGTGCTTATCAAAACATACTGTATCTTATTATCACTGCTAGGAGTGCATCCTCTGGATGTTTCTATACTTCTTAAGTATCGGGGGTCTCTCTAATTCGCGTTCCATCTTCCTTCTCCTATATGCAAAGGTTCAAGCAGTGAGTGCGCCTGACTGAAAGATTTTCATCCTTGTCCAGACAAAAAAATAGTTTAAGAGAGTTATATGGGTGATACTTGGAAATGCAGCAACCATACTGACAATGTCTAAGATTTAAAAAATCCTTCTGCAAAACCAGGACTTTGGTTTAGTTTGTTACAAGGATCCTAAAATCCAATGCCAACTTAAATCATTACTACCTTGTACATGTGGGAATTGAATGAATTAATAAAGCCAGAAAGTTAATATTTTGATGATAAGTTATTAAGAATCACCCACTCATACTGTCTCCTACAGAAAGAAAAGAGTTGGATTGGAATTTAGTCATCAAATCAAGCATTAATTACAATTAGTGAAAATGTCAGAGCAATAGGTGTATAGCTACTCAAGACAAGCAGTGACAGAAAATGTCTTCACATTTGTACAGCAATAAAGACACATTAAACTTAGAAGATTTTTTTTTTGTCCCTGATGTAAGTAAATATGAGGATAATAGCGTGTAATAAATTAACCTTAGTCAGTCTAAGATGCAACAATAAGAAACAGACACATACATAAGACTGTTCAACTTATCTTAAAATAGTTTCTTAATTTTATACATAGGATTATTTGCCCTTTGGAGGAACCTTTGTATCTCCATTAACTGTACAAGGAGACTGAATGTCTGAGAAAACATGAGTAGCTTTTAGGTGGTAGCCATTGAGATTTGTCTCTCTTATTAAGGATTCCCTCTGCTTTTCTGTGAGGGAACGTTTTGACCTACTGTCAGAAATGTCCTGTGGACACAATTCATTAAATTCAGGAGAGTAAGAAGAGTTTTACGCCATGTTTTAGTGACATTGTGTAGCAGTTCACTGCAATACGAGGTGTGACTAGAGGGATCAGCATGCACCATTGTGGACTGTTTGCAGCCAAGAGAAAATTCTTGCTTGAAGGCTGGTTGTAAATACTCTGTGTTCAAATGTGGATGACAGTAAGGGTGGACGTTGCTTGTATTCCCTGCACATAGTGGTCTAGTGCTCTCTGGGGTTTCCCCAGGCACCTCATCTGGCCTCCAGTCCTGGTCCAGGGGTGGTGTGGGTTTTCCAGAGTCCTTCCAACCCTATTGTGACAGCATCCCAAAGTCTACTATACATTTCAGGAGATGAATCAAGCCTGGTGTTGCTAGCAAACAAAAGATGAAAAATAAAACTAGAGGCCTAATTACCCATAAAATAAAGTAGTTAAGCATGGTAAGAATGTAGGTGTGCATTTCCAATAACTTCAATGTGTGAGACACACACTTAAGCGGAAGGAGGGATATACATATTCTGACAGACTGACGTGCTGTGGGCAATCTGGCCCATTTGGTATTAGTATAATTATTTCCTCTAGGAATCCATGTTTGACTGCTGCCACATACTAAGTGACACTTAGTTTCCATGAATATAAATTAGGTTTCAGTTTTAACATTAAATTTTTGTTGTGTACATCAAGAACACAGAAAATTAAACGCATGTGATAATGTATATCCTGTGTTCATGACAATTAAAAACCCTGAGCTTACGAAGTTTTACATTTTGATTAAAATGTTTTTACTTCTGATGTTTGCATTTTATTGCAGGCTCATTTTTTTTTATTTGTATCAAATAACATCACTGTGTTTTGTTTTCATTCTATACTTTTCACTTCTCTTAAACATCACCATAATAATAATTACTATTATTATTATAAAATCATAATAATTATTTTCCTCTTATCCTTTTAGCTAGTTAATTTCTTTGTGTTCTGCATTTTAAAGTTTTATGATTTAAGTGCTGATGAGACACGCTTATAAATATGCTGTGAAGATTGTTGAGGTTATTAAAGACTATTTTGCAACTTCAGTCTTTTGAACTCACATTTTCTGCCTCTATAAATTTAGCAACATATTATTTTACAAAGGAAAGCAACTGTTTCGTTTTTAATGCTATTCAACAAGTTATTAATGAGAAGTGGATACAACTACAGTTTTGTAGTCCAAACGTGTAATAGATTCCTAATGATCTGTGGTAACTTGAAATACATTTTGTATTTTTCCTTTTTTCATTTTAAGTAGGTTTTCATAACCAAAATGGATTTTCTTAGTAAACAAAAATAATTGGCCTTTTCTCTAAACCACATTATCTTTAAGGTTAAGACATGACTTGCAATTATTGTCTTCTTTTCAGCCCCCGACTGTGTATTTCAGGGCTATCCATTTAAAATGTACTTTTCATAAATTCCATCCGCACTTTTTAAAGTCTGTCATGTTGCTGTTAGATCCCCAGCATTTCAACCCTTATGTACCTTACTATCTTTTGTTGTGTGTTTGTTTTCAAAACAACCTTGTGGGAATACTCAGTCTGCCATCTCAGGGGAGGTCACGATTGGAGAGCTGTGCAGCAGCAAAGACACAAGGGCTATTAATGAGTTAGAAACCAGAGAAGCACTTGAGAATGGTCACAAAGGAATTAGGGCTTCTCCTCTCAAAAATGTGGCTGGATCAATAGCCCAGCTGAAGTGCATCTCCAACAATGCATGCAGCATGGACAACAAACAGGAGCTGGAAACCATTGTGCAGCTGTAAAACTACAATATAGTTGCCATCATGGAAACATGGTGGGATGACACACACAGCTGGAGTGCTGCAGTGGATGATTATAAACTCTTCAAAAGGGATAGGCAAGGAAGGAGAGGTGGTGGGGTAACCCTGTATCTTAGGGAGTGGTTTGATTGTCCAGAGCTTAATGATGGTGACGATAGGATTGAGTATTTATGGGTAAGAATCAAGGGGAAGGCCAACAAGGTGGATATCGTGGTGGGAGTCTGTTACAGACCACCCAACCAAGATGAAGAGGCAGATGGGGAAGATTATGGAGATCATCTTCAGTACCATCATGTGACACATGCAGGATAACCAGGCGATCAGGCCCAGTCAGCATGGGCTTATGAAAGGCAGGTACTACCTGACTATTCTTCTTCCATGACAAGATGACCCACTTAGTGGATGAGGGAAAGGTTGTGGATGTTGTCCACCTGGACTTCAGTAAAGTCTTTGACACTGTTTCCCACAACATAGTTCAATATAACTTTAATACAATCTGGGTCACACAGATATTCTTACTTTGTGATTTCAAGTTCTGTTGAAATTTGAATTATTTAACAACTGTACATGAATACACACACATATACATACACACATGCACACCCACAAACACAAACATAAACATATATGTATTTATATGCATATGTACATGCATGTGTATGTATTTGCATACACACATTCATACATATGTATCAATGTATATTTCTAAATTCCTTCTTATTAACATTTTCACACATACCTAATTATGACAAAGTTAGTGACAGTAATGCAACTTGTTTACTTAAATGTTTCTCTTTTGACTCTAGCAGGAGTGGTATTATCAGTAGTTTCAACATCTTTTTTGAGAAGTCAGAACTTTGGGTATAAAGGTTACCTTGAAAAGGTCCTGAGATGTTGAATCATACAAAGTTCAAATTATATGCCTAGAAGTAACAAAATTTTGTGGCAGTCCAAACATAAAGAAGTATGGTTCCAGAGTCTCAGCATTTTGAACCTGAAACTGAAATCACTGAACAGTTTATCTTTCTGAGGTAACTATCCAAATGGAATATTGTTAAACTTCAAAAATAATTTCAATAGTAAATCTGAATGCAATGAACATACTGTAAGGGAAGTTATAAAAAGGAGTACTTCCTAATATGGAGGACAGAGTTAGGTGTTTAGTAATTTACAAATATTACTTCTCAAGGTAAATGCTAATTCAAACTGT
The DNA here is from genome assembly GCF_036013445.1 of Caloenas nicobarica. Lineage (NCBI taxonomy): Eukaryota > Metazoa > Chordata > Aves > Columbiformes > Columbidae > Caloenas > Caloenas nicobarica. The sequence continues at coordinate 168,382,861 of NC_088245.1, forward strand.
AATATTTCTTAAAAGCTGGATTTTATAATGTCTCCTTGGAGAACTAAGAAAATATTGTTTTCAAATATTAGAAAGATCGATTAGTAATAAAATAATATTGCACCTATATTCTTGATATCCATTAAGACTTTGACAGGTGCTATCTGTAGTACAAAAGTAACACTTCTTATGAAGTAACTTTCTTATGAAAATACTAAAATTTATTACTATTAGTATTCATAATGATATTTTTTAAAATCTGTGGTAAAATCACATTTATATCCTTATACTGTCATAAATTAGTTAAAAGAATACACTGAAAAAACAAGTAAATAATTTGTGCTAAAGTAGAAAGGAAAAAGTTCAGCACAGATTCATATGTAAAAAATGTCTGTTTCTGGCTGAATAGTTAAGTTTTTAGTATGATTTTCTCTTAAGCCCACCATTAAAAGTAAGGGCTTCATTTTGTCAGACATTGCACTAAAAGACGAAAAGAGAGAATCTCTTTTGCAAAAAAACTGTGTAATCTAAAAAGAGAAGATGCAAAAAAACATGGTTAAAGTTTTTTTATTTGGTTGGTTGTTTTGTTGTGCATTTTTTTTTAGTAGGCCTACAGTGAAGAGATATTACTACTCTTTTCCCATGCCAGATGAGAAATCTGTGGCAGAGTTAAAGCCCAGGACAATCTGAGTTCACTAGCTTTATCAGAAAGGAATAATAGTTTCATGGTTATCTTTGACCAGTACAATGATATACATATGCACGCTTAATATTAGTCTGTATATAACTTTAAAAAAATACTTAACTGCTAATGGTGACTCAAAATGCCATTTGCAAGCTTTCCAAACCTAGTGCTTCAATAGACTCGCCAGTGCTTAATCCTATGTCTCGTCTACGTTAAGTTTGCAAGTGTAATCATAGCCTCAAGCTATAAAAGTATTGGTGAGCAGTGCAGAGTTTAAGTGGCATGTGTGGCTGGCATTCAAGCTGTTTAGAACTGCCTTCCTCTGGGACACATCTGTCAGGTAGACAGTGAGTTGGACTGGTCTGGAAACAAAGAATGAATTACTTCTTAATTTGCTTATGGAAAATCAGTGATCCACCAATTCAGTGCACTCTGCACTCCCTCTTCATTTTAGTAATAATATTTGAACCCTCCTATCTAGGAGGATACATTAAAAGCCTTTAAAAGAGAAAAAAAATACTCCCCTTAATTTCTACAGGATAGTGGTAGAAAACAAATTGATTGCAAGGAACAATAAGCCATATTTTCATGAGATACTCATAAGTCTAAATAGGTACAAATGTAACCAATGAATCCCCCACATTTGCTGAAAATGCTAACAGATTTGAACTTGTGAAATCAGAAAAATTTAAGAACAGTAAGACTCTGGAGGTTATATTTTCCTCTATAGCAATGTATATGGCAGGAAGGAAAGAGCTCATTCCACTTAGAGAGAGACATCATTGAGAAAAGGAAAAATCAGAATACTCAAACTGTAATTTAAGCAGACGATTAACCTTAATACCACTCATCTTATGAAAAGGAGCAGAAAATTGTTTTGAATTAAATTTCATTAGATAAAGATGAATATTTGTCTTTATTTTTCTCCTCATACTCTAATAGATTATGTTTCTTAAATTGATGGAGACATTGCGCTTAGTGTCCTTTGGTTTACCTCAATTTTAACCCATTTTGATGGAATTGCTTACAGATACAGCAGTATAAAATACTAGAAACTAGATGGTGTTAGTTTCCCCACTTTCGCGTTCTAAAAGTAACTGTTTAAAATTTGTAAAGACTTTCTGAGAGACAAAGGATTTGAAAAAGAAGACATACATCACCATATTTGAATTCACTTGAGTTTTTAACAGCTTAAATTGATCATTTTGTTTGTTCAGTAAACTATTTGACAGAAATTGGGGGTGATGGTTACAAAATCTCCAAAATATACTTCCTAACAGTGTGACAGCTGCATTGAACTGAAGGAATTAAACCCCATTATTCACAACGCTTCTGAGAAATGACTGCTGTTTTAAGCTTGATTTTGTACATAAGCCACATATTTGTAGATGTATGTACATACATGTATGTTTATTTATTTTCTCATACACAAACGAAATGTGTACAAAAGAGTCTGCACATTTTTTGAAGTCTTTTAGAGAACAATAGTCATGACAGGGACAGATCTACTTCAAAAACAAAATCAATTTGCAGATGTGACAAGACACCTGAGATAGGATTATTCCTTCCTGGTTACAGTACCTGATGCCAGTGATGAGAAAATTCAAATAAAATAACTCTGCAGTTTGTCTAAACTCCTAAATTTGAAATATGAATCAGGAGCTCTGAGAAGTTTAACATCTTTCTTTTCTGATTTTGATGAAAACTATCTGAACTGTAAAGGCATCAAAAGTTCTTAGAATATATATAAATGTAAGTGCCCTTAGCTGTCTTTTTGCTCGCATAATCAGAACGCAATCCCTCATGCTGTGCTTTTCTTAATAAGAGCCAGGATTTCAGTAATCAGTTCCTCCAGATATTAGTTCCTCCAAAGGGAACTAGAGGCAAGAGGAGATGAGCATCACATGTCTTGGGACGTTACTCACCTAGATAAAAAGTCTCAAGCCATAAACAGAAACGGATGTTCAGTGAAATGATTTGTCCATTCTGAGTGCTGTGATATAACTGAATTGAAATGAAGTGCATCTCCAGTACTTGGATATGCCACCTTAAGTTATTTTACCCGTAATACATGCATCTACTCAAAATTGTGCTTGCTCTACTTGGCCATTTAGACCCTGGACAGTTATTCTGAATTATTTGAGCAGACTCCTCCTTTCCTTTTCAAAAACAGGATTTCTAGGATTTTTGTATATTACTACTTTGTTTTGAATCTAACTTTAAAAAATAATTAAGAATCTCTAAACCTTAAGAGTTTTTGAGAACTTTTCCTAAGAAGAGTTCTTCCCTGGAGAAGAATTTCACTAATTTTCAGATAAATATGCTTCTGTGGGACCACATTTAATGCAATTGTTCCAAGACCAGAAACCATCAACTTTTAAGGTCTCTAACCGTGTTTAAGTCTTATTAGACCAGCTTCATCCAACTAACCCACTTTTTGTATTAGGAACTATGTATCTGGGGAGCCACCTTGCTGAAAGGGACTTGGGCTGAACATGAGTCAGCAGTGCACCACTGCATTGACAAAAGCAAATCGGATCCTGGGCTACATCCACAGGGCCATTACTAGCAGATGATCATCCAACTCTACTGAGCACTCGTCAGGCTACACCTGGAGTACTGTGCCGAGTTCTGGTCCCCACAATTAAGAGGAAGACACAAACAAACTGGAAAGGGTCAAAAGGACAGCCACAAAGATGATCAAAGAGCTGGTGAGCCTGCCCTATGAGGAAAGACTGAAGGAGCTAGATGTTTTCTCCCTGGACAAGGCCCAGGGAGGAACTCATCACATTATTCCAGTACTTAAAGGGTGTCTACAAAGACTATGGAGGCTCTCTCTTCACAAGGAGCCACATGGGGAAGATAAGGAGCAACGGATACCCACTGCACTGGGAGAAGTTTCATCTTGGTATAAGAAAGAAATCTTTTGTTGCAATGAGAACAACCATTCACCAGAACAACATCCCCAGGGATGTAGAAGAGTCCCCATCACTGGACGTTTTCAAGATGCAACTGGACAGGGAACTGAACAATCTCATCCAGGCTCCGTTTTCCATGACAGGTTGGACCAGATAATCTTTCAAAGTGTCTTCCATCCTGGGCTATTCTATGATAGTTCTAGTATATATATTGAGAATCAAAAAAATGTTTTTCTCAGAAGCCATCTTAGATTAGGCTTAAAATATGACTGAGATCAGTGAATTACTGTATGCAAAAGTGTTTACAGTTTTTTACCTGAAAAAATTCTGAAATCTCTTGTTCACACAAATGTAATATCAAAGGTCCAAATTTAATCTGAACCAAGAGGAGCTTCTAGATAGTATTAGGAAGGGACTAATCTCTCCCTCACTTTTCACCAAGAAGTGATGAGCTAGTGATTCCCTTCTCCTAAAAGCATATGAGTAGTAGTATGAGCAACAGTGGTCACTGATACTTTTCTGCAGGTTGAGTTCTCAATAGGAAGTCAGGCAGATTCAGTACACTTCCTTTTCCAGTGTGGTGTTGTACAGGTTTTAGTGATAGCCTGCATGGACAGCACGTGCAATTCATGCTTAGTGCAAGGGGGAAATAAGACTCAGTGTTACAACATGCTGGTGAGCATGGGCTCCCTCAACCCCAACGAGATGCAGATCCTTGACACACCAGCAAAACTGCAACTCTAGTACAGGGAACGGAATACAGTATTTGGTCCAGAATAGTTTTGGATGTACCTGTCCAAATCTTTTATTTAACAGAGCTCACTGCAGCACTCTGTTCCTTGTAGAAACTACTTTCCCTGAGCAGATATGCAGTAACAACTGGGAAAGATGCCAGGGCATAAGGTTCCTGCGGTGTTCTTGGATTAGAGTGAGCAGGAAATTTTGTGAGGTAAGTATGACTGTAGATGCACTGAGACAAAAAGTTTAAGTTCTGGCAGACTTTTTTTTTGGCAGCAATACTTAACGATGCTCTAGCTGTGTCTCTCAGTGGTATACTTTGCTAACAAAGTGAAACACAAGTGAAAGCACAGGTGTTTGTCATGTGCCTAATAAGTATCATCAGCAAAATAATGTCTTCTAATTTTTATGGTGAAAAACCATTGAAAATAGTTGTGTTTTGTTTTTCACTGACGTGTCTGCATAGGCAGTCTTCCCTCTTCAGCACAAACACCTGACATTTGTCATAATATCATAACTGAAAAGAAACTCTTCAGTCTCGAGGGCCCATTAGCAAATTTCCTTTTGTCCTATGCATCTTTGATGTATAATTAATTGCAGAAGAAATTCTGCCAAACATTATCTGTCCAGCATATAAGAACACAAGACACAATTCCCAAAGTAAAGCACAATGGATTGATTTTGGATTGTGCACATTGGCATGGCAGTAGGGGTAAAAAGACTGAATTAACTTCTGACGCAGCTACTACTTTGAGACTTCACCTAGGTTGCACTGTACAAAGCTGACATGTCAGCTTATTCTAGAATAGCTTGAGGGTCTCAAACTGCTGCATTCTGCCATCAAGAAATGGCTTTCTGATAGGATAAAGAGATGTTTTACCAAAATTCCTCTCTAAATCATCTATGCAGTTATTCAGTTCTAATCTTTACAACAAAAATGCAGAAAAAATATACGATTTCTTTACCATTACAGACTACACACATGGCCCCTGTAATTCAGGGCTTCAAGTATAGAGTAGCTATGTACCATAATGTATAAGGCTGAGTATTATGACAACAGTCATAAAAAATTTATATTAACAAAAACTTGATGATTAAATATATATTTCAAGCAGAGGTCCAACAGTGGATCAGGTGACTTTAACCTCCGTATGTCTTTTTAATGCCAATTATTTATCTACTCTGGTTTTCCATCCCTAGAAATTACTGAAGGATATATATGAATAGTTTGTTTTCTGGAATTTCTGCGTAAGTACATATGACATTTTAAGGCTTGCTTACAGCCACAGGAGCTGCTAATCATCTTCCTAAAATTTATCATCAGAAAATAATCAGGTCCTCTCACAATTTGCAAGAATCAGTCCCCAGCACCCTAGGCATATTTTTCTTCAGGGTACATACCTGTCATTGTTCATGGAGATTTAATACCTCTTCTGGAGTAGCAATTTCAAGATTAACTGTGGATTCAACATTTTTTGGTTTCATTTTGGCCTCATAGTATGGAACTGTATCAATAATATAGAAAAGATTTATTATTCAGTGCTTAAGGGCAGACATCTTGTTACAAAGTTGAAATAACAGGTCAGGCTTTTTTGCTGCATAAGTGAAAACAACAAAAACAAAGAAAATTTAAGCCAGAACCCTAGTCTGGTTTCCCCACTGCTTACATTCCTAGTGTTATTTATCTTGTATTTTCGTTTATCTGTCTTGGAGATTGAATTTCTTCATGCAGTTTACATCTGCTGAATACTTCCCTTGGCACTCACTAAGTACTACTGATTTTTAAAGCAGTGTCAGAATGAAGGGCTGGTGACACATCCTTTGTGTTCTGGGTCTCTTCCCTCACATCTTCTATCTGTGGCATACAGGAGCTTAGAGGTATGGTGGCCTCATTTTCAAGTCTATAACCCTATGGGAACACATCTAGTCCCAGTGAAGTTTCCTCTCTCATTTCTCTCCAGTTGTTTTTCCCTCTTGTTAGCTAGCAGAAATACAGATAACTTTGACGGAGACAGAATTTCTTAGAGAAACTGGTGCTATCATCTGTGATATTCAACCTCCTTCTTACCTGCTCCCACGCCATGCAGAACATTTAGCACAAACCACAGGCCCGGAAGATTTACCAATAGCAAAGAAGAAAATAAAAATAAATTATTCTCTTAACCATGTTCATGACACTTTTTACATTTTTAACTTTCTGAAATCATGATAGCTTATCAAGGCAGGTGATAGATTTTGTGAAAAAGTAGTTCATCCAACCTGCTTCTCCACAAGGTAGTATAGTACTGTTTAAAGGACCCTGATGTTGCAGTGTAACACCTACAATGTAGGATCGCAAGCCCCTGGAACACTGCTTTTTGGAGAGGAATTTATTTACGTACTTATTTATTTACCTATTTATTTATTTATTTATTTCTGTAGCTCAAGGTTTAGCATAAATAATAGAGATCTCTATCTATACCTCTCTTGTTGCTTGCATTCCTAATTACTAGCACAACACAGCAGGGAATCCAGTCTGAAGTCTACTAATAGCCTTATGGCAATAAAGGATTAAGCTTAGGAAAGTGCTTCTTAACAACATACTTTTAGATACATTTGCTCTTTCTGTTTTGTGGTGGTGGTGATGTTAACATCTGCTGATGGGAGATTTTTTTCTGTATACTCTCTCTAATGGATATATACACAGAGAGCTTTAGGAAAATGAAGAATGGATTCCCTAATATTCCTTAGAATTCTGCTATCTTGTCTGTCTGTGCTCCAGAAATTTGTTCTCTTGATAGTAAACTATTTTTATTAAAATAAGTATTGAAGATGCTGTTGCGAGTACCTGAATGCCCTTGTAGAAGTAACTGGAACTGTGACTATCAGAGTTACGAGGTACTTTTTTTCATTGTTTGTATCTGCAGTCCCAACATAACAAGTATAATTTTTAACTGCAATTTCTAGTAACAGCTAAGCCTAAAAATATCTTAGAAACACACCATCAATTAAGCTAAAACAAACAATTTTCTTTCATTTTAAAGTTCTTAAATTTCCAAGTGGTTATCTTTAAACTGATCTGAGCTTATATAGGTGGTATTAAAATTCATGCTCATAACTTTACATATTTGTTAATTTTCTTTAATTTTCTGTTCTAAACAGCAGTTTTTTGAACTTTAAAATGTCAGGACTGTTCATTAGAATTAATTCTCTCACAGCATCTACCACAAGGTCAAAGTCACAAGCTGGTTTTGTGTCATTTATCCTGAACATATAAATAACTCCTTTTTAACTCTTTTTGAAAAGTTTATAACAAACGTTCTGCAAAACAGTCTAAACTGATTTTCAAAGATAGCTTAAAAAAAAAAAAGTCACAGTGAATTAATAGGAAATGAGAAAAATAATAGGATTTAACAGAGAAGGCAGGAAAAGTCACTGACAGGGGAAAGAATGATACAGGATTATTTTCATTCAAGGACCAATTAATAGATTATGTCTCTTCATCCTGGAAAAGAGACAACTGACTGAAAAGATGATAAAAGTTTTTAAATTGTGAGTGGCCTGGAGAGGCTGGTTGAGGATGGTTTGTTTATTGTTTGCAATACAGAAATATGAATGAGACTCGGGGTGCTGGATTAGAACCAATAAGAGGAAGTGTTTCTTTATGCAGTGGTGCTCAGATGTCTGATTTCCGTAGGGAACAGGAACCACTTTCTGTAAGATATGTTGGAAAGAAAAATTTTGCATGGGTTCAAAAGTTTGTTGAATGAAATCACATATAAAAATACAACATTTGGCTTCTGCTCATTCTGAGCCACAGAAAGCTCTCCTAAGGCTGGCAGTGTGTACAGGTGTGGAAATCATGAGAAACCTGCCTTGAACTTATACTCCTCCTCAGGTGACACTACTGGTCATGTCAGAAATGGGGTATGGACCTAGGTATTTTAGTCTGATTTGGTAAAAAATTATGTGTAAGCACAGCATATAGAACATATTTCTAATGTGGGTTTTGGTTAAAAATGTGGTTAAAAGCTAAGGCCATTACACATAACACTTTTCTTCTTCTTTAGGTGGCTAAGAACTATGTACAAACATTAAACTCATTTACTTGAATATATTGGATCTTACTTTTTAAGGTCTAGTTTTTTAAACATGTATTGTAAGACACACTTTTTTCTCCTTTTCTCTCTATAATTTGCACTGATTTGTCGATGCACAACCTGCACAGTAGTGATATTAAAATGTTAAATATTCCAAAACCCATACACATTCATGTTTAGCTTTGCCTATGTGTATAGTCTGGACACAAGAGAGAGAAACAAGGATTGAAGTCTTTACAGAATCAGAATTGTAGTGCATGCTACTCCATAAACCTTTTTAAATGGTTACGAAAAAAAAAATATAGTGCAGTTTAAAACATCATTATACAAAATCATGCAATTTCGAGTTCCTATTTCTGATTGACTGAATGCACGAATGCAAATTCTAGAAAGAAGCAAAATATTTGGTAAAAGCTCCGACAGAAATGGCAATACCTAAGAGTACCTCTTCAGGCTGTTAGGCAACAAATAGTGCTGTTGAATCTATGTAATCTTGCCAGAACATATTTGAGACTTTTCAGTGAATGTATGTGGTTAAGTTGCAAACAGTCACTGTGAATTAGTAAAACTGTGAGACTGTGACTGTATGCTGCAAGAGGCATTGGCACAGCCTCTCAGCCCAGTATCCTAATCAGTGCTGTATTCTCCCATAAACAGTAGAATATCATCCTTGTTGTTATGCAGGAATATTTCTGCAGCTTCTCTATCCCCAAGGTTAGCGCCATCCTCATTAAGAAGCTTTCACTGGACATAGACTATTTTGTCTTTTGTCAGAGCAACGTGTCTTTTGTTTCCCACCTGGTAGGTTAGAATTAGCACTTCTCTTTACTTGGTGATGGTCATCCAAGGACAACCAGTCCTACATCCTTACAAACTGAACTTTTTCTCTGTTATATACCAGGGGTGGAAGGATGGACTCACAGCCTGGGTCAGAACTGCCAATGTGTTGGCAAAATATGAAAGGCTAATGGTGTATCCAGAAGCTAAAACTGAACAAAAACATGAATAAATGAACAAATAAAGAAGCTTATCAGAAGGACCTCTTACCTTGGCCAGCAGCTTTCTGCTCTTCATCTTGGTACTGAGTAAACTTGATCCTCCTTAATTAGCAAATATATGTAATACTCATTACTTAGCACAAATTCACATATATTTAAACTGCTATCAGTAATAAATAATTCTTTATAGAATTAGATTAGATCTAGATTTATTTACTGAATTTAAGCATTTTGCAAACAGCTAAAATTGCAATGACAATATTCTTCAACTGCATGGCATGAAATTAAAAAAAAACAAACCAAAAACAACACAAATCTTAGTGGTTGACAAAAACATCCTTAATTTTGTCCGTAATTAAATGAAGTTGCATCGCCTTATGGATTTTTTTCTACCTTTATTAGAGACAAACTGATCATGTACTCAATGTAAATCAAATAATTAAATGATGAAAATTTTAGGGGTGAAATATGCTTATGTGTCTAAAATGAGACTAGTTGCCCCTGTTTAGGCAGCTAACTGCAAATATTTTTAATAGTTTGTGACACTTAGACACAATTTAGTTCTGAACACATGCATGTTTAGTTGTTCACCTTTTTTTTTATTACAAATTTGCTAAGTATAGGGAATTCAGTTATGTAGGCACTCTAATCCAAGTACTGGTCAAAGCCATTTCTAAAACTAAAAAGAATATCTCAGTGACCATCACTTTCAGTTGTATCTTCAAAGTTTCCTATTCCATGTTTTTCTAAATTAAATCCTCAGTTAAATTTTTAGGGTAATTCCACCATCATTATATTAATTTGGGAATGGTATTAATGGATTAGAATGGGGAGAGGAAAAAAAATAAAAATAATGGAAAAATATGAGTTGGAATTTGAAAATCAAACAGAGATTCAAGTTCTCTCAACTTCAGATTTGTCCCACACTCCAACTGCAACATATTTATATTTTCTTTTTTCCTGAAGTATCAAGCCCTTTGTGACTATATCATATGAAAATCCGAGGAAGGTGTTCAACACTAATGCATCTAACTCTATCTGACCATATTGAATAGGATACTAGCTACTGATTTTTTTTTTTTTTTAATTTAAGTGTTTACTTGATTTTATTAGGAGTTATCAACATATACGCCAGAGAGAACACATAACAAATAAAATACTTTAATTATTCAGACTTTTAAGACCTCTATATATGATTATTAAATCTATGATAGGTATCATATTCTCAACAGGAAATTCTAGATTTAAAATATTCTAATAATTTATCAGACTAAATATCACATTAGATAAGTTTTCATACTCATCAAATCTGTGAAGGTGTTTTCCTGGTTTCTGCATAAGAGTACTCATTCCACTGCAATTTTTTCTTGTGAATATATTTTTTTTATTTATTTATTCTAACCAAGAACAAAATCCATCCATCAATGAATTTGCCTGTTTAGATCACAAATTTTGGCAGGATTGAAAACAATAGGGTGAAGGCAATGCACTAAAAACACAAAAAATGAGGGGCGCAGAGCAGGAAAGCTGTGGGCCTTTATAAAAGCACCTTCCTAAACTTTTCATTCCCTGGATGTATTCTAATTATTCCTTGACTGATCCTCGTATTTCTAAGTCAGCCTCCTTTTCTGCTAGACAGTTCTGTGTATTTACTATTCTACAGGTGAAAAGGTACTTTTTAACGTCTAGTCTGCATTGTTTTTGTTTCATTTCCACTTACGCTCACTGAGCTTGTCATCTGAAATCATCTGGAAATAGTTTCTTTTGCTGTTATTAACCACTTCATTTAACAATGTGAGCACTTTAATATGGTCTTACTCTTTTCATGTCACCTTTTCCTTTCTTTGGAGTGAACAGGAAATGGCTTTTAAAATCTCTACCATCACCATTTTCAACAGGGAAATGTTACTGTGGAATTTTTATCTTATCTACAGAAACGCTACACTGTAGCTTCTTGTGAAATGTATGAAAGTATAAAAACACTGTGATAACAAATCACTCTGGTTAATCAGAGGTATAATTAACATGCTTTCAGATATTAAAGCATTCATTATTATCAGGAAATAAACAAAACAAAGAGGTTTATTCTGATTAGTTGTGTGGCAGTTGCACATATCCTGATAAGGTCCAAGGCTTTCAACACAGCAGTCGCTGGCTCTTTCATGCCTTGCTTTGGTGCCTTTTGTGCCCCACCGTAGCTGTTGCCATGTACACACCTTAGAATCATAGAATGCCATGAGTTGGAAGGGACCGAAAAGGATCATTGAGTTCAATCCCATAGTTCACACCATGTGTCTGAGGGTATTGTCCAGTCTCTTCTTGAAAACTGCCAGGCTTGGGGTCATGACTACCTCCCTGGGGAGGCTGTTGCAGTGCTCCACTACCCTCTGGGTGAAGAATCTTTTCCTAATGTCCAACCTTGATTAGATGCCAACCATCACATCCCCACCCCAGGACCGCTTGACTTCAGTCACGTACACCCCTTGATTGGGGGAGCAGGAGGTGTGGAACCCTGTCAATAGACAGAGTTGTCATCCAATAAGGTGCCCCAGGCCCAGAGAAGCTTCTGGACCATGCCAATATATGACCACAGCTCAGATCCAACCAAGCTATAAATGGGGCCTTCACCAAAGACCCCCTTTGAGTGGTCTTAGAGCAGTGGGACTGTGATTGGAGCCTCTCCCCTTAAACACAGACATCATTTAAGGGGACTTGCTGGGACTGAATGTCTTCACCTTCTCTTTGATGAGTGATTATTTCTACTGGATATATCCTTAAGTGATCCCTCAGAACCCAAACCCCAAGCAAGCAATTACATTTTCTGGATACCCTTGAGTCATAATTTTTATGTGGTTTTGTGTAGTAATACTATCCCTGATTGATATATTTAACATGCAGTTTGTTAAATGTTATCAGAGTATTGATTGATTCTGGATTACTCCCTCCCTGTCCCCTGGTTCTCATTGGTTTCTGTCATTTGCTTTTAGATTGTCATTTGGTTTTGGTTTCAGTTGCAAAATTAAAGTTGGTTTAAGCTTATAATTTGCATTTTGGGGTGTCTCTGTGACAAATTAGAATTGTTTTCCCCATATTGTTATTATTTTAATTAACAATTCAACTAATATATTTCAATCTTTAACATAAATATGAAGAATAAAACTCTTCTTTAAAGACTGACAAATATTTAACATACTTAAAACATTTTTTCTTCTGTTTATGGTTAGAAGATATCCAGTACTATTTTGATGTCATGGACAAAACGATTGCACAAATACATTTCTGCTTATAAATATTAAGAGAAAGAAATACAATACCACAGGAGATTTGAAGCAAAAATGAAGAGCAGTTGAAGCTCAGTTGCTCCAATTGTTCTTCTTTTCCTGAAGAATAATAACTAGGAAATGAAGAAATGAACTGAGGAGAATCTGGAGCAGGAATTAAATTACTATTATTATCAATAAAATGAGAATATAAAGGCAGGTTGAAATTCATGTGGATTGGGACATTTCAAGATTAAACAGGAAAGTTTGTAACTACTAAAAGGATAGGAGTGGAATAAACACAGTTCTTCTGGAAATTGTTCAATTAAATTGTATTTTAAGTTATGCTCCTCTCTGTGCTCCAGCACGGTGGAAGGATATGGTTTAACATAAGTACTAAAAATAAAAGCAAACCATGTTTATTTCAGACTACCCAAAACTGATGAGAAAATTTTTAATTAAAAATTAAGTTTTACTTTCTGGACACATACTTCATGCTGTATGAAACATTAGTTTACTCTGCACATTTAGCAAAATTACCATAATGAATGTTCAATGTGAAATACTGTTAAAAGCCACTAGAACTAGGAACACAGGTGCAATTCCTGTATTCTGGTTTTAATCATGATGACTGTCAAATTTAAATGCAAATTAGGACTAATTTTCAAAAAATGATCTAATGACTTTCAAAACACGAAAGCAAGCCATCCACAAATCTATTAGTGTTGCCTCCAACGCTAAAGGAGGATGGGGAGAAAGAGGAGAGGGGAAGGAGGGAGAGGGGAAAGGGGAGAAGGGAAAAGGGAAGGAACATTTAATAAAACTTTCTGGCCATGTAAATTCTATTCTGTGTAATTGATCTGATATGTAAGCAGTAAATAGTTTTTCAAGGGTCAGATTCTAAAGCTTTTTACAGGATTTTCTTTGGGAGGGAGGGAAAATCTAATTTTAATGATTTGACCTCTTTCATGCTATAGCGTATACTAGCTTCTGGGTTTTATACCTAATGGTTATTGCCTGAATAACATCATTGACAAGCAGCACTGAAGTGTTTAAGGGGAAAATTTTGCAACTAATTGCTTAAATAATTAGAAATTTTTACCTTTTCCAGCAATAACAAATAGGATGCATAATATTACTATGCATCATCTAATTTTATTGAGGTTGTATTAATATTGAACATAAACCAAAATAAGTTCTAATATATATTCAATAACAATTTAAGGACTCTCTTTCAAAATCAATAATATCCTTGTCTTTTTCCATAGCTATTAATTGACTACTTCATGTTTGTTTATTTATTCAATGCCTAGAAAGATTTTGAGAATGTGTATCACTTCATACAAGAAACTTCACTGTTTGTGTAATTTTGACACCCTGTTGATAAAAAGGGGTTTTTTCCCTATTTTTATTAAATATTCCTCTTAAAAGAAAAAAAATAAGTAAACGTAGAAGGAAAAAGATATAGAAAATCTTGACAAAAGTAAGAGAAACAAAAGCGTAAAATATTGGGGAGAGGTATTATCACAGCAGTTCAGACCACAGAATTAGCCAAAGAGTTAAATCTTTGGTGATGACTAATATCAGAAGTTGGAAAGAGGCTGGCCCATGCACGATACTATGCCAAGAGTAGTCTTTTATACTTCATTCCAAGAAGAAAACTATTAGGTGTAGCTGGTTCCCTTGTCAGGTATGAATCTTGGTGTTAAATATTGTGTAAGTGTGTAGATAGATAGATAGATAGATAGATAGATAGATATCCCGTGCTGTGGAATACCAATTTTCATTTCCCCTGCCTACAAACATAAAAAGGAAGAAATGAAGCCTCTTTAAACTGAATAACAAAATACCCTATTAAACAAAATGGGATTAATCTAATATTCTTTTAACTAAAATTTGGCTGCCTAGATTATAACATGTTTGTCTTGTTTAAGTTTGGGGTTTTGTTTGTTTCTTTATTTGTTTAGGCTTGTCATTTTAGTCACCAGGCTCAAAACACTCCCCTGAAGCAAATGTACAGCTATGCTATTCATAGACAGGTGGGTGCTGGCATATGTAAGAGCAGATGAAGAAAAAAAGGAAAGAAAAAAAGATGGAGATGTCTTAAATCAGTTTTACCAACAGATAAAAATTGCTTGTGGATTGGCTTTTTGGAAATATGTTGTCACCTTGTGAGTTCAGTTATAACTTGGAGTAATCCAAATGGATTACAATCAGACTATGTCTGGAGTAATTCCTACTCAGCATAAGCAAGACTGAGGGCAACAAGCAACAGTTGTTCTACAATCTAGATTTTTCCTAATAGTAACGTATTTTAAGACATTATAAATCAATAATTTTTACACGGTTGTACCACATATATTATTATTTCTACTACCCCAAGCAAAGCTTGGTGAATTGAGGCAGCTTAAACTAAATAATATTCACTTAATTGAGCACTAATAATATTCCAGTATTCTTATTTTTAAGCTTTTTGCCTGTTTCCCTGGAAATCCCAGGTTCTTTTCTGCTGAAGTCTGTTCTTTACATGTGTACAGCCTGCACTGAGCCACTGACTTTCAGAAAATTTAATCTTTAGTTATCACTGAAGTGAACTCTTAAACCATTTAGGTATAAAGCGAGACTGATCTAAGTCAAAGGTAATGGAGTGAGAATTTGATATTTCTTATGATTAAAAATTGGGTTTCACTTAAAGTGCTTGAAATTGAGTGAAAGTTCTAATTTTAATATTTATGCAACATTTACAGTGCAAGGATTTTTTTTTTAATTGTTACACAGTAATTAACAGGATTTTTTCATATCTTCTTGTGGCAGGTGCAACTGCCCTGAAAAGGTCCAGGGCTTTCAATACGGCAGCTGCTGGCTCTTTAGCACCCTTATTTTTGTGCTTCCTGCACCCTGCTATGGCTGCCATCACGTAAGCAATTTGGTTGGGCACCAAACTCCATGTAACCCCCAGGGCACAGTGACTTCAGTCACGTACATCCCTCAGTTAAGGGAGCAGGAGAGGTAGGACCTCCTGGTCAATAGAGAGGGTCCTCAGCCAATAAGGAGCCTCAGCCCCGGAGATACTTCTGGACCATGCCCATATACGACCACAACTTAGGTCTGACCCAGTTATCAGTGGGCCCCCACTGGAAATGCCCTTTGAGTGGTTTTCCTAGGAGCATAGGGACTATGATCAGAAAATCTCCCCCCTTGTAATTGGCATGCCGTCCAAGGAAACTTCCCTGGACTGAACTCCCTCACCATTCCCCACCCCCTCAGTGAGTGATTATATCTTCTGGGTATATCCTTGAGTGAGTCCTTGTTCCCCCCTGTCTCCCCAGGTGAGCAATTCTGTCTTCTGGGTACCCTTGAGTGAGAGTTTCCCTTTGCGAGTGAGTACATGCACGCTTTAGACCATCATTCTTGTGCGTTGTCTTGTAGTAATAATATCCCTAACTGGTTCACCAAACTTGTAGTGTGTTAAATGTTATCGAAGTCTCGTTTGACTTTGGATCACCCACGTTTCTAATTGGTTTCTGTCATTTGCTTTCAGTTTCGTCATGAAACAAAGTGTGTTTGAGCTTATCCTTTGTTTGGGCTAGTTTTGATATACCTCTGTGACACTTCTGTAACTGAAATGTTACAGCAACTGTTTGGTAAAAGAGGGATTGCATGGTACTGTGATGCCCAGGAAGGACTCCAAAAATTGAAAATATGAGAAGTCTGGAAAGGAATATGTAAGCCTGCTCAGCTAAAAAGTGGTGTTGTCTTTACTGTGAAGGTCTGATCTGTGAAGATCAATTCTAACTTGAGGTCTAAACAAGTCGTCTTTGCCATTTCCAGGTTTTTGCTAGTTGTCTTTCAGAGGATTTATGACTGATTATCTATTTATCACACAAGCTGGACTAATCTTCTCTAGCCTGTGCCATGAACAGTAGCTGTAATATTTCTTAGGTGACAGTATTGTACAAAGGAGAGAACATAAAATTTATGAAGACTTATTGGAATCACATGTTTGAGTGGATCAATACAACAGCAAATGAATTGCTTTGGACAACAAGGGGATGTTGAACTACTTGTAATATATTGTTTAAGAATTGCTGGTCTTTATGACATAAAATATGAATGGTTTATATTAGCATATTTTAAGGGAGGTGGACAGCTCTTAGAGAGGACCCTCCGATGATTCCTTAGCATCCATAATAGAACATTAGTTGCACACTCATCATATTCTGTACCAAACAAAAAGTGGATAATGGAAGTGAAGAATTGTATTTTAACAGGCTTTGGCATAAACAAATTGAAAACATTTGTGCTGTGGAGAAGCTCCAGTTGCACAGTCCCAATCAGTTTGGATTCAGGTAGTGAGGGGGGTTATATCTCAATCTCAGACTTCTTAAGTACAGATGTCTGCATATAAGACAGTCAAGCCTCTTCATAGTTGATGGTGGATATGGGCACTTTTTAGATATAAAGTCTCTTAAATATTTTAGGTATTTACCTTACAAAAAGATAAGCATTTAATTTTACCCGTTGACTATGGGAAACGCCTACATTTATGTAAAAGCTTATATAGAAAGATGAGTCAGATACATCTCAGCTAGAGTTTTTTTAAGGTGACTTACATGTGAGTGTTAGCTTGTTCCCCAAGAGCTCAGAAGTACACCCTGCTCCTCCATTAGCTATAAAAAAACTAGGACTGCTGCAGTCTTCGTCTCCAATTCCCATGTAACAGACGATAGCAGGAATAAAATGAGTGAATCAGTTAACCTGAGTGGAAAAATAAAGTAGGGCAAAGATGATCAGAAAACTATTAAAAAAACAACAACAACAACAAAAACCCCAACAACAACAACAAAAACCCAAACACAAACCAAAAACAAACAAGCAAGCAAAACCAAAACCAAATCAAAACAACAACAGAAAACCAAAACCAACAAACAAACAAACCCCCCAAACAAACAAAATACTGCACACACAAGACCCACCATTTTGGATTGAAATAAAGTATATATATCAGTTACATTTTAGGGTGTCAGGAGTACTACCATAAAACTGAAGAGCAGATAAAGCCAGCTGCTATGTACCACAGACCCTTCTTTTTGTTGTTGTTTTGTTGTTAATTGAGTAGCAGAGACTGCTGCACAGGGATTTTCTAGGATGCAACTGACACTACTCTGATGGATTTTTCCCTGTGCATGAAAAAGTAAATCCACAAAATGCAGGAGTGAATGAACATGAAGCAGGAAAGAATCCAGTGTTCAGAATGTAAAGCTTGATTTCACATGAGGAAAAAAAAGAGGGGGAGGGGGGACTGGAGGTGGGGAGGGGATGGGGAGAGAGATAATGAAAATACACATAATTTTTTACACATAGGAGAAAAAAATGAAAGACAATATTTGGCAAATGTAAAAAATATTTTAGCTAGCATAATAGTTCAACAGCATGGAAAGTATAGCAGTGCAAAAAATATGGACACAGGATGACAGCTAGTTACTTAGAGGGTTTCTTAAGGGACGGTGGACACAACCTCAGAATAAAATGAATTATTATATGGCAAACTTCTGGAGGTCACTCTCTGCAGACATCTTCAGGACCCAGGCAAGTTCTCCTGCTCCAGTCTGATGGAAAGGAGGCTGCTGCCAGCTCCCCATCCCTTCGTGCAGGCAGTAGAAATAGAGTTTATTCCCATGGGCTGGTCATTGTCCTTGGACACTCCAAGGAGCTGCAGACTTGGTGTCCTCAGTTCACTGGGCAGATCACTGGAGTTCCTCCACCTGTTATTGTCTCTCTGACCCTGGCCGGGTCTTTGTTTAATGCAATTAGCCTTTTGTCAGATAACCTGACAAAGGCAAGGGAACATTTATTCAACATAAGTTAGACACAATTTTGCAAAACAAGGTGGAGACAAAATCAGTGAGGTTGATAATAAACTGTTAACAAGTGCTACACAAGCAGATTATAGAGCTGATAGACACGAGTTTTGCTGTTGCAGAGAAGGAGAGAAGGGAGACAACAGACAGGAAAAAAAGGATGAGGAGATCTAAAATGCATATACAAACTGAAAATATGCTAAAAATTGAGCATCTGTAACAATGTGTGTTGGGGGCACGTTGAGTTATAGAACATAATAAGCAATTAATATTCTAAAATATACTAAGGACTAAAACAAAAGTGTGTAGAATTTAAGGATTTTGCAGTAAATTACAGGGCTGAAGTATCCCAATTATCAGAAGATTTATGCTTTTAGGAGAGTTTCCTTCTCTCTATAGCAGAAGGTAAAGAGGTGCTAAATAATTTAAAGTTTGAATTAAACATTTCATGAGCAGGTATATTTTCTGATTAATGAGGAGGAAGGGAGAGAGGAACACCATTATTTCTTATGTAAATTATTAATGTTATGGATGTATAATATAGTGTTAAAACTTGTTTTACAGTACTGGATTTGTTTCCTTTATTTTCTTCCCTCACATGATAGACTATATTCTCTTCTTCCCTGATGGCATTTAGGTTATTTTGGTGATAATAACAGTAAAAATAAAATGAAAGAGATGGTTTTAGACTCTTTGAACACACTGGAATAGAAGTAGTGCCTGGGGTTATAATAACTTGTGGTTTTATATTTGATTATTTTTTTGTTTATTATCTTCCTTTCTTCCTATTCTATCATGCAAAAAACATACTTTTAAGTAAAGCATAAAGAGTTATGAATAGCATATTAAGAAACCATGTAACCATGTTAGGATTTATGACATTTACTGAGGGAATTCCAACAAAATTAATTTACGGCTTTTTTAGGAGAGGAATGGAGAATATATGGGATGTCAACATTATTTTAACACAGAGACAATTTGTATTTAAGGGAGTATTAATGCTAGTTCAAAAATATCTTCCCTCTATTTTCCAGATTTTGTAGAAATTAATATGATATGATATCATTACTCTTTATCTTTGGAAATGTTCAGCTAATGAAAAAGTTCATGCAAAAAAATAAAAAAAAGGCACTGTGTGTTTGATGTGTAAGACATGCAGGCAAGAAATCAATAATCGGCTTTTATGAATATGAAGAAAAAAATCTTCCTGGACTCAGAGACAGTTGGGTACCTTTAAAATGCACTAAAGGAACACAAAGGGAAAATTAAGGAAAATTGTAAAATAAAGAAAGAATGGAGGCAAGGAAAGACAGAAAAAGAAAATGTAAGCCAATGAGTCTCTTGGCTCTCATGTCTCACCCTCTTCAGAGTTGTCACTAATCAAGTTCTTCACCACATCATCATCTCTCCTTTTATTTTCCTCCTGGCACACTAATTATCATCTGTTACAAATGTAAATCAAGATTATAGCACTGAAGTATACTTAACATGTTGCATATACATGAACTGCAATATTTTATCAAGGATGCTAACTCCTAGTCTGTATGTAGCATTTCAAACCTGCTCTTGGCATTTTAGGGACTCTTCTTCAAGAAGTTTCACATAACCCAATGGGGAAATGCAACAACTGGTGAAAAAAAGTAAGCCTCTCTCACCCTTTTTAATGAGGATGCGCAGAAAATTATTGTCTCCCTCACTAGCAAGGTGCCGTGCAGAGAGCTGGAAGAGAGAGCTGTTATATAACAAAGTTAAATTTTTTTCACGGGAAGCGTAAAATACTGATGGCTTTCTCAGACCCTTAATAAAAGGGCAATTAATCTTTATAGTCACAAGCACAAAGCTTTCCATATCATGGATTTAACAGAATTCTCTCAGCTCAATGTCTTTCAGGGGCTGTAAAATACATCCCTTGCCATTACTTGCCATCTTGCTTATTGATTTCAAAGTTAGAAGGATCAGATTTCACAAAGTCAGGTATGTTTAGTTAGGGACCAATCACTTATTTCACCATTCAGAATGTTATTCAATTGTATCTTGAAAAATTACTGATTAACAAATAACTTTGAGAAGCATGAAACAGTATGTTGAATTGATTTGTAATATAGTTTTTTATATTCTTATATTAGTGACCCTTTTTTTTTTCTTTTAGTGGAATAGAGCCATTTATTATGATTTACTGAGAGATTCTTCTTTCACAGTTCAACATCTTTGAAATGTGTGTGCTCAAATGATGACAGGATCTCACCATTTTGACATACAGAGGAAAATGTACTTATGGGGATTCATTTCTGCCAAAAAAGAAAGATGGCTCTAAGATCTGGTTTTATGAGCATGATTTGTCCCAGATCTCCTGTCTGGCCCTGAACAAGTCTCAGTGAACTCCACAGTATTGCCAGTGAAAGTGATAAATCCACACAACTCAGTGCAGCTCAGATGCACTATCTCAGTCACTGAAGCAGAAAAGCCTTGTCTTTGCTAAACCTGTGTTAATAATTGCTATTTTAGGGAAAGGTTTCATGTCTCAGGAGAGTCTTTTCATGATTATAAGGCCAAACTTTGATTTTTTCATACCGTCTAGCCAGTCACACTGCCTTAGATGAAGGCTGCATTAGGTTGTCCATACCCATAGTGCAGACATGATGATGGTGTCTCCAGTCAAAATTCAGAGGAATATAAAACCTTCCATAGTGCTAAATGAACAGTTAGCTAATTCACTGATTAGTGAATTCACTGATTGATTGAGAATTTAAGAAACAGGGCTGACCCTGAGTAGTCTTTTCCTGGCTTTTCCTTTAGTCTGAGCTCCAAAGTACTCAAAGTTTCAGGACACCACACACCCCTCTCCTCATTTTTGTGACCTACCCCTGTGAAGTGAAGGCTCACTTATAAGCAGGGAACCTGGGAATTTGGTCTTTCTTAGTAGGGTGGTTTCTAAGCCACAGGACTGGCTTTTTGACAGAACACCATAATCAGCCAGCTGGAGGGGAATTCTGACCAGAGAGATGCCCCAATTCTTCCTTTGAGATGCCTGTGGACAAGACTCAGGTGATCAGGCAGAGGAGGACAGATCTTTTCTGCATAATCTGGAAAGGGAGACATGTGGTGGAAGTTTTCAGATCCCTTCTGCCACAACTACTTGTGCATTTTACCCATGAGCTTTATAAAGTGAAATGCATAAACAGTCTACAGAGCAGAATAAAAGGAGCATTGCAGTCCTTGAGGAGATATTTTATCCTTGAAAGGGGGAATGAAGAAAGAAAAAAAAAGCTTCCTTGTATAATTCATCATTGGCAAATCTTAATCTCATTAAGACTCAGTTTCTTTTCTTTTTTGAGGATATGGTCACAGTTGCTGGTGGGCTGTTCTTTAAGTACTCACTATATATAATGTAAGTGTGAGTCTTGAAGAGAACAGTCAGCTGTATTAATTAAAATTCAGTACTGCAGATATGCTTAATTTAAAATCCCTTAGAAAATTATGCACAGTTGGTTCATGTCCATGGATTTCTAAGAACTTATTTGTTGAACAGCTGTTACAATTTTTATTTCTATTCAGTGAGTTCTTTCATAATAAACTCCAGCTTTTAACGCATTTTTGTAAAACTGTAAAATGTAAAAGGACTGTAGCCCTCACAAAAAGGCAGCAATAATAAAGAAAATTGCTGTGAATGATGTTCTATCACGTAGGTGATAGAAAGAAATCAAAACCAAGTGCTTCATTGGTTGCTAATATTGTCCCAGAATCACCACTATGCACTCTGGAAAGTAAGCAGCTGACACTGATTAAATTAGTACCATTATACAATTAATATTTTTACACCTTTAAATGTGAATTAAATTAGTAAACACATTTAAGGCATCAAGAAGTAAAAGCCAAATGATGCAGAAGAGTCCTAGAGCCTGTCTCACAAATGAATGTTTAGTCTTGCAGAGGTTTGCCTCTGTCATGCCGACTGCCTGGATGCCTTCAACATCTATGCGTCTTGTAGTGTCTTGTGAAAGGAGCTTGTCATGTCTGTTTTGACAGTCCTGGAAGAGCTTCAAGTTCCTAAGTCTTGAGGGGGGGCCAGTCTTGACTTTTTATCAGTGTGACAGCCAGGCGTGCAGCAGTCTTGCCTCCCAGATCTACTGTCACATGGAGACATGGGAGACATGATGGGCAGGTCGCATCAACCTCATGGCGTCCTGCGGTCAGGGTCCAGGATTAGGTAAAGTGCCCCAGCAAGTACGGAACTGCACCTGCAGTGGACATTCTTGTTGGTCAGCAGCTTCCTTGACTCCTGGCTTATTTTCTCATCAAAGCAGTATAAGCTTCCAGTATAAGCTTCACAGTATAACCTGTGAAACATCTTACTGGGAAAAATGCAGACTTTCATATATGATTTGAAGCTGATCTAGCAAAATTACTGGAAGACATATCATACGTAACGAAAGATAATAATTCTGCATTTACAGAAGTTTGGTCTAGACATTATAAAAGGTCTTTCCTATCTCTTACCACTAGGATCCTGAGAAATGGGATTAGAATTGAAAGCATTTTCCTCCCTAAACTGTAAAAATAGCTGAATGCTCCCATGTTCTTTGCTAAAGATGTAACTCAGTAATGGTAAATAACATCACCTAGAGGGCACATTTTAAATTACATTAACATTTGACTTTTTTTTTTTTTTCTTTCTTGCAAGAGAAGATACTCAGTTTTCTGTGTATAGTAAGTATTTTGCAAACCTTCATTCGGGAATATCCATGGTAATCTACCGTATATCATTACTAATGGCACTATTGCTTAGAGAGACATTGCTTTCAGAATTAAATAATCTGGAAATGTTATGCATTATTTTAAAAATAGACCAGAGCTTGGGTTTTCTTAGTACATTTTATTTTACAAGTGATCATTGACATAACCACTCAGTTTTTACTGGCATTTGTCTCCTATCAAATAAATTATGATCAGCAAAACAGCTTTTATTACACTAAGATGAAACTACATATACTGGATTTTTAGCTACTCAAATATGTATCTTGCTGACAAGGCATATGAAATGTAAGTCAGAATCTCTCTAGCTATGTGCTCTTCAAAATTACTACCTTGTATGCTGCTTCTTTTATAAAATTAGGTTTTCTTCTTACTATGATTCATTTTTACAGCCATTCAAATTAGATTGTATTAAGAAGAAATTTAATTCCCTCTCCCTCTTTATTTGCCTTGCAAATGACTTAAAGCATAAAGACTTACATCAGGTAAAGTTAATGGTCATTATTGATATTAATTGAAGCAATAATAGAAATATTGTACTGTTTCTTATGTGATGTGCCTCTGGAGTTGCCATATTAGAAGGCAGCAATCCAAAAGGTTAACGTTTTTAAAGGAAATGGGTTATTAATACCTTGCCGAACCTCTGGCATTTCTGTCTTTGCTACGATGCTACAAGCCTGAAAAGTATATTGCTGAATAAATGTGTGAAACTTACTTCCAAATCTTGTACACTGAATGTGACTGTTTGACAAGGAAATGGGAATACAACAGAGAGTCATAATCTTAGAAATAACACTGGTTTGATTTTGAAAGAGGAAACAAGTTTTCAAAATAGGTCAAACAGCTTCACAGTGCATAGCTTTAAAAGTGTAATGGGTTGTGCAGCAGCTGGGAAGAACTACTTATGACATGCCACTTATTACCTTAGAATCACTCCTAACAACCCTGTGGTCACTGAACAATCAGCGACAAAAAAAGAGCTAAGTTTTGAATTTACATTAAAAACATAAAAGAATGTTTACAATAAAATCCTATCATTTTTATAGAAAGGGCATGAACTCAATATGAAAAGTTCCTGATTGAAATATTTTGAAATAGAATCTGGAATTTTAATTGAATTTTGGGTCTACAAACCACACCAAGCCTTAAAAGCAAAGTCTCTCATGTCCTTCCATTACAACAAAGTATATAGAAAAAACAAACTTCCTTCCTTCCCATCCTTGATTTTCAGGTTTTGTAAATATATCCTGGTTATAATTTGGAAACTATTGCATTCTTCCTTGAGTACATTACTCACTTTGCGTTTCACAAGAGAAAGTCTTGTCTTCCTCTCTTTCTTCTGTGCTCTGTTTAGAAAGAGATATGGTATTGACCTCAAATGTCTCTAAGTAGAAGGTTGTTCTCAAAACAAGTCAGCAGATATATTTTGACAACGAGAGCTTAAGTCAGTCTTAATGCTTGCTGGAGAAGTTCTATTATGATTTGTTTGTTTCAAACCAAATTTGGGATGTATGTTAAAGAAAACTTATTAACTCTTCATGACCTCTTAAGGTCACTATGACAGCAGTTACTAGTAAGAACCCATTTTTAATGGCAGGATATTCACACCCAGCCAAGCACTAAATGAACACTTGTTGGCAGTCTGAACAAACACAGTGGCCACATTTCCTTCTCACTGTCTACGTCTTATCCCAGAACAAAAGACCAGACACAAGTAATGTTAATTGGGTAAAGCCAGTAGTACAGTGTCTATAGCTTTTACCATTTTGTGACAAGTGAATGGTATAGGGCGGTGGAAAATGTGGAAGCTATCTTTGAAAGATGCTAAAATTTACTTTACAAAGACTGTCATTGAAGAATGTAATTTGCTCTTGACTCTTTTCCTGGCAGAACATAGTTGTTTTTGTGGGAGGTTTATGACAGCTTAAGCACTCTTTGTGTAATAATCTTATTTAGGGAGTCTTTGCTATAACTCATTGAGAAAGCCAAGCCTCTGTTAGGGCATTAGATACTGTCAGAAGAAATCTTCTAGTTCTCACCTCCAATTCCCTGGTCCAAAACTGAAATTCTTAAAGTTTAGCCTAGTAAAAGGGGATAACTTTTGCATTTAGTTGTGTGTGGAGGACTGGGTTTGTTTGGTTTGGTTTGGTTTGATTTGGTTGGTTGTTTTTTTGGGGGGTGGAGTGGCGTTTCCTTTGGACTATCACAGTTCTCAGTATACCAGAAGGTTTTTTTCTGTGTGAATAACTGAGTCCTCACAGTGTTAAATACATTTGAAATGTGCAAATTTAATTAAAGGTCCTTGTAACATATCTACTGTAAATTCCTCACGATTGAAACATTTAATTTTTCATGAAAACTACGATACCATTAAGGTAAGAAAGTAAGTCATGCATCTTATCACCACTAAACTAGAAGACAGTCACTATTTTTCACATTTATTTCTATTTATGGAAAACTATGTTGCAGAAGATTGCATCATATTATATAAATTTTGTGATTCTTTATATGTATAAGTCTACTTACTGTCTCTTTATGCCTAGGGCATCTGTTAATAGGAATATTATCAACTCCAGCTGCTAAAAGACAGGATGTAAGGAATGCATTTGAAAAGCATTCTGGTGTATAAAATGTGCAGAATTTTCTATGTTGTATCAAATAATATTTATTCAGTTTCATTTTAAATACATTTACCAATCACTATAGATAGTGCAACAGTCTGAGAGCATGATCTTATGCAGAATGCAAGGCAATGACTAATACTTGGAGTAGAAACTTCTGAAGTGATTTTGATATTTTATCTTTTATTTTTTTCCCCCTTAAACCTTTCCATCCTGTAAGCAAGAGTACTAGGTAAAAAAAAAAAAAATCCAAACCACCACACCAAGAAAAAAATTACAGTAAGAAAAGCTTTGATTCATTTTTATGAAGTTGACACTATATTCATCTGGGGATGGAACTAGCCAATGCACTGGAGGTCATCCAGAGGTTCACATCCTAAGGGTCTTCTTAGGATGGAGAAGTGGGCTGAGAGAAACTTCATGAAGTTCAACAAGGCAAAAGGCAAAGTCCTATCTCAAGTAAAAAAGACTCCCTTGCAGTGATATCGATTGGGCACTGACAGACTAGGAAGCAACTCTGGCAAAAAGGTCCTGAGGGCCCTGGGGCATAGTAAGCTGAATATGAGCCAGCAGTGTGCCCTGGCACCAAAGAGAGCCAGCAACATTAACAAAAGCACAGGCGGCAGGTTCAGAGAATTGAACTGCCTGAAGGAAAGAAGCCAGAGAGTTGTGGTCAGTGGGGCAGAGTCTGGTTGGAGGCCTGTATCTAGTGGAGTGCCTCAAGGGTCAGTACTGGGACCAGTATTATTCAATATATTCATCAACGACTTGGATGACGGAATTGAGTGTACTATCAGCAAGTTTGCTGATGACACCAAGCTGGGAGGAGTGGCTGACACGCCAGAAGGCTGTGCTGCCATCCAGCGAGATCTGGACAGGCTGGAGAGTTGGGCGGGGAAAAATTTAATGAAATATAACAAGGGCAAGTGTAGAGTCTTACATCTGGGCAGGAACAACCCCAAGTTCCAGTATAAGCTGGGGAACGACCTGTTGGAGAGCAGTGTAGGGGAAAGGGACCTGCGGGTCCTGGTGGACAGCAGGATGACCATGAGCCAGCACTGTGCCCTTGTGGCCAGGAAGGCCAATGGCATCCTGGGGTGTATTAGAAGCAGGGTGGTCAGTAGGTCGAGAGGGGTTCTCCTTCCCCTCTACTCTGCCCTGGTGAGACCTCATCTGGAATATTGTCTCCAGTTCTGGGCCCCTCAGTTTAAGAAGGACAGGGGCCTGCTGGAGAGAGTCCAGCGCAGGGCCACAAAGATGATGAAGGGAGTGGAGCATCTCCCTTATGAGGAAAGGCTGAGGGAGCTGGGTGTCTTTAGCTTGGAGAAGAGGAGACTGAGGGGTGACCTCATCAATGTTTATAAATATGTAAAGGGTGAGTGTCATGAGGTTGGAGCCAGGCTGCCCCACCAGTGAGTAGGCTAGGAGTGAACAAGAATTCGAGAAGGGACACAGCTGGGACAGCTGACCCCAGCTGACCAAAGAGATATCCTATACTGTATGATGTCATGCTCAGCAGTAAAAGTTGGGGTGAAGGAGGAAAGAGGAACATCTGGAGTTATGGCATTTGTCTTCCCAAAGTAACCATTACATGTGATGGAGCCCTGCTTTCCTGGAGATGGCTGAACACCTGCCTGCTGATGGGAAGTGGTGAATGAATTCCTTGTTTTGCTTTGCTTGATCGTGCAGCTTTTTCTTTCCCCATTAAACTGCCTATAGCTCAACTCATGAGTTTTCTCACTTTTACTCTTTTGATTCTCTTCCCCAGTGAGCAAGCAGCTGTGTGGGGCTTAGGTGCTTACCAAGGTTAAACCACAGCAGCTGCTCATAACAGTCTGCTTTCCCCAAAGGAAAAAAAGAAATCCTGGAGAGAGTTTAAGTAATCTCTGAATTACGAAGATTTGAGCTGTGAGAAAGATGTGTGAGAAGGATCTGCATTCAGATATTTCATTCAAAATTTATGTATTCTAGGGAAGAAGAGAGGAGAAAGATATATCAATCAATCGTCTTTGTCTCCCATTAATGCTTTTTATGTTGTATCTTTCTAAACCTAACACCTCCCGGATGAACTAAGTACTTTAGAAACATCAGTATGAATGTTAAACAATTTCTAGTGGCTAGAAATTCCTAGTTCAAGGTCTTACAGCTACCAAGTGAACAGGAATTCTATTCTTAAAAGCAATAATGAATTTAGACCAATATTCTGTAGCTGATACATTAATACATTGATTTATCAGCAAATTATCCTTCTTCAGCCATAATGTTTTTCCTAATTCTGGTAAAGTGCCATAGAATATTTGATACATGAAACACCACAAATAAATAGTTTTATTCTATTCTGTAAAACAATAATTCTTTTAAAGGTGCAAGATACAGATTATAAACTGACACTAGAGATTTTTAAATGCATAAAATATATATTTATTAATCAGTTTCCTTGCTTTCAATTTTTTAAATCATTTTCTTACACTGCTTTCTGAAAGAAAATATCTTAATAACATCATAGATTTTGTCTATATATCTCAGCCTTAGTTGTGAAAAACCAACATTTCTGAATTCCATGTTTTATTTATAAAAGCATATGATATTAAATTACTGATTTTTTTTCTAATGAATTGTCTTTATCATACCATACGGATTCAAGATACATTCAAGTGTATCATCTTGAGAATTTTTCTTTTATATCTTGTTTCCTAGAAGATTTATAACTTGCCCTAAAACTCTGACGAGTGTTCCTAGTTCTTATCAAAACCAACAACAGCTCTGGGAAGACTTACAGACTATTTCATTTGAAAGGGATCTATAACAATCAATTAGTCTAACTTCCTGTAAAGTTCAGGACTTACCAAAGTTAAAAGATGTGATTAAGGGCATTGTCCAAATGCCTCAAACTCTGACAGGCTTGGGACATCAACCACCCCTCTAGGAAGCCTGTTCCAGTGTTTGACCACCCTCTTGATAAACAATAATTTCTAATGTCCGGTTTAAACCACTCCTAGTGCAGCTCTGAACCATTCCTATGCATCCTATAACTGGATACCAGGGAGAAGAGATCAGCACCTCCCTCTCCACTTCCCCTCCTCAGGAAGATGTAGAGAGCAATAAGGTTGTCCCTCAGCCTTTTCTCCAAACTAGAAAAGCCCGAAGTCCTTAGCTGCTCTTCATAGGACATTCCTTTCAGTCCTTTCATCAGATTTGTTGCCCTCCTCTGGACATATTTAAGTAACTTAACAACCTTCTTAAATTGTGGGGCCCAGAACTGCACATAGTAATGAAGGTTAGGCCTCACTAATGCTGAATACAGTGGGATAATAACCTCTTTGGACTGGCTGTTTATGCTGTGTGAATAGATTGAGAGGTACACAAAAGGTTGGGAAAGCACAAAACCAGACATAAAACCTGAACTAACCAAAGAAGTACTCCATGCCCTACTCAGCAGTAAAACAGAAAAGAAGGGTTTTAGGGAGGTTAAGTGATCTTTTGCTGAGGAACTGGCTGGACAATGGTCCACCCATGGGAGGTGGAGAGTGATTGCCTCTGCATCACTTTTGTTTGGTTTTCTTTCTCTCTTCTTCCACAACTGCTGTGCTTATTAAAGATATTTTTCTCTCAGCCCTCAAGTTTTCTTCCTTTTACTCTGCCTCTCCTCTTCCTCTGTCCTAATGGAGGAGGTGAGCAAGCAACTGTGTGGTGCTTAGCTGCCTACCAGGGTTAAACCCCTACATAAAGAGGTATAATAAAATCAGAAGACTATGGTTTTCTTTGTACAATTTTTTTTTTACTAATAGTAACCTTTTAACACAATTAAAAACACAGAAGTATTATTTAAAACTTTTTAGCCGTTTACCTTATTTAAACAATAGTAGTTATAGTATTGAATTTTGGTCTGCATTACGCTATTATATTCTGTCTTGTGAGATTCTTCAAATGAGAGATTAAGCAAAAATTTGAAAGTAGAAAACAACAGAAAATGTGATGTGAGGAAAAAAAAATTCAAAGCTAGAAGGAAAAAAATAATACACACTCATATTATAAAGTTGTAGTTACGGTGTGCTAAAAAGTCAATTTGATTCAGTAGGTGGATAGTAAACCTGGATTACAAAACTGTAGCTATTTCCAGTTTAACCAGTCTTTTAAAAGTCATTGAGACAGATTGTTAAAAATCTTCTTGGTTTAGGTTCACATAGATAAGTGGACAAAGAAAGCTTTCTCCCTTTTATAAAATAAATCCTCTACCTTTTGCAAATTAAGCATCAGTGTATTCAGATGTATTCTGGAACTGTATTAGAAATCTTTACAAATCAATTGACTTCACTTAATAGAATATCTGATTCATAAAGAACACCATCAAGGAAAAATATTTGGTTTAACTAAAATATCATTTTCTGTCTTCAAAGTATTTAATAAAATATGATTATTTGCATTTTCTTTAGAAAATGTGTTATGATGTAGTTTGACTGACATTTCATCAACAACTGAAAAATTGAATAAGAATTATCAAATGTAAAGGAAGCTAGTACTGGAAACTTTAAATATTTTTTTGCCTTTTACTCCTTTTTCTCTAACCTGCTGTGTTTATTTTTAAAGACATCAGGAGTCAAATTTAACTTGTTTCCTACTATAACTTCTGATATATAAATGTAAGAAATATAGGTGCAATTTCCTTCACTAAGAAGGCTTGAATAATACCAAAATAAAACAAACAAACACCAGAAAACAAAAACAAAGACCACAACCTCCCAATTTATGTAAATGCTTTGTATTTTTTAATACTAGGTTTATCTATTTTTATTAAACATCAAGAGTGAATAAGAAACACAGAAAATGTTGCTGCTCCCACAAACTTTCAATGAAGGTAACTGCCAATACAAAATGCATATGAAGGCTTAAAATCTCTTTTTATATGATCCATTTATTCGTGAAATAGACAATAACAGAGATTCATATTTCCAGTTTTTGTGGAAGTACAGTAGTCATGAATGTCGATAATAAGTATTAAAGAAGATGAAGATAAGGTAATTTTAAATTTAAAGTGTGAAAAAATGAAAGAATGCCCAAGGAATGGTGCAGTGATGAGTCAGAGACAAGGAAGAACAGCAAAGTGAAAGGTAAAATCAGAATCATGTAGAGACGTGGATCCACAGGAAAATTATATCACTGATTAGAATAATAAAATATATTCAAAAGAGAGTTCTAATGCTTCAAAGATAAGGTAGGAAATATCAGTGTAACATTATACCTCTATGCTTGCATATTGTGTTTGATTGCAGATTGTATGTAATCTTTCCGCAAGATTCTTATGTTGTAAGGTGACTGTCTTTCCTTATGCAAGAAACTAGTCAAAGAACCAGACATAACTATTGTGGTCTGGGGATTATTTCAGAGACTTTGATAAAGACAGACAAAAAGAAAAATCTCCAGATATGCCAAACTAGATAGCCTAATTAAATGGAGATTGTAGCAAGCCAGAACGGGATTTTCAGAACCCTATTTTTCAGATCCAAAAATTGCAGTTAAGGAAGAAGTTTGGTTTTATTTTTTTGTTGTGGTTTTGGTTTGTTTGTTGTTTAATGTTACATATAGCTGTTTTCTATGATACACTTTTTGGAAGCTGAGAGACAATGCGGATTTTCAGCTTCCCATCTTGTTGCAATCTACCATAATAGACCTATTCCTACACTGCTGGTCACTCTAAGAGTTCCGATATTGATTTAGTTTGGAGAAGAACCAACTTAAGTTTAACTTTGTTAAGGTAAAACACATTTTAGTCTCAGAGTGCAAGTTAGAGTTTGCGCAAAGTATGCCGATTCACACTATTGATCTTCAGCAACTTGCTCACCAAGAAACCATAGACAGAAGATAAAAATGTCTGCATGTAGAACGGTTCAGTATTCCATCTAATATGATAACCCACAGCTGACCATGGTCAGTATCCCATACAGAAGAGAAAGATAGTGCAAAAAAATCTCTTTAAGGACAATTATAGATGAAACAAATGGTCCTAATTAGCAAATGTTTATCTTTCAGTCCCATCCTCAAGAGATTTTTTTTTTTTAACCTAATTAAAACAATATAAAATATATTTGCCAAAAATTCTTGAAACTTCTCTTAATTTTTCAGATTGAAAAGGGCAAATAAAGAAAATGCAAACCGGGTATTGCTAATACACTTGATGGAAAACATCAGGCATTTTAATTTTTCTATGATTTCAGGAGATTTCATGATGTATTTAAAGATAATTAAAACTATAATTTGATAATCTCACATATGTAGATTAATTGTCTATTTTGTGTATTGTATATTTTGAATAAGGTATAAATGATTGGAATGATGGATAGATACTGTTACATTATTTAGTGTTTGTGTATATGTGTTTATGTGTACTTAATAAACTGAGACCATCTCTATTTCACTCTGTGTGCCTAATTCTGTATATAAACCAAATATTTATTCAGTGCACTTTATGTGCAGGCTGTTACTGGTTTAGACAGATAGCAACTGTGTAATTCTGAATAAGTAATAAAAAATATTTATTCAGTTATATACATGCATATTTGTTGCGGATACCATTATTTTCCCACTGAAGGGTGCAAAGCATCTGGAAGACAATAGGACAGAATAGTTTGGAAACTGTGGGATGTGTATTATACAGGACGTTTCAAAAAGATGGATCCACTTTGAAATCGCTACTGCTTTGAAATTGGGTCCATTTTTTTGAAACACCCATACTTGTATTAAAAGTTTGGGTTTCTTTAGTGTTATTTACATACAAGAAAATCCGATTTGAAATAATTTTTAAAACATTTTTCCCATTTCTCCTCAAATAAGAAGGCAAACCAGTGTAGTGTAAAGTAATTAGAATTTATTCTATTTTTTGGAATAAATTTCAAGTGCAAGTTACTTTTACAACAATAAAGTGAATTAAATTCATTAAAGTGCATTTAATAAGTAAACAAAGCATCTGAAAAATTCTTAAATTTCATGTAACATCTGATATAATAAATTATGCGTATTGCTTCCAGTTACTAAGTTTTCTTGGAGCAAAGGGTGATAGAGATGTAGAAAGGGGAAAGAAAATGTGTTGCTGGAATTAATTTGAAAAGTTTATGTATTCTAAGGGAGACCGAAAATTAAAATGACATTAACAATGTGCTGAGTTGGCATACAGAAGGGAGTTTTATTATTAGTTTATCAGTAATTAATTCTTCATTTATGGAACAGCAAATAATTTTACTTCCACAATGAAAGGTCTAATAGGAATGAACTCCATTTTCTTCAACAATAATTCAGATGTCTTACTGGGACAAGGTATTCAGCCTTTGGCCTCACAGTTTATTCACCTGGGAACCAATTATTGACTTCTAAAATTGAGCATCCTTCCAATAAATTGTAAATAATTCATATCCTAATTTCATGTATATGCATCAAAATGAATCAAGTGTGATCATAAATTTTAATGAAAAGTGCAAGATTCTCTCCATAATAGTTCACCTCATAAAAATTACCAGGTTTCATTCTGCTTACATTTGTTAGACAGTAAAAGATTTTCTTCAATAGTATTAAGCATGGGTCATTGGTTTTTAACCCTTTAATTCTTGCCTACTATTTTTATACACAGCAGAGGATGAGAATGTTTATAAAATCCCATAGAAACATATTCACAGAGAGCATAAAGAAGAGAAGGTGAGTTCAGAGTTCTGATAAGCATTAATAAATCTTCATGTACATTACAGCCCTCAGAAATGTTGACAATAATTCAGTGGCTGTGCATGAGTGCTTATGTATAATGCTGAAAGACTGTAATTATCAGTAAAATTTTGCATCCACTTCATCTCATTCCAATATGAATCGTGACTGTCATAAATACTGTGTATACTAAAAGTGATCATTTGGTTAAAAACACCATAGATTTCTTTTCACATTTGATGAACTCCTATCTAGCTATTTATTTAGTTGTTTCTTTCCTTCCTCTACAAAATTTAAAAATTATCTGAAATCGACTTTGTTGCATTATAACTACACACTCACTGCTGATCATTCAGGTTCACTTAGTTTAAAATTGTCATGCTGATGTAGAAAGTGGAAAGATAAAATTTTCCGGGACTAGGAAATTCTGCAGTTTTCTCCTTTTGGACTCCTATTGTTATTCACAGGGAAGAATGGTGTCGTGTTCGCAGAAAGGAATGTGTAATGTTTTGCTTCAAACTGTAATGGATTGATTAGAGCCTTTTGTAAATCCTAGCATGCTATACAAAAACCTTGCATTAAATTCATCTCACTTAACAGTAGATATTCCAAACGCAGAAGTCTCTCTGACCTTGCCAACATGGGCTCTTTTTTAGTCAGTGATGAGAAAAAGGCAATTTTAGAGCAATATCCTTCTGACCTATTTTTTATACAGTAAATCACAGAAAAGATAATAATCCAGTATGTGGAAAAAGCTACAGGTTTATTTTGTTTTCCGTTCTCAAATCTGTATGTAGGATGCATGATAACTGCTTTAGTCCAGAAACTCTGTTATATGTGCATTTCTTTAGAAGATTAGAAAGTGTAATAGAGTTTCTAATGGATCCATGCAGAAGTGTGAAACTCACTTCTTGCAGCCAGAAAGTGATCCTAAGTCTGTTGGCATGTATCAAGATGTCCAAGAGATTCAGCAAGGAATGCATCAGGTTTCAAAGGTAGGGAAGAAATGCAGTCAAGAAGGCAGCAGAACAATAAAAGCATTCAAGTAAGCACCTACATTGTAAGCAATGTAAACAAATAGATGTAAGTGGTAAGACAAAATGGTGTGAAAACGTCCAGAACAGAAGCTTCATCATTAATCTAAAAAATGAAGAACTACAGAACAAGAGAAATTTCAAAATACCTATTGCCAAACCACAGTAGTGTCTGCTGGAAAAGCATTGCTTTTAAACAAGGAAAGTCCTTGGTGCTTTGTCCAAGTTCTGTTGTAACTGTCACTAAACAGGCAGAGATGGAAACATGGGCTCCCAAAGAGATGACAGAGGGAAGGATTTAAAGAGTTTGTAATTACTTTAAAAATTAAGATTGAAAATGGAGGTCACAGAGGGACCTAAACAAACAGCTGGAACAGATACAAACAAACAAAAAGGCAAACACAACAGACAGATGGTAAGAGGTATGCATTAAGAAAAAAGGTTTCATATACTTATGTTTCAAGACCAGTGTTTTAAAGGCATATGGGAAGAATTTAGAACTATGCAACCAAAGGAGGATGGTTTGAGGAAAGCAGGAAGACTAGGGGGGATTAAAAGTTGCATGGGTTAACTGGCACATATCTAGAATATGTTCCTAGATGTATGATAGGGGAGACCAGAAATAACATATCTTGAGCTTATGCTAACTGAATGGCATGTGGAAGACTACAAGACATGAGAGTTAGCAATGTGAAATGCTGATGAAATCACAGATAGCACCATGTTAGTGGCTGAATTGCAGAGTGTGTTGAGAGGATTTATGTGTAAAACACAAACGTCATAGACAGCTGAAGGGGATCATTGAGAGATATTTGCAGAGCAGAGACCAGTAGAGCCTTGGTAACTCCATTATTAATACCATGAAAAGTAGAGATGACCTAGGCGATAGCAGTAGGAATACTAAACTTGATATCAGTGGAGAAAAAGCATTTAGCGGTGGGCTGTTTATCTGAAGGATGATTGTGGGAGAGAAAGGGAAGAAGTAAGTCATCAAAAAAAGAGTCAAGAAATGGGAAAAAGAATAATAATGTATGCATACTACATGACCTGGGCTACTGAGTAGTGTGTGCAGGCCAGCCCTGTCTTTTATTCAACTATCAGCAAATGATATGTGCAAATGTCATGAACAAATGATGGTGAGGATGAGGTTCCTCTCACTTAACTCTGGTTATGGTATTCACAACTGATGACGACGTGAGTGATTCTCTGTCTGTGCCTGTCTCTTCCCTCTGGCAGTCTATAGGCAGACTAAGCTACTTCAGGCAACAGTTTTTTAGATCCCTATTTGTATGATTAAAGATAATCAGAATGGCAAGAATGCTATTAGGATGGAAAAAGCTGAGATATAAATTCGTCTTATTTAAACCCATGTAAGAAAAAGATACAGTTACAATATAAGGACTGACAAGGTTGTAGGGTTAATTTGATATAATTGAACTTACAAAGAAAAAAAAAAGTCTTTCAAGTACTGCTTAATAAAACCTTAAGGGACTATGAAATCTGCAGGGACGCAGTTCATTTTCCTCGTTAGATTTATCTGGGGATAGAAGAAGAATTTCACTAATTAAAAGCTGGTGTACCTTTTGGATCTCAGAAAGGGTTCCATGTTAGTCAGCCTGAACTGTAATAAATTCTTCAAAGCCTCAGAGAAAGGTGGGAGTAGAGAAGAGTAGGGAAGGATCTTCAGGATCACTGGTGCTTATTGGTACGTGTGCTGGGAAATTGCATTTTAATTTAGGGTATTAATGTTGCTGTTATTTGAACTCGGTCCACAGTCGTGGACAAAAGTAACAAAAGTAGATGAATGAAAGCACAAAGGGCTGTAAAAAACCTTGTCTTGTCCATACAAACTTCAATTATGTTAAGCTAGTGGTTCAAGTTCTTTCACACCTCTTGATTTCCTTTTTCTTTTAAACCTACTGTTTCAATGACAATTTAGAAAATGAAAAAAAAATCTACAAAAAGTAGAAAAGAAATATTGATAATTGTCAGAGGTTTTTTTCAACTCATCAAAATTCATAGAAAATAAAAATAATTCCTGATTCATCTTTGTTCACTTTACATTTTTTGCTGGAAAGCAGCTTCGTCAAAGATTCCCGTTTAATTTTTAAATGATCTAATTCATCCAATATAGTGAAATTCTAATTATTTATTTGCAGTGCAATTATGTTACCTAAGATGAAGGATACATTGAGTGAAACAGCAAGTTTTATTAGAGGAAATAACTTTTAAAAATCAAATATTTATGATAGTTTGCTAAAGTGCAAAAGAGAGTTAGGAGAGCAAGGACATTAAAGATCTTTTTTTTACTTTATTTCCCAAATACTAAAGTATTTTTCCAGTCTTAAAGTCATCCTTTGAAGAACACTTAAAGAATATTTTGGCATTTTGATGATCCATTAATGAAAATTCATCAGTGCTTTTAAATAAATACTCCAGAATGGCAAATTATTAATTCACAGCTGAAATATGTAAATTCAGGACATTGTGGTGTCTCTAAGATTGTTAATGATGTTGCTAGCTAATTATACAACCCAAGTGAGGTGGACTGCAAACTGGCTGAAGGAAAGAAGCCAGAGAGTCATGGTCAATGGGGCAGAGTCTGGTTGGAGGCCTGTATCTAGTGGAGTGCCTCAAGGGTCAGTACTGGGACCAGTATTATTCAATATATTCATCAATGACTTGGATGAGGGAATAGAGTACACTGTCAGCAAGTTTGCTGATGACACCGAACTGAGAGGAGTGGCTGACACGCCAGAGGGCTGTGCTGCCATCCAGCGAGATCTGGACAGGCTAGAGAGTTGTGCAGGGAAAAATTTAATGTACTATAACAAGGGAAAATGTAGAGTCTTGCATCTGGGCAGGAACAACCCCAGGTTCCAGTATAAGCTGGGGAACGACCTGTTGGAGAACAGCATAGTGGAAAGAGACCTGGGGGTCCTGGTGGACAGCAGCATGACCATGAGCCAGCACTGTGCCCTTGTGGCCATGAAGGCCAATGGCATCCTGGGGTGTATTAGAAGGGGGGTGGTTAGTAGGTCAAGAGAGGTTCTCCTCCCCCTCTACTCTGCCCTTGTGAGACCTCGTCTGGAATATTGTGTCCAGTTCTGGGCCCCTCAGTTCAAGAAGGACAGGGAACTGCTGGAGAGAGTCCAGCGCAGGGCCACAAAGATGATTAAGGGAGGGGAGCATCTCCCTTATGAGGAGAGACTGAGGTAGCTGAGTCTCTTTAGCTTAGAGAAGAGGAGACTGAGGGGTGATCACATTAATGTTTATAAATATATAAAGGGTGGGTGTCACGAGGATGGAGCCAGGCTCTTCTCGGTGATAACCAACAGTAAGACAAGGGGTAATGGGTTCAAGCTGGAACACAAGAGGTTCCACTTAAATTTGAGAAGAAACTTCTTCTCAGTGAGGGTGGCAGAGCACTGGAACAGGCTGCCCAGGGAGGTTGTGGAGTCTCCTTCTCTGGAGACATTCAAAACCCGCCTGGACGCCTTCCTGTGTAACCTCATCTGGTGTTCCTGCTCTGGCAGGGGGATTGGACTAGATGATCTTTCGAGATCCCTTCCAATCCCTAACATTCTGTGATTCTGTGATTCTGTGTAGTCACTGTCTAAAAATTATAACTCTTTTTTGACCTATTTTGGAGACTGGATTTATCATCTTTTAGTACTGCAAAACTTAAAATCTTCTTTGTATTATTTCTTAAGGATAGTAATATGTGGGAATAGATTGTTCCCATATTTCCTTCTTGGACACAGCTTATATATCTCAGGAAGTTATTTTCTTTTGTTTCTGAACTTCTGAGCCAGAATCAGGAACATAGACTTTTGGAGGAAAAAAGGCAAGCTACTCAGTCAAGGACACATTCTATAAGTATTGGAATTTATATTCAGAAAGAGGATAAACTCAAGGCTTCTGATGATGTGTCTATCAAGATAGACGAGGGTCATGGCTTCTGATCTCTATCAATAACATCTTAAAGCAGCAGATACTTAATAGAGAAATAAGGAATGTTTTCGTTTCATTCTCATTGCCTCAAAGCTGCTTTTGTTTCTAATTACCAACAGCAAGTAGCTAAATTTCCATATATCTTGCTTCTTTACAGTGGCAGAGTATCTCAAGGGCTACAACATACAATCCAGACCAAAAGATCTGTACGTTGATTGGGCTTTCTTTTGTGAAATGAATGTGAATGCATAGATCCTTTTATTTTTATAAAAAAAGAAATCACTAAGGTAATGAACCACTGATACAATCATCTCTTCATTTTATGAAATCAATCCAGAAAGAACTGCCTCTTTCTACCACAAGCACAGAAACCTAAACACCTCTTGGGCATAACTATATTGTATTGATGCACCTCATCAAAATTGAAAGACAGTGAAGCAAGGCAAGGCTCTATAAGCAGGGGACAGGACCTGGATTTTATAGCTCAGACGAATGAAGTCAATAGAGAAATGCTTATTTATATCTGCAGATAGCTTGTCATGAATCCTGCATTAAGATCATAGTTTTATTACCTCTAACTCTAACTTATCTATTTTTCCTAATTATTATATGTTAAATTTAAATATGTATTTTATTAATAAATTGTGATATGTACAATATACATTTTATGGCATCTATTTGATGAGACAATAATGTTCAGAACAATAAACATGGAACAGCAGGGAAATAACAGAAAACCTTTGGGGATCCAAGTATATATGAGAAAACCATATAGAAAGTTTTTTGTTGTTCATTAAGCCAGTGAAACAACACAAACTACAAAAGAACAACATCTTCCATTACTTTACATATAATTTAATAAAGGCAGTAAGGATATATAGAAGGAGAGTGACTGCTGCTCTAAGAGTGTCTGGCCAAAGGAGCCACAAACCAGAACATGTAGACACAAACCTGACCAACAAATGATAAGGGAGGTCATGACAAGAACAAACATGGTCAGCTGCACCAATTGGTAAAGGATATGCTAAATGTGAAAATGTTTATTTTTTTCAGTTGGGATGATAAGGGAGGGAGAGAAACACACAGGCATGAAACCTGACCAATTAACATTAACAAAGACAGTAACCAGAAACAAACCTGATCAGTCACACTAATTGATTAGCAATCAAGAAACTGCAGGCAGATGGGAACTTGCAATGGATTATAATGCAAACCAGAACGTCCAGGATGTTGGTGGGAGTGTGCCAGCTGATGAGGCAATGTGCAGGGGAAGGAGGAGCAGGGGGGAACAAAGGAGGAGTAGAGAGAAAAGGCTGTAAACCAGGGCTTCTGGCATGATAATTGGAGCTAGTTAGTATGCTTATCTGGCTGAGCCCTGCACCTGATCACCACAGTCCCTCCTGTTTTCTTACATTTTCTTATTAAATCTTTTCTTAACTCTGTGTAATCTCACTCATTACCCGTGTGTGTGAGTGCTGCAAGGACTCAGTGCCAGCTGCTGGGGGGACCAGTGTGAGGGGACTGGGTGCCAGCCCCTGGAGTCACACTGGGGGTGTGGGCACCCCTGTCCTGTATTGTCAGCCTCTGGAGTCAGTGGGGTCTGAGCATCAGCTACTGGAGCCATTGGAGGTCTTGGATGTCAGCCAACGGGGTGGGAATGGAGTGTGTTCCCAAAACCGTCTACTAGGGGGACTGGGGTGAGTGAGTGGCTCAGTGCCAGCAGCTGGAGCAGGACAGCAGGTCACAGCCCATGTGCCTGTTGCCAGCTGATGAGGGCAAGTGTCTGTGCTTTCCCCAAACTGTGTTTGTGGGGGGGATCTGGCTGTATATGTGCTGGCAATTTCCAAGCTGGACCAGACAGTGAGTAGGGGACCTCCGGTCTGGGCAGGGTTGTCAGGTGGGCAGAGGATCTGTGCTGGTATTTAGGGGGACTCGCAAGTGTGGGGAGCCTGTGGAATGTGTGTGGGTGCTGCACATTTGCAGTGAGCACACAGCTGGAACAGCCAGAGAGTTGGGGTCCTGTGGGGGATCTAAGATCTGGGCAGAGGTGCTGGGTGGGCAGAAGGGATGTGGTTGCCTGGGCTTGTGTCTGGTGTGAGTCCTGTGTGTGGGTGCTGTTGAAGGCAGCACCTTATTTATGGCCATCTGTGTGACCAGCCATATCAGTGTATTCTGTGTGTGTGTGTAAACAACAATAACAAAGTAGTCTACCAGTAAGAAAGTAAGCATACATGAAAGGAAGACTTCATAGTAGGAGTGTCAAACAGTTACTGTAATGGTGAAAGGTGGTTAATTCAGTGAAAAATGAAAATAGAGTAAGTCCATTTCAAGACTGATACATGAGCAACTGACAACATTAGATTTTTGCCAAGCTTACCTGGAAAATATTTGCTCCGTTAGTCTGAATTTTACATCCCACCTAAGAAAGATTCTACTTTTGACTTAGTCCTGCAAAAGTGAAAAGAGCTATCTGCTGACAGACTGTCAAAGCAAGGATGAAGGAAAAATTTATTCCAGACAGTATTTCAAAGCAATCTCTTCTAGATGTCTCAGTGGAAAATATAAAATTTCCCTTGATGCTACAAATTAATCACTACATGTGCTTTTTCAAGACCATAAAAATCTGGAGACAAGGAAGCGATAATATATACTTAGGGAAAAAGATAACACAGATAGAAACTTTTCAAAGAGAAGGAGAATCCTGCTTATAACAGTTTTCTGTGTGTATACTAGGCCATACAAAACCTACTAGAAACTGTACACGATCAATCATACAAACGCATATAATGCCATAGACACACTGAGTTGATCCTGTGATTATAAAACTCATTAAAGCTGTTTCAAAGGAAAAAGTAGTGTGCTTCTTTAACATGGAATTTGATGATTATTTGCTCTGAAGGGTAAAAGACTGCAAAAATGCAGTGATATTTCAGCAGAAAATTATCTCCCGTCTCATAAGGATTTTTTTCTTTATTTTTGATTAATTTTGAAAGTTATAGAGCACTCGCATAGTTTATGCATAATGTCCCTTTCTCTACTCTTTCCCATAGCCATACACATACAAGCCACAGTACACAAAATGTTTAAAAAGTAAAATACACAAAAATGGCAAAAATTAATTGTTTCAGTATCTTGTAATGTAATACGAAGTTAAGTTCCAGTCTTATTTCTGGATCTTAGATTTGGTTTCAGCACTCTCTAAACAAAATTTTTCAGCATTTCATATAATCACTTGAAAAAATAATGTAGTTTGTTAAAGAGTAGCAAAAAATAAACGTGATTGCTTCGAAACACAGTTATTAACTTATATAGGGAATAACCTAAAAATGAGAGACTGACTTTATAGACACATCTATTATTAAGTTAGAATGGAAAACAGAGGCTTTCAAAGAGATGAAATAAAGGAAGAATATCCCTGGGGAAAAAAATTGCAGCTCTGGAGAAAGTGATTAGTCACCCTTTCAGTGTCATAGTAGGAGACGTTGAAGGAACAGTAGCTCTCTCAGAACACAGGATAAAACTACACAGTACAAAATGAGGTCTTAAAGGACAGTAACAATTTGGTTTTCTTTGAATGAGTATTTGGTATCCCACGGTCAATATACAGGTAAGAATCAAGGAAAAATGGCAATTATTAAATTAATGAAAAGAGAGACATGAATATACATGGTGTTTCAAAAAGACCCAAATTGAAAGCAGTATATTTCATGATGGCAACATTTTACAATTACACAAAAAATTACAAACTGTTTAATGATTTACAAAGTTTTAATGACCTTTTTTGTAAATTCTCTACAACATCAAGACAAATAATTGGTCCCAAACACCCCTCAAAGTGTCTTCTTCCACTCAAAGCAGGATGCATCTTTTTTAAACACCCTGTATATTAATGTAACAAAAAAGACTAAATTAATTAAAAAAATATATTAAAAAGATAACTATAATTAGTGATATATCTCCAGCTGAAATTCATGTTTGAAATGTTCTTCAAAACAGACAAGAAATACTGTGGAGTAGACAGTGAATTTTCAGTGATTTTTTTTTTTTTTAATTGGATAAGGTAGTTTAAATGAAATGAGATTACAGGAAATACCTCTCAAATATCTGTTAGGCTTTCTTCTTTCATGAAGATACTAAAATCACAGTTTGTAATATAAGAAAATTATGATATAAAATTGATACAATGAACTATTCTACAGCAGGTTTCAAATGAATCTATTGGTATATTAATAGAGTATTTAATATTCTCTTATTTTATATAATTTTATATGTTGAGATAGTTGTATATTGAAGTATAGGTATGCACGGATATATAAAAAGTTCTTTATTTCCATTTTAAAAAATAAATTTTGATATCTTGTCACTTTCAGCATGAAAATAATTTGGATATCTTGTAATTTCCAGAGGAATATAGCATTCTGCTCTTATTTGAACATATCTATCACTATGTGTTTGTGGATTTTTTTGATTTTGTTTGTGTTTGCTTTGTTGTTGGTTGTTGATTTTGTGTGTGTTTGTTGTGTTGGTTTTTTGGCGCTTTTTTGGTGTGTGTGTGTTTTATTGTTGGTTTTTATTTTTTTTCTCACAAAGGGCTACTTGGAGAAGGTAAGTAAATTTTTCCTCTCATTTATATATGTGTTACCTCGGTATTTATTTTCCATTTGGTTTCATCTCTGAAGTAAACTGAACCCTGCAGACATTTTAATGTGCCAAATAACTCTGTAGTTCTCAAAAACATAGGTCAGAAAAGCAAATCTACTATGCTGTGTGAAAGTTTTCATCAGTTATATTTTGTTTTTTCTTCTCCATTGTTTATCAGAACATCTTCTTGTGACAGGTGCAGAAAACTACTTCACATGAGGAACTGAGGTTTTAAAGTACCTAAATAAGGGAGTAAGGGATACAGGAGGAAAATCTGGGAACACAGAGCAATAATTGAGGATTAGATGAAGCTTGGTAGTACGTTTCCCCTCCCTTGAAGTCCAAATGAAATTATTTTTACTTAGGTCCCAGTGTGAAAAAAAATCAGAGGCATTTGAGTGATTAAGCCTCAATTAACAATATGGAAATGTTTAGACATGTACATATATGTTTGCAGGGTGGATTTAGATTTTTATGTCAGACATTGTGATACAAACAGAATAACAAGTTAATAAAATTAAGGATTAAAATGGAGACATAATTTTGTAAGTGCTCCTGCTGAA
This sequence comes from Caloenas nicobarica, assembly GCF_036013445.1. Lineage (NCBI taxonomy): Eukaryota > Metazoa > Chordata > Aves > Columbiformes > Columbidae > Caloenas > Caloenas nicobarica. Next base: position 168,426,630 of record NC_088245.1, read on the forward strand.
TAAAATGTTCTACTTTGTTGTTAATGTTGACTATTTAAATTAAAATTATCTAACTGAAAGCATAAATTTATTATTGTGCCATTAACAAAATGCAACTTTAATTGTATACTTCTGTGGTGAGCAAATTAAATTGAAACATACTTTAATGATACTATATTAACTCCAAAGATAAAAGTAAGTTATTAAAGAATATTCATAATTTTTTGTATTAAATAAGTTCTACAGTGTTTGACTAGCTTAGGTAAGACCTTTTATGTTTCTATCTGTATGTGTCAGCAACTGTTTCATTGTTTGTGAATTTTGTTATAAAACAACCTGAAAAAAGAAAATAAATATCATCTGCATTTACTGCAATATTATTTCCTTTGACATCTACAGAAGGCTTCTGTCATGTAATTGCTACCTGAAATTTCAAGGAAACTTGGGAGAAAGGTCACCTGTTGTAATAGAATGATTGGAAAGTTTAGTGAACATGGTCATTGTAAACACTGAGAAAGAATTTTTTAAGTTATTGAAACAACATTGTTTTACATCAACAGTAAATATATCCCAATCCATTTAAAATATTGCTACACAATATTTTATCATTTGTATACCACAGTCTTGGCTTACATGACTACAAGTCTTATTAAATGTGTTAAAGTTATCAGCTAGTTTTAAAATCTGGGATTTTTTTTGTTCAGGACTTTACAGAAAAGAAAAAAAAAAAAGAGGTAGGCTATCAACTCACTGATAAAGATAAAGATACATTAACCTTTCATTCTATTGTCTTTCATTACATGTTGCTAAAGGGAAAGCTAAAGGACGAAAGGGAAAAAAAGTCATTCATTTTTTTACAATGACTGAACTCCACAGTTTGACATGGATGAAGATTTTAATTTTTTTTTGGCTGAAACAAAAATTGGGGGCATATGTTTTCTGTCAAATATTTAATGCAAATTATTTCAATATGATGGAATATATGCTGTCATTCTATGAGAATAATTCAAGAACTGGCTAAAGACGTGAATGTGATATCCTATGTTATAAAAAAAATGTGCCATAATATGCCTTTTAAAAATCTACTGTTTAATGTGGCAGTTAGAGGCAACTATGATAAAGCACAGGTGCTGAAACAAAATGTGAAGAGACATGTAAATTATCTACCTTATGTTATGCACTTCTTCATTGCTGAGAATATCCTCAAAACAGCTGTAAAGCCAGCAGAATTTTTAAGAACATTTAGTCATTTCAGGAACTTCAGAAGGTGCTTTAATAACTTTAAAAGCCTTTTTTCCCGCCCACATGATAAACATTATATTACTCACTGACCTGTCACCATAACAATGTCAAGTCCCAAGTACTGCAGGGAGTGGGAAATCACTGATTTTGACTTTTCAACACTGTTTTCATTCCTATTTCTGAGTATTTGCAAGTTACTACTCTGAACACTGGTGATGTTGCTACGTAACTTTGCCTACAGTTTCACCTCTTCTCTGACAGGATTGGGGCAACACAACCTGAGCTCAAATGCTCATGGGCCTTGCAATTTAAGAGTGACTCTTGTTATTCTCAAGAGTCTAGCCTGGAAGTTTCTTTGGTGCCTGAGTGGATGAGCAATACGGGAAAATGCCTGAGGGCTGGACAAGCCTCGGCAGTCTCTTTCATATCATGCCTGGCCAGAGTCCCCAGAATCACAGAATCACAGAATGGTTGGAGTTGGAAGGGACCTCTGGAGATCATATAGTCCAACCCACCTGCTAAAGCAGGTTCACCTAGAGCAGATCACATAGGAATGCGTCCAGGTGGGTTGTGAATGTCTCCAGAGAAGGGGACCCCACAAGCTCTCTGGGCAGCCTGTTCCAGTGCTCTGTCACCCTCAAAGTAAAGAAGTTTCTTTGCATATTCAGACAGAACCTTCTAGGCTTCAGCCTATGCCTGCTGCCCCTCATCCTATCACTGGGCGCCACTGAAAGGAGTCTAGTCCCATCCTCTTGACATCCACCCTTGAGATATTTATAAAAGTTGAGGAGATTGCCTCTCAGCCTTCTCCAGGCTGAACAGACCCAGCTCTCTCAGTCTCTCTTCATAAGAAAGGTGGTCCAGGTCCCTAATCATCTTTGTTGCCCGCCGCTGGACTCCCTCCAGTAATTCCTTATACTTCTTAAACTGGGGGGCCCAGAACTGGACGCAGTACTCCAGATGCAGCCTCACCAGGGCAGAGTAGAGGGAGAGAATAATCTCCCTCAACCTGTTGGTCACGCTGAAAGGGTTAAGTCTCTCTAGACATCAAGTCAGGTAGGCAGATGTGGGTCTCCACCACTGTTCTTGGGACTCTCCCATAACCATTACCCACCACTTTCCCTTGGTGCAGGTGCACAGTTCAGATGTGTCACCATGGTGCCTCGCCTGGCAGAGCTTTTTCCCCTGTGTCTGGTACTTGGGCACCAAACTATTCTGCAGTTGCAGGTCTCTGGGTGGAGAAGGAGCCGGCCTCCTGCCAGAAGTCCTATACTCCCAGTCTTCTCCAAGGTGGCACATGGACACTCCCCTTGGTATTAGTGACACAATGCTAGCTTGTATGACCTGCCCTAAAATGCTTAATTTTCAGCTCAGAAAGTTTTTCTTCATAAACCTTCAGCTCCCAATAGAAACCCTGACAAGTTAGTAAGACCCTGTTTCTTCCATTTGCAGCTCTACATAGAGTTTGAACATAAGAGACACTGCGAAAAGACTTCATATCCCCCTGAATGCCACAAACAGGAACAAAACTTCAGCACACATATAGATGCTTTTTGTAATCCCTGTTCACCAGCCACTAGTTTCCTTTCAGCTTCTTCATACAATATTGATGTGTTTAACACAAAAGGAAACATTTCTGTAACGCTGACTTTCCAAATCATATCAGATGGTGGTGGACTGCATTTTTCTATTAAGGTGTCTCCAAAAAATTTTCTGCCTCTGCTATTGTTTATCTCCATAATTGTTTTTTTTAATCTGTGAGACACAGTGAAACTCAGTGTGACATACTTGATGATATATAATATGAAGAACTGCAGTCATATGGACTGCCTATGGAAAAGACTGTAAAGAGGAAAAAAAACCCCACAGCTTTAAAAAAGCTTCCTTTCAGAAATTATATTTTCAGAGATATATTTTCAGCTCCCAGTGTTCTATCCCTAGAGTCAGAAAATGAAACAATTAAAAAAAAAATTCAAATCCACATTGTTCAAAATGATGTTAGTAAGAATTCCAAAGCAATTTTAGTTGGGTAACCTCATTAGGTCATATGGTCATACTGCTTTTTAATTCTCTGATGCTCCACTGATTTTCAGTTTACTGTTGTACCTGTGATATTTTCAAAGTCACTTCTAAAAATAGTATCCAACTACTTATAAGTCTTACATACTTTGTTCTTAGAAGACTGCAGTTACATGGGCTGTACTTATATATGTTCTGGTATACAAAACTGTGTTCTGCATTGGCAAGATGTTTTCACTATATATCATCCACTCAATACTCATATCATCCAAAAACCCAATGTTTTCTTTAAAACATACATTAAAAATCATTCTTCAGATAGACCTCAAAAAGTAATTGTACAGAAAAAAAAATACACAAAGTGTTTACTTTCCAGCAGAGTTCTTCAGGGTCTGATCTATTCTATTTAATATTTTAATTTACATAGTGTGTACTGTATTGATTTTATGTTCTTTTTTTTTAAAGTCAAATTATTGTGTGGAAATGTTTCCAATGCTTTACAGAAGTTAATTATTTTATTAATGGTATTATTAATCCAACGAAAAATGACACTAGATTAGAGTAACAATATGTATTTATTATAAATCCTATTGGTTGTCACCAGATACGTTTCCAGTGCTTAGTTTTTATTTTTTTTATTAACAAGTTCAGTATCAGAACTCTATTTTTTTTTCCATGAATCAATACTAATTTGACAAACCTGATTACTTGAATCATCTTATTAATGCTTTAAAATATCAGGTTTTCTACTGTCTGTCCAACATGCTCAGTTTGTTCTCATTTATATTCCCCTCCTTCCTTAACTCAGGAACTTCCAGAAGATTTTATTAAAAATTAAATAATCAGCATTCAGAATCGAGAGAAGATAATGGCTGGTTCAGTAAGAATTCTTAAATTCCTTCTCAAGCTTATAATTTCACATGAAAATCTCACTTCATTATCTGTTGTTTAACACACTGCACAGCTATTAATATAACAGGTGAACTTCTGATACATAATCTGGCATTTTTCAGAGATACAGAATGCGAGAATTACTAGGACTTTTACATACCTCCTTAGCATCACATATAAACTTTATAACTACTAGATGAACTTAAGTAAACTATAAAAATATGTCTTCCTAGGACTAAGAACCAGAACATTTTCAGTCATCTTTTTTCTTCATTATTCAGCGAGCAAACTTGGCTTAATGTAGCAAGATAAAGTTCTTTTGGGATATTAGTTAAATGGTTCTGCATCAGTGTTTTCTATTTATAAAAGTACTTCTCCTGTAAGTTAAAAATCAAATTATTATTACAGAGTTTTTTCTCATGGAAGTGTGAAATCATTATGTTATTTATGAGTTCTAATCTTCTCCTTTGATATTTTGTAACACTTTTTAAAAAACAAACAAACAAAACCCAGAACCTGCACAAAATCTTTAATGTCAAGGGAGGCTGAGGTCGGGCAGGCAGCTGGGAGCCAAGGGTGAGGTAGATCAGCAGAACAGAAGCTTGCTGAATGGTACGGTCCCAAGGTATCTGAGCAGGAGAGAAGCACTGGGACAGGGTTGGAGACCAGGGTGCCTGGTGGCTGGGCAAGTCTTCAGTGACCAGGAAGCCTTGAGGCCATGCAGGAAGTCTGTGCCCCCATGGACCAGGACAACACAGCTGTAACTTAACTCTGGCCGTGACCCAAACTGAGTGCCTTGCATGGAAATGCTGCTCTCATGTGAAGCAGAAAAGATGCCAGACAGGTTTGCTGCAGTTCCTTCTCAATCACCTGATCATGGTTGCACAGCCGCACTGTATCAAGCAGCCTTGAGGACAGACTAACAAGCACTTGGGGAACATAGTGTGTTCAAGGCCCAACACGGGGATTTGGCTCTTGGCATGGCGTAGCTTCACAAGGAAGGTAAGATTTCATGGGAGCATTTTTTTTTTAGAATATTATGTTGTACAGTATAATATGATGTGACACAGCTACATGACAAGATGCTACCTTCCTGCGAAAATATATTCAACAAAAAGATGTTTGCAACTCAGGAAAGCTTCTATGAATTCATACATTCAAACTGTAGGTATAATGGCAGCCCCACTGGTATACAGATATCTTGCACCTGTTCTTTTTAACAGATACGGATAAGAACAGTGGGATGTTGGTTCTTTAATGCAGAGCAGAAGGTATTTAACTTACTCTGTGCCAATATCAAACCACAGGATTTGTCTTCAGATTTAATGTACAATTTAAGATTAAAAAAAAAAAACCCAAACAAACAAACAAAAAAACCAAGCAAAATCTTTTTGTACCAAAAAAATATTTCCTTTAAGTAAAACATTTGTTTTCAGCCAGTGAATGTTCCTGAATTCTCCATCTTCCTCAAAACAGAGTAAAACACTTGTCACATTATTGTATTAAGGAATGATATACTGAAACACTCTCATTAAATGGAACACAGCAAACAGCAACATATACAAATGAGAAAAAAGAAACTACATATACAAGAGCAACAAACTCTATGACAGCAGAGGTGCGCACAGAATAATTGTTTTCCCGTTTGTATCACTCTGTATAATTGTTATTTATTTATCTTATCCTTCCCTCATTTTTTTATCATCTCAGAGGTCATCCCTCCTGACATCTCCATTTCCCTTTCTAGAGTTTTACAGTAGTCACTGACATGTCTTTAACCTTTGCTTGGAAAAACAGACACATTTTTATTTGAAATGAAACATATTTGAGACACTTCTCAACTATAACTCTTAGGAAAATTATATATTAAGAAAACCAGATAAATATTTTTAGAAATTTCTTCAGCTTTTGAATCTCTGCACAAACCCCTGAGCAACTGCTCTGAATTCAGTGTCAACTACTCTTTGAGCAGGACATTCAACTCCAGACTGCTCCTGGGTTCCACTCAAACTTCATTGATTCTATGATTTATGTATTCCAAAACAATGTTCATCACTATTGTTATTTATTTGGAGTTCAATTAATTAAGCCATTCTGTGACAGTTTTACAGTTACCAAAATAATGAAGCATTCTTTAACACAAGTCGTTTGTTTGTTTTTATAAAGGAAGGAAAGGATAAAGAGGGATGCAGTTACCAACTTGTTTGATTTTTCTATTACTGTGATTTTCATGCTGTCCTGAAACTTCTGAACACTGACTTGCAGATATAAGTTTACATCTGTGATGTTTTTGTCCACTGATTTTAAAATTAACACAAAAATATACTACAAATTAAGATAGATTTTTTCCATACAAAACAAAGCAGCATCCTAAACATTTATTTACTTAGAATTATAATTAGGATTTCTGTTTATTATCCTTGAAATCAGTGACATTATGGATTAGGTACAGCTAGAAAGAAAAAACTTCTCACATATAATTTGATTATTTAATTTGTTCCTGTTTCTGTTGGCAGAATTTGTTATGAAGCTCTTGTTTTCAAATATGTTTGCCTTTACTTGACAATTGTTTTGCATGAAAAAACATAATAAAACACAAAATAAACACTCTGGCTCTATAGTTATCTATCCCTCTTAGGTGTTCTATATTAAATAGCTGATGTTGCAGCTGTGTAATTTAGTACATTTTTCCACCTGAAATGCATATATATAATTAAATAAATCCCAGCTACATGTTTGGCTTTTGTCTGAACACTCAGATTTACAAACATTCTCTTTCACAAATATTTGCAAATGAAAATCAAGAGAGGTTGGAAAACCAGTCAAAATGAAAATAAAATAAAACTAACCATATTGAGGACTGGAAAAGTCACAGTATAGTGAAGAAGTGGAAGATATGTTTCTGTGTGAGGTTCTCCAAACCTAAAGGTGGGAGGCTTTTTTGGAAGAGGAACAAACTTAGACTCTAGATGATGTATAATTTTTTTCTTTTTTTTTTTTCCTCTGTCTAGTAGAAGCCAATAGATTACAATGGAAGAAGGTTGGGAAATTTAGAAAGATGTGTGAGGCAGAATAATGAAAGAGTGTGATACTTAGGTACCATGGGGTGATGCATATCTGAAAGCACCACTGAGACAAGTAAGGCCTGGACTAAACTTCCCAGCTTGAACTGACTAGTTTAATGCAGCATCTGCCTGCAAACAGAGAAGAACAAGTAAACTTTATTATGTAACTTTTGTCAGCTTCACAGTTGACTTGCAGATCTGGAGACGCAGACCAGAGGCAGGAACAACCATTAATTGGCCTTAAATAAAGAAGTTGCCCTGGGACTTGGTAACTTCCAAGACTTGCACCAACAGTTCAATTCAGAAACCAATAAATAGTGAAAACAAACACCCCTTTTAGTGGAAACTCTATTACTTGGACTTTCAACTCGACCCTGAAGATGAAGCTCAAGGTGGAAAAATCTATGCTTTGAGACTGGGACACACTCACATTGAGTGGTCAGAGTGAGTGCCAGGTTCTCCTGGATCCAAGGCGCAGATCTAACCCAGATCAAAGGAGCTGGGGAGGCAATTAGACTGTGTGGTGTGTGTGTGTGAAAGGCAGAGGCCATGTGTATCTGTTAGAATGGAAATCTTAAACTAGAAAAAATCCTCCACTCTCTACCCACTATGCTTAGTAAATAAGTGTCAGATTAAATATCAAAGTCCTTATAGCCACTCCACCCACAATTCCCCTGTGACAGTAGGAATGCATTTGAGGGACTATTAAGATCTGAAGCTCTCAGGAGACAGAGAGTTCATAACACAATTGGATGCTATGTCCTAGCAGTGGAGAAATATGACAAGAGGAAAATATCCCATTAAACTCTTTTCCTTTATCCTTTACCAGAAATATTACAGAGAGAGGTCCTCTTGCTCAGGCAGTTTATTTCAAACATCTACAGAATTAAGTAAGATAAACATTTGGGGAAAACAAAACAAAAATCTGGGTGTTTAAAGCAACAGGCTCAAACTGAAAGAGAGAATAAATGAAAGAAGATAAGAAAATAGTCTGACGAAGCTGAAATACCATGTACTGCATTGGGAACTGCAATATGAATCACATCTAAACAATCTCTAAGGAAGCAAAGTATCAGTAAAAAAAAATATTTCTAATTAGGGAAGAGAAATTAAGTTCTGTAAAAAAAAAATCACAAAATTTAATTAGAGCATCCTAGTGCCTAATAACGTATGTCTGAATGCACATTAGTTCTATGTGTAGAAGTTTCAGATTTTAAGTAATTTTCTTAATAAAATGAAAGAAAATAAAAGATTGTTTTACAGATTTCATTTTGTATCTCATGATCATAAGATAAACTGATGATAAATTAATTGCATAAATCTAGCCACAGATATAGGAATAACTTGTAGAAAACAAGGAAATGGTAATTTAAAAGGTATACATCTTTAAGTAGTTACAAATTGTATTTTTTGTGAAAAATAACATTCAATTTATGGTTTTGCTGGCTATTATGTGATTTTTCTCTCTTGATATCTTAATAACAATTTTGTATTGACATAAACAGATGCACATATAACAAATGCACAGTCTGTCACTTTCAGATTATGACTTGAAGTTTCTCTTTAAGATTAATATGTAACATATACAGAAAGAAAGTATTATAAGAAACATGGAATTTTGTTTTGAAGCTCCCTAAGCAGACTAATTAAATCCAATTTGATTTTAAATTATTATGCACATCATTCTTGATTCAAGATGGAAGCAGCTAATTAACTAATTCTCATTACAAACCTATTACACAATAAAATGCTGATTCATCATGGTGACGGACAAGCCACATTGAGAACTTTGACAGGGGCCTGTTCTGGCAGAAGGCTTCTCAGCAGGTAAATACAGGCATATTGGAAGAGGCAAGTCTGCTCCAGCTGGTCAGGATCCAGATTTGTGTCATTCCAGTCTTACAAGAATAATCCCTGGCTCCCCTGATGTAGGGACCAATTACTGGTCATTTCTTCAGCTTCATACACAATCTCTTGGTAAACACAGTTAATTAACAGGCTGACTCAGTAAATATCTACTCCTTAACATCACAGAAAAATAAAGCATTTTCCCCGTGTTTAATAAAAGTTAAATCACATCTTTCTACTTCAAACATTTTGTTACGATTACCATTTTTCCAGTAACCCTTGGCAAAGGAGACATTTAATGTTACTCCAAAGAGTTCCAAACTTTTAAAAGACAGTTTTAAGTTAAGAAGATACTGCAAATCCAACTTTTTTTGAACCAAATATGTAAAAATGTGTTTTCAGCTACCATATGAGACTGTAGAAACTCTTTAGACAGTCTTTTGTGGGGTTTGGGGGCTGTTCTTTTTTGCTTTGGTGGGTTTGGTTTGGTTTTTTTTGTTGCTGCTCCAAACCAGTCGCTTCAAGGTAATCATGTTACTTAACTCACATTTTGTTTCAGTTCACTTCTGTGATCACTTAAATGAAATACATTTATGATGTGACTACTTTTAACAAAGTTTATAGGATTACTTATGTAAGTAGTTTCATGCCAATGTTATCAGTGTCCAAGGAAGTCCCAGACTTCTTTTCATGTAGAAAAAAGAGAAGTTACATACTTCATATATACACAAGTACGTAACTATATACATCCTTATATATACACATGAACAAAAAAATAGTCATATACGCACACATATACATAACTATCTGCATAGTTATATACTGTGTCAAATATCATCATATCAGGTTATTTGAACTAGATACTGGAAGGCTAAGTTTATGTTTGAACTCACTCCCCCATGAGAGAAAAATTGCCGGCATGTTTAAATTATGTACAAGATTGGGTACCTGCAACAAGCACTAGAATACACCACCTATGCCATTACTTATATCTTGATTAAAAACCAAAACATAACAGACCTTTTTCCTGCTTACCAGGGGATTTTAAATTTTCTGACATTGTCATCAAGATGATGTTATTGGTTTGGCTTGCTGTTTTCTAAGTTACATGTGAATTATCAAAAAGGTTCTTTGACTCTTGCTGTCCACTGTATTAGAAGTTTAGCTGTTTACATGTATTAGTTCTCTCTGCTGTGTCATCTCAATCACAGAATCACAGAATGTTAGGGATTGGAAGGGACCTCAAAAGATCATCTAGTCCAATCCCCCTGCCAGAGCAGGAACACCTAGGTGAGGTTACACAGGAAGGCATCCAGGCAGGTTTTGAATATCTCCAGAGAAGAAGACTCCACAACCCCCCTGGGCAGCCTGTTCCAGTGTTCCGTCACCCTCACTGAGAAGAAGTTTCTTCTCAAATTTAAGTGGAACCTCTTGTGTTCCAGCTTGAACCCATTACCCCTTGTCTTACTGTTGGTCGTCACCGAGAAGAGCCTGGCTCCATCCTTGTGATACCCACCCTTTATATATTTATAAACATTGATGAGGTCACCTCTCAGTCTCCTCTTCTCCAAGCTAAAGAGCCCCAGCTCCCTCAGCCTTTCCTCATAAGGGAGATGCTCCACTCCCTTAATCATCTTCATGGCCCTGCACTGGACTCTCTCCAGCAGTTCCCTATCCTTCTTGAACTGAGGGGCCCAGAACCGGACACAATATTCCAGATGAGGTCTCACCAGAGCAGAGCAGAGGGGAAGGAGAACCTCTCTCGACCTACTAACCGCCCCCCTTCTAATACACCCCAGGATGCCATTGCCCTTCTTGGCCACAAGGGCACAGTGCTGGCTCATGGTCATCCTGCTGTCCACCAGGACCCCAGGTCCCTTTCCCCTACACTGCTCTCTAATAGGTCATTCCCCAACCTGTACTGGAACCTGGGGTTGTTCCTGCCCAGATATAAGACTCTACATTTTCCCTTGTTATAGTTCATTAAATTTTTCCCTGCCCAACTCTCTAGCCTGTCCAGATCTCGCTGGATGGCAGCACAGCCTTCTGGCGTGTCAGCCACTCCTCCCAGCTTGGTGTCATCAGCAAACTTGCTGGTAGTACACTCAATTCCCTCATCCAAGTCATTGATGAATATATTGAATAGTACTGGTCCCAGTACTGACCCTTGAGGCACTCCACTAGATACAGGCCTCCAACCAGACTCCACCCCATTGACCACGACTCTCTGGCTTCTCTCCTTCAGCCAGTTCACAGTCCACCTCACTACCTGATCGTCCAGTCCACACTTCCTCAGTTTAGCCATGAGGATGCTGTGGGAGACGGTGTCGAATGCTTTACTGAAGTCAAGGTAGACCACATCCACTGCTCTGCCATCATCAGTCCACCTTGTTACATCTTCATAAAAGGCTATGAGGTTGGTCAAACACGACTTCCCCTTGGTGAAGCCATGTTGACTGCCCCTGATGACCCTCTTATCCTTGATATGTCTTAAGATGGCACCAAGGATAAGGTGTTCCATCACTTTCCCAGGGATGGAGGTGAGGCTGACCGGTCTATAGTTGCCCGGGTCCTCCTTCTTGCCCTTTTTGAAGACCGGAGTGACATTTGCTTTCCTCCAGTCCTCAGGCACCTCTCCCGTTTCCCAAGACTTGGCAAAGATGATGGCGAGTGGTCCAGCAATGACTTCAGCCAGCTCCCTCAACACCCGCAGGTGCATCCTATCCGGACCCATGGATTTATGGATGTCCAGATTGCTTAATTGCTCCCTAACCCAGTCCTCATCAACCAAGGCAAACTCCTCCATTGCCCTGCCTTCCTCTGGGGCCTCAGGGGTACGGGGCTCCTCAGGACAGCCTCCAGCAGAGTAGACAGAGACAAAGAAGGCATTCAGCAACTCTGCCTTCTCTGTATCTTCTGTCACCAGGGCATCCACCCCATTCATCAGTGGGCCTACACTGCCTCTGGTGTTAGTTTTATCTGCCATGTATTTGAAGAAGCTCTTTCTGTTGTCCTTGACCCCTCTCGCCAGGTTTAACTCTAAGGAGGCCTTAGCTTTCCTAGTTGCCCCCCTACATCCTCTGACAACAGCCTTATACTCTTCCCAAGTGGCCAGCCCCTCCTTCCATGATTTGTAAACCCTCCTCTTCCACTTGAGTTTGCCCAGCAGTTCCCTGTTTAACCATGCAGGTCTCCTGGCTCCCCTCTTTGACTTCCTACGTGTTGGGATGCACTGATCTTGAGCTTGGTAGAAGCAGTCCCTGAATGTTAACCAACTATCTTGGGTCCCTTTACCTTCAAGCAGCCTTGCCCACGGGATTTCCCCCAGCAATTGTTTGAACAGGCCAAAGTTGGCCCTGCTGAAGTCCAGGGTTGCAATTCTGCTTGATATTCTGCTCCTGCCACGTGAGATTCTGAACTCCACCATCTCATGGTCACTGCAACCAAGGCAGCCCCCAACCTTTACTGCTTCAACCAGACCCACCTTGTTAGCGAGGACGAGATCCAGCAGACACTTTGGAATCATTTGATTAAGTATTTATGGGAAGGTGAGTGCAAGCCTAACACTTCTTCATACTTATGGGTTAATGCATTTGAATCTTCCTGTTTAACTCTGTCTTGTGCCTACTTTTTGTTTACTTTTGTAGCTTTAGTCTGTATTTTGTGTAATCTTATATCAAAGTATTTTAACAACCATAATGCTATAATTTAAACAAAAATGCAAATGCAGTTTTGAGTGGACAGTGACAAATAAAGACAATGCATGTCCAGAGAACTGTATTTATTTCACATTATTTATTCCACATTATTAAAATCAGTACTTGTACAAAACTACATAAATTTAAAGCATAATTTTTTTTTTTACATTTTTTCTGACCAATTATGAAAACACCATGTAAGACGCAGTGTAAGTAAATTCAGATCTGCAACTGGGAACACACTTTCAAAGGCTGTGCTTAGAAGAGGTGTGGTGCTTTTCAGAAAATACTTTAAGTTGAATAGCTTTTTAATGAAAAAATTGACTGTTAACTTACTCTAGCTGCCACCAACTAATGGGAGTATTTCAAATCTTCCATGATTGAAAAGATCTATCTTAGTCATCTGACTCAAGACCTGCTAATTAAAGGGCAGATTCATATTAATAGAAGGACCTTTGGTTATCTCACATATGGTCTACAGTGTACCCAATGTGACAACCTTGAAGTGCTTCCCCCCCCATTATTAGCAGAACAAAGGATCTCATTATGCCTTAAACGACTGGTTTTTTTTACTTTGGGAGGACAAAGCAGGTGGTTGTGCAGACAGCCATCTCCCTTATCTTTCCCAAGGTATTGTGTTTGGCGGTGGAATATGTAGATGGTAAGAGGTAGACACGGTTATGGTGTCAAGCACCTTGTTAATCGCTGTGAAGGCCTCATGGCCTAGTTGGAATGAGATGATCTCATCTGTCCAACAGCCAGCTACCTGAAGAAAGCCATGAAGCAACAGCTACCCGTGATGGGCAAGACAACTCGCTTCTGGTTGGCACTGTGAACGTTCCCCTAGGTTGCAGACCCCAGACCCATTTCCAGAAGAGTCTCCCTAATTCGCATGAAGACCAAGCAGAGGGAGGAAATGAACTGCCCACATGTAGATGAACTGGGTTATAAAGTGACCCCATGCATGGCATCAGGTTGTGGCGTGTATATGCTGTGCAGCGTGACCAAAATCTTCAACACGTCTACCCTCCCTTCACTGGACATCGCTGGACCGATAACCTGTGGAGTGGTGATATCTTACTCTCTTTCTCTCTCTCTCATATCTTAGTTTATATCTTATTCTCTTTCTCTCTCTCATACCTTAGTTTTCCTTCCCTCTCTCTTACTCTCTTTCTTCTTGAACATATAAAAATAACATCATTTTAAGTTCTGCCGTTAAAGTCTTGTTAAGTTTTGTATTCTAGCTACTAATGGTTGCCAATCCATCACTTGTAGAAGGACTTTTGCTGTTAATGTATTGATAAGTTCTATGATATCATAAAATACTTTTGCCAAGTCACTAATCGCTGTAATTAGTATTTCCACTACGTGCTTTTAGTAAAACTGCTAATTGAATTGGACCGCTGGAGTGATTGTCTGTCATTCACTTCACATAACCGCGCAGAATTAACCCAGAGTTAACTCACGCTTGATCTCATCTGCTAAGTCAGGGCGCATGTCACGTTCAGAGTTACCTCATCCCTCATCCCATCTGTTGGGACAGGACACCCAAGTCCAACAACTTGATTTTCTAAAGTTGCACTTAGTTTTTGACTGATGCGTAGCCTCAATTTCTATCAATAGCATTCTCCAAATGACTGATTTCCTGCTTCTGAACATACTTAACGAAACATCATAAAAGCTGAGCAAACAGAGTTTAGCTGACACTTAAATAAGATTGGGATTTTAAACATTGATTTTCTTTCACTTGTGATAATTAATTCTTTTTCCAAACCCTTACATCCCCTCAAAATAACAATTGTGGTGAGCTTTGGTATGAAGAATTATACATCTCTTGAGCATGAGAAGGAAAGCAGGTGGAATAAGAGAGAACTGGGTTAGTATTTGGGGGCTAGGGGCAGTAAAGATGTGGGATTGTACTGCCCCTTTGAGTTCCTTGAAATGTTTCAGACTAGTTCATGATTAAAATATTCTTATGAAGACAAAAAACATGGAAAAAATGGCAAAACATAAAAAGGACTTTTTTACTTGTAATTATATACCCTACTTACTAAATAGTCTATGTAACTGTGATACAGGTGGTACAACTGTACTCTCAGTCCAGCTAGAAAGTACATATTGTTACAGTAAAAAATGTTGAAGTGTCTGTAAAGATTCGATACTAATTTGAATATCACCTGAAAAATTATATTTATGTCATTGGAATTTCCTGCATTATTTCAAGGAAGGCATTACTTTTGTTTTGGTGAACAGGTCAGTTTATTTGACTAACAAGAACTGATAAAAATTCCTGTTGTACTTTAGATTTTGTGCACAGCGCTTGCACCATTTCTCAGATAAGACGCAGTCTTGCTTAATATATGTGACAAATGGAGAATGACTTGAAACAGTACCATAGCATACAGACAAGCACGGGGCTTACTACTAAGGAGAATGCTGAAAAGAACAATTACGTCTTTAATTAAAACAAGTAGTAAATTACTAAATTTCAGTTTTTCCACCCATAAATCTCTGCTCAGTAGCATACAAAGGCAGTTATGAAAAGATGCCCTGAAAATATATATCTTCAATTAATATCTAATCTAATAAAACCAACTTGAAATAAGAACGAAATGAATTAAGAGCAAAGTAGACTTCAACTCTTTTCCAAGGTTATGTCTGTCTGGTTGGAAAGCAGTACTATACAAATATCAGTTTGACTTCTTTTAGTATAATTAACTCGTTATATAAGAAAAAAAAATATGTAGAGGTACAAAGCAAGTTCCCTTGACCAGTGCCACTGGTAATCCAAAGCTCACTTATTTTACATTCAAGGGCCATTATATCATCCAAACCTAGTTATCTGAAAAGCAATGTATACATTAAAAAAATAAAAGCAAATAACCAAACAAAAACAAACAAACGAAAATAAATCTTCTCTATCTCTGTGAAAAATAAAAACTGTGCAGGCATTGGACTTGAGAAAAGACTGAAATTGTCTGGCGGACCAAGGCAAAAGTTAGAGCAGGCTCCAGACTGTGGATCTCACCTTCATTGAGATCAAGTTGGGATTTAAATATTCCAAAGGAGGGTCTTCCTGAGGTGAGTTCCCCATGCATAACAAAACTTGCCATGAAATACTTGAAGTCCTGTTTGCTTAGGGTGAGCATGGCTATGCCCTCTTTCAGATGCTCAACATCACAGGAATCTATCCAACAGAGCCAAAAGTAGAGAAGAGCTTTTAAAGCCAGGAAACTGTCTTTCCCTCTGCTTCCATCCCAGCACATTTACCTGCTCAACACTTTTTTTTTTTTACAAGCCACCAAGAAAACAAACCCAACAAGGACTTTTCCTTTTGGCAACTTCAGGTATTTTTTCTAATATTCTTTATAATACTACAGATATTCATCCTAATAAAGTATTTTCACTTTGACCATCAGACTTCCCCTGAAGTTTTATTAATTTATTTCTAATTCATTGCTAAAGTATCTTTTTCTCTGCCTTCCCATGAGCTTGGTGATACCTGTGCACTTCCCTCATACTATGCACTGTTTGTCTATCTTTTGTCCATTCCTTGCTCTAGTCCTGTTTCCTTCTGCTTGTCTATTCCCTGGACTCTACCCCAACATTTTCAGTCTTGCTTCTGATCTCACTTCCCTGTCCACTTCACCTGCTCAGTCTACAAATACTTGCTAATATTTGATGTTACAACCCGAAACAAAAGGCAGATGGACTGTGTTTTTATGCACTAAAAAACCCCATAAATGGTTATTGCCATAATTCCTGATTTTTGTTACTAAACCACCTTTCAAAAAAATAGAATGAATGTTTAATGCAAGGCAAATAAAAGTTGGTCATGTTAAAGAGGTGAAACCGCTTTTACGGTTCCATGCTATCTTAAAGTCCCTAGCAGAAGACACATAAAGCGGTTCAAAATCCCATTTCAGTCACTCTTATCAAGGTCTATAACCTTGCTACATAAAGCAGTTTTTACTCTCAGTTCTGGTAATTTTTTAACACTTTTCCCGCCCCCAGAAGAAAAATAAGAGTTTGACTGCCAGGATAGCTCAAGAAACAAACTCTTTTAGGATTATTTGAAACATCTAAATGACTAATGTCAACCATCCACCTGAAAATCTTGCTTCAAGATGGATTTTCTCATTATTTAAATTTCCTTCCAGGAGTATTACCCTAGGGAATACTCTACTAGATAAGAAAGGTGCTTTTATTATGTTGTTATTACTTTCTGGTCTCCTACTTTTAAAGACTATCTTACCTTGTATATGTTACAAATGCTTTATTTATTCTTCCTGCTATTTCAGAAGAATAATCAACCAGATAATGAGCACACATAGGTTTAATCATCTCACCTAAGATCAGAACTTCAGAAAACCCTAGCTTAAATTTTAAGAGGAGTTTTCCTTTCCAATATATTTGTGTATCATTAATAATTCTGAAATCATGCACACCAAAGGAAGATTGCTTGACATAAAAAGGATCTGCAACCAGTTCTTTCCTCATTTACAACATCCGGTGCCAAGAGGAATAATTTTGAAGTTAGTGGAACAGTGATTGTGTAACATTAATCTAAAAAGACAACTCTATTACCAAAACCAATATAAACAATCAAGGTTACATTCAGGCACATTATTAATTGATGTTTACATTCTTTATTTATTAGAAAAGTTAATTTTTTTTTTTTTCAAAAAATATGTTTACCTGATGCTTTCATAAAGTTATTTCTGAAATATTTTGTTCTGATTCTGGGGGGGGGGGGTGGTTGTGGTTTTTTGGGGGTTTTTGTTTGTTTGTTTGTTTTCATTTTTAATTTCATTGGAAAAAATAACGTCTCTCTTTTTTTTTATTTTTTACCACTTCCAACTACCTTTTCAATTATGAGAAAGAAAGAGTTGATGGATGAAGGGAACAAAAGAGTGAGATGAAAGAACTGTACCATGTAACTGCCACGTAGTGTGTGAAGCACAGAAGCATTGTGTCTATTTTCTAATGAAATACTCCAGATTCTCTAAAAATGTTTCTCATCAAAACCTACTGAAGAAAAGTTATTTTGTATTTTTATAGCTATTACAGCTAATTTTTTTTTTATTTTTATTGAATTCTGTATACATACTGTCAGAGGCTGAAAGGGTAATGTCTCAAACATTGTAGCAAAACCAGTTCATCCAGCCGCAGGAGATGGGACATTCATGATAAGGTGAATTGTGATTTACAAGACAAGCTAATGAGCCACAGGCAAAGGCCGGCTGGCTGATACAGGAGTTGAAAGACGTGTTGAAGGGCACATAGCCCTGTCTTCTGATAGGTCCAGCATGGCACTAAGGGAAAAGACCCCAGATCACTCAAGCCCCTTCCAGGTGGTCCGAGACCCTTCGAGACTTTTCCATCTTTCACGATTTGCCCCCAGTGATGTCTGTGCAGAAGACCAAAGATTACACAAGCAGGCAATTGAGAGGACTATAAAAAGTCCACCTGCGCAAGCACTGGTGTGGTGCACGCCCACCCACAATCCTGAGGACCACTCCGCCCACTAGTCTCACCACAGGAACTGAACAAGACACCAAAGGACACCGCACATCACTGTATCCGAGACTATGAACCCCACCACACACAAAACGGAGCCATTATTATGGTGAAATCTCTTTCTCTTTTCTTTCTTTCCCATAGTTCTATTATTTTGCTTTCCTTTTTATAAATAATACAGTAACATATACATATATAGATTTACAGCCCCATATGCACCACAGGATGCAGGATGTGACAGATACAGATAGTTTCTATAAAACTGCAGGTCTAAAAGTTTTAGTGACAATCATAACAGTGTCGTTTCTTTGCCAAACTGAAGGACTTTTCTCTATTTTCGGGAACATTTTGCAAAAAGCCAGTTTGATTATGCTTGTTAAATTGGGAAATGCTCCAGATGTTGCTGCTTGAGTTGTCTGTTCATGAAAAATTTATTGTTAGTGTATTAAGGCACATAATTCAAAGCTATTCTCTCTTAAAATTTACACTTGCTATGGGCTTTGCCTTTGGTGACAGTGTCTGACACACTTGAAGACTCCCAGTTTACAAATAATAATACTATAAAGGTTAGAATGTGAGACACTATGAATTTGCAGTACTGAATTTCCATTAATTTATCACTAGCTTAAGTGATGGAATTTATTCAGTTCAACACACACAAGTGTTCCTTATTTTTTAACTTCCTGAGGTCTTCTGGATTATTTACTTGCCTTCTAGTATCATTCATTTAATAGGAGCTTCAAATTTAAAGTGTAGTCTAATCTGTCTTCTCCAGACATCTGAAAATGTTGACATGCTTAACAAAGTATTATTCCTAAAGTATGCATGCATAGTCCTTACAGAGGCACTGAGGAACTGAAGAGTAATAAATGTCATTGAACACAATTTGCACCTAAAATTTATTTCAGCATGTACACTAAAGAGTAATATAAAATTGCCCTTAATGGATGACCAAGCCAAAAACCAACCAAACAAACAAAAACAGCTATATGTAAGGATTCCCTTTTTATTCTTTCTTTCCTCAAAGCCTTCCCTATGATTATGAAGTTATACCCAATGTCATAAACTCAATGGAACTGAAAAAACATGACCAAAATGCTAATTTTATTGCTAACTTGTATATCTATTTCTGTTTATACATATATTAAAATAGGAATAAAATTAGATACACTATACATCTATCAAAAGAATACATTTTGTATTTTTATGTGTTTTTATTAGGAACTATTAATGAACTTCTGTTGAGGACAAATTAGTCTTATAATACACTTTAATGCATGAGTGTCTTTTTTGTCCTGCTCTTCAAGGTATTTAAGATAGGAAAATACTAAAATCACAGCAGTTAGTTATACAGTTTCATTTTCTCACATGCTGCAATCCCTAACTCCATGTCTTTTTTAATGTCTTCAGATGTTCTAACACTGAAACATCCATGTCGTATGACATAACTTGTAAACAGAAATTACTCTTTTTTAAAAAAATTATAGGCAGATTACAGAAATTAGAAAATCTGGAGTAATAGCTCACAGCAGTTTTGTCATTCTAACAAAAGTGTCATTCTGACAAAAGCACACTGTTATGAGGCAATCACACAAAGAAACATTTCAAAATATCAAGCAGTTTTGGGATGCATTGGAATACTGTATACAGTAACTATTACACTTAGGTTGATACATTTTCTTTTCCCTTAGCTTAAAATATAATGGCCCCTGTGACATTAAGGTAAGCATGTGCTAATTACTTATTTTTCAATAAGCAAAGGATGAAAAATCAGGGATTGCTCTGTAACATCACTGAAGACCATGCAAATCCTATCTATCTTTACTGGGAGAAAAATCCTCCAGTAACTGCTGTTTGGTATAAAAATGCCCAGATTCTGACATAAAGCCACATTTTTGTTTGGGACATATTCTGCTATATATACATATAATCCAACTGCTAGAAAAGCAGAGATTCCATCGAGAAATTGCTCTGTTCATAAGAGATGGGGCAAATCCGTCCAGAGGGTCCTACTGATGGGCAATGAACAGAGTTCTTGAAATTAGTTCCATAACTCAGTAAAAAAAAAATGACTTCTTCTTAGGTCTTTCAGTCTGTATTTTTTAATTGTGCTTGCAATGAAATTTTTATTAACTAAACATGTCAAGAGCTCTTATTTTGAGACTATGATTAAGCTAAAGGTTCTTTATAATTTCAATTACACATAAAAAAAGGAAACTTCCTTGCTGAATTGAAGGAAATAAGGAAGTGGCTGAGAATACAATCTTATCTGAATATGAATGATGATACCATTTTGTTTTGGAAATCAACATGAATGGAGTTTATTATAGAGCTCTCTGGATTATGAGGGGCTTACATGTTAAAATGTTCAAACACTAATAACTCTTTCTTTTAGGCTATATTTGGAACGTGTAAAGCTGTTTAAAGCTTGTTTTTATCTTCTTTCTTTTATTTATATATAATTTCTGGCTGTAGTTCTCCCCTTCCCCTCTAGATATTAATACCCTGTTAGCTCAGTGTCATTTAAAAAAATATACAATGTGTGTCAATTTTCTGTGATTGACGCATAATTGTCTATGGACTTTTAAAAATTGTTTAACACAGTACATATTTGTTCTATAATTTTAAATTTTAATAAAAATTTTAAAATATCAAATGAACTTGAACATTCACTCTAGCTTAGAAAGAATTCATCATGTTTTTTGTGGATACATCCTTATTCAGAACTAGTTGGATTACAGAAAATCTTTAGCCCAGTCAAGAATTTAAGATAAGGCTTTCCAGTCAACCATCTATTCTATCAGGACACATAAGGCATGAACACAGACAAACAGAATATTTGAAAATTCAATCAATTTGTTTCATTTTTCTAAAACTCATTATAATTTCTAGCTGAGTGGATTACATTAGTTCTTGTGGATTAAAAAAAAAAAAAAAGAAAAAAATAAGCTGCTTGGATATTTTGGCTTACTTAAGCACACTAAACTAATTAAAAAAAAAAAAAAAGTGAAACTTTGACTTAAAACTTGTCTTTTGTATGTACATATAATTGTGGTTTGCCAGATGTGCACCTCCCACTTTTACAGAGCATATTTTATCCAGCTTGGTGGGTGAGTTTTACCAATCATCTAGTAGATGAAAACCAGAATATTTTTTTTTAAGTACTCCGCTTCTTTTATGCTTGTTCACAATGACTTATCATTGTTTCATCCCTTATTACAAATTACTAGTACCATACAGGAAATCACTTTAGCACAATGTTTTCCTCATTTTCAAGAAGTATACATACAAATGAACTGGTTTTGGTAAAGCTTTTTTGTGGTAAAAATGTCAGCAAGAAAATAGGGGAATGACAGAGTCCTTTTTAGAATAATTTCTTCATATACTGTAGATGTATAAACTGTAGATGTATAACAGGAATTGTTTTTATTTCATTTTTGAATATATTTTTAAAATAGATATCTGTCAGAATGTAACTACTGAAAAATAAAATCATAGCAATTTGATCTTACTACCAAATACAGTATTGAAAGGCATTCTTGAACTTTTCAAGGGACTGGTAGACCTGTGCAAGATAGAGGTTTTCTATTTGATAAATGCAAGAAGTAATTCATCCTTCTAACATCAAGAGAATGCTAGATAAAAGAGCATTACAGTATAAACAAAAAGGTCAGAAAAATGTTAATACAGTTTAGTATAGTGGTTCTCATGCTGTGCTTCATGGTCGCTGGAGAAATTACTGATCAGATTTGCTAACTTACCTCTTTGCTTTTCATAGATTGCTTTAATTACTAAAAAGATGTTTTATGAGTAAGCAGTGCCTGTAATTAATCCAGTGATGTCATATCATAATGAATGATATAAATATAATTTTAGCACATATGGATGGCGGAGGGCCATCTGGGTAAATGTTTGATAGCTCCAGGAACAAAAGCTTTCAGGGTTTTTTGATTCTCTTGAAATGTAGTAGAATACTGATTAGGTAGATATGCTCCTATCCAGAAAGGTAATTTAATGGTCTTGTACCGCTAAATGTTGACACTGTTTTGCCACAATTTTTTCCTGTTCTGATCAAACCTAAGGTTCTACACAGGTTTGTTACTTTAAAAAACCAACATGCACACCCCTCCTCACCCTCAATCTTTTACTTAAATCATGCATTTCCTAATGGGAAAAAACTTTCCAGTGTAGTAGAGGTTTACCATTCCATCTTACATAGTTAAACCAGGCCATTATGTTATGTTACGTTATGTTATATTATATCACGTTATATCACATTATATTGTATCATATATCATATCATATATATATGTGGTGGGGTGGCACAAGTGCAGTGTAGAGTGGAACAATCACAAGCTTCAAGCATCACAAACTTGCTTCACAGTCTTCACTTTTTTAATGCAAAAAGTGAGGTTTACAACTCTACCTACAAATTCGGTTCCCACTGATGTCAGAGGGAAATAAGTACCTATAAGGATGCAAGTAATGATGAATTTTCCAATATTGTTTTCTTCAGGCTAGATTCCAGAATCCAATATCAGAGATTAGACTCTCTTCTTCTATATTAAATCCTAGTGGGTTTAAATAGGTCTGCCCATCAGAAGGGCTCACTTAGTAATTCAGATCTTAACATAGAGTTTAGGGACACAGTTTCATGATCACTCGGTTATTAGACTCTTGCTCATCTCTTGGATTACTCAAGTTTTTTTAAAATCATGTAATGCCAATGGATTTTCTAAACATTGTTGAAAAACCTCTGTGACAATGTCAAAGGGGTGACAGCTCATCTGAGTGAGCATGAACTCCTTCTGCCATGAAGTGTGCATCAAGAACCTCAACAGAAACCCCAGCAATGAGCAGATAAAAGGCAACATTCAGTTTTTTAATCCACCTTTTGGTGCAATTTTCTGTCTGAGATGTCTTCCATCTTAGTGCAAAAATGGAGTCATTTAAGGTGTTACCACCTTTCTGAGAATTAACCCTAGATGACTAGTGGAAAACAGAAGGATGTTCTGAGTGAAAAAGGAAAATATAAAAAAAGGTGATCAAAAGCTTGTTATCTGGAGACACTATCAAGCTATAAAAAATAAACACACAACGTGAATGAAATGTTTGTATTTAAAGAATAATTTAGAAATGAGAAATAGAAGTAGAGGTATTTCCTCAAATAAAGCCTGTTACTGATTCAAAATAAATAATGTTACCCACTGAATGACCAGTATGACAAGCTCAAGCATGCCAGTTTAGTGATCTCCCACTTGAACTTCTATATCTAGATGTGAAAATTAATGTGTTTAGAGCCTGAAGTAATAAACCTTCAAAATAATGATTTTATATGAATGTTTTATTAATGTGTGCCATTGACAACACATGCTTTATGAGGAGAACTGTTCTGGACTAAGAAAACAAATTTACTTCATTGTGTTAGAGAAAGTGTTCTGCTTTACAGTGCTTTTAGCATTAGTAACCACTTCTATAAATTGGTGCCTCAAGGAACTTCGTTTAACAAGGTGTCTTATGAAGGTTTGGTGAGAGATACCACTTTGCTTGAACTGTCAATGACTCCTTTGGGGCACTACATAAATTTATTATGAAACACTGTAATGAATAATACAACTATATTATCAGACTAAAAAGCATCACGGAACATTCATCACCTTCTTCTACCCCAAACTCGTAGAGTAAATTGCTACATCAGCATAAGGTCTCAGGAATGCCAGATGGTTTGGATTAGAATGCATCATTCAGCCATTTAGAAGCTGGATTATCCAATGATTTTAACTTTTGCCCAGTGATTAGTACTGCAACTTTAATCTGCATACAATATATTGTAGTATATGCTCTTTAAGCCTGTTTGTTCAAGCTGTGACTAGAATTGTTCTGTACATCACTGACAGCAAGAATGGACAAAACGATGCCATCTGTTCTGTAGTAGATTGCAGCTATATTCAAATCCCCAGTCAAGTTTTAGATCTTAGTCCACAATTCTGATAGTGGTTAGATACCAAATATGTCTAGGATCTGGAGAAAGATGATAATGGCCATGGTCATGATTTATACATACCTGTCATGTATCTATAATGGAAAGCATAAGGTAAAGAGTGGTATTTATGAATTCTCTCTCCTAGAAAATTCTGAAGTACACTGCAATTTCATCCTTAAGCAATGCCTTTTTTCAGTCATTTACAGCCTTCAAGTCTGACATAAAATGCTTACACAAGTGAAGACACATGACAGACACTTTAAATCTATTTTGGAAAAAAGATGTTGTTCTTGCAGCAGACAAATACTTCTGCTTACTGACACATTTTTAGGGAAGATTCCTGCCAACAAGTGACTACTACCAAACGTAGAAATTGAGAATAGTGCAAAGATCTCTCACTAAACTTACTACATTTTACTCTGATAACTGCGATGTTGAAGTTTCACCACAATCAGTTAGTAAACTGGTGCTACAAGGCAGAACTCACTTGAGATTTCCCCCTCCTAGTTCAAATTTTGCATTTCTGCTAAAATTCTGGACTAAGGCAGTGTGGCATGTTGTGCCTCCCAAACCTCTTTGATTCCTGTGCAGGGAAACACCAGACTGTAGCTGACAGAATTTGTCTCCTCAATTGCAAATACATTAATTAATGTAACTTTGTAATATAAACAAGCCATCCCTCAGTTCATGACCAGACTTCCCCTTGTCTCATTCAAAATGAACTACCTAATAAAATAAACCCAGCTACTAAAAGGCAACCTTTTCTGATCATAAAGCAACCTTTTATGCAATCAAAATATTTCTCAAGCCTATGTCAAGGCTATTCATATGACTGGAATAAGGAATTCTTTAAGGGCTTGGCAACAGAGTGGTGGCAGAGCTATGTCTAAACCAATATACTTGGGAAGACTCCAAGTCTTCCTAGTATAGGTAGAGGCACTACATACTATAGCCAAAACCCAGGAGGATGTGTGCCCTATATACCTGCCCTGTGCGTTGGCTGCTGCCAGAGACACAAGTACTGGAGCTGAACTTCAGGGCTCTCTGGTCTGACATTTTTATGTGTAAAACAGGCTATACTACATGCTAAGGAGCACATCTACCTACTGGTATTGGAGGTCATATATATTGGACAAACCAAATAGTGAACTTTAAGCCAAAATCATATTCCTGCTGCTGAAAACAAACTTACGTCAAAAATTTAAAAAAAATCAAAACAAAACAAAAAGGTGTGGAAGAACAAAGCCATTCAAATTATAAATAAGAAAAAAAGTAAAAAACATAGTTTTACCAGCAGCTGATCATGTGAATACACAGAAGATAGTCTGTTTGAGTTATTAGGCAAACTCTCATTGTAAAATTTAACAGATTTTGTTATTAATTTCTCCCAATCATAACGTCAGCCATTCAAATATTTTAGCACCAGACTTGACCAGAGTAGAAATATCCTCTTTGTGAATCTACTAGAAAACAACTAATCTGGAGCTGGAGTAAAAAACAAAAACAAAACCAAATACCCAAAAACCAACCAACCAAAACCAACAAACAAAACAAAACAAAAACAACAAAAACCCCAAACAAACAAACAAAAACCCCACCAAAATAAACCATCTCTAAATCTACTTATAATAGGAGGCCTCTGTTCTTAAAATGTTTGTGTAATTTTTGGTTTCTGAATGCTACAAAGAGGCAGGGAGGGCAACCGAAGTCCAGAGTCTTCCTACTGAGATACTAATAAAAAAGGACAAAAAGCTTACTTCTATGCCTAGTTCTTCACTAGTGTAAGGATTTGGCTTACAAATATAATAACACAAATGTGTCTGTATTACCATTTTATTTTCATAGGAGAAAAACAATTAGAAAAAATGTACACACATCAATCTGATAAAGTAAGAGATCAAATTGTAGTAAGTTGTCTCTTCATTAAAGTTCTGTAATTTAGCTATTATTAAAATTCCACCAGAATTCTCTATTGCATGTTTTCAGAAGTCCATATTTATAGTATTATTTGTCACTTGGAGATCTCAATGGAGATCTATAAATAAAACACTTCTTGTAGTTCTATTCAGGACTACTAATTCAGAGAAGAAGTGAAAAAAATGAAAGTGAAAAAGCAGAAGACCTAATGTACAGTCAGCTTAACTTTATGACATAAAACACAAAAATGACATTGTATTCAGGTTTTTCTTCCTAGTCATCTTAAGAAGGCAACTTCCTGTAGTTTTATCACAGACTGCTGTAAAAATGTTAACAAGAACATGGCATTTTCTTTTTCTTGGAATCTTTGCTGTTGACCTTCTCACATATGCTTGGCATTTTCATCCATCTGCCTTTGGCAGTGGTACTAACACACTGGTGAGTCATAAAAATATTCTAAAGCAGTCCCCCTGCCAGCCTGGTAGGTAAGAATATGTGGGACTTTCTCTGTTCATAGTTTTTTTCTACTTTATCTAATTTTTGCAAAACAAACTCTTTTCCTTGGGACCATTTGCTTCTTCTGCTGCTTCTCCTGTTAACATTTAACTCTGTTTTAATATATTCTATTCATCAAAAACATATTTTGTTGGTGTTATAACCATATATATTATACATATTTTTAAAACTTCCTAGCCCTATTTATATCGGATAAAAAAAACCACTTAATAATTGGAAATGTCACTTAAGACAGAGCTTAGGAGATGTATTTTTACACTGTGTGACAAAGTTAAATTTTAGGGTGATTTATTCAGAAAACTTATTTCAAGATGGATACTGTTTTATATTATGCATCATAGTAAAGTGATCATTTGTCAGAGTCAAGGGACTCTGTCATTACAATAGAGCTACTTTTAATAAAATATATATGAACATGTATATTTAAATATATTTGAAAATTAAATCATGCCAGATAATTTCACTAGTTAATGGAAATCAGTGACGAGCATGGCGTCTTGCTCATATTTAAGAACTGTTAAAAATTTTTATTGTATAGAGCTTCTTTTGTAATTGCTTCAATAATATCATGGACTCATTAGAAACTGTTGAACAAGTTTAAAACTGGAATATAAAGATTTATTTGAGATGTTAAAGAAGTAAGACACCCTATGACAACATATCACCTCTATTTTCAGTGAGGATGCTGTATAGCTTAGCTTTTGGATTCAAAACATCCTTCAAGATATATTCTGAAAACATAGTTGAATTATACTAATAAAGACAGGTTCAGCACAAGTTGGCTGGAGAAAGAAAGGTGGATTCTTTCAATAAAATAAAATTCTTATCATCTGCAATTCACGATCTTCTTATTTTTTTTAATCCATTGAAAAATTTCTTTTAAAAAATCATTGAAAAAATGAAAGATTATATACTTGTCAAAAGAAGATATAAACTATATCTTTGTTGTGAAAAAACTTAAAGCACCTCAGTGTGACAAGGAAATACAGTTTTTGAATAGCTTTTTAAATAAATGATTTTATTTACCAGCAATAAATAGCAAACATTTATCTTTATTGTATATTCCCTACATATACTCTGCAACATTAATTTCAGTCTTCAGTACTACTTGAATTTCTCCTTTTCAGAGAAGTAAACGCAGGGTTCTTGTGCAGAGGAACAGACTGGCAGCTTTTTCAATAGCTGTTCCCTAAGCTTTTAAATAAACGGCAAGAGAAGTTAAATAATCTTGAAAACTGTCAAAAAGTACCATGCAATGTGGACAGTGGTTGTCAGTTTTATTTTGTAACTGATTTGCCAATTGCAACACAAAAGTTTCTCTTGATACTAAGAAAAATGTGGTTTGCATTACAAATTGATTCCAACCACTCAGTTCCCCAAATGAGCCGTGGCCTAGCAGAGTTTAAAGGTTTATGTGACCTTAGAATGTCAGCAGCTCCTAATTTTAAGCTTTTTTTTTTTCTGATGTGTTCGGCAGGTTGTAGTTACTCTGTGTTTCATTACAGCCCCATGTTCAAGCAACTGCATCATTATAAATTATAAACTAAGCCTGTTGACTTATTCCTGTCTGCTGATAGGAATACCGAACCTCATGTTTATTAGTTTATGTTCTCTCTACTGTCTGCCTTCATTCAATACTTTTTTTACATTGGCTTACTATGCCATCTTCTTTGCCTTTTACACTGTTTTACAAAGATGTGGTATCTAAATATTATAAAACTAAAATGTTTCCTTTTTTATTAAAATGGACGAGGATTATTCAAGTAGTAACTTATTGCAACCCATTCAAGGACAGACAGTAGTTAATGAGGAATACTAAATTCTTACTATATTCAGACTATACTGTAGATGTTCATGTTCTTATTTCCTGGTCCTCAGTAGTCCAGGATAAATCAGTCCATGTGCTTTGTTAACTTAGATACCTCAGTTAAGAACTCTGGCTGCCTGCTGTTAATCATGCTTAAATATGAACACATAGACAACACTTACATGCACCTGTCTGCGAGGACATTTTCGAAGGACTCCACACAATCCAATATGAATTCAGCTGAAGCCATTTATTACTTGTTACAATACTCCTTAAATATCTTTTCGCTCTGTCCACACGCTTACAGGCTGCATGTCATTGGTTAATAGCTACTGTTGACGTGCCGCAAACTAACAAGGGATTGGATATTAACAGTTAGCATGAGCTCTAACATTCAGCATTACTTCACTACAAAATTGCTGACTTGCTGACTCCTAAATTTCTTCCTCTTGTTCTCACTCAAGGCTGCTTGAAGTCACGTAAGGCACGTAGGCTGTTTTGCTCTCTTCTTGCTCACATAGGCCTCACAGGCCTATGCAGTTCAGTTCAGTTCAGTACAATGTCCATTCTTTTCAAGAAAATCCTTCAAATCTCCCACACCTGTCCAAACACATATACTTCTGTGTTCCTGAAGTGACTCTGAAAGCTCGACCATGGTCCAAGTAATGTTGTATATAATAAGTTCCCTAGATCTTACATAACTTTGGTCTAGCTAATTGCTGACTAAGATCCATTGTAAACCAGACCCAAGATGCAATTAAAATACTTCTTTTCCTAAACCTCTGGAAATTTACAAAAATTCAGAAGCAGCTTTGTACTCTGTGTGAAGGATACCTGTGTTACTAGATTTGAGAGTGCTTCTAAATTTCCAGATCAAGGACTATAATATTACTGCATCTTGATTTTGTGTCAGAACACAACTATAGCATGGGAACATGCCAGCTCCAACACCCTTTTAGAAAGAAAGCAAACAGTCTAGAGAGATATGGTGGCCTCATCAATTAGGTGCCAAGGTCAGAGAACCTGTGATTCTGTAATCAAGACTACTCTACACAATCTGGCATGAAATGCAGACATAAATAATTAGACTAAATATCTGTTACACTTTGTGGAGATACCCAGGTATACCAGTACTACTTAATTTCATGTCAAATGTTTCACAGATAAGATTTTAATTGTGAGTAGTCTTATGAAGAACTGTCCATTGACTCAAATGTTTAGTAGAGTTTATTATATAACATCCTAACATCAGCTTCAATCTGTAAAGTGATCAAAAAATGTGTAGACGTCTACATTGTAGAAAGCTAATATAGGTTAGATAAATTGCACAATGAATGTCCTTGCCATAAATGTTTTTCAAAGTGCAAAAAAGTACATCAACATATGCTTACAAATATTATTTAAATTATTATCATAGGAAGACAGTAAATAGAAAAAATAAAGGTGAGCAACAGGAGAGAAAGGCAGATGACAAAAGGCTTTCATTAATGTTGAGCCAGAATGTAGGCTCTTCATTTTGGGAAAACAGTAAAAGGTGCAGGCAACAGTACAAAGGGATGGAATATTCCTTTACAAAATGAAAACAGAAGATGACAGTGGAAGCATAAAGAATAGGAAAGAAATGATGAAACAAAGACCTGAGGTGACAAGAGAAGGATAATAGGGTAGGTGAGCAGCAGTCAAACCATATTGCATAAAGATAGAAGAAAAGATGATAGGACAGGAGGTCATAAGTAAGAAATAAATAATAAAAAATAGGGTTACAATGATAACAGAAAGGAATATTTTACGTGCTGAAAAAAAAGGAGTGAAAGAGAGTACACTGCTTAGTGTAGTAAAATAAAATGTATTCAGAAGCATCTTGTTTAGAAGCTGATCAGCTAGGAGCTAAAAACAGTCCAAATGTGCTATTTTAAAAAGATAAAGAAAAAATATGACACCTCTTTTAACTATGAATATGTTTTATAAAAATGTGTGTTTACTACTTAAGATGAGTTTTTGTTTTAATGCATAGAGGAAATCAATAGTTATACTGCCATATAGCCATGAAAATGTTGTTTAAATGTGCATCGTTCATATATTATACAGTAAAGTGTCAAAAAGAATAGAAAGAGAAAGAAAAAAGAAAGAAAAAACACAAAACACTTTCAAGATGATATGAAAAGTGTTCTGAAGGCCAGACAAACATATAAAGCAAGTATCTGTTAATTTTGACTCATGGAATAAAATAATCCAATGTTTTTTTCCTTCTTTTCCTCCTGCTGCTCTGAGCTTTTCCACGCCACTAGAAAAAAACAAAGAATCCATATATATCCTTACCTCTGAAAGTCTTCTACAGTGCTACTACTTACAGTAGTAGCAAATTCTTGCCTGACATCTCAAATATAATCAAAATTTCAGAAATGTCATTCTGTATAGACAGCATCAGCAGCTGGCATGGAATTATAAACATATCTGGTGTCACGCAAAGTTTAGCCTTCTGTATTAGAAAGATGAGACAGTGAAGTTTAAAGAAAAATGTGATCAATGTGTTGTTTATTTATTGTCCCTCTTCATGTTTGATTATTTAATAAAATCATTGACTCAACTTTTTTCTAGTTCTGCTTTGCTTTTTCTTAAAGTTTCCTGCTGCTTGATGTTTAGAAAACATGACTATGCACTACGTTAATGCCACAGAAAAGCACTACCATACAATCCTGTTTGGTTTTGTACCTGTGACCTGGTGCTGGTTTTATTTTTGAAACAAATGCACTATGCAGACTAACCTTGTGGATTTACCTTAATGACTTAGATCAATCTAAAATTAAACACTGAATGCTACAGATGTCACCTCTCATGTGCTCTCTGTTTTTACTCCACAAAGTTTTATTTTCAAAAGAAATAATACATGTCTAAAAAAGGGCATAAATATTATTTTGTTGTTCTTCCTATGTGATGTCGAATTGCTTTACCAATTGTACTTACCGTAGCAGTAAAATGAAAGAACTTCCAATCATGTTATATGCTTGATATAAAAACACTGAATAAAATAATAGTGAATAAAGTGTATTTAAAGTCAATCTAATAAAGAAACAAAGACATAGATTAATTTCTCATACACTGGGGTTATTTCTTTGGCAAATCTAAGCTTGGTTTCCATGTAGGGGGCAGAGTGGAAGAAGGGCTTGATATATTTTCAAAGAAGCAACAAGATAAATGTATGGAATTAGTTTGTCTGCTATTAGGGGAAGGAGGAGTGAAGCGTCTCTCACACTCCAAGCTGTATGCGTGGAAAGAAACATTAGATTGCATCAAAGCAGTGGATGGTATAGAAAACAGGGAGGTGTTCCAAAACAATGGTAAAATGAAACAAAATGACAGTGGAAATGAAACCATTGGCTAAGATCTTATGCTGTGTTCATACAGTAAACATCTTATCTTCAATACATCACAACACTAGCTCCTCTGATGACAAATTTTTATTCTTTTCCCTTAAGCCTAAAAGAGACCAGAAGGACTTATTTCTTTGCAAGAGTTCTATTAATATTTTTGTACTATATTTTTGCTACACTGAAGAGTCTGTTTTCAACAACATTGCAAAAAAAATCTGGCTTGCCCAAAACCAAAAGGATATTGAGAATCTCAAGTGGCACACAATTTATGTCAGATTCCCAAAGCAAGAGGTTCAGATAAGCTGTGACCATGCATCCAAAGCTTGGATAACTATCTGAACTTGTTAAGTGAGCCGGATCATAGAGTCATAGAATCATAGAATCATTTCAGTTGGAAGAGATCCTCGGGATCATCGAGTCCAAACATAACCCAATTCTAGTACTAAACCATGTCCTTAAGAACCTCATCTGAACGCCTTTTAAACACGTCCAGGGATGGTGACTCCACCACTTCCCTGGGCAGCCTGTTCCAATGCCTGACAACCCTTTCCATGAAGAATTTTTTTCCTAATATCCAGTCTAAACTTCCCCTGGTGCAACTTGAGTCCATTTCCTCTTTCTTATCACTTGCTACTGTGAAGAAGAGAGCAACACTTTCCATGCTACAACCTCCTTTCAGGTAGTTGTAGACAGCGGTAAGGTCTCCCCTCAGCCTCCTGTTCTCCAGGCTGAACAGCCCCAGCTCCCTCAGCCGCTCCTCATCACGCTTGTGCTCCAGGTCTCTCACCAGCTTTGTCGCCTCCTCTGCACTCTCTCAAGTTGCCTCAATGTCCTTCTTATGATGAGGGGCCCAAAACTGAACACAGAATTCAAAGTGCAGCCTCACCAGTGCCAAGTACAGTGGCGCGATCACTTCCCTAGTCCTGCTGGCCACACTATTCCTGATTCAAGCCAGGATGCTCTATAGCTACGAAAACATATCTCAGCATCTATCAGAATTGTGTTGAAACTTGTTTTTCTCCTAAGTAGTTGAGATATACTGTCTTTGTTTGTTTGTTTGGGGTTTTGTTTTTTTGGTGTTTTCTGTTGTTTTATTTCATTTTTTATTTTTCTTATTTCAGGGCTACAATACACAGCCAGCATTGGGTATGAAAACTGAAAGCATTTTGAAGTAAAGTATTTTTCATGGATCATTGAATTAGAAGTTAAAATAATGACAACATCAAATAATATTTAATAATTATATAGCTTCAGGGAAAACCCATTCACTGAAGAAAAAAACCCCACAACATCACCACCAACAACAAAACCCCACTATAGACTAGTATGGAGAAGGAAACATTAGTTTTTGAGCTTTAAGTATGGAACTAGAAAAGCTCCAGAGGAACCAGAAAACTATATTATAATCAAATTTCCAAAGCAAGTTAATCTAGGTGCTACAACAGAATAAGATGTCACAGTCCTTCTGAGAGGCAACGTTTCTATAGCAGCATGTTAAGCACAATGCACAATGTAATTGAGGAGAAGTTAATGGAAGAAAAAGCTGAATTTTAATGAGAAAATTCTTATCCAGACATGATATTGCAAATAAGAGTATTTTTGAAAAGGGACAAACATAAAAAAAAAAAAAATAATTCTAAATTCCACTGCTTTTAAGACAGCATTTTACAGTCTTTCATCTGAATTGTAACTATAATACCATAACCAAAAAACCCTCTAATAATCAGTGGGGCAAAGCTTTTATTTTTCTGTAAATTTAACTTTGAGCAAAAGATTCACTACGTCGAACACAATGGTGTTAATCTAGTGTTCACTCACACTGAATTTCTTACTTAGCATTGACATAAATACAATAAGAGGAGGCGTTCAGAAAGCAGTATGCTGTGTACAGTGTAACAACAGTATGTTACAAGATGGAGGGTTTTCTGTGCAATATAGGGTTTTTTAGGTTAGCTAACTCAAAGGCAAATGCAAACAACTAAAGGCACGAGTGAATACAAATAAGAAAAGGGAATAGATATCAATAGGATTAGATATCTGTATGGAAAAGTAACACCAACGCATATGTTAGCAGGTACATTTGTTAAGCCTGTGATTTCATCACTGAACACCTAAAACAATAGGTTCAAACTACAATAGGTTCAAACTATGATATATTCAAATTATGTGAAAAGACAGTTTCTCATTTTTCTAAGAAGTAAAAATATTTTTTTAATAATCTCTCAGACTGTACTTCTAGAGATACCTGTGTAGAAGATCTGGCTGGAGTAAATTCAAACCTCTTCCAAGAGTGACAAAATCCCACATTATAACTTGGAAGTTTAAAATAATCTGTCAAAATAAACAAGTAAATCACTTGTTTCAAAATTAGCACTCTCCCATCCAGAAGCTGTACTGTCATGATTCACCTCCCACTCTCATTTCCCTAAAACTTAATTTTCTCAACTGGCATTCCAGTAGTAATTGTGATAATATATATCTCCCTTCTTGTCTAGCTTGTCATAGCCAGCCGTGGCTCCTTAACAAAAAGAAAAAGACTATCAAGGAAAAGTCTGCAGCAACAGACAGGCAGAGACGAAGCGAAAGCAGAAGAAGAGAAGATCATCTTTACTGCTACATTCACATCAAATTAAGTCACACACTCACACCGTGTACAGAATTATCACAAAGGGAGCAAAGTCACAAGCACTCAACATAGCTGTTACGGGAGAACTACACCCACACTTGGGAAGAAGAGATGCTGATAACTACTCCTGTAAGGAGAGAGATTTAGTCAGTAGATCACTATCTAGGTTCCCATTTACAGCACTCAAAATGCCCTCTTTTGTTTTTCTCGTGAAACATATGTGAACAGTGTGTCTGCAAAGCCAATGCTGAGCAGATAAAGGCATTGAAAACTAAAAGCTTCCCTGGCAGAA
This sequence comes from Caloenas nicobarica, assembly GCF_036013445.1. NCBI lineage: Eukaryota > Metazoa > Chordata > Aves > Columbiformes > Columbidae > Caloenas > Caloenas nicobarica. The sequence continues at coordinate 168,461,404 of NC_088245.1, forward strand.
TGTACCCAAATCTCAAATGCATTAAATAAAAACTGTCACGTTAAGATTCAAAGTCAGCTGTAGAATTCTGGGTGGTGAACAATGTAAAACATTTTTTTTTAATACCATTAACACATGGTTATATTGGATTAAATAATATGTTACAGACAGACAGGGCTATTACAATCTGAAACACACTCTGAATCTAGCAATTTATTTCACATTTAAAAAAAGCATTCTGTTCTGAATTTCCTTCCTTCCAGTCAGATTTGTTATCTTGCTCTACAATCCCAGGAAGATGTAATGCCATGGGTTAGAAACTGCAATCCGGAACTCTGCATTATGTTATATCACAGTCAAGGGTTTTGCTGTCTCAAAAGGGAGGACTGCAGTGCACAGTGCTCCACTTACTGCATATCTATCAAAAGCAGTCGTTTCTGCCATTACAATTGAAGTATTTGGGGTTTTCCACAATAATATAAACAGGAAAAAGATCAGGAAATATGTAGCATCTTAAGTTACTGACTGGCACAGTTCTTTATAAGGATCGAAATAATTTTGCTAGTAGAAAAGTAAGTGTGAAGCTGTAGGGCTGTCTCAGATTTCTACAGGGCGAAGCTGCTATTCTACACAGTGTTGTAGCAGGCATTAAGTGATCTTCTCTCATTTTGATGCTGTGACTATTTCAAACAACTGACAACAGAGGCAGACAATTCTAGTTCATCTTTGCTAAAAACCACTACACACTCTAAATATACAAAACATTTTGTAAAGATTTTTTGTTTCTTTTCATTTTCAGACCTTCTTCCTGTGATTACAAGTTTAATTCAGTCCCAAAGTGTTTTGCTGATAGTACCTTTTCCCTGATTTTAAAAATTACATTTTTTGCAACAATTACCAGGTAAATGCAGCCTCTCAACTGATGTGCCAGTTGTTAGATAGCATATGATTTAGCTTTTAAAATAACATTGTAAAGGTTTCAAAAGTAACACAGTGAAAGGGAATAAAAGAAAAAAAATGTTTATCAAGCTATCTAGAGTTTAATATCCTGAAATGGTACAAGAAATAAATAATTCCGTATACTTAATGTGGTTGGTATGTAGTAAATTAGCTGAGGTCTGACCTAATCTCTGTACTACTTTGAGAAATCCTCTGTGTTTTATCTATAGTGTTTACTTTTGCAAAGTCAATATTTCTTTGCTCCACTGTGAGCCGGGTTCTGTATTCTCTTGCTACCTTGTGCAGTGAGCTGAAGCATTTATTACTTTTTATACTGTAACAGCTGACTGCTGCCCAGCAGCCCCCAACCATCTCAGTTCCTTCTACTTCTCAAAACATAAGATTGGAGACTGACACTTCTGCAACTTTCACAAGCTCATTGAATCCGAAAGGCTAAGAAAACCTTGTTAAATGCCCCAGAAGCAAAGAAATAAAAAAAAGATCAGAAATGTAGCACAAAACCCACGATCAACCAATGTGCTAAGATAGAAATCAAACCAGAGCTATGAAAGAAAAAGACAGTAATGCAGTGCAAGAGGCACTACACTGTAACGAGAATCTGAAAGCTGCGAAGGGAAAAAAAACCCACTATCTTTAAAATGCCATATAATATATCACCCTTGGATTGTTACATTTCTACATTGGGGGAAGGAGGTTGCAAAAATAATTATAGATGCAATTTATTGGTCCAATTACAGAAAAATAAAATAATAATTAACTGTTGATATATTTAAATAAATAAGTAAATGCATTTAGAGGTCTGGAGCATCTTTTTATGAGAAAAGACTGAGAGAGCTGGGTCTGTTCAGCCTGGAGAAGAGAAGGTTGAGAGGGGATCTTATCAGTGTTTATAAATATCTCAAGGGTGGGCGTTAAGAGGATGGGACCAGACTCTTTTCAGTGTTGCCCAATGGTAGGATGGGGAGCAATGGGCACAGACTGAAGCACAGGAGGTTCCATCTGAATATGAGCAGGAACTTCTTTCCTTTAAAGGTGCCAGAGCACTGGACCGGGCTGCCCACAGAGGTTGTGGAGTCTCCTTCTCTGGAGACATGCAAAACCCACCTGGACACATTCCTAGGAACAAGCGGTTTTCTCCCTAGGGAAAAAATACTACTGGAAAGAAGTAATGACACTGGACGTGAATTTACCTTTTTTTTACAAATTAGCATGAGATTTAATAAACAAAAAAACCAAAAGAAATAAAATTTATCCAATGCCTGTGGGAATCTTTTAAGGAAGTTTGTAGTGGTTACATGCAAGTCTGCCATGTGGATTTTGTTTAATTAAAAAAAAAAATTAAGCTGAACTTGAAAATTAATGGTGTGCTTTGCTTTATTTTTCACTCCTATAATTTCCTCAATGACAAAGCAGGCACCTGTACTTAGACTATTTACATGGTAGTATAGTTTTTACACATACTAGATTGCTTACTTAAATATATTTATAAGTTACCTTTTTTCTTTTCATTACCTTTACTAATAATGTCAATATATGTTCCACTGTCATTATGTTTGTAGGTCATATGTTTGGCTACATTAATCATCCCACTTCTTTCTGCAAAAATTCATAGAGTTTTTATGAGAATTTAAAACTATGTTCTAATCTCTCTCCACCCAGCTTTAAAGCTTTTAGACCTTTCAGCATACCTGTAGCATTATCTATTGTTTTTAGCCACTACAGCTTATGTCATAATACATGGCTCAAGTTAACAGCATTTTCCATGATGTAAAATCATAAAGATATATTCTTGCTTCCAACTGTTGCTGTTTTTCAAGATTTCCTCACACCTTAAACTCTTCTGAAAAACATTCATAGAGAGATTTGGCTCAAGATTTATATTCATGTGTCTATATTTCAAAAAGGTTTCCGCTATAGTCAGTAAAGATCTAGTGTCTCCCTCATAGCTTTCTGATGAAATTTGGTATGCCTCATGACATACCCTGACCTCCAGGTGCAAGTCCACCAGAGTACAGGTCTACAGTATATCCCACATTGCATTTGTTGGCCATGTGCACGTGTCTTGGATACCTCAAATCTGTTCAAATATCTGTATACTTACATGTAAACAACTAAGCTGAAATTACAGTTGACACAAGTAACACAATCTAAAAATAAATTAAAGGTCAGTTAAAGGTGGATATGTACTGCAGGATGAGCTTGAGTACTCTACTGACAATTTTGACTTGATGAACAGCAGCAAAAGGATCTAAACTCACTCCTCTCATAAGCCAGGTAAGTGTCTCAGTTAGCAGGCAAAACATTAGTCTCTTGCTTACTGAAAAATGTTAAACAGACTCATTTTCATCAAAGCTACGTTAAATGACATTTATATATATATATATATTAGCACATATCATTCTGCTGGGGGAAAAAAATAATCTATCCGTCTGTGGTCAACAGTTAGTCCATTAATGTTGTGCATTTCAGTTCTTTCTTAATCTTTTATTTCTCAGCACTTTCATTTCTACATGACTTAAATGTCTGTGTTAATTAATCCTCTATTAATGGACTCGAAGGCTTTTTTTTTTTAAATATTGTTTGTTAATGTACAATGTCATAGCAGGAAAACTAATCACACATCATCTTAGTGAAGCACATCAGGTTTGTCTGAAATTTTGATAAACCTGAAGCTATAGCAGGTTTATGTATGTCTTTGTCAGAATTTCATTTTTATCCTAAAGCAATTATCTTTCAAAATCAGTTTCTTTCTTACCTAATTCCAATTAACATCTCTGATTTCAGGCATCAGTGAAAAGCACAGGGGACAATAAGGCAGTGTCAACGAACAAACAAACCAAAATAAAATTTAAAAAACACCCCAAAAAACAACAAAAAATTCTAATACGAAATTAACAGTATATAGTTGAAAACTAAAATTTCTTTCAAAAATGGTAAGAATTCAAACATCATTTTTGACAAATGTATGTAGTCCAATATATTCTCATGAGGTAGATCTTGTTGAACTAACAAAGATTTGATTTTTCCTCCCAGTAGACAGAATATATCTATTCATCATGCAGTCTTTCTTCTTTGTGACTCATAGTGAGCTCTGTTATGAAGGAAAAAGAAAAAAAAATGTGCCTTGATATTCTGAAGTTGCTTGCAAGAGCTTATAATGTTTAGAACAAACTCCTGCCACATTATTTTGAAGTTATATGTCTTGGAGTTAGTAGCCTTACCCAAAAGATATTCATAGATATCTAAATTGCTACTGGATTGAATATCTTCATTTTAAATTAAATGAACTTTTGAATTATTGTATAATATATTTTGTTAGCTCTAAAGATACTTGGTTGCTTTTTTTGAAAAACTAAGACTATAGTGTAGTCATTGAACTAACAATGGAAGGACAGAATGAATTTTTAGCCCTGTTATATTTTAGGAGAAGCCCTTGTTATAGTTTTAAGTGTGTTTTACTCAAATAGCAATACAAACATTACAAATATATTTAAGATATTAAAATATTTTGAGATGTATTGAAGTATCTTATACATTTTTTTAATCCTCTCTAATTTAGATAAAATTGTATGAATATCAGCATATCTTGTGAAATTATTTACTGAGTATCTACTGATATTACCTTTTCCTTTCTTTTGAGGAAGAGGTCCTTATTGTATAGCCATCAAGGTGTTAACTGCATGATTGATAGCTCTTTTATTCTCATGCATCTTCTGAAAGCAAGATTATTGTGCATCTTGTAATTATTACCCAGCTTTCTAGACAGCAAATAAAATCTGAAACATGAAGAAAAGACAAAGTCCAATCCACATGGAGTGATATTTTTGTGACAGCAATGTTTCTTCTTTCAATTTCCAATTACAAAATGTTATTTTGCTACTGGCTTTTCTATTAAATTTTTACAATAGTCCATTGACTGACAACCTATGGTACATATCTACATGTAGCAAACACTTCAGATAATGCAGAACTCACCAGTCTGAGGTACATAGTCTAACAATTGCTCATTAAGGTGCAGCATCTTTAGGAATGTAACTGCATTGCAAATGTGGATTTAAAAGCCAGAAATAGTTCTACTGGTGAAATGAATTCTTGCTCTAAAAGTTTTATTCATTGGCATACATTGAATGAGCACTTGTGTTATAACCCTGAAGACATATTTGAGTATGTATTTATTATCTACACTGACCCGAGCAGATAGGAGTCAAAATAAGTTTTTCAAATAATAGAAATTAGCTGCAAAAATTTGAAAACTATTCAGAAAAGAAGTAGTAATCTTGTTTAATACAGCATGTAGCTATTTGCTGCACACACCCATGAACTCCCCTCCTCAGCCCATATACATTTTTATCTTATTTGGTCATCAAGTTTACATGTGTTTAAAAGACAGAAAGGATATTCTGTAAAAATTCGCATAGAACATTTGAAGTTTTCAGAGTTCTGCTAAGTATTGAGCTGAAGTCTTTGTAGATGTAGAATGTCAGGTTCTCATGGTACTGTCACAGATATTCATCTAACTCCAGACAACCCTGACTCCTCAGAAGTGGTAGTGTTTGTGTTCCACATCTCCTGTACCATTTGCATCCCAGCTTTATCCTGGGGCAACTGCCACATTCTGTTCCAACATCATCACTTGCCTGCTTGTCATAAGAAGGAAATTTCTAGGCCATGGTTTTGAATGGCGTGTACAGCAAGATTAGGTCACATTATATGGCTGCTCAAGAGTTGAGGCATCCAGGATGTTTTTTGGCAGGAAACCTAATGTCTTATTTAAGCATGCATTGTGTCTATGTACCAGACCCAGCTAGACAGCCCAAGAGGTTTGCCTGTTATGTTCCTCAACCTGATTACAGTTCATATGACAAGTGTAATATTCTTTGCCTGCCACATAGCTTTTCTCACCTTGTAATCTGCCTTACAGCATTAGGCCACTTCCCTCCTTTCCATTCTAGGCCCTTGTAGTTTTTAGGAATATTTGGTATCTACTGGTCAACTGCTAAAACAAAATAGCTAAGAGAAAACAACACAGTCATGGAAGCATGATGCAATCAGGGGTGACATGCTGCAAGAAGGCACGTTTCTCAGCAACGGTCCAGAAACTGGGTCTCTACTAGCATGTGATCCCATGTGTTTGTTCTGTCAATCTCAACACACATGACAAGAGGGTAGATAATGGCCTGAACAATGAGATCTATGAAATTCAGCAAACCTAACGGTGGCTTTATAAGTTTGTAATTCAGGGAGAGAAGGAGACAGAAAAAACAAGTGACTAGGCCATAAGGATCGAGGCAGGTAATACAGGGTTTATAGATAGATCTGTTTTGCAGGTCACAGAGTGTGCTTTTTTGTGACAGACATTTCTCCATGTACAGGAGAGACAACAGTCTTCAGAACATGAGGAACTTCTCCAAGTTCCTGTCATGACATCAAGCAGAAGTGCAATTCTACCATACAATTTTTGCCCTCAGAATCATTATTGTTTCTGACAAGTTATTCTGAGGCATGGTTTATCACAAAGGAGCTTAGAGGACACAGTAGATGGCAAGACAGTGATGCTCCCTCAAACTTGCATAAATCAAAAAGGAAGATCTAGAACATTTGTGATGTATCTCCTGAAACACAGGATCACTAACCTTTTAAAAATCTGAAATACATTGAAATATATTTTAAAGGAACCGGTCAGGATAGCTGAGATAACAACTGTGAAGAGAAGATGGTGGAAGCGGAAACAGGAAGAAATGATTGAATGTTCAGTCTCAGTAGAACACAAAAGCTACTACCCCAGACAGACAGGGTGCCACCAGTCATCTTCTCTAGATAATACGGTAACTCCCAGCTTCTCCTGGTTTTCTTCAAGCAATATGGAAGGAGCGGCTTGCATTGCAGCAAGCAACCACTGCTCATTGTATTGGCAGAGGGTTAACACAGCTGGTGTCAGAAGATATCTGACAACAAACTACCAAAGAAGTTCAAGAAAAAACAATATTGTTCAGAATGCCATTTTTCATGAAAAAAATATTACATTATACTCCTGTTCAAAATAGTAGCAGACAGATCCTCAATGTAATAAGTGTTATTTTTATTCAAATGTCAATTTAGACTTGTGATCACAAAGTTATCTCCACATGTTTTCTTGTATGTTTTCTTTACTATGTGTAAAACTGTTTATACTGGTCTGATAATTAATTTAAATTCATTATATTAAAAAAGAAAAAACTAAACGAAAGAAATGTATGTGTGTGAGCTAGTTATTTTACTATTTCTTTAGGTATAAATACATTACTTCTGGTAATAGGTAGACAAGAGTGAAAAGTACCTGTGAAAAGAACTGAAGAAGGATCAAGGTTGAAAGGTAATTATTCATACGTAACCAAACTGTTGATTGAAAGGTGACTTAATTCAGTAGCAATATTCACCATGAGTTCTATGCTTACTAGATTGGACTAAACTCAGCACAAAGATTTATTTGCAGTATAAAACATAGATTTCAACATCCAAATTGTGTTGTAGGATTCACACCATTAATCTATTCACCTCACTAACCTCTTCAGGAAATTTACAACTGCCACACACATTCTACATAGAATTACTACTTATAGAATCATAGAATCATTTTCATTGGAAGAGGCCCTTAAGATCATCGAGTCCAACCATTAACCTAACTCTGTCGCTAAACCATGTCCCTAAGAACCTCATCTATACCTCCCTTAAACACCTTCAGGGATGACGACTCAAGTTGTTATGTGTATCTTTATAAAAAAGTATGTCTGTAACATACAAAGGTGAGAAAAGTTTAAGAAATTAGCTGTTGTTATCTGGTCAAAATTAAAATTGCTATTCCCGCTAAACCAAGTAACAAAGCTCCAAACAGGTCAAGACAACTTCAGACAAAGCTAAGCTTTAGTCCTGAGATCTTGCAAACTCAGTACAAATCCTATGGCTTGTTACTAGCGATGACAAAATCATATTACAGGGATACAGGATTACACAACATTATTACCTCTTGTTGTGCTCAGGTTAAAAAAAAAAAAAAAAAAGCTTTTTTAAAAGATGGGGACTAAAATGAAGTGATTTCTCACCAATAAATCCACTGACAAGACTCCTTGTAGCCACGTCTGCCTCCTTAAACATAAATCCACATTCCTTAGTATGCCTGAATAATAAAATAAAGGAACCAAAGTGATGTAATAGTTTAGTCCTGGCTCTGCTTATGAGAAATTTAGTCTAATTTTCATCTTCAATGTACTCAGCAGAAAAGTATCAGTAGTTTCAATACAGAAAGAATTAGCTCTGGTCTTAATAAGGACTACAGAAATATTTCTGTTCATGTATAAGCTATATATTAATTTATAAGCTTTGAATTTAATTTTTGCTACTCATTCCTTAGTAGCATTTGTTGTTATTTTGACTTGTAGCATCATTGTATATTATGCGTGCCTATAATTGAACAGTAAAATAGTCATAAATTTAGATTAATGTGGCAGGTGTATAGTCAGCACTTCTATTGATTATTCTTTTTTTAATTTAGGATTATGAATTCTTAGCACTTGCCTTGGCTTATAGTTAATGGTCTTATTAAAATAGAACTACAAGTAGCCGTCAGCTGGTACATTCAATTTACAAGATATCAGATTTTTCCAAAACAAATGATTCAATAGTCACGTAAATCTCATTTTGCTAATGCCGAAGTTATAACAACCCTATAACCAAAAATTACACTTGAAAAAATTACATTTGAAATTACTTAAAATTGTAAGTCTCTTGTTAAAAACCTTTTTTTAAGCTGCAGTTTAATTTAACAAGTAGCACTGCTTCCATCAGCCAAATAGTTTGGGCATTGTTAAGAGATATTCTTTGCCCAAGGTAATTGTTATTTGGCTAATGATCTCTTTGGAAGCTATTGTAAGTTGAGCAGAAAGTAATTGGCACATTTAAGAAAATAATTTTCTTGCAAATCAGACATAACAAATGGTAGCCTAAGGCCCTAGACCTGAAAACTCTCGTTTATGTATGTGTTTAATTTACACATGAGCTCCAGTCAAAGGCAAGGCTATCTGCTTGCTTTTGTTTGTTTTGCTTTTTCTGGTACTCATTATGTGTGTTTTATATGTAACAAATACTGGTGATTTCCATGTTCTCAGTGGATTTTAAAACTACATCCCAAAGAGAGAATGTGAGCGTGTACTCCGTATTTGGAAAACGTATGTATTCTGCAGTCATGGTCAGGCTCCGTACTGTGGAGAGAACATGAGTCCCCCACTCTCCAGCCTCAGGGGCTGTGGGTTGGGCTGCAACCACAAGAAGATTCCTTTACACAAAGGAAATTGTAACAAAATGTAGCTTATAAAGAGATCAGCCTGCAGTTTTGAAAATTTGGGGAAAAGCTGTAGGCTGTAGGCTGTGACTGCAACTCTGGCTAGAATGAAAAAACCTTTTCTAAGTAGGAAGGAAGGATTTACTGTTTCCCAGAGGTAGTCAAAGCCTATTTTACTTTAATCTCCTCTGGAAATTATTGCTATGGCTTCACCTTCAGGCTGTTGTGGGTTTTTTTAAATTAAATTCCTCCCATTGTTATTTTTACACTATAAAATCTGAATATGTATACTTAATACATGCATACATATACTCACAGATATACAGGCACAAACACATGCAAGCTATCAGATATCCAATAATTAAATGTCTGTCTGAATAAAACATACTTATTGTAGGGTTATTGAATATCAGGAATTAAATAGTGTTGCCAAGATTAGCAAAGATGAAGTGTAATGATTTAATTTTGAAGATGAACACTGATTACACAAAAAGAAAAAAAAAAGATTAAAGTGTTTCTGAAAAATCAATAAGATTGATTAAATTTTATATGTCTTTCTCCTTAAAGTGCCCATGAGTGGATTCTTATAACAACCTACAAGCCATATATTTTAGGAATAAATTTTTTTAAAATACGTTATTCCTGACTATTGTCAGGTTTGGTTTTGGTTTTTTGTTTCATTTTGTTTTGTTGTTGTTGTTTTTCCTGTGTCTTTGGATGATTTCATTTTCCTTAAAACAGTTATTTTTGCTAGAATATACGTAAATATAAGCGCTTTTAAGATATGGCTATATTCTCTACTGGGACAGCTGACCTCAACTGACCCAAGGGATATTCCATAACATATGATGTCATGCTCATCAATAAAAGCTGGGGGGGAATGAAAGAGAAAAGGGGGACCAGACAGAATATTTTACAAGCGTGCTCACTAGGCCCAAATCGTAAAACTGGCTAAAACAGAAAAGAAAAAAACTGTTGTAGGTGAGAAACAAGGTGAAAATATGTCCTCTCTGTCTTCACGAATAGTTTGGAATTTAGAATTAATGTCTTCTTTTCAAAAAAAACCCACAAAAAAATGAAAACAAAAAACACTTGGGAAGTTAAAAGCCTGATATTCCACAATGTTTGTAAGTACTATAAATAGTTATTAAAGTGTGAAATAAAACCTCTTCTTCCTTATTCTTGCACAAATGAATTTATAGAGCTGGCCACATGATGCAAGATCTGAACTATTGAAAGTGACTTATGTATTGATACTAGCTTAATACTTTCCCCAAAAATGATTGCTATTATTGTTATAGATATTTATAAAATATCCTGAATGTGGAGGATGCTCAAGAAGCAAAATTATTTGATGCTACTACTTAACATAGCATCATCGCAATCACACAGTATTATCTATATACAAATACATATATATAAATTTTGACTATATGTATAAATATTGTCTGTTTTCTGTGGACTATGTATTTGTGGCCTGCTAAGAGGCAAAATGTTTATTAAAAGGGTGAATACCTTAGTAAAGATGTCATCAGGAAATGGTATTTGAACTCTAAAGTGCAAGTCCATTGCTAAGTCCAAAATAGAGGAGGGAAAGTAGTGGTACATTTTAAAATATATACCTTTTTAATATAACGACAATGTTTGATAGTCATTCAAATGAGGTTTCATCTCCCCCTAGTGGAAGGAGCTCTGTGGCACCAAACACCTGATTTCCTCCTTCCTCCCTTGTTTCTGCATAAAATTTTGTGACTAGATTAGTTTTCTGTGCAACAGAATTTAAGACTCATTGGATCAAATATAATTTCTCACAGTGGTGCATACCATTATACTTTCCTCCATAAAGCTTTACCGAGTAGTAATAAGATTAAACAGGCGGTTTTTTTCAGATAATTAGCAGTTTAAGTGACTGCATGAAAAGAGGAAATTCTCTTATCTATAGGCAGTTTATCTGTATGATTTCAAACTACCTTTTTAACATTATATTTAATTACCTCTCTTTCATAATAATGCAGTAGCATATCCATTTTTTATGTCAGGTTATAAAAGAGGGCTTAATCCATATTTCCATAATTCACTGGATCCCTATGGAATCTTTCAATTTTTTACCCTTCTCTCAAAAAAAAAAAAAAAAGTTTGGGAGGTCATTTGAAATCCTCTCATAAATTATTACACGACCTGTGTAAGGGATTAGGGTGTAAAGTTTAACTTCCAAAATCAAGAGAGTTGGATTAGGTTGAGAAAGCTTTAAATTTTTCGTCTGTATATCTTAGAATCTTTTTACATGATTCTTACATTGGCAAAGTGAAGAACAGCAAGATATTGTTCTGAGTAAGCTAGATACACTAGAGTGACAATACACTAAAAATAGAATCCAACGATAAGCTCCTTTATGAAGATTTCTGTCTGAAAAGTTATTTAATAACATGGTTGGACAAGAAAAAAATTCTGTCAGACTACATTTCAAATATCCAGTTATATACTGGAACTAAGAACTACTTGAAGTTTGACTTTGTTGTTGTTGATGTTGTTGTTGTTGTTATTTTCTTTACTTGGTAAAAGATAAATACTCATCTTAAGCAAGGATTGTTTTTTGTTGTATATTAGCTTTAAACATGTCTTTTAAGCACAAATTTAAATATTTTCTGGAGTTAGATCTATTGCTTAAAAAAGTTATTGAGTTTGTCATAGCTAATCAACCATATATGAACTTTTAGGTGATATCATAACAAGAGAGATTTTTACCACAGTTTTTTGATATATATTTTGAAAAGTTGTAGAAATGTGATCTTTCTACACAGTATGATGAACAACTTTTGAAGACTACCTTCCTGGATTCATCCTCCATACTATAGGTATCTAAATTACTTAGTCACCTGGGATATTTGTGTAGCCCATAGAGGGAGGCTGGCATGTTTCACTTCAGGCATGGCCAGATCATCTTAATTGAGATTTTAGTCATTCTCTGGAAATGTGCACTTTCTCTTCTTGTACAGGAATCCTGACTTTGGGATGCTTAGCAAGGTACCTTAAAATACCTGAGGCTAATCTAAGGAATGACTCACTAGACAAGGGGTCAAGGAGGCTTTCTGGATGTTAGTCCAGAAAGAACCATGAGGATTTTGTTGTTTATCTCTACATGAAACAGGGATTAATTGCAATATCTCATTTAACTAAATAATTTTCATGGCTAGGGTTTTAACTTCAGCATTTAATCCATTTTTGTGAGAACTGAAATGGAACAATTTAATTGAAATGGTAGTGCTACACATAGGAATAGCCAGATGACAGTTTATAGTCCATGATAGATTGAAGACTACAGTTTACTTAAAAAAAAAAAAAAAAAAAAAGTAAACAATAATAAATAAATATTTGGATTGAACTTTGAAGTTGGCCCTGCTTTGAGTGGCCCAAACCAGATACCCCCTTCTGACAACTGTCAAACCTCTGATTCTATTTCTAGGTTCAGCTAGCAACTGAACTGAATAAATATAGAGCAGAAAACATGATGTACAGGATGAGATTTGTTTATCCTGGAGGAGAGGAACCAAAGGGTGGGAAATCTAAGGAGACACTAATTTCATCCTTCAGGGCTCTAATGTCTGGTTATACAGAAAAGAGGAGTTAGACTTTTCACAGTGGTACACAGCAAAAAAACAAGAGGCAGCATAGTTTGAAGCAAGGGAAATGCTCTCACCTCATAAGAAAACTCTTCACGATGAGGGTAATAAAGCATTGGGAGTTGCTCAGAGAAGTTGAGGAATTTCCATCCCTGGAGCTATTCTGGACTCAAGTGGATAGTTTCTGAGCAATCTGGCCTGATATTGGAGTTGGACTTGCTTCCAGTGTGAGTTTCTACTAGATGATCTTTCAAGAACTCTACAGGGGTATTCTAGAGGTTGAGACAAGGTTTTCTTAGTTTATTGTTTCTTCCTTTAATACTTTGATTTTCCTGTCACATGTGAAATGAATTTCTTATAAGAAATATCTCTTGTAGATTATTCTGTAATGATGCAATTGTCATGGTCCAAGACCAAATGAACATATGGAGAAAAAATGGATTTGGACACTAAAAAACTTTAATCACAGATATATGCAATTTTAGAAATTGTTTGACTCAATGGGAGAGATGGCACAGTCTGGGAGGGAAGTTATGTGGTTCACATAGTGTTTACTTACACAGCTTTCCTGTGCCATAGGAAAAATGAAACAGTCCAGAATGAGAGTTTGGGGGTAAGTACAGGGGGTACAGATATGCCTGGTACAGGGTCATCAGTCCCTCAGTGTCTCTCTTTTTCCTGTGTTCCCTCAGAATTATTTACTTTCCCTAATTACAGGATTAGATAAAGACTGTCACCTTAGTGTCAGGTGTTCAAGCTTCACAGTTGCCCTCTGACTTTGTGTTGCTGCTTATGGCAGCCAAAAGAAGGTGCTTCCGGACATGCTGCCATTCTTGATGATAGGTGGTTTGCATAGTTTGGGTATCCATTTCCTTGAGCTCACAAAAACTATTCAAGGTTCATTCTGTCATTTGGAACAAGGGGTCGGTCATATATTGACTACTTAAACAAAAGGCGGATTAAAGTTCACAGGCTTATGCTAACAGCTGTGTTAACCAGGCCTAACTCATCATAACTATCACAGTAATAAATGAGCATTACTAAAAATGGCAGCCGTCCAAGAGTGAGTGAATGTGTTCTAAATGCTTTGTCTCTGTGTAAGGTGAAAATGTTTATAATTTCTTCAGGGATTAATTCTTTCAAGAGTTAGTGGCCAAAGGGCTGTGATATATCAGCTGAATATGTTGAAATCTACTTGAATTATATTCATATATGGATCATAGAATAATAGAATCATAGAACAGTTGGTGTTGGAAGGGACCTTCAAAGGTCATCTAGTCCAATGCCCCCACAACGAGCAGGGACATCTTCAACTAGATCAGGTTGCTCAGAGCCCTGTCCAGCCTGGCCTTGAATGTTTCCAGGGATGGGGCATCTACCACCTCTCTGTCTAACCTGTTCCAGTACTTTACCACCCTCATTGTAAAAAATTTCTTCCTCATGTCTAACCTGAATCTCCCCTCTTCTAGTTTAAAACCATTGCTCCTTGTCCTGTCATAACATGCTCTTTTAAAAAGTTTGTCCCCATAAGGATCATCCTATTTCTATTTGTGTGAACTATTAGTTACATTATTTTAATTTAGTAAATGAAATTTCTCTAGTCACTTGAACGTCTTTGAAGAAAATGAGGAGATACCCAAAGAACAATCTGTTTATTTTTTTGTGTTTTAAAAATTATGAAATTAAACTGCTATCTATAGACTATTAATTGCTCAGAAAGCGATACTGGACAGGCAGGAAGTCCTCTTGACATGTAGTTTCCCACTCGTGCTCTACCTCCTCTCTGTGTCTTCTCTACCAGACTGTGGTGGACAGCTTCTGACTAGTCAGTCTTGGTAGGCCTGAAAGGTAGGTTAATGATTTGCCTGACAATCTGAAATGTGAAGAATCCTGGTAATTTATGTAGGCTGTTTTCCATCTCTTGCTGAGCTCACTGTTTCAGACTCATTTGCTTGGTTCTTAAAAAAGGTTTTGAGCATGCCATAGTGCAGTTTAAGAAGAAAGTTTAGACAAACCCTAAATAGTCATCAGAATTCTCCTTAAAAAAAAATAATAATAACAATGTATAGTAGCTATGTTTCTATTGGAAAATTGTACAGAAACAGGGAAAGTTCCCAGGCACTGGGACTCAGTCAACTATCCTGTTAAATTGCCTGGCACAGTTTAGCCTGTGCTAGCTGGTTTTCTCTCAGAAAATTCCAAATCATCATTTGAGTATTAGCACTGACTGGAGGCAACTCATACTAGATATTTCTGTGCTTTGGAAAGGCAGAGAATTCAACCATAGGAACATTTTTTTCCTACTGTTTTGGGGGTTTGTAAGTTTTGCTATTTCATGTCTGTTTACCTCATGACCCAAATGCAATTAATTTATTCCTAATGTTATAATCCACAAAGGCCTGGCACATGGAAAAAAAGTAGCAGGATGGTGCCATGTAACTATCCAATATATTATAGAGTGAAAGGTTGTGTCGATGAGGTGAGTATTCCCTGCAATGCATCCTTGAATTCTGGCACTAAGTGTATTTTGCCTTGGTCACATCTCCATGTTGTATGTACCTGTGTTAGCTCACCACTCCACTGCACTTACAGATTTCCTTCCAGAGGGAGGAAAAGAAAAATATGTTCTAACAGGTCTCTTCATTGAGACAGTTGGAGCATATTTTCTTTGCAAATGAGATAAGGCCAGCGAGTCCAATCTGCCTAGAGCAGGATGTACTGAAATGTAGACTCAGCCACAGGGTGTGCTGGAGATTTTTGGATGTTAGACTGTGAAAAATAATTGAAGAATTTTCATGAGGTGTATAAAAGCCTTAAAGCATCCATATTTCATCACTAAGATTCATGTAATGAAAAATGAAATATAAATATTCAAATTAGTTAGCAAAAAGGAAGATATGAGAAATACAGCAATGCATTTCTATAAATCATCCATACCCAAGGAAAAGAGAAACAACAGTATTGAACTAGCTCTGTTTGCTGATTAAGAAGGGAGGAGAAACCCCAAGAACACTTCAGCATTCCTGGGTCAAGACTTTCACTAATTGAAAAGAACTCACATGATATTTGCTTAATATCTGAAATATTTATTTGAATCTATTCACAAACATGACACTGCTACCACTCCTTAATTGGCTGAGATGTAAGTATTGAATAGCAGGGGTCTTGTAGATCAGAAATGAAGTGCAATGGCAAAGCTGTACATGAAAAATTTACCAATATATTCCACATAATGGTTTGCACTGGAACAGGCTCCCCAGGGGGGCAGTCAAGGCTCCAAGCTTGACAGTGTTCAAGAAGAGAGTAGACGATGCCCTCAGACACATGGTGTGAACTGTGGGGTTGTCATATGCAGGGACATGTAATTGCATTTGGACTTGATGATCCTTGTGGGTCTCTTCCAACTCAGAACATTCTATGATTCTATGAAATCATACCAATGTTATTAATCTCATACTTCCAGAAACATTTACATTTTCTGTCAGTTATTATGTTTTTAATTACATTCCATTTAATGGGGTTTTTTGAAAGAAAACACAAAATTTTGCAGAATTAATAAAGTAAATAGTATATACATTAAGAACTTCGTTATCTTTGCTAAGTGTTAAAAGCTTGTTCAGGTTAGCTATTTTAAGAGTGGATTTTAATTTTCTTTGAGATCACAGCCTGTCCTCGATTTCTTTCAAGGCCTCCTAACAATTACTGTATTATACATTCCCTGTGCTTGAGAGGTAGTGATTTCATTAAAGTACATTAACTACTTTAACACTGAAATAGTGTGACTAATATATATAGATGTGTTTTGATTCTTTCTCATATTAGGAAAACACATGAGTTTATCAACATTTTCATACATAATATGGCATTAAATCATGAAAACGCATGATATTAATATTTTAATGTAACATTTATATGACCTCTTTAATACAGTTAAGTATAGCTTATTAGCTAGTCACCCACATGTGCATCTCCATTTCCCTGGGCTTGGAGACTAAGCAGAACAGAACTAATTCAGTTTTGTTATGCAAAAGGACATAATTTCAGTGGCTTGTTTATGAGAAACTCTCTCTTCTTGTGTAGCATATGTCATAGGAGATCTTTTCTACTGATAAGAGAATAAATCAAAAATATTCATAAGTTCATTTGTTTATCAGTTAACATCTGCAGTTGTATGGAGATCCACTCATAACAATAAGTGAGGTTACACAATTTCACTGTTCAATGTTTTTAAAAGAAAAGGCTCTGTCTTGCTGTCCTTCGGTAATTTTCTCACAGCATTATTCTTAACATGAATCAATGAGAGGGAAGGGAATGTAAATATTATGTTGGTTCATTTTTACTATAATGTTGCTTAAACTTACTACTGGCCAGAGCAGTAAAAACCTGAGAGTAAAACCTCTTCACTGTCAACTGTGGTTATTGATTCAAAAATAATCTATGCTCCAGAATCCTTTCACAGTTTTAGCACACGAATAAAATAAAAAAGAATAGTGGTATAACAATGTTCAATATCATTGTGATACCAAGTCACATAATAGACTAGCAATTGGAATTCTGGTTACCTCAAATTCCAGTTAAAAACAATAAATGCATCCTGTATTTGAATATAAAGTAAACTATTCAAAATTTACAAAGAAATAAAATTCTTAAAATAATTTCAGAAGTTCTTGAAAAAAATATTCTGGAAATATAAAATAATTCTATTTTTAAATTGCATAAAACAAAATAGTGTATAATTCAAAACTCCTGAATAACTTATAATATTGGCATAATGAAGATTACAAGGGAATTATATTACTGAAATAAAATATATATTATTATACAGTTTATACATGATGGTGATCATAATTTGATATCATGGTAAGTCAGGCTAACATTAGAAGGATATACAAAAAATATTTTTTAATGAGACATGGGCTTTCTTTGTATGGCTCTTTCAAATTAGAAAAATATGTTCTGTCTGGAAATTTTGTTCAGCTGTGTTTCCTCATTTTCATATCATAGTTCTGAATGTTTTAAATGCTTTTTCAAAATTTAACTTTCAAAAATAAAACATGTAACACTAAAAGGTTACTAAGGACATCTGAAATGTAGTTACATTAACTTTCTATATATTTTTTCCATTACTGATATTACCATATTCTCTTAATGTCAACTTTTTAGCCAGTAATTCCTGTGACACAACACTAGAAAAGTCATTATGCTAAGCAAGTAATCACACAGTAAGAGAGAACACTATCAAGGGTAGTTGATGCTGCAGGGCAAATCTGTTTCAAAAATTATGCTGGGAAAGAAAAGCACAGACAGAAGCCAAATACATGATATGCATTAATCTAAATACTAAAATGGGAGACATGAGAAGTGGATACATTTTCCCTGAAGAAAATTTTCTGCTAGTCTTTGCATTGATGGAAATTTCTCTTCCTATCTCTTGAATGCACTGAAATGGCTCTTTCTAACTCAAATCCAACAAAATGACTCTGCTCATAAAATTTAGTATGTCAGTTACACATCTGCACATCTGTGTTGTCCTATTGTGATTTCAAAATCTGCTTACTATTTACTCCTTGTTATAATTCTGCTCATTTTTATAATATCAACAGATTTTAGGGAAGATTTTTTTTTTTATTCAATAGACATTGGTCTGGTTTGGTTTTGGAGTTTTTTATTTGTTTGCTTTTGTTTTGTTTTGGTTTTTGGTTTTGGTTTTGGTATTTTTTGGGGGGGTGGGTTTTTTTGGTGAGGATCTCATACATGGCATAGCAAGATTATTTGAGGTACTTTCAGGGTCAGATTGTATACAAATTCCACATAGAACATTTGAGGTTTTGTAGGAATTAAACTTAAGTTTCCAGGACAGCATAGCTTCTTTAAATAAAATAAAATAATAGTAGTAATAACAAATTATTGCAGCCATAATGACAATTTTGCCACGCTACATTTTCTGTAAAATATATACAAAACCACACAACTGAAATAGACACTGTTGCATGTGAAAGGTATTTCTTTGTTTGTATGTTTGTCTGTTTTTCCTAGAAATGTTTGCTATCTGTATCCTATGCCTTAATATGTTTTGGGAATATATGTTTTTGCAGTGAAACTTCTTCTGTTTTATTTCCATTTTTCTTGACCAGTAGAACTGTCAACATTACAGAATATGATAGCAGATTCAGCTAAAGTTAGCTGAAAATGGTAGCTTTTGACTATAACTCTTTTGTAACACTCTTCCCAAGTTTCCAGCTGCATGTCTATGCAACTTGGTGGTGAAAGAAGCAAGAATGTGCCTATACTATGAGGCATGCTCTACCTTATCAAGAAAATAAGAAGTTATAAAAATATAGGTTACCTTACTTACAGAACTTCATACTTAGAATCTTTTGCTTAAGAAACTCAAAACACTTTCTCACCATTAAGTAATAGTCACAACGTAGAATCGTATAATGGTTTGCGTTGGAAGGGACCTTTAGAGACCATCTAGTCCAATCTCCTTATCATGGGCAAAGACATCCTGTCACTACAGACTCTGCTAAAAAGTCCTCCCAGTAAGACCCTTTCAAGTATTGAAAGGCCATGGCTTTTGAAATATGAGAGTGGCTTGGTAACTGCATTAGCCAATTCCCTCAGGACCCTGGGATCCCACTCCTTAAGTCCCATGGACTTGTGTATGTACAGGTTCTTCAAGTGGTTTTGAACCTGATCTTCTCCTATGAGGAGAGGGACTTCTCTCCCCAGGTCCCTGCTTTGAAGTTCACGGGCTTGAGAAATGTGGGAAGAATAATTACTAGTTAAAAATGAGGCAAGAAAAAATTGCTGAGTACCTCAGCATTCTGCATGTAGATAGTCACTAGTTCTTTCTTATTTATTTGGAAGGTACTTTAAAAAAAAAAAAATCTTCTTTTTCTGGCCAGCATACATTTGGAAGCCCTCGTTAATCATCCCTGCCAAGTTTAGTTCCATCTGTGCCTTAGCTCTTCTTATCTCATCCCTACACATCCAGGCAACATCCTTATATTCTTCCCAGTATACATGTTCCTGGTTCCACTGCCTGTGCACTTCCTTTCTTCCATCCATGTATTCTTGTCGGCATGTGTCTACTCTCCTAGAGATGAAGAAACAACAATTGCATCAAAATTGCCCATTATACCTCGAATGCAGGCACACAGAACAGAAACGTGCATTTCTGTTTAATGATGATGTAACAATATGGGATACCCTAATGATCCACTGTGCTTGCTGAACTCTGAAAATAGATACCTTGCTGCAAAGTAAGGCAAAATGTAAAGATATTTATGACTATGTTTTCAGTCATGGGAAGCTGAAATAGATTCTAAGAAAACTCTAAAAGTATATACAAGTCCTGAAACCAGTTCCAATTAGCTCCCAAAGCTGCATTTCTGTAGTGACCAATAATAAAACATTTATGTACCCTTGGGGCCTTTGATATCAAGCTCTGAGTGTACCTTCAAGGCTTCTGCTACCATCTTTTGCTTATACTCTCAGGGGTACCTGCTACAAAAGTGGATCAAAAAGATGATAGCTCTATTTAAAACATTAAACCCTACAAGCCTTTGAAAAAGAAATGGTAAACAGGTTTTTGTGGCTGTTCTGGGCCTCATAAATGTATTCTCAGGTATAGATTCTAGATCCCTTGTCTGAATTTCCTCCATTCACTTTTCCAGGTGACTAGTCCAACCACCAACATCATGCAATCAGAGATGCAGCTGGGCAAAAGTACTTACTTATACATTTTCCAGCCTTTAAAAGCTCTATTTGAGGTAACTCTTTAGAGAAATGTTAAAGAAAATGATAAATATTGGCTTACACAAGTACTTCCATTCTAATAAAAATCTCTGCAAAACACAGTCTTCGAGGTACCATTCTTGGTTTGATCTCATTGCTGATAATCAGCTCAGTGTGGTTAATGTTGAAATGGGCAAGCTTTATGCTCTCTCCTGAATTACTTGTTGGTTGGTTGATTTCAGTTTGTGTTTGCTGCTGCAAATAACTACAGCTCTCTGGATTTATTTTGAAAAGAAATGAAAGTACCTAAGATAATGTCATCCATATCTTGCCAGGTTGTGTTCCAAGCAGGATGTGCATAGGAAGAAAGACTTGAGGACTGCACAATAGAAAACACCTGCCCCTTAGCAAACACCATCCCTTTGAGATCCCATTCTCCGGCTTTACACAGAATGCTCTTGATGTGAATAGCCCAGTATGCAAAACAGCATGCATATCTTAATTTAACTGGAAACTCCAATACTAAATGAATATTAAAAGACTTTTATATTTAAAAAACTAGCAGGTGATCATTTGTTGCAAAAAGTATGGTCTTTTTTTACCTTTAATTTTTTTGTTACAAGGACTTCAGCTTAAAGCTCTGAAAACATTTTAGAAACAACATACTGTTGGTAGTGCTTGAATAAATTGATTTATAAGCAGCATGCTGTTGTAGCTATTTCTGCTGTTTTTCCCTAATTCTCTTGAATTCATGTTAGAGAATAAAGCTATCTTCAATAAGTGTGCATAAGACAAACATGGATTCTCTTATGACCAGTGAAGCACCATGATTGTACTTGACAAGTTACACTCACCTGGCTTATAGGAATGGAAAACAATTGAATCCTTTAATAATACATTAATACAAAAATCCAATAAGCTTCCTAATAAAACATTATCCCAAAAAGTACAGAATCAGCTTATTAATACTGCACTTAAAAAAAAAAAAAAAAAGAGTGAATTCTGGTTACCAGCTGGGACAGCATAATTTTTCATTAAAAATTTTAAAAGAAATCAATGTACAAAAAAGTTAATGAATCTATAAAATGTGGCATATTTACATATCATTTCTTAAATAGTATCCTCAGTAAGTTTTTTTTTAATTTTTGTATATATAATGCCTCTAGTAATGATTATTTGTATATTTGAATAAAATGTAAGATATTATGTATACCTGTGTCATATTATACACAAATTAAGTAAACTATAAAACCCAAAACATAAATGAGTTGGAAATTACACTTCAAAATAGTTTTCAAAATTTGTTATAATTTCATTACATAAATGTCAGGATATAGGAAGGTTTTAAAAAATACAGCCATATTTATTTTATTTTTCCTTATAAGATTTAAAATAATTGATGAATAAGAAGAAAAAATACTTTTGCATTGAAATATTGTTTCTTGCTATTAAAATATGAACTATACTTTCACAAATTTCAGAGCAAAAGGCAATATGTGTTAACAGGAAGTCTATCACAGCATATAGGAAAATAATATTTTAGGAGCATTTTGTGTGAGTTATATCTATGCAACTGAATGAGAATTACCTTCCTTCTATAAGATTGCTCCTTTCCTGTAGAGTTTTATAGCAGTTCTTTCCTCTATTGTATTTTACAGGAAGCTAAAAAAAGCCCTCCAGAACAGGTACTAAGTTATAAAAGACTTTTCCCATAAAGGTTAGTGAATCCCTAAGGCCTTCTTAAAGGCACTGAAGCAAAATGCATGATGCTGGTGTGGTGAAAATCATAAATTTTATGTAGAGAACTTCTGACTCAAGAATCAGCATGTGCCTGATTCCCAAGACACTGCATTATGTCAGCCAGTGTTTAACTCGAAGAAGGAATTCACCCACTCGTGGTACAACATGATGTGTTGTATGTATTTAGTGACTGACTACTCTTCTTGACCAGCTAAAGTAATTCTGGAGATCCGGCAGTGAGATGAAGGACTAAACTGAATCACTGTACGCATATATGTCAACAGAATTCTTTTGTCCTTAAATCGAGGGTCTTAGTTGTTTTCTGACCTCATATATATTGCATGAAGTATAACTTGCAATAGAATAATGTAAACAACACTGTTCATAGTCAAACCCACTACAGTATATTTCAACTATTGTCTATTTATAGAACCATAATATGGTTTGGGTGGAAAGGGACCTTTAAAGATTGTTTAGTCCAACACCCCTGCCATGTTCAGGGACAGCTTTCACTAAATCAGGTTGCTCAAAGCCGCATCTAACCTGGCGTTGAAAACTTCCAGGAAGGGAGAATCCACAACTTCTCTGGGCAACCTGTTTCAGTGTTTCACAACCCGCACTGTAAAATATTTCTTCCTAATATATAATCTAAGTCTTCCCTCTTTCAGTTTAAAACTGTTACACTGCTTAATAAAAAGTCCCCATCTTTCCTATAGGCCCCCTTTAAGTACTGGAAGGTCTCCTCAGAGCCTTCTCTCCTTCCTCTAGGCTAAACCACCCCAACTCTCTCAGCCTGTTCCCTGAACATCTTGCAGCCCTCCTCTGGACTAGTTCAAGCAGGTCCATGACTTTCTTATGCTGTGACTGAACACAGTACTCCAGGTGAGGTCTCAGGAGATCAGACTAGACAGGAGACTCACTTCATTCTACCTGCTCGTCATACTTCTTTTAATGCAGCTCAGGATATGATTGTCTTTATGGGCTGCCCCTTATTGCCAGCCCATATTCAGTTTTTCATTCACCAGTACCTCCAAGTCCTTCTCTGCAGGGCTGCCCTCAAACCACTCATTGCCCAGCCTATATCCATGTTTGGTATTGCCCAAACCCACATGCAGGACCTTGTACTTGGCCTTATTGAACTTAATGAGATTCACACGGGTCCACCACTCTAGTCTGTCAAGGTCCTTCTGGATGGCATCCCTTCCCTCTAGAGTATCAACCACAACAGTCAGCTTGGTGTCATCCGCAAACTTTCTCAGGGTGCACTTATATAAATATCAGTACACTGCATCCAAAAATTCGCCTCTTGTCTATGATATATTATAACCAACTAGAAAGAGCCCAGATAGCAGATTTGGCTTTAGAAAAAAATATATGTTAACCAGTTAAACATAACCATGGAAGTCCTCTGAGTATGTCTATTCTACCAAATACCTGAAGGCCAAAGATCATCAGTGGCCCTGAGGTGAAGAGATCAAGTTGCTCATGACTCCAAGACTTCCAGATAGTTCCTTCTAAAGCAGATTTGTCTAAGAAATAACTAATTGGATTGGACTTAGACAATGTGCTTTCTTCTGAGCATGCTATAAGCAAATATTTGCTTCCCATTAGGATTTGAAAGTGTCACTTGAAAGAAGGTAGATTAAAACTCCTACTTGTGATGTAATATTCTCCAGAGAAGTTACATTTTTAAAGTCTTTCATAATCTTTACTATTTTTTCTGTAGCAATAATTCCTTGTATGCCCATCAAAGTTTATCTTAAAAAAGACTTATTAATGTCAGTTCTGCTTAAGACCATAGAAATGCTGGTTACAGGCTGATCAAGACTCCTGACTAGTCTTCTTAGATAAGTTATTCTGAGTGTGACAGTCATCCTCTTTAAAATATTCCCTTCAGGGAAGTACAATATAGTAACTGGCACTTACTTGTGGTTGAAACGAAGCTTTTAAATAAGTTCTTTTGTCCTTGTCCCAAAAAGGAAAGAATGGAGTAGGAAGACCACAGAAAAATAATTCAAGCATGGGGTTAGATAAACCTTCACATAAAAGATCTGCTATGGGTATTACTGCACCAATTAGAATTAACTCATTAGCTGTGGTTTTTAGCACTGATGTACTCACAGAGTCAGGACACCCTGACACCACTTTTAGATTTACTATGAAAGACTATGTATAGCAAGTTACATGGGCCAAATATATATATATATATATATGTATTTATATACCTATCTCTGCATATACATGAAGGATAATTCTATGTAAAGAAAGAAGATTTAACTTGACAAGCACAAATGTAGCTAAAATTACACTAATCTATTTGAAGTATAATATTCAAACTGGATACTTGTGATTCCAGTGATTGTGAAATAGTCTTAAAAATACTTCATTTCTTTTAGTATGTCTCATTGGTTTGTCATGGCTTGTTACAGTAATACCGTTGAGGACAGTTTGTGACCTGACACAATGTGACATTTTCTGACCAAAAAGCAGCATGGCTTCATACAGAATGTCAGAAATTTACTTTAAACACATGATTTGTTTTGAACTATCAATATGAATCTCAAGTAGTAAGTATGATTTCAGTTTGCATAAAAGCTAGAAATTCCAACTCTGTGTTGCTATATTTGGGACTTTAGAATATCCTGGTTAATCAAAAGATTAAAGAGAAATTTAACAATGCATTGGAGACAAAACTTAATTTAAACCATATCTATGAATTCATCTACAATGTTAGTGTGAAAACATAATTGCAAGGTTAAAATAAAAATTCAAGCATTGTTTCACTCAATGGTAAATCAATACTTTCAGCTCTCTTCATTACCTCCTAAAAGATAAAAAAATCTGTTTGTTGCATGTCCTGTTAATTACTGTTCCTAAATTTTTACATGCTAGTGCTGTCTGCACAGGACATCAACTTAAATTACTTTAATTTCTCATTTCACTGGAGACTTTAGGGAGTGATTTATTAATCACCAAACAATTTTTCTATAATTTCTGTTATGATTAAAAGAGGAAAAAAAGCATTATGAACAATAGTCTTACTAGCTGATACATTTTACCCCCTCTTATAATGTGTATTTTCAGTGTTGTCGTTCTATAGCTACTTTATTAAAATACCACTTATAAGAATAAAGTTTACAGATGAAAGCATA
Organism: Caloenas nicobarica; assembly: GCF_036013445.1. NCBI lineage: Eukaryota > Metazoa > Chordata > Aves > Columbiformes > Columbidae > Caloenas > Caloenas nicobarica. Next base: position 168,486,909 of record NC_088245.1, read on the forward strand.
GTTTTGGAGAAATTTACTTAAAAATAGATATGGAGAAGCAAATAAACTTATTTTATAAAAAGATATTTTACTTCAGATAAAAGCTTTTTCATACAACATAACAAGAAGGAACAGTCAGCTTAAGATGAAGACATTTGCCTTCCTCAGATTTTATTCGTCTCATTAAGTGCAACTAAATCATAAAATAGACATTAGACAGTTTCTTATAAAGCAAAGGAGCTAGACGTAAACACATGAAAGAATTTTAAAGCAACTGCCCAAAGGTCATTTTATCTAAACTTGAAATATATCTCCAGAAAAGCAGGCTTGGACTATACATGATAAAAAACTTCTTGACATAGAGAGGAATGGTAAAAATATTTATTCAGAGTAGCCCTTCAGACTTATCTGGGAGATTCAGACCATTAATTTTGGGAATTTATACTTCTATTTTACACATGTGGATGCATTTTAAAGTAAATGATTTAATTACTATTGAATCAATGGGAACATTTTATGTCCATTTTTGATCATTTATTCTAAAAGGAAATTCTGTAACTTCTTTCAAAAAGCAAGTTTAACCATTAGCAATGCAAAACCAGGTGCAAGCTAGATGCTTAAGTTGGTATATCTGGCTGTACATCACAATCTGTAGATGTATTGAATCATAATACAAAAAATTATTCTTTTTTATTGCACATGAAGGAAAAAAATCTCTAAGAGATAGGTAGCAGAATAATAGAGCTCTGTGTGCAATGATACTGATACAGCACTGAGAAAGAAGATCACAAAACATCTATTCTATCTTCAGTAGGGCCTCGTCTTACAATGTTTACTCCAGCATCTCAAAAGATTTCATATTATGTATAAAAATATTTGAGGACTAAAGGTCGAACATTGAAAATCTGTAATTTCTTTATTAGGTTAGTGTCTTATGAGGAATAAAATGACCTCATATAGTCATAATATCTATAACGTATTATGAAGATAAAAAGGTCAGTGATAGTGGTAATTTATAATCCAGAAACATCTATAAAGACTTCAATATAGATATTTCAAAGATATTAAGTATGCTTTGTTATATCAACCCTTTTAAATTTGAGGTTTGAATGTCTTAAACATGCTTCTGCTGATGTCATAAAAGCTATCTTTTCATTTTCTTTGCATTACTTGGTGCATATTGGTGATACGCATACGTTGGTGATTCAACTGTTTACAGCACGAGTCTTCTTTATGAAGTTTCTGTAGTTCTAAAAAGAACAGATAGTCCTTGAATGAATATTGGCAAGGAAGTTTGATACAAGTTCAGGTCTCTAGAATACTGCTTTCCAAACAGACATGTTCCCAGCTTTCAATTCATCATCTATACCTATCAACTAAAGATACGTTGCTCTTCAAATATCACAGACATTCAGATATCAACATATATTCAAAGTATTACGTTTATACTGTTGTTTTCAAGTGTTTACTGCATAAGGTTTATTTGTTTATGTCCATCACCACAAGATCCATCAGCTTCTTTTCCCTCTCCTCTCCTCTCCTCTGGTCAGTGGGCATCTTCTGTTATTTATTTATTAGCATCTCTAATTTTGTGAACATGTCTGAATCTCAATTGTGTTGCTTTATTTTTTTTCAGGAGATTTTGCTTTTGATTTTTTTTTCCTTTGTGATTCTTCAATTCTGTTAATATTCTACCCATGTTGGTATAGCTGCTGGCAAAATATTTTCTTTGACTTCAAAGATTGCTTTTTCTAGACATCTTTTAAATAATGAACATATTTCTTCTATGTCCTCTCTGACTTGAACCTAAGATATTACCTTTTAGTTATAAATCACAGCAAATTTTGAATAGAAGTTTCTTCATTTAGGTAAGATTTTAAATAATTTTCATGCACAGTTGAGTTAGGTTCCTAACTTCAGGTCTATCAAAGTTTTGTTAAACAAGAAATATGCGATGAATTCTGTGGGGTTTCTTCTGCTTTAACTCTCTCAAGGTTGTAATGGGAATACTCATTTTTTTATTGATCTGCACACAAAACAACACTTTGTTAACTCAGATAAAATTGTCTCAAAAAGTAGCCAGGAGAGCAACTCCCAGCAGCAACCCATGTTACTTGCCTTATTAAAGTGCACAATGGTGGTGTCCTGGTTTTGTTAAAAACAAGACCAGTTTCTCTTTCAGTGAATTCTCCTTTCAGCTAAGTTCTTCTAAGTAACTGCACTTTTCTGAAGTTGGATACATGTTTTTCCAGACATAGCAATGGAATGCAAGGTCGCTGATAAAAATGCGTGTCCCGTATTTGCAAGGAGGGGTGAACTGAACAGATGACTAAAAATAACCAACTAAGTAGTCCAACCCATCCATGTCATAACACGATATAAAAGTGGGAGATCACGAGAGTCTCGCTCTCTTTGACTATGGCCAGCATCTGAGGAGGACCCTGCCTGCTGTCCCTGCGATCTGAGGCTTAGTGACAGACCCTGCATCCCTGAATACAGTTCCGGTTTGCTGCAGAGTCCAACCCAGGACTTCCAGGTGCCTGCCCTGCAGCTGCTGGAGCAGTGCTGAGCTGTACCGGGAAATTCAAGATTGATTTTGTATATTTTGTATTATTTTCTCTATTTTATTAGTAGCATTAGTAAAACATTTTTAACTTTTTCCAACTTGCAATTCCTCTCTCTCTTTGCCTCTCTCAGCTTTGAAAATTTGGCCAGATAAAACCTTGACAATTTCAAAGCCATTCTAAATAGCCAATTGACTACCATCCAGGATGTTATTACATCTTTTGGCTTACTTTTTGTCACAAAGTATTGTAATAGCAAGAAGCACTCCAGAAATGTCATCAAGTCTTATCTTGTTCTACAATATTATTACTATTTCTTTCATGTCACCTTTTCAAGTATGTTATAAAGTGTCATGAATCGTATTTTGTGTATTTTTTTTTCCTTTGGTTTTAAAAATACCTTCTTTTTTTTTTTTTTTATATCTCTCTCTTCACCCTTTCCATTTAGAGGAATGCAGATATGGGACTCAGCCAATGCTTTCTGTTACCTTTTTTTTATAGTAGTAGTAGTCCAAACTGCAATAAAGAGTTGGCAATAAGATTACAACAATGCGAAGGACTTTTACTTCAGAATCTAGTAGGGATTTTAGGATATTTAGGCCCAGGAAGAGGACTTGAATACTGACCTTTCTAAAAAAACTTGCTTCAATGGTCCAAATAGTTCAGTCTCTCTTTCGGTACAGAGAAACATAATAAAATTCACAAAAGTCTCTGAAAAGCAATTGAACAGGTTAAACTCATAAAAAAACTTTATAGAAATTGTGTTAGCATTGAGGTAGGGTTGGGATGTGAGAAAACCTTTTTTTTTTTGCCACACATGCACATTATTTCATACTGTGCTGATGATGATTATATCAAAACCATGATGTAATGATATATGACACTGCTGACATAACTTGATATGACTTGACATAGTGCAAGAATTTTGAATTTGATTCTATATAAACTTCCATAAAACTATAATCTGAACTCTTTTAGTAGAGTTATAGATAGGCCAACAACACAGTGTTATGATTTCTTTACTATTCCCACACTTTCTTACAGAGTAACACGCACTAAGGATTCTAAAAAACAAAGTCACAGAAGAACTTTTTAGCAGGTAAATTTCAAAGCACTTATTCATATAGATCATTGGCAAAGAGCTCACTCCAGCAATATTTTGCACTCTGCTAGAAAGTAATAAATTGATACAGCAGAAAAAATATGTGAAATTAGAAATTCCTTTCGACATATGTGTACGATTATCTAGCCAGGCCACTGGCTACTATTGAAAATATATTAGGTATGCCAGTCTCCAATATTATATTCAGTAGTATACCATAACTTGATCTTTTTCACTTCATTGGTATATGCAGTATATAGTGTTGCAGCCTTTGAGTATTAAAGAATTAATAAGCTGTTCTTTTCAGAAAAAAAAGTGACTGTGTAAAATACAATTCTTTGCTCAATATTTCTGCTGTCTAAGATGTTTCAAAAGTACACTAGCTTTTAAATATATATATAATGACTTGATCCTGCTAGCCCTGTGGAGGAAACAGAGTTGAGAAGGATTCAGTTAAGTTCCAATCTGTTAAAACACACAAAAAAATTCTGAGCATAATGGTATTTCAATGGCTAGAAGTAGATTCACAGGTTAAGATGCCTTCACTTGTTTGTTTATATCTCAGTTTTCTGTCTAAGCCAGATGTCTAAGTATCACAGTCTGTAAAGTTTGAGAAGCTCTTTAGCTCATCATATGCCACTATTTACTCTTAGAGGAGCTGGATGACCCTCCAGTTTCAGATGGGCAGAATTCAGTTGCCTAATTATAGATGTTCAGTGTCACTTAAGATGTGCTAGCATATTCATCCTCACCCTATCTGCTGGTCCAGAAAGGCACAATTTTCCTGCAGGTCCTGTAGAATTTTTACTAGCCTACTGAAGATGTCTTGAACAGTGTAAGACATTTATATTGACACTATACACCTATCTATAGATGACTGAATTGATGTCTACATTTCCCTTGATAATGATTGAAACTTAGAAACCTAGGACTCTTCACCTTGGACAGTGATGAAAAACATTTATTATATCCAATGATTTATTATAATCTGTAATATAAAATAAAAATCCAGAAGTCTAAATTTGGAACCCAGAAATTGATTTCTGTCTTCTGACAAATGGCCAATTCTGTTGAAGCAGTTAACATCGGTTAAAGCAGCTTTTTGTACAACTAACAGTTCACCTTGTTTCTGTAAGAATGCTTCAGCCTTCATCTTTCCCCTGTTTACACTGAGCAACGTATTTGCAATATAGAAGGCAGAGTGGTCATTTCCATTAGTTTTTGAAATAGTAAACATTCTCCTGATCTGATGGATTTCTTGCATCCTGATTATAGAGTAGGTTACCAAAATTCTCCGCCCTTTTGTTTTAGTGCAACTTCTGAATTTGTGTGTGAAAAATTACTCAGTTGTCAATTTTAAGTCTTACTGTTGGAACAAAGAATTACTCTTAGTCCAGTTACAATGACATTAAAAATTAGAGTCCAACTGTAGACGATAAAAGTTCGATACAGAAATTTTTTAGTATTTACACCTTCCTATGGTGTTACACACCTTTACACACCTCCTTTCAGTGCTGCTCATTCTCCAGGGCCTGATGAGTCAGAACTCAAAAAAAAAAAAAAAAAAAAGTAGTGATGAGACAAAGAATTGCCATATTAACATCTTCTTCTTCCTTGTCTAAATCTTGGGTCACCTTGGGGTGACAGCAATAGTAAAAAGGGATCTCAGCCCATTCCAATGATAAGGACAGCTTGATTTATTGCCAGCTTAAACAAAAGTGTCATGAGGCAATATATATTATACTTGAGATTAAAAACTTCAAATTTTCCACTGGCAAGAACAGGGGGACCCCTGTACCTTGCATGGTGTTTATTCAGCCTTCCTTTTCTCCCTTTCTCCCTTTCATCTTGTGCAGTCATCTCTATTGGCTGCAGTCCATGATGGTCAGTAGCTGCCTATGCTGAAGTGGCAAGACTTGAAAGTAATTTGAGGAGAGAAGTTGCAATCGATTGGGCCCCTTCTTTCATCCCCTAATTTTTCTCAACCATCAATGGTGGTTTATATTCATCCTCTCTCTCCCCAAAATACAGGGTGGTGATCTCACACGCTTCTGACATATTTGATGTTTTTATGGGGAGCAGGACTTGTTCTGGTTTCCCCAGGCACCTTGTCAGTTCTAGTTCCAACAGCCACCTCTCCTGGATCCTCTACATCCTTAGATCTGATCTGACAGATCTTAACACTTGCACATTTTCCTGTACTCCTATTTATACAACTGTATCACAAATCTCCATTTGCCCCTTTGTGATTACTTCATATTTCTTTCTCTATGCTTAACTGTCTGATAAAATATTAATACATTCTTGCATAATTATGTTTTTAGCAGTGTTGAGATGTTATAAAATGCTTCTGCACTGTTTCCATTACAACATTTCAGTACACCTATGCCTGGGTTCAAGACAAATATTTCAATATCTTACTCAAGGGTTGCGACTTATTCTAAGGTTTCAGTAGGCCTCTGCTTTGGCTACTGCTCTTAAGTTTCATACATGAATAAATTATATCTGTTCCAGAAAAGATCTACATCCAGAAAAAGAAGTCAAAAAAGATGGTGTCATCCGATACTTGGCATAACAGGAAGGAGAAAGGATTTCAGTGATCAGAGAATAGTTATCAAGTCTAAGTGGTAAATATAGCAAAAAAGCAAATCAGTATAGTACAGAGAGGAAATTTCACTAAGAAGCAAAAAGTTCATCATCAACAGGATAGAAAGACACTTCTGCGTTTTTAGAAGACCTTTTTAAAGATCCATATTTTCTGAGCAATAGAGTCAAATTAACATTTCAAATTATCATAGGCTGCACAGGAAATAATATTAATAGTTGTGACTATATCTTTACTCAGTGTTAATTCTGAAATTAAGTCACAGTTACTGAAATATTTTTCAAATTCAAAACTATAATATTATATTATAATATTATAATATTATTTCTGCAATTAAAGAAGAAAAGAATATATTTTTACTTCAAATAAGGATTATACTCACTGCCTAGACATTATATCTCCTTAATCCAGTGAACAATAACGATCACTGAAAAATCTAATAGAGGAAACATTTTTAAGCACTGAATTTAGTTTTAGTGTACATAGATCATTTCATCTTGCATAAAAGCTTTGATTGGCCTTTTATATATTTTCCTTTTATCACACATATATGAAAAAGTTTCTGTTACAGTAAGATGTAGCATAGTAAATTAAACATTTTTAATTTCTTTTTCGAAAACCCATTGAAAGCACTCCTCTGCCTAAATTGTGATATTATGCTCAGTAATAAGTCTTCTCTATAATAATTTTTGTGTATGATCATAAAATGCCTTTTATATTTACAGTCTGTTAACATTAACATTCTGTTAGGAAATGACATGGAGAAAAAAATCTTCTCTAATAGGAGGAATAATCTTATGATGTCCTATGGTAGAGTAAACCAAGCTCTAATGTGATGTATTGGGGCATTGTTTTTAAAGCCATTTTGGTTACTCTTCTAAACAAGCTTCTTAATACACATTGTTATTTAATTACAATATTATTGTTTTTCAAGGCCTAACCCTGTCTTCTGTGTAATTTCTCACTTTCTGAGCAGATATGACTCTGAAATTTGATGGTTAATTAGTACAAAAGATTTTGGTTTTGTTTGGTTTGGTTTTGCTTTGTTTTCATTTAATTTGGTATGGTTTGGCCTTGTTTGGTTTTGGTTTTGGTTTTGGTTTTTTACAACTTCATTGCACCAGTTGATCCAGAAAATATTTTTCAGTGCATTTACATATGAATTGCAACATATTTCAAAGGACATAGAAATGCCACTAATTCTCTAACCAGTAGCAGAACCAAAGACACTTATAGTGTAATAAACATCTAAACCAAGAATTTATTAGTAAAGGGACCAATGCAATTACAGATCTATATTTCTATATTATCTCTCATGTCTGCTCCAATAAATAATTAATTCCTTACAGAAAGCGGACAAGTTCCGAAACGAAGCAGAGCTACAGATCTGTGACTAGTGATCAGACACTTTTCTGGAAAGTAAAAGATCAGTTTTGAATCTTCTTTTTCATTATGCACACTCAGCTCATCTCATACTATTAAGTATTAGTCTATAGGAAAAAAAAAAAAAGAGGAAGAAAATACTTTTTCTTTTTTTTCGTTTATAGCTTGAGACCCAAAGAATCATACTGTCAGACTTGGGGCCATTACTACCTCCCAGGGGAGCCTGTTCCAGTGCTCCACCACCCTCTGGGTGGAGAACCTTTTCCTAATGTCCAACCTACATCTCCCCTGGCACATCTTCTTGACAATCTCTCGGGTTCTGTCGTTAGTTGCCAGAGAGAAGAAATCAGTGCCTGACCCTCCTCCTGCCCTTGTGCGGAAGCTATAAACCATGATGAGGTCTCCCCTCAGTGACTTCTTCTCCAGGTGGGACAAACGAAGTGACTTTAGCCGCACCTCATACAGCTTCCCCTCCAAACTCTTCACCAACTTCATGGCCCTCTTCCGGACTTTCCAGTAGCTTTATATTCTTTTTATACTGTGATGTCCAGAACTGCACACAGTGCTCCAGGTGAGGCCACACCAGTGAAGGTGACCCATCTAGAGAAATGGATCCAATCTAGAGAGGTTACAGATAAATTATGAATTTTGCTAAACTTTATATGCTGTCAGGAATGAGTAGACTCAAGGAGAGAGGAGCTCTCTTTTCAATGTACTTCAATTTTTTAAAAAAATTGTGGGATAACTCTGTCTTTAGAACTAAGAATAAGATAGAGAAAATGTGGGGAGACTCTCTCCATCTTTTATATTACCTTGTGGTACTAAAGGAACTTGCAGGTTAAAGAGTCTTAGTTCTCTCTGGATGTTTCCTGTCTCTTTGCACAGACTGCAATGAAAATCAGTCAGAATAAATGAAAACATATTAAGTACTCATAGCAATATTGTATATAAGATAGCTTTACAGCAAAAAATAAAGAAGAAAATAGCCAAATGAAAATGTATATTCTTTACATGGAAACCAATGACTTGATTATGATTTCCTATTTATCTTTGTGAGTGAGAGGCGCTTCAGTTTCCAAGTGGAAATGCTATCAAGAAATTATTAGTTACTTTACTATGAAGGACAATAAGCTAGACCAATCAGTGATTCACCATGGGTAAAATTTAGTCTACTATAAGAGAGCCGAAACGCTTTCATGTATATCATTCAAGCTCCACTTCAGCTGTGTTTGAAGGGTTTTACTGGAGGTTAAATGGAGTATGGATTTTGTTTTGCATTTCTGAATGGGATTTCACTCCACCTGAGAATATCCTAATTCCATCCCGTGCAATGTTTTATATGGTGCTCATCGTTGCTGCATTTGAGCAGCAGTGCACTAAAGGCAGGAGTAACATCTGTGCTGTGCGAGTTCAGTCACCTTCTCCTCAGATATGTTTGCAATGCAGTTGTTTGGAGCTATTATTTTCAGAAGTTTATAGATGGATACGAACTTTGTAATCTGTTTATTTCTGCACATAATGGAGATCCGATGTAAATTGCAGAGACAAAGTCAAAGAAAAGCACCTTGAATACATTGCAGAAAGTAGTGTTATTTGGGATATTTCACAATTTCATAGGGAAAATTCTTTCCAAACAAACTTCACACCTAATAAAGTCTGGCTTCTGGAAAGCTAGAACAAAGCAGTCTGAGCTCAAAGCTTTTCACTTCCAAAAAGCCTTATCTCAGGACCAGGGACGAACATTGTGTCCAGCACTTTGATGGGCTCAACGAAGACAGTTACTACTCTCATCTCAGTAACACTTCCTCTGTTTATTCAGAATAACCCCTCTACCCGTCCTTCTACCAACTGATAATGATCACCAACACCTTCTCCGCAGTGTCCTATATGTCCTGTCACCTTCTCTTGACACTCTTCAGCTTCTGATAATTCTTACTGCTGCGCTGACATACTTCCAACTCTGGATCTAAAAATCAGCCTGATCCTACTGAAACATACACAACATTCAGAACTGGGCCTTTGCTGATAAAAATTCGCAGATCAATGACAGAGCTGAATGAACTCTGGAGATACATGTACTTGTGCTTTTGTTCAGCACTGTCAAGATGAAATCTCTATGATCAAGTAAGCCACATGGAGGCCAGGACTCAACTTGACAGGCACAGAGGAGACTCTGAGTCATCTGGTGATCCAGAAGGAATGGCTGCAGGGAAAAATCACACAGTGAAATGAAGCAGCAGTTCAAGATTGCACCAAGAAAAAACATCTCCTGCAGATAAGCAAGGGGTATTTATTTATGTCAGCATCTTGTTAGTCATGGGTACTCAATGAAACTCAAATTCAGCAGAAAGAAAAGCTGTGAGAGGTTCAAGAAAAGGAAAGCTCCCTCTCAGAATGCTTTATCAGCAAGGGAGAATAATTGACACCAGCATAAGCATATCCTTGGTTGAGTTTTCACATTCAACGCTCTCTTCTTCCTTCTATTCCCATCAAAACATTTATTCTTTTCAATATGGACAGTGCTTGCAAGCATGAGCTCTTAAGGATATCTGTGGAAGGAATTTAGTTCTTCTACCTATTTGAAAGAGATTTAGGACTGCTCAAGTTTGTTAATTTTTAAAGAGAAATATTAGAATAGAGATCCTGGAACTGTAAAGGTGACCACAGGAAGAGAACCAGCTCTCATTTAGTAGCTGGGTGAAAGAAAATTGACCAAAATAGCAATGCTGAAATTAGAACCAGAAGGAGTGTTTTATACTACACTGATTTTTTTTCTCTTTCAGTCCTAAGAAAGAAGTTACAAAGGTTCAGATTTCCATCATTTTACAGAACTCAACACAGGAAACTCCACACAAACCATACTAATGGGATTATCTTTATCTAAATTTAAGGGTATACTGACAGGATTTAGTACAACAAACCCCTGATTCTGTCTTAGATGTCAGGAAGTATCACACTTTTACCAAAACTGAGAAAAAACAAAATATTTCCTCTTTTTAAATCCCCATTTTGAACAAATAGCAATATATGCCGTGAACAGTGTGGATATATGTCTGTACTAGTCTAAGAACAAGAAGCAGGTTCTGCCTGGTCGTCTGACTGCTGCCTGTCTGGTAAGAAACTGAGATAAAACTATTTTTTTACTGGGTGCATTGAAAACACTGGCTTTCATCTACCAGTGTAACAAAACTTGTAGGAATTCCATAACTTTTAGACTTGAAGCCCTCTTGTGAAATGTAGCTGCAAGTGGCTGATGGACTCACAAGTCATAGTGACAGATGGACAGGCTGATGGATAGTGTAATTTTATAAACCTTTTTTTTTCCTTGCAAACACACATCACATCTAAACAAACAAATAAAAAGCACGACTTAGCCCCAGAAAGAGGGAAACCCCATATAATAACCAACAGAAGAAAAACTATTTAAAGTCAAAAAGAGGACAAACGTAAGTGAAAATGAAAAGAAAGAAAGAGAGAGAGGAGACCTAAATCATCTAATCATCTCCTGTATGTCTGTTGAACTGCCACAAATGTTAAAGCACAAGACATTTTCTTTTCACATTTGGTTAAATGTTACACAACACTTGAACTCCGTATGAATACAGTTGTTTAAACAGATCTAGTACCAAAAGAAAATAAATACACAAAACAAGTCTTCTCAGCAGGGGACTATTACTTGAGCCAAACTTCACTGGTTTCGATGAAAAATTTTAAAATTAACTCATTGGACTTTTGATAAAGACACACATCCATATTTCAAATAAGAAACACAGAAAAAAGGATCATATTCCAAAAAAAACAACAAAAAGTAAGCATATATTAGAATATTAATAATTCCTTCATACAAATTCTTTTCTTTATAGTTGAATCTTTCACATGAAATACAGTTTACTGGTACAGAGCACTGAAACATAATTCTTTTTAGCTGATAGATTTATGAATTTCAGATTTTCTGAAAATATACATTTAGTAGTAATAAAATTAGTCAGCTTGAAAGATATTTATGTTTACTAAATATTTATACTGAAAGATAAAGTAACCTGCATATCTCAACTGATCGAAGTGTCATATACAAGAAAAACAATAAGGGAGATATGGTTAATTTTATTGTTAGGTGTGTGGGTTTGGGGCGAGATTTTACTACTGGAAAACAAGCATTTATTGTGGCTTTTTTTTTTTTTTTTTAATGGTGTTCTTTGGTAACCTTTCTAACCACTGATGCTGCTTCAGAGGAGCTTAGGTTTCCTCTAGGAGACTTATTGATAGGTATTTTTAGGCACCTCTTCGCAGGCAACTAAGTACCAAATCTGCAGATAGGAGCTAGCAGAATTCTACCCAAAGTATTTAAATATTAGGTCAGATTCAATCCTGAAGTTCAGTTTCAAGCCCCAACACATCTAGAACCACATCATGAAGTTTGCCTGAGATCCTTAGATTTTAATTTGTTTATCCTTATATTTCATGTATTCTTCCACATACACCAAATTGTCTGGTTTTTGGCCAGGGTATTATATATACAGTGAGGATTAAAAAAAAAACCACAACAAAAAAAAACAACAAAAAAACCCCACCCACCCAACCAACCAACAACAACAAAAACAACAACAACAACAACAAAAAGGTTTGTAATAATTTTGCTGAATGCTTTTTCTATGGTTTACTGTTTCTCAGTAAACAAAACATCAGTAAAGGTAAAAGTTTTTCAGGTATGCAGATGCATGAGGGAAGTCAGGAATAAAAACCTTGTATGCACATGGTGTATTTGATACATATAGATGATTGAGTTGGAGATTGGGCTGAAGTAAAAGACATTGAAGATTTTCTGTATGGAAACTCAAATATTTTGAATTACTATTTGTTCTTAACTCAATTGGGGTCTTCTGCTTTACTCCTTTTTTTTTTTCCTGAGAATTTATGATTTACTGGTTTGTTTAGTTTGGTTTGTCGCGGTTGAGACAGACAAATGACATAGACCAAGTTCTTCCAGGATGCAAGCAGTAGATGCCATTTATTGCCACAAGTGCATTTTTATACAGTTTTACGAATTCATGTGTCTCTTCACTATTGGTTACAAGTTACAGCAGTAACATCTCATTGGCTAATTTTGCTATCATCAATGTTACTCTTCTACTCCCTTCTCTCTCACGGGTACACCTTAATATCTCCGGATACTCCTTTACTCCCATCTTTCTCGTGGGTAGGCCTTAATACCTTCAAGGCTAATTTCTGTTCCCATGCCCTCCATCAGGGAATCCACAGACCCACCGTAGTCCCCCACATTGGTTCTGCTAAATTACGTATTAGTAACGACAGGTAATCAGGAGTAGGGTTTTTTTCTATATGAATGTAAGGTTTCCCAAAGCTTTCCATAAATTTTTGAAGCAGGAGACAGATACTAAACTCTTATCCCAAACTCCATAAAGGCTACCATATAATAAATAATTTAGAGTTTTTCTGCCTGAGACATTTTTTTCCCTAGTTATCAAAAGTAATGCTTATTATCTAGTCTTTGCAGACCTGTATATATGTACCTGAAAATAAATCATTTACTGGAAAACACAAGTCCACATTAGTAAATCCATTAGGAGTGCAAAACAGAGAGTGTGTGTGTGTGTGTATGTCCATGTATGAATGTAGATACCTGTCGTGGTTTAACCCCAGTAGGCAGCACCTCCCCACACAGCATCTTGCTCACTCCCTGAAAGTGAGATGGGGGAGAGAATCAGAAAGGTAAAAGTGACAAAACTCATGGGTTGAGATAAAAATAGGTATAATAAGTAAGGCAACAGCTGCACGAGCAAGTAAAGCCATTTCCAGGAAAGCAGGGCTCCATCATGCGTAATGGTTACTTGGGAAGAAAAATGTCATAACTCTGGATGTCCTCTCTCTTTCTTCTCCTTTCTTTAGGATTCTTGTTCAGTACACACATATTTATATTATAGTTAAGTATGGTCATTACCTGACACCGTATTCTGTCTGTTATCTTTATTGCTGTATCAGAGAAACCTAGATCCAAATGAGAGCAAGGACAAGTAGATGTGAAATTTGTATCTGACTCTAAGCTTCATTATCACAAACTAGGACATTTGCCTTGGTTAGTGTAAACTGTGCCTTGAGAATTCTGTATAATGTGTTCACTTACTCTGAATGTGCCCAAAGCCTCTAGGTGTGCTAAAATGAGTGGTCTTCCTACGACACCTAAAGCACTGTTTCACTTGCACTATGAACACCATCAAAAACTTTTCTATCTCTGGGCATTGAGTCCAAAGATCAGAGAAGGAAAAAAAAAATCTGATAAGATTATCATTTTGACCTTGGGTAACTGAAATATAAGATTGATAGATCCTTACTTTCTGGCCAGCACTGAATTCCTCTGCCTAATACAACAGCAACCGAGCACATTTTGCATGCTGCTACTAAATCATCCCAAAATTACATTAGCATATTGTGTACTTATTTATTTTTCGAATGTGCTGTTCCTAATGGCCATGATGGGAGTACCACTGTTGTGAGTAATCTGACTAAAAAGTCCAGCTGCATACTATGGAGCAATACTTGATTTATCTGGACACAGCAGGCACCAACTTCATTATATAACACAGCAGCCAGCAGAACTTACCCATTACAATTATTCTGATGTTTTCTGTGTTGGTGCTATTCATCAGAGAAAGTTTCACCAGCCATTTTCCTTGTAGCGGAAACTTTCCAGTAAAGATTACCTCTAAGGATTTGGGCAGCATTATATTACTTACTAAAGACATAATTTCCAAAGGAGGCTCGTGGTGTTAAAAGCCCCACAACCACACACAACAAAATGCCCTGAAGAGCTCACAGTCTAAAAGGCACTTATCTCATGACATGAGAGAATGGTTTTGTTAAAGGCATTTAAATGCATTGAAATGAATTATTTGGCAAGTGGAAGTCAAATAAGCAAAGTGATTAAAGTAATGACGGGCATATGTTTTTTCATTCCATTTTCAGGGCAATACTGTTTACCTCAAGAAACTTTTACCTTCTGCCTGAAAACTTTTGATTATAAATTGGCCTAGGCCTTCTTTCCACATTGCTCAGCTGCTGCAATGGCAATGATTGCTTCTGATCATCCCTTATATCTACCACACAATCAAAAATGTTGCCTGGTGGAGTTGGCCTGAGTGTGAACTGCAGTTGTGAGAGCCCAGGTCCTTATAGCAACCAGGAGGCACAACTCTGTCAGACCACACAGTCCCTATGGGGTTGCAATATGGATTTGCAGCTGGGCAGAGGCCTGTGTTTCCCATCAAAACCAATGTTTAACAGCATCCTGATTTCTTACTTGAATTTTTCTGTTGTTAGGGAGGATGGACCTTAGAGCACCCAAGGCGCTTTGATTAACATAGCTGACTTGGGGAAAAAAAGTAAAATTATTTGGGAAGCTGTTTAACACAGTGGTCCTAAAACTCTATAACACATTGTTCAGTGAACAATTTGAGTCCTACCTCTCACAAGAATAGTGAGATAAAAACAAACAAAAAAAAAAGGAGTACAATGCGTTCAATATTTTCTATCCTGAAACTGCCAGCCAGACTCCTTCATATTTCAAATGCAGTCTGCCATACATTTATATAGTAAAAAGTATATTATACTTTCTACAGTTTCACACAGCTTTGTCACATTTTAAATAATAACATTATCAGCAATACTTAAAGGTCAGTACATTGGCCAAGCCTTAACTAAGCAACACAGAAGAGTATCACAATAACCATGAAAATGTACAGTCACGTGTAATCATGTTAGCAAGAAAAATCAAAAAAAAGAAAGAAAAGAAAAGTAATACAAATTAAAGTGGGGATGCTGATTTTTTTAGGAGGAAGAGGCCTCAAAATCTCTCATACTAAATGACAGAATGATTCATCAGCATCAGTCCTGTTCTGCATTTGAGATTGGTTAAACTTAAGTCAGGAAATCAGAGCCTGGATTCAGCTGAGCAGCTTGAGCCAGATTAGATTAGGGTTTCCTAGCTGCCTGAGAAATACTTCAGACATAGCTACACTTGCCATGTTTTTCTGCTTCTCTCCATAGTCTACAGAGAAATGATGTTTACTCTTTTTGAAAACTCATTCTCATACTGAACATTGATCTTCTCCAGTGGGCATTCCATCTTCACTTGTTATATCAAAAAATAAATCAAACATGCCTTGTGCAGAAAATACTATATTTTCTCTTCCCTTACATCTGCCAAAGCTTCCCAGTTGATCAGAAAAATAAGATTAAATATATGCAGAGAAGGTGGAGATGGGTATACTTTGGAATTGATGCATTCATAGTGTCAGAAGATGACTTGATTCAATGTACTTGTTAGGATAGAAAAATATTCGCACATATTGTTTCTGGAGACATTCTGCTTTATGTCTTATAGCAGACGTGAGATCAAGACCATGTTTGCTATATTTCAAAGACTAATAGTAACAAATGCCCATTTAGAACTGAAATGTTTCTTGCAGTTAAGATTTCTATTTCAGTGATGACATAGTAAAATGTTAAGTTGGGGTCTGAAAAAAAATAGGAAATGTGCTCAAGGTAGTTAAAAAATGTAATAGAAAATTTTAAAAACAAGATTGGATATCTTTATATTAAATGTGTTCTCACTCCTCAAGAAGTTAGATGTGTTTTATAAGGAATTAGTGGATAAAAGTCTAAGCCTTCCATTATCAGAAAAATCAAAATCTTTTGCGGTCAAATCTGACTGTAAAAATCTATGACTATGCTTGACTCAGTTTGTTTTGTTTCTGGAAATATGTGTAAAGCATAATTATTTGGTTCACATTTAAAAACATTAGCTGTAGTTTATGAAAAAATATTATCATTGTTCATTTATGCAACCTCTCCGGGATAGTTGTTGTACATAAGAGTAGAAATCAAAACTACTCCGATCATTTTTGTGGCCTCCTCTGGCCCCTCTCCAACAGGTCAATGTCTTTCTTGTACTGAGGGCTCCAGAGCTGGACTCAGGATTCCAGGTAGGGTCTCCCCAGAGCAGAGCAGAGGGGCAGAATCACCTCACTCAACCTGCTGGCCATGCTCCTTTTGATGCAGCCCAAGATATAATTGGCCTTCTTTGAAATATAAACGTAATATACATACATAATGAAAAATTTTCCATCCAGTGTGACAAATTTTTGGAAATTATTTTCTTACTTCCGTGGTGTTTATAAACAGTTTTTCTTGGGTACATTATTTCTAAAGACTGTGGCTTAATATTGGTGGATTCAACTGAGAAATTGAAAACTGCTACAGTTCCCAGCTGTCTAATTTATGGCCATTTTCCATTCTGAAGTATCTTTTGGATTATCACCATTTTCAGGTGAATATATTAAGGAAAAAAACAACCAATCAACAAAAAAAACCCCAACAACAAAAAAAACAACCTGGGGAAGCTTCATATGGAATTTTCTTGCAATCATCACTCTACACAGGAGCCTTAAGTCACAAAGCCTATGTTGGTGTCACTCCATGTCATTCCTTATTTTATGGTTTTAATGACTTTATTTCCCCCTTACTTCTGTTACATTTGAATATGCATGATTTATGAAATAACTATTATGAATGATAAATATTTATCTTTTAGATGATGAATAATCAAGTATGAATAATTTTATATTCGTACTCTTACATCTTTTAAACTTGTGTCTGGCTCTGTGAATGAATGATCCTGAAATTAAGGATTTCTCTAAGCCAATGTTCCCATTTTTGAAGTCTGTTGGCTTTAAACCATGGTGTGATTTTAAATGGCTTATGATATAGGGCAATAATTTGGGAAAGTGAGTACAGCAGAATAAAGTATTAAAATACAGTGGAGCTACAACAGAATAAAATATTAAAATACAGTGGATCTAAAGTGACAAACAAAGGAAATAAATTTTAATTAACTGCTAAAAGTTGGAAGATAATGAATTTAACTATTTTGAAAATTTTCTTTTGTTTAGATAAAACACGCCATTAATGATTTAGAATACCATTTATTGAGAAGAAAGATAACACCTGCAGTCAGGTGTGTTTGTGAAAGGACAACTGGCCCTTTTAGAAATGTAGCTGATTATTGTATACTAGAAAAAGCTGGTATTAGTACCCTGATACATGAAAATATATTCCCACATATTAGCTTTTTTTTCTGATTTACAGATTATGATTATTATTGTTAATCTACATTTGAAATCCAAAAAAAACTTAAATGATTAAGAGCTTTGTGTTGAATTGAAATCTATTTAGACATTTTTCACCTCTCTGAGATAGATTACTTAAGGAAAGCAGTATGCAGTAACACTATGTTGATTGGCATTGTCTACATCAACAAAAATGTGTTCAGATATTCAAAGAGTAATTTACAGATGTTGAAGTGTCAGATTTAAATTAAAAAAAATACCAACGAAAGCATAATTTCCATCTGGGAGAAGAAAAAAAAAATCTTCCCCAACTTCATTGTGATTTAATGGTCTGATGCTAAACCAGTCTATGTGGAGAGAGGTGATTACATATGTGAGGAGCTCAGACTATCAAAGGTTCAGAATGAGTTTAGAGAGTGGCAAGTAGGAGGAATACCAGTTAATTCTTGGATCAAATTGTAACAATATTTTATTCGTGTTTTGTTTCCTTCCCTCTATTTGCTGGTCTTCATTTCACCAGCACTTACTGCCCACAAAGCTGGGAATTTATAACAGCTATATAATATCTAAAGATTCTTTACAAATGACTCCAAATGCTTTTCCAGATATTTGTTTCACAGACTTTAGCTTTAGTGCTGACTTGTCTGAACGGTGAATCATTACATTCTGAACAACTCCTAGGAGTGCTCAGCATGTTTTTCATAATTTTTTTTCATTTTGAATTAAGCTACTTATGCTTTCATGCTTGAAATCAAAATGTTATGATTTGTTAAATTATATTAGGAATTTTCTATTAAAACATATGTTCATATTTCTAAATTTTAGACATCACTTTACACAAAAATAGACTACTTCACACAAAAATTTTTGCAAAATATTTTAGAAAGCTAGCATTTAACTCTAGCAATGTTTCTGAATACATCAATATATCTTGTTGAAAATCTTTGTCAAGCATCTAGTGGAGAAGACGCTGTTCACCCTCATCAAGTTTGCTCGTGACACCAAAGTGGAGTGACCTATCCATATGAGTGCAGGACCCCTGCCCCTCACAGAGATGGTGACGGAATAGAGGAATAAGCCAACAGAAACCTCAGGAAATTCAACAGTAATAGAGGCAATCCAAGGATGTGGCCAACCACATTATAAAACAAATATTTGCTCCTACCTCTCAGAAAAGAGGTAGCAACCACAATGCTTAGTTAAAGTGAGAAAATCTTATTTTCTGGTACCTTCAATGACAAAAATGTCAACTGCTAATTGACACATCAGGAAGTATGACAACAGCTTTACTCCTTTTTGTTTCTCCTTTTTCCATGTTATTTCAAATCTAGGTCTCAGAAATGTCCTTTTTACCACTTCTCTGAACTCAAATGGTGAGACCAGGCTTTTCAGGATTACCACCACAAAAATTTCCTCTGTGGGAAGAATTCCACATGCCTCTAAATTATCTATTAAAAACAGTAAAATTAATAAACCAAACAAAAATAATAATATATAGTATGAGAAGAGATACAGAATTTCAAAATAATGAAAATCTGTGTGTAAGATTTAAAGCATGTCTTAGAAACAGAAAAATTTGTCCGTTGAATTTAAAAGAAGGCTTTTTTGGTCCTTTCATGGTAAATCTCATTCTCAGACACACAAATACACAAGAAAAGTTTTCTAAAATAAATGCGAGTGAAGTATTTTTAAAACGGTTTGGAAATATGCCAAAAGTGAAAGTGCTGCTCGATTTGTGGAAGGATTATTTCTGTGACTTTAATGGAAAATCAGAAAGAGTAGTGAGTTATTACAACAACAAAAAGAAGGAAGGTGCTGTAAACAAGTTCTGAAGTGAAACGAAAACAAACTTAAATGACAAGTTTAATGATATTTGAGTACGCAGCAGTGAATTCAGGCTCAGGGTATTTCATTAAGTTAGATTTAATGAACACCTCATTTACCTTCCTGTTATCCAAAAATATATGCAAATTATAATTAAAATGACATCCTTTGCTCCCAGTTAAGGAAAAAAAAATAAAAAAGGATAAGCAGGAATGTTGCTGCTTAAAAAAGCACTATTATTTTGTTTTTAAAGTTTAATAATTTAAATGTCACAGAAAAGGAGAAAATGCAGACTAAAAAAACCCCCAGAACCATATTTTCTGTTGTTTAGCAAAAGGTTACATGTTTATAAACTGTTATTAATGCCAAAACTGTGTTCCTTTCACCAGACATCAGTGTACTGCACCTCTGATCCAGTGAAAAATATTCATTTTTGTTCCTTCAATCCTGTGCGGAAAAATGATCTGTTATAGCCATCCTACATTGTTACATATTGTCCTAAACCACTTGTACATTTTGTTTACAGTATTATAAATTCATTTAGTCCTTCATTTTCTATACTAACTGAGATGTAGTGAAGTATATGTCAAAGCAATTAATACAATCATCTAATCATCATTAGTAAAAAAAATGTCTAAAAGCTTCATTAAATTACTGTCTCCACCAGTGCTTTGTGGCAATAACATAGGGCCCAATTTGGGGGTTTTGGGTTGTGGTGGGTTGACCGTGGCCACCTGTGAGATGGCCACCTAGCCACTCTCTCACTTCACCTCCTGTGCTAGGCCTAAGATGGAGTTAATTTTCTTCATATCGACTCATATGTTGCTGTGTTTTAGATTTTTGACCTAAACAGTACTGATAACACACTAAGGCTATAGCTTTTGCTGAACGGTGCTACCAGGGCAGCAAGGCCTCATCTGTTTCTTACTCTACCATTGAAGTGAATAGATTGGTGAGGAAGGGGGTGCAATAGGTTGGGAAGAGACACAAAAGGGCAGACTACTCAAACTAACCATAGAGGTATTCCATAGCATATAACGTTCATGCTCAGCAACAAAAGGGAAGAGAGGGGAGTACAGGAGAGTTAGCTGTCTTTTGCTCTGGAAATGGCTGGGCGTTGATCTATACATGGGAAATAATAAGTGATTGTCTTTACATCACTTGTTTTGGTTTGGTTTTGGTTTTTTTTTTCCTTCTCTCTTCTTCCACTTATAAAACTATTTATTTATTTAATCTTGGTCCTTAAGTTTTCTTGCTTCTATTTTTCCTTTCCTTTTCCCCCATCACACTGGTGGGGCGAGGGGAGAGGGAGCAAGTGTGTTTTTCCTAGCTGCCCACTGAGGTTAAACCACATCACCTCCTCAAGAGAACAAGAGGGAGAACATAAGTTGAAGAACCTTGCAGGCTGTAAATCCCACATAATTAAAACATAAGTAAGTAAATAAATAAATCTGCATTTGCAGAGTAATAACTCTGTAACTACTCTTTCTCTCTCCAGACCTCCGGAGAACGCTGAAATGTATTCTGCTGGACTTGAAACTGACTTCATTCAGACTATTAAGAGAATTGTGACAGAGAAATAAAAAAACAACAGCATTGAAACTCACTTTTTATTTAGTCAATACTGTTCTGTGATATTAGAAATATTTTTATTTCAGATTTTTTGACTGTTTAATTTTGTCTTTCCTGCCATCTGTACTAATCTTAAAATAAAAATGCTTCATAATGAAAAAGGAAACAATTTCCAACATTGATTTTGCCTGTGTTTGCCTAAGACTTTTCATCACATTGCAATGAAATTTATGAAAATTTTAGTGCCTCAGAGACATAAATATCTGACATAGTAGTATTCATCAAAACATGAGTCGTTTGGGTTTTTTTTTTTAGCTCTATAACTCCTTTATATGACAAGGAATTACAGGAAAGAAAAATAACTATTTAAATGCATGCATATTTATACATCATATGTTTCATAAAGATAGGGAAATATTTCTTCCTTGAATTTTCATGAGATTAAACTTTCTCGAAGCAAGGAAGTGGTTGACCTATGTATCTTCAAAATTAAAGCACTTGCTGAAGAATTAGTAGGTAACTTTTTCAGTAACCCTAAACCTACACATCTGATAAGAAGTCTCCAGCCTGTGTATTAAAAAACTTGCCCCTCATAGAATGGACAACTCTGAATATATAGAATTAGAAACTGCAGGTTAGGGGCCCTGCTCCATTTAGCAAGTATAATGAGCTATTCATTCCAGTTACAAGCACAAATCATAATCAGATTGCTGGCAGAAGAAAAAACAAAAATAAAAACAAAACACACACACAAAAAAACACCCCACAAAACTTGTAAATGAAGGACCTTAATGAGCAATACAACAAAAAATGTAAAAAAAAATTCAGAAAACAAGTAAATAAAATATTTTTATAGGGAAGACAGCTTTCTAGCTAGTGAAATGAATGGATGAGTAGATTTCACTATATTGTATTCCAGTTTTTGCCCATTGCTTTGTGTACCGTCTCTGAGCACCACTGATCTGAGTCTAGCTCTATCTTCTTTACTACATCTCCCATTAGGTATGTATACACATCGATAGGGTCCCCCCTATGCCTTCCCTTCTTCAGGATGAACAGTCCCACCTCTCCCAGCCTCATCTCATATGACAGATGCTCCAATCCTCTGCTTGCATCCAATCCCTTAACCAAAGAAAATACACCTTTACTGCAAGGGTGGTCAAACACTGGAACAGGCAGAGTGCCTATGGAGATTTTCCAAACCCATCTGGACACTGTCCTGGGCAAACTGCTTAAGCTGACAGTGCTTGAGCAAGGCGGTTGGACTAGATGATCTCCAGAGGTCCCTTCTGACCTCAACCATTCCATGATTCTGTAATCATCTTTGTGGACCTTTGACAGACTTGCTCTAGTATCATCAAATCATAGAATCATAGAATAGCTGAGGTTGGAAGGGACCAGAAAAGACCATCTGTTCCAACCTTACACAGCAGAGGGAGAATAGATGAGATTATGTATCTCCCTGTCCAGTTACAATTTGAAAGTGTTCAGTCATGGGGATTCTACCACATCCTTGGGAAGGTTTTTCCAGTGACTGATTGTTTTCACTGTAGAAAATTTCTTTCCTATGTTGAGATGAAACTTCTCCTGATGCAACTTGTACCTGTTGCTCTTTGTGTTCTTCATGTGACTCCTTGTGGACGAATGAACAAAGGAATGAGAGAGAAAGACTGAAGTTGCCTGCTCATTCTAAACATTTATCCAATGCCTGCCTTTGGGAAGCCATATGTAGTTACTTGCGAAGAGCAAGCCTCTATCCTCTTTGTAGCTGCAGTGGATCAACCACTTCTCCCATCTTTGTATCATCTGTGAATACATCTCTTAGATTAGATCCATCTCTTTCTTTTTATCTCCTCCCTGTCTTATTTTCTTCGCCAGAATGAAAACAAATTGAGAGCTAGTAGTTTTCTTCATGTATTGAAACTGCTGGTTAGGTGGTTTTATTCTTTTCCCTTTATGCGTAAGTTTGGAGAGTCTAGTCATCAAATTAAATCATCTGTCACCTGTGGCTGGACAGGTCACAAGTCCATTTGTCTATTTAGGTTTTGTCTTCCTGATTCTCACTATTAACATATCCATAAGTTTATACATAAGCATCTGGACAGGAGAAAGATGTGTGAATTCCTTTTACAAAAGTTTGTAATAGTAATTTCAATGAAGTCGGACATAATGTCAAAAATGCAATGTGACAAAAATCTTTACATGTAAACTCCATAATCATTCTGACTTTCAAGACTAACAATTGGGTCAGGCCTTTCTGTCAACAGTATGGTAGAAATTTTAATGAATTCTTTTAAAACTGTCTTCATTACTTTTTCAGAACAAACCTAACACATATCAAATATGCCAACAGTAGCAACTGCAAAAACACTAAGTAGAATACATGTCAAAATAAGGTGAAGAAGAATGGTGAAGTACAGGATACCATGCAATCTTTTAGCCTGCCTGACAAAAGAGAACCAAAAATTAAATTGTTTAACTAACTAGTTGACTTGCATATCATATACATGTACATGTACATGCGCAGAGAAGACAAGCAAATATTTTTCTGATAAAGGTTAAAGCAGTATAATTAAATATCTTATCAAAATCATTTCTTCAGAATATTTTTACAGGAAAAGCAAGACCTCAGCCAGAATGAAGGCCTGTGACACCTAAAAATTATAGCTGCACTAATGAGGGTATAGTTAATATTACTAGTTTGTCTTGAGCCTAAATATAAGCATATTAAAATAGTGTAATCAACAACATGCAAGCATTTTGTAACACTGTTATGGCACAGATAGACACAATGTATAGGCAAAAAAAAAAAAAAAGGACCAAATGACATCTCCCTTTCAGAAGGGTGGCAAGTAACATACCATGAATGAGTGAGAAACTGTGGAGAAGAAAGACAAAAAGCTCACTTCAGTTCTGATTTCTCTTATGGAATATCTCTTTGGCCTAATCACCTTGCCCTTGGTGACTACACACTCTAGCCATCAAGGAAACTACATGTGACGAGTTACACAACACTGTGCAGTCACAGCTTATGTAGAGTATGAGGGCTAAGGACAACCAGTTTTGCACATGGAGTAATAAGTAGTCATCATGAGTAAGAAATGGCCATTAAGACAAAGCGTGCTGCTACCAACTGTCAATCTGATCTTGTTTTAAACTCAATCGGCTTTACTTATTAGTCTGTTAAACTCTCCCATCACAGTGATTTCTAAGTTCCTAACTGGTATATGGGTATATATATGTGCAGTAGATGTATAGATACACACATATTTTGCTGAACCAAGGCAAAAGTAGTGCTAACTAGACAGGAGGAGAGAACTGTGCCTGTAGGAAAGAGCTGATACTAAAACCTAATGACGTTTGTAATGATATATAACCGTGATCCCACGCTAGAGTCAGAAATAGAATGAAATCAGCTAGTAGAAACTAAAGATATATTTTCTTAAGGTAAGAGAATAGCTGTCTGATGAAGGGAATATTTCTGTAGTTCAATTATGAAAAAAAGAATGGAATGGGAGGGAAAAAAATGAATGTAGAAGGGAGAAGTGTGACATGATGCAAAGATATTCAAGAACCTCCTTGCATGGTAAGTGTGCGGTATAGGACAGCTTTGTCATATAAACGAGTAGGGTGTCACATAAAGGAACTGTAAGAGTATTTGAACAGAGAAATTTGACAAATGCATATGATCACGGAAAAGAATGAACAATACGGTAATAAAATTATGATTTAACTCCTAAATAAGAATGACGTTTCCACAGGTGATTCCTTATTATCTTTCTTCTTCTGAGTATCAGGCTTCTAGTGCCTCCAATGCTAAGGCTTACAAGGAAATAGCTATATGACTAAATGGCTAATAACTAAAAGGAGAAGCTACTTAATGCCTATTTTATAGGGATAATGTTGAATGTAATGATCAAAATAAAACTGAAATCTATCCCTTACTTAAGCTGGATAATTAAATTATAGACCTAATAATAATGACAAGCATAGTAACTGTGTGTTTTCCAAAACAAAAAGGCTTGGGATGAAAACACGAGGAAAATAAAAGCTAAAAAAGAATACATCAGTGAAGAGATTAATACATCTCTTAAAAGCAAAGTTCTCTGAATTAATACAACCATTATCTAAACACCTCTTATTTATTTATTTATTTATTTTTAACAGTATTCAGTTGCAGTAGCAAATTGAATAAAGATTAGTCATAGGAAGCAGAAGAGGAGGTCTGGAAAGAAGGAAGTGACATGATTAAAGAAAAGGATGCAAAAGCTGAGGATACTGCAGATCATATACAGATAGTGATAGCAAACTGTGCAAGAAACACAAAATGAATGGATTAGAATATTTTTTTGGGAAAATTCACTAAACAGGGTTAACTTTAAAATATTTTGTCAAAGAATGGTTATGAAAAAAAAATCTTATTTATGGAATCAGGATTATCTCATTTACATAAAACGTATCAAAAAGTAGATAATAAAATAGACATAAGGACAAAATATAGGGCATGGGACCCTGCCCAGATGCTATGAGTTAAATTATAAATGATTATAGCAGGTTGGATAGAGGTTAACATAAAATATTATACAGTAAAGTTGGCAATACTGTGCACTGGCTAATCTTTTAGAATTATGGACTATGAGAAAGAGACAAATGGGACTGGAATGCCCCAGATAAAGTAATAGAAAGGAAGACCATAAAGTACTATAGGGTTTTACTATCCTTACTTTCGCATTAATTATATACTGGATGAGCAGGAATGGTAGCTATAAAATAAAGAACTAATTGAGGGAGAGTGCGTCATTGTGGACTTTCTTCTTTTCTTTAGCAGGACAGACAATGAAAATGACATAAAAATTCAAAAATTTGATAATTGTCTTAAATTGAACAGTATGAATGGAATAATAATAATATCAATAATTTGTGTGTGGATAAGCTATAGCAACATCATGTAAAATGGAAATTGGGTCCACTTGAGACAACAAGCCCTCAGAAAGTAATTTTAAAGAGCACCGAGCTTGTATTTTAATATCAGCAATGCTTTGGGATAAGACAGGAAGAAATAAATCCACTTATGCCTAGCAACTCAAATGTGTAACAGGTGAACCAACTAAGACAATGAAAATGTATTTTAGCAAGAAACAAATAGACAGATTTTCTTCTGGTTTGTAGTTTTGTTTGTTTGTTTGCTTGTTTGTTTGTTTGAACCCAGTCATCTTTATTTTAATAGGCAGGTATATTCTTGTGCTATTTTTACAAATATAGAAAAACTGTATATTTTATTATAATAATATATAGAAACTATGCTTTTAGGTTTGCTTTGGAGCATGACCTCCTCGTACCTAATCAATGGCTTGTGGTTATGTGAATCTGTTGTTGCACAGAATTTCATGTCTATACTAACACCGTTATCCTTTATCATAAAAACCCCCACAATTCTCTGAAACTAATGTACTGCTGTTTTCCCCAAGATTAATAACTTGCTGTTTCACGAGCTTTTTGTATTCTGCTCAAATGAGTTAACTTCACTTAGCATAAAAATCTATGATTGTCTCATTTCTGTTGAAATCAATATTAATTTTTCCACTGACACAAAGGAAACTGAATCTGATCAAGTATGCATACTCCAGTGAATAGAAGTAAATAGGAATATCAGGAAGACACCCTATCCCACCTCAAATTAGCATCCATACCAAAACTGAATTTCCTCTTTTTTTGTTCAGAGGATCTTCTCTGAGTGATTTGGTTTTAAGGTAGCCTTATTTTTTTTTTTTTTTTTGAAAAGACATGCTCTGATTTCCAACTATCTTTTGCATAAAATGCACTTTTGCAACCCACAAAAGTCATACACTAACAGGTTAGATTCAGTGACCTTTATCCAGAATAAAGTGTTTCTTATAAAAACCCTAAAATAATAAGAAGGTCATTTTTGCACCAAACACAGCTTTATTGATCTGTTCATAAGCAGTTATGTATCAATACTGCACAGATGTCAGAGAGGTGGGATAGCTAGGCATGTGGACTTCACACCTGCCTAAAGAGCTAACACTAATACCCTAAGACAGATATTAATTGAGGGAGAAGTCCTGTCATGCCAGACTGAGTATTAATTTTAACTAGAACTTTTAAATTTGACTTATAAGAATAACTTTAAGTTCAATAAAAATAGTTTTAAATCCTTCTAATGTTATTCCATCACGCTTATATGAAGGTCTACAGTATTTTACCCAGTATTCTAAAGGTGGAGATGAATAGTAAATGCATAAGCATCAAGGAGGTTGAAGAATACAAGACTAGTTGAAAGTAACAGTGGAATCTTTTAAAGATAAGGCAATTTTTTTTGTAATGAATACATTCAATAGCCCTAATTTCAGACAAGAACATGAATAAAGTTTTAATTCTTACAATATGTGCTGGATTGACTGAAAGTGAGTTAATTTTTTTCACTCAGTTAGAAACTTCTTTTTCCTAAATAGCATGATCGTTGTTTGGATTTAGTCTAAGAACAAGAAGATAACACCTAGGGACAGAGTTAATGTTTTTCTTTCCGTTACTTTCCAGTGTCTTTGGGTTGGAACAAAGAGAATGTAAGAGCTTACTGTTATCTGAGCTGTTGTCTGGAGTCCAAGGTCTCTGAGCTCTCTGCCCACAGGTGTGAGGCAGCCAGGAAGGAGGGCATGGATGGGGCAGACCTTGATTGACATCCACACTGGTCGACAAGAGTATTCCATCCCATTAGTGTCATGCTTCATATTTAAGGAGAGTCAGGATTTTCCAGCTAGGAGGATGGACAGAGAAAGAGACCCATTTAGTTTCTGATCCATTTCAGTTGAAATCCATTCAGGACATTCTTTAGGTTCAGCTTTTTGTCATTCTGCCATTTACAGGGACATCTGGGCCTTTCTGTCTTTTCCCCCCTTACCCCAGGATTGGCTGTTTGGGACCAGCGTGCCCTCTCTCTCCCTGGGACTGTCTGCTTGGTGCAGATGGAGTTCGTGAGAAATTGCATTGAGTATCTTTTGCTTTATAGTCTATTTTCCATTATATATATATATACACACACATATATATATAAAAGTAATAGTGGTGGTATATTAGTATCATTTTGTTATTATATTAAATTATGTTTATCTCAATCCACGAGTTTTTCCCTTCCCTTTTGATTCTCTCAACTGTTTGGTGTGAGGGGAGGGTGAGGTGGGGAGGAGTGAGTGAGCAACTGTCATGGTTATATTGCTAGCTCTGGTTAAACCACAACTAAATGCTAGCAAAGTTGTAGGTATATTTCTATCCCTATGTCTCTCTGCCTCTCTAACCTTCCACCTATACACTAGCCTTTCTTCCTACCTAAATATCCACATAGCTTAGTATGGTTTTGAGTTTGTCAGTTCCTGAATGCTCCTTGTATCATCACCAAAACCACTGTGCAAGTAAAACAGCACAGTTGAAAAGAAAACCCTAACTTTTATCACATAACTACAAGCACATCTAAATACTCTATAAACATGGCAAAATAATCTGTGAAAGCTTCTGGTCCTGAGATTTGGAGACTAGAACTACTTACATAGTCAGAAACAGCTGAAAGCTGTTTTCAGACTTCGCTCATCACCACCTGTTAGTCATTGTTCTGTGGTATGTCAAACAGAACAGACATCTTTTTGAGAAGCTTACTGTGCCTGAGTTCCATAAAATTTTGAGAAAATCAGACTTATTAATCAATGTGAAGAAAATTAATTTAGGATTAAAACTCATCTGTCTTGTCACAAAAGAATATAATTCTCCAGTCTAGATTCTTTTTGTTCTATGTAATAATCTGTCTCAGCAGCGTGCTCTTCAGATAGCTAGTAACTTAAACTTCTAGAATGTACAGCTTTTAACTATTTACTTGTTTGTTTCAGTTTCAGACCACACTCCGTCCGCCTTATCTGGACCTTAATTTAAATTCATTTTTTCATTTGGTGGACTTGGCAGTTTTAAGTGTATGGTTGGACTCAATGATCTTAGTGTCTTTTCCAGCCTAAATGATTCTATGATTCTATGATTTGAAATCAGTAATAACAGTGACAGGCATGGCGTTAGCATAACTGTGAAGGACTGGGTTCTGCAGCCAAACCTTGTGAGCTGTTGTTGGCTGGGATAGAGCAAATTTTCTTCATAGTAGCTAGTATGGAGGCTATGCTTTGGATTTGTGACCAAAACAGTGTTGACAATTCAGGGACATTTTAGTTATCGCTAGGCAGTGCTTACACAGCTTTAAGAACTTTTCTGCTCCTCACACCACCCCATCAGTGAGTAGGCTGGGAGCAAACAAAAAGTTGGGAGGGAGCACAGTCAGGGCAGCTGACCCCAACTGATCAAAGAGGTATTCCATACTATATGAGGTCATGCTCAGCATATAAATGTGAGGGAAGAAGAAGGAAGGGGGGGAATATTCAGAGCTATGGTGTTTGTCTTCCCAAGTAGCCATTACATGTGATGGACCCCTTGCTTTCCTGGAGATGGCTGAACATCTGCTTGCCCATGGGAAGTAGTGAAAGAATTCCTTGTTTTGCTTTGCTTGCATGCATGGCTTTTGCTTTAGCTGTTAAACTGTCTCAACCCATGAGTTTTCTCACTTTTTTCATCATCTCCCTCATCCCAGCAAGGGAGGGTGAGTGGCTATGTGGGGCTTATTGCTGGCTGGGGTTAAACCACAACACCCTGCTATTTTTACATCAGAGAACATTGGGTATTTGAATTGGGTAATTGAATTTTCTTGGTTAGGGTGAAGTATTTAGAAGTTTGTAAAGAGGGACTTTGTTTAGTTATTTAAGAAACTGTTAATGCTGTATATATACAGTGACTATACAACCAGCATTCCACAGAGTAGCATCCCTGTCTGAATATAGGCTGTTGCTTTAAGTAATTACCCTAGCAATATGCTTATCATTTTAGCTCTATAAAAGATATCTAAAGCTGATATTGCATCATCCCTAGAAAAACTCTTTTTTGCAGATAGGACAACAAAGTAAATATTAGCTGTTCAACTATTCTTTCTTTGGTTTCTCTAGCATCAGTAGAACAGCATCTTGATCCCCTCATTGAGCTGAATCAAAATGGCATAATCTTCCCTGCATATCAGTGATTTTCATATTTTATCATTTTGTGCTTTACTCTGAATTTCATATGTTGACTTACGTTCCTTTTAGTTACAATTCCTGTTTCTGTAATTTAATTTCTGTACCTTATGATCAGACATAAGCAATAGGAATCCCTTCTCACTGGGGAGCTGTTGTCAAAAACTGTGTTTTTACCAGGTGTGCACACCTGCAGCTGTGTTCACACAATACCAGTGTTGGTTCACATCACTAGATGCTGACAAGATAGAGAAAAGAATAATGAATCTGTTAATTTAGGACCAGCTTCAGGAGATTTGCATATTCACTATTACTGGTTTGGTTTGGGTTCTTTGTTGGGTTTTTTTGTGGATTTTTTTTTTTCAGTACTCCACTGAGTTCAGCATTACTACGCTTGTTTGTAGTTGCAGGTGATCTGGACAATATTTTTTCCTGTAGATGAAGAAAACAAAGAAATCTGCCAGGAAAAACATGAGGTAGCTCCAACACAAAAAAAACATGGTGGGGGAGGAAGTAATTTGAAAAAGCTTTTTACTACTACTCTGTAGGGAAATGTACATTACCAGATAAGCATATTTGAATTGATTATAACTGCTGAGAGATAAATCCTGGTATATGAATGTTGCCATTCTTAATTTGCATTTTCAACCTCACTTTCCTTAGGAAAAAAAAGTGCAGAATATTGTCCTCAGAAGTGTATTTGAAAAATGTTACTTGTCAGTTACCAAAATCAGCCCAAACCTTTCAAATACTGCAGTATATTCTTGACATGCAGAAAACGTTTAAATAATATTTTTTCTGCTTAACATAAAGAAGCAGGTTTATTGACCTGTAGGCTTAATCACTGCTGTCTGACTTTCATTATCTTCTTTTTTATGAGCTGCAAACTTTGTGCTTATTATTTTGTTGTTTGTTAAACCTTGGGGTTTAGTCCTCACTGGAGCAATGTTTCATTGTATACTGTATGTAAACTCTTATAATAATTGAAACTGAGACTTAATTTCTGGAAAATTGTACCAGATGAGATTTTTTGAAGTAACCCACATCTTAAATGTTATTAAAAACTTGTTCTAGAGGATGGTTCAGCTATCTTGAAACATTATTTATTTTAGTTTGTAACTTCCAATCAGACAGTAATTTAGTATTTAAAATAAAAAAAAAAATCACATCAGAAAATTAGAAAGTGTTTTTACAATTTTTAGCTTTTTATCTCAGAACTTCTCAAGACTGATAACTGAACCAGAAAAAAACAAACCAAAACAAAGCAGATTTTTCTAGTCTTCCATTTTAAAAATGTAGTATCAAGGGAGTCCAGCAGAGAGCTACAATGATGATGAGGGGTCTGGAGCATCTTTCTTATGAAGAGAGACTGAGAAAGCTGGGTCTGTTCAGCCTGGAGAAGAGAAAGAGAAGGCTGAGAAGGGATCTTATCAATGTTTATAAATATCTCAAGGGTGAACGTCAAGAGGATGGGACCAGACTCTTTTCCGTGGTGCCCAGTGATAGGATGGGCGGCAACAGGCACAGACATAGAAGGTTTCATCTGAATATGAGGAGAAGCTTCTTTACTTTGAGGGTGGCAGAGCACTGGAACCGGCTGCCCAAAGAGGTTGTGAAGACTTCTCTGGAGACATTCAAAATCTGCCTGGACGCATTCTGGTGCAATCTACTCTAGGTGTACCTGCTTTAGCAGGTGGGTTCAACTAGATAATCTCCAGAGGTCCTGTCCAACCCTAACCATTCTGTGAAAGATTATCTTCATTTAAATAATATTGCTTGTAAAAAAAAAAAAAAAAAATCAGATTAACTAATTTTGCTTCAATACAATGTGAAGATTAAATTATGAACACATTTGGGTGGTATCCTTACAGTAAAATATCTCGCCAACATTTAAAATAACCATGGTAAAGTTCATCTTGGGGAAGAAAAATAAATCTTTTATACATAATTATATTTCTGTCAAAGCTACAATCAGAAACATGATATTTATTTTTGTGTTGCCATGAAAAATGATGAAGGTAAATAAAATTGCCAATATATCGTATTTACAATGAACGACACTTGTTCCTGGTGGCATATTTGCCCAGTTAACATGTAAAGAAAAGTTAAACTGTAGATAAGGAACTAAATACCACAGTTCGACTAATATTGTAGCATGTATCTGATATTCTAGAAGTTTATCATCTACATGTATTATGAGTTAAAATACTGAATTTTCTGCCTTTTCAGTGGAGCCACAAAATATTAAACTACTTGAGTAATGGAAGCTCTAATTATCAGGCATAAGATTTTTTTTTCTCTCAATAAGGAACTCTGCATCAGCAGGTATTTAGACTTGGCTATATTTATGAAAGTGCTTGGTATCTGATTTTGGTACACTATCTTTGCATCATAAAATTATGTCAGCACATTCTACACACTTGCTTCTACCTTATTCTTGAAAATAACAATTACAGCAAGCAAGAGTGAACAAGCGTGGACCTTTGGAGATGTGAACCAATACAAAGACTACTCTCTTGGACTCTTCTATTCCAAAATGTTCTTTGTGCATCTAATTCTTTTCTTTATGTCTCTTCTTGTGTTCTATGCCTTTCTGATGTCCAGTCATACTGACCAGTAAAAACTTTTCATTAAGAAAATTGCCCATAACTGCAAATGAACTACTAAATTAATTTTAAAGTTCAGTTTTGACAACTGTAATTTTTCCCAGGCCTTCCATGAAGAAATTTAACAGATACACTGTATTCTGTTCAAATGGCTCAACAGGGTTTTCAGGAAGATGAGTGATGCCCTAGAAAATCCTGGCTGTCATCCAACTGCCATTCTACAGTGATGTTGGTCTCCTGAGTGTCATATCTGCTATCCCTGTGTGGATCTCTCACGTATCCTGATGCCTCTTAAAAAAATATTAACTGATATGTCCAAACAACTGACTTAACCCTCACATGCCATTGGTTCTGTAGGCAGACACCTAAATGTAAATGTCATTATCTTAAATCTCGGTCCTGTGATCCAAAGAACTCCTGAATATACTCATGACTCCTGAGTCTATGTTTAAATGAATGGGATTTAGATCTTTCAAAGTCATTTTGATTGTCACTGCAATGTATGCAGTACTATTTTATCTCCTGATTTCATAGAGAAGTGCCAGTGAAGAAGATGAAGAATCAGGAATCTATTAAGTATCTTCATTCAACTTTGATATACATAGCATCATAGCATAGTTTGGGTTCAAAAGGGCCACTAAAGATGACCTAGTCCAACCTCTCTGCTGTGGGCAGGGGCATCTTACACTAGATGGGATTGCTTAAAGCCATGTCCAACCCGGCCTTGAACACTTCCAGTGATGAGGCATCCACAACTTCTCTAGGTAACCTGTTCCACTGTCTCACCACCCTCATCATAAAAATTTTCTTACTTATGTCAGGTCTAAAGCTACCCTCTTTCTGTTCAAAACTGTTGCCCCTTGTCCTGTTACTACAAGCCATGGTAAAAAGTTTCTGTCTATCTTCCTCACGAGCCCCCTTGAAGTACTGAAAGACCACAATAAAGTCCCCTGAGAGTCTTCTCTAGGTTGAACAGACCCAACTCTCTCACCCTTTCTTGTTAGGAGAGATAAACACCAATAATAATTTTAAAGAATATTGCTGACAAGTCACTGTATCTAGAGCTAGCCTTTAGAGCTTTTCAATAACAAGAATATCAAATCCTTAACAAATACTCTGCTTATCAGGCACAAATGAAGGTAACTCTTAACACATTAAGAGTTAACTTCTGTGCAGTTACGAAAATAAATTTCCTATTGTCATGTTCATACAAACAGCGTGGTTTTGCCTTTTACCGTAGAATCATTTCAGTTGGAAGAGACCTTTAAGATCATTGAGTTCAACCACAACTTAACTCTAACTCAAAACCATATCCCTAAGAACCTCATCTGTACATCTTTTAAACACCTCCAAGGATGGTGACTCCACCACTTCCCTGGGCAGTATGTTCCACTGCTTCACAACCCTTTCCATGAAGAAATTTTTCCTGATATTCAATCTGAACCTTCCCTGGCTTCATTTGAGGCCATTTCCTCTTATCCTATCACTTGCTACTTGGGAGAACAGACAAACACCCTCCTTGCTACACTCTCATTTCAGACAGTTGTAGAAAGTGATAAGGTCTCCCCTGAGCCTCCTTTTCTCCAGGCTAAACAGCCACAGTTTCCTCAACCACTCCTCATAACACTTGTTCTCTAGACCCTTCACCAGCTTCATTGCCCATCTCTGAACTCTCTCCAGCACCTCAATGTCTGTCCTATAGTGAGTGGGCCAACACTGAACACAATATTCAAGTTGGGGCCTCACCAGCTTGCTATTAAAGATTGAGGCAAAGAAGGCACTTAGTACCTCAGTCTTTCCCTCATCTTCTGTCACTATGTTTCCCCCACATTCACCAGTGAGTGGAGATTCTCCTTAGCCCTCCTTTTATTGCTGATGTGTTTATAGAAGCAATTTTTTATTCCCTTTTATGGTGGTAGCTAGGCTCAGCTCTAGCTGGGCTTTGGCCCTTCTAATTTTCTCCATGCATAACTTCATGGCACCCTTGTAGTCCTCTTGAGTAGCCTGCCCCTTCTTCCAAAGGTTATAAATTCTCCTTTTATTGTTTTGCTTCATTCCATTTCATGACTCTCGGAATTGGCAGAATATTTTTAATTTGCACTCAGAGTTTGTAGAAAAAGAAATAGCTGTTTTCTTTATGATGAAACATGATTTCACAACAGAGGACAGTCTGCTCTAAAGATGCACATTGAAAGATGAACCTATGTGTATACCAGGTGGCTGTAGCATCTCAGTGTGATCTGCAAGTCACTGTGCAGTCACTGGAATAAGGTACTAAACTGTTCATCTTTGGGAGTGGGAAGTACAGTAGGTTCAGCAACCTTCTCTTGGAAAAGGATCTAGCATTTTATAACAACTTTTCCATGGACAAGTTCTCAGGCCATCAATACACCACAACCGATGTGAAGATACTTCTCCCTACCAGATAAGATTTCTGTACTTTGTCTGCATCTATCACAACTGAAATTTAACATGATATCATTAGTATAAATGAAGATGATCATAAAAACTCTTTTACTAGCTTGTTGTTTTGTTGTTGTTGTTTTTTATTGTGTTTTTTTTATTTGGTTGGTTTATTTGGGGTTTTTTTGAGTAGAGGCAGGTGAAGCAGCTGAAAAATGCTATATTTTGTCAGAGTATTACCGATTTCAAAATTTGTATTTAGGAAGTGGAAGAAATTTCACCAAACGATTAGGTAAAAAATTGCAAATAGGTTTCCTTAAGGTAAATTTTTTATTATTTGCTTGATATTGCTTTATTTTTCTTTTAAGGTAATATTTCCTTCAAGATTTCTTATCTTTTTTTTCTTTCTTTCTTTCCCTGTATTTTCCTTAATTTGCCACATTTTTCACTGACTTCAAAGCTTCAAATCAAATTACATTCTGATTCTAGTCTGATAAAAAGAACTTGGTGCACATGCTGCATCTATGAAGACCTGGGAATGATGCACTAGCCCATTCCAGGCTACTCACCTGTAAGAAGTATGAGACAAGGGGCTTGCCTAGCAATTATTCCATATTTGGAAAATTACTGTTTTCTCACCCACATATATTTATTCCTTTCTTTTTCAGTCAATGCCTCTTTGATGTTGTCATCCTCAGTTTGGGAAAGTGTCCAAGAAAACATAATACAGCTTCTTTCTTTTGAAGAATGGAAGAAAAATTTCAAAGCTTAAATGATAAATAATTGAATATAATTATGTAGAAAACAATAGGAACCAATTTCCCTTTCTCTCTCTTTCTTTCTTTCTTTCTTTCTCTTTAAAAGTACTTGAGTGAACAGTTTAGTAACAGTTTGTTTTTTCTACAATTTTATTTATGTCTTGGCATATCTGGAAAACATTCTATGTACAGAATCTGTACATTTATTAAGATATGGTTATAAGGATAATTAAAATTGAAGAACTAATTTTTCATTGGTATTCTATTTTTTCTGTTTTCTATATTAAAAATATATGGTTTTCTTAGTTGTTTTTTTTTTTGTTAATGTTGACGACATCTCCTATGATCTTGGTAAAAGTAAGGGTCCTCTAGACATATTTATAAAAAAAAATGGATAGCTAATGGCCTTGCACATTCAATATATATTTTGATTTTCAGATGATCGATATTTTTTTTTCCCATTATTTAGGTACATCCATGACATAGAGATATGTTATGCTGAGTGGACTCAACTGAGCATAATACAATACGCCGGAAGAGGAACATTAAAAAATGTTCCCCTATTTTTTTTTTTTTTTTTCACCAATTTTACAGAAAAAAATAAAAAATATGACTCAGAATAAAAGTTTATTGATAAAATACAGACAAGGATAGAATCAATATTGAAAAGAGATCTAATATAATGGAGATGAAAAACTTTTCATACTTGAATGGAAGAAATTTCATATTTATGGAGTGATAAACCAAACAACACAGTATCTGAAGAATGAAATTAATTACTTACTGAAGTGAGTTGTTTGCTTTTTTCTTTATTATAACATTTTAAAGAAAGATAAAGTGAAAACTGACATCATGTGTCCTACATAATATTATTCAAAACTGTGACTGAATTATCAGACAAATGTCAATCAACCAATTCTTATGTGCCAGATTAAAATATAGTGAAAATTAGAAAAATTCTGGACATACCAGACTCCATCTATGGAGCAGCCAGGAAATTATGATTCCCTCCTTACCTCAGCCATTGATTATTTGTATAAAACTGAACAAGGTTTTTTGTTGTTGTTGTTGGAGGTTTTTTGGTGGGTTTGGTTTTTTGCTTGGTTTTGTTTGTTTTTTTTTTAGTTTTCAGTCTCTTGTTTATGATCTTTTTGCCCATTCATACTGAAGCCTTTCTTTGACCACAGTTATGTTTCGTTTTACATATATATACTATCTACCATAGTGGGACCCAATGATTAGAATAATGTCTTATGCAAATTACAGGAGGATTGCAAGGTCAAAGTTTTCAGAAAAGCATACAGTATGTTTCTATCTGTGGAAGAACTTTATTTGAAGAACCAAACCCAGGGCGAAGCAACATTGCATTTAAATTTGAAAACCAATCAAAATGATCTGAAATACTATTTTCCTACCCCAACTGAATTGAGCTCAAGCTGTAATGATAAAAACCCAGAAGTAGAAGTGATACATTTATAGACAGGCAATTTCCTGAGCAAATGTGAAAGGTCTTTTTCTAGCTCTGTTAGAAAAAAGACAAAGGCTGGATGAAGGTGGTGACACAGCAGCGTCAGAAAAAACTATTTCAGTCATCCGTATCCACTGGAACGCAAAGTCCAGGAAGGGTGTACAAGGCAGATTGTGTTGCTAATGAAAAATTATATCAGTAAGCATGAACTGTTGCAAAGCTGAGGTTTTCTCTTGCCAAACTATATAGACATGAATAAAAGTCATTACTTTTTTAACACTGAAATGTCACGAGTACTGGTGGCACACATGAAAGAGTTTGAGTTTTCATTCTTGTTTGTCCCTCCTCTTATTCCTGTTGCTCTTACTAATGTTGCTCAGGAATAACTATTAGTAGTCATTGTGTCAAATCAAGACTATGACTTAGATGTAAGATCAGTTACTCTCCTGTTCGTGACTTGCTGGCAAATTCATTATTTTATTTGATCTGTAATTCTGGTACCATTCAGCTTCTGTCTTTCAGTTTACCAGGAGAGGACATTCAAATAAGTAGGGAAGCATAACTAGACGTGTACCTCTGCAAATAAGATCGTGCTAACACTAGTAAAAAGCTGGGCTTTGTATTGGCTTGACAGTGTAGAGTCTTAGGACTCATCTGAACTTGCCTTGCCTGAGCTGGTTTTGCCTTTTTTTTAGTTGTTGCAATTGCCTAGTGGTCAGGTAACTGCTTCTTAATTTAATTTGGATTTTGTTTAACTTTGTGCAGTTGTGTGATATGAAGTCTACTGTTAAAAGATTGCAAAACCAAGCAATTGTTCTTTGTAGAATGAACTGTCTCTGACTGCAGAATAAAATGTGGTATGAATGACAAAGGACAATACCTGAAGTCATAGACAGGAAACAAAAATCACAGTCATCAGTCGCTAGTCACCACAGGCCTACAACCTTCTGAATCATGTAATAACTTTTTTACAGAGATCAAAGGACAGAAAAACTGGAAAATTAGGAACCAGTTAAAAGAGAACCAGTTTTAAGCAAGCTTGAAA
Organism: Caloenas nicobarica; assembly: GCF_036013445.1. Lineage (NCBI taxonomy): Eukaryota > Metazoa > Chordata > Aves > Columbiformes > Columbidae > Caloenas > Caloenas nicobarica. Next base: position 168,525,473 of record NC_088245.1, read on the forward strand.
AAATAGTCCTAAGTGGATTCCAAGGTGAAGGATGAAAAACAGCAATCAAACAGCATCGAACTCCTCCAAATAGAGACCTCTTGACAATGACAAATTATCATGACCTGTTTTCTTCACAGACTTCTTGGGGAAGCCTGGCACTGTCAAACTCAGTCCATCTTTAGTGAGACTCTGGAAGAGTCATAAACCCCAAGAAAAAAGTAGACGCTAGGATGTGTTTGTGCAATAATTGCTATGTATTGTTGATTGTATTTTTTTCTGTATCAAGTAGATTGCAAGTATTAGTATCATTTTAACTGAACCAATAATAACTGCTTGTTGTATTTTGATTAGAATGCTAAGACTTTAATTGAACTAACAATAAATTCTTGTCTTTGCATATGTATGGTAAGTTTTCCCTTTTGCCCATAAGAGAATTTTGAGTGTAACAGACAACAGCACAAGGAAGTCAGCAATTAATTGATATGAAATGTTGAAACAAGAAAGTATAAATTGTAAAAATAGTGTATGTATCTGTAGTGACTTCCACGGACATGTTCTTGTGAGCTAGGATTCTACAGCTGTCTAGAAGAACACAAAAAGAAAAGTGAAATAAGAAAAGGCTGTATGATAATAGAGGTAAAAACAATACAGAAACAGCAGAGAAAGTGAAATGTTGACTTTACCTGGTGAGATGTGTTGTCAGTTGTAACTATAAAATTCATTTTTTCATTCTCGTTAATCTGATGTGATTAGAAAGAGGGTTTTCTATGGTTATTTCTAGAAACTGAATATTTTATGCCTTTCTCCTTGTGATCCATATCTCTGTTTCAAATAAGTATTCTTTGATCTACTTGTTGTTTCATTAGCCTCATTTTAAAAAACTTAATGAGTCAACTCCCTTGAAAAGAAAGACATAGTGAAAAAAGCTGAAGGACAGGATTTTTGCTATCTTCTTCTTCTTGGGACCTATTGCACTCTTTTTAAGTCCAAATCTGTGTAATAATTACTCTTTCTTGGAATGCTGGAGCTTTATTTCCATTATTCTAAATATTAACAATAAGTTATTCTAAGCAGTTAGATTAATGGTGTGCAAGGGTGGCAGGGAAGCATTCCAGTGATGGTATGAGACCTTTTTATCCTGATTTTACATGCTTACAAAGACTAAAAAACCAACAAAATAAGATGAAAAAATATGTTAAAATTAAGAAAAAAAAAAAGTTCTTCAGTTTTCATAAACAACACTCCCAAGGGTACTTCGTCATTTCAGTTTTCTTCCTTCCATTTTGTTTCTTCATTCCCTCCATGGTCTGCTGCCATTTTTCATTATGTTTTCCATCTAATTTAGACTATAAGCTTCTCCGAGTAGGGTCATTATTTCCAGTTTTATTCTTAAAGCATCATATATTCTCATTGTGTTATATAAAGAGAAAGCCATATTTTTAGTAACACCAATACAGTGCATTTGGAAAAGGATGTAATATAAATATAATTAGTGGAAGCTATTTGAAACATGGAAGTTTTCTAGTTTAAACTGCAACTATGAATACCCTGTTTCCCTGAAAATAAGACAGGGCCTTATATTAATTTTTGCTCCAAAAGTTCTTTTTTACATGTATAGCTGCCTGGATACTATTTAAATTGACTTTTTAAATGAACTGTAGCTAGGGCTCATTTTTGGAGTAGGGCTTATATTTTGAGCATCCTCAAAAATCCTGAAAAATCATGCTAGGGCCTATTTTTGGAGTAGGTCTTATTTTCAGGGAAACAGGGTAGGAATCACCTATGAAATAAACATGCGAGATTTTGATAAACATCTATAAGATGTAGTGATGCAAATTTTAATTTAAGTCAAAGAGGGTGATTTTTAAAAATCCTTCTTTACTGTATGAGTATGAATAAAATCGAAGTCACCATTGATTCAATTACATTGTCAACCTACAATCCAGCCACAAATAGGCAATTCCAAATAATTGGGTAATTTTATGCTGCTTCATTTCTCATCCCTTCCAAATCTGTGATAACTAGGTCACTAAATCTTACTGCCTCTGTAGTTTTGGTTACTATTAATGAGTTTTCCTGCTTAGGCAGAAGACCATCTCTTGCTTACATTACTGACTCATTGATCCCTTTTTAAGCATGTTGTTAACTACATTCAACCATATTAGTGAACATAATTGTCCAGAGCACCAAACCATTAGTGACCATTCATTATATGATGAAGATTGTTTTCTGTTTTACACTGGGGAACCAAATACCTACATTTGTGCCAGTGACAGTAGCCACAAAACTATAACCATCCAACTAAGTAGTGCCAAATGTGGTCCTGGGCCCAGGCTGTAATGTCCCCTCTGTTCTCTCTACAAGGTCTCTTTCAGGGTCTCTTTCAGATCTCTCCCCAAGTGACTACAGACCACATCAGTTACAGGGCAGAGAAAACCTGTTTCTGATCAGCACATTCAGATATCTGCAGCATCTAAAACAGGTTCTCACAATCACCAGTGCTCATAGTCTGTCCCTCTTAAAGTTTCTCTAATATTCTCTCAGGTATTTTTTCTTAAACTGCTCCTCTGTTTTGGAAACCAGGACCAACCCATTCCAGCTGCTAAGTGCCATGGAGAAAGATGAACAGAGAAACATGATTCCCTTCTCTAGCAGTAGAAGTAGCATGTATCAGACTATACAGGCTGATCATTAGTTCGGTGCAGACAGGAGATGGGAGATCTTGATGTAATCTGGAGTTAGGCTTGCCATGGGAGCTGTAGATACTGAAAGACAGCACCAATCGAAAAAGGGTTTGAATAAACTTATGGAAGAAAACTTTAATGTGCTACTGAATACAAAGAGACAACTAAAGCTGAGAAAGCCACAGAGACACTAATCACCAGATGAGTTACTTGATAGTATTTAATGTTGTTTTACTCTTCTCCAGGGCATCCACTCCTGGGCATAGTGAGCTGGAATGGTTTTAGGTATACATATATTAGTAAAGTAGGCCACAACTTGACATGGTCCAGGCAACAGTCCACAGTCATCCTCACTGTTTAATTGTTAATTTGCCCCGTTGTGTTATTTTGATGTCCATGTTACTTTCTCGATGATATCAAAACTTGGTTCAGGAAATAACCTTGTCTGGGATCTGCTACAAGCAGGGAATATTGACAAGACCACTCTATTTTGACAATAAGGGTGTAAATCATGCTACTGCACTAGCATGTTTACTGATATATGTGTTTAATCCTGTTGTCATTCGGTCCAGTTGCTCTGATATTCTTATAATGTAATCTCATCTCCTGAAGGAGTTATTTTTATAGTCTATTTTCAATGTTCAATCAGTCTTTTTGGGAGTGCAGAGACATATGGAGAGGTTTGTAACAAACCACTCTGGGAGCACCCAGAGCCCTCAAGTTATCTATCTAGCCAATCTGTTTTCAGATCTATGTATTGTTATTTAATAGTAACTCTGATTTACTTGTTCTTATCAATGGTGAATTAAGTACACTTCTCAGTTGTCTTCATCTTATGGACTACTAACATCAGTCTGTGAGCTGGAAGGCACCTGTGATGTGCTGACTTTTATTCCTTTTTGTTATTTTTTTTTTAAATGCTCCAGTGTGTAATAGAGCCCACAGGTTTTTTTGGTTTGGTTTTGTTTTGTTTTCTTCATGAGCTCTCTTCTAAAGTTCTGTGTCAGATTCTGTTCCAGCATTCCTTCTGCTCAGATTCCTGGAAACATCTAAGAGATTTAGAGGAAAGTTATGGGTTGATATTGAATAAAAATATTAATAATGTTCAGATTTATAGATGAGACTTTTTAAAGTTTGCAGTAGTAGTCCACATAAACTTCCACAGAAATAAAATTTTATTACCCACTAGTTCTTAATTTGCTCATTTTGGAAAGCTTTGACAAATGACTTAGTCTCTTGAGTCAGAAGTTTTGGTGAGGACCAGACATATTCATAAAGTGAAATAAACTAACTTCAAAGAAGATGGAGTACAGAAGCTCAAAAGTGAAATCATAACAGAAATCTGTCAGTGGATGTCTTGACAGGTAACTGGTGATATGGATTGTGGCTGGAGATCAATTCTCAGTTCTGGTTTAGAGTGCTGTTGTACCATTGCCCAGTGGTACCCTACTCATCCTTATCAAATTTTTCCACTACATTTTTCACGGTTTTTTTTTCATAGCAATAGCTTCTTACTGTTAATAAGATCCATAAAATAAGAAATGAATGTTATGGTTCAGTCTTCTTTGAAGTACACATGCATTTGCACTCTACAAAATAAAATTATTTAACTTTTTTTTTTTTTTACCTTTTTCTTTTTAAAAAAATTATAATCCAAATGCCTGCAACTGGCTGTCACTAATAATTTGGTTTTACACTCTCTTACTTTGGGTCTTAATACTGCAAGAAAGTGAGTACTTTAAGTTACTTAAATCACAGAGAACATATACTTTAATATATAGAGCAGCATAGTTTCTACTTTTTTCAGAACAGCATTACAATAGGCTATTTAATCAAAAGATACAAACTCAGTTTTTCTTAGGGTCTTACAACAAATATATTTCCATTTGTATAGACTATGAATTACACCAAATTTAATTTAACCTGGGCAAGACCGTGCTTTTTACAAGTAAATTAAGACTCTGTGTTTGCACAAACTTACCATGCCTTGATGTGTTATCTATCTAATACACTGTCCATAGACAGGAATATTCCTACAGTTTGCTCAAATCTGTTGAATTTCACAGTCATTCTTCTGAGGTTATTGCATGATAAATTTGTGTAAAGAAAGAAATAGAGGTGGTGAGAAAAAAAAAAAAAAGAAAATAAAAACCTTAATAGTCCAGTTTGCTCACAGACATCTTGAGTTTATTTTAAGATGTACCAATTCAGTATACCACACAGAAATACATTGATAAGTTTCAAGATTAATATAATCTAAATAAAAATCACATTTAAACTCCATGGTTAACTATAGTAGCCTTTATCAAATGTTCTCCGTGGTTTATTAGAGGTTCCTAAAATGTATGACAAATAGCTTAATATGCTGAAATGATAAGATGAAATGCACTTGAACTTGTACAGTGTTTAGAAGCTAATACAATCCAATCTGAGCATCAGCCTTTAGAAGTGTAAAAGCAGAATATTAGCTGAAGGAATGAACTCATGTAAAGAGGGGGGTGGAGGATTACTGTTAGAGTTGTGGGCAGTTACCTAACCGTGATAGCCTTGTAAACTGGAATATATTGAAAATCAGTCATTTATATTGCATTTCTATTCATAAGTATTCATTTCATTGGGGTACTAAATCCTCTCAAAAACAGATACTCTCTATGCCCAGGAAAACTTGATCTTTGACCATTGTTCACACCTGAAGAACATGCTGTTAGGGAACGTCATGTCTTACTATATAGATGGTATAAGTACCTTTTTAAATTCAGCTTTAAAGAAAATTTACTAAAACCTGCTGTTCCGCTCAAGATATTTTGTAATACTATGAAGATATATATCTCCTGTCTTTTATTAATTCCTTTCACTACCTTTTCTTCTTGTCAAACTGTAGTTTTAAGAGTTATTCTTCTCTCTCACTTCATAATTTTCCTATTATTGTGGACTGCTGAGTAACTTGACAGGATGAAAGAGAACTTAAACCAACTACAACCATTGACATTTTTTTAGAACAATAATACGGTTTAACTTTTCACGTTAAAGAACCCATGCACAGGAAAAATATGTCAGTAAAAGATTTTCAGTTCTTTCAGCATTAAAATGAAATTCATAACCTTTGAAATATGCATGATCAATAAAATTAGTGCTAATAATTTCATAAACACTTCTCTCTCCAGATTTTTTTTACAATTCTATGGAATATAGTATAGCACTAAAGGTTTATAATATATATTTTAAAGATTATTACATGAAATGAAACGTTTAGTTCAGGTGTATTAATAATACTAAACTCAATTCATGGCTGGATATTTCCAAATGGATTATAAAACTATTAGCTCTCTGATAAGGAAGAGTGATTTGTTATTGTAAAATCTCAAGTCCAGAAGATCAGGAAATCAATGGATCATAATGGATCAGCACACCCTTGTGCAAAGCACCAAGGGAGTTTGGGTATTGAATAGCTGGAATTTCAAAGGTAAAACCACAACATTCTCCCCATTGCCGTAGAATCACTCCATTCAGGAGATCTCTAATGCACTCTTGTCTCAGTCTCTGCAGAGCCTCAAAGTATCAGTAGCTTTTGGGAAGAGCATAGTTTGTTAATATTCATATGGAGATATTATTGAAATCTACCAAATTATATATGTTTGTTAATTTATTCTGTACCTGAAAGATGCAGCTATTTCAGACATAAAATTTTAGTTTATAAGAACTCTGGTCCCTACATAACTGCAATCTTAGCAAATAAAAAATACACAGTCTTTCAAGTAAGTTGACAGGCACTGAGTATGGCATACAGGCATTTGCTGGAATTATACCTCATCTAAGCACTCACAATACTACGCATTTTTGTCCTTACCTTCTCCACACTTCTGCTGTCTGTCTTCACATCACTCATGTTGGGCAGACTTTTCAGATCAGCAGCTGCAAAGTAACTATGGTTGTATTTTTAAAATGCCTGCCTCTTCTTGCAACAACGGTTTTGGTAACCTGAGTATCTCAGAGAAGCCAGAAGCCATCTCAAGAAGCAGAATAGAGAACTATGGGCCATCGGACAAAAGTAGTATAAATCAGGGTCAGAACAAACAAAAAGAAGGTTACCCACTTTTACTGACCTACTGAGTAGGTACTATATCTGCAGAAATCACCTGAGCTAGATGAAGTGACATGTTCCTAGGAGATGTATTCCTTGCAGAGGTATTTCCCTGGTCTTCCACTTTCCTGGCATCCATTTATGGTCACTCTTGGAAATAGGATACTAATTGAAGTGGTTCATACATGTGAAAAAGTATGACCATTCTCATGTTCTTACTTATTGTACTGTAGCTTTCTATCTCAGTGCTTTTCTATAATAAGACTACTACTACTTGTTATTATTGTTGTTGTTGTTATGGTTGGATAGTTATAAGAAACTATGAAAAAGGACAACACCATAGTTTTTTTATTATTTGCTTTCTTGAACATATCCACTTTTTCTCTAATGCTATGTTCATAATTTTTTTATTTTTATATTACAAATATTTTATAGTCATGACAATATATTTTTTGTTTGATTTTATTTTTTGTTCGCCTTTTAAAGTTGGATAATTTTTAATACTCTGGCGACAACTGGATTCTTTGTTTACTGCAATTCAGTTTTCCTAGTCTTCCTTCTTTGCAAAACCAATGAAGAGTATTTTTATGCTTTTTTTTCCTCTCAAGATGTGTTAGTTTAAAATTTTCTAAATTAAGTTCTTTTTATAATAAAACATGTTCATAGGAAGGGTTGGGTTCTAAGCCTCGTCTTTGAAAAATGCACACAGATGGAGGCAGAAAGTGGAAAATCGTATCATCTGCTGGCACAGACTAGCAAGATGCTATTTGTCTGTTCACTGCAGAAAGCATAGGGAAGATTTGGGAAAAGATTAGCAGTCAAGGGTAACAGGATACATCTTGAATAACTTCAGCCACCTATAATGTAAGTTTCCACTTTTCAGTGGTCACTTTAGATATCCTTTCTACTTTAAAGAGGAAAGAAATGTCTCTTCTGGGCTAAGACTCAATTAACCTATTTTTAACATATACTTTGAAACAGGAAGAAGCCTTAAAGTACCTGTTTCTTTCCATTGTCTCTGAAGAGCACCTAGAATGACTGCAGCTGCAGATGTCCTTACTATAAAAATCTACATGAGAGGTTTTTCTTATTGATTCTTTCATGTGCTGTTCTGTGATGCCTCACCCATCTATACACTGGATATTTGGGCTTATAGAGTGACTAAACTCATTCAGAAATGAGCTCCTTTGAGAATCAAATTACTCAGGATGTGGGTACACCAGTAAAAATATATTTCCCAGATACTATTCAGTACACATATTTAGGTAAAATCATAAATAAATAAATAAATAAATAAATAAATAAATAAATAAAATTAAACTAAAATAAAATAAAATAATAAAATAAAGCTTCTCTCTACACTCACAAACTGTCAAGACTTCAAAATAAGACACTACATGCAAACTGCTACTGACCCTGTCAGGATACAATATTTCTGACCATCATTCCTTGTATATTCTTTCACAGCACACATATACTGGTTAAGAGTCATCTCTCATCATTGTAAATATCTGCAATTCAGAAACGTATTTATTTTGACACAATTTCCATTAATAGACAGTAGGTATTTTTCAGATATAATTCAATTATCTTATTTAATACATGACATGGATCTTAATTTAGATGTGCCTGTTTCTTCCTATTGACAGATGTCTACACTGAAGATACAGCAGGGGAAAAATGATTAAGAGTTTATTAAGTTTTTCCTAGGTATCCTGAGGGTATAGGGTAGAACCCAAAGCTAAAGATGACCAGGAGATTTTCTATGTATATATTTTTGTTTACTATTTATACAGAACTTTTGAAGGCTATTCATTTCTCTAAGTCTTTGTTCAGCAAAAAATAGAATGTTCTGTGGAAATGGAAAAGTTGATTTTGTCAAGAATGGAATTCCTGATCAGGATGGGAAAGCTGTACATAGCCTTTTTTCTGCTTTTATTCTCATCCTTTCAGTGCCCCTCCAGTTTCAGTGCATCTAAGACTGATGGTGGTAGTCTTTCTCAAAAAGAAGGGAAGGAAGATTATAGTGGATCATGAGCTTTTAGAGATCTTCACCAAGAGGAGTACTATGGTAATAGTCTGCAATTCCACGCTATATCTGAATTTACATGATTTTTTTACGTGTTGCCTGTTTAATTTCTCTTTGTCCTTCATAAAACAAATTTTACACAGCTCCCAAGGTTGTATTCCTTTAAAAACCAGTAACTGAGCATCGGTGACTAGTTTAAATCCTTGAAGCCTCTGTTGCATTCCACACCCATGCTTTTGAAGCCTCTGCAGTCATTCTGTGATTGTACTCCTCCAAATTATATCATTATCCTGGGGTCACTGTTTGAACTACACAGAAGAGTACTGTTTCACTATCAATTAATTACAGAACTGTATCAAAAGCAATATAACAACGTGTTACACCCCACAGTCATTTAAAACTAAGCAAAACTAAAATGAATTAGGCAAAAATCATCAGTCTTCCGGTTGTCAGAAAATTGCTAATCCTGCTAAAAAAAGGTAAAAAAAGCTCTAAGCTCTTTCACAAATTAGGCAAATCACAGCTGATAATTCCTTCCTGGAATCTACAGCTGAATACAGACCTTTGACCTGCTACTCGTAATGGTAACCCAGATTTACCAGTCTGCAGACATAAAACAACATCCTACAGTTTTGTTTTATATTGTTTTGCTTTGGAGACTGAACACAACACAAATGTCTCTTTCTGTTTCTTTGTCTACTCTTCACTTCCCTGGCCACAACATCAGGACTAGAGTAATGTGACAGACATTTTTCTGCTGTAGATAGGAGAGGTAGGATCTAAAAATTGTTTTTATACTTTATGCCTTTATTTATGGTATTCTTTTTTTTTTTTTTTTTGCCTCTTTGTATTGTTTCCCTTTGGAAGCTACATCAAATTGGGATGTTGAGGACCTCTTCTTTGTTCTACTACTACAATCCCACTCTTCAACTATCCCTATAATATTATTATATACTCTCTGAGTATACAAAGATGGCTTGCAATAGGGATTTTGAAATCATTCTTACATAAAGGACCAATGATTTCAGGGTATTTTCCTGTTGTGCTAGATTGAATACTGAAACTAGAAGTGGTTATAAAAGCTTTAAGTTTTTTGTGCTTTTCCTCATCCAGAAAAAAAGCCTTGACATGAATTTCTATATATACATTCTGAGAAAAAAGAGAAAGGAAAAAAAAAAAAAAAAAAGAAGGGTCTGGCACTTTGAAAGTGTTTCCTGGGATTTAGGAATTGTTTTGGCGCTAATGGAAGCTTACTAAGTAAGATGTTTTCCTTTGATTTTTCTGGCAGATTTAACCTTCTGAAATCACCTGCTGTGATTATTTAAAAATGTCTCCTCTAGTTTGGTATTCCAAACCAGACCGACGTGTATCACTGGATTAAACATAACATCATTCTGTGAGATTCAGGACCCAGAAACCAGTTAAAACATACATAATGCCAAGCATAATCCAACTTGTATTAGAAGTTTCAGTACCCCAATGAAAGTCAGTGGAGTGTAATTGCCAAAAATGAAGACACCACTGTGCAAATAGCTTCTGTTTCACAACATTTATTTTTCTGGGTAAGAGGAAGCTGCTGAAGAGGCTGCTTATTTTGGCTTTCTTCATTTTAGATCACCCCTACGCAACTTGGAGAATAACAGCAAAAAGGTAGTTTGCAAAAGTGCCATGTAATCTGACTTCTGCAATGGGACCTCATAATGTATCCTTCAACATCACTGAACAACTGAAAGGCAGTGATGAAAACACTGCACAGGTTTCTTCTGCATTTCAGACATTGCTCTTGTACACTCAAGTCTAACGTTTCCATGTCAATCTGAACCGTATTTACAGCTTTTCTGCACACCGCAATACTAAAAATAATAAAACATTAAGCAAGTAAAATAAAAGTTTAATCCTGATCTACTATAATATTCATCCCGATAGTTACATAGACAGCAGCGGTGGTGTTATGTGAACAAAGCAAGGAGACGACTCCTCGTACATTATGATTTTCTCCATGAATATCACAAGTTAAGTATATTTTGTCCACACTGAAGTTACAAGAAGTACAGGATATTTTTAATCATTAGATGTTTATATAGGGATTTCTTGGTCACATAAAGAAAAAAGTTACACAAAAAGTTCACGATCTCTACTTCCAAGAAAAAATAGGCAGTTAAATTTAATCAACAATATTCACTTATATGTGTCTTTAGGCAGACAGACTGATTTTATTGCAGAACTTGCTGAAATATTATATATCAAAACACAGCTATTTTATAGTTTTGCTTCTGTACTGCTCAAAGATTATTCACAGAGAATCTTTTATCTTGAAATGTACCACACGATCGCTGTATATATGAAATAGACAAGTGTGTGCTTCCATTAACAGTGACTAACAATATTGCACTATTGCTGAAAGCATAGCTGAAAAATATCAATTTTACCCAAGAATTAGTGGATCTAATTATTATGACTACAGTTCAATTCAGTCAAGGACTTCATTGCTAAGGTTGGTTTTGTTCCTTAAATCAAGACAAGAATAAAGCATTCCTTTCTGATTGGACATTTCTATGACTTCTATTTGTTACTAAAATATTTAAGAACATAATTAAAAGTGTAATTTGTGATCATGTATTTTACGTTTTTGGTTTCCATGCAACTTAAAAAAGCTCTACTTTTTTTCTGCTACAATTTTTTGAAAATTTCTGCTCAGCACAAATTAACAGAATATAGACCTTCAACTAGTTAATGTGTGATACATAGATATTTAGATTTGAGCAAGCATCCAGGAGACAAGAGAAGATTTACATGTTTGAAGAAGAGAGTTTATCGATCTTAAAAACATATCAAAAATGAAAAATAAAAACCTTTATTATTTTGTTGTTTCTGTGTTGAAAAGCCTGAAAAAAACAGTCTTTAGGAGCACTCAGAAAGAAACAAAGATATAAATAGTTTGTCTTTAATTCTCTTTTTCTTTCTGCAAAATTCTTTCGGTAGTTCCTTGTTCACTTGTGATATCCCAGAATGCACCATTCAGTAATGCTGCAGACACCCCAGGCTGCATTGAGGCTTCTGTTCTTTGCAAAGGCAAATTATAAGATATCGTAAGTGAAACAAAAATGCATGTATTTCGCATACACTGCTAAAAACTTCCTCCCATACTGAACGCTATTATCTAAATAGCAGCTAGTTACATTTGTTCCATGCAGTAATATATGTTTAATGTAGTTTTATTTCTAATTGTTTTGTCTTCTTTTGTGCTTGGTTAGCAATATTTCATGATGCATTGGCAAATATTGATGCTTGTGAATTTCAGTATATATGAATGCTACATTTTCTGACCTTTTTATGTCCTAAAATAGATGAACGTTCATAGTCCCTGTTTGCCAATAACAGACATAAATTCCTACTTTTATGTCAGTTTTCATTCAGAATAGACTATAGGGGTTGGGGGGGTGGGTTCTTTTGTTTGTTTGTTTTTTTCAAATCACCTTTTGTTGAGGGAGAGTTTATTGTATGTTTCTTGAGGACTGTGTTTTTGTCAGCATTTTTATCTCTCTGAGAATTCAGAAAAGTGGCATTTAAATTACCTTACCTATGCTAATCACAGACACACAGACACATACACATAACGCAGATGTAAACCAATAGCCAATTAATACAAGATATTTCTATAACTTCAAAGATCAAATTCTAAAATTAATAGAAAAATAAAATAAGCTTTATTATATCCCTTGTTCTTTTTACTCTGTCTTGTCATCAGTATATTTTATGTTCTCTTTTCCTAGCTTGCTAAATCATTTGCATTTTTTCCTGCATTCTGATGTTTAATTCAGTGCCATCTTAATGCTTATGTCTTCATTTTTTAAATGCTATCATTCTTGAATAGCTCAGTGACTAACTTATTGAGTCTTGTCCTGGCTTCGGCCAACATAGTTAATTTTCTTCCTATAATAGCACAAGCAGATTTGATTTCTGTTTCTAGAAAAATGAGTTTACCAGTTCGAGCTATTTCAGGACAGCATTCCTGTCTTGAGCTTCTAGATGGAAGAATTTCACATAAGCCTCAAAATTCCTGAATATCATGGTAACTTCAGTCTTGCCTAAAAAGATATGCTGAGCACTGTGGGCTATTTCAATAGCTGGTGAAGAAAGATTCAGCTGCCAGTTTAAAGTCTAGTCAGTGGTTGTTACCTAGGTTTTTTTAGTACCATAATATGCTATACAAACACAATTTCATTCTTTAATGATATTACAGTTATGCTTGATTGAAAAAACTGTGCAGGTGAAATATATAAATAATTTTTTTATAAGATCTGTAATTTTATACTGCATGACATCCAGATTAAAAAGTGAAATACTGTACAGCATTGATAAATTTTACATTAGCTATGCACATTTAATCGCAGATCTCTTTGGAAAAATGTCAGGAAATTATGCAGCTACAAAGAGTATCGTAATGAATACGCACAGAAAGCTTCAATTTCAGCATTTCCAATCTTTTGAGTCTTTGATTTTGCTAACTGTATAACACTTCTAACTAGGAAGAAGTGAATAGCATGGTGAAGGGGAGACAAGGGCAAGACCAAGTTTATACTCTGAATCTCTTCTTCATGCTATTTTTATGCTTCTTCCAAAGCTGCAGTATTCAATATATGAGTATACAAATGTTCTTAGGAAGAGTTAGTTAGAACTCACACAGCACAAGAAAAAGTGCATCTAATCTGTAGTCATGTCTTTGCCAAATGACTAGATTAAGTAGATACACCAACTAGGATGGGAGCAATTGCTAAACATGCTAGTATAAAATTCACATACATCCAAAAAGTAGCTAGTTAACTTAAAACTATCTGAATACAAAGATTCAACTCATAAGAAGTCAAATACGAATGCTAGTTGGATATATCAAATTTGAGGACCTATGATCGTTAAGAACTTGGAGCCCAAGGTTCTGGGAAACCTGCCTTTTCCTCAAGTTTGATTAACATGACTTTTGGAAGATTTCATGCTCTCTGCTACAAACTGGAGCCTAGGACATCTGAAACAGACTTACAAGATCTGAGAGATCATGACAGGCAGTATAACTGAACTACTCTGTAACCCCAAATCTTGGAAAAGCCTTGTAACTGTCTGGGAATGAATTTTCATCTTATAATATTCAGTGATAAACAGGAAGCAATCCATTGTGTGAAATGCATTTTGTGTCATGGTGTATCAATCTAGTAGCATAAATAGCATGATTTGCGAAGGGAAGAAAAAATCAAAATACAACCTCTCTCTGTGTCAATGCCTCATCTCACCTTGTTTTGTAATCCCTTCCTCTTCACTATAAAGAAGGTTATGTGGGAAACTTATCCTTCCACCTTTCTAAGGGAAACTACTCAGTCTCATGTTGGATCTTACAAAGCCTCTACCTTGTTTTCTGTTGTTAAAGAATTGGAAGAAAATAGCTTATCACTGCTGACATTGAGTGTTTCCTCTGTAACCAAGTAGCCAGCTGAGAAGTAGATGAAGCAGAAGTAGTCTTTGAAAGTATACAAAGAAAGACTCCATTTATCTAGGAACAGTTCTTAAGAACTTCAGCTTCAGGTACTAAAAATGTATTTGAAAACAGTTCACTGGGGTTTAGAGCAAATGTTTTGAAGATTCTCTAAAAATTTATCAATAGATCAACTAGTCTGTATTTTTTCAATGAACAGGCTATATATATAGTTATCGCATGTTATATATAAAACATAATAAACCAACCTGCATAAAATTTTGTATTTGTCATTCAGAGATAGAAATAATTTATTTTAAATGGAGGAAAATGTCTTCATACAGAATAAATAATCCACTGATCATAGTCCTCCTTTGTAATAAGCTCAGAATGTCAGTGTTAGAAACCTTTCTGCTGACAACACACTCCATTCTTTTTCTAAGGACAAAGTTGAATTTGGTTTGCATTCAGATTTCTTGCTTAAGCTTTCAAAGGGTCTGTAGCTAATACCAGAAAAAAACATGGGCTGCTGGATATTTTCATCTTCAAAGTGTCCTTACTGTCTTCCTATAATTCTGTCACAATTTCTACTATAAATGCTGTCTTTCAATTTCTATTATAAATGCTATCTTTCAAGGTTTACTACATTACCTGTTTTCAAAGTAGAGACTTGGCTTGAAAATTGTCATTTCTGAAAGAACTAATGGCATGCTAATTAAAAGCAAAAAGCAAACAGTTTCTGTGATGCATAACAATGCTACCAAAACATTTGAAACAGGAAAAAAAGTGCAGCAATAATCACTGTTTCATCAGGAATAGTTATGGGGAATTGGCCTCCTGCATAAGAGGATTTTTTTTCTCTTCCTCTTTATCAGTGGTCCAGATCTCATGAAAGTGTATGTTTTATAGGAAAGTCTCTTCCCAATATTAATTCATATTTTCATGCCTCACGATTTAAATACATAGTAGTGTGGACACCGGGGAAAGATACATCTGGACTCAGCTCCACAGCTAGCCGATGTTAACTTCCCTCTGGGTCTTTGGTAGTTTTGCAGAACTAACTTACAGGAAGAGTGTTTGCACTGTCAAGGGGGCAATTAGATG
The DNA here is from genome assembly GCF_036013445.1 of Caloenas nicobarica. Lineage (NCBI taxonomy): Eukaryota > Metazoa > Chordata > Aves > Columbiformes > Columbidae > Caloenas > Caloenas nicobarica. Next base: position 168,540,817 of record NC_088245.1, read on the forward strand.
CACTGTATTTAGAGAAGTATCAGGATTGCACTCACACTTCCTCATTGGCTCATCACCTGGAGCAAATAGTTTCCAGAGGAGCTAATGGGAGAGCTGGAGACGTTATTGTCCTATTCTAGTTTGCAAAGTGAGATGAGAACAGAAGACATAGCTGCCTATGGTTCATCTCAGGATTCCTGCTGCTGCTGGATGTCTGCTTCATGCACAACTCTTGGTTGCAATTAAAGCACATATGTGATTTCAGCAAGTGGATAAGATGTATCCTCAACTGAAAATAATTAATAACTGCACTGACACAATAAGTGACTCACAGACATCAACTGATGCTCATTTAAGGCAGAATGAATGTAGACTAAGATGCCTGCTATATTTCTTTTTGCTACCTTTTCACTGAACAGTCTGTCTGTGTTTCACAAAGGACATTTTCTCTTTGATTCACTGAGTAATGTCATGGTCTTGATTCGCTGTGTACTCTCCAGCTCAAACAGTTCTCAGAACACATTAGCTGTTCCTGTTGTACAAGGGTTTGAGCAGAAAGACAGGAGAAAGTGAAACTGCAAAAGATTTTCGGCTGATGGCTCTTCACTTCTTAAGCACTGATCCAAAATTGTAACACTATATATTGTTCTCTATTGCATGTTATTTCACAGATTTCTGCTGACCTGCAAATTGCTTTCTTTTTCTGTTCCTAGTGATCTTGCTGAATATGCTTTCATGACAACAGTGTCTTTCAAAATATTTCTTGTTAGAACTGAATGGGCAGTAAGCAGTTTTGATTCATTAATGACTTCTGAAAAATTCTAGACCTCCAAGACTCTTTGACCACAGGGAAGAGACAGAATTTCAGTTTATATTTGAAACTGTTTATCATTCACCTAGAATAAATTCTTTCACAGAATTTACTATATAAAATCTTCTGCCTACAACCAGAATTCCCTGAGACCATAGGATTTTCATTTTGTGTATCATCCAGACTGGCAAGCAGCAGAAGGAATTAGTAAATGAAAAGTTAAATATATAAGCAAATATAAATATATAAGTAAATAAGTAGGTTTGGTCAGAATTTTCTACTTCTTAGAAAAAAAATTGTCTGGGAATACACATGACTGACAGAGTACCTTTTTACAGAAAACGCCTGTGATAGATTGACCTTGGTCAGCTGCCAGACACCAACCCAACTGCCCTCTCACTTACTTTCCTCAACAGGACAAAGGTGAGAAAAGATGATAAAAACATTTGTAGCTCGAGATAGACAGGGAATTAATTTATCAATTACCATCATGGGTGAAACAGACTCAATGCAGGGAAAATTAATCTAATTTATTGCCACTTAGAGTAGAATGGTGAGAAACAAAGACACCTCCCCTCCCCATAAAGCATCTTCTCCACCACCCCACCCCTTATTTTCACAGGCTCAGTTTTATACTTTCATTCCTGACTCCCCTACCTCCCTCATCCAAGCGGGGATGAGGAATGGAAGTGATCAGTCTAAAACAACTCTGCCGCTCCTTCCTCCTCACGTCTCTTCCCTGCTCCAGCATAGGTCCTCTCCACACGCTGCAGTCCTTCAGGGTCAACTTGTTCCAGCATGGCCTCTCCATAGGCTGCAGTTCCTTCAGGGAATATCCATCTGTTCCAGTGTAGGATCATCCACTGGCTGCAGTGTGGATATCTGCTCTGGTATGGTCTCTCCATGGGCAGCAGGGAAATACCTGCTCCATGGTTTTCTGCAGAGTCTGCAGAGGAATCTCTGCTCCAGCACCTGCAGCACTGCTTCCTCCTTCTTCTCTGACCTTGGTCTTCCCTTTGTTTTTTCTCAGGCTTTTTCTTCCCTCCTCCTCTTTCTGTGATGCTTCCCCAGAGGTGCCACCATTTTGGCTGAGGAGTTCAGCCATGCCCTGCAGTGGCTCCACTGGAGCTGGCTGGAACCTTACTACTGACACCTTGACACCTACACCAAATACGAGGCCCTAAATAGCATTTTCAGAAATAATTGAAAGAAGAATTTCAAAGGTGGTTTAGCTCCTTAAATAGGTAGTTATGTTTCTAATAGAAATCTCCTATGTGCCTTTTATAGATAGGGTAGTTTTTTATCTCTAGTTCATTTTTAAAACTATTTACTCATTGTGTTATAAAATTCAGCCATATAGCAGAGAGTAAAGCTTCTTTAACACTCTCTCTTAGATGCAGTATGTCCATGTTTCACATCTCTGGAAAGCAGGGCAATGATCAAAATTAGATCTTCTCAGAGAATCAGTTACTGAATATGCATAGATCCATCATAAGCTGTTCAAGAAATGTGGAGATCCTGGACTTGCTTATTCTCAAAGTGTATGTGGCAGGAGAATGATAAGGGTACTCGTACAGCTGAACAGCAAGGAAGTATTTCCACAAATGGCATGAGTTATTATGGTCAAAGCTGTACATAGAGAGAGAAAATTCTTGATCCTTAAAGTCAATTTACTCTTCAACAGCAAGACAACAGAGCATAACAGTGAAGTCCAAATAGTTTGTGCCTGGAAAACAAGTGTAAAGAACAGGTAATGAATGGTAGGATTCACTAGCACAAGCTTTAGCACATAGTAATTACATGTCTGGGTCTGAGTTCATCAACCCAGGTTGACTTTATGTTCAAGGGAGAGAGAAGGAGGACAGGCCATATAACTATCCCTTTAAATGTGATCACAATTCCTAAATCTGTCTATATTACATATAGCTTAATATATAACCTGCAACAGATTGTTCTTAAACGACAATTCTCACATTGATTGTCTTCTGGTAGTCTAGGCTAGAAAAGATGAGTGTGAGAGAGACTTTGCCTTTTATAACAATCATCAAGCCTCAGTTCCAAGAGGGAAATGTCATTTCTACACACATTTGGGAAAGGTAGTAAGTACTTGAATGCTACTTGGAAACAGAGCTCACAGATGACCTTCACTGGGCTTTGTGTGAAGTAAAAAGTTATTTAGATAAACTTATCTTCTATGTACAGCGGCAAAGAAAACTAAGTCAACAAGAATTTTTATAACTAATGGCACTTTGTGTGTTGACATAATGGGTGAAAAGAATCACACAGAATTAGAGATACAAATAACAAGGAAGGTCTTGAAGCTAAGATCAGTTAATCTTGACTTTGTTCTTGCTTCTCCTTTCCTGTTTTTATTGTTCCAGATTTGCAACTTTACCTAAATTATTTACTATGCTTAACGATACACTGTCAGACACTTTTTTTTAATACAAATGTTGTTGTATTACAAAGGTAAAGTCAAATTTATGTTATTCAGAAACATTGTCAAAAGTAGATAACAAGCACATTTTCAGTTATGGTTTATACATTTCCTTTTTGAGAAAAGATCCTAAAGGACTACATAGCATTTTGTCCACATTTGAGTGAAAATGCTCAATAACCATTATCACCATAACTAAAAAGGCAAATACATGTAAAGATCTTCACTGTCCACTGGTTTCTGCAGAATTTTCACATCATCTACAGTATCTTTTGGATAACCTGTTAACTAAACATCAGTTTAGTTTTTACAAATAACTTGCTAGGAACTCCCTGCCCTCCCTCACCTCCCTAACCCCCAACAACCAGAAAACACTGAATGGATTTTCTGTGAATGTCAGGGTATCCTCAGTCTTGCCATGTTATCTGTATCATCATGCTGTATCTTTACTAACTGGGATACAAAGCAGGGTTTGAAGAATCAACTTTACCTAAATGTAAGAATCCTAAAGTCTAAAAAAGATACTTCTATTTCACCCTGTAATTGAGATTCTTGTCTATATAAAAGAAGTAAAGTCATAGCACATTTTTTCTCTTTTTTTTTTTTCCTTTATAAATATGTCTCTAAATATTTCCTGTTAATGAAAGAGATTCACTTGGAATCTGAAATAAAATACATGACTTTACTTATCACTTCTTTTAAAAATGCTCTGCATGAGCACTGAACCAAGTTTGGAACTTTTTGGGTATCTGCAGAGAACTGCGAATTGTAAAGCATCACTGCTCTTTAACAGGAGTCAGGCTGAGAGTGGTTGTAATCTAAAGGATTTTTGCTTCAAACTGCAGTAATACTGGTCCAAGAACAAGGTGCCCAGCTTGCCTAGGAAAATATAATCAGTAAGGGTTCAATACTAGATGCATGTCACAGAAGTGGTCTTCAATCAGAAAAAATAGGAGAAATGATGATGTCACCAGTATGTCATCTTAGAGTAAGGAAACCTCCACTCCCAAACTCTCTTTGTTGCCATAAGTCTAAGTTAAGACTCCTTTAAAGTGTCTTGTGGATTTTAACCCTGGAGGTAATATTTGTATTTTATTTGCCTGCTATGACCAAGTTTGGTGTTGAATTATCAGAAGCCAGTTTGCTTAGACCACTAGTGTCCTCTGGAGTGTGCACTACCTTTAGAAGAACAGGAGATTAAATGATGGTACCTCACTTGTTTTGGTACATTTGTGTTCATTTTTCTTGTAATGTATTGCAGTATACCCCAGATTTTGCTAATCATCCAGACTGCAACACCACCCATATACACAATTTTCTGCCATGGTCAGGGCTCAACCTGTTAAGACACTGGGACTTTGGCATTAGTCCAGGGAAAGCAGCAGAGTAGACATCAGCAGCATGGCTATGCAGTGAAAACACCATAGTTGCTATGAGGTCAAGGTGTATCAGGACAGCATGCATATGTTTCTGTGTATGTATGTATAAATAATACTTTTTAATATATATTTATATAGAGAAAACTTTGAATAAAGCCCTTTACATTTAAAAAACCTTTCTAAATTAGTGTCAGAACTCTCAGATATTATGAGCATATTGTTTTAAATTATTAAAAAAGTTAAATAGGTAAATTTAAATTTAGCTTAAGTGTTTCTTCAAAAAAGATTATTAATCTCTGTCACCGTTTATCGCAGGGCAATAATAAACTGTGGCAGATGCTCTCTCTTAACCCCCTGCTCTCTCCACTAAGGAAAGGTAACAGGAAGAAAAGGGAGAGAGACTTCTAAGTTAGGAAGTTAAAAATGATTTACTAATAATACTAATCATGAGAGAAAACAAAGTAAAATATACAAAACCAATCTCGAATTTCGCAGTGTAGTGCAATTGTGGCCTGGGGCGGAGCTGGCATCACTCCAGCGGCTGCAGGGCAGGCACCCAGAAATCCTGGGCTGGACTCCGCAGTAAACTGGAACTGGATTCAGGGGTACAGGGCCTGGAGCTAGGCCTAGGATCACAAGCACAACAGGCAGGGTCCTCTTCAGATGCTGGCCATGGATGTAGACAGTGAGACTCTTGTGATCTCCTAGTTTTATATGGTGTATGACGTGGATAGCATGGAATACTTCGTTGGTCAATTTTGGTCACCTGTTCTGTCTGCCCCTCCCTGCAAGTACACCCCTCTCACTTACGGGATGTGCAAAATTTATCAATGACCTTAGCTGCCATAGCAATAAGGACAAACCCAGGCCTTTTCTGCATACCATTCCTACCATTATCAGCTCTGGAGAGAACACTGTCTGAGAAACATGCAAGCACTTCAGAAAAGTGCAGTTACTTAGAAGAACTTAGCTGAAAGGAAAATTCACTAAAAGATAATTGGTCTTGTTTTAAACAAAACCAGGACAATCTCAAGTATGGCTTTGTTATTTAGTTAGTTTTATTCAAAACAGATTCCCTGGGGCATTTTAATGAGAACAAAATAGACAGGGAGCCACATACACAAACTGATGCGCAAATATTTTAAAATTAGATGCAATTACTGTTAGGAATTTCTACTTGGCTTAGTTTTTTTCTGTCACCCGAAAGTCAGAAAACACACTGTTTACTTGTAAATTCATATCTATAGAAGATCTTCATCAAGTGAACTTAAGTAACTACTAGTTAAATTACTGAAAAAAAAAAAAAAGTCTTCAGGAAAGCATCTTTGTAAAGCAATAAAAAATAAAAATAATTTAAATGTTTCTGATCAGTATAAATCTTGTTTCCATTGTGTTTCTATTTTCATCATGCAAATGAGGTTTAACTGAGCCATATTCCCAATTAGCCAAGACCAGTTCCTAGCAACTGCATTGTTGTTCTAACCATTGTTAAATGTCTCAAACTAGGAGATCAATATGAAGAAGTGTCATACTGTTGGCATGCATAATTGTTTTAACAATATAAAAAAGGACAGTGAAGTAGATTGAAAACTGTCAAAACTGCTAGGCTCAGACAGTTGTGATCAGCAGTGTCAAGTCTGCTGGACATTAGCCATCAGGGCTAATACTCTGTCCAGCACTGTTTAACATCTTCATTAATGACCTGGGTGACGGGACAAAATGCATCCTCAGTAGGGTTCACAAACACTACAAAACTCAGTGTAGATACATCATATAGGCATGTTGCCATTTAGAGGGACCTGGATAAGCTGGATAAATGGGTGAACAAGAATGTCATGAAGTTCAGCCACAGGAAATGTCACACCCTGCCCTCGGAGAAGAACAATATTAACATATATACATGTATAATACTCACTCATAGCCATTCAGAGAATTACTTATATGTGAAAACAGCTGGTTTATGTAGTTCATGAACCAATCTGTTGAAATCATCTAATGGAACTATGCAGTTGAAGAATGTGAGAAAGTGACACTGCAATCTTAGAACCACAGAATCACAGGATGGTTTGGGTTGGAAGGGACCTTTAAAGATCTAGTCCAATCTGCCTATAGTAACATCTTTCACTAGACCAGGTTGCTCAAAGCTCCATCCAACCTGACTTTGAACAATTCCAATCACGGGGCATCCATAACTTCTCTGAGCAATCTGTTCCAGTGCCTCACCACCCTCATCATAAAAAAAAAAAAAAAATTTTCCTTGGGTCAAATCTAAACTTACCCTCTCTCAGTTTAAAGCCACTGCCCCTTGTCCTGTCACTACAGACCCTGATACAAAGTCTTTCTCCATCTTTCTTTTAAGCCCCTTTTTAAGTATTGAAAGGCTGCAATAAGGTCTCCCCAGAGCCTTCTCTTTTTCAGGCTGAAGAAATGAAATGCACTGTGCATACTGTAAAGATATATTGTTTCTAGTAATCACAGAAACTTTTTAGGAGGAAATAATCTGCTTGAATTAAGTAACCAAACAGGAATTCTAACAAAATAATGAAGCAAAATTTCAAAAGCAGCAAAAATGCTCCTACTGTCCATCGAGAAAAGCACTAAGGAAAGCATAAATAAAATATTTGAATGCTTTGTTCAGTCTGATTTTTACAGTATGTTGAAAATAAAAGAACTTTGTAACAGAATGTGATACACATAGCTTAACAACATTCCTGTGCTTTTAATTAACACATAGGCAAACTTCACATCGATTTCAGCATTCTTTTTCGCTAATAGTTCAAAAAGAATTAGATATGGCCCAAGGAAAATATGAATGAAATAACAGAAATATATTAGGCATTTTAGCACCTGTGGGCACTGAAAAAGAAACAATTATGAGAGTATGATCATGAAGATAGAGAAGGCAGTGAAAGCTTGCTCTATAATATAAAAAAAAATTGGATGCACTGCAACATATATGGGTGAATAACATACCTATGGGTAGATAGTCAGGTGACACTAATATTTAATTTAAGTCAATGAAGCTATATTCAATTATGTCAAATGAACCCCACAATTTCTGCTTACAGACTACAATCAGCCTTTGGGCATGTTAATTTTTAATTTTAATCACACTCACTCTTTAAAACTTATTCCCTATTTCCAGTTTCTGTTTACATGTTTTCATGTCAAGCCATACGATTTTTCTTCACCACATGTTAAAAAACCTTTTGGCTTTATGTTAATATATGTTCTCAAGGGTACTTTGTAGATCTGGTAAAATCACTGCAATTAAATGTGTTTCTTTTTCAGTTTCTGCAAATACAAATAAAAAACAAATTAGGAAAAGAAAACTTGAAAGAGAGAAAGAAAAAGTTAATTTACTTTAAGGGGCTATGTTGAGTTGAAAGTTTCATAATTTAAATGAAGATTTAAAAATCTAAATTATTGCAATGATTGTAGATTGGGTTTGGTTGTGTTTTGTTCTGCTGCTTCTATCATATTGGTTGGTTTCAGAACAGCTTAATTCAAGACATACATACCAATATACTTGTGAATTTGATAGTTGCCCTGTCGCGGTTGAGACGGACAAACGACATAGACCAAGTTCTTAAGTACAAACAGCAGTCTCCATGTATTGCCGCAAATGCTTTTTTATATAGTCTTTACCAGCTCAAGTGTCTTTTTGCTATTGGTTACAGGCTGCAACAGTAACATATCATTGGCTAATTTTGCTAACCTCAGTGTTACTATTTTACTCCCTTCTTTCTCACGGGTACACCTTAATATCTCCAGATACTCCTTTACTCTCATCTTTCTCACGGGTAGGCCCTAATATCTTCAAGGCTAATTTCTGTTCCCATGCCCTCCATCAGGGAAACCACAAACCCACCGTAGTCCCCCACGTTGCCCTTTTAAAAGACAGGACAAATTTCAAACAATTCAGTAAGAGAATAATGGACCATTACTTCCTCATAAACTTGCTAATTACACAAGAACTGAGATCTATAGCTACCATACATGATGTACTGTCAAAACACTGAGTTCAACTTTGATATCACATCATTGAAGACAGAAACTTTGTATCTATATATTTAAGTTATTAGCCAAGTGGCATAATTCTTTCGGTAAAAAACTTAGCAGTTTCTAGCCTTGGGGCAGAAAATGAGCTATCCAGAGCTCAGCTTTTATATTTAACTTCAATCAGCACAAACGAACAGCATGAACAAATACATCTGAAGCAACATGAGCTCATTATCTCTAACTATTCATATCAAGCATTTTTTGCATCTATATTTCTCAGTCTGTTACTGTATTTTCTTGTCGTCTGAAAGATATATACATGAAATCTATATAAATCTATATATAAAATATGAATTTCAACGTTTGATTTGAGTATGAAATTGCCTTTGATCCATTCTCATACTTTCTTCCTCAAGAAAGCCCTGTGCTACTTTATATAAAACAATAAGTTCTTTATAAATGTTTCCAAATAGATGAAGAACCAGCATCAACTTCTTGTTAAAAGCCACATGCTTTCATACAATTACTATAAACTCCTAGTTAAGTTCTATGAAATCCAGTTATTTTTACAACTACGTCAGGAATGCACAATGCAATTATTAAAAAAAATAGTATATATGCCAAGGAAAGTAGACATAAGGAAATGGGAATATGGAATATTTCACTGCAGAGTCTTAATGACTCATGTTTGTTATTATGCATTGCAATATTTGGGTGTTCTGGAACCTATGGCCCTGGTAAGTCTGCCCTAAAGAGAGACCCTGGGTACCCTCCTGTCTCTACTCTTTGGCAGTCAATTTTGCCAATTAAAAACTTCATTCTGACCTGCAAAAACATGGTACTAGTAAATAGGAGAGTCGTAGTTCCCAATGAATCTTAAATTTTCTATCTATTTTCAAGTATTATGAATTTGTGAGTGGCAATATGTTAGCAAGAATCTTAGCTAATCTCTACACTTCACATCTAGTCTTTTTAAAACAGCTATAATATGGAAAGAAATAAATCATTTGAGAGAAAAGAGATCTTCACACATCTTCATACTGCTAGAAGAAAGAATGCACAAATTGTATAGAGGGTCTATATACAGGGAGCTTGTGAAGCTATGGAAAATACCTGCTTACACATAATCATTGAATAGAAATATATGTTTAGCTACTGTCCTCTGTCCCTCACTGCAGCATGCATGTTAATGACCAGCCTCTGGTCTTGTTTACAAATAGGTAATACAGATACTAGCAATGCAGATACAATTACTGCAAAGAAAAATTAACCTGCAATATTTTATTTACCAATCATGACACCTTCAAGTTCTAAAAGTAATTTGAATTCAAATGTCATTAAACTGAATGCCAATTTTTTGTGGGTTAACTAAAATAATTCTTTATATTTCCAAATGGGTATATTTTGTGGTTTAACACACTAGAGGATGGTGATAATTATCTCAATACTATGATACTTAATAGTTGCATGATGCTGCATGATAATATCTGTGATGCATGTCCTGACATTGAAGATATAAGATATATAATTAATTTGATTTACTTTACAATTCCTGTCTCTAGAACAAAATATTTTCACTGCTTTATCACACTTGAACATTTCTACTATCATGATACTTATCATTTGCACACTATGTGAAATGTATGTATGCTTATTTATATACAGACACAAAGTGAAATGAAATGTAATTTAAAATATTTTGGGTTATGTATTTAATTACATTTCATTAACATGATTCAATAATTGAGTGGGTGTTTTATGTTTTCTTTAATTTGTTTCTTGATCCATAAGTTTCAGATTCTGAAGCTTCGTCATTATAAGCTCTTGATTTGTGGCATTCTGTAACATTAAAAATTCCACATTTTAGGTCTAGCTATTCAGAGATAACGTAGCTCTACAAGAAAATGACTGTCAGGTTGAAATAACATGGAGTGTCAGCTTAAACAGCCAAGTGAAACTCAAATTTCAATTACAGAAGTTCAGCATCATAAGCTCTTTAAAAGAGGTGTAATTAATTGAAATAGTATTAGTTCAGCATTCTGTTTCAGTTTAGCCATAGGATGGAAAATCTGATTTCTGCTTAATTCTATTTAGGATAAACTGTGTTATAAGAAATCCCTCCAAAATATTCTCAGAAAGTATAAAATTAAAAGAAAAATAAATTAAAAGCCTATCACATTTATTTCCCCAAAACCTGTGAAATGCATTTGCATGATGTGCCAGGTCTTCAGAAGATAGAATAGGAAGAAATACTGGGTTGTATTTCTGCTCTGCTTCATTTCAGTCAGAATAAGCGGAAGGGAGAAGCCAGCAACCCATAGAGGAACTAAATTAACTGGAAAGATTTAGTTCTTCACCATTATGCATATACAAAATGTAACCAGTAAAAATAACTACTGATCTCCAACTTCTGATATGTCAGAGGCTGTGCTGCCATCTAGAGGGACCTTGACAGGCTGGAGAAATGGACTGGCAGGAATCTCATGAAGTTCAGCAAAGGGATATGCTGAGTGCTGCACCTGGGGAAGAACAACACTATGCACCAATATATGCTGGGGCCACCCAGCTGGGAAGCAGCTTGGCAAAAAAAGACCATGGGGTCCTGGTGGACACCAAATTGAACATGAGTCAACAAACGGCTATTGCAGCAAAGAACTACAATGGTATCCCCAGCTGTATTAGGCAAAGCATTGCCAGCAGGATGAGGGAGGTGATCCTTTCCCTTTATTCAACACTGATGAGGTCACATCTGGAATGTTATGCCCAGTTCTGCACTCCTCAGTACAGGAGTGACATGGACATACCAGAGAGAGTTCAACAAAAAGGATGGTTAAGGCACTGGAGCACCTCTTGTATGAGGACAGGCTGAGAGAGTTGGGACAGTTCAGCCTGAAGAAAAGGCTCAGGAGGGACTTTATTAAGGTACATAAATATCTGAAGAGAGAGTGCAAAGAAGATGGAGCCAGGCTCTTTTCGGTGGTGCTCAGTAATGGGACCAGAGGCAACGGAACAAACAAAACCACAGGAGGTTCCTTCCGAACATCAGGAAACATATTTTATGAGGGTAACTGAGCACTGGAATGGGTTTCCCAGGAAGACTGTGGAGTGTTCATCCTTGGAGATCTTCGAAAAACATCTAGACACAGTCCTGGGCAACTGGCTCCAGGTGTCTCTACTTGAACAGAGGAGTTGGACCATATGACCTCCATAGGTCCCTTCCAATTTCAAGTATTCTGTGATTCCTTGAAATGACTATTTGCTCAAATAATCTGAAGAGAACTTACAAGTTTGTTAGTACTTGTTTAAAATTTTCAAGATATCCAAATTACAACTAGGACTTATCTGGTTCAAGGGTACATGTATGATTCTAGCAGAGGAATTTTAAAATATTTACAAGATATTTACCATTCTGCATAAAAAAATAAAATAACCACCCCCTCCCGGTTAAATTTTTAGTTTTCTGTGTTCATTTTTATAATATGAACACAAGTTCAGGTCAAAAAGTTGTCCTTATGTTTTTTATGTGTATGTACAAGAAACAGGATCTAGATATCTGATCAAATGAAAATTTGGCAATATTGTGGTCCTCACAAAAGAGACAGAATAACCATGAACAAAATGTAACCTAAGAAATGTGACTGAAGGTTTGTTATCTTTGTCAGAATACTGACAGACAACTTGAGTGACCAACTTAATGGGACTATAGTTAATTTTATTGAAAACTTTTAAGAATGCATATAAATTATAAATACAAGTTAAATCAATTTTTAACAGTTCCCCTTTTCCATCTCTCCGAAGTATTTTCATTTTTTTCATATGATATTACTGATAACGGTAGATAAATTTATATATGGATATAAAGCTGTATAATTAATAGGGAAGGATTCTGGCTGCCCTGGCATTGAATTTAATTATGAAAAGTCTCTGTTGTAAAAGCATTGTTTAAGTTTTACTAAATTCTATCCATCAGAATCAACTTATTCTTAAAAGTCTAAAGGAAACTACACCAGAATAGGGGGTAAATCAGATAAACGCACAAGTGATATTCATAAGGGAAGATAAAATTCTCTAAGGTTCCAATAAAAGCACTGAAGTGTAGCACCTTTTCACAGTTATGCTGAAAAAATGACATATGAATCATTTATATTATAAATACATCTTACAGAAAGGCTCTGCTACGTCCATTCAAAAAATCAATGAGGTCATGTTGGGTTTTTACAGTCCTGCATGTGCAGTCATGAATGAAACATTCAATTTTATGCTAATAAGAGCTATAAAAATATTGCTCCAATAATATATACCTTACTTGTAGTTCATACACAAAACTCAAGAGTAACATTCAGCTTCTAGTTTTTTGATTTTGTAAATATTTCTTAAAAAATGATTGTCCTGGGTCATTGAGGGGGGGCAACGAGAGGAGGCGGTCTGAGTCAGGTGACCACGAATTGGCCAATGGGAGTATTCCATCCCATTCACGACTTCCTGGATTTAAAAGGTGGACCCGAGGGACTCTCTCTCTCTTCTGCTGGGTCTCCTGCTGCTTTGCTTCGTCTCTGCGTTTTTCTGCTGTCCCTGCAAGCTGAGGCCTCGTGGCAAACTGAATCTAGTTCTGGTTGGCTGAAGGATCCTGCCGACGCAGCTGCTGGGAATTGCAAGACTGGTTCTATAATATTTGTTCTGCTTTATTTTTCTCTATGTTTATTTAGTAGCGTTAGTAAAACATTTCCAAATTTTCCAGCTTTCTTCTCTCTGTTTTTCTTTTCCTTTCCTCTCAAAATCGCCTGTCCTTAGTGAAAAAGGGGGAGGGGGGGGGGGCGGAAAATGGGAGGTGGGAAGAGGGTTAAGGAAAATACATCTGCCGCGGTTTTTTATTGTCTCCCCACGACCAAACCACGACAATGATTTATTTATGGTGTGACGATTCTAAGTACTGGAAAAATAATCACATTAAGTTTTATTATTCGAAACAAGCTATGCTGAAATATTTCTAAATTATACTACATAAATATGATATATTATACACAATACAGATTATATTATAGTCACACTCATTGCAAGGTTTTCTTTCTGCTGAAGTGGGCCATTGATCTGTTTGATTGGCTTGCACAGTTCTAAACATTCCCTCTATTATTTTTATTTAAGTACAAATAACTTCAAGGCAGGGGTTAGCTGTTGCCTTTGTTTCATAACTAGCTGAGTGTCCTAGTGAAATAGAAAAGGATTGTTTTTTTTAGGGAAGAGTTGACTGAGAAACAAATTTTCATAAAAGATTCCGTAAAAATAATGAAACTTCAAAATATTGTCACCTCTGCCCTCAGTTTTTGGTTGTTTTTTTTTTTTTTCCTACCTGGTCATGTATGTAAGCCATTTAGAAGTATTCTGATGGGACTCCAATTTTCTGTCTAGAAAGATACAACTGTCTCACAGGAGGTATTATATTTGAACACGGTCTTGGGTTCATCTTCAGACTGAGAGATGTACTTTCAGGTGTCTTTACAGTAGGTGTCCACATACAAGATCAAGGTCTAAGAACCTGTAATAATAAATTAAATTCTAGGACTCAATTCACTTGCTACACTTAAGTGTCTAATACCTTTGAGACGACCTAGGTACCTAAGACAGCCATGTGAACCTGAAAACAAGAATCTACCAAAGATGCTTGATTTTGTAGATGGACAACTGGAGACCAGGCAGGATATTCTAAGGCATCAAGACGACATTATATACTTTTTTTCTTAGATTACAATATTGAACACTAATAACACTCAGGAACCCCAAGGGTTTATAGAGCTGACCGAAGACTCAGTTGTCCACATATAGGCTTCTAGAGGCTTTTGGGACACTGTGCAGAGCTGACAGATGGGCTTTAGGGGAGAACCATGATGCAGTGATAGTGGCAGAACAGGCTGGAATACCCAGAGGGTCTCAAGGAGCCTGGTATGAGCATGGTGGCAGCTGTAGCCCTGTGTCTCTGTGCTGACTGTAGCTGGCTCATCAGGAGTTCCTTTAAGTCCTTGACTCTGTAGTCAAGAGGTTATTACAGTCACAGTTCTATTCTTTTTTGTTTGTTACGAGAGATTATTCTTTGCCTCAAATTGAGTATTTTGAGGAATTTTATGAATTTTTGTGCTTATGTTGCCTCTTCATCTTCTGAAAAGCCTATATGGAATTTATAGAGTCATATGATTGGGAAGAAATCAAGATAAATTTTCTAGAATTAGAGCTAAATGCTTAGGAAATGAAATGGTGACCTGTAGTAGGTCATCATTAATAATTAAATGAAGTCCAAATGAAGAATATCCTTCTGCTATGAAATTTTGGAAAGGTAGGCTTAACTTTGGTTAGTATATATAATCTGGGAAAAGAATAGTTTTAGGGTTGGTTTCTTTTGTGGCTTAGGTTTGGTTTGGTTTGATTTTTAATGGGACCTTTTAGGCATATTACTGAATGTAAAACAACTTCTGCACTTAGAGAGGACAGGCAGTAGTAACGCATAAAAATCAAGAGAACTAAACAAATACAGTGTAATTCCCTGTTCCCTGCAAAAGAAAACTTTATTTTCCTTAAGTGGCTTCTAGTTGCTTTAACAAGTAAAATATACTTTGGAAGGATAAAGGGTTCACTGTAATTCATTGACTTCATTACACTTCTTGCTTATGTATTTTGAGAGGATTATCTGGATTATTAATTATCACTTTGAGCATGATAACTCTATCAAAGTAACAAAGCGGAACAAAAATTCTCTCAGAGTTGTTGCAAAGAGAACTGAATTGTACTTTTTCAAATCTTGAATCTAACGAATAAATGAAGCTTTTCTTAAAGAGTACTGGACAATTACTGACTCATTTGAAATTACTTCCACTTTTTGGTGAGCTAACTCTGAGTGTTGTCAGCAGAGATCCAACAGTTGTGCTTCCTTTGTAATAAAAAAGTCTCAAATATGAAAATACTGGTAATTTGAAGGGTCTCTGGGATATATTGTACTTTTAAATTTTGTCTTATTCTGAGCAACTGGACCATTTAAAATTAAATTAAAATTTGCATAGACAATGTTATGAAATATAAATAAAATCTATTAAAATGGGTACTTGCAAACTCTTCAAGATGCATTTCCATGCAGTTGAAATGTCCTAGTGATGCACTGAACCTTTGGAAACAATTTTCTCCTTGTGATTGGAGGTTATTTGGGAAAAGAAGAAAAACATAGTGGATGACTTAGTTTTCTGGCTTTTATTTCAAGTCTTCTATTGTGCGGTACACTATTGCAGCATTGCATAATTGCTACAATACATCACAAGTGTATCTTCAAAGTTTTCATGAAAGTAGTATTAGCACATGAATGCAAAGAAGGGAATATATATTTTTCTTTCTTTACTCTTTGGTAGAGGCAATTCTGATTCAAAGTCCTTGTAAAAAAAAAAAATAGGACAGGTCCATTGATGTCAAGAGAGCTAAAAGAATGAAAGAAGAGACTCTGACACCAGATAGAGGTATTGATTTAGGAATACTTCAGCAAGAAAACTATAAAATCGCAGTAAAACGTAACACATTCTGAATGAAATCAGTTATTGTTCTCAGATGAATTGTCCTTTTCATATTAAGGCCAACATACAAAAAGCTCAAAGCAATTTCAGCAAAGGAAATTCTAGAAAGGGAACACTATCTTTCTTACGAGTTTCATTGAATTATTTTTTTTCACAGTGCATTAAAGTTCTGTGGTCCACTTGAGAAAACTGAGATTTTACAGTATAATTCAGATACACTGTGTATATATTTCATGATGGATTTAATTCACAAACATTGTCCTCCTTTTATATTTTTCTGTCATGGGAAATATTTCCTCTGATAGCAGTGTTATTACATATATTCTAAGATACATGTACCCAGGACTGGGAGCTTAGCTGGAATCAGTCATTTACTTCTCATACCCATTCATAATCAGCTTCTTATGTGTCAGGATTTCTGCTTATGCCTGACAGTAAAAAAGCAGATTGAAATAACCCTCTCAAAACCATTAAGGAGTACCAAAGTTTCAAATACCTGTGTGATTCTTTATGTCCATGCTCACAATTTCATTGGTTTCTTGCCTGTTCTACTTGCAGACTGAAGCGTGGAGGATTTGACTATACTCTCTACAGGTTGTTCACGTCTAATTTGCAACTTAAATCTCAGCTCAGTGTAATCATATACAGTCAAAAAAGCTAACTTTACACTTATCATTGTTATTTTTATCATTTGGATTGCTCTTGTATGTTCTTTCAGATGAGCTGATACTTCAGAAACAATCAGCTGCATTCTCATTTTTGTAAACCTAATTGGTTGGCTAAATTATGCTGACTATGAAAGCTTCTACTGCAGTCCTCTATCTTTTTTCTTACTCAGAGAAGTACTCTACTTTTATTCAAAACAAGTCACCCTAATACCTAGATGTATTGGTTTTCTAAACTCACTCAGCTGCATAGCAAAATTCATGACATTTATTTTAATGATTTTGAAAAATTATGATTGTAGCTCAAAAGGAAGACACCAGCTTCTTTTACTAATTCCAGCATACAGAGTTTCAGCATACTGTTTTATGACCTTCTGATATATTTTTGAGTTCTATGTAAAACATTTCCAAATATTTACAAACTGTTTTCAAAGCCTTATAGAATTTAATCCTAAAATTACATGCAATTATCTGTATTACTCTATGATATTCTCTGGAACACACTATGAAGGGAAAGGCTGAGATAAATGTATGTTCAGATAAAAACAAAAAGCCAAACTGGAAGCATTTGTTAAGCTGAGTTGTAGAAACTTTTTAAAATGAAATTCTCATTCTTTTCTGTTTAGGACAGGTGAGTGAAAGAAAAAAAAAAAGGGTGCACTCTTGAAGAATTTTTCTGCCTCTAAGGTAATTTAATACTAAAATTATTGCATTGAAAAACTTCATCATTTGCAGAATGCTTTTGAGAGGCCTGCCAGATTCAACCTGATTGTGACTTAGTGGCTGAGATTTTCAAGGTTGTTCTGTCCCACAGCAAGATGGCAGTTCCAGGTGCTCCCTTCGAGATAGTTTTGTACATCCTCTTACACTCAGTTGTGTCTTTTCAAAGCTTTTGGAGATTATTTTTTCTTTTTTTTTTTTTACAATGATTTCTTTGCTTCAGTAAGGATAGCCCATGTTAAGTTATCTAAGAAAGTAGAAGGAAATCAAAGGAGGCAGAAGTAGGAAGAACTAGAGATATTGTCCATGTCATCCTTGATAAAGTTAATACACACTGAAGACAGTGAGAATCCAGTTTACATCACTATCATCATTTATTCCTGAGAAAGTAAATACAGCCACTGAAACCAAGAAAGACTACCAAAGAGAAAGTACATGAAAATTATACTTCTTTTTTTCTTAGATGTTAGGGTCAAGCAGTAGAAATGCTACGAGTTTTATATATAATGCAATATCAACACCTAGGTTTTTGTTTTGTTGACTTCAAACACACTCAGGACAAATGATGGTTGATACCAAATGCTTCTGACAGCTGCACAAGGGTGTGAGTGTTCCCTGGGCCAGTTCCTTCAATAATCCAGACCCCTTCCACTGAGGTCTGATCCACAGTATTGAGGGAAGCAGCTGAAAGCTTTTGATGTTACTGAGAGAACTAGAGAGGAAAATGCAGTTATATATCAATTCCCAATTCCTTCTCTGCTGTCTGCAGTACAAATTCTGTTTCATCTCACTTCTGGTGACAAGGTTGCTTACATTGCCCAATTTTGTTGTGTGCTATGTGTCCACTTTGTGTTAATCTTGACAATTTTGCACACACAAAACCTAATCCAGCTTCACCTCTACAGTCAGAGCTAGCCATTTTCTAGAGAATCATATTTTGACTCTCATTTCCATGCTCTGTAAATCACATCAGCCTTTGATTCGTTCTCAACAATTGAACTGTGTTCAGTGTAGCTCTTAGTTATTGAAGTAATATGCAGCACACACATTAAAATCCACTCTAAATACACATTTTATTCTTCACTAAATTTTGCTCAGACTCATTACAAGGAAATTGGTGGAGAGAGACAGTTAAATTAATCCCTTCATGTGTGTATTCCAACGGAATGGGCTAATTGGTGTCAATTTTCTTGTTGTAGGTAGAGACCCCAATACAAGAAGATCTATTCTGAACGTAACAGCACAACATTCAGTCATTGTCCCAAGAGGATCAGAATACTTGTGTTCCAAACATAAAGTTCAGCTTTGACAGCCTCTGAGCTAATTCAATTAAAATTCAAGTTCTCATATGTTCTTTTCATATGTTTTTTCTGCAGATATAGGGGAAGTAAGTCTCCCAATTGCGTTCTTCGGTAATTTTTGTTTATCTTTCTCTTTTAAATGGGATTTTTAATACAGAGTTTGATTTTTGAGGTTGTTGGACTTCAATTTCACAATTGCTTTTATGCCGTATAGTAACTTTATATTCTTCTTTTCAGATATAGAACTGCAGTGTGGTAACACTTTTACATTGAATGATGTGAGACAAAAAATGTTATATGCAATTATGTACTAAAATAGATATTTTAACAGATGTTCAGTTTTCACTACTGGAGCTGAGTTTGTTAGCTATTAAACAAGCTTCTCTTCTTTGTTGTCTGACACACAGGTTCCCTTTTGACGATGTATAGTCAACAAAAGCATACGAGCAGAAAAAAATATTTCTTCTCCAAACCAGTTAAGTTCATCTTCACATTGACATATTTTCAGCTTGGTTTCCTAAGGAAATACGACATTCTAGTACACTATGTTTAACTGTGTGCCTGTCAGTCACTCATCTGATACCTTCAAGTTCACTGACAAATTGAAACTAATATTTAAGTCTTCAAAGATAAAAAATTTCCTCAAGTTTCAGTAAAAACTGTCTTGAAAGTGGACAGTGGTCTTTTAAGCTCCCTCAGTGACAGAAATCTTACCTAAGATCATGACAGTTATCTTTCATTTAGAGTGCACAGTACTGGAAATCAGTCAGCATATGTACAATTTGGATACAGCTGCAGCATTGCTCCATACAGTCCAGTAATTAGGGAACAAGGAAGGGAAATGAGGATTTTGGTGAGCAATATGGTATTGGAAAAGAATTGGAGGTATTATCCAGTTTTGCTTTCCCAGTTTCTGTAAAGTTATGCACCAGAAGGGTTTCTAAGGAAATAACATACAACTCCATAAGAACACAGGACTTGCAGTTTTCCTCTTGGAGGAGTTTATTGCTCCTTTTGAAACATTTTTCCAAAACTTCACCCCATTGTGTGAATAAATTTTCCTTTTGCAAATTTGTTTGTGTCCACTTTACAGTCATCTTGACTTAGATCATAATTTTCTCTCCATCTAAGCAGTTCTTTAAAGCTGGTTACTTAACACAGTCTTTTGATTCTTATCTACATAATTTGTAATTTCATGTGTTCATACACTTCTGTGCATTTCTGCCATATAGAGATTACCATCTCAGCAATGCTTCTTGCCTCGGTACCTAGAAGGTATCCGTGTAATTTGTAAGTAGATAAAATGTAAAACTGTGCTGCTCTCAAGAAACTTCCCATAAAAGCTGGCTGAAACCAGTTGTCATGTAGAGCTCATCCCTTTACACTTTTAGTCTTTTAAAGAAACCTTTCAGATACCTTGACTCTGAGCGACTATTGAGCATTCACTGAAGCTGAGATTCGGGGCTTAGTTACCCTAAGACTCTATGTTTATTACATACACTTCTTAAGAAACAAGCTAAAATCAGAAGGTAGTTGTGTGGGATATGTGCAACTACAAAAAGGAAGAAGTCAGTCAATACATTGATTGAAAAAGTGAGGAGTGAGGGAATCCATGCAAGTTTAATTCAGACCCCTTGTGTGCAGTCATTAGAGTCCATTCTTTAATTGTAGGATATCGTATTGGTTTTCTATAAATTTGACTCATTGCACAATACAGAGGATTCCTTCTAACAACCAAGAGTTTGCTATCTTATTTTCTCATTATTAGTAAATGTGTAGTGGAAAGCCTGCTTTAGTGGATCTGGTTCAAGCAACGCATGTGAAGACAAAATTAGTATTTTTCCTAGTGGATTCGTATTGGTTAAATACTCTCCTGCAAAATTCATCACATCCATTTGTATTTTCATTCACAACTCCTTCACAACTGGAACTATTAGATCTCCTCCATAGACCTCTAACATTTGAGCTAAGAGGGACAGGGCTAACAGGGAGTAGTTCTCTTGCACCAGCAGGAGGAAGTACACATATAGATTTGCTCTGACATAGAGGATTTGCAAGAATCACAGATCTTTTGTTCCATTCATAAAAATTGCAAGGAATACAACCTATGTTAGCACAGATAGTTCTTCCTGTTCCCTCAAATTTTAAGTAATTCTACTCGATCCTTTCTTACTTTTTTAACCTCTTATTTCCTATTCCAATATTCTAACATGTAAATATGTTTTTTAACTAGCCACAATAATCTGTTACTAATACTTACATTTTGTTGGTGTATATCACCCTCTGAAAGACTTCTTTATTGACTTTCAACAGTCATTTGAGACACTTATGACCGGATTCAGTGGCTAGTACACTGACCCATGGATCTTTTGTGATGTTTTCAATGCAGTACAATACCACAACTGATCTCCTACTGCTGCTTCAGAAAAACACAGGTTTCCAAGAGCAGTGCTGTGTAGGAGGACAGGAGTGTGCAGGAGTAATGTATCTGCCTGCCTTGCCTGGGTGGATGCCTTGGATACTCTGCATGCATATACCTAGTTTTTGGCAGCTAAGTCCTGCATTCACTACAGAAAAGATTGTTTAAAAAGACCACAAACAACTTAAGTGCAATACATGTGTGAGGTAGGTGGACTGGCTGCCACAGTAAAAGAAAAAGTACTGCAGTATAGAAATTTGGTCAAGGTTAGTATTATACTACTTGTTTTTTGCAGTCATCTCCAGACTGTCAACGACAGCATGAAAAGTTAGGAAAATAGTTGTTCCATTCCAAATGGATGGAAGGCTACTTTAAAGTTTTATACCAAACAATTATTACTCAGCTAGATAATACTCATCTATCTTACTTTGATTAGTTGTGAAGGAGAAAATATCTGGCTCATAATTAGAAACATTTAATTATGCAAAGCCACAAGGGAAAAGTCAAACAACTTTATTAGAGAACCAAACACTAGAAGAGAAAATTGCATAATGACATATTAAATAATGAGCGGTGTATTTGCCTGTATGGCTGCTTTTGTTCATTATAAGATAGAGTGGGAAGATTTTAGGTTATTTTGTTTTATATTCAGTAGTACCAAAGTTATTGATAAAGTCCAAGAGCTAAAGATAATTTTAGAAGTGTTCTTTATTTTTTATTTCAGCCGTTCACAAATTTCTAAGCATTTTTACATAAAACCAACGTTATTTTTCTTAAGCTATATACATACACCTCCCCGATAGATAAATACACATGTGCACATATGCTTTACATATGTCTTCTCTATACCATGCAGCTGGTAAGTGCTAACCTTGTTTTTTGTTAATATTCTATTTATAGCTTAACAAACAATTTTTTTTCTGAATCTAAAGTTCCTCTTCCATGTACTCAGAAGAATGAAGGAAAGATGGAGAGTTTTGGGTAAGTGTATGTTACAAGCTGAAGGTCTTTTTCCATTAATGGCTTAGGTGACTAACATGCAATATACTGCATTACATAGGGAAACAGGCCTTGCAGCAGAGATCAGAATTCAGAAATCAAGCTTCCCGGACAGGTGTTGTGTTCACTAGAGCAAATAAACTATAGGTTCCTTTCTTCCAACTGAGATAACTTCCACAACAGGAGGGGAATGCCCACTCATAAAAATCAGCCTGCAGTCAGAAGTTAGTGCCTGCTTCAGCACAGCAGGAGATGTGGTTGAGCCTTGCAGTCAGAAAAGAAATCAAAACTTTAGCCGAAGTTCTAGGCAATCCTTTGGGAGGAGAGGGAAAAAAAAAAAAAAAAAAGAAAGAAAAAAACCATTGTTATCTGCCTTCAAGTAAAGGATCTCTCACATGAATCACAAATGTCTAGCAATTCTTCACATAAGCTCATGGCATAGCTAGGGACAGAATTTAAAACTTCAGTCGGGGCTCAGTATTTCTTATTTCACTATGTCCAGTGCACTGTTTGACTAGGACAGTACCCAATAATGTTAGCTTTTTACACTTGCTAATAGCAAGACTCTATAAGCCTGACTGTGGACTCCAGGTTCCATGCTGCACTATCCAAAGTTAAGTTACACTAATCTGTATTCCATAAAGGAAGAGGTTTCCCATAAGTTAGGTATACCAAATTCTCACTTTAAAGCAAGTTGTCCCTGAAGTGGAATCCAGAACCACAGGTAGTTTCTGAGTATTTTCTACAGTACCTGTAGGATTGGTTCATTACAGCAATGATTCAAAAAGCTGAGTTGCTCAGAAACAGGCTGCCCAGGGAAGTGGTGGAGTCACCATCCCTGGAGGTGTTTAAAAGGCATTTAGACGAGGTTCTTAGGGACATAGTTTAGTGCTAAAGTTAGATTAAGTTATGGTTGGACTCAATGATCCTGAGGGTCTTTTCCAACTGAAATGATTCTGTGATTCTATGAAAGAATCCAGTCTGGAGTCATCAGAAAACACTAAGCACAAAGATGTATAAAAGAATATACTCAAGGCTATAAGCAATGGTTTCTATCCACCTGGGATGCAGAGAGAAAATCCTCTCTGAAGGATAATCCACAGATAATCATATCTCAAAGATGTGATCAAGGACCACTAAACTGTTGTAAATAAATGCTAGGAGCGTACTCAGAGGTGATTATTACCTGATTTGGATGTCCAATGAACTAAAACACTGATAGAAAGTACAGGTATTGTTTCAAAGGCTGCCTTCCTTAGATCTATTCAAATTCACATTGATTCATCTCCCTGGATTTTGTCATCTATTCAGGGTCACCCACTACGCAGGAAAACTGCAAGCCTAAAAGCAATGTCTGCATTGTGTGAGCAGGTGACCTTGTATTGTGTGTGTTGTGAAGATATTAAGTTTCTGGCTGTACACTGATTTTTATGCTGACCACGAAGCTTCTCTGGGCACAGGCAGTGACAGAATTGCAATGGCTCAGCAAATGTTCAAGTTAAGCAGAAATTTTATATATTATAGAGCTGCTGAGCAAAATTTCTTTTTTTCTTTAAGACAGAAATTTGGGACTTCAGAACATCAGCTCCAGTTAATATTTGCCCAAACTGCACTGGTCTCCATCGTATCCAGACCTGCTTTGATTTTTTATTTCCCCTTTCCTGACAATGAGAATTATGACATATTTAGTATTTTGGAAGTAAAGGTCATTTATAAAGATATGCACCCAAGCTTTTCTCAGAAGGCCAAAGTGTCAGGAAAGTCTAACGTATGTCTAAACATGTCTCAATTTAGACATCCAAGAACAAGTACAATATCAATCATTTTTTTTAAATTTTGATGTAGGAACATAGTTTCCAGCATTATTATTCAGAAACTTAGTACTTCATCGTTCTTGTTAGATCACAGCTGCATTTTTTTGAAAGTATAACAACCATTAACAATTAGTCCAGTCAAAGATTTGGCTATCAATAATATTAAATAATTACAGCTTCCACAGGCTTGTAAAAATAGCCAAATTCTTTGGCAATTGTGAATAAAACACTCCATTTTATGGTTTATTATTTAGATACCATCTGGTCCTGATCTTCAGCAAACCTTCATCAGTTTCACACATGCAAAAAGAGCTACTCTTGATTTACATCATTTATCAGTGAGAATAAAATCAGTTCAAATGAGCTCAATTATTAGAAGCTGTATCAGCTTCATGACTCCTCCTGTAACCTGAAACAACCATTCATGTAATAGTGTAGCTATTAACTACACAGAGAAGCACTTCTTCCTCCATATTCCCCTTCAGCTCTGCTAGATCTAGACAAATTGCCTTAATAAAAGCCACTAGTGAGTGAGGAAATATAGCAGAGGAAGGGAGAGAAACAGAAAGAAAGTATAGCTCATCTGCTTCCCTATTAGATTAATCAGTTCCTCTAAACAGATTTTAAATGCCTGTGACACGTTTTTCATTCTCAGAGTAATAAAATTTTATCATGCAACTAGCAGAAAACATCCCTCACATCTGACAAAAAGGCAGCTAGCATAAAAACCAAACACGAGATACTTACAGTTAACTCATATGCTGTTTCCGTAATATAGTCCAATGAATAAGCAATATGAACTTTAATAGGGGAAACACAAATTCCCATGTCAAGCTTATGTTGGAAAAATCAATAAAATGACCATAACTTAGCATCTAAAGTGGGTGTCTATAAATAAAAACTATCTTGCCTTCAAATGCAGAAGAGAAGAGAGGGAAGAAAAGTAAAAGATGAACAAAGGAAACTAACTACATGGAAGTCATCTGTCTGATGGCTCTTCTTACATTCTTGTTGTGAGCAGATTCAGCTTAATGAACACATTTGTTGTGAACTCATTCTAATTGCACTGTTCCCAGGGAGCAGACATCCTATTACTTAAAATGTTGCAACAGTTGTGATGATGAACTGCCGGTATATTGTTCTAGTAAATTTGCTTTATGCTGTTTTACTGCAGCTGAATTTTTTTATTCTGCTATTGTTATGGGAATTTTGCACGTTTTCCATCGGAAAACCTATTTTCAGACTTTTATATGGGGAATGCTGAAGGGTAAAGCATACAAATCACAATTGACTGACACTTCAGTTCCTTCACTGTTAAATGAGATTCTTGAAATTTTTGATAAAAGCCAGTATCTGCTGACAAATTAATTTATGGTGAGAAATACTCCACATTTGCAGATCAATTTGATTTTGTGAGTTGTTTGCCTCTTTAAATTTCTCTTGTCTGTTTTATGGTGAGTTTGTATTAAGAAATTTGGAGCCAGAGTCTCAGCTATTGTCTTAGATCTATTTGTAAATTGTCTTAGATCTATTGGAGTCAATGGGGGTCTATTGATTGACATCAGATGGATTTTTTTTGTTGTTCTTTAAATTATATGTGTAAAATATATCTGGATAGGGTTTTTTTTAGTCAAGGAGCTAGTTATTTATCACAATTTTCTTACTATTCCTACTACTTTATTGCGGACAAACTTCTATACCCTCTAACTAGATCTGCTAAAGATTCTGCTGAAAAAATGTTTATTTCTGTGGAATATGCATCAGTAGGTGTCTTTTAAAATGTTTTTAGGCAAAACCAATAGGATTAACATAACTATATTTTATCCTGCCTTGTGCATTATTTGGATAAGTAGTCTCATTAGAATTATTCCAGCCATATCTTTCTGTGATTCTTTGTGCCACGGCAATATAGCGAAGTCATTATCTCTTAAACCTGATTAGACCAACTGTAGCCTCCACCCTTACTTGCATTTAAACATCCCCACAATGACACTAAAGTGCCCAGTTCTCCCGATCACAGACTCATCACTTGTCACTTCTCACTGTCCTCTCAGCATCTAGTCACATGTAGTCTGAAATCTTCTCTGATGATATGAAAACATGTCCTATATTTCTCTGCTGCAGCTATCAAGGAGTCATTGGATTAGAAAAAAATGTAAAAGCAAATTTCTGTTTTATGGGTTTTGTGGGGGTGGCGAGCGTGTTAGGTTTTTTGGTTTGTTTTTCTCCTCATCCATTTAACCAAAACACTTTCCTTATAACAAGAAGGATCAAGTGATATTCCAACCCTAAGATGTTCAAAAGGAAACTCCCTCTCCACCCCACCAACTTTCCAGTTTTATTGCTTAGCACAACATCTTATGGTATGAAATATCTCTTTGGTCAGCCGGTGTCAGCCGTCCTGTCTGTGTCCCCTCCCAACTTCTGGTGCACCCCCAAACTATTTGCTGCAGGAACAGAATGAGGAACAGAGGAGGCCTTGACAGTATGCAAGTACTGCTAAGCCATAGCTAAAGCGTCATTATGTTTAGGTTACAAATCCAAAACATAATACCATGCGGGCTGCTGTAAAGAAAATTAGTTCTATCCCAGTCAAAACCAGTCCAGGGTGAACATCGCTTCTTTTACTCCACTTGAACAAGGCTTTTGACACTGTCTCACATAAAATCCTTGTAGGCAAATCGATACAATATGTGTTAGACAACTGGAGAGTGAGGTGGACTGAAACCAGTCTGATCTTCAGTGTTCAGATAGTTGTGATCAGCAACATGAACTGCAGCTGGAGGCCAGTCACTAATGCTGTGTCCCACGTGCCGATACTCTGTCCAGGACTGTTTAACATCTTCGTTAATGACCTGGATGACAGGATGCCAAAGTGCACCATCAGCAAGTCTGCAGGCACTGCAAAACTCAGAGTAATGACTGATATACCAAACGGGCAGGTTGCCATTCAAAGCAATCTGAACAGACTGGAGAAATGGGCCAACAGGAATCTCTTTAAATTCAAAACCAGGAAATACCCAGTCCTGACCTTAAAGAAGAATAACCCCTTGCACCAGTACAGGCTGAGAACAAACTGCATAGGAAGCAGCTTTGCAGACAAGGCCCTGGGCTCCAGGTGGACAGCAAGATGCTCACGAGGTACCAATATGTCCCTGCAGAAAAGACTTCCAGCAGCCTCCTGGGCTACATGATAAACAGCACTGCCAGCAGGCTGAGGGAAGTGATCCTTTTCCTCTACTCAGCACTAGTGGGACACAGTCAGAATGTTGGGATCCAACTCTAGCCTCTCCAGTAGAAAGGAGACATGGACATACTATGGTGGGCCCAGGGAAGGGCTACAAATATGATTAAAAGCTTGGAATGTCTTTTATATGAGGTGACGTTAGAGAGGTCAGAATGTTTACTCTGGAGAAGGCTCTGGGGGACAGAGGGGGTGATGGATTTTATGTGTTTAAATAGCTGATGGGGGAGGGTGCTGCAAAGTCGATGTAGCCAAACTCTTCTCTGTGGTGTCCAGTTGCAGCACAAGAAGCAATGGGCACAAACTGAAACACAGAAAATGCCACCTAAAGATTAGAAAAAATAGTCAGCACTGTTGTCTGTCTCTTAAGAGAATCCATCCAACCCTAAAACCATTAGGCACTCTATTTTTCATATAAAAGACATAATATAAGCTATTAACTCCTTTCCATTTACCTGTAACAACTAAGTCATCTTATGTTGTAAAATATTTTTCTTTAAGATAAAATGAGTGTGTTAGAAGTTCAAAGGTATTACAAGAATGCACAAGCTAGTTTATCAACTTCATTGAAATTTATTTTATCCACCAAAATTTTTAAAGAGCCAACAAAACGTCAGACAAATTTCAACCACAACACAATAATTATGTACCATCCAACAGTTACAGTATCAAGAAAATGAAGGTAATGTAAGAAAGCTTAAAGACAGTTATATTAACCTGCCCTTTGATGCAATTTGGCCCTACCCAACAGGCAAAATATTTGCTCTTCAAAGGTAGTTCTATTAAAGCTCTAGAAATAATTCATCTCCGGAAAAGATGGTTTCACATTCTGCATGAATCTGCAATTTGCATGAGAGGATGGAAAATGTTTCCAAGCATCCACCTAATTTGATGATGGAATTTTAACAAGAGCTTCCTAGGTATCCCCTCGGGCACATAATTGCTGCAGTTCTTTATATGTTGAAGGACACTGGGAAGATGCCTGCTGCTGAAGTATGGTACAGTATACTTCAAGAGGACATTTCATTTGTAGCACAGCAAGATGGAATGTCCCACGGGCCTTTCAGGAGATGCATCATAGAAGAAATACATGCACACGTACAAGCACTGCTGCAAACCATTTGCTCTGCTTTTATACCTAGATGAATAAATCTATCAGCTTAAAGTTCAATTTCTGCATTTAATTTCTTATGCTGAAAAAGTAGTTACTTAAAGCAAAAATAAGTGAGTTTTGCAATGTCTTCTTGAATATTACAGGTGCATGGGAGGCCTCTTGATATGCATGTTGAAAGATGCCAGCTTGATTTAAACAGGAAAAAAAAAGCTTTTCTAGTCACTGGAGATCATTAATATTTATGTTAAATATTGATGTTGAACCAAGTATTTTCCAAAACACAAATACAGCATGTGTGTATTGTGAAGGCTGGTGCTGTAATTACCCTGTTTAGTGAACAGTATAAGGCTAAATACTGTGTAAAGAAACAGACAGAAAATTAGTCTACTATCCTCCTTCCTGGGCAAGTTCAAGCTAATGGTAACAGTTTGGAAAATGACTCTAAAATTATACCCATGAAAAGGCAACATTTGCTGTCTTTTGATTCTTTTCAAATCCTCTTGTGTCTGCTCTGCAAAGGCCACATTTTCCTAAGGAACAGGTTAATTAAAAAAAAGAATCAAGTTCTGCTTGAGCTTCCTTTAATAGAAGACTTGATTCTAATTTTCCTTATTGCAGTGTCAAACACAGGCAATCCAAACTAAACAAACAAAGAATTGCACTGACATAAAAAAAAATAGATCAGCATGATTGTTGAAAGATCTAGTTTAATTGTTTTCATCCAGTTCCTGGGAAAATAATTTTTAATTTTTGTATTATGGCTTCTCAAAAGTAGTTTTTAAACATCTAAACATGCACAAGGCTGGTCACTCGTGCATGAAAAGATGAAGTCAGTCCTGAAGTGGTGCAGATAATTTCTACTGCGATAACTGGAAGAAACCAAAGCCTGTTGAATGGAAGGAGATGGACACGTGCACACACACATGAACTCTATGTATGTACCAAGCTAGTCAGGGCAGAGCTACTGATCAGTCAGGAAGGTACAACATGTGTTAGTTGCACTGACATATTTCCGACATACAAACAGCTTGGAAAACTCAGAATGAAATTGTGGGCAGGTGATCTTTATTATGCCTGCATCTATACAGGTAGATATGCTTTAAGATAGTCAGAGTTGTTTAGGTCCAAGAAATTAAAGCAAAGCTGAGAGAGGATGCTCAAGTAGTAAAGCCCGTGCCAATTTTCCCATGCTTTTACTTCAAAGTAAAAATAAAACAAATAAACAAACAAACAAAAACCAAAACAACAAGCAAACAAACACCCCCCCCCCCCTTCTCAGTTGTATAGGTGAAAAAGAAGAAGAAAAAAATAAAATAATATGAAGTACTTTCTTTTAGCGTGCAGAGAAGAAAAGTGGAGGAGTGTCCAGTTTTCCTTGTCTATATTCCATTGAAGTTCAGGATTCCCAGGCATTATTTGTGTCTGCAGGAAGTACAAAAACCACTTCAGAAACACCTGGAAAACTCTGAGAAGCACAAACAAGAGCAAGGCTAAACAAATGACAACATTTTAGGGGATAAGAAAGAAGGAAAGGAGATTTTTTGAAAACAAGACAGTACCTCAACTGAGAGCACCCCAATTTCAACTGATCCTATAAGGAAAGACTAAAGCCCTGCTACTTTTGTGAGATACTTAATTTTATTCACAAAAAAGCTGTACTGTAAGAACAACATTCTTGTAGCTAGCAGCTATTAATAACTATGTAAAGTCAACAATACATAATGTTTACAGGCAGGACTTCCAATGACAGGATGAGGGGCAATGGGCACAGACTGAAGCACAGGAGGTTCCATCTGAATATGAGGAAAAACTTATTTACTTTGAAGGTGCCAGAGCACTGGAACAGGCTGCCCAGAGACATTGTGGAGTCTCCTCCTCTGGAGACATTCACAACCCATCTGGATGCATTCCTGTGTGATCTGCAGTAGGTGAACCTGCTTTAGCAGGTGGGTTGGACTAGATGATCTCCAGAGGTCCCTTCCAACCCCAAACATTCTGTGATTCTGTGATTTTTTGATTCTGTGAGTTCTGTCAGTAAGATATACAGCCTAAGTTCTCATTTTTTTGCCTTTTTTTTTTAAAGTCAAATTGTGATCCCTAGTTACACTGGATTTAATGTGTTATAAAGAGTCATTCAAGATTAATATCGGCCTATCTGTCTCTACATAATTATATTGCTTTTATGATGCTTATGTGATATCACCACAGAAGCTGTTATCATTCTTAATTGTTTGATGGCTAAAGGATGATTTGGGTGTTCACTGTTTGTTTGTTTCTTTGCTTTTTGGGGGGATTTTCTTTGTTTGTTTTTTCCACATCTTTGAGACTTGAGACTTGATCTGCAGTACTTTTACCATAATGTGGAGTCTGAAACTAATTATAATGTGCTGGCTGAAATAGAAACAGCAGAAAGGCAATTCCTCCTGTACCATTATAGTAAATATTAGTGTGTGTTATCTATAAGCACAGTGTGGGTTTCTGGCATTTTTTTGAAAGTGAAAAGATATTCTTTTATCTGAAGCTCCTAGAGAGCCAGAAGAGAAACATCAATGGATCAAAAGCTTCATGCTATTTGTCTGGTTGTTCAACTGGCAAAAACAAACATTTGAGATAGCAGCATAGCCATTTGCAAATATTACTACAAGCATCAGCATCGTAATAGACTGTACAGTGTTGCAGGACTTAAAACAGAGAATGAGATATATGTGTCTTGTTTAAGACACTAGATATCTCAATTTCAGATATTTATTTCCGTTCGCATCTACAAGATAGATGTGGCAGTTGCACATCCCCATGAGATCCAGAGCCTTCTATAGGACAGTTGATGGTTCCTTAGCATCTTTTGTGCCCCACTGTGCCTGTCCCAACATACACACGCAGGGTGGTGCCAAGGTGCTGACAGTCACATCCTCTCCTACCCCGGGGCAGGGTGACTTCACCTCCACCCAGCTGGGAGGACAGAAGGAGTGGGACCCTCAGTCGATTGACAGGGTCCTCAACAAAGGAGGTGCCCAGAGAAGCTGAGAAGCTTCTGGACCATGTTATAATGCCAGCAGCCAGATTTGACTAGGTTATAAAACAGAGTGTCCGCCCAAGACCCCCTTTGAGTGGTCTCAGAGCAGCGGGTCTGTGAGCTGGAGCCCTCCCCTTAGACTGGGACGCCATCTAAGGAGACTTCCCAGGATTGAGAGCGCCTCACCTCCTCCCGTGGTGAGTGGTTATTTTTGTCTACTGGATATATCCTTGAACGAGTCCTTGCCTAACCCAGGCAAGTGAGAGTCCTTGCCTAACCCAGGAGAATGATTATTTCTTGTGGGTACCCTTGAGTGAGAGGCCTCTAGTTTTGTTCCTTGTGAGCAAATGCGTGCACATTGTGTATCCTCATTATTCTTATGTTGTCGTACCCCAATAATACCCTTAACTGATATCCCAACCTATGTTTTATGTTGTTGGAGTGCTAAATAATTGTATAAACCCTGTTTCTAGTCAGTTTATTTGCTACACTTTTCTGGCTAGAATGAAGTCTCTTTTGGAACTTGTCTTCCACCTAAAATTGACTTTTGGGGTGCCTCCGTGAGAACAGAATTATGGGAAAAAATATGAAAGAGAAGATCAAAGTAAGCCACTTGGATTCTGGTGGCCTCAGGTATGTGCCTTCATCTAGGTAAACATCTGTTATTATCTAATGTAATCTATTCTACAGACTGGAAAGACATTTTAAAAGCTGAGGATTCAAATAATTTTGTTCTGTGCCTTGCTATCCTTCTTCCTACTTGGGAATCTAAGAGAGTCCAAAAGTATTTGCAAGGCTGTAACCCTTTAACTCAAAAAAAGAAGAAAAAAAAAACCCCAACAAAACAGAAGAAAAGCCTAATGAAAAATAAAATAGTTTAACCAATAAATAAACTGTTTACGTTATATTCACCCAGTCATATGTCATAGACCCACACTATTAATGTTCATGATATAAGATGTTCTCAGTGGAGACTGAATACAATCCAAATCACAATCTTAATGTGACTTAACTCTTAACGTAACTTAATTCTCAGTTATTCAAAGATTTTAGATTGAAGAGCAAATACCCTCCCTCTCCTTTGTTTGTAAGTTCTCTGTTCTCTAAGATTATCTATTTCTACTTTTCACTTCCTCTGTTGCCAGGATCTTTACTTTCTGCAGTGAATATATTGCCATTTTTAATCATATAGCTAACAAACACTTTTTGATTGGCTAGCTGTAGAATTCAGATAGCTTACAAGAATAAAAACAGGATTGCTCTTACATCCAGTCTTTGCAATTTCTAGACCTGGGACAGGGTTAGTCTAAAAGAAAGGACTTAAAGGCCTTGCCTCATTTGGAAGTTATTTTGCACTATTACTGTTCTCTTTTAGGTCATCAGACTACATTCATGAGACTTCATAAATAAGCTGGGGAGCTGTATCCCACTATAGTTATTCTGAAGTTTAGAGATACAGGTAGCTGCAAACATTTCTGAAAAGTTCTGAAAGCTATAGAAGGCAAATGAAACTCAGGTGTTCATGTTGTCAAACACAGTTTTTGAAATATTGTTCAATATTTTAAGCTGGAGAAATATATATTGAATAGTTGTCAGTCTGATCATTTCATTCCTACATCTAAGATCAAAGTACTCAACCCAACCAGGTTTTCTACCCCCAGCAACAAAGTCACTTGAGATATATATTAGACACTTAAAAGAAAGTTGACATGAAAAATGTGAAGATAGTAATGTATAAATCTGTCTGCAGTAGGTTAAATCCAGTCAGTTGGGTTTCTATTATCTTGT
This sequence comes from Caloenas nicobarica, assembly GCF_036013445.1. Taxonomy (NCBI): domain Eukaryota; kingdom Metazoa; phylum Chordata; class Aves; order Columbiformes; family Columbidae; genus Caloenas; species Caloenas nicobarica. The sequence continues at coordinate 168,574,046 of NC_088245.1, forward strand.
TCAGAAGAATACCCCCAGCTGCCAACCCCTAGCTGAACAGTCAGTTTTCAAAGTCAATGCCATTCATGTAGGAAATACATCATGGATTAAACTGGAAACCCCCTCATACAGACAGTGTAACTAATGACTTGGCTTTATTAATACAGGCAGCTGACTGACTCTGAACCAAACTACTTAAGCCCCAACAGTGATGGGTGAACTTCAAAGACTTTGGTAGTTCAATTGCCATAGGGTTCCAAAAATTCAGTGCTCTTCTAAACATTTTATCAATTGTCCAGGTTTCCTGGTTATGCAAGAAAACAGTCGTAGTGTGATAAAAGCAGGCTCTATGATAGTTATGATACATTCTTTCCTGGTCAGACTGCTAACATCTGGAGAAAATTTGAGCACTATCAACATTATAGATAACCAGGGTTAATAAATGTAGAAGCACTTAAAACTGAAAATCAAGGCTTTGTGCCTGGAATTGCTATTATTTATTCATTCTGTTACAGTGACTCAGAAGCAGAAATTGGAATCCTGGCTATAGTGCATTAAGTAATGGTCAAGCATTTGGAGAGATATTCACTAAGCCAAAATGCTAATCTCTTATGATTTGTATGAGGCAATAGCGGCTATTAACTGAGGTCCCAAATGTGATTATAGATTTGTTGGTGTTAGGTGCTGTGGCAAATGTCTCAAAAAAAACCCCAAACAACAATAACCTGAAAAGCAAAAGATGGGCTAATGCCCACATCCTGAAAACATCTATTCTAACTGCTCAAATTAGTTTTACGATAGTCATTAATCACAATGGAACAGGAATTCCAGGATGCATTTTCTTGGTCACACTTAATGCTACAACAGCCAGAATGAAAGTTTTCTTTCACATTGCTACAGTAGAAACGTATGCAATTTAGTCTACAAGAATAAACTTTTTCTGGAAATATCCCCAGGCTATTACACTTGCAAAGAGATGAAGTCAGAACTTTCAAATAAATTTGATTTATTTCCCCCTCCCCGCCTCAAGATGCCATTGAGTCTGTAAGCAGTCTGTGCAATTATCCTAAAATGGGAGTGACATTAACTAATCTTTGGCAGGGCTGCATACATTTTGGGGAGATATATTCATATGGTCTGCATTAGACCACATTTAGACATCTAAGTGGATATAAAGAAAAATGCTTACAGTAAAATACCATAGAGTTAATGGATAGAGGAAAGCATATGCAAGGACCTCAATTCCAGCCATGTGAATAACCCTTTCTTTTTCAGTAGCAAGGGAAATATAATGACAAAGTCAAGGAAACCAGACTTACTTGGGTCAATTACTGGAAAATCATCAATAAAGCAAGGCTCAGTGTTTATCAAATATGGTAGCTGTATTTATGCAGCACAATAATGAAACAGGTTTGAAATATTAATGATCAGTCTATTAAAAATACATAAACATCACATACATTGCATTTCACTCAGTTGAATAGCTTCACTCTGAGACATCTTTTTCAATAAGAAGTTATTCACAGGTATTGAAGGCAGCCATCTTGCTCCATCTAAATTTTGCTTCTTTAATGCATGTGTTTTGGAGGGGAGGAGTTGCGTAAGTGTAAGCCTTTGAAAATATTGAAAGTGACTTAAGCACAGCATTGATTTAGCAACATTAAAGGTTTACTTTTTGATTGACTTTTACAACACTTTTTAAGTTCTCAGAAAATCTAAAACTTTCCGCCTTTGCTATACACAAATTGGTTTTTAAACCATAAATTTAAAAGGAAAACTAGAAAACTGTATCACTGATATGGAAAATGGAACAAGATCTCATCCTTGCACTATCAACCTCCATAACAGGTAACTGGAGCCTTGTTTGTTATATGTGCAAACCTTAGGGGCAAGAATATCACGGAGTCAGTATCATGAGGTCTAAAAGATCCGACACCTATTACATACTCTCCGTATTTCATGACATTACATGTAGGCAGGCTTTTATCTAGCTAGGCACAGAAAAGATAGTCTTCTGAAAACTTGTTAGGCTTGCATCTCATTTATATTATCTCACCCTCTTTTGAATTCACCCTCCTGAACTGAGAAGGTTTCAAAATGGAGCGGTGGTGACTCCATGTAAGAATAGCAGGATGTTAAATAACTACACAGGATGCTGCACATCTAAGGGAAGGTTTGCTGAGACTGCATTAGGTCATGATGTGATTGTGATGTTGAAAGTTGACATTTTTTCCCTCTAGAAACAGTTGATATGTCTCCCTGATTAAGTCAGAACTGAAGATAGGATTAGGGGAGAACATTCTGCCATTCTGTAAAACTACAATTTGCATGTTGCCATAAAAGATCAACTCCGTGTTCTCCTGGACTTTAACCCATTCTATCCTAAAGCAATGAAAAGTACGCAGTAGGAGTTCTAAGCTTTCTTTGTTATTAGGTTAAGAGTTCTTTTTTCTTTCCCATCCAAATTACATATTTTATGGGTAACAAACTTTAAAACAAACAAACAAACAAAAACTTTGTTGTTTATTTGTTTGGGTTTGTTGTTGTTTGGGTTGGGGGTTTTTTTGTTGCTGTTTTTTAGTTTGTTTGTTCGTTTGGGTTTTTTTGCTAGTGGTATAATAGGATTAAATAATTTTAATTCTATTTTGAAGGAGATTTTAGGAGAACTGAGAAATCATCTTCTGCAATTTGGTGAAAATACTGGCTATGTTACCTCTGGATAGTATGTAACTTTCCCACACAGGCAGATGGACACAGTATGTCTGTGAAGACTTTACAAGAGAAGAAATCCTCGCAGTATCAGTTTTGCAGTATAATCTGAGAGGAAGCCAGTTCCCAGATATTGTACCTGTGTTTCAGATTGGAGGAGACTAACAAGGAGATTAACTTTTATAGAAATATGTATGAGAGATGGTGGTCCAAAAAACCAATAGATGCTGTTCTTGTATCAGCCTCCTAACTGGTACCTAAAGATACATCAAGGAAAGTTGATAGATGCCACTGGAAATATTTTTATTCCATTTTTTCTTCAAAATAAAACATGAGGAAATCATGTGGATAGTGTGGTACTCTACATGTCTGTAAGGTGAAGACGAGTTTCTTCGGTTTTAGTCATATTTGATCTAATTAATTGTTTTATGTCCCATCTTCACAGGTGGACAAAATCTGCTAGTAAGGCAAGCTGAAGGTTTTGACTGGAAGTCAGACAGAGATGCATTTCACTATGAACTGTGTGTGATTCTAAAAATCATCTAACTGGTACAATTTTGCCAACCTCAGTAGCAATTTAAAGCAGAAAAACATCAAGACTATGTTCAGATAGTCATGAAAATTTAGGTAAATATGTACAATGTTTTGCAACATTTGTGTTTCATAAATCAATGTTCACTTTGGTGATGTTAGCAAAATAATATTCTGATCCAAAAAAAAACTTTGAAATGGGCAAATGGGGAACTTTCTTTGCAATAGGAACCAGAAATAAAGTTCATTGTACTTCTTTTTAAACTAAGTGGTTTTTTTTCTTCCTTTATGCACTGATTTCCCATTTAAATATGACAAAATAACTTGTGTTTCGATAACTGGAATTATTGAATTCTTCCATGCTAGATGTAAATATTCGCTTCCTTTCAAAACCAAAAATGGTTATTTTACTGTTCTTCCAACAACAAAGAGCAAAAATGTCACTATCTAACTTTGTCATAATTTAAGGAAGTCTAAAGTCTAAGAAATAGTAACTACACCATTGAGAGATGTCTGATTTCTGTACTTTAAAATAAGAAATGACTCTCCAGTTGCTAAACAGCTGCTTTATATCAAAGGCTGGTTTGGCTCTTTGTATTATTAATGTTATCCACAAACTGCATTCCTCACAAGTGGTTTGCATGAGTTAAGATGAATATTACTTGCAATAAATTCAAAAAGGCTGTTACTGCTGAAATGAAATTCATAGACTATATTTCCTACTCCTCTACCTCTTAATGTACTATTCATTTCATTGCTCAGGAGATTACACTTTAAAAAGGTTTTTTAAGTTGATTTTAAAAGACAAGAATCATTCATTGTTCTTCATGTTGAAGAAATACTCAAGAGGTAAATAGCACAGACTTGGAATATTACCCTGTGAGAGGGTGCATGAGTATCATTTAGACTGAGTCTAAGGTGTAGTATCTATTGTTCTGGTACCACTTGATATCTTCTTTAGGTCAAAGTGCTTACCAAATGAGTGGTATTACTCAGCTTTTCTTCTATTACATTACATTCGATATATGAATAAATATGGGAACAACTCAACCTTTACTCAGACATTTCTGTCCTCCTCAAAAAAAGGCAATTGATCTGCAAAATCTGTCTTGCTTTTTTTTTCTTCTTTTTTCTTTTTTCCTTTTTTCCTTTTCCCTCTTTACCTTTTTTCTTTTTTTTTTTCTTTGAATGGCTTTTTTCTCTGAATTCTTACACTAAAATGGATAGATCTTGTCATCTCTCCTATCCTGTCTTAGTCAATATTTAGGCAACAGAGTGTTTTCTGTGTTTTAGTTAAATGCATAGGTGCACACAGGCTACTTAAAATAATATTTTGAATGTTAAACAGGATATTTAATAGATGGTGAATTGACTATATCCTAGTAGGCTATATCCAATTTATGGGTTTCCTTTCATAGTTATATATAAACCTTTATGGTTATATATAATCCAATTTATGGGTTACTATGAGATTCTACTTTGTGCTGCGGAATGATATATAATGACATTAGGTTATCTCATGGGTGAGCGAAGAAATGGTGGAAAATACATCTGAGAGAGGACTACAAGAAAGAATGTCTCACTAACCATAAGAAAGCAGAGTGGCAGGGTCCTGCCTCGAGCATCTGGACACATTCGTACACAGACTGGGGAGAAAACAGAAGATCTCACTGCACATGTCCATTTCAGAAAGAAATTATTCTTTTCAGAGGTATACAGTAAAAGGACAAGAGACAATGTTCATAGTTGCAAGAAGGGAAATTGTGAGATGCATGGAAGTAAAACAAAAGAAAAAAAAAACATTATGTGCAAGTTATCCAGAGATTTTTAGAACTGAACAAAGCATAGCTTTGAGCAACCTTGAAGAACTCCAATATAGCCATACTCCAGGAAGGAGTTTGGTCTAGATGGCTTACAGACGTCCCTTCCAATATTAGTATTTCTATGAGTCTTGGTAGATGACGAATACATTTTCTTATGGTGATGTTTCTGTGCTTATTTTGTTTAATTTGTGGCTAGTATTAGAGCACAGAACAGTTCACTGTTTCTAGAAGGAGTGTAATTTTATAACTGTTTTTTAATCTTAAATGTCTAGTCTGTATATATTTTTTGTATTATCTATCTAATAGTTGTAGCTATAATGGTATCTGAAAAGGGAACATTTAGGCTACATGAATGTTGTTCTCATGGATAGAGTGTAAAACTTATACTAATAGGAATATTTCCTTTGATAGCAATTGCCAGCATCAATAAAATCATGCAGAACTAACGCTGGGCTTTAGCAGTATTGACCTCTTTGACAATACAGTGCTTCAGTTTGCTTAAAAAATAATTTCTGTGGGATTCCTTAAGTTTTTAATTTAAAGAACCATAATACATTTTTTTCTAGGTTTCTCAGTACCTTTTTGTCCTCAACTAGCTTTGTATTTGTATAGAAGAGGGTCAAATATTTTTAGGCATTACTTCTCTCATATTTTATTCCTTTTAACCCAGGCTTAATTGATCTTTGCAAATGTTCAATAAGGATTCAGAGAACAGTTAATTTGCATTTAGTTTCTTATATATTTAATGTAAATTCCCTCTATTTATTTGTGAAGTTCTGTAAAGACAGATTTGACCCCTTATAGCTGGTTTTTCATTTATTTATTTATTTATTTATTTAGGAAAAATATATGAACATTATGGAAGGAAAAAAAAAAAAAAAGGAGTTCCTTGTTGATAATTGGCTGATTTACCTGCCATAGTGTCGTCTTGATGAAATAAATAAAACCCACAAACTTATTTATCCTACAATGTGCAACAAGGTACTCCAATATAGGAATTAATATTGTGGTTTTTCTTGGGTTATATTGTTTGTTTTTCTAAAGTGGTTTTATTAATTCACCCAAGACTTATTTTTACAAGTTGGTTCACAAATGTATAATAAAATGATGTCTAAAGGACAATGGTTGTGAACCCACTTTCAACAGGCCTTATCTTTTTCCTTTTGTAGAAAAAGGAATATGGATTCATTTAACAGAGCATACATATGCTAAGTTTACTAAAATCCAACCCTGTATCAATTTCAAAATGAAGGGAGCACTTAAATATACAAATACAATAAAAGGAAATGAGTCATTAGGATGCAAATTAAATATTAAGAATTATGGTAATGGATTGTGTACGAAAAAAAAAATGTTCATGAAGTGGAAACCAGGATGGGCAGAACTAAAAAAGATTTATAAAAATATTTTAGGATGAAAAATGTCTTAATGCCCCCAAACAGCATAAGACTATTACTATACAGACACTAAAATGTTACTGAAAAAAAGAAAGAAGTGAAGTTGAAGAAGTTGGAGAGGAAGTAGAAGGTGAAAATAAGGTAAGGCAAGCAAGGCAATGCAAAGGCAGTAAGAAGCAATTCTGGTTTACTTCAACACATGGAAATAGGCTGCATGTATGTCATATCATGTCATATCAAGTAATTCTGAAATTTATAGTAATTGAGAAAGGTGTTGGGAAAAATCCAACAAAAATAATGAAACCATAAAGAATAAGAATGTTACTAACGCAATTCTCAGGAATCAGTAGAAAACTTCCTTTTTAGAAGCTTCACTGGTGACACAACATAGTCACCCAAATATTTCCAGACAGGCAAAAAGCACGACAACATCATCAGTCATATGCTACAAACAATGGAAAAAAATACTAGGGGAACTACTGGTATCTACTTTTCCTACAACTTTCAAAAAATAGTCTTTTCAGAAGTAAAGATTTGGCTGAATACAACACAGCTGTAGCACTGTGGTCCCTGTATTGAAATTTACCTTGCTGTAGTTGAAACTAGGCAATAAAGTATTCCTTCTGGAGATGAATTTATGATGTTAGAAAAAGTTCTGTGAAACTAAAAAATGATTAATCTATTACCCACATGACACCAGAAAGAGCTAATGTTAGCAGATTTATAAAACACCAAAGGAGGTATCAACAACGGTATAATACTGCAGAATACTAAATATGGTAGATTTTTACTGATGCAGTATTTTATGGCCTGGTCTCTCAGCTCCTTCTCATTTTCCTTTTTCATTGTGTAAAAATCTATCATAAATTCCCTTTGTGTAATGTTTTCACCAGCCTTTTATGCTTTTGTACTTCAAGATTAGATTATTGCAATGGAAGGTGAGAGCACCAGGCGGATGCCAGGTTGACAGGTCAGCAAGGAACATTAACACACACATTGATTAAGCCAGGAAGAGAAAACATCACACTTTGATAAGCACACAGGCTGTTCCTGCTAGTTCATTAAGAACTCAGAGCATTCCATGAGTGACATTCATTCCTCACATCCCCACTGAACTTGACAGTGTGTCACAGCAGCCCATATAGGATCACTTTCCAGAATTTAGGTAGAAAGCATATGCTCTGAGTGGAGAGGTGTGAAGAAATGCTTCTCTTAACGTCTGGTGAAAATTACGCAGAGCACTGCGCAGATGAAAGACACATGATCTGTGACCACTGGACAGTTCTTATGAATTTTAATAACTGCCATGTGTGTTCTGAAGTATATGACACTTTAACTGCTAATTTGTCAGCTCTTTTTCAGACAAAAAAGTTATAGCTGATACTTGCAGAAACTGTAGACTTTAAATTTAAGCTGTTCATTAAAAAGAGCATTGTGGAGAAAACACATTCACATCCAGAGCTACCCACCTTTTTATCAGCTCCAATTTTAGAAGTTCCTATTGGGCTGCCATTTTGGAGGGAAAAGCTAATTTTACAAGCTAAGTTGTGTTGCCTGGCAAAAAGTAGATAGTAGCATAAAAGAAAGTCTGAATCTGAATACTGGGAGGACAGAGGAGAGGACAATGTAGGTAGGAATCTGATTCACAGATAATCCGTTCCTTAAGCATCTAGAAAGACTACATAATGGTGTCTATACATATCTGTACAGAAAAGCCCCCAGGAAGTGTCTCAATATACTCTAAATGTCAAAAGAGGCAATGACAGACTGAGTTTTAATTTAGCCTTCAGAAACATTGCATTGAAACAACTTTTCATACACTTCACAGCGAGCATCCAAGGCAGAGAAAAAAAAAATCTTCATACTTTTTTGTCATATTCAGAGAATACCAAGCAAATTCATATATTCTATAGAAAATCTAGAGACTTATGGTCTTCTCAGGTTGTGGCAAATCAAACTAAGTTGAAAATTCAAAATTGCATTGTTATGAAACTATTGCTGTTCAAAGCAGCACTAGGCCTTTAGTCCAGTGGATAAATCACTTATATATGTGATACATTTGGTTTTTTTTCAGAAGGAATAAGCTGATTACTTCATACATTTGAAGCAGTGCAAACTGAAAATCTTTTTTTCCCAAGACACTGTATATCTGTCAGTTAGGATTTCTGAAATGTCCATCACTTTATTATCTGTACACTGGGGAACACAAAAGACTGAGATCTAAGAAGCAGAATAAATTTTTAGTGACAAATTTAGGATTCTGCTGGTGTTTGAAATTTCTTTACCTTCACCTGTTTCCCAAAGTGAGATAGCAATTGTTAAGAGTATAGAGATTTATGGACTAAAATTCACGAGAAACACTTAGATCCTGCCATTAAGATCAAAATCCACATATTAAATGGATAACTTTTTAAGTGCCTGAGGAGACATTGCTGCCTTATGTGTGGCTTCTTAAGTTTCCTAAAGACCTGCAGCTGTGTGTGCCCAAGAACTGAAGAAACTGACAGTTATCTGCAAGTACATCTATACTGGTGCAGGTGTCCAGATGTTGCAAGTGGGGCTGCAGGGTGGTCTCTGAGAGGAGAGGCCAGAGGCTGCCCAATGCTGGACACAGCCATTTCCAGACGGCTCTAACAGACCCACAGCTGAGCCCTTCAGCAAAGATAGTGGCATCTCTGGGAAAATGTAGGTAAGAAAAGCAAAATGCCACACAACACTGAGGGGTGAGGAAAAAAGTGTGAGAAACGGTAAGCTCAGAGAATGAGAAGGAGGAGGTGCTCCGGGCACCACAGCAGAGATTCCCCTGCAGCCTATGGAAGAGATCACAGGGGAGCAAGCATTTCCCTGCAGCCCACGGAGAGAACCAGACCAGAGCAGATATCTACACTGCATCCCATGGAGGACCCCACACTGGAGCAGGTGGAGATCTCCTGAAGGAATTGTAGCCCATTGAGGGTTCATGCTGGAACATAGCCCATTGAAAGACCCACATTGGAGCACTTCTTCAAGGACTGTAGCCTATGGAGATGACCCACACTGGAACAGGGGAAAAGGAGGAAGAATGAGCAGCAGAGATTAACCATTATAAACTGACTGTAACCCCTCAGTTCCCCACCCGCCTTGTGCTACTCAGTGAGGAGGAGGGAAGAGGCAAAGAAATGAGGAATAAAGGAGTTTAACTGAGCCTGAAGAGAGTGAGTGGGTAGGAAAGGTGATGTATTAATTTTTGTCTTTGTTTCTCACTATCCATATTAATTTTCCCTGAGTCAAGTTTGTTTTGTCCCTAACAGTAATGAGTAAGTGATCTCCCTGTCTTTATCTCAGTTCTAAAGCTTTTTCATCTTATTTTCTCCCTCTTGTCCTGTTGAGGACAGCAGCTGGGTGGGTGTCTGCAGCCAGCTGAGGTCAACCCACCACATCATCCATTCAAAATTTTGTGCTCCTGACCACTTTCCCTAAGGAACTCTATGTAACAGACATGTGAAGAGTATGCCAACACATGCTAACACTGAGTTCAGTATGATACGCAGCAGTCACAAACTTACTTATAGATTGTTAACTAATTTTTGTACAAAGTCTATAGCTAGCTGACATTTCTTGCCTAGAAAGTGGGAATTTCAGGTTGAAAACATTTCTCAAACTAAGAGGATAAAACCAGAATACTGCTTACAAGGATAATATCCTCTAGCATGGGACTTAGAAGGCAAAGAGGACATAAGAAAGGGAGGAAAGAGAGAAAAGACAAGTGGTGTAGCTCCGTAACAGAGAACGTGTTTTCCTCTCCCTGCATTTTTTCTGTTTTGTCCAAAGGTTATTGAAAGAAAATATGCAGAGAACACATAAAATCCCTAAGTGTTTACTGAAAGAGGCAACTAACTTGCACTTACATTTGTCTTTTCCTCAGTATTTTTCCTCTGCTGCATTTGATGAATGCTCTCCTGCCCTTGAGAACCTTAAGAGCTTGAGAGCCAAATTAAGATCCAGCTGATTACACGGGCATAACTCCTAGTCTTGTATATGGTTTATTTGGAGGGCATTTCTTTTTCTTTTGTAACAGGATCAGATCTATTTCCTTATGGTATCAGCATATATTGCATCAAAAGGACAACCTTTCCTATGCAATGTAAGCTGCTGCTCCAAATTTTTCTCGTGGTTTGTAGTCACACACTGAATTATCTTGATCATATCTTTCAGTTAAACACCAAATCTAAAGTCTCACCTCCCATCATTGTATTAGAAATGTTTGCTCAGACAGCAACAACAGGCTACAGTGTGTTTTATAGATGGACATTACCTTGCCTTAGAGATTTTTCAAACTAATATAGACAAAAGTAAGTTTGATCTGCCCAAGAATCTGTGCAGCTGTATTGCTTAGCTCAGATATCCACACTGCATTGACTAATGGTAATAGTTGAAAGAATAGCCAAAACCTCTAAGAAACTTACACCTAAAATAAGATACAAGGTATAGAAGGTGGATGGGAGTCAGCTACCTGAGCATAGTTATCTGAAGTAGCTTTAGGCACTAGGTGGTAGTTCTCTAGACTTCTAGTTGCTGCTGGTCAGAGAGATATGAGTCTCCTCTAAGTCTTCTTTCATACTTGTGAGCCCTGTGTGAATATCTAGTAAATCTAAGGGATCTCACATGGCATTAGGTGCCTATTTTAGGCAAATAAATAGCACCCAAAACAACGATCAACAGTAAAAAAATGGAAAAAGAACAAGAAAGCTGAGTATGTAAGTTTCCAAAGTTCTGCCATTCACTCTTGAAATTTTTCACTATCTTCCTCATCCTTATGGAAGATTTGAACTTCCTAGACATCAACTGAGAACGTCATACTGCAGTAACCAGGAGGTCTTGGAAATTCTTGAAGTTTGTAGGAGATAACTTATTGCCATAAGTAGCTGTCACAATTAGGAAAGATGCCCTCCTAGACTTGCTTTTTGTGAATAGAGAAGGACTCATGGAGGATTTGATGGTAGGTGGCTACCTTGGCCACAGTGATTATGAAATAGTTGAGTGTAAAATTTTCATTGTAAAGAGAAAAAAGGACAGCAGAGTTGCTACTTTGGACTTCAGGAGAACTTTAAGCTATTCAGGGAACTATTTAGCAGAATATGCTGGAAATCTGCTTTTGAGGGCTTAGGAGTCCACAAGTACTGGTCAGTTTTTAAGAACCAACTTTTTAGAAGCACAGGAGCAGGCAATCCCAATGTGTTATAAGTCAAGCAAGCAGGGCAGAAAATCAGCTTGGCTGAACAGGGAACGCCTCTTAGAACTGAAGAAGAAAAATAAATTTTATGGTCTCTAGAAGTGAGGTCAGGCTTTGCGGTAGGAGTACAGAGCTGTGGTTCATATATGCAGGGAGAAGACATGAAAGGCCAAGGCTCAATTAAAGTTGAAACGGACCAGTGTTGTGTCAGATTACAAGAAGGGCTCCTTAAAGTACTTTAATAGCAAGAGGAGGTCTAAAGAAAACATTGGACTGACATTTATTTAAGTTGTGATCTAACTAACAGGGAAGAAGAAAAAGCAGAGATATTCAATTATATTTTTGACTCAGTCTTTCATTATACTAATAGACCTGGGCTGCCTGGTCCCTTGATCTGGGAGACCACAAAAGTGGGAACAGTAACCTTCCATTTGCCGACACTGACATTGCAAGGGACCAAAAGCACCAGCTGAATGTTAACAAGTCCATGGGCTCTGATGGGATTCATCCCAGAGTACTGAAGGAGCTAGCGAATTTAACAGCGGGACCCCTCTTGGTCATCTGCCAAAGGTCTTGGGAGTCTGGGGAGGTCCCTGCTGACTGGAAGCTAGTCGGTGTTACTCTGATTTACAAGAAGAGAGAGAGGGAAGACCCAGGGAAGTACAGACCTGTCACTCTAAACTGAGTTCCTGGAAGAATTATGGAGCTCATACTGGCTACTATTGAGGGATATTTAAAGAATAATGTAATCATTGGGCACAGTCAACATGAGTTCACAAAGGGAAAGTCCTGTTTAACTAGTATAATAACCTTCTATAATAAGATCATCCACCTAGTGGATGAGAGGAAGGTGGTGGATGTAGTTTTTCTAGATTTTAGTAGGGATTTTGATGTTCTCCCTCACTGTAGCCTTCTGACAAGCTGTCCAGCTCTAGGATGAGCAGGTTTATAGTGCACTGTGTGAAGAACTGTCTGAAAGGCAGACCTCAAAGGACTGTAATGAATGGGGCTACATCTGACTGGTTTACCGGTCATCAGTGGTGCTCCTCAGGGGTCAATTCTAGGGCCAGTTCTGCTCAATATTTTTATCAATCATCTGGATGCAGAAGTTGAATGCACCATTAGCAGTTTTACTGATGACACCAAACTGGGAGGTGCTGTTGACTCTCCTGAGGGACAAGATGCCTTGCAGAGGGATTTAGATAGATTGAAGCATTGGGTAATGGTTAATGAGATGAAATTTAACAAGTCCAACTGCCAGATTCTGCACCTGGGATTCAGTAATGCTGGGCACAAGTATAAATTGGGAGAGCTCCATCAAAAAAGAACTTCAGGTGGAAAATTAATATGTTCCAGAAAATAAAAATATTAATGTGCAGTTAAAGATACCTGCTGAACCTGCATGAAGGAATGCCCTTCATCATGATATATGCTAAATTTCTAAATATAAATTCTGAAACCATAAAGTGATATTTTTAATATAAACAGACTCAGTAACTTTTTTTTCCTTTTCAAATAAAATAAAAATAGATAATCAGTTGCATCGGGTGAATCATCATTGCTTCAAACTCTTAATAAAAGAGTTAAAAGTTCTTCAAAGTGAAAACTTACTGACTTCTATGTGGATTTGACTTTCAAAGCAATAAGTAAAACATTTCACTCTTCCATTTTGCATCTATTTGATCCATTCACCTTCTAGATAGGAGTATTTTATCACTATTATAAGCTTTCTCAGCTCTCCCCACTCTAGTTTTTGCTGTTCTACGAAATGTCACTCAAATCTGAATAATTTTTGAGGGATTGTGATATCAGGGAAAAAAAGAGAGAGAGATTTAGTGAGTATATTTCTGAAGAAGTCAGTTCAAATAGCACATGCTCCATATCTTCAGACATCAACTAGACTGAATGACCTTCCTTAGAATATATCTCACTGTCCAATGAAGTGTTATACAGCTATCTTGAAACAGAACTGTCATGTGAATATGAAATTATGTGCAGACTGGTTGTTATTGAAGCTAGCACATCAAACAGTATGTCAGTTGCGTAGACATGGTACTGCTTTATGTGAGACAGACATGCCCTCAGAATATTTACAGTTATAGATACCAAGAGCATCCCACTGAAATAGCTGTAGAAATGCAGTGCAGTAATATGTAAAAAGAAGTGTGATTTTGACAGGCAACTCTTTAAATGAAACTTAAAGGAAAACCAAAATATCCTATGCCACACTAAGTCACAGCTTGTAAATATGTTGTTTCAACAAAGGAGAAACTGGTTCCTTTTCACAGCAACAGTTAACACTTTTTTTGGTAAAATGAGCTCCATCCCCCAGGCTTTGCTAAAACCCTGTCTCTGAAGACAACTTCACACCATCCTGACAATGGTCTTTCATGTTCAGAGAAGAAGTCTCTCTCTTCACACCATCCCAAGTTTTCATGCATAGAATGAGGAAATGCAAAGTTTCTCTCTGTAAAGCTCCGAAGGTACCTCCAGAAGAGATCTACTTTAAACTCCTGCTCAAAGAACATACAGCTAAAGCACGTCATTTAGGATCTTTTCTAGTCAAATTCTGAGTATCTCCCAGGGATGAATATTCCACAGCCTCTCTGGGCAATGCAGGCCAGTGATTGATCACTGCTATAGGACCCCCCCTTTTTTTTTTTAATCCTGAGAATTTTCCATGCTCCCATCTGTGTCTGTTGCCCCTCGTTCTTCTCACGCATTTTCATTAGGTGTTTGAAGACAATACTATGGTCCCACTCTCAGCTTTCTCTTCTTAAGGCTGAACAAACCAAATTTCTCCATCTTTGTGTGAGGCGTGTGATCCAGTTCCTGATCTTGGTGACCTCTTGCTCTACTCCCTCCAGTGTGCCAATGTCTTTCTTGGGTTGAGGAGCCCAAAGGCAGACTCATCACTCCAGCTGCAATCTCACAAGTTCTAGAAGGGAATAATGACATTCTATGACCTACTAGATGCTTTCTTGCTAGTTCTGCCCATGGTGTGGTTGGCTACCTTTACTGCAAGGGCACATTCCTGACTCATTCAATTTGTTTTTGAGCCTGGGTCTTTTTCAGAACAGTGGCTTTCCAGCCAGTCAGTCCCCAGCCTGCACTGTCACATGGGGCTCTTCCTTATCCGGCATAGGACTTTGCATTTACGTTTGGAGATCTTCAGCAAACAGGAAGCCTGTTGATGCACAGGATACTATGATATCCACAAGCAAAAATAATTAGTCTTGAAGTACAGTATTTTGTCCCTCTGAGTCTTCTAAAAACCTAATGAGTTACAGCAGTTTCAATTTATCTCTACATTGAATTATGCTGTTTAAAGTGAAGACAGTATATTTTGCAAATGATGGATGAGTACGTTGGCAGACAGCTGGAGAAAGGTATTTTCATATACCTATCTTTTCCATGACAGTCAACACAAAGAACTGTATATACAAAGGGCTGTCAATTAGATCACAGACAGTATTGCAGGGCATTAACTGTAAGATCACTGTCTTGTGTGGATCTGTTTCATAAAAGGGGTTTCTATATCTCTATGAAGGACTAATAAAGCTTCAAATCTTTTCTCTTTAATAAAATAGTTGTGTAATTTAATACTGTTAATACTGGAACATGTTTTCTTCATAGTGGAGTGATTGCTTTAAATATCAATATTTTGAAATGAAGAGAAACATTGAGTTTAATTCCTTAATTTGGAGTGCTACATGAAAATCACTTCTGCATAGTCAGTGCTGTCTTTATTACCCCTCCAGTTTTTGTATCTCTAGTTCTCTCTTTTCCTCTGTATTTCCCTTCATTGCCAAATACTTAAGGTGGTTTGTCAGATTCACATTACTTGTCTCTTACTCTTCTAATTTTTAAAAGTATTGGTAGTGCCTGAACTGCAGATCGTTATTTATGTTGTTCATTTTCAGACACTGCTACCCTGTTACATCATTTTGCCATTAACGCCAAAGCTATGATATTAATGAGAAGTGAATTAACTTTATAAATCGTTCTTTCCCAAGACAAATATTAGTGTGTTGCAATATTTCCCTAAAAAAAAACTGCAATAGAGAGTGAGTGCTTCTAACTATCTCCATACTGACAAGGTCCTCGCAGAACTCACATTAGTCTTCTGAATTTGGGCTTAAACAGAGAAGCTGCTAAGCTCACATTTATTTGATTACATTCTGAATGAATAAGGTGGAATAGACTTTGATCCCAGTGGTTATTTTTATTCGCTAAAGTTAATGAAGTGCACTCTAACCTGCTGACCTTCTTCACAATTCCAACCAGTTTCAGGCTGTGAAGATGAATTAAAAAGAGGTACTAGTGAAATTTAAACCTTTTATTTTTAAGAGATTCGGGGTCCAGACATTCTGCCAGTGTAAAACAAACTAATAAATAAATAAATTAGAAAAATGAAAATGCCTTCTCACAAAGTGTTAATATCTGGATGGTATTTCATGCCTCCTCCTCAGCCCTGTGTCAACAGTTTTCTCAAAAAATACTATACATATTTAGCATTCTTGTCTTCTGTTTGAGATATTGTCTGTGTCATGAGTGCTACTGTATTAATCAAGAAAATGGATAGAGCTTTCTACAGCCTACCAATCACCTGATAAAGTGGAAAAAAAAAGGGGAAAAAAAGGTAGAAGATTAAGTTACAGGCTGCTTACGTATTTTATATTTGCAAGGAATAAATTTCAGCTTTTAGTAAAGTCTATCGTGCATTATTTGGCACTTGATTAGTAAGGGATTACACTTTTTTTTTTAAGGAATGCTCTATCTAGCTTTTATGAGAACGCAATATGTAAAAGGATAAATAAAAACAAATTATACAAAAATGCTAGATTAGAGAAGTTCTCAGTAAAATATATTTATTTCTCAAAGGAATAAAACAGATGACTGTCCTACAGCCAAGGCAGACACAGAATGCTGTGACTTATGTGAACGTCCTTGGCAAAAGGATAGAATTATCTGCCTATAAAGGAGATGTTTAAGCTGATGATGTCAGAAGCTGACTGGACACCAACGAAGCATGACTACAGAGAACAATCCATGCATATTTGTATTTACCCCAGAGCAAAAAGCAATTGCAGTTTGATCAACTGATTGCAGTCCGCACCTGGGAAATCTGATATCACCACCTGTTGTTTTCTTTCGATGTCGGTGTGACACACTTCAACTGATTTCAGCAGAATATAAAACATCACTGTACCCTGGGGGGACACATTTACTGGGTTGCACTCATTTCTGTTAAGCAACGTACTTGACATTTGGTATCCAAATTTGAACTCTGGTAGCTGAATTTCTCAAAGCAAGCATCCAACAGAAAATGCAGCTACTCAGAAGATCTGTAGTGGTTCCTAACATTGAAGAAGTACTTGAAAGTGATTATCCTGTAAATATCTCTGTTTGCGTTCACATATATATATGTGAGCGTGTGTGCCTCTGACCCCATGCTTTGCCATCACAGACCTTCTTTCTGAGCTGATTCTTTTCTGTCTTGTCCTCCATATCAACCTCTGTATTTATCACTAAAGGTCACAAATATTTTATCTTTCATTCAAGCATTTTTAGCTCCTTTTTATTTTTTTAAAATCTTTTATAGTATCATTTAAGTGTCACTCCATGAAAATACTTCTTTTTTTTTTGCAATAAATTCTATGTTTATCATAATTTTTTTGCACATTTGCACTGCTGAATGAGAAGCAGAAAAATAGCAGAATTTTCTTCCATGGAGAAAGGACTGACAAGCTAAATGATAAAACATCATGGGACTGACTGATGCACGAATACACAGATTGCACAAATAGAGCCAAACTGAGAAATATAGCATGGAATTAATATTGTACATAAACTAAGCACTTAAACACAAACCCAAATATGTATTTCTTAATAATTTATTTCAATATATAATGAAACTTGAAATAAAACCATGTCATTATTCCATTTTTTAATTTTTATTTTGAGTATACATATACAGTCCTTGTTGCTGAGTGCATGTTAGGAAAATATTTGCATTGCTAACTTTACAAAGTGAAGAAAAATAACATCCTTTGTACATTGTGACTTTTTGAAAAAGAGAGCTGGGAAATAGAGCTGTCCAAAATGGATCCTGCAGTACAATGCAGCATTTACTCCACCATTCTGGTGCCATTTCAGTTTAAAACACAGACACACAGCAGTAAAAATCTTGGAGTAAAGACAAGTGAGCTGAGACAGTCTTCTTTCAATACACTCTGTTAGCTGTATACTTCCCTTTATAAATAATAGAATGATGTGTTAAACATTTACAGAGCCAAACATTAAAATTACAACTTCACCGTCAAGGTGACAGATGGACTGGGTGGTCATATAGCAAAGCTAAGAATTGCACCCCAATCTCAGTTTAAAACAAAAATAAAAAATACAACGGCAAAAAATTAAACTGATTACATATGTAGTTATTTATAAGCTTTATCCTGGACCTGAGGCAATCAAGTATATCTAACCACTGTAATCTAATGGTGAATAAAGATTGATTGTGGCAAAGCAAGGTCTTTGTCAGCTTGTACTTTGTGGAATTTGCTGTATGTATGATTAATGTGCAAAAGGCTTAAGTACTGCCTTAAAGCCTCTTGCTAGCTCTTACTGCCATCTACTGATTAAACCTATCTTTTTGGCTTTCTTTTTTTTTTTTTTTTTTTCCCAGTGGGTGCATCTGCCTGATAGTTTCATTCTATCAGTTTTATAGTTGCAGACCTGTCTCAAGAGAATGTTCCTCTAACCTTCTGTAGAGATTCTTCCTGAGATGGAGTAAGCTGTGTCCCATGAGTTTTCACGAAAGAGGTAAAGTTTCTTGTGAAATACCAGTCAGCTTAAATGGAATGGTATTAAAATCTGCAGTTCATGTTCTAAAACAGTCTGGCACTGGGCAAATTAACATTCTAGTAATGTAATCTCCCTGTATGGGGAATAGATACTTAAGCACAGCTCTACGTACTATGATTAGAAATGACATATGTTTCAATAAAAGGAACGTTTTTAATGTACCAAAGTGTTGAATTAAAACCCTGACCTGCATGATTAGTTCACAAACAAGAAACATGGTTAGAGATTTTCAAAATCCATGGAGAACATAATTTCAAAGGCTGACCAGCACATTGGGAGGAAATGCAAGATCAAAAAGTAAAGCGGCTTCAGCAAATATTTCCGAAGGCTCGATGAGATGTTACGGGAGACCATCACAATTTGCCATAGTGGCAGCCCCGCAGAACCTCATCAAGCACTCTCCACAAAATGCTGAAAGCTGCTCCATGAGCCACAGTTTCAAAAATCTTTTTCTATTAGTTGCAGTAAAGTTAAAGAAAATTGTAAAGGCTTTCTGTTCTTCAAGGAGTATCAGACTCTTTAGCTCCTTGGGCGATTCATCTGCCCCATGTGCAAGAGAACTTGATGCTTTAAACCTGACAGGGTCTTTTCAAATAGTTAAGTCCTTCAAGAGCTTTCCTAAGGATACCTAATGAGCTCTTCAGCAAGTCTCCAAATTAAAGCCTTCTATCTGTTCCTGTCAATTTCAAGAGACTGAAATAATTTGAATGTTTAGATGCAATAGCACTTCAAGTGATACGGGCATGCCAAGTAGACAAAACTGTGCTTTAACACAAAATGAAGGGTGATTCAAAAATTATTTTGCAGTGCCTCTTTAGGAGAGGGGAAAAAGCCCCAAAGCAAACAAATACAACCCTAACCTCTGATATTTCCTGACATTAAACATATCACAAAAATGAAGAATAGTGTACTAATCACTCAGGCTTTATTAATGATCACATGTGTCTACTATGGGTCTTTATTTTTTTCTCTTTTTTTGCCTAGTATTTACCTCATGCTGAGGTTACTTAAAGTCTTTGCTGCTCCTTTAGAAGGCTATATACATAATTTTTGTGTCATCATTCTCCTCAAACTTACAGCGAAAAAAAAAAGACAAGACAAAGATCAGAAATAGTGTGGTGTAGCCAGTGTATTTTTTTAAATGACGTGTAGTATTTGGTGAGCAATAACTCATCCACTGCAAAGCATTCCTCCTTTGTTTCACAACAGCTATCATCAAGTTCTCATGTTAATCTTAACTCCATTAATCCTACTGCAGTACCTATACTTTGATGAGAGAATGACAAAATTGTGCTCAAGGATCAAATACAGTGTTCATATTACCAAACTTCAGATGACCACAGCAGTGTCTTCTATATTTAATGAAGTCTCCACAGTAGTTAAAAAGAAAGAAGAATTTCTAGTTCCTGAGTCATTTTATTAAAAAAACGATCAGAATGAAGGGTGTTTGCCAGGTGACCACTTCAGTCATTCTCCATTTGCTTTTGTTTAAGAAAGATGGAAATGAATGCTGAAAAAAAACACTGGGAATGATGATAGTGACATGACTGATTTATTGGCTTGAACATCATTGCTGCTCTTTTGCTTCCTAAGCATGCCTCCATTTCAGTAACAACCCAGCAATTCTTTAAATGTCTGCTTCAGCCATTTGAGCAGTTCATACAAAATCAGCAAGACTGTTTACTAATGTACAAATAAATGAATGTTTAAGTGTTTTTTGGAAAGAAGCCTGGAAATACATATTGTATTTTCTCCTTCTTAAGGCACACCCAGGATTCCCAGATAATCTGGTAACAAAAAATATCTTCTTCTTCTTCCTATGACCTCTCACTTGTTCTCTGTAGTAAGTAATATCATTCTTATAATTCATTATTTGACATATAGTGTTAGTCACTGCTGTGTCTGTTCTTGGCATAAATCCCAAAATCATCCTATCCTGGCATGTAACTGCATAACATTTAGACAAACTTTGCATTCAAGTAGTACTGAGGAACCTTTTTAAATTCCCTGGTTAAAGAGGTATGTCTAGCTTCTTTACTAAAGCCCCTAGAGGAAAATATTAAGTTTTATCATGTGTTCCCTTGAGCCTTGAAGATACCTTGAGCAAACAGTCAATTTAAAATGTGGCAGGACTACTGCTTTCTCTTACTGAGTTACAAATCCTTGAATTATTTACAACAGAACTGCTGACACCATCTCAAATACAACTGCATGAACATGCTGCTATAAAAATTATGATCCTGTTAACTCGTTAAACTCAATGTATTTGCCTAGGTTGTAAACTACTTCTTTTTTTAACACACAGGTAACAATACTAACGAGATATTATTATTCTTATAGGTTATAGGCAAGTTATATAGAAAACATTTCAAACCAGACGCATGTCTGTGACAGTGAAGAAAAATACAATCTGCATGTATCACTTCAGCTGCATTAGAACTGGAAGTTCTTAGAAAAATATTCTTTTTAGTACTAGTAGCGATGGTGTTATTCACCATCTTATTTACACACTGAAAACTAAAAGTTGGAGACAAAGGGAAGAGGAAAAAATGGCTAGAAGTGTCTCTAAAGTTTCTAAATGCAGACAAAAATTTCTGAGTGACAATCATCCAGACAATATACACTATATAAAGTCTCTTTGAGTTTAAAGTGTTCAGAATTCCCGAGAACATGTTTAAATTTACTTACAATACTGGTTGTACTTTGCAGGACAATTTATATGTCCAAGGGAAAACTGGAAATTTTATGATGTATTACTATATACTATATAGCTACATATTTCCAAAAGGGTACCTTGTTCCTGAGTTTGGTTAGCGTTTTTATTTATTTTTTTAATGCTAGCAGACACATCATGGCTAAATGCTTGGGAGACAAGAATGTGTCCAGAATCCATAGAATACTGAGGTGGGTTAACCTTAGCTAGCAGCCAAATGTCCACCAGGCTGTTTGCTCACACCCTCCCTTAGGCAGGACAGGCAGGTGAAACCGGACAAACAAGAAGGAAAATCTCATGGGTTGAGCTAGACAGGGACATGGCTTGCTAATTACTGCTGCAGGCAAAACAGACTTGAATTGGGAAAAATAAATTTGATTTATTGCTAATTAAAATAAAAATGTAACTATCAATTTGGGTAGTGGAAAACAAAAAAGACAAAATTTTAAAAACATCTTTCTTCCTCTCTTTCCTAACCTCGACTTCATTCCTTTGCTCCTGATTCCTCCGTCCTCACCCTGAGTGTTGCAGAAGAGATAGGGAATGGGGGTTACAGTTGGTCCATAACATCTCCTCTCTGTCACTCCCTCTTCCTCACACCTTTCCCCTGCTGCAGTGTGGGTTCTCCATGAGCTGCCATCCTTCAGGAAAAAAATATCTCTTCCATTGCAGGTTCTTGCACAGGCTGCAGGTCCTATCAGGAAAAATATGCTCTAGTGTGCGATCTCCATGGGCTGCAGTGAGTACCTCCTGTGCCATGGAGCACCTCTTCTTTCTTCTGACCCTTGGTGTTCCCTCTGCCACCCCTGTAGACTAAAGCCTTCTCATGTACACCCAATACAAATAATAAACAACTATTTAGTTATTTAGCTTAGTAAAGATGAGAATGAGACCATGTCTCAGTCAAATCCATTCTCTGCACTATGATGAAATCTTTCATTCCAGCACATAAAACAATGTGTCATCCCTCAGAAACCAAAAAAAAAAAAAAAAAAAAAAAAAAAATTAAAATTACAGATCTTGTCTTTGTTATCTAATGTTCAGGCTAGGCTCCTAATTGTTGTTTCGATAACTTTTGCTGCCAACCCTACAAAGTTTCCTCAAGTTATAATTTCTGATGGAGTGATACTAAAAAAATTATGTGATCCTGCACTTCAATCCCATCAGTTCATTCTCCAGATTTGTAGTTGTAGGTAATTCTTAGTTAATTCTACACTACATCCTTTGAAGTGAAATGTATGATGGAGGGATTATACCTCCCATTGTGTTGTCTTTGTTATGTGAGCAATAGCACTAAGACTTGGTCATATTTGTTTAGGTAATTTTACAGTGACTACCTTGCAACAAAGATTTAAAACTGGTGGACATCTAAATATTCCACAGAAAGAAAATATTGTCTCAGTAATTCTCTGAACCTTCCAAGAAGTCTCACTATGAAAATTTACCATAAGATTTTTAAGTGATTGCCTTATTAGAACCTGTTCAACACCTAAATATTAATTCGATTTATGTCATATAGCTAGTAGACACAGAATATGCATTTATTACTTAGATAAAGAGTACCATGCACGGTCTAATAACATATCTTGCAGATCAAAATAAGTTTAAGTTGGGAAATGCTGTAGTCTAGACAAAGCTGCAGAAATGTCCTAAACCAACTTGATCCCTCTTTGAAGAACTGGTCTGTCTGTGTGGACCGTGAAGGGAGACTGTGATCACAATAATAAGGAAAATGAGTGTGTAAAGCTGGGTGGGATGAATCTGTGACTACATGACTTTTCCCAAATCTCTCAGAAATCCTATGGCTGAACTTAGATTTGGTTTAGGTAATGCAACTATAATTAAGTCATCTTCCTACAGAGTACAGAAGCATTGTTGACAGCTGAGCATCACTGGAAAATGCACTTGTTTTTTGTGTCAGTGGGTAACCATTGCCTTTTCTCTCTGTACAGAAGGAAGACTAGAGGTATAAGAATAAGGAGTTAAATTAAAGCTCTATGAAGCATCCACATAAATAAATTTCTTTGTTCTGTACTAGGTTTGCACTACGCAACCAGTGAAGGAAAAGGTAAAAAAAAAAAAAAAAGGAGGAAAGAAAAGAGAGGGAAAAGCTAAAATATTAGACCACTTCCCTTGACAGGAAGATAGGAAAAAGAAGTATTAAGCAAATCAAAAGGGATTTCAGAGCTTTGGGGCAGTTGGTCAATGACTCAGATGCTCAAGTGGTTTTCTCTTCCATCCTTTTATTAACAGGCAGGAATACAGAATGGAACAGGCAGGCCCAACTAATCAACACATGGCTGCGTGACTGGTGTCAGCCATGGAACTTTTTGAGTTTTTTGACCATGGGACGGTCAGTTCTTTGCCAGGTCTTCTGACACCCAGTGGGATGCACCTCTAACAGAAGGGGAAAAAGGTGTTTGCTCAGGGGCTAGGCAGGCTGATTGATAGGGCTTTAAACTAGATTGGAAGGGGGAAGAGGGCAGTACCAGGCCAGTCAGTGATGGGCAGCGGGATGGCACATCAAAGCTTCAGGAGATGTTTGGCAGTGAGATTCTCAGACTGTGCCATGAGGTGAAGGGCACAATCAACCACACTTGAAGTACTTCTACACTAATGCGTGCAGCATGAGGAAAAAGCCAGATGAACTAGAAGCCTTGGCCCAGTCACAGGGATATGAAATAACCGGCATTAGCAAAACCTGGTGGGATGAATCCTGTGACTACTTTGCCATGATGGATGGCTACAGGCTATTCAGAACGGATAGGTAGGGTAGGAGAGGTGGGGGTTAGCACTGTATGTAGCAGAGGGGCTGGATTGGATGGGGCTGGCAGCTGGTGATGGCAAAGTAGAGACCCTCTAGGTAAGGATTAAGGGTCAGACAAATAAAGCAGATGTCATCATGGGTGTCTACCATAGGCCACCCACCCAGGATGACAACACTGATGAGTTATTCTACAAGGAACTAAGTGAGATCTCCAAGTCATCTACCTTTATCCTTATGGGGGACTTCAACTTGCCAGATGTCAACTGGGAATATCACACAGCTGGCACCAACAGGTCCAGAAGATTCCTAAAGCATCTGGACAATAACTTCTAGATTTGTTCAGCCTGGAGGAGACTAAGGAGAGACCTCATTATGGTCTACAGCTTCCTCACAAAGGGAGGAGGAAGGGCAGGTGCCGAACTCTTCTCTTTGGTGACCAATGACAGAACCCAAGGGAATGGCAGGAAAATGTGTCAGGGGCAGTTAGGTTAGACATTAGGAAAAGGTTCTTCACCCAGAGGATGTTGGAGCACTGGAACAAGCACCCCAGAGAGGTGGTCACGGCCCCAAGCCTGGCAGTGTTCAAGAAGAGACTGGACAACACCCTCAGACACATGGTGTGAACTGTGGAGTTGTCATATGCAGGGACAGGAGTTGGACTCGATGATCCATTTGAGTCCCTTCCAAATCTGGACATTCTATGATTCTATGATCCTTTTGTTTTCTGAAATGTTTGTATTGTAAGCTGAAAATGTTAGACAAAGTTATAGTGAGACCATCTGCTCAGTGGGTTGGAAGAAGGCCGGAGTAGGGAGATAGATTGTTCAGTTAACTTTGTCAGAAACAGCAAGCAACTAGAATGAGTGACAACAAAAATGTGGTGCATAAGAGTATTGAGCTGTGCGCTATTGCTGGTGGGGAATGAAGTGATGAAAGGGGACTGATAGCAAATATTAAAGCCAAGAACAGACAATTCTAGAAAGGATGGTGCACTAAACTTTTGCAATTGTATTATTTGAAAGTCCTGTTTGCATCTGTCATTTTTTCACAACAGGTTTCCTTTGTCGATCATTATATTTAAAGTTCTTTAATGACAAGACTTAATCAGACTAGAAACAGCAACATTGTGAAGAGTTTCCTACTTACAGTTCATATAATTGTATAACAGGATGACAATTTCATCATCCTTATGAATAAATGACACTAATAGGTATTCCAGAGAACTGCTGTAAGCAAGGAGTATGTGACATGGTACATGAAAAATTTAGCAGTTGTAGAGAGCCTTTTTAAATAAAAAGGAATTAACACTGCATTAAAATGAATTGGCATTATAAATTATACTCTTATTTCAACGCATGTTAGAGAAAAAGACAATATCTAGACAGTGCAGTTAATGCATTGGCAAATATAGAAACCATTATGCACTCAAAAATTGTTCACAAATGATATTAAATATTAGAAAAATAACTGATTTTAAATGTCTGAGTGGAAAGATTTGTCCTTTGAAAACACTGCAAACAAACTGTCTTTTGAATGTTTTTTTTTTAATATCAAAACATTAAAATGAAGTATTTTAACAAGCTAAAACCAAAAAATTCTAAAGGGTTCAGATGAAGATGTTTAAGAATATACCTTCCTAAGCAACCCCCTGAATATTCTTTCTTTATTCATTTTATGCTCTACAGAAATTAACAGAACAGGAATAGAAAGCAAACCTCCAAGAACATATAAATGAGCTCTTAACTGCCTGTATTACCCTCCATGTTAAATGTTTAGCCTAAAAGACAGCAGATGCTTCATGAAAAAACTCTAAATAGTAATATCTTTTGTTTGAAATACTAATAGGTTGAAATATTTGTTTACTAAACATGTGAATAACAAATTCAGCATAAATATCACAGCTAGTTTTTCTTAGCATTAGCAATGGTATTCCTAATAGAAATTTATGGTTTTGAATGCTAAAAGGGAAATGCATACCTTTTGTGAGTCTACAACACTATGAATAGACGCCATGTTTAAAATATATCTACATCTGCAAAGTATCTTATTTCTCAGAGAGTCAAATTTTAAGCACCTGTACATTACATAAGGATGTTGTGGGAGTTGTTTGCATGTTTGCTTTTCACAAATGGAATACTAAACCCAGAAGTGAAGCAATTTTCCTCAAGAACAGGAGTTTTTGGATGTATGCAATGTCAGATAATTCTTTAAAGTTTGGGTAAATCATTACATTTTCTCAGAAGCCCTTCCCTTAATATTGCTGTCTACAGTTTTCCAAAAAGGCCTGTTTTCAGAAGAATTTTAATAAACAGATTAATTTGTGGTTTACCTCTAATTTCTTTTTATTTAGAAAATTTGGACTGCCAATTTATCATGAAGTCTGGTTTCCTGGAAAGATATTAATTTTGAGTGCATAAAGAATCTTTTTCTATAATAATTAATTCTTAAAGAAAAAAACAGAACTTCAAAAATTGTAATTCAGGTTCATGTTATGTTCCATTCTGCAAAGAAGAACATTAATATCTTTAGGAATAATTTACCATAAAAATGGAATAACATGACAATAACACATTTAATCTTAACTATAAACTTGTGTGTGTGTATTGCCTTCGTCTATCCTATGGTGTCATTATAAAGGGCATTCATAGTATCTACTCTATTGCTTATTTATAAAATGTTCAAAAGAACAAGTTAACTTTAAACTATTTGTTTTTACCACTGTTTCGCTACTGTACTGGTTAGCCACAATAAATACAACAAGTTTCATTAAACAGAGGACACTAACAATGCAAGTTGTACCTAATTCTGCTCAAAGAACTGTATCAGCACTCACATGAAGTTAACAGCATAGTTCACGATATGTTAAATCATTTCTTACTGAAAATATTTTGAGATGCATGAAACTTAGCCCGGATGAATGTCACTCAAAAAGTTATAACAATAATAGCCCAAGTTGATTAACTAATGGTTAAACATTGAAAGATATCCATTAACAGTTAATTACATATCAGCTTTATCTTGAAAAGTTTAATCCATAATGTACTGTTGGAAAAATATCATCCAGGTAATGTCTTTGTTTCGGTATAGTCTATGATCCAGGGTTGTCGTCTTCCTCCTCCTAAAATGATGAAAAACTCTCCTCTCCCTTGCTACTTTTCAATTCTCTTGTGGTTTTATTACCCAAAGAGTTAAGTGTTTCAAAAGAATTGCCAAATGCAGTAGAATAGTGATTACATCTCCCTGTTTCATTTTGTACTGAAGTTTAGATGTGAAGATGACAAAATTAGAACTTTCAAAATGATGCACCAAAATGAAGTACTCCATCTGCAAAATTAAAATTTTTCTTCAGTAGTACACAAACCCCACTATTTCTGTTGATATCTTACTTCATTGGCAAAGGCTTCTCAGCCTCAAAACACAATATGTTTTATTTGTCTTCTCTTGTGATAAAATAGAGATAATTCACTTAGAAAGTGAGGTGGAGATGAACTTCTCACAGTGGAATTTCCAAGTGGTTGAGCTCCAGACCATTTATGGTGAAACGACTTCAGAAGCAAAACTATTCACAGGGATAAATCATTAAAGGATTGATATGGTCTGAACTAAAACCAATTATATGCTGGTGCAACAAACAAATACAGCAGAGGGACAAGGTCAAGATTAACTCAATCAAATTATAACAAAAACAAATTGTAAGAAAATGTACAGACTTTGGAAGATTATTTTGCTGTATATATATCGAGAGGGACAGAGACAGAGCAGTATTAGTTGCGTCGAAAGTCTCTCATGTCTGTCTGCTTTACCAAAATGAATACAGTGTATTTTAAATTTTAATGTTCATGGTTAGAGAGGAGATACTTGAAATAGGGGCTTATACAGAAAATACCAAGGGAAATTTTTCAGTGGGACTGTTAGCTGATACCACTATAATAAATCAACAGAACAGTTTATTCAACACTTCATTTGCTGAGGAGAATCAAGCACATACTTCTCTTCTTGTCAGGAAGAATAAATATCCCATTTATTTCCTGGACATTTCAAGAAATGCCAGACACCTGTACTGTTTAGATCCAACATTAATCATTTCACCACCTGTGTGTCTTCTCATTTACAGTATCTTCTCAGTTCTCTCTTCTCAGTTCTCTTCTCAGTTTCAGTCAGTACTATTTCCTACAGCAATAGGGAGCTAGCAGTTGGCCTGACAGTATTCTTTTTCTCTTGTAATTAGCAAAATATGTGGATTTTTAAAATTATTTATCATTTATACCTTGGTCTATTCTTCTCACATTTCTGACAATCTGTTACTTACACCAGAGACTTTTTTTTTCTTATGTATTAAAAATAAAAGGATCTTTGCGAACATTGCTAAAGGAATTTTTGTGAATATAGATTATCAATAGTGTGTGACTTTTTTCCTTAAGGCCACTCTCTGCTTTGTATTTATAAAATGATGTCTAATAAATAGAATGGAAAAAAATTGAGCTTCATCTTTTTTCATACTAAGGAGTTGTAAACCTTTCTCCCAAGACTTGACTGACAGCAATGAGGAAAACGTTCATGTAATTTGGATAGCTGATAAAGCATTGGTTCAAGGCTTCACAAGACATCAGAGGATTAAGCTATGTGGTGTTCAGTTTTCTTCATAAGCAAACAATATTTAACAAAGGAAAGGGAAAGGGAGGGAAGGGAAAGGGAGGGAAGGGAAGGGAGAGAACAGGCAATTCTGAGGCCAGCTGGTTGGTTGTTTTCTCCTGCACTGACACTTGATTACATATTGTGATTGCCAAGTTTTGCTACAGTAGCCATGGATTTTGTGTTGTGTGCTGCTCTCGCTTGCTACCCATTCCCACGCTATGGCTCTACTAGTAGCTTCTGCTGCCTCCAGCTCCCAGACATAGTACATGTAGCACAGAGCACCGACAATCCTACATAAGAAAAATTTTTAAATACCTTCTCACACTTCACAGTATATTCATTACTTTTTTGGCAAGGTGTCCTGAACATGTATTTAATGATATTTCTTTTATGTTTGTTTGGTTTTGAAGCAAAACAGGTCACTCATTTTTAATATCCCTTGAGATTACTGGTGTAATGTCCTGCTTTTGTTAAAAACAAGACCAGTTTCTCTTTTAGTGAATTTTCCTTTCAGCTAAGTTCTTTTAAGTAACTGCACTTTTCTGAAGTTAAATTAATTGCATGTTAAAATATTCTAGCTCTTGACTTCATTGTTTCCTCAACTGTTTTTTGTTTTGTTTTGTTTTGTTTTCCTGTTTATTTGTTTTGAAAAAGGTACTGTTGGTTAAAATATTTTTATTGCAATAAAAATAAACTTTTTCAGGAACCATTTAGTAGCTTATCTTTATGTTTCTCATTTTGTACAGATAACAATGAAATTTAATTTTCCTTTACTAAAACCAGTTTTAAAGGATTGTATAATCTCATTTCAAATTAAAAAAAAAATTGTTTTATGTTCTAATTCTTCAAGTTTAGTGACTCCATACACTGAGTTATATATGTAATTGTTATATATTGGGGTTTAAGTATTTATTGACAAGTAAATAATTAAGTATTTTGTCTTTAAAATGTAACACAATTTTCAATTAATTATTTCTGAAATGGTGCCGTATAAAGAGTATTAACACCTTTTGTATTTAAATAAGTATTCAGGATATTGTACAATGTTCATGAAAATTGGTTGTGATAAAACACTCGTAAAAATGCTACAGCTTCATGGATTAAATAAATACCATTTTCATTAAAATAATCGGTTCTCTCAAAGGCTCAGATTTTGATGATTTTCCACTTTTTGTTTACAGTTTATCATTATAAAATTTGTTTTTTTAAATCCCTCATTCCTTGATTCATATGATAATTTGACTATCAAAATTCAGTAGAATTAAAAAACAACCAAACAAAAAATAACAAAAACAATAATAAATTATGAAACAAGCAACAACAACAACCACCACCACCACCTAAACAATAGAAAACACCACCAAAATCTCAGCATTAAAAATATCCATTCTGTTATGCAGAAGAAAATGTCAAGCTTCCCCCAAAAAGTTCTGCTTTTTTAGGTTCTGTTTTCATTCTGCCAGCAGTGCTTCTGCTGATTGTCATAAAGCCATATGACTGTTGCTGACTCACCTCTCTTAGAAGCTTAGAAAACTGAAGGTTGATAACCCTTTCTAGAAATTCTGTGGTCTCAGGACACCATGTCTGAATGTAGACACCGTCACCTCTCAGCTAATTACCTAGATGCAATTTCTAACTGTGTTCATTGAAGACCTCTTCAGAGAGATCTCATCAATTATCGACTTTCCAATGCAGTATTAATATGTTGGCAATAGAGACACATCCTATATGGCAGCCTGGAGCTACTGTGTAATAGAAGTTTAATTTTATAGAGTTGAAGTTAGGTACATGGTTCTTATCACTTCCGATTCTTCCAGACTGAACCTGATAAAGTAGACCAAAACACAGACAGCACCGATGGATGTGGAGAGCCTTTTCCCTTTTACAGTTGGAGCATGGCAAACTTGTGTTCTCCTAGATGTCTTGAGCATCAAATGGCCCCTGAATATGAGGGGATATTTCTGTCTCCTTGCAAAAGCATATATGAGGCTGTGAGAAAGTGAACCTCTTTCAGAATCTCCATAATGAGCAGGCAAGTACAAATTCTACTTTACATAAAAATAAATTATTCATACATTTTTTTCATCCTTTTCCTTCCATCTCTAGTGGCGCAGTTTCTCTGGAAGACCTGACAAAAGCAATGTCATCTGTACAGAATTAGGGATAAAAATCAAATTCAGAACAACGTCTATTAAAGACAAGAAAGATTGCATTGAAAATTCCCTTTCTTTGAGTTGGTCACAGAAACAATGCATTAATTCAGTGTATCTTTTTAGTAGTAATTGTATTCAATTTCTTGGAAAATAAATATTTCAGAGACAATGTATGTGTTCCATATTGTGTTATCAAATGTTACTATCAATTATTTTCATCCACGAATTAACATAATGATGTAAAACTCTCCAGCCTATATCTGCTTGAAGCTGATAAGTACATTGTGTTTTTCTCTTCCTTTAAACTTGGCAGTAAGCAATTGCACTTGCCCATAGTTCAGAAATAACAGCAAAAAGCCAAGGAATTTGGATTATTTTTCTTTCTTATATTTATTCTTGGCTCAGTATTATAAACAAATTCAGAGTTCCCTACCACAAGCCATTTATTTCCCATGAAAATAAAGCTTATAACCATGGAAGACTGATGATAATTTCTAACATATAAAGATCCAAGTGTCTGCCCCTTTGTTACAGTTTTGTAAGAAAAACAAACAAAAAATCAAAAATAAGTGAAATATAGGGTGAAATAATGTTACTCTAGACCAAATAAGACTTTATTTTAGTGTGCAGCACACAGACATGAATTTAATCAGGTCTCTTCTTGCTTCCAAAATAAACAAACAATCCAACCAACAGACAATGCCAAAAACTGAATAATGAAAAACAGCTCTATACAAAGCTTACTTATCTTTAAATCTTAATATAAAGTAGGAATCAGTTTTCCAACTATCCCAGGGGAAATAGTTTGACATGTAACTTGATGAAAGTAGGACTGATACATGATTAAGGCACCAGACTGACTTTAGAATCAGGGTTTATCTTAAGTCCACCATACCTCTCACCTATACTGCAGCCAAGATTTGGAAAAGCATTGGTGAAGCTCTTATTGAATCTACACTCAGACTTGCACTGGCAGGGAGATGTTGAACAGACTCGATCCGAATCGGTCCTTTTCTAATAACTTTGGAGGTGGAGGGGTGTTAGATTTGGGGTTTTTAGTTTCGTTTTTTAAATTGTATGATTTCATTTATTTCTCAAAGAAAAAATATTAAAGATTATTTTGTGTTTCACTTAAAATGATTAAAAACTCTGGCTAAAAATTATGGTTTAGGTGCCTTAGATATTATTTTTTTCTTGAGATAAGAAAGTATTAGAAATTTTCAATGAAATAATTTTAAATCTGAAACACAAATTTATCAAACTGAAAGGTTTTTAAGTAGTTAATATTAGAAACTTCCTCATGTATATCAACAATATTTGTATTCAAAAAGAGAGCAAAGATACCCTTGGCATTTGGAATAGATTGTATGGGATTAAAAAATGTTAACTTCAAATACACACTGCTTGGCTGAGGCCTAGAGGCATGAAGCAAACTTTCCCTTTTTCCCAGTTGGGTGCCTTTACCTGCCTGATGTCTGTTTTTCCAAATAAAATCTTGAAAGTTGTAGCATCCATCTTGATGCACAGCAGGGGATTGTTGCAGGGTGAAAAATCTTTTTCTTGCTCAATTCTATTTGTGCCTTTTTGAGACAATGGGTTTATTTCAGGGTATAGGAACACAGAACCTTTAAAGTCAGATTCCTTTACAATACCTTAGTCTGACCATCCTTAAGCAGTAGTCAAGACCAGAAAAAAAAGGCTCAAAAACATGAAAAAGTTATGACATTTCCAAATGTCAACACGAGTCTAATTCAAGGATTGGACAAAGGCTAGATTAGCTCAATTTATCCAAGTTGATTCATTCATTTTTAGTTGAAACAGCCACAATATCTGAAAATGCTATGTTGTCTCACTTCAACTTAAAAAAAAAAGGAAGAAAAATTCTTCGAACTTTTAGTATTATTTGAAATTCTTGGAGACCTATTTATAAATTTACTGTGAAATCAATACAGCAAAATCTTTAACAGACACATATTCCGTTTGTTCTAGCCAATAAAAGAATGAGTACATCTTTGTTTATGTACAAGGTTGGTACTATCACCATATAGCATACAGTAAATATTACCCATAATAGCTCTCTACCTCATTATAATCTCCTCCTCAAAGTTTTATAGTTCCCTGGTGAAAACTATGTGCTGTTAGCATTGGATCTAGCTATTAATCTTTAATAGTACACTTCTTAGTATCCATAATCCTTTAAAAATAGTCTAAATAATAAACACATACAAATAAAATATAGCATATCTGTATCACTATTAAGGAAATTCGAATTACATTGCACTCCTTAAGGTACTACTGAGCAAGGAACATTTAAATCAATGTTTTTATTATTAGGTTTTGTGTTTGCATTACAGTACCACACAATGTCTCACAACACTGACGATCCATTGTGCTAGGTACTGTGCCATGAGTCAACAGAGAGAGCAAAAAAGCAGTAATAACAAAATATGAGGGTTTTTTAATATCAGTTTTCCCTTACTGGTCTGCACACTCATTTATTTTTAATATGTACAAGAACAAACTTTTTTTCTTTATTATTTGCAGAGAAAATGGCAACCTTCCAAAAAAGCTGTTATGTTAGGCTAATACAAAACAAAAATGGTATGTTTTTTGAGATGTATAGTCTAAACTGGGGAATCTTGAGACATCAGGTCAAGATACATTTCCCAGCCAAAATGGGTTCATTTCAAGTAGAAAGCTAAAGGCAAAGCTGCTCCATTTTTCTTTTACCCTCCCTATTCAGAAAATGTTTTTCAGTGTAAGAAAATCCTGTTATAGAGACTGTAGGAGGACAACTGTGCCATCTAGCGATCTTCCTACATGGGGGAAATCCAGATCAAGATACTATTTAATTCCATGTAAAACATTCATCATGATCCAACCAAGGGGGGGGTAGCCATTTAAAAATGTCTGATAATTAAGAAATAGAAATGTAGGCATACTTCAATGGTAGAGGAAAATACATCATGTCAGGTCCAACAGCACAAGAGGGACAAAGCTGCCACAGCTCCATGTCCCCACATCCAACCAGTACTGAGGCTGAAGATATATTCCCAGCAGTCACATGCACACAGAACATACATGTACACATGCATATGCACAAAGACACATCACCACCCACACAGACCACAGGCAGACACCCAGAGCACTCACATGAACACAGACAGCACCAACAGCATCATCTTGCTCCCCTCTCTTGCTGAGTGGGGTGAAGGTCCAGTAGTGAGAATATATATATACACATAGGTACAAGTGCATCCCTCCAGCAGCTGCCGCTATATCACCAACTCCATTCAGTAATATCCCCATATTTTCATTTTTCAGACCTCTACTACTGTTGTAACCATAGCTTTTCTATTGCCCATGAAGTCTCTTGCCAAACTTTGGCTTTCCTGACACCATCTCCAGCTGCGAGTTTCTATGTTCATCCTCTGTCTCTGCTTTTTGCATTGGAGCTCGGCTATGAGCTCCCTGTTCAGTCAGGGAACCTCCAGAAATCTTTGTGCCTGTTTGCATTCACTGCTTTTGCCATTTCAGAAGGTATCGGAGAGAGAAAATTTTCCTATGACAGTCAGAAGCATGAGAGACAGCAACTTCTTGAAACTGTTTAAAAAAAGCTTCATCCACTTCTTTGCCTGATCAGGTAGTCTGCAACAAATTCCCAACACAATTTCCCTCCTACTAGTCTCTTCTCTGATCCTGACTCCTGCAGGAGCAGAAAGAATTATTTTCTCCTTTTCTTGCTGTTATGTATGGACAACATCTCGAGACCTAGTGTTTCTAAAAAGATACGTCGCTGTCACAACTTCACCCACTGTTGTACATAGGAGATACACATAGTATTTATGGCACTATGCTCTGTGATGGTAAAAGTCTTTGGAGGAAAATCATAAACAGACATTTACACATCCATGAGACTTATACAATTTATATACCAGCTGCTCGCACTTCTCAAACACCCACCTCTCATCCTCCTCCCAAGTAACTTGCTTAGAAACTATCCATCTAATAGCTCCAAAAAGTGTTGCAAATCAGTGGAACAGCAGGACAGAGAAGTGAATTTGTATTATGAAACAGGCCATTGGCAAAATATGTAGATGAGAGAATAAGCCTTTCTCAAATGTCAGACAATTGTCTGAGCTAGGTCACCATTTGTTCTGTTTTCTTCCTAAAATACATTAGTGTGCCAATCATTAATTAGAGTAAATATGTGATACTGCCTCTGTTATTCCAAGATACATTAAGGTCTTATGTGTTCCATTTGTAAATTTTCATCCTTTTAAATATTTGAGGTACTTTTCCAGAAACTCATGAGCATCACTTTATTCACTAACGAATGCAGTTATTCAATAAGTATTTAAGGGAAACAAACAAACAAATCCACGAATCAGTGCATGCATTAAGTCCAGTTTCCTTTAATATTCCCAGTTAGGTTTTCAAGAGCCTTAACAATGGTTACCAGCTGCTACCTCCATGAATTGTACAAATTTTTGTAGAATAAGCAGCAGTTTCATGACAAAATTTGCATAGCAGTTAACATTATTTATATTGTCAAACCCAGGAAGCTTTGTGCCATTTCTGCCAGAATTCTTGCATTTTTCATCTGCTGAGTTGGCTCCATTTCAGCTAATCTTTTTGTTTTAGTCAGATTCTATGGGGGTGCATTTTGGAAAACAAGGAAGTAAACAAAGATGAACAAGCTTTTCTGGCTAGAGAAGACTTTCAGCTGATCCAATTTAGAAAACTGAGTGTGAAATTATAGACAGCTTCAAAAAGCAGTAGAACACATAATGCGGAACACAACTGAACTGCTTATATCAATGGAAGTATTACTATGAGTCAAGGAAATACTGCATCTTACATCCCAAATCAAGTATGTGGTACACAGTATTTTTGTCAGTCAATTTTGAGTAGCTTATCTGTTTTCTTTTTAATAATTAACTTTTTTTTTCCTTCTCAGTCTGGTTCCTTAGGTTCCTTATATGACCTTAATTTTTGTGATGTCTTTTTGAGCTCTAACCTGAAAAGTCTGCTTATCTGACACTTTTCTGAATGAGTGTCACTTTTTGATAAGACAATTTAGTAATACAATTTTCAGTATTGCTGTACTTCTTCAAGTTATTTTTGATCTCTAGGACAGTTTCAATCACATTTGGGAAAGAGCCAGAAGACTTAAGTGCAATTAAGTTCCTGAAAGTTCTGTGACAAATGACAACATAGTATATAGGGAAATCCCAGTCTGTGCCTTCATAGAAGGAAAAGGAAGCAGAAATTAATTTTTATACAAACCTTTTCACAACATCAGACTGGGTTGTCTGCATGCACGTAGCACTGATGCATGGATACATGGTGGCTAGTTTAAATATCTCTCTTGCTCAGGAGTGTCAAATGAAATACGGTTAGAGCCAGAGTTATTTCTGTAGAAGATTTGGAGACCAAACAGCACATGTTCATAGATTGCCAGGCTTCATTATCATGCTGGTTGTGTAGCAATACATTTTACATTAAAATTCTCTGACCATTCATTGTCTTGCAATTAGGTTCATGCTTAAGGCGTTCTAGCATCTGAAAACAAGATAGGCTTTGGCTTAAGTTGTTCAAATTTATTAGGGTCCTGAGGGAATTGGCTGATGTACTCACTAAGCCAATCTCCATCATATTTGAAAAGTCATGGCAGTCAGAAAAAGCCTCCAATGACTGGAGAAAAGGAAGCATCACACTCACTTTTGAAAAGGAGGACCCTGGGAACTACTGAGCTGTCAGCCTCACCTCTGTGCCTGCTAAGATCATGGAACAGATTCTCCTGGAAGACATGTCAAAACATATAGAAGACAGTTAAGTAGAAACAGTCAACATGGCTTCACCAAGGGCAAATCATACCTGACTAATCTAGTGGACTTCTATGACTGAGTCACTGTATCAGTGGACAGGAGAAGAACTACTGATCACATCTATCTGGACTTCTATAAGGCCTTTGTTACTGTTACCCACAATATTCTTACTGCTAAACTGGAGAAATATGGGTTTGATGAGTGGACTATTAGATGGATAAGGAATTGGCCAGATGGCTGTGTCAATGAATTACAGTTAATGGCTCAGTGTCCAAGTGGAAACTAATAATGAGTGGTGTCCCTTGAGAGTCCATACTGGGACCAATACTTCCTCAATGACATAGGCAATGGGATCAAGTCCCGCTTCAGCAAGTACATTTCTAATGTGAGAGGAACTGCATTCCCCAACCTGAATTTGTTGGCTTCTCATGAAAAAAGTTAAAATAAACTGGATTAGAGAGAGAGAAGCTTTATCAGAGGAAGCAAATGTTTGGTTTACTTTATTTCATTTTGTTTCTATTTTGAAGTAATGATTATGTAATACAGAAAAAAAATAGTTCAGGGACCAGAGACTAAATTCAGGCCTGTCTTCACCACCTCCCTTCGCATTTAGGATTTTCACAATCTTAGGTGCACAGTAGCCCAGGAACAGTACAACAGGTGAAGGAACCTCTTTCTGCACATTTGATATGTATCCTAGGACATTTCCATGAGACTTGTGGATTCAAACTGACAGACAGGAAAAAGCAAATCCAAATCTTTCACTTTCTGGATCTATATTTTAAGTATCAAGTCATTTGCCAAATTCTTGAAGAACTGTATAATATAATTACAGATGGAATTCTCTTCAAGATTGGGCTTCTCTTCATAGATTAGCAACTAACAGTGAAGACTTTTTTTTGCAATTAAAATTCAAGTATCTAATCCCACATGTTTCAACAGATAAAGATCTGCCAAGCAACTATTTGTTAGCTTCTTCAAAGTCTCATTGTTT
Source organism: Caloenas nicobarica (assembly GCF_036013445.1). Lineage (NCBI taxonomy): Eukaryota > Metazoa > Chordata > Aves > Columbiformes > Columbidae > Caloenas > Caloenas nicobarica. Next base: position 168,611,657 of record NC_088245.1, read on the forward strand.
TTCTTAGAGTCCTCCAAAACCAAGAAAAAAATTTCTTGTTGACTGATGTTTCACCCCACGTGTCCTTTAATTTTTCTCATAAGAAATGATAAATAGCCAATGCTAATGAAATCCAAAAAACTACACATTCACAGACCAACTTGATTTGAAAAAAAATACAATATAAAAAATTACAATATATCTGAAACATTCATTATGAACATGGACATCCATATTTTAACAGATTGCATTAGAATAAATTTAAAGTAAGACTTTCAGGATGGTGTCCTCAGTATCTCCACTCCTGACAAGTTGCCAAACTCCTGTGCTTTTAAATTAGTATTAAAACTAGTTTCAAAACTATGGTTTTTAACTGTCATTTAAATCATAGCTCAGACATGGTATTAGTGATTCAATATTTTTGTATCTGGATTCTTAGATGACATTCCGAGATCTATGTGTGCTTTCATAAATATTCATTCGAACTGAAAAAGACAGTTCAATATGTATATTATGACATTAGGATGAAAGAAAACAAGCTGTGCTTGGGGAGGTTTAGATTAGATATTAGGTAAAATTTCTTCATCTGAAGGGTTATCAAGCTTTGGAACAGGCTGCCCATGGAAGTGGTTAGGTCACAGTCCCTGGAGGTATTTAAAAGACATGTAGATGTGGCACTTAGGGACATGGTTTAGTGTTGTACTTGGCATTGTTAGGTTAATTGCTGGACTAGATGATCTTACAGCTCTTTTCCAAACTAAATGATGCTATGATTCTATGATACTGATACATAAAACCATTTAAAAAAACTTTAATAATTATGCTGTAGTATTATTCACAGAACATAACCATGAGTTTATTAGCTCAGAAAAGCTCAAGGAAGTTTTTTATTTGCTTCGAAACTTTCTGTGAACCTCTGATTTTATTTAAATAAAAAAGATCCTGGAACTTTAACAGATGTTTTTAAGGCTGATTTCTCCAAGGGATGACAAAATTAGGATGAAGAGCTAGCACAGAGAGATAAATGAGATGTAATTCCCTCCAAAGGGAAAGACAGCCTATGTTATTGTTACATGATATTGAGAGGAAAGATTGCTTATTTTTAGTATTCAAACAACATTTGGAAGAGGTATGTTTTGGGCAGACATTTTTTCAAATAACTTTAGTTCCTTAATTTCTTTAGGGATTACAACTAACATTCAATTCAACACATCCAGAGAGCAACTTGATAAACTGCAGTGTGTGAAACAGATTTGTCTAACTATCAATTTGCTGTCAACCTGTCTGCCATCTCCATAAATTACATGAGCAATTGTGCAAGAGCAAATAGCATTTATGTTGATTTTCCAGGATGTGTTCTATCATTTCATTTGATTATGATAAAAAGGCATTTTCCATCACTAACAACTTGCATAAAATTGGCAGAGCTGGCCATTTCAGAACATTTAGTTATGCAGTTATGTTTTTTTAACATGTTTCTGTCTGCTCAGCTACACAATCAGTATCTGAAGGACACACACCTTCCCCACTTCAAGAACTTTAATATTCCACAACAAAAAACACCCTGAAAATGGTATTGCAAGAAAATTCTGAAGCATAACCGCATCATTTTATCTATAAGATAATGTTATGCTATAAGAGGCTTCAGATAGCATTCACTTACGTATTGCACCTACGTATCCTCCATCAGGAAAACACATAACGTGAAGAATTTCACAGCAAGGTATTGATTTTTGATTGTTGTTTTGTTGCAAATGTAGGTGGTTCCGAAAAAAATGTTTCTAAATAACAGCGTTCAGATTCTGTTTTAACTCCAACCAGCAACTAAGCACCACACAGCCGCTTGCTCACTACCCCCACCGAGTGGGATGGGGGAGAGAGTCATAAGGGTAGAAGTGAGGAAACTCATGGGTTTAGATAGTTTATTAAGTAAAGCAAAAGCTCCGCACACAAGCAAAACAAAACAAGGAATTCATTCACTAATTCCCCCTTGACTGCTCAGCAACAACTAAAACGTCAGTGTGTTCTCAATATTACTCTCATACTAAATCTGAACCACAGCAGTATATCAGCTGTTAGGAAGAAAATTTACTCTATCCCAGCTGAAAGCAGGACAGGTTCCTTCTGAGAACTCCACAAACATTTGAAGGATATAAAGCAAACTCTTTATTTAAGCTAAGTTCATCTACGCTTCAATCATAATACTAGTATGATCCATACACATTCCAGGACTTTAGAAGATACTAAAGGTTCCAACAGTAACTGAGATTGAAGAATGTGAAGAAAAAATATATTATCTGTATGTATATAAACCATCTACGCATGTCAATGTGAGAGAGGAGGCTACTTTCAGTCTTCTACTGATGGTGCATGATCAAGTGAGTATCATATGATGCATCCTACTCAGTGTCCATAGCCAGCATTAGATCTCGGTGGTGTTGTCGTTACATGTGGTGCCACAGAGATCGCACTTCTGGGAAGGTCTACTACCATTGATAGTTGCAGATATTACATTTCCGTCCCAGTCTCTTGTCCCTAGTTAGCATTCTTTAACTCTGGCAATGCCAACAATGAAGCTTAGCTCTATCTTTGTTCGTAAATTGAGTATTTTCTTTCTTGCAAGACAAGCACGTTTGATGTTCTGTACCCTGAGAATGGCATTTCAGTATTCATTGTATTTAGATTGTAGTCTTGAAAATGTTAACAACTCTGGAAGAAGAGAAGTAGCATTCCTATATTTCTGGAAACTATTTCAATTTGGAGATTTGATCGGAGTTTTACTTGTATTATTTTTGTTTCTGCCATTCAAATTACTGCTTCTTACATGTCACTTCTCTCTCTTGTACCAGAAATGTGAAGAATATTAAGAAGACCAGGATTATTGTACTCTGCACTGTTCTGACACCTCTTGTCAATTTAGGTCTTCAGTGAAGTATTTTTGTCCTGTATTTTGGGGTGTGGACTCACATCAGGTGGTAGTTGCAAGCTTTTATTCGAATCTTTTTGTTATGGTTGATTATTTTTTTCTTCCACTGATGTTTAATACTAATTGGTTTTGTCCAAAAAGTTAAGGTAGAGACAGTTACAAATCTGTCATGTTCAAGCCTCTGACCATTTATATGAAAGACCTTTCTGGAAAAGTCGTATCTGTCAGGTAGAAATTAAACAAGATGGAAGTCATTTTTTCTCTTGCCAAAATTAAAAGAAGCATTCTAAACAAAAATGTATCTACGCTAAGGAGTTTGTAAGCTGGAAAAAGATGATCCATCAATGTTGAAAATACCTTTGAAAAAGCAGCTTTACAAAACATGTCTAAACACTGTATTTCATATTCTAACTCATTAGCCTTCTATGTCTATTTAGACATAGAAGGTATGTTTATACAACTGTCAAATGCCATCTACACTGATACTACTTCATTATTGAACTATCATTACTTCAACATTGATATTTTGCCTCTTCAAACCAAACGTTGCATGTTTCTTGTCACTAAACCCTGTATCAAATCTATTCTGTAAATTAGTCCATGTATATTTCATTGAGATAAACAATGATGTCTGAATAGACTATTCTTTCATTAATACAAGGTCATCCTCTGTTTCTAGTTATCACAAATCTACACCAGTCTTTCTGTATAAAAGCAAACTACTATATTCATCATCTTACCCATACTGCACTTCTTTACAGCAAATGTTAAACCTGCTAATTTATTAGACCTCTCTGAGATCTCTCTCTTCTATTTACATTGCTGCTTTACTAAGACCTTAAAATACTCAGCAGTCAAGACATAGTGTATACTAAATACATAAGATCTTGCTTATTGACATTTATCTTACTTTGTCAAGGACAGCAACACCATTTTTTTAAGCATGAAAAGATCTTAATAAGAAAGGTAATGTTGGTAATGTAATTGCAAGGGAAACAGAACAAATATGCAGAATGGAATTAATCTCACCTGGCTGTAGAAGTTTACAGATCCACACCTGGATCTAATATAGTCACTGTAAACTCTCTTTGTGTTCAATGGAAACAAATAGGTTCTTCTAGGAAATGTTTTTCTGAAATTTTTAATATCTTATTTAGGGTGATTTTAATTCTGTCCTACAAACTCCCATTCTATTCAGGAATTAAAAACCAATAGTGCACATGTAGAAATCTACATATGGTTATATCAACCTCACAATATCTTTATATAAAACAACACAAATGTGACAGACGGTTAGTCAAAACGTATTATGTATCTCCACATTCCTGTCAAAGTTACTGAACATGGAATTCAAGGACGATTCTGCAGTTTTGTTTTTCAGAGTAAATCTCCAAGATTTTGATCATTTTGTGTTCAGTCCTTTGACAAAGCCTTCCTAAATTCATCACAAAAAATCAGAAAATATATTACTACATCAAGAATGATTCTTTCTGTCTTGAGCATATTATTTGCATTATTATTTGCAGAAAAAGCATTACAGATGAATCTTCTAATAAATCCATCACATTTGATAATGCCTCAGATAGGAAGAATATATGAGAGAATTAAATATAAAATTTTACCTCATTGTTATCACTCCTCACACAATAACTTTGAAAAGAAAACCCAACACTACAAACAGAAAAATCTACGTTAGGATTTTCATAGTAGTATTAGAGTAATGCAGATGTAAATAGAGTAAGACAATTTTGCTTATTATATGCTCTACTGATATTTCCATGCCTGAAAAATAATTTTGAAACAGATTACATACAGCTATCTTAAAAATACTCTATTATATAAAAATAGATTTAAATGATAAAAAGCCCTAAGCATGAGCAAAAAGGCATTTTCAGTTTTTCAATGACACTCTGAGACTTACCTCCCCTAAAAACCAAACAAATAATCAAACAAAAACACAAAGATTATAATTATGAAGTTTTGACATGAATACTGATGTAATATTTGTCTTTTCTAATATATCATACAAGCCTGAAATTACAATTGCTTGTTATTGTTAAAGGCATACTATTATCCATTCCTTGTCAGCAGGAAATTAGCATCCTATGCTTTGTTACTTCGTCTATTTCACGCAAATTGTTAACCCATGTCCTCTTCAGTCTAAAAAATCAAAATGTTTGAAACTAGGGATCTTCATGTTTTTCAAACCACGGATTAACTATTTTATTGCACAGTTTACATTTCAAAAGTTATGAAGCCTCTGAATATCTCTGCTGTCTATCTTACTGCATCCATTAATGATACCGTACATCTAACAATGAAGTATTTGAATATTTGAGTAATAAAAATTCCATGGTTTGATGAGAATCACAGGTAAACTCCAACAACTACACAAAAAGCTCATCAGTTAAGACCTAAGGGAGAAGTTTAGACCATCAGTCATAGAAATCTTAAATAGAAGTGTAAGGGAAACTATTTCTCAGATCAGTGTTCACAGTGTTCATGCCACTTTTATGAATGTTTTGCTGGGTTTCAAGAAACTGAGGGTATTAATAAAGGCAATTTCTTATTGAGTGCTCTACGCAGAGAAATGACAAATGTATATATCCAGAGATATTGTTCCCATGGAAACCATAATTCAGCCCCTTCGTGCACATACATTAAAGAATATGTTTATGCAAGAGAGATGAGATATGGTTTCTTTGGGAACCATAACTTTGACTTTACCGACTTTTGTGTGTGCTAAATGTCAACCATTATTTTGCATTAATATATCTTGTACTTTATTGCATTGTATTTGCTGAATAGCACACTGCATGCTTGTGTAATGAAAGGATGTTTTGCAATATCTTCATGCAGAAGATAAGACATAAGGTGGTAACAAGAGCCTAAATTTCAAGTTTCAAGTCTTATGAGGTTATTCTTTCAGCTGACAAGTTTGGAGTTGAAAGATCATTTCTGCTTACAAATCTGCACAACTGCAGAGCCATGATCACTCTGCTTTAGAGAATTTCACTAATAAAAACATACAACAGAATCTACCTTGGAGCACTGCACTGTTAGTTTTCATCTTCCATATAAACTGAAGAAGTTAGAGATGCAGAAGGCTAGAAAGGAACTTGTACAATATTCTTAAAGTAGTGAGTTTAGCTTTTTTTTTTGGTCAGAAAATGAATCATAACTTCAAATTTACATAAAGCTCATGTTACATCACAATAGTTAAACAAGATCTAAAAGGCCTATATATTTAGCAAGTAGTCTCTCTCTTCAATATAAAGGCAATCTAAAAATACATCAGAAATTTACTTTGCAGGTTCAGTTGTATCAACAAAATAGTAGAAAGATGTCAAAACAATACAAATTAGAAAGTTGTGTCACACGACTGAAACTTTTCATTACAGGATTTCATGACAACGACCTACATTGTTTTCTTTTTTTATTTTAGAGCAGGACAGAAGTGCAAGCAAAAATCTATTTTTATTTTTTTTCCCTATACATGTTTATACCATGTTTAAACTTAATGCAGTGGGCAGATTAGCCTGTGGCTTCCAAGGACTACTGTTACCCCTTTTTGCAAATGCACAAAGAACTAGTGCTATTCATTTTATGAAAACAGTTCCTGATACAGAAGTTTGTGACTGGACTAAGTGCCAAGCCAATAATCCCACCATGGAAATTATACAGTTTCTTAGCATGGAACTCAAAAGTATTAGAGAACAAAAGAAGTAAGTATATTTCTACATCTTTTTGCAGCATGGAGTTGGAAAAATTTTTGTATACTCACTCAGATGATGGATTTCAGAAGCACTTTTGCTAAATCCAAATTGATAGATCCACCACCCACCAGGTAAACTATCAGTTTAGATCCAACCCCAAGAACCTATGGAGGCAGATTGAAAGACCACAATTCAACCGTCTTTTCTTTGCCTTACTAAAGTTATGTATTCATGCTATACTGGAAGCAAGTATAAACCAGGAAAACACTAGCCAGTTCCTAGCTGTGGTGAAGTGGCCCTGGTTAGCAGATAAGCTCCCATGCAACCACTTGCTCACTCATTGCCTCTCTCCTTAGCAGGAATTGGAAGAGCATGGGAAGAACAAGAGTGAGAAAACTTGTGGCCTGAGTAGCTGTGGCTCAAACCTTCTCTGGCAGATCCCAACCCTGCAGCCGCCAGTCCCTCCCTCCCAAAAAAATATCTGTCATGGAGGCCTCCCAAATATAAGTTTAGGTGGACTAGCACTCCGATAACATAAGATAAAGGTTCAGATATTAGGCTAGGAAATTATTTGGGGTGCAGCGAAATAAGAATGAGGATCCACAGCGTGCATATACGCACTCACAAGAAAACAAGCTAGAGCCCTCTCTGCCCCATTTTGCCCATAACAGATAAACACTTGCCTACTGTGGCCAGGACTTTACACTCGTCTGCCCCAGACGAGGAAGGTATACTTGCCTACTAGGCAAGGACTTATTAAAGCATATATTCAGTAACTTATCACTCACCCACATGCAGAGGTGAGGCGTTCCCCATCCCGGGAGGTTACCTTAGACGGCTTCTCCGTCTAAGGGGAGGGACTCCGGCAGCATGGCAGACCCGCAGCTCCGAGGAGACCACACAAAGGGGAGTCGCCGGCGGAAACCCCATTTATAGTCTGACCAGATCTGGCTGTTGGCATTCCAGAAGCTTCTCGGCTTCTCTACACCCTGCCCCCTCGAGTGTGGGCCTTCGAGAAGCTTCTCAGCTTCTCTGGGCTGTGGGCGCTCTTGGCCCCTCCTCTGCTGACGACCCTGCCCAGCGACTCTGGGTCTCCACAAAGAGCCGTTAACTGCCTCATTGAAGGCCCCAGTTCTGAGAGGGGGATGGGCAGCTACCAGTGCAACTGCCGCACCAGTTCTCAGGGCGTGGGGGGGAAAGTGCAACTGCCAACACAGGATCCCTTGTCATTTACACCTAATAGTCAAAATCTACGTGGGTTGTTTCACCCAACATCCAAGGCCAAACAAAGATATACTTCCAGGAGAGCTTTTTCAGTTCACTTCAGTGCTGTGTTAATGTATTTCATGTGTTTTTCATATCTTCCTACATTGTGTCAAGTAGACCTTACCTTAGACTATGCTTTGGTGGACTTCCCTGTTTTAGGAATGGGTTTACAAAAAACAGCTTAAAGAAAAGCTGAAGGCACATAAGGAAATAATATGGAATGGTTATGTGACTTTAAATTTGCAGTAGATGACTACAAATATGAGCTTACTCTTCTACCAAGCATTATCACAAACAGTCCTGCTGAAGTCAGTGAGATTCTTCACGGAGTAAGATGCTACCCATTTTGGGATAAGTTAGCAGAGTCTATCCCATAATGATTACACTCAACTATTAAAGTCTTGACATTTATCATACTGTGGTATTTACCATTAGTGAGGCATTTTCAGTTCCCCTATGCTTGGAATGGGGAGTACTGCAAATACCATATGAAGTTTAACTACCATCAGCAGTAAATGTCAAGATTCTAATGGTACTTGCTCTACCTGTAATATGAATTTAGAACTGAAAGTGTTCAACAAGTCTGAGTTCTGAACTAAGTTTGTTTTGTCATATCCTGTATAGTAACCTGTAATTTTACAGATTTAAGTTACACTTGAGATTTATTTCAAGTTTATGGAAAGTGTTGAAGACTTTACTGTCAATAATTTAATAAAGTTTAACTTCCTTAGAAACTGGTGCCATGAGTAACAGTAACATGGATTTAGCAAAAGTGCTATGACTAACAGTAGTCTGTTTCATAATAGCATAGCGTAATTAGTTTTGTAAATTGTTCTTCATCAGCTAGAAGGAACTTTATAAATTCCAAGCTAATCACTAATATTATTGTAAGATGTTATCTAGAACAGATGTGAAGGATATTAGAAGCTTCAGTATTATGCTCAGACAGTTGAGAGAATACATGCAAGTACAAATATATACATGCACACACACGTTTGACATCAGACATTTCTCATACTGCCATTTTGTAAGCCTGAAAGTTTCACTTTGGATACAAGTCCTTCTTGCCCTTTATCTTCTTTGTGCATCACAGGTGAAACAGTACGATAGCTAAAATTCAGTAGCTGATAATATTTGATTTAATGTGAAGAATTGTTAAACCTCATTAAGCACCTCAGGTTTGAAGCATCATTTCAGGGGGAAAGGGGGAAGAAAGAGTTAATAAAATCAAAGCAAACTAACAGAATTAAAGGAGTAATGTATCCTGTTCCTACATTTATCTGCTATCCTAAGGTGCATCAGGATCCTGCTCACTGTACTATTCACATCAGGTATCCATGGAAAGTGCTGCAATTTCCAGTAAAACCAACTGCCTTATCTGACTTTCTGTAAAGAAGGAAGTGCTCAGAAGAGAAGGATCAGATTTTTATTTAATCTGGGATCTGAGGAAGCTCTGGAGCTGGAAACGTTAGCTAGGTCTTGTTATAACAGCCTAAGTGAATTGGAGATGACACTGACCATCTGATGTGGCTATAAAAATGGGTACATTGGGGGTGAACAGGTCTGAAAAAAAAGGTGAGAAATGCAGAAATATAGTAATTTCACCAGCCATTTTAGTCAAGGAAAAATAAGTCCAAAAGAGTCTAACTTTAGCTCTGCAGAAGAAAACATAGAAGAGTGAAGTACTTTACTAGTAAGCCTCTAAATGACATCTTAATTGTGCTTTTTAAATGAAAAGTAATAACGATGTATAGCTAGAGATTTGTCCTTGACACTCATGCTGAGATACAGAACAGGGTCCAAAATTTTAAATGGATAGCAGACTGTGAATTTAGGAGACCTGTTAGCCATGGTAGACAGTTTGACTTTTACAGGGAAATCATTTACAGTAACTTTCAAGAGAAACCAAAGATGTAAGCAAGATAACATGCAATAGAAAGACTTACTTGATTGCGCAGGTTAATACACATTGTTTTGAAAAGCTAGTCATGCATTTTCATATTGACCACAGGTTTCCTAAGGGAATAAAGAACAGGCTAAAATTAATTTGAAGCTACTGAAGATACTTAACTGGTAAATAGTCCTACTGCATTATAACGATATGGTTTAAAAGCAAAGGGAATCATTAGTTTCATTTTGATTCAGAGGCTATTACCAGGAACTATGGCAATGGACGGAGTCAAAGATAGAACATTTTCTGCTCTACCAAAAGAAAAACGTGTTTGCATGGAGGCAATGAACAATGCTAATAATTAGTGAGAATTGGCACAACACTTTTTTTTTTTTCAGACAAAAATTTACGTTTATTCTTAGCAAATTATTTAACATACAGATGTAATCTTAGAACCAGCATTTTTCACAGATGACCTTGATGTGTAAAAGTCCTGAGGAGTGAATTTATCTCAACTCTTTCTTTAAAACAGAATTAATGTATTGCTTTAATTATTCACTATCACACACTTCAAAAGACATTGGTCCTTAAAAATAAAATGGCATTTACATTGATCAAAGGGTAAGAGAGAGGAGGTTCTTGCTTTTTTGTTTTTAAAAAAACCCAAGAAACAAGACTCATTTCTAATTTATCTATAGCTTTATGTGAGGCACAAACAGATTCCAATTGGCTATATAGTTTTCTCATAAAAACTTTAACAAATCTGTTTCATGTCGAGATATCAGATGACCTTTCCAACACTCATAGATTACTCTTGTGGAGGCAAACTGTATAGCATGTAAACTATAAACCATACCTGATAAGTTACTTAAAGGAAAAAGAGTAATAATATAGTTAAGTCTGTTGAGTGCATACATCCATTTACCATCAATGACATTTTTGAAATGGAACCAGATAGTTTGCCTGGACTTTACTCATATCATAAAAGAAAAAACAAACAAACAAACAAAACAAAAAACCACCTTGAACAACAAAAGTAATGTTTCTTGTTTACAATTCATGAAGAATACACTCCTGTCCATGGACACACGCAGGACAAATGTTGAAGATATTTAAGATATAAAGACAAAGAATAATAAACAATAATTTCTACTTAGTAATGTTTATAACCTGCTATCTAATGCTTTATGAAGCTGGGCTTTTAATGAAAAAATTTTTTCATGTGCACAGCCTTTGTAAGAGTTTTACTTATTAGTCTGGGACTAATAAGGATCAGGCCAGGTATATACACACATACTTACAGACGACATATTTTTCTCAGAATTTGCAAATAAACAAGCAAACGAACAGACAAAAAATGTCCCGAGAAATAAAGATTTCTTACTCTTTCTTTTTTTTCTAACTAGCAAACTTGAACTGCATCAGTCTCCCTCAGTTCTTGAATCTTCATAAAGTTTTGTGTGCTTGGTACAGGCAAGAAAAAAAAAATCTCTTGGAAAGCTTTCTCCTTGTTTAATTTAGTTTTATTAAGTTGAATAGATAATAATTGACACGTATTTTCCATCAAACCCATCACTGTAAACAGAAAAAGCTTTTTAAAAAGAACCATTTATTTACCACATTATGTTCTTCTGAAATGCTAAACAGCAGTTAATGATTAACATTCATGCAGCTTTCTGATTCTATGACAAAATATTTTGAAAAATATGGAAACAACTTTAATTACTTCTATAGAAACTTGCTCCCATATCTACATAAAAACTTACTGTTGTTCATTCAATAGTGCTAAACTTTTAAATAACCATGAATACATACCTGAGAACAAAAGGTTCTTTAATACACTAGATAATTAGCATTCCACTGTTAAATATCACTCTTCTCATAATAGCTATTTAGAAAAATAGGTTTAAGGCCATGTGTAAGGTTTAATTAATAAAGAACTGTTAACTGGGAACTGTTAGTATGCATTACCTTATATAGGCAGAGTCTTCATCCTTTTCTGAATTGCTCTAAATAATTATGGAGAGGTTTCCTCTAGTTCTTTCTTTTTTGCCCTGTTCTAAAAATTGATATAAAGCAAAAAAAATCCCCTGCCCTGAAATATGGTAAGCCCAGCAGGAGCATATTCAGCCTAATAGTTAAGGATAGAATTTTCTTCAGAAATGTCTAGCATCATTAGACAGTATTAAAAAAAATATTTTGTACTTCATTAACTCGGTATTGATAAAACACCTTTTATTTTAATTGAGTGTCATCTTACATGATGACATTTTTAAATGTGAACTTACAATAAAGTTCAAACTTGAGAACGAGTGATGTATAATCAGATGAGGTACAATTATGAAATTAGAAAACAAAATAAGCAATCATAACAGAGGTTTATTCAATAGAAATGACTGATAATTAACACTTATAAAATAATAGTTATTACATGTTGCAGTTTTTGCATCAATAAGTGCAGATATTTTGTGTGTTAAAGTCCAGATACTAAGCTTACCAAACTGTCTCCCAAAGTTATGTGAGTTTTAGAATCTGCACGTTATGAATTCAATTGACTTTAAATAAATAACAAAAGTATACAAAAGTGTATTCCAGAACACAAAAGCTACAACCACAATTTAAAAAAAAATCATAAAATCCAAGTCTTTTATTTATTCAAATGCTTCATAAACTATGGCCACATAACAAGGTATTTTTTAATATATGCAGTTCTAAAATTTGAATAAATCAAACACAATAGTTCTTTGAGATTTTTTAAAATTAAATATCAAATGGAAAGGAATATTTGGGATGATTTTCAAGGAACACCTTCAATAATTTCAAGGAACACCTTTAGTTGCCTCTGTGGAAACAAAATCACATTTTCATAGATTCATAGAATCATAGGGTAGTCCAGGTTGGAAGGGACCTTGGAAGATGATCTGGTCCAAGTTTTTGTGTCAAAGAGAGCCTACATGATGTTATCTAGCATGCTGTCCAATCTCATCTTGAAAACTTCCAGTGATGGGGATGCCACCACATCCCTGAGGAGGCCGTTCCAGTGTCCTCATTCCTGGGTGTTTGCTGGCCTGTGCTCAGGGCCAGCTGGGAAGGAGTCCAAGTTGGTGACCCTGAGGAGAATTGCTGTGAAGAAAGTCGTTTTGGTAGGGCCTTTTGGTAGGATTTCCTTCTTTTGTAAATGGGGGTATGTTAGTGGTACTGGCCTGAGATCCAGCCTCTGCTATGTCACAGCCTGATCTACAGGACAACGTCCTCAGCCTGTTCAAGTCTCTAAGAAGGCGCCTGATGCCTGGGGCTGGGGCTGTCCCAGTGCCCCCCAGCTGCCCTGTTCCCTGACAGGGACAACGGATGGGTCCTGGCTGCCAGGCCCTCCTCTGACAGCCCCTGAGGAGTCCCTAGTGCCCATGGGCAGCGACATGTTACACCTTCACAGATATCCTAGCACTCAGCAGTATGCATCGTCATCCAGATGACTGCTGGAAAATAGGCAGAAACCCAGATTACTAAATTTCTTACTTCCTGGCACTGTTCTGTCAGAGACAATCAAAAATTACTCCAGTCAACAGAGAAGCTCCACACTATCAGAGATCACCTCAGCAGAAATGATTTAAAAGTTACCTCAAGAGAAGAAGTTTTAGTGGGTATTCTCTAAAATCCTCACATGTACGAGAAAGGGATGAGTTACTCATCCTGGAGACAAATGTTCAGCTATGGATGATGTCTCAAAGAGGCCTACCTATTGAAGAGATGTTTAGTTTTTGGACTTTTGAACATCTTTGTACTTGCGAGTAGATGGGAAAACACAATAAAACTCAAGTGCATTTGGAAAATGAAAGAAATGAAATAAGTAGGATTTGAATTCAAGGAGAGTGTAGAGTAACTAGGAAAAGATAATCAGCTATGCAAATATAAAAATAAACAAAGTTAATGAGGAAAAGAAGGAGGAATAAAATCTATCTTCATAGTCTTGGGAAACTAATGTTTGCTGGGCTTAATGAAAGTCAGCATTTTGTCAGATAGATGAAGGTGGTTTGTAGGTGGTTTGTTTCATTTTGTTATTAGCTAATGTCTCAAGACAAGTACAGCCTTAGAAATTTTAAATCCTCTCCCCACTACCCTCCAAAAAATATTACAGGAGTAATGTCCAGAAGAAAAAGTCGAGCAGGTCTGGGAAACACAAGTGTTCCAGGCTGCATCTTCTCTGGAAGAGAAATCTGAAATACAAGTCCTCAAATACTTAGAAAATAGATCCAAAGTGGATGAGAAGGTTATGGAAAATATTTATATAGGACAAGAAATAATGAGCTTAAGATAAAGTGAACATTTCTGGACAGTGCTTTCAGAAGTTTTAACATGTCCTAGTTAAACACTAGAATAGATTGTATGAATTATTCTTTGTAGAAAGCAGATCTAGACTCTGCATTCCCTTTTGGCAACATTTGTCTGGCATTGCTTGTGAGTAGTGTATTTCACTGTAGGGCTGGAAGTAGATTTGCTGACCTATTCAAGTCTTTTACAGACTTGTTTTCTGTGATATCTCGCAGGTAATCCCTGGAACAACTCAGTTACATCTCCTTTTTTTTTCCCCCTTTCTTAATAATTCATAGTTTAAAAACATATTTTTGTGCTCGATCTGATCCACTTCTCTCTTTTTTCTCACTGAGACGAATTCATGTGTTTAGCTTTAGGCTTTCCATAAACTGCCACACATAAACTATTAATCTCGAAGCAAGAAAGTTGTTACTCTGAAGGTTACATGCTGGTTCAGCGGGATGATTGGTTACTGTAATTAAAAAGGTTAATCATTCAATATTTAAAATATGACTGTGCTAGTATTGTTTTCTAAATCCAATGTAGAAAAATATTCTTATGAACGTAGAATCTTATATTTGTTGTTTTGCCCATTTCTAGTCTTTCAATTTCCTTTATGGTTGTTTTTCTTCAGGTGATGGATATGTGCGCTGAAGGAATTTCTTAAATCAACAGTGTTCTTTTGAATCTAATGGCATAATATTAATTTACATTATCTGAAGATCGGAATTACCACTTTCCTTTTTTTTTCCTCACAACAAGTATTTTGTGACACTCTACCACCAGGATACCCAAATTCTGTGAAATTAACATTCATAAACTGTAACTGAAGGAAAAGACACTTAGGAAGGGAAAACACTAGGAAAGAGTGTTTGGGCCAAGTGTTTCTGCTGCTGTTAATGATTTACAAAATCCTTTTGTCTTTATTGGATCTTTGTTGTTTGCCCTTCAGTGGAAACCTCATCCAACATTTTCCTCAGGTAAAATGGAATTAAGTCAGAATTTGCATTCAGTCAAGGAGTGAAAAGGAAAATTTATTCAGGGTAGCCAAATGGAAACAATTATGGAAATATCCTTAAAAAAAAATCTACTAAAAAAATGCACTGGTAAAGAGGACTTTAATTGCCATTTCTCCTGTATGAAAGAAGCAGCTAAATTTCTGTTGGCTTCATATGGATGCTCTTCAAAACAAAGCAAAAATGCAAAAAACTAGAACACTCCTATATTTGGATACACCATTATGAACATAAATACCTTTTAAGAGCAATTCTTCTCAGCATCAGAAGCAGCACATTTGCATTAAAGTATAAAGAAGGAAAAACACGAGGGGATTAGCACTACAGTAGAAATGGAACGAAAACAAATAATTCTCTAGATAATAAAGAGAAACATCCAAGTGTATTTCAAGATTATAGATTTCCTAGCATTTATAGCTATTAAGAAAATATTATATCATTAAATTAAGATGAAAGCCCATTTGCTTCTCATTACAGAAAATATTCCAAAATAAAGCTATATGTGAATTCTTTACACTTGCAAAAATCAACAGTGAACAGTATAGAGAGTCTGCATTTAACATCTACAGATTGAATTCTAACTGCTGTTTTAAAGGATATGCTGGTTTTAATGCTTTTATAGGTGTTTTATTTATATTATATAGTAGTTGTGTTAATGAAGGCAGCAAATACCTTTAAAAAGTTGATATCACTAAGGAGTTGAGACACTTATTAAAATCTTAAAATGTGAAAGTATGATAAGCTTAGTTTCACCTAAAAACATAAATAAATTCTATACTAGTAATTTTATTTACTTTAATTAACTGAACACTAACACACAGGACCAGCTAACACAAAGAAAACACAGATGTTCTCCTCCTCTACCTTGACTTGTAAAGTACATTTAACAGAAAGATTAAAAAGTAAATGTCTCAGGGATTTCTATGCAGTAGAAACACCTCTGTATTTCAGGAGAGATTGGATGACCAATGCAAAGATCCAGAGCAAAACTCTGACCTTTTGAATTTAGAAATAAAACCAATGCTAAGCAAGTTCTCTTTCCTGAAAAACAGCAATACCTGTTTTACATCATAAAGTAATTTCAATATGTTTTTGGAAGGGTCTGACACAAGATAATGTGTTGCTCATTCTGTCCTACATATCAGCTTACATCTCCTGATTGTTATGCCTTTTTTCTTATGTGAGCCATACTACTTGTGCATAGAGGTATTTCTTGCTGTGAGATTCTGATATCCTTCTAGGAAAAAAGTACAACAATCTAGGCTACGAAATGTATGTAATCCTTTTTGCAAGTGTTTCCTCATTGTTAGTTAGTTAGCATCTAGATAACTAGATAATTATCTAAACATCAAAGAACATTTGATGATGTAACTTGACAAGGGGAGGACACTGAAAAATTAAGTCTGGTTAGTCGTTATGCTGTTTAATACTATATGACCGCCATTCATGAAGCAGTATTAAAGAACAGTTCCAGAAGTAAAAGGGGCATTCCTGACATCCACAACTTAATATAGTTCCATCCGAGAATCAAATGATAATTCGGGTTGAAAGGACCTTGGAAGGTCCCACACAAAGCTACGGGCTTGGGGAAGGGTGTCTGGAAAGCTGTCTGGCGGAAAAGAACCTGGGGGTGTTGGTGAACAGGCATCTGAACATGAGCCAGCAGTGTGCTCAGGTGGCCAAGAAGGCCAAAACCATCCTGGCTTGTATCAAAAATAGTGTGGCTGGCAGGACCAGGGAAGTGATTGATCCCCTGTACTCAACACTGATGAGGCCACACCTCGAATCTTGTGTTCAGTTTTGGTCCTCTCACAAGAAGAAGACATTGACGTGCTAGAGTGAGTTCAGAGAAGGGTAATGAAGCTGGTGAAGGATCTGGACCACAAGTCTTATGAGAAGAGGCTGAAGGATCCGGCGTTGTTTAGCCCGGAGAAAATGAGACTGAGGGAAAACCTTATCACTCTCTAGAACCACCTGAAACAAGGTTCTAGCGAGGTAGGTGTTGGTCTCTTCTCCCAAGTAACAAGCAATAGGACAAGAGGAAATAGCCTCAAGTTGCACCAGGAGAGATTTAGATTGGAAAAATTTCTTCACTGAAAGGATTTTCAAATGTTGGAACAGGCTGCCCAGGGAAGTGGTGGATTTACCATCCCAGGAGGTGTTTAAAAGGCATGTAGATGTGGTGGTTAGGGACATGGTTTACTGGTGCTAGGTTAATGGTTGGACTTGATGATCTTAAAGGTCTTTTTCCAACCAAAATGATTCTATGATTCTAAGGTCCTGCTCAAAGCAGGATCAGCTCTGAGGTCAGAGAGGGTTGCTCAGGGCTTTGTCCAGTTAGGTCTTCAAAACCTCCAAGGATGGAGGTGGCACAACCTCTCTGGGCAACTTGCTCCACTACCTGTTCTCTTTTAAGATTTCCTCATTTGCCTCTCAGTCCTCTGTCACACACTGCAGGGAAGAACCTAGCTCCATCTCCTTTGTGACCTGCCCCTAGGCTCTGGGGGCTGCTGTTATGGCCTCCACAGCCATCTCTTCTCCAGGATGAAGAAGCCCTGGTCCTTCAGTGTCTCCTCACATGGTAAGTGGTACAACTCCAACCATCCTGGTGGTCTTCCATAGCACTTTGTCCAACTTATCTACATCTTTCTTTTATTGTGTGTATGTGTAAAGGTAATCACGTGCATTATCTAAATATGATCTCATAATAGCTGAGTACAGGGAGGTAAGTACTTCCCTTGACCTTCTGACTGTGCTCCTGTTTATACAGGCCCATATGATGCTTATGGGTTTTTTTTGCCAGGATGCCTTGCTGGCTCAATTTGACTCACCATCCTCTAGATCCCCCAGAACTGCTGCTCTCTAGTTCATCACACACCAGTCTGCATTGCTGCCAGGAGGTTTTTGTTTTCAGAGGACAGACTTTGCATTTGATCTTGTTGAATTTCAGGAGGTCCTGCCAACAGATTTTTCCACACAGAGAATGTCAGCACTGACCTTCAGCATATCTACTGGTCCTTCCCAAATTGGTGTCATATGCAAATTTTATGAATGCACTGCATCACCTCCTTCATGTCATTGATAAAGGTGTTAAACAGGACACATTCCCATACAGACTCCCGTGGTACTTGTTACCAACATCTGACCCATTAACCACCATCCTCTGAGCCCAGTCATCTGACCAGTTTTTCACCTATCAGTTTTTCCACCCATCCAGGTCAAAATGTCCCAACTTCGACACAGGAACATTATTTGAGACTGTGTCAAAGCCATGCTAAAGTAGATATAACTTGCATCCACAGAGTTCCTTTCATCCACAAATCCAGGTATTTTTTCACAGAAGGTAATCAGGTGGGTAAGGAATGATTTGTCCTTGGTAAAAATCCAAGCTGACTGTTCATAGAGGACTCTAAGATTTTTCTAGGGACTCTAGTAAGGCTGACCACACTATAGTTTCTTAACTTGACCTTTGGACTATCTTTAAGACGAGTGCAGCATTAGCCTTTCTCCAGTCATTTGGAATATTCTTTGATTTCCATGACCTTTTGAAGATGACAGACAGGAACCTTGGAAGGATGTTGTCCCAAAAACAGGGTTCTTTGCCCAGTGTGCATACAAATGAGCCAAATTTAGCACACAGAGATAAGATATTGTTTATTACAGAGTTGTGCAAGCCTGGATGCCGGAATAAAGCCAACATGCCAGCAAGAAAAGTAACAGCCATTATATACAAAATGTTATCATACTCAGGGCAGTCCTAAAGAGCCAATTGGTAACACATTTGCATATTGCTTTTCACAATCCTTTTAGCATATAATGAGCAATGTTCAGCTACAGGACACTTTATCCAACAACAGTCTCGAGATATGTGTTAAAGCATGACTCAACTAATTGTATGGGCTTCAAAATGTCTAAAGCTGCAAGATCAGTCTCTCTGAGCAAGTATTTTGCAAGTCACCCTTATCTTTGTCAGGTGGACCTAAAACTGAAAGGATTTACACATCTTTAGGTTAGGAATTGCAGACAGGATTCATTCTTTTAAGTGATAATGACAACAAGGGCAGTGACAAGCTCATTCAGCACCCACAGATGCAGCCTGTCAGGTGTCATGGACTAGTATGGGTTGAGTCCTGAATGAATCCTCATCTACAGCTGGTACTTCCTCTTGTCCTTAAACTCTGTGTACAGAGAACCCAGAGATCTTGTTGATGAAGACTGAGGCAAAGGAAGTGTTGAGTACCACATCTGTGTCTTCTAAATTGCTTATTCCTGGGTTTTCACTTTTCTTAGGATAATTTGGTAAATACTTGGTTTGTGAATTGTGACTGTGTGAGACTGGTGTCCAGAATGTTTGCTTGTTTTCAGAAGATTTTCCCCAACTGGGTAAATAATCATAAATCAGTTACAACTCTTTCCTCTACATTCACAAAATCCTTTGGAAATCTTTGCTGCAGATTTAAATTTTATGTTAGAATCATCAAAGTTATTACTCTCTTAACTTTAACCAAATCAAATTTAAGAAAGCTATTTGACAGTTTCCTGTCAATTTGTTCTCAATATCTTCAAAGTCGCATTTAAAATATGCTAGTATATTTGCTCATCAGCAGAACTATCCTGTCATTAGGACCTAATATGATAGGAAATAGCTGCACTAGTAAATACACAGTTTCTCCTCGTAGACTGAATCAAAATTAATAAGCAAGATGCCACAGAGAGTCTCTAAACAGATAATTTGGACTTCACAAACAAAAGCGTAATAGTATAATTGTGAGTATTTAGGACTGTCTGAAAAGAAAAAAATTTTAAAAAAACCCCAACTTTTCCCTTTGTTCTTAAATTTAAGCATATTGGGTAGCTTAGAAATATTCAATGTATTATGCTTACTCATCCAAATAAATTGATACATTTGTGATCAAAAGTGAATGAGATCATAAGCCTATTCAGGCAAGTTATCTTGCCTTCCTGTACACCTTATTTCAGCTCACTTCAGTTCATAATCCCACAGAAGGAATTGCAGGGATATGCATTTCCTTGTCTTACATCAGCCAGAATAACTGCTTTAGAAAGCGTAAAAAGATCGATTGTATAACCTGAGTCTTCCTCTTTAGCTAGTATTTTTTATTTCAGATGATGTACAGAATACTCTATCAGCTTTTCAAGTCTTTTACGAATTCTCTGTCTTTTTAAGAAACATCATTCCTGAGTGAATCAAAAAAGAAAAAAAAATAAAACAAGTACTTTACTACAATGACTGAAAACAAGAAAACAGAACACCACACTGTGTGACAAGAAAATTCATGATTGCACTCAATCTTGATGCAGACTGTCATTCCAAACCAAATCTATCCCTTGAGAGTTCAGATAAATTAGCCGTTTCACCACCATATGAGTATACTTATGAAAAAGCCCATTCAAAATGTCTTAAATACCATCAGCTTTTTATTTAGTTCTTCTCCTTGACCATGACCATTTGTTTTGACTGCAGACTTTCAACACTTCTGAAAACAGGTCTTGTCTGTATTAAATGTGAGTTTTCTCTGTCTTTGAATTTTCATTTAGTCTGACAGGTTAAACAAATTTGGAAATTTCTACACTCTACAAAAGACCACAGAGTAGAAATCCCTCAAATGAGTGAGCAACATAAAGAACAAGGTCTAGCCTTTGCTAATCAAACACAGGTATGGTGCTAACAGTCTCTGCATAATACTGAATGGATGTTATTGCTCAGTAAACTCCTTAACAGACTATTGCCCTGATCACCATAGACATAACCTTTGCCAGTCTCAAGAATACACTTCCAAGCCTTAGTTATTCATAAGTACTATTAATATATCATAAAAGCACTGCTCGACCATTTTAATGTCTTCATCATCACAATATACTGAGAAACAGGAAAGCTGTGTAGCTATTTTGTACTAATATTTCCAATCCCATCACTAAAAATATGAAAAAAGTCAAATCTCAAAACAACAGGTCACATTGTTAGAGGAAGGCTGTATACAGATGAATACTGTATTTTTAAAATTCCTAGATACCTAATTGCCATTCCTTTCAAGAAATGTGAAATATTTCATTATAAGCATATAATATTTCATTATTATTCATTATCCAGGTAATATTTCATTATATATTTCATCATAATATTTTCATTATTTCATTCATATATTTCAATATATTTCTAAGATGAATCTGTGTAGCCTGAAACATAGTGTGCAATGAAATAAACAACCAAATTTTCTATGCTCTCCAATGAGTAATGGCATCTACATAAGGAGAAAAAAGCAAAATTAGAATTTGTAGCTCACATAGTCCATGCCAGATGGCCTGCTAAATGCACTAATTCCTTGCCTGCTAGAAAATCCTAATTACTGCTTTAAAAGAAGTAATTTCAGTAATTTTGTAGTGGTTTCATCTGATATAACAGTAAAAAAAAATAAAAATAACAGGAATTAAAACATTCATGTGAGAGAAACAATTTTGTCATTTAGTTTTCATCTGCAAATCTGTGGTACAACACTGATTATTCTGGATCTAAACATAAACAAGATCTCTGTATTATATGGTAGTGAAAACTACTGTATTGCGCTAAATTCTGTAATTTCATTCCTGCGTTTTCCTCAGTCTTACAAATTCTTTGTCTCTGTGCTAGTTATTCATTTTACACCGAGTTCCATATGGACATCACGGAATAAAATTGCAAATTTAGCCACTTCATTAAAAAGAGAAAGAAAGGCAGAAATTTCCACCACAAAACATAAAAATCTGATAGCATTTTGTGGAAAGGTACTGTAAAGTTATGAGGCAATTTCAGAGGCAATAAATTTAATTTAAATGGATAATCAAACTTTTTAAAGCACTGTTTGTATACTTCATGATTTGTTATATCCTGTCAGCTAAAAAGCATATTCATGCTAATTATATTCCCTGTGTTCATAACTGAGTAATAACATGCTAGCTCTCATTTAATTTTGTCTGTACATCACTAATATGCAATGCAAACCCTTAGTGTTTGCAATCTTACAAATGTACTGAAGCCTAAACCATGTAGAATAACCACAGCATCTTATAATTATTTGTTGACAGTTCTTTAACTTCATGTTCACATCTATAACATTAGGAAAATGCGAATAGATTACACAGACTTGTTAATTCATAGAATCATAAAGCACCAGGTTGGAAGGGACCTCAAGGATCATCCAGGTGGCCTGTCAAGTGCTGAGTAGATTGTAATAATGACTTCCTTGTCTCTGCTTGTGATGCCTTTGCTAATGCAGCCCAGCATCCTGGGCTGCTGGCTTGCTTTGCCACAGCAGCACACTGTTCACTCATATTATGCTTGCTGTCCACCAGGATCCCCAGGTCCCTTTCCACAAAGCTGCTCCCAGCTGGGTAGATCCCAGTCTGTGCCTCACTCCTGGATTATGTTTTTTTCCCAGGTGTAAAATCTTACACTTGTCTTTGTTGAACTTCATATGGTTCTG
This sequence comes from Caloenas nicobarica, assembly GCF_036013445.1. Taxonomy (NCBI): domain Eukaryota; kingdom Metazoa; phylum Chordata; class Aves; order Columbiformes; family Columbidae; genus Caloenas; species Caloenas nicobarica. The sequence goes on from NC_088245.1 coordinate 168,634,243, forward strand.
CTTTTGTTAGCCTACTCTTCCAGTCTATCCAGGTCTTCCCGCAGGGTGTGCCTCCTTTCTGAAGCATCGACTGCCTCACTCAGTTTGGTGTTATTGGCAAACTTCATCAGGGTACAATTGATCCCATCATCCAGGTCATTCGTGAAGATGTTACACAGTGTTGGGTCCAATATTGGTTCCTGGGGGACCCCACATGTTGACTGACAGGTTACCAGTTTGAAAAGGAGCCATTTACAACCACCCTCTGAGTATGGCCTGTCAGCTAGTTCCCCATCTACTGCAGAGATCACTTGACCAGACTGTAATGTGTCAGTTTCCCTAGGAGGAAGCCGTGGAATAACCTATCAAAAGCCTTAGAGGAATCCAGGTAGACAACGTCCACCGTTTGGCCCACATCAACCAAGCAGGTTACTTTGTCATAGAAGGCCATAAGGTTTGTCAAGCACAATTTGCCCCTGGTGAAACTTTGCCAATCTCAATTCGAGGTGAGCTTTCACTTTTCTAACTGCATCTCTGCGTGCCCTTGTGGTTCTCAATCGTTATTTGTCCACTTTTCCACCTCTGGTTCACTTCTCTTTTGGTTTTGAGCAGACCCAGAAACTCACTGTTAAACCAAGGGGGTATTTTTCTCCACCTACTTTCCTTACCTTTAAAGGGGATGACCTGTTCTTGTGCGTCCAAGAGAGTGTTCTTGAAAAACTTGCAGCACTCACTAGCTCAGTAAGGATATTGATCTATGTACAGTCTGATTTGGGACAGGAATTAGCAGGGCTCATTTGGAGGGCTTTAAACTAGATTCGAAGGGGGATGGGGTTGTAGCTGGGCTTGCATCAGTGGGGCAGCATGCTGGAATACATAAAGACCGGGAGGCCCCCCAGGCCCCTAGGGTGAAATCGGTGTTCTCGGCTCGCTCCCTGAAGTGCCTGTACACCAATGCGCGCAGCATGGGGAATAAGCAGGAGGAGTTAGAAACCTGCGTTCGGTCAGGAGATTATGATCTGGTGGCATTAACAGAGACATGGTGGGACAGCTCACATGACTGGAATGTGGTCATGGATGGCTATGCCCTTTTCAGGAAAGACAGGCCAGCCAAGCGTGGTGGTGGAGTTGCTCTTTACGTGAGAGAGCAACTACAATGTATAGAGTACTGTCCAGGTGCGGTTGAGGAGCGAGTTGAGAGTCTGTGGGTGAGAATTAAGGGGCAGGCTGGCAGGGGTGACACTGTTGTGGGTGTCTATTACAGGCCACCAGATCAGAGTGAGGATGTTGATGAGGCCTTCTACGGGCAGCTGAGCGTGGCCTCACAGTCACAGGCTCTGGTTGTTATGGGGGATTTTAACTACCCTGATGTTTGCTGGAAGGACTACTCAGCCAGCCAGCCTCAGTCTAGGAGGTTCCTCCAGTGCATTGACGATAACTTTCTGATGCAAATGGTGGAGGAGCCGACTAGGAGAAGTGCGCTGCTGGATCTCGTCCTCACTAACAAGGAAGGTCTGGTCGAAGCAGTAAAGGTGGGGGGCTGCCTTGGTTGCAGTGACCATGAGATGGTGGAGTTCAGGATCTCCTGTGGTGGGAGCAGAATACCGAGCAGAATTGCAACCCTGGACTTCAGCAGGGCCGACTTTGGCCTTTTCAAAAAATTGCTGGAGGAAATCCCGTGGGCAAGGCTGCTTGAAGGTAAAGGGGCCCAAGATAGTTGGTTAACTTTCAGGGACTGCTTCTACCAGGCTCAAGATCAGTGCATCCCGACGTGCAGGAAGTCAAGGAAGGGAGCCAGGAGACCTGCGTGGTTAAACAGGGAACTGCTGGGCAAACTCAAGTGGAAGAGGAGGGTTTACAAATCATGGAAGGAGGGGCTGGCCACCTGGGAAGAATATAAGGCTGTTGTCAGAGGATGTAGGGAGGCAACTAAGAAAGCTAAGGCCTCCTTAGAGTTAAACCTGGTAAGAGGGGTCAAGGACAACAGAAAGAGGTTCTTCAAATACATGGCAGATAAAACTAACACCAGAGGCAATGTAGGCCCACTGATGAACGGGGTGGGTGCCCTGGTGACAGAAGATACAGAGAAGGCAGAATTACTGAATGCCTTCTTTGTCTCTGTCTACTCTGCCGGAGGCTGTCCTGAGGAGCCCCGTACCCCTGAGGCCCCAGAGGAAGGCAGGGCAATGGAGGAGTCTGCCTCAGTTGATGAGGACTGGGTTAGGGACCAGTTAAGCAATCTGGACATCCATAAATCCATGGGTCCAGATGGGATGCACCTGCAGGTGCTGAGGGAGCTGGCTGAAGTCATTGCTGGACCGCTCTCCATCATCTTTGCCAAGTCTTGGGAAACGGGAGAGGTGCCTGAGGACTGGAGGAAAGCAAATGTCACTCCGGTCTTCAAAAAGGGCAAGAAAGAGGACCTGGGCAACTCTAGACCGGTCAGCCTCACCTCCATCCCTGGGAAAGTGATGGAACACCTTATCCTTGGTGCCATCTTAAGACATATCAAGGATAAGAAGGTCATCAGGGACAGTCAACATGGCTTCACCAAGGGGAAGTCGTGTTTGACCAACCTCATAGCCTTTTATGAAGACGTAACAAGGTGGATTGACGATGGCAGAGCAGTGGATGTGGTCTACCTTGACTTCGGCAGAGCATTTCATACCGTCTCCCACAGCATCCTCACGGCAAAACTGAGGAAGTGTGGACTGGATGATCGGGTAGTGAGGTGGACTGTGAACTGGCTGAAGGAGAGAAGCCAGAGAGTTGTGATCAATGGGGCGGAGTCTGGTTGGAGGCCTGTATCTAGTGGAGTGCCTCAAGGGTCAGTTCTGGGACCAATACTGTTCAATATATTCATCAATGACTTGGATGAGGGAATTGAGTGTACTATCAGCAAGTTTGCTGATGACACCAAGCTGGGAGGAGTGGCTGACACGCCAGAAGGCTGTGCTGCCATCCAGCGAGATCTGGACAGGCTGGAGAGTTGGGCGGGGAAAAATTTAATGAAATATAACAAGGGGAAATGTAGAGTCTTGCATCTGGGCAGGAACAACCCCAGGTTCAAGTACAGGTTGGGGAATGACCTATTAGAGAGCAGTGTAGGGGAAAGGGACCTGGGGGTCCTGGTGGACAGCAGGATGACCATGAGCCAGCACTGTGCCCTTGCGGCCAAGAAGGGCAATGGCATCCTGGGGTGTATTAGAAGCGGGGTGGTTAGTAGGTCCAGAGAGGTTCTGCTTCCCCTCTACTCTGCCCTGGTGAGACCTCATCTGGAATATTGTGTCCAGTTCTGGGCCCCTCAGTTCAAGAAGGACAGGGAACTGCTGGAGAGAGTCCAGCGCAGGGCCACAAAGATGATGAAGGGAGTGGAGCATCTCCCTTATGAGGAAAGGCTGAGGGAGCTGGGTCTCTTTAGCTTGGAGAAGAGGAGACTGAGGGGTGACCTCATCAATGTTTATAAATATATAAAGGGTGGGTGTCACGAGGATGGAGCCAGGCTCTTCTCGGTGACAACCAACAGTAAGACAAGGGGTAATGGGTTCAAGCTGGAACACAAGAGGTTCCACTTAAATGTGAGAAGAAACTTCTTCTCAGTGAGGGTGATGGAACACTGGAACAGGCTGCCCAGGGGGGTTGTGGATTCTCCTTCTCTGGAGACATTCAAAACCCGCCTGGACGCCTTCCTGTGTAACCTCACCTAGGTGTTCCTGCTCTGGCAGGGGGATTGGACTAGATGATCTTTCGAGGTCCCTTCCAATCCCTAACATTCTGTGATTCTGTGATTCTGTGATTTATAGTATCAAACAGGTAAAGTGAGAGCAATCAAGGAAATCACCAAACTGCAGGGTCCACCACAGATGCAATGTAAAGCTGGTCATTTGCCCTGTATCCTGCTCATCCCTGCTTCGTCATTCCTCTCTCTAGAGCTGAAATGGTGCCAGGGACATCAGGTCCCTGTTCTAGCAGGGCAGAAAAGGGTGGCAGGAGCTAGAAGCAGAGTCATTTTGCCCGTGTTGGCCAACAGCTCTCTTCATTCTCCTGATGCAGTGCTCTATTCATAGTGCCAGTCATTGCTGTAGATTTTCTCAAATAGAGGACCTCGTTTAAGACAAATGGGTCCAGCTCCCTGACACTGTGGTCCTCACCAAGAGGAAAAATCACGCAAGGGACAGGTCCTGAGCATGCTGAGAGTGTAGCTGAACCAGGGACCAATAATTAGAGAGAAACAAAAGAGTTCTGTCCTAATGACTATTCCTCAAATATCACCATGGTAACATGTCCACAAAGTTTAAAAGGATTATAAAACCTGAGCTGAATGTAATGGAAAAAAACAGAAAGAGTGGTAAAAAAATTCGAATGTTATCATCCATCACTGATTGGTGTTACTGAAATACCACAGTGGATATAATACAGTTTGCTAATCAATCTAATATATTTCTGAACAGTGCACTGAGCTCTTTTTTACATGCATATTGTGCAGTCATTTAGTCCTGCCTATACTAATCAGGACAACATTTTTTTACCTGATATACCCCCTTCTACACTGATGAGACTCAACCAAAGAAAGGAATCTGACCCAGGCTGCACATTTAAGAACCTCTAGCTTAAAGGCAATCTAATTCCACTTATTCATAGGCACACCAGTTTCCGAAAATATTTCTAACCCAGCTGGAAATTGAAATCTAAGCAACAGACTAGTAAGTGGGAAAAGGAGATTGGAACTTCCATATATTTATCCTGCAATTTTATGCAGCAGGAAAATCTAAAGGTGTTAGATTACTAGCATTGTTCTGAAGGTTAAAAACATTCAAGTTAACCAACATACAATTGTTTTCATTTAGTTTGTTTGTTCATTTTCTTTTAAAGATCAAGTATCTGCGTGCTTTTGTATAAATGCTTTTATGAGACTTTTTGGGAAAGGAAAAAGACTAATCTGAAAAAATGTCAATGTCTAATCTGATGTAACTACTTAGGGCATGTCTACACTACTTTAAAGGAACTTCCTTCTACCCTCCCCTGAATTTTTTTTTTTTTAAAGTAAATTGTTTAATAATATAGTACATGCTTGACTTAACAAGAAAAAACCCCACAATGAATGACGCTGAGCAACCTTGGTCACTCACAATGCTTAATAACTTCACACCTGAGTTTCAGTTTTTATAGGGTTTTTTTGGTTGTTTAAGTCACTCTAGTTCTTTGTTAGACAAAGCCTGCTAATGGTTCTAGGGACAGTTATCTTTGAGATTTGCTCCCAAAACCAGCACAGATAGATTTGCTCCTCGGTGATGAAGGACCCCTCATCTTCATCAAAAAGGATAGCTAATAAGGCAGCCAACTGAACACACAGTACCTCCACAACCTTTTATATCATATCTTGCTGGATATGACCCATGTTCATCAAGAAAAAAGTGCTACTATTTGGAGTTCTTCATGTTTCTACTAGGAAAAATGCTACCAATTTCCAGACTAGGTTGCAGATGATGCTGTGGCATGCAAGCAGTGTTGTAGTAGAACTACGGGACATTTCAAAGACCTTTCTCTGGAGCCTTTGCTGACCTAGAGAATCAAAACCTGTTACAGTGCAAAAGGACTGTAATCTCATATTGCATAATGTGGATGAGTGAAAAGTAGGTCATAGTATCACTGAGACAATTAATAACATAACATTTATATTTGCGATTGCCACTTATGCCTGTGCATGTGTATTGGTAAAAGTGTATTAGCAGATCACCTGTTTTCAGTGTCCACTGTAGTGTTTCATTTCACAAAAATCTAATAACAGTGATGATAAAAGCATGGTCCAAAGTGCAGCCACTCTAAAAACATACTTGATCACTTCTAATGGTGAGAGATCTGAGCATCTTCTAGTTAGAGAGGTTAGATCTACAGTGAACAATCCTGGGTAATGTGTTCAGCTTCTGGAATACCACTCTCCATGCTGTTGGATAATGGCAATCTTTGGCAAGGTTTGATTCCCTTTCAACTATCATTTTCCCAAACAACATTTGGACATAATTTTGGGAACTGCAATAGGCAAAATCATGTACCTAATAGGCAGAAAAAAATGAAGATATGCGACTTTGGCATGCTCTTTTTGGCACAGTCCCAGTAAGCAAACCCCTACCATGTTTCCTCATCATGTCAAAAGCCAAGAAATGTACTATGGGAGAAAAAAAAGAATCTGTCATATTTTCCATAGACAGTCTCCCAGGGCAACTACAGATGTCAAAGCAGCAGCACTAGTGAGTATATCTACACAGTAATGAGGTAACTCACTGATCAGTATGCCACCAACAAAACATGCAGGACAGCAGCGCTAAACACAGCAAAGTACCATCTGCACAAAATTGATCCTGTACCTACCTGTGAATGCATATGAGCTGACCAGCTTCCTTCCCATCAAGCAAGGGGCATGGTCCAACTCTTTAAAAAGTGGAAAAGTTCAACAAGGAGTGGCAAAGACCACTCACATGAGGAGCACTGAGATTCAATTTTTGTTTTAATTTTGCTATTCCTAGGGTAAAAAGTATGAGTTGGTAAAATTTTGTGAGAAAAGTGGTAAAGCTTGCTCTAGATGGATGATGGTCTTATGCATGTGTATTATACTCTGGGTGTGCAAGGGCTGGAGGGCTGAAACCTTCTGGATCGTGACAGTTGGAGAGACTTACCAGGAAAGCCTGTTCAAGGGGCAGCATGCAATGACGATCCACCTGACATTGATGGCACAATAGCCCAGCCTTGTACTTCCAGCTTTGCCACCTCACAATAAATTGTCTAGATGCAGGCAGATGAGTTGGGTGTTGTGTTAAAGATGTTTCCCTGTAAGTAGGTAGAAAAGCTTATGAGAAACACCCCTTTCCAAGGCCTGTGGCAAGTAAGTGACCATTCATTTTTAAGAATTTATATATATGGACATGGTGTATTCCATGACGTTTTGCTCCAAGGTTGGAGAACGGTCCATGCACTTGATTGTTGTCACAGACTTCTCTTTCACACATAGCCAAAGAAGTTTCTAAACTGAGTCAGGATAATGAACTTTTTGATCTGGTGTTTTGGATAAACCAAGGGATCTCAAACATACCAACTGATGTTTGTACAACGTTCTTATTTCTCTCTAGCTTCAGACTAACATCTTCAGTTTTTTACTGTTACTCTTCCCATTGACGTTCAGTCAGAAACTGAAATTTTAATCTTAAACATATTAAACGAGCCTTATTAAAACTTCATCCCGTCTGATAAAAGCACACAAAAGAGAAGTTTCAGCTTTGAATGAAAATTACAGACAAGTTTCCAGGTGAACCTCAGCTGATTTAGAGTCACAGAAGTAGTTGCCAAAGTGGAACATATTGTCTTTCTGAACAGATCAATCTATAATAAATTTCCATCAGGATAAAAGACCAGTAAGTCAAGTGAGACACCCTCTTAAGTTTTATTTACTTGTTTGAGAATGAACTCTTGTTGTAGTAATAAAAAGTGGGAGATACTGGCAGACAACGACGTAGCTTTTTTGGTAAGCTATTTTTTCACAACTGGAAGTTTTGGCTCAATAAAGCATGAGAAGGGGAAAAAGGCAGGACTGCAGTTCATCACAGACAGATGGTAATAGGAAGTATGTTACCAGTGAAGGTATTCACAAAAAAGAAGGGTGATTTCATCCCAAGCCAGCATTTGCTAGGACTTCTATCTATTTATTTATTCATCCATTCATTGGCTGTGCGAAAACATTGAATAGTAATCTTCAGGAATTTGTATTCTGTTTTAGGCTACCTGAATTACGTTTTTTCCTCTCTCTCTTTCTTAGAAATCAAATGAAAAGCATAGACTTCTGGGGTGTAATCCAAAGGTAGAAATACGAGATGTTTAAAAAGCCATCCTCCATTAAAAGTGGTTGTATGGGATATTTATGCTTTAAAGAGAATTTGGCGGGGTGGGGAGCGGGGAGGAAGCAGCCGTAAATCATAATGCTGTTAATGCTGTTTTACAATTAGTTATTGTAAGATGCGTATGAAGAAAGAAACTATAGCCACAAAAAGCAAGCAAGTAAGCAACCAACCAACCAAACAAGGAAAATCTCTCTATTACTTTAGTCACCAAATGAGAAATGAAGAACTAAATCTTCATGCCTTGGGATAATGAGGGCAGGCAGAGAGAGAGAGCAGCAGAAATGCATAAATGGATGCCTTGGGACAGCCAGTTCAGAGCTTATCGGTCAGGACTAGAGAGCAGACCAATGCTGGCAATGTTGCAGTTAGTGTCTGCCATAGATTGCCTCATCAGGAAGAAGTAAATGAGGATTTCTGCAGAAAACTGGAAGAAGCTTCATATTTGCAGCTTCTCATGAGGAAGCTGAACCACCTGATATCAGCCTTCAGGAATATCAGACCCCTGACACCCATAGGAAAAGTCTGGAGTAAGGAAGACCAACCCTCAGCAAAGGAGGATTAAGCTAGCAAACACTTAAACAAGTTGCACTTACACAAGTCCATGGGAACTGATAGGATGTACCCACAAGTGCTGAGAGAACTGGTTGATGTCATTGCAAGGTCACTCTTGATTATGTTCAAAAGATCATGGTGACTGGGGAAGATTTCTGAGGACTGGAAGAAAGTAAATGTCACTCCAATATTCAAGAAGGAGGGCCCAGGGAACTACTCACCAGTCAGCCTCACCTCAGTCCCTGGAAAAGTCATAGAGCAAATCTTTCTTGAAGCCATTTCCATATACATGGAGGACAAGAAGTTGATTGGCAGAAGTCAGTGAGGGGGAAATCATGCCTGACTAATCTGATGGCCTTGTACGAAAAAATGTCTGGCTTGATGGATAAGGGGAGAGCAGTGAATGCTATCTTGACTTTAGTACATCCACATTAACAAACTGAAGAAACACAGACAAGTGGACAAGTGAGGTAGAGCAAGTCCAGCAACGGACCACAAAAACGATTAAGGGATTGGAACAACTGTCATATGGGAAGACACTGAGGAAGCTGGGACTGTTGAGCCCGGAGAAAAGAAGGTCCAAGGGTAACATATCATTGTCTATAAATACCTGATGAGGGAGACTAAGGAAAATGGAGGAGAGAAGGTGGACTAAATAAGTGGTATCCAGTGACAGGGTAAGAGGTAACTGCCACAAATTCTACTTAATCATAAGAAATATCTCTTTTTACTCTGGTGATGGTGAAATGTTGGAAATGGTTGTTCAAAGTGATTGTGAAGTCCTTGTCCTTCGAGATATTCAGAAGCTGAGTGGGCATGATTCTGAACAACTTGCTTTAGTTGATCTTGGTCTGAGCAAACATGTTAGACTACATTATCTCCAGTGATTCTGTGACTCAGAGAAAACTACCATGTCCTTAAAAGGTAAAAGGCTAGGCAAAAATTCTGGGAAAAAAAAGTAGCATTGTACTTCAGATGAGATTACTTTCAAAGACTGAAATTACTCTATCCAGAAGAAAGGAACCAATCTTAATGTGAAAATATAATATTTCAAGTGGAGAAAGTTGATGACTTAAAAATTAGTTTATTGATCCATGCCATGTTTATTCAAATTGTTCTCCTTCAATTTAAAGAAAAGTACTATTTAACACAGGAGAAAGGGAATCCACCATTTTCCCTGAAGCTTTTAGAAGTTATGTTTAGAACACTGGAGAGAGCATTGGGTTTGAATGCTGTAAAGTACCAATGCCAGCTGTGATCCAGTCTACTTAACTTAGAAATTATACCAAAATTTTGACGTGAGTGAACTAGTTTGACAAAATTCCCAGTGAAATCAATGGTGAGACACAGATGTCTTTAAAGATCTGTAAAGCAAGCTCCAGTTGTGTAGTGAAAGTTATTTCTGTATTTGGAAGAGACATGACACAGTATTTTCCTGACTGGAATTAAAAATGTCAATCATGAAATATACTGTTCTGAATGTTCATTTTTAGGTCAAACCCCAACCTTAACCATGGGTAGATAATTTCAGTTTTCCAGAATTCTCTTTATACAGTCTGCCTATGATCTATTGCTTCATGTAAAAATATGAAGTTGCATCTACCTTCTTTCTTTTATTTTACCCTGCAAAGAAATCTAGTCTTCCAGATTTATCCCTAATTCACTTCTAAATTTTGGGAAAACTAAGAACAGATTCAAAATGAATTCATTTATTTTTCATAGTTAACACCTTCCTTTCCAAAATTTTAGAATAACCAATACTACTTTTTTGACTACATGATTATTCATCCAAAGAATAAGACAGAATAACAAGCACAGTGTCTTGGAAATGAGTTAATGGGTTCATTGTTTCTCTGTCACTGAAGAAGAGGAATAGGACCTTGTAGAATGGATTTTGTTTTCAATTGTGAAACTTTTTGGTTTTTTCCTGTTTGTTATCAAAATGGTATTGAAATAAAGAACTAGGAAAAATTTAACATCTCGGTTACCCTAAAAAGAAATTAAAGTATTCAGTATAGCTGGGGAATCTGACTAAAGGGTTAGTTTTACATACAGTATGTACATATCTTAGTAAGTTACTATATTATAGCACATACACAAGGGAAAACAAGCAAACAAACAAACAAAAAAACCCATAGTTTGAGAAACAAAAGCAGAAAATCCTATACAGAAAAACAGTAATCATGAAATGTGGAAGAACATATACAATGTTCAAAGATATACAGAGTGCCATGATCAAGCTGAAAATAATTTGAGAGGAGCAGGAAAGACCTTGGTTTAAGAAAAAGACCTGTTGACCAGTGGGATTTCAATTTACTTGACAATTCAACCAAGAATATCCATTCTACAATCACTAAAGCAACATTTAGGCACTTCAAGGTGGAATAAGACTACTTCTTTACTGTTCAATGAACAACAGGATCAGTGGCAAATGGAGAAATCATCTTAGGAAACAGACTCAGTGTAATAAAGTGTTAGGAGATGGTGAAAAATTTAAGGTCTACTGATACCATAAAGTCTAAAATACTCTGGAGAATATGGTGCATATAAAAAGCCAGAACTTGCCAAGTCCACTGGAATCCATAAAGAAGTCTAAAGAAAATGCAGTTTTACTCTTAAATGTTTAAATTAGAACCCATTACTATCAAAATGAAACTTAGGAAATGTTATTTGCCTAAGAAATAGTTGAAAGACATTGCAGTCCATGCTTGCAAAAAAACCTCTATCCTGACTGGAATGCTGAATAAATACAGATTTCAAGAGACTCGAATAGAAGAGCAGACAGAGATGCTAAAATATATGTTGTTGTGATTTGATTTTGTTTTAATTTCTCCCATGCACATATTCAGTGCATACTATTCCAGATGTGCTGAAAATAGGATATTTTCTTCTAAACAGATTAACATATATTTTTGTTTTTTCGATAAAGGAAGAACCATGTTGATACTCTTAGGTTATGTGATCAAAGGTTCAAGAAGGATGCACAAACAAGAAGGATCACAGAGGAAAAATAGCAATAATCTAATCAAGGAGAGAAGTCACTGCCATGTCCCCTCTCTCAGGTGTCTCAGAAACCTTCAGCTTCATGTATCATGAGTCAGCAGGAGCAGCTCTCCAGATCACAGAGGGGTATTACTGTCTAGTGTCATGGAGCTAATGTTGAGATGCAAAGAAGCAGCATTTTTGGATTTCACCAGACTTAGTAGGGAATGTTAGAGGACGAATCAAAGGCAGGAAAGGGAGGGATCAAGGTAGTTTAGAGAGAAAAAACATAGGAAAATAGAGGAATAAAGAGATAAAAGAGGTCAGTCATGTAAGCGGATCCTGGTCAGTGTGCTTTTGTGGCTGTGCCCTGTACCTGATTCCCACAGTGTCCTGTCTCCTTATTAAACTCCATTTCTATTTTCTAACTTCTCTGCAGAGCCTGTGAGATCTGGTGGGGTCAACTGAGAAACCTGCTTGCATGTATGTGTGTGGGCGTGTGCATGTGCATCTGTGCATGAGGTAACCGAAAACCAGGGGACCTAGGGATGAGCTATTGTGTAGACTGGCCTTCTTCTTGATCAGCCAGAGAGGGGAAGACGATGAAGCCATTGGTGTCATTCACGTTCATGTGAGTGCCATATTTTCTTTCTGAGTTGATCCTTGTGGCCAGGTGTCTGTATATGTATATATGTATTCTATATGCCTGTTTGCATGCATGCCTATAGGGAAGATGTGCTCAGCTTCACTTCTAGCTGGACGAGAGAAGAAGGAGCTACAGCAGCCTTGCCTCCGCGGGGCTACTGAACTCGGCAACTCGTAACAAAACCAAAAGATAAATATCACAAACATCAAGATGCTGTGGTGCTATTTAAGGTAAAATTAACACTCATGTGCAGGAATACATATACCTGAATAAGTAGCTGTTTGTGCAGAAACAAGTGGTTTTTGTATTTCCCTCCAAGATATTTCCACTAAAAAATTAAAAGATATGATCAGAAGAAAACCAGTTCCATATGTCCCTAAAACATACACAGTATCAAATAGTTTATATTTTCAGAGAGTTTGCTGGAGTCTCATTCAGAACCTAGCTTGTTTTCTTTTTTTTTTCTTTTTCTACAGAAGCTTAATGATGACCCCTATAGATTTTTCTAATTATTTTTAAAATTGATGCCTTTTTTTTTTTTTTCTAGAGCTGGTAAAGAACTGGAATAATTTCATTCCCATTCATTTTCAGAATCAAATTTCTGTGAATGTTGATTTCAATACAATCTATGCAAAGTTACTGAATCAAGTGGAACTATAAAATTACATCAAGGTTCAGTCCAAATTTCAATTACCTATTACTGACTGTGGCAAAACAGAAGAAGGAAAAAACAAGCCAGAGATGCTCAAGTTTTGATTGCATTTGCAAAGGCAGATTTTGTTGTTGTTCCAGAAGGTCAACTAGTATGTTGGATATTTCCCATGAATTTACCTTTTGCATGAGTGAAATTGAACTAAAATATGTTGATATTAAATGTAGCACCATAGTAACAAAGAAACAGAAACAGAAAAGGGAAGATACAGGCTTGTAGGAATGGTCAGGATTAATTGGAAGCTCCCTTTCTGAAATAACCCTGTAAGAGGAACATTTAAGAAGACTTAGCTCCATCTCAAGCTAAGCTGTTTATAAGAGGGGGGGTCTTGGGGCTTCTAAATTAAATTTTAATTTTTCAGTCCTTAGGCTTCCTCTTACAAGCTCCCCATAAATCTTCATTTCCATCTTTTTTTTTTTTTTTTTCAATCTTTTAAACATTCTTCCCTTTCTCTCTCTTTCTTCTTGGGTTGTTATACACTCCTTTTCTCTATCATACATATTCAGTCCTTCATGATCCTAGTCTTCCTAACTCAAGAATTCAATTTAGCCTTGCCCTCTTTATCTTATGTTATAGTTTATCCAGTCACTTCCCCACTATGTTGAAGAATCCTCTCAGTGTGAGTGGATTGCGCCTCATATGAGTGCTTCCAACCTCACTGACTGTTTTCTGTAATCCATACTGAACCTGACTGCATAGTAATCACTCAAGAATGATCTTATCCATTTTACAGAAATTATATAACTGCATAATCTCAATGGTAAAATGTTAAACAGCAGTAATTTGGGCTTCAAGACTTATGAGAAAACAAAAGCTTATCTTTAGATGTACTAGGAAAGTAAATTATCACCTTGATTTAATTGACAGCTTAAAAATTAAAATCAATTTACAGCTCTTAATTTTGTAGCACAGAATGACAAATGAATGAAACATAATTTAAGGAGTTCAGAAATACAGTAGAATGTGTGTTCATTTTTACATAACAGGAAACTAATGAAGTCTAAACAGGCCAATACTAACTAATAACACACCTAAGAAATCTTTGGAATTACTGCAGCAACAGAATAGTATAATTCTTACCTCACTGAGTTAAGTGATACTGTCTCAGCACTGAAGTGGTACAGTTACAATGATCCTGCACTTGTGTATCTGTGTAAATTTAAGCTATAGTGACAGCTCCATGGCTTCAATATCTGATTCATTAATGGTTGGTTATATTATCTACACCTATCTTTCTACTACTCTAAGTCTTTAAAATGCGGGTATTTATCGTGAAAGTTATCGTCCAAGCCTACTTATAAAGTGTAAAAAAAAATATTTATTTTGAAGCACAGCATGCCATCTAGTGGAAATACATTGCAAGAGACACAGCAGTTAGCTGAACTGGAAAAGGTGATGAAAAACACTAGTCACCATCTCTTCTGAGCTGAGCAGCATTGGCCCACTATCCATTAGTGCTTTGATTAATGAACACCTGACATATTTATGAATCTTCATTTCCAACTAACTCCAGCCAAATATTTGAAATGGTATTTGAGTACTTGTTATAAATTATTCAAATGAATGGGAATTGAGCAGAACTATTTTGAAAGCTGTGCATGAAATATTAGAGTCTCTTAAACAAAAGCTAACTTTCAAGAGCAGAAGCCCAAGAGCTTAATTAACTGCTTACTGAGATACTACAGAGTAATTTGCCCTCAACAAGCAATTCCTGTGGCTTCAGCGTTTTTCTTTTCTTCATACTGGGACATAAAAGAAAATACTGGCAGTACTCCGTGTTCTTGCACTGATGTACAACAGCAAATTTTGAAAGAGAAATTTCAGAATCACAACACCACAGAATCACAGAATGGCTGAGGTTGGCAGGGACCTGTGAAGGACATGTGGTCCACTTCCTCCAAGTAGGGCTGTCTAGAGCTAGTTGCCCAGGACCATGTCTAGATGACTTTTGAAGATCTCCAATGGTGGAGACTCCACAATCTGTCTGGGCAACCCATGCCAGTGATTGATCACCCTCACAGTAAAAAGATGTTTCAGATGGAACCTCCTGCGTTTTTGCTTGTGTCCATTGCCTCTTGTCGTGTCACTGGGAACCACTGAGAAGAGCCTGTCTCTGTCTTCTTTAGAATCTCCCTTCAGGTATTTATATATATTAAGGAGATACCTCTTGGGCCTTATCCTCTGTAGGCTAAATAGTCCCAGGTCTTTCAGTCTTTCATTGCAGGATCAATACCCAACTACCTTGATCATCTTTGTGGACCTCTGTTGGACTCTTCCCACTAGGTCCATACCTCTTTTGTACTAGGGAGCCCAGAAGTGGACACAGTACTAGAGGTGTGGCCTTACCAGTGTTGAGTAGAGGGGAAGGATCACCTCTCTCCACCTGCTGGCAGTCCTGTGCCTAATGAAGTCATGGATACCACTAGTCTTCTTTGCCACAAGGATACACTGCTGTCTTATTTTTTACTTGGTGTCCAACAGGACTCTCTTGTCCTTTTCTGCAAATCTGTTTTCCAGCTGATTGGCCTCAGTATACACTGGCACATTCATTTCAAAGAGGAAAAATATATCGGCTTTGTTACCACATATTCTGATGTTATCATATATTCTGCTACATATTTAAATGAATTATTAATTTATCTTTGCTTTTTCTTCCCACAAATCTGTATCAGACATGGGTTTCATAACTCTTCAAATGCACAGGTCATCATGTGCATCACTTCATGGATTAAACATGTAATAAATTCAATCTGGAGAATGTCTGTTAACTAAGTGGGCATTCACTGATTTTGGTGGGACAACTAAGTCATGACTCTGTAATCTAGTGGCTTTCATCTTCATTAATCTTTCTGTTGACGTGAGCATACCAGCCATCCTCACACTGCTGAGTTAATAACTGAGCATTAAGGCATATCCAGGTGTGATAGTATGCAGATACCTGTCTTAACAGTGCCTAAGAAGAAAGGGGAAGGACAGATAGCTGCATTCAGCATTTCTAAAGGAATTCAGCAAGAATTATTTCACCTACCATTACAGCAGAAAACACTGTTTTGAGAGCCTCATATTCTTACTCTTGGGTTTAGACAGTTCATATCAATCTAAAAGCATGCTGTTTCTAAAAGAGAAGTCCTGTACTTGCTCCCAAAAGACACACAGAGGCAGGGCTGAATTATCTCTTTCCACATCAGTGTGGTTTAAACGGACTGAAACTAATTGTGAAACTGCTCCCCAGAGGCAAGCTGGCTGATGAGCAGTACCATTCATCTCAGATGCTCCTAGCGCTGGCTCACAGCCCCCACAGCATTGTGAATTCAGAGACCTCAAGTTTCCCATGCCTCTTGAGTACTCACTGAAGAAGGAAAGCTCTTCTGAGGTTGCAAAGTCTCACCTTGGTTCCCAGCTCCTATTAAGATTCAAGACTATCCAAGAGCTATGCAAAATATTCACATGAGGTGTGGCAGCATTTGCCACCCACCATTTTTCACACTGGTGCTCATACACTAGTAACTGGATCACTTCAAACTAATAAATGTAATGAAATTCACCTGCAGGAATAAATATTTATCAAAGGAATCTCTGAGACTTTTGCTATTGCCTTCGAGAACTCTTGGAGGACAGCTGGAGTTTGCAGAGCAGAAAAGGGAGAACATAGTATGCAGCTTTAAAAAATCGGGGAGGGAGAGGAGAGACGGAAGGAACCAGCTTCTTGATCTTGTAGGTTAATCTCAGATGCCAGAAGTGTACTGGAAAAAAAATAATCAACTGATCTATTTATAGCCTTTGGAAAATGAAAGATGGTGTTAAGAACAAATCACATCAGAGCAATGCAATTTGCAAGAAAAAAAAAAAAACAAAACCAAAAACCCAGGTCTTATGAGTAGAGAGAAGTATAAGTCACTGTCACTTTCTAGCTTTTAGCATTGGCTCAGGTGACCTTTTAATAACACTTAGGACACATGGTGCAAAGCAAAGAAGAAATAATAGAGTGGGAGTAAAACTTGCCAGAAAATTGTACAGGATGACTAAATCACAGGTTAACCATCAAAATGGCAGACAGTTTTGCACAGGGTTCTTCAGTCTATCTTTGGCAGTTTCTAATCCTAACATAAATCAGTAAATGTCAAGTTGAAGCAGAAAGGGGGACAAGCACTGAGATGTGTAAACATGAGTGTTGTTCATAATACTGAAAGGAAAAAAAATCTATTTTCCTCATAATCCAGAGGGTATGTGACAAGAACATGCAGAAATACAGTAAACATGACCTACAAAGAATGGCTGTAGGTATGAGGACTGTTTAGTCTGCAGAGGACTAAGGGCATAGTCTTTGCATGAATAAGGGTTGTTGTTGCAATGAAAAAGGGAATAATTTGTTCTTAGTGTCCACAGGGAATAAGAAAAACGTTTCCATTACAGGAAGTTCTTAAGGACAGATTTGGCAAATATTTGATACTAACGGTTTGGACATATTTAATTAGAAAGTAAAGGAATCACTTATATCACTCTCAAGGTTAATGCTAGTTACAATTTCTATGACCGTAGGTGACCGACATATTGGCCAAACCATTAAGCAAATTTCCTGTGTCCAGAACTAAAATTGTCAGAGGTCTCTGATAAAAATCAAAGACATTTTTGTTCCTGGATCAGTTTGAAATTTAAGGAAGGAGACAAGGCTCTCTATACTATCATTTTTTCAAAGGAAATATTGGAAAAAAATTAAGAAGTCTTTGAATTGTACAATAACTGTCTCTTTGTACTTTTGTTGAAGTTAAGGACACTTGTAATATTCTTACAAATACTTTCAGTTCTCATTGTAAGTTCTGAACAATGAGTAGCTTTACTGTACTTTTAAAATTCTTGGTTTGGAATAAATTAATCTGTCTCTTCCTGACCTTCCTCTCCCATGCCAACCCATTTTAGCCATATGTATAACATAACATATGAATCTGACTGAATGACACAACCATATATTTTGAAAAAGAGGAGGCAAAATAAATATCTCAAGAGTGGTTGTCAAGAGGATGGGACAAGACTCTTTTCAGTGGTGCCCAACGGTAAGATGAGGGGCAATGGGCACAGACTGATGCACAGGAGGTTCCATCTAAACATGAGGAGAAACTTCTTTACTTTGAGGGTGACAGAGCACTGGAACAGGCTGCCCAGAGACATTGTGGAGTTTCCTTCTTTGGAGACATTCAAAACCTGCCTGGACACATTCCTGTGCAATCTGCTCTAGGTGAACCTGCTTTAGCAGGTGGATTGGACTAAATGATCTCCAGAGGTCCCTTCCAAACCTAACCATTCTGTGTCATTCTGTGGACTTGGGAAAGATAAAAGAAAATAAGGTAAGACTTCAGATAGGGCTACTAAGATCTAAGAATTTCTGAGTAGATATTTTCGTGACAGGAGTCTGGACATTACACAACACCTTTCCTACAAAAATGACAGTCTCAAAGTTACATCAAGTTCCAGTTTGATTAGTTTCCTGTGGCAATGAAGGCCCAGCAGTGACTGTCTGGGTGTCTTGTGGGACAACAGCTCCTTGTGGGCTGGGGGCCAGGAGTGGCAGAGGCTGCCCACAATGTCCATCAAGGCAGGGCCTGGCAGCCAGGGCCTGTCCCACCACCATGGTGGTGAGAGCCCTGAGGGTAGATGGACAGGAACAGTCAGGGCTATTAGTGCTTGCAAGGGTTGAAAGTGACCTTAAAAATGTTGGATATTGCATCCCTAATGATGTGCTGACATGGCAATCATGGCTGTCAGGTATTGTCAAAGGAATATTATAAATATTCTCTCATTAAAAAAAAGGATTTTATCAAACAGTAACAAAAATAAAAATGAAAAATGTCCAGCACCAAACCCCCCTAAATTATACCCTTCCTAAAAAAAAAAAAAAAAAAAGCAGCCTTCTTCAAATTTTAACCCTCTCTGCCTCTAGCCCATCCAAAAGCTTCCAGGTGAGAGTTATAATGGTTTACCATGTGTTGCAGCATTAAAGGACAGATGTTTTATTAGCAAAAAGTGACTTTCTATTGCTTCACCTCATCTATAATGTTGAAAGATATTCCTAAATCAGTCCTTTAATCTCATGAAAAGTACTGATTTCACTTGTTACCAACAATGTCACGTGAGTAGAAGAACCTGCCCCTTAATTTTACAATGAAAAGCAACTATCCCTTGTTCTTTGCCCTGTGAAAACTTTGTGTAGTTCTGCTTTCTGTGCACAAGGAATTTGCGTGTTTCTATCTTACAGCTAACTTTAGTCTTAAATGCCAATTAATTTAGAACTTTGTATGAATTTCACATAGCTTGTTTTGTCAGTTTGTTTCCAATTTAAGGCTCTATCCTATCTGAGGTTCACTGGCTTCTGTATTTGCTGTATCTATAAAATCACACCTGTGTAGAAACAGCACCACATGTGGGTACAGCTTTGCATTCAGGAGCAGGTGACAGAAGTAGTCCGGCTGTTTTCTAGTGCCATGAGTGTAACCACAGAATACCTGTGAGGTGGTATCTTCTCATACAAAGGATCACCACCACACAAAAGTTTGCTACTACAAATAGGGATATAAGAAGATACATGCCTGCTGTGCTTTTATTTGGAAGAATATGCAGATATGCAGAATAGAAATTTTGGGTCAAATCATGTGGCCTGTACTGTAGTTCTGCTCAGTCAGTGAGACCAGAATTAGACTCATACAAATCACATGCCACATTGATTCAAATCGTATGGGAAATGGTGTAAAAACTTTCATAACATAACATATTAAGCAAACTATGATCTCTTGCACCAAACAAATGAAAGAATCACAAGAGTTCATTATGGCTTATTCTGTTTCTGCTGTCCTGTCATCTCACTGTTCTACAGGGCTAGCTATGGCTAAAAGTTTCTAGCTTCATTCAAACAAGCAGGACTTACGAGTCTATGCAAACCTTGCCAAATGATGTATCACCTCAAGATAACTGTTTCTCTCCTTTTTTCTTATTTCTCTCAAAGGCCAGACTCATCAAACAGCATAGTCTTCCAGCACCTCTGAAGGTCAGTAGGTTGAGATTAATTTGCATAGGACTGAGGAACAAATTCCGGAGAGAATCATTGTGAGCTCCAAAAATTTCCTTTTGTCTTTAATCTCTCTGTCAGCCCATTGGTTCTCTTGTTCATACATCGGCTACTAATGCAAATTTCCATCTTCTTTCTCTCTGCTTTTCCCAGGAAACCTTTGTATTTGGGAAACAACTTTTGTGTGCAGATAGTGTTTGAGCTGATAGAGCTAACAAAAAAAAATAGCAAACAAAACAAATTGCCACAAGCCGTCGCAGCTGAGCATGCAAGTAACTGGCATTAGATGTGTCTTACAGAGATACCATGTTTAAAGCTGGCAATAGCTTCCAGCATTTGAATAGTGGTCAAATGGAGGAAGAGTTTAAAAAAAGTCACTCTAATTAATTAAAATTCATTAAATGCACTTTTCATTTGAAGACAGCTTTGGAAGCTTCTCGGTAATTAAATAATTTGAAAACGTGATAGGAGATGAAGGAGAGGGAAATAAGAGAACTGTAAAACTGGCAGTATCATTAACATAATAATACAGTTGAAAATTATATACTCACATTATCCTGATAGGCCCCAAATTGATAAGCTGAGCACAGTGATGAGTTTCTGAATGAAGTGACTGTAACAAGGAAAAAAAAAGTCAATATCCATAGGTTGTGTTGTTACAAGCAGCTTAACATATCATTCACCATGATTACATTTGTCAGGGTGTATAATCACATGCATTTTTTAACAAGCATGTAAGTATTTTTATTCGCTGACCATCTGAGGGTAGAAAGAGGAAAGAGAAGAGACTGAAGTACAAAATGTTGTAACTTTTGAAAATATTTACAAAGTTAGGTAAATTTTTCATTTTTATCTTTGTTTCCTATTAAATCCTCCTTTCTTTTCCAGCTCATATAGACATTTCTTACCCTTGTACACGTTTAGACTAGCTGTTCAGCAGTGGATGAATTTATTTAATGAACTAGAGATTCGTTCCCCTATGTGCCATCTTTTTCTGACACCAAATCACCTTCATATTAATTGCCTGCAGGCTGTACACTTGCACTGCATTTATTATGGAACTTATGATGACATGATTATTTTTCCAGGCTCCAGCTGTAATGCATCTGGTGTTTATGGAGGTAAAAAGAGCCAGAAAACTGTGCTTTTGCTTTTTTTTTCCTGCCAGTTCGTGTCTTTTTTTGACATAGAAGTTTCAACAGGTGTTATCCATTGTAATTAAAAAAAAAAGAAAACAAAGAAAACTTTACAGATGTGACCTCTTAGGGAAGGAAACTTGCTGCAAAAACTATACCTTTTACAGTGTTCTACATTCTGCTCCTGTAAACCTTTTTTGGTGAAACAAACATTGTCATGGCGCAGTCATATAGCTGGGCAGACAGCCCCTGATGTCTCTGAAAAGATAGCTGCAAATCGAAAAAGAACATATGTTTCACAGTATTGATATATTTTCAGGTAAACATGAACAGAAGCATGCACATCTGTCTTTCTAATATGGAGAGAATATGATATTTAGATTTGAAATTACAGAGCTAGGAATGAAGAAAAATCATTTCCAGGATAGAGGTTTGTTCACTTCCACTCAACTGTATCTTTTTATACCAGAAGAAAGATAGCTTCTTAAGAGGTTGTCCTGTTTCTTCTGTCTTGCAGTCCAGTTCTGAGCCAAGATACCCAATAGTCTTGGTCTGAATAAATAGCTAAACAGAGCCATGTTCATGAGCTGAGAAATCTACATAGACAGAACTGGATTGTTTTCTCTGAAGAGTTCTGTGATGAGGTGTTTGTTAAGCCATCACATCACTATGTCTCACAAAGATTGTGTTGCAAGGAAAGTTTACAAATTGCTTTGTCATTTGCTTGCCAAAGTTATACAAAAAGGAGAATTTGAAGAATCTGGTCATTCAAAAAATTAGCATGCAACACAAAATATGTATTTTCACTGATCGAAGAAGCATGAGGTGCTTCTGCTGATCAACCCATGTTTTCTGCTTACCGTATCTTGTTTAACATACAGTATCTAGCACAACTTTTCATGTATTAGGTAAAAAATAAGCCTTTTATAAAATCACTGTAACTGCAGAAAAAGCAGTTACTATAGGATATAGTTCTACACTGCCAAGCTGACAAAATTAAAGATAACTTCTCTGTGTGCACTGAGCCAAAAGAATTACTTTCAAACTCTCTGATAAAGTCTCACCAAATTTAAATCGGGTTTCCAAAGAAAGCATTCCCTGGGTTGCTGGTTGGTTTGTCCCAGAGCTGGGAACGCTGAAATGTGCTGCCTCTCACTCTGGGTCATACTCACCGCCTAGATGTATTATAGCAATGCCAGCGTCTGTCATTTAGGAGCAATAAAAACTCCAGTTTTCGTATTCCCTACTATGGAATAAAGAAACTGCAAGACTCTAGGGTCTAAATAAAGTTCAGCTCTTGAGTTCTCAGTAATTACTCCGGAAGTCATATCTCTGGGTAACCTTCTCAAGGTTTTGAATTTTTAGACTGTATCTTAAAGAGCTGGGGCATGGAGACTACGTTTCTTGAAAAAAAATGACGAGTTTTTGTGGTCTTTAAGTTCATCTGTGTTCAAATGTTATGTCAATATCATCATCTGGGTTTAGGTTAGGGAAAAATTTGAAATTCTGACTGCATCTAGAAAAACATAGCTCTTTACTGCCTACAAGTAGGAAAAAGTCTTTAGCTTTTGAAAATTCTCTATGCTTTGAAATAGAATGCTACATATATATATTTTTCATTTAATATTTTAAACAATCCCACTAATCCCACAGCATCAGCAACATAGGCCAAGTGACACCAAACTTCTGGCAACTGCTAACACATCTAGCTGAGGCAGATGGACATCATGTAGAGAACTGTATCCTCACACGAGTTTTATTTTAAATTCCTCGTCTTTAATAGTGGCTTGTTTCAGTGATTTCACATATATCCTCCCGGTGCTTTTTACTTTCCAGTAATTTTGTCTGACCTAAAATCTTTTCACTTTCAGTGAAATGACAAGCTTATTTAAAATGAAAAAGGTCATCCAAGTCTTTCTTATGCCCTGAATCATCAATTAGTTCTGCTCAGTAGCACTTCCTCGGTCTCAGTATTTTCTCCTGAGAGACTGTGCCAAGGTAAATGTTCAATAATAATTTGTATTTCTGTGTAGAATTCAGAATGTTCTTCATACTGAAATGTCAAAGGTTTTCTCTAAAACACCTAACTCAGTAAGCCCTCTCTGGATATTCGTGGCTTTTTTATTGCATGCTGTGTAGTCTCAGTTTTCCAAGCTACACTACTGCCCAGGGCATTCTTCCTAGTAATTTTCTCCCCAGACTCTCTTAAACCCCTGTTATACAAACAAATCAACAAAGAATTTAACTTTTGTAGAATTTTTCTTGCTGTATTGCAATCAGCTGTCAGGTTTTCCTACTGCCCAGTATTTGGTATCATTTTCCTTTCAAAGCTGTATCTTATTTTTATTATTTTTTTTCCTTCCACCAAACATCTCCACCCACTTTATCCTCAGAGATTACATCTTCCAGATTCCTTAGCATTAAATCAGCCAAGAGAGCTGGAGGTGAGCTATTTTTAAAGAAACACACTCTGGTATCATGCCCTGAATGAGTGTGTAGATGAGGTTCTTAGGGAGATGGTTTAGAGGTGGACTTGACAGTGCTAGGTTAATGGTTCAATTCGATGATCTTAAAGGTCTTTTCCAACTAAAACAACCCTATGATTCTATGAAACACAAAACTAGAAGTCAAATAATTCATTGAATTCAGTTTACGAGTGTCTGAGGCAGAAATACTGACAACTCCAAGCTTATTGAATAAACAAATATAAGACACGTAATAGGAGAATGAAGTGTGAGTAAAATATGGCACAGCATAAAGCAGAAAAGAGAAATGAAATACAGCTTGCTAAAGATTGCCTAGCACAACAGAATAAGGTGGTAACAGAAAAGAGGATATTTTTCATGTAAAGTGGCAATCAATACATCCATAACCTGAGAAAGTTTCTCCAAAAGCTGCTGAGCTGCTAATGGAAAAATTAGTAAGAAAACAAAGGTCTGTAAAGAATATAATAAATCAGGGCTCCAGGGTCCTGAAGTACTTTTCATGCACAGAATGCAATAACATTTCATTTCCTACTTTTCTGACAGGAACGCCAGGACAGCAAGATGATATAGAGTCATATAAGCCTTTCTGCTTCATTTCTGTACTGGATATTTAGTAATGCGTATTAAAATAGTCTACAGACACAGAAGAAAATAATATGTTCTGATTCAGTATCCCTATTTTCCGTTCATAAATACTTCAAGACTCCTCATGGTGATGTGCCATTTTCTACAAATAATTATCTAAGGGTCATGCATGTTTTTTCTCTTGATTAAAAAAAACCGAACAGAGTATTTAGTTCTGATTTGATACATAGAGTGAACTTACATGGCATAATGCAGTTAAATATCTAGATACGATGACATTGTTGATGGCACAATACAAAAATATAAAGTATTTGTATGAAAGGAAGTTGCCTGCCTGTAAAACACGTAGTTTAATGCTGTTCACTGAAGCCTGTGGCCCAAAACTCTTCTTCCAGCATGCTGCATGTTTTGGATATGTTTCTGAGGCCTCTAATTCTCCCTCTACATTGTAAAAGCAGCTTATGCATCTAATTTAAAATACGGATGTGGCTATGGGACAGGAACCAGAAAGGTTTTGTAGTATTCAGTACTGCAGTAACCATATCCCTTTTTGGTTTAGACATTTGTCTAATGCTTAAGAGAAATATGTCTGAGAAGAACTTGAAAGCAGTTTTCTTAGAAATCAATCTATTTTGAACCATGACTATAGCAATATGATTCCATCTATCCCAGTCTCCAGCCTTTAGCCTTCTGTGCATGTCCCACTTCATCCTATAATAAAAAATGAGCTTTTTTCTTTTTTCCAACAAATAGAGCATCATGAGGCCCTTCTCAAAAGTAAAATCTGTGAAACTTTAAAACTGAATGCAAATAGTCCTTACCTCCAAATAATATGTTTTAACCTGTACCTTCTTCAGTATAATGACACATAGCTTTGACTGTTCTTATGTATTTTTTCCCTTAGTTTAATCACTCTTAAAACGTATGTGTTTCATGTCAAATAACATTTCATATAGATCAATATAAACGATGGTTGGTAAATGCATATGGAACATTCATCCTATACTATTTGGCAAAGTCATGTCATTTAGGTATTTTATGATCATCAGTCATTTTCTTGAACGGTAAATCACAGAATCAGAATGGTTTGGATTGGAAGGGACCTGAAAGACCATCTTGTTCCAATCCCCCTGCCATGGACAGGGACAACTTCCACTAGATCAGGTTTCTCAAAGCCTCATCCAGCCTATCCTTGGGCATTTCCAGGGAAGGGGCATCCAGAATTTCTCTGGAAAACCTGTTCCACTGTCTCACCACCCTCATAGTAAATAACTTTGTCCTAATATCTAATCTAAATCCACCCTTTTTCAGTTGAAAACCATTATCCCTCGTCCTATCACTACACTTCCTGAAAAAGAGCCCCTCCACATCTTTCTTTTAGGTCCCCCTTAGGTACTGGAAGGCTGCTATAAGGTCTTCCCAGAGCCTTTTCTAGGCTAAACAACTTCAGCTCTCTTAGCCTATCCTCACAGGGGAGGTGCTCCAGGCCCCCGATCATCTTTGTAGCATTCCTCTGGACTTGCTCAAGCAGATCCATGTCTTTCTTATGCTGAGGACCCCAGAGCTAAACACAGTACTCCGGGTGGAGCCTCACAAGAACAAAGTAGAGGGGCAGAATCACCTCCTTCGACCTGCTGGCCACATTTCTTTTGATGCAGCCCAGGATATGATTGTCTTTCTGGCCTGTGAGGTCACGTTGCTGGCTCATATTCAGTTTTTCTTTCACCAATACCACCAAGTCCTTCTCTGCAGGGCTGATTTTATTCCTTGTGTCACCCAGCCTGTTTGAGATTGCCCTGACTGAGATGCAGGACCTTGAACTTGGCCTTATTGAACTTTATGAGGTTCACATGGGCCCATCACTCTTGCCTGTCAAGGTCCGTCTTTATAGCATCCCTTCTCTCTAGAGTATCGACCACATCACTCAGCTTGGTGTCATCTGTAAAACTGCTCAGGGTGCACCCAATGCCAGTGTCCATGTCCCTGTAAAAGATGTTAAATAATACTGGTCCCAACATGGATCCCTGAGGGACACCACTCATTCCTGGTTTCCACCAGACATTGAGTCATTGACTCACTCTTTGAGTGCAACTATGCAGCCAATTCCTTATCCGCCAGGTGGTCCACCCATCAAATCCATGTGTCTACATTTTAGAGACAAAGATGTTGCATGGGACAGTATCAAGTGCTTTACACAAGTCCAGGTAGATGACGTCAGTCATTCTTTCTTTATCCACCAATGATGTAACCCCTCTGTAGAAGGCCACCAAATTTGTCAGGCACAATTTGCCCCTAGTGAAGCCATGCTGGCTGTCACCAATCACCTCCTTATTTTCCATATGCCTTAGCATAGTTTCCAGGAGGATCTTCTCTGTGATCTTTTCAGTCACAGAGGAGACACTGACCAACCTGCAGCTCCCCAGGTCTCCTTTTTTTTCCTTTCTAAAATTCGGAGTAATGTTTGCCCTTTTCCATCACTAGGAACTTTGCCAGATGCAACAACTTTTCAAACATGATGGACAGCAGTTTAGCAACTTCATCCGCCAGTTCCTCCAGGACCCTTGGATGCATCTCATCAGGTCCCATGGACCTGTGCACGTTCATTTCCCTTAGATGGTCTCAAGCCTGGTCTTCTCTTACAGTGGTGGTACTTCATTCTTGTACTCCAGGTGGAGTAAAAATACATCAGTATTTTTCCTCAAATTACTCTTGTAATAATGAATATGCATGTTTGATGGTGTAAATAAATTTTCAGGTACCTAAGAATAGGCACATAAACATGAAGTATTAAAAGTTAATGACAATAACAGCAAGAACCATTCATGAAAAAAGAGTGGCCTGAATGTCCCAAAATACAGAGTCTTTAGTTTTGGTACCTGAACTTATGCTTCATTCATGATACTTTCTGTGCAGTAGCCAATACTGACCACTCAAGAAATGCTATTTAATGACTACTATAAAATGAATTTACAATGTCAGTTGCATTTTACTATTTGGCCCAGAGGTATATTGGTTTTACTGAAATTAAAATTAAGTATGAAAGGGCATTGAAATCAAGGCAGTTGTTTCACCTAAAGCTTCCAGTGGAAATATTTATGTAATTTTATTTTGTATAACAAAAAGGGCTAGGTATAATATGTAAGAACCTATCCAGTATATAAGGGAGAAAACTAGTCTTTAAAAACTTTATTTCAATGAAATCTTTCAGAAAATGTCAGAAGCCAAAATAAACATACCCTATTAGTCAAGCTAATACTATTACTTGTGGCTATTCTGTAACATTTTCTGAAGAATTAATATAGTCATTAATAACATATGAACTATTGTATTCTTTGTACATGTATTTATATTTAAATAATCAGAACACATGCACATAGTATAAAATGGAACAATGTGTTAGTTGATTTCACTGTATCTGTCAAGGTTTTGCTTTTCCATTAAGAAGGTTTTTTTATGAAGAACTCTGAAAGTATTTTAACTTGCCTTGTCTTAAAAATCATTACACATAGTCCTTTGGATGCTTAATTTTCACTTCATGCTCACCATCTCCATAGGTTTGACCATGGAAAATACTATGATGCTCTTTTATTTGAAATGTGGACATTGCTTTGTAAGTTCTATGCAGAATATAACATGTAAATGTTTTGAGACTAAAGAGACTAATCACTAAATAGTTCATTAAACAATGTGGGTAACAACAGTTCTTTGAAATTCCCTCCAAGCTGTCCTTGATTTCCATGCACAGTTGAATCCATTCTCTGGTTGCTACCTGCAGTAAATTGCTTCCATTCCTGAATTATCTCTAAGGATTCCTGTTTTCCAGTTTCCTGTGCAGGCTGGTAGCATAGCTGGATTAGGCATTTATTTGAAGAAGAATGTAAAATTATTCGTTTGTTTCAACATGCTTGTTCATGAATGCCTCCTTTTCTGGTTCACTTCTATGTTTGATAACTTCCTTGCAAAATAAGTTCCTGTATACTTTTTAATCCCTCTCCTGCACTTAGTCATCTGAATAATTAAGATATCACTACTGTATCACTATGGTGCTATGAAAAAGTAGGTCCTCTACAGTGTATTGATGTGGACTAAATTAATAGCAAGGGATTACATTTAGGCATTTGGTTTCATTTGTTTCTCTTGAGCTTCTCTGTAATTAGTCACCAAAGAGATCATCTAGCATATCTTTCTTTCTTGGTTCAGCTATTATAGTTTATATAACCTAGTTTACATAAAGGGTGCAAAGATTAGATTGTGGTCACTCCACTTATACAATCAAATGCAATTTCATCCAGTAACTACCTTCAAAGAAAGGTAAAGCAAATGAAAAAGAGTATAAAATGGCTTCCGTGTGTGGGATATTCAAATAAGCTGGGATACTGCATCATGGGAAAGACACGGCTTGGGAAAAGGGAGATATAAGAGTGATATACACACCCATGAGTATGAGGAAGAGAGGGGATAGGAGCTGACAATTGCTCATCTCTTCCAGTGAAAGAAGAAAGGACCATAACCAGAGACAGCAGGGTGCAAGTTCAAAGCAAAGAAAGTGTTTTTTCATGCAGTGGGCAGGAGAGCTGAGGAACTCCTTGCCAAAGGGTACTGCAGTTGCACAGAGTTCATGAGGTTCATTAGAAGCTTGGATGGCCACCTGGATGAGTTGTGCACTGGGAGTGATTAAGGAGAGAAAACACACAGGACTCCAGAAATCTCCTCAGCTGAAATCTATTGGAATCTGAGAGCATGTTAGGAAGCCATATGCCTGTTCTGTTCATTCTCTTCTATGAGTACCTGCTTATGACCAGTGCTGAAGACAGGCTTTGAGTCTAGATGGATAACTGGACTGAACCAGTGTTTCAGTTCTTATGTTTCAATCCCACAAATTTCAGGAAAGTTTTTGTTGTTCTATTAAAAAAAGAGAGATGTTTGTACACATCTCTACTCTCATTTTCTCATCTGTCATTGCCTCACCAAACTTGATTCTTTCCAGTAGCCACCTGGGAATGGATTTCCTGCTGGGTTAATTACTCTAAAAGCTGTCAAACCTGTTGACTGCCCTCACTGCAGCAGCTGTTCAGACATTCCATTATATATAACCCATGTAATTCTCCCCTGCTAACTTGCCAAACAGCATGCAGTTGGCTGAGAAAACAAGTCATGGCAATTGTTCCTTTATGACTGGCATGCATCACCTCCTCAGTACCTTAGATCACAAAAATAGCGTGTGTTTCTAAGCTATATAGCCTGTGCACTCCTGCCTACATCAATATAGATAATAATATTTCAGTCTTCTGGTAATGGAACAGGTAATTACACAGCTCCCACAAATATTCTTATACTACTTATTAATTCATACAGCAAAATATGCTAAACATTGTTATTTTGACTCAATTTTGATACTTTGCATGTGTTTGTGATTCTCCAAGTAAATTGTGCACAAGAAAATTGCCATACAGTGGTTGAAGACAAAAACTGGACGAAGTTGAAGTAAAGTTTAGGATTAAATAACTACAATGACATGGTACCTTTTAGAAAACCAGTTAAAAGAAATTCAAATACGCATAGGCATGTAGGGCATCCAAACAGTGCTATCTCTGCCATAAAATAATTATGTTGTTAGAAGGTTATATTTATATCTATTTTCAAAGGCTGAATTACATTTGAAAAAAAAACCAACCAACCAACAACAACAAAGTTTTCCCTTTGGGATACTTCCTACTAAAATGTGAAACAAAAGTGCACTCTCATTTCTAACCATGCTTCCACTGCATGTCTTTTCATATTACATAGGTCCTGATATTTTACACTCATCACTAGAAACAATCCACACATGAAATTGCTAAAATCCCTGTGGAGCTAACATCAGTACTGATACTTCAACATTTTCATGTAGTTTTCAAAGAATCTCACTCTTCCAACTAGTTTAACAAAATCAGGTGCTAATAATC
The DNA here is from genome assembly GCF_036013445.1 of Caloenas nicobarica. Classification (NCBI taxonomy): domain Eukaryota; kingdom Metazoa; phylum Chordata; class Aves; order Columbiformes; family Columbidae; genus Caloenas; species Caloenas nicobarica. The sequence goes on from NC_088245.1 coordinate 168,664,212, forward strand.
CCTTTCATCTCAAATACTTATTCCAACCAAGAAAAACATCTAAAGCAGCAAAATGAAAACATTTACTTACAGTGTCTTGGAGGCTGTTAGCATTTGCATGTCTTCCTGCAGTCACATGCATCAAGGGAAAATTATATTCTAACTAGTGCCTCTATAACATTAAATAAACCTTGTCCATAGAATGATGTACCATTAGTATTATAAAAGTCTTAGAATATCTCTAATAGGAGAAACTGCAAAGCATGAGAATGAATTATCTTACTTTTGTATATCCATTGCTACAATGTATAAGTTCTTTTTCTCCTGATATTGTATCAATGGGGTGTTTTATTACAGCAAGGCTTCTTATATTACTTCGGGCTGTTAAAATGTTATTTTAACTTCTTTCAGAATAATGTCACAACCCGTCCATTAAAATTAACCATTAGCATGTGAACTGCAAGCTGCTTAACAGCACAATCTCTTCTAGCTAATAAAGACCATTCCTCGCTTCCCAACCCCCCAAATGGTGAAGTGGACCATTGTAAGTCTGAACTCCGTATTAGAATGGTTTGCCTCATTTACAACTGTCACTGAGGGTCATCCAGAAGGCAACCTGCCTGAACTTTACCTTCACCCAGTAACCCTCAAAACTATCCATTATAACACTCATCAAACTCAGGAGGAATGAAGCAGAATAGAAAGCTGTTAGGCAAAAATAAAAGTTACAAGGAAAGAAGAGTTTGCAACAGCACTCTTTGTAGGATGATTTTTTTTTCACTTATTTGAAAAAAGTAAAAGCAAATAAGGCCCAGAAAAAGAATAATTAGTCTGAAAACCACTTTAGTTGAAACACTGCTAAATACAGATAAGAAATAAACTATAAAAGGGCCTTGGGCACAAATAGAAAGGAGGTAATTATTTTATTACTCTCTTTCCTCCTTTTTAGTTACCAAGATTATGACTGTATTTTATTGCACTGGCCAAGCAGTCTCAGAAGTCAAGATGTCTGTTTGTGTTTCTGCAAGTATATCCAGGAGAAATTTCTCCTGGCAAGCAAGTGTATCAACTTTGACTAATGACATCCAGCAGGTCTTATTTCCTAAGGGAAGGATTAATTTCTCATTAATAACAATAGTAAAGATGATATCATAATTCATTATCCAGTTCACTGCCCAGGAAAAGACTTAACAAAGTCAGTTTTCTTCCTCAGCATTGAAATACATATTTTTTCCTTGATTCAGACATGTAAAATCTGAATTCTTATGCTGTTGAGGGCATGAAAGTCACTCTGTCAAAATCCACTCTCTCAATACAACCAATGCAAATGCCACCTCTTGGATTCATTAAAAGTACTCCAAATCCCTTGCCTTGTCCCAGTGAGAAGTTCACCAAGTCTGATGAGAACCAAAATAGAAGTCCTGTTGCCAGAAGCTCATTCATATGCATCAAATACGTTCCTTTCCCTGCTCTTCACATGCCCATTGCAGCAGGAACTCTGGAAAGGCTTTACCTTTACAACTTTTGCAATGTAAAACTTCCTTTTGGCAATTCCAAGCAATTTATTTGACCCAGACTCTTGGTTATACCATCTTTCACAGTAAAGACTCCCAAACTACTTAAGAATAAGCAGCTGTTTGACAATGTAAAGCAAGGCTACTTGGCAGTTTAGGACAGGAAGTACAGAGACTTGCCATATGCAGCTTTAAAAAATTGGGGCAATATCCAAACTGGAAAGGGGCCAAGACACTAGATCTAATAACTCTATTCCCACAGGCTCAGAGACATTTATTTCTTAATCCCTCAAATCTACTTTAATTGTGTGTAAGGAAATGTCTGTGTTAAAAGAAAAAACAAGAGTTACAGTAGTTCTTTTACAGCTCTTTTTCTGCGCATACCACTCAAAGTTTCCTCCCCACTATTACTCTTTCCAATTACTGATCGCTTCTAATCTGTTCCTGTTTCCTATCATTTTCTCAGTTACTCTGCCTCTCTTGACTCTACTTCATTAATTTACTGCTAGCTCTTCCTGCCTGCTATTTACCATTCTAACCCTTTAATTAGTACCTTCTGAAGTTGATTAAGGTACCAGAGAAACTTTGATTCTCACTGCCAGTTGATAAAATGTGGAATAGATAGATGTGACTGAACAGCTGTCTTCTCCTGCTACTTAATTAATGATTTTTTTCCTTCATTTATCCTTACAACTTTTGCAGTTTCACATAGTACCATAACCTGTGTATTAAATCAGTTGTTCTGCTTTGTGATTACTTGGCAGACAATATGTTTTTAGAGGTCTCTATACAATAGATTTTAAATAACAAAGGAGTCCTTTCTTTGAGATTTTGCCTTTTTTCACCACACTCAGAAACAACACAATCAACCAATTTTCTGGGAGCCATGGAAGATCATATGTCTTAAATGTCTGCTCATGTTAGTTTTTGTTCTGGTTTTGCAAGGTCATTTGAAGATGTAGTCTATATCATTTTATTCAAAGATAGCATTGTGATGCTGTGTATTAAAAGATTGATACTACTTTAAACACCATAAATTAATTAATTCCACTGAATAAAAGGCTTAAATATAGAATCTGTACAATAGTAAAACTAAAACCCTAAGTTAGTTTAGCTTTTCAAAGTGAAACTTAAGAAATGGTCAAGCACTAACAAATTGGGGATGTTGATTTTTTTTTTTTTTAAGTGTTCATTATTTAGAATCTCTTTTACTTTTGTAGAGAGATTTTTAAAAGTCTCAATGATTTAGATTAACATATGCAAGGAATACATTGTAATCTCCACTGCAATAACCATATTTCAGCATTTCAGAGAGGTTTATATGTACTACGCTGATGCAAACTACCCTTCTGCAGTGTCTATATAAACATATATTTGCAAGACACTCTGAAGCACACACTTTGTTGGATTGAGTTCTGATTTCACTTCTGGCAATGATGCATGCTTCAAAGGCTGTAGAGTATAACGTCAATTCAACATTACATGGCTGCTTCTGAAGAGGAAGTAACTCAGAACAGGGTGTAGTCGCCACAGATGTTTAGCCTGGAGGCTATGAGAGTCCCTGGAAAATAAATGAGCTGTGGCTGGACAAGTCCTAATTCTGCATTTGCAATGTTATTGTTTGAAATAAAAAGAATAGAAGCTCAGAATATTTTACAAGCTAGCCTTAAAACAAAACTCTTTAAGTACATGATAAACTAGAATAAATGACACCAAAAGACAGATTTTTCTTAAAAAAAAAAAGGACAATTAGGTAAGGAAGGTAACGCAAAATGTACCAAACAAACTAAACAAACCCATTATTTCCATTTTAATCCAAAGTACACCTTTCATCCAAGTACACTCCCCCTTTTCATTATATAAAAAGAGGAGGTGAAAGTTTCTTTAACTGAATTTTCAGCTGGAAAATTGTTGTCAATCATCACTTTCATGCTCTGACTCTCTTCAGGCTTCTTGATGTGACTGAAGTCTTTGCTTAAAGAAAGTGAACAAGACTTGATTAGATGAGATTAGGTTTGACTAGATTCACCTGTCCCCTGTTTTTCACCTATTCACTTTTCTTATTGTAACTTCCTTATGGCAGGCTAAAAAGGAGTAGAAAAAAAATTGAAGAAAAAAGAGAACAAGAGAATACTTTTAACATCTTATTGCATTTTACCTAATAACTTAATTGCTCATTCAGAACAGCTGGTTCCCATGCAACAGAAATGATGATTAGTGCAGCAAAACTAAGCAAATGTAGAAGACTTAAAGCATTTCACAGGAGAATGCAATCTGCAGGTAACGATTTTCTCTGTCAATTAATTTCAGTTGTTAATTTTTTTTTAATAGCTGTAAGAGACTGAGAAATGAATTTAACACTGAGAGAGAGATTTCTGAAGGCCAATCTCTCACAGATTTTTAAATATTGTATACCAACTCTCTTAACAGAACTTAGATGCCAATTTACCTTTAGTATCTTCGACAGCCTGAGCCTAGAGATTTGTTCCTAATGCAATGACCTTGTCTTTGTAAGAATATATTATTGAATAAAGGTGTATTGAATAAAGAGTTAAATCTTAATGGAAGCATGTGGGTGCTCATCCCTTGAAATAATTCATCTTGCTTGCCAAGAAATCTAGCTTTATGTTTTATTCTTTTTAATCCTACTTCTTACACCACTTAAAAAAACCTAAGATTTCAATAAATATTGCTGGTTTTTTATTCTTTTATATAATTCAGAAATGTACAGAGAGAAATAATTTCAAACTTGAGAATTGCAATTTGATGACAATACTATTACTTGCATATAAGCTTTGCCTTGCAAGGTCAGTATTTTGATATTTGTATGTCACAAATCCAGTAGTCTTAAACCAGGCATTCACCTGAACTGGGATGTATTTCACTTAGTGTCAAGTGTCTAAAAATTAGGGGTCTGGGCTGTGTTAGTTATCTTGATTCCCCAGTTACCGGTGGAAGTATGCATCTCTTAAGATAAATTCATATCATCTTTAAATAAATGTTCAAGACAGATAAGATTAATCATAGAAACATAGAATTGTTTTGGTTGAAAGAGATGTTTAAGATCATCAAGTCCAACTGTTAACCTAGCACTGTCAAATTAACCTCTAATCCATGTCCCTAAGAACCTCATCAACAGGTATTTTAAATATCTCCAAGGATCATAACTCAACCACTTCCCTGAGGAGCCTGTTCCAATGCTTGACAACCATTTCAGTGAGCAATATTTTCCTAATATTGAAGCTAAAGCTCCCCTGGTGCAACTTGAGGCCATTTCCTCTCTTCCTATTGCTTGCTATGTGGGAAAAGAGACCAACACCCTCTATGCTACACCCTCCTTTCAGGTAGTTGTAGAGAGCAATAAGGTCTCCCCTCAGCCTCCTTTTATCCAGGCTAAACAACCCCAGTTCCCTTAGCCATTCCTCATAAGACTTGTGCTCCAGACCCCTCACCAGTTTATTTGTCTTTCTTTGTCTTTCTGTGTAGGTTCCTGTCTCCTTCCAGTTACTGTAGAAATAGTACAAAAAAGACATTCAGGCTTCAGGCATACATTTTTGATGGTAAAGGTAAATATCCAAGGTCCCATTCAAAGATCCTGTCATTTGGGTAATATTATTTGTTTATAGGGAGTATCTTTAGTTTGGAGGAGACTGAGGGGTGACCTCATTAATGTTTATAAATATATAAAGTGTGAGTGTCACGAGGATGGAGCCAGGCTCTTCTCAGTGACAAACAATGGGAAGACAAGGGGTAATGGGTGCGAACTGGAACACAAAAGGTTCCACTTAAATATGAGAAGAAACTTCTTCTCAGTGAGGGTGACAGAACACTGGAACAGGCTGCCCAGGGAGGTTGTGGTGACATTCAAAACCCACCTGGACACATTCCTGTGTAGCCAGATCTAGGTGTTCCTGTTCCAGCAGGGGGATTGGACTAGATGATCTTTCGAGGTCCCTTCCAATCCCTAACATTCTATGATTCTGTGGTTCTGTGAATATCCCTTTGGTCAGTTGGGGTCAGCTGTCCTGGCTGTGTCCCATCCCAGCTTCTTGTGCACCTCCAGCCTAAGGACTGATGGGGCACCATGAGAAGCAGAAAAGACCTTGATGCTGTGTAAGCACTGCTCAGCAATAACTGAAACATCCCTGTGTTATCAACACTGTTTTGGTCACAAATCTAAAAACATAGCACCATATGCAAGCTGCTGTGAAAAAAATAAGCTCTATCCCAGCCAAAACCAGTGTAATAAGGAAGCAAATGCTCCTTACAAACTTCAGGACTTTGAATAAGTAATTTGATAGGTATGGTGCAGTAGTACATAAGCAGTATATACCATGGTAAGAAGAATAAAAACTACATGTCTTAACTCTCTTTACAATCTCAGTGTTTGCAGTCTTGCAATATTTTGTAGTTTGGTAGCAAGTACATTTTATCAGAAAGAATGGGCAGTGTTTAGTTTACTGGTAAATTAAATGCCTTGAAAATTACAATAAATTTTATTAAATGTAATAGTAAGGAAAAAATGGAAAATTAGAAAATCATAATATGTTTTGATTTGTAAAAATAGTCCTATTGATATGCCTTCATCTACACGTGAATAAAAATGTAGAAGACAACTTTTTACTGTGTAATTCACACACTGCACAAATGTGTGAATATTCTTTTTGTTGTAATATTATACATTTTTTTGCTTTATATGTATTTTTTCATATGTAATTGCATTAAACTTATTTTTAAGAAGCAGAGGTGGAAAAACCTTCTGGCTTTACTATTATGAAAGGTTATTGATCTCTCTATATACATCCACTCTTACACAGCTCTCCAACAACTAGCTATTATCCACTGAATTCAACAGTGTACATTTATGTGCGTTTAAGTTCCTATGTGTGCACATGTACATACATATTCATGTATTCCCTTTACCTTAAATATCAAGATTCAGTCACAGTTTTAACTTCTTTTGTGTGTACAGGAAAGTATAATAACTTTCAGCTTCATCCTTTATTTTCTTCTTGAGGAAATGAAGCTGAATCATCTAAAGTTTAAAATTATGGGGCGTTGTTTGTTTATTTGCTCTGTGTTAAGAGGCTGGAAGACACAGTCAGTCAATAGTCTCAGGAGGTTTGCAGATGTTCATTCAAAGGCATTATTAAGAAAACTTACAGATGTATTCTTTGGCAAACAGCTCAAATTGCTGTGACCCTCTGTCCCTCAGAAAGATAATTTACTAAATAATGAGGTGAATAAGACCTGTTACGAAAAAGTGGTTACATTTAGCTGCAAAAGAATGTTACTGCAATCAGTACACTGTCCAGGTGCAATGAGAAACAAAGCAAAATACTTTTCCTGCAAGGCCATATCCTGTATGGAACTAAACAACTGCTATCCCCAAGGCTCTCTTAGTGCCACGCAAGCAAAGATAATGTGTGTCTCACAGGGTCAATCATTCCACAGATAAAGGAGAAAATTACACTTTAATTTAGGTCAGGTTGACTTGTGGTCACTGGTATTGGTACTACTGGTTTTATGGGTGGCATAATCCTTATTGTGATAAAGAAGACAGCAGGGAAGGGGGAAGACACAGATTCTTCTAGGAGCAACATTATGGTGCTAGATGGCAATACCCACATGAAATGTAGATATATAACCTCAGATGATTACTTTTGTCTCTTTTTGTCAGTAAAGAATGAACTAGCATTTATCGGATGCAGTTACCTTCAAGAGGACATTTACATTTCACCATCGGTATTGGGAAGTAAAGGCACCGATTTGTCTTTACTATGAAGAAGATGGAAGATCACTAGCTCAAATTTAGGCATTGATAGTCTAGGCTTCTGGGGCCTGATTTGGTTAGCTAGACATTGGCCTCTACTGCAATCTGAGAGGTTGAAGTTAGAGATATTTGTGTGAGGATGACAGATGTAACATAGGATTCGTAGAAGATCTAGGCCTTTCTGAAGTGACAGCTTGAAGCCAGGCTGTTTTGCAAAGGAGTCCTACATGGCTTTAAATACCTATGACTAGGTGTGCTGGTTTGACTGAAAATGGGTTCATTTTCTTCATGCAGTTAGAAACCTTTGTTTTCCATAGCTAGCACGCTCATTATCTGGACTTAGTTTGAGAACAAGAGATAACACAGAGATAATGTTTTTGATTGCTCTGGTCTGAAACACTAGATAAATGAATCAAGTCCCTGAAGTTATGTGATATTAATACCACCCTCTCTGGTCTTGATTTTGATTGAAAATACATGGCAATAGGGTCTAAAACTTTTCAATGTTACAAGTGTTTCACCACTGTCAGGGCCAGAGAATCTGTTGCTATGAAATACCCATTAATTTGCACCCTTAGTAATCAGCTTTAGTAATCCATAATGCACATTAACCAAGCACTCTGTAAGTGATTGTTCAGGCATGCTAAAAATGCAACATTTCCTCATTATGTGGTTACATTAGCGAGTTCTTACGACATTCTTTTTTCTGTTGCTACCCCATGAGCACTCAGCTTAAAGGTAATAAAACAAACAAATTAATTTTGCATTTTGAGAGCTAGAATTTCAGCTGGCTTATATAAATATAATTTCACTAGAGCTAATGGCATTTTCAAAGTTTATACCAATTGAGACTTGACACAGAATGAGGTTATGCAATACATTTGACCAGTACAGCTTGATACTTTTGGTATGAGTACTTAATTTGGTCAAGTGAGCACAGCAAAAGTCAAACTTTCCAATACTAATGAGGTTTTTATTTTCTTTGGACTCTGGTTACAGAATGACTTACAAGGTTCAGTGTTCTACACCTGTCTGTCTTTCCTTCTTGTTGGGCTCCTGATGAGTACTAAGATCCCACAGTCAAGCTTTCCCACAAGAATTGCTTAACTTATGTCTTCTGGCTGAATGCTCAGGCTTTCCTCTAAGTTCTCCAGCTCCCTGGCTGGCCTCTTTTGCCACGGGGTTGTCTTGGTCATCTGCCCTCAGTATTTTTTCTCTCTGTTTCACCTCTGCTCTCTGCTGTATGATATTCTCTTAGCTGCTGAGGAGATCTCTTTCTAAAACTTCCTCCTACTTCTATTTCTCAAACTGATGACTGAGTATAATCTCCTTCTCAGCATGTCCCTTGACAGGGAGCAGCCAAAGGTCAGAGGGAACATATTGAGAGAGGGATGCATTATTATCAGCTGGCCCAACACTAAAATGTGGCAACAGCAATATTTGCTCTCAGTCTTCCTGGGCTTTGAAAGCTTTGAGAAGAGAGTAGGATAACTGGCAGAAGTTAGGTAGGGAGGTAGAAGGGAAATAAAAACAGAGATCTCTGAAGAAAGGGACTCAGACATAGAAAAGCAGTAGAGTGTCTATCAACATACAGATGAAGTACAGCAAGCTAAAGATAAACCCAGCTAAGAAAAGTTGATATATACTGAAGTAAAAAAAAAATCTCTGAATAAATGCATTTCCTTTAATATTTTCCTTTGTTAGGATATACACTAATTAAAGCCAAGCTTCCAGTTTAGTCAAACTCAACTTTACAAATGGCAAAACTGATCCTGAACTTGAGATTAGTGACAATTTTTTTAAAAGGTACGTCTATAAATGATCTAGAAGTCAACACAATGAGGTAGGTTGTGAACTAGACTATATTACTAAAACCTTTGAAATGTCCTATTAGCAATCTGGGAAGTAACTAGAATGCAGCTGCACCCTTGGAAAGAAGAATGCACTGAGTTGTATTTCATTGTGTCATCTGTCTAAAATAGATAGAAACACAGAAGCTATTTTGCATCTCACAAGCCTCATTGGAATCAGGGATAACTTCACTAAAGTCAGTTTAAAAGCCCCAGTATAAAAATGGTGTGAAAAGGTAATACAAAGTGGTCTAGGACCTTTAATATACATGGATGATTCTTCAGTGCTGGAGTCTGGTGTTGTCTTTGACGGTTGTCTGTGCTGAACGCAAAGTGTGTATACATCAGCCACCAAATTAGAAATATCCACTCATTTGTGAGGGCATGTGTGTGTTTGATAATGATTCCAACAAGTGATTAGCTAGGTGATTTTGGTACATCTGTAGTTCTCCTATAGCTGAATGTTTATTAGAAAGATAAGAGAAAAGCAGAGAAGTATTACTAAAGGAATCAAAGAGCATGAAGAATGAAAGAAACATTTGAAAAAGGAACGTGCTAGAGTGTGCATGCAAAGGCAAGAGTTCACAACAGGGCTCACAGTCATTCAAGACTCATATAATCAATACATACGAGAAACATACAGAGGTGTTCATTAGCAGAAACTTACAACTAAAGCTTTGATACTGTATTTGTTCAATATTTGAAATTCCCCATAGGGAGAATTTTGACTTTTTTTTTCAGTGGAACAGAGTACTCACAGAGGGTAAAATATCACAGCAGTGACTTTCTAGATATGATTAATTTAAAATATTTTAATGAAAACAAAAGATATCATGCTCTTTATAATTTTTATGACTTTAGAGTTCATGCTGGATCCAATAATGTTTCTTAGCTTGATAACAATTTCTAATAGATAGTAAAACTCAAATACATATATATATTGCTGGTCAGAAAAACAGATCAAACTAATCACCATTAATGTTTCTAATCTTAATGTTTGAGCTTGTGCCAAAACCAAAATATGTTTTAAGTAAGAAACACATATACATTATTTAATTTCTTTAATTTATAAAATCTAGCTTGAATATACCTTTTACAGTTACAGCTTCAGATAACATCCGTGTTTAATTCTTACTTCATGCACTAGAGGGTTCCCTTTCCCTCCTGTTATGTAGAAGTTCCTAAATAGTTTAACATGTATATTTAGGCTAGCAGGAAAAAAAACTTCAAGTGTGTTTTTGATTTGCTGCTATTTTAGGTAGAGGAATTTATTCAGCACATTAAGCTTTCACTATGTGAAGGATTTACTCTATAATCCTGTCTCTAATAGAAGGATATTTAATATTATCCTGTCTTTTGAATCTGTTCATTTACAGATATATATAAGTTTCAAAATTATTGAGCAGTATGTGAATGATATTTACTACAATGAATCATATTTTTATACACTTATTTGTGGATATAATATCTTTTTGTACAAAATCCCAAACCAAAATATAAATACACTATTATAGAGTTATAATAAAGTTATAGTAAAGTAAAATACGTAGGGATAAACAAATACGGCAGAGCAAATAAGATATTTTCCTGATTTTTAAATAAGAATTAAAATAAGGTGAATGTAAATTTTAAAACAGTGTGACATTGTGTTTTCTTTTTAAAATGTGAAAAATCTAATGCATCCAACTACATGTGCTATGGTATTAAATTTATTCACATTTATTATACAATGCGGCAGACATTTTGTTTGCTTATTTGGATGATAGTGTCACCAGGGCTCTGAGATGCCTGTTAAGGGTGAGACTAACTTCTGTTTAATTATTGACTTCACCATCTCAGAAGTTTCTGTTTTACATTCAGAACAAACATGGCAGTAAAGAGAATGTTTTCTGAGAAGGACTGGGGGAAATGGTAAAACTCTAAAAATGTGTTACATTTGCCCAGTATCTTACGCTCTTCTAATAATAACAATAACAAGTTCCATTCAAAACTTCTTTTGAATCAAAACTGAAATATTCATGCATTAATTACAGTAGGAGAATAGATTGTAGTGTACTCATACTTTAAATTAAACCCAGCCCTCCTTCTAGCTGTTTCTGTCTGCATCTTTTTCCATGCACTGAAGTCTAGGGTAATCTAAGTAGGACTCAATGACTAAAGGCACATATTAGGTATCTATGCATAAACATCAAATCAGTAGAGACCTAGCTAATATAGTAGATGATACAGACAGCTATTCAGTTGACAAAATCTAGGTGTCTTTGTTAGGGTGAGCTGAATATCTCTCCAGACCCTACCATCTTCTTTAATTAGATTTCCATTTTGACCATAGAGGGAGCTAGACGTTCCACACTACACAGGCACATATAGTCATGTATCTACAGACAAGACCTGAACCATCTTCCTAAAGTGTTTAAAGAGAAACTATTGTCTTTTCCTGTCTAATTTCAGACAGGAAATAATATTATGGGCTTAATTCGGTTACACATAATATATCAGTGCCATTTACAAAGGTCCAGGTATCCAAGACTTCTGTAAATATCTTGCAGAGATGATGCAGGACCTACAAAGAGACCCATGACCCTCTAAACGGAAGATGGACCCCATATTCAAAGGCATCTCAAAAAACACTAGTTGTCTAAGTGTAAGAAATTGAGTAGAGCCCTAAGTTTCTTGTAAGTGACAAGAGAAAACTTATTTATTTCAATGAAAAAAAGAGTAGCTGCGTCTACCTATTAGAATGAGAAACAGCATGCTCTGCAGTGAGAGTGTCTTTCATCTATCCCCTGCTGGAATATAGAAATCCTGACATTCTGAGAACACAGAAAAGTCCCTTTGTATACAAACCATGATGCACTGGAAGAAGGTTGCTGCCCTCAAAATCTTCATCCTAATAAAGGCTTTAACAGTGCTTTCTCTAGACCTGCACACTGATAAGCATGCCTGAGTACTGTAATGTTGTGATAGCCAAAATAATTCCCATGACACCATAACTATGAAACATAACTTCTCTTTATTGTTTACATAAGTATGTGGCAGATGAAATCACAAAGCATTCAAGAAAAACAAAATTTCTTAAACAAACATGACGCATAGCTACAGCTGAGCATAGCTATTGTTCATTGATAGACTAAAAACTGGCGGTACAACTCAGTGTAGGTTTCCATCACTGCTAAGTCTGATTATCTTGCCTCTGCACTTAGCATTGCTCCAGCTAAACTGACATGGTAATTTACTAAGCTAATGCCAGATGCTTGTGCTTGTGAGTTCTACCTTACCATTTAAAAAATAAGTCTTTGCTAGTTCAATTTGTGCCTAACTTCTTAATCTTAACTCCTATCTTATTACTTTAAATGTATGTTCACATGATTGCAAGCACTGCATTTATTGCAACTTAACAAGTTACCATTTGTCAATTGATCAGCTTAATCATGATTTTTAATGTTCAAAATGGTTAATGTGCTTAGCTCCATTTAAAAAAGGTATCTCATTTCATTTGCAGAAAGGCACGAAAGGTTTGAGAAAAGAAGGTACACATATGTTAATTACCTTGGCTCAATTCACAGCAGATAATTTGATAAGCAGCAGTAACTTGATCAGCTGAAATAGTCTGAACATATTCTGAAACCCTGTAGACAGACACAAATCTTTCTGGGAATGTGGTTTGTGGAAAAATTGTCCCCAGCTGTACATTTGGTCCCCCTCTTGAAGGTTACCCACCACTAGAGCAGAGACAGTTATATGTATGTTGTTCGTACTCCTCTTTTGCCTCAGTATGAAGGCAAAGGTCTTTCTTTAAACAAATATCTACATTGTCAGCTTTTCTGGTGGGTTTTACTTGGTGCTTTACTTCAAAAAGTGAGAAAACTAGCTTCAGAAAGCCTATGTAGCACTGGTGATGAGTAAGTTATATGGAACAGCATGTTTTCTAAAAAAATGAGAGCCATATGCAAGTAATTTGTTAAAGCAAGAATAAAGAAAAGATAAGGTATGAAGTGATCCTGACATAATCTGGAAAGTCTGATTTCCTGCATACATAGTGTTGCACAACTGACAAAGTAACTTGTGAGAGATTTTAATTTTTGTCTGGAAATACTCATCAAAGCCTGAAGAACCATATTTGATGTGATAGAAAACAGAATGGCACAGGAAATTATATCTTATTTTCTCATTTGTTAATATAAACAGGACAGTGTCAAATTTCAGGCATTACCTACCAAGTCAAAATTTAGGCCATCAGCCCACTGATGGTTGGGTAGCCTTGCATCCACAGGCATGCCACATTCAGACTGTAAACATATACTATGAATTTGTTTGTGTGTGTGCGTGTGCATATTGACAGTAAGGAATGTACCTATATCCATGCATATATTCACCTATTCGTGGGTATGCAATTCAATATATTAATGGATTTATTTCATCATTATCCTTTTCCCATTCTCCTTTGTCCCACCTGATATTTACCAAACAGAATACTGTTAACAAAATAACATTGAAAGAATGTAGTTATTAATACCTTAAAATTGCAAATTTATACAGTAGAAATTATTTTATTACAAATTTCATTGAGATTTTTTTTAAAGGAAACATATAAAATAAGCGTTTTGTGCCTTGTACATGGAGATAAATTCCTCTGAAAAGAATGAAAGAATTGGAAGAAAAGAAAAAAAAAATCACATTATTGCATTCCATTGCCATGTCTACTATAAAATATGTTCAGCAGCAGTGAATATTTTTTCAATGTTTTAAATACTAGCCTGTGTGAAAGTGAAGGAAGTTTTGAACTATATAATCTTTTGTTATGTCAAAATTTATAAAGGTGTACTTAAAGAACATCTACTGGTTTTCTAACTGTAAAAGACTGTGTACTTTCAATACTACTGATGTGCAGACTGAAGTGCCATTCGATTTGGGAGCCATCAAGTTTCTGAGCATGACCAGTTTAACAGGAAGATCACCTTAAAATTATTAGAGTGCTTCACATATTTTAAAAGTACTTCAGCCTAGAAGCAATAAAGCTAGCCAACCTGCCCTCTATGGCACATTTTTAAGAGTACATTTTCAAAAGGAAGCATAAACTTAGCTTGTGATCATGTGTTTGGCTGGTTTTGTGTGCCCATCTTTTATTTAACAATCACCTGTAACATTTTTAGCATGTATTACAACTGGTTTCTATTATAAACACATGATACAGGATCTCAGCTGGTTTAAATCAGTTTTGTTCTACTGGACTCAGTAAACAAATATTGATTTCAATGGAGCTATGTTGATTTTTTATTTCCAGAATACTTATTCCAGTGTGTAGAAATATTATTTATTATTACAACAAATTGTGTTAGCACTTCATTTGGTCCCAAGAACCCTTCACTAATAATGGTAAATACGTTTCCTTATTGGTGTCACTTCCTAAATTTTAATCAAACTTCAGCGTGTATCACAAATCTATGGTAATTGAGGAGGTTTACATGAGGTTATGCTACTTTAAATTATCTCGTTTAAAATTTTCATAGTTCCTTAGGGTAAGAAGTTCTTCATATATAACTGCGAGGTGATACACTATAGCACACCACTGTCAATATCTCATCTTAGATAAAAAGGATTCCACCTAACTTACTATTTTCCAAAATTTTGTGAATCATGAAGTTTTACTGAAGTGAGTATGCAGTCACACAGTATCGTTTGACTTGAGCACTGTAGCAGATCTTAAATATTTCAAAAAGCTTTGCAAGTCACTATTCAGAAAGTTTTGGCCCAGGGAAACAATGTCCAACAAGATCTCTAAGTCTTGCTTAAAAATATCTATATAATAAAGAGATATTTCAGAAAACTAAGGAAAAAGGCAGATCTGAGAAAGATTTGCAGGAAAGAAAGAGGACCTCCCTGTACTCCACTGTTAGGCTGTGTGATGAGTTCAGTGCATTGGCCCAGCAGCTCTCTTCTCACCGTCTTCTCTCAAAGCCACAGCTTTTCATTCCACAGCAATGCTCATATACACACACCCTCAAAAAGACAAGAGCACGCAATTTTAGCATCGGGCCGCACTGGAAGTGCCCACGGTACAAACGTAGCTCATTGTAGATCACCCATCACAATATGCTTATCAATATAGTCAGACACAAAGAAAGAGGCCTTAGGCAAGGAACCATTAGAAGTGACAAACTTTTACATCAAAGAGCTCTTGTTTAACAACAGAGTTGCAGATCGGGGTATCTGGCTCAGTTTGTTTGCAAGGAAGAAAAATCAATATATATCAATTTTCCATTTTTTTATTCATGCTTATTACTTACAAGGTAACAGAGGTGGATTTTTCTCTAAAACTGCATTCCTCTGACAATGACCGCTTGTCTGTGCTGAAATTCCCAATTACAGGTGTAATCAGATATTGTGTTGTAGAAGCACATCCTCAGAAGCTTGAGGAATGCTTGTTTCACACAGGCCAGATACCAGCTGGTACTGCATTGGACTTCAGATCTTAGAAATTTTACTGTGATGTAATTTCTCCAAAATTTCTAAAACAGATAACAGTAAAGGTACAGCTAAATGCTATCATGATGTTAAGAACCAGTACAAACAAAACAGGAAGCAAATATAGCTGCACCAATGAGCCTTTTAATTATCTGAAAATTAAAGATGATAAATATATGTATCTAAGTTTAAGTGCAAAGGAAAAGCAGGAGAACTGAAGGGTGAAGCTAAAAAAGGACTAAGGCCAAAACTAAGTTACAAACAAGTGACTTATTAAGGAAAGAATGGCTCATGGAATATTTCGACAACTTGGTTCATTGTCAGTAAGTAATCACTCATGAAATCCATCCTCTGGCAGTAAAGGATCCACTAAATACAACATCCAGAATATTAGTGTTCTTCTTTGGATACTAAGGAAGAAATAATTATATTTAAAAGAACAGGAAAGCTATATAAATGAAAAAGATAATCAGAAGTAAAAACAGATCAGTTCTAGAACTCACAGAAACAATGGAATAACTTAATGAACAGTCACTTTGCTAACACCTCAGTAATAATAAGGCAACCAGAGATAGACACCATGGACAGTAATCAACAGCCATGTATAATGTGTGTCATTTCCTTCCTAGATACTGTAACAGGTCTGTTGTATATGGGTGATTCAGTAGACCTGGAATTCCATATCAGAAGTAAAAATGTTGGATTTGCACCTAGTTGAAAAAATACATAAATAATAGTTATTAACAGTCAAATTGTGAAGATATATCAAGGAAGCTCCTAAGAGTACTCTTCAGAATCATAGAATCATTTTGGTTGGAAGACACCCTCAGGATCATTGAGTCCAAGCATAACCTAACTCTAGCATTAAACCATGTCCCTAAGAACCCCGTCTAAATGCCTTTTAAACACCGCCAGGGATGATGACTCCACCACTTCCCTGGGTAGCCTGTTCCAATGCCTGACAAACCTTTCCATGAATAATTTTTTCCATTTTGTTGTCCACCAAACAGTCCACCCATCAAATACATATCTGTCAAATTTAGAGAGAAGGCTGTTGTAGGGGACAGTGTCAAAGGCTTTACAGAAGTCCAGATAGACAACATCTGTAGCCCTTCCTTTGTCTACTGATGTAGTTACTCCATCGTAGAAGGCCACTAGGTTGGTGAAGCAGGGCTTGCCCTTGGTGAAACCATGCTGGCTGTGCTGAATCACTTCCCTGTCCTCCATGTGCATAGCTTCTAGGAGGATCTGTTCCACAATCTCCACAGACAGCATTGAGAAAAAGATTAAACTACATGCTACAGGATGTTCTGATTAGCCTATTTTCATTGCCTTGAAAATATTCAGCTGTAACTGTGAAAAAGACAAACAATCTTAAGTACTGACCTAAGAAAACAATGTATAGACAGGGCAGGATAGTTACCGACTTCCTTCCACACCAGACTCCATGTCAAGAGCAAATATGTTACTAGTTTTGACAGAGAATCTGGATACCATCAAATTAAGAAAGAAATTTTTTAAAAAGTAGCTGAAGATTAAGAGCAAAAAAACCATATTTATGTCACCCCGTCAATTATTTCAGTCTTCTAGAATGCTTTTCAAACTGTGAGTGCATGAGGGACTTTTCAGAAGGCACTAAATGATCTAAGTCACATTTTGAGAATTTTAAACATCCTCACGTATTTAGATGACTTCATTTGTTTCCATAAAACATCGGAAGAACATCTGGCAGGAGCGGAAAGGCTTCTAAAGCTTTTTAAGGAGTAATGGTTTAAACTTCAGAAAAACAAATGTCAGTTTGTGAGGGATCGCATTACCTTGTAAGGATATGCATATCCTGAAGACAGACGGAAGCCTCAGTCACAGAAATTGGATATTAAGAAATATTGGATAGTTCCTGGAAACATGGATGTAAAATCTTGTCCAGATTCTCAAAGACACTTATACAAACTTTTCCAAAACAGCCAACAAAAAGCAGCTTTGTCATGATACAAAAACATGAGAATATTTTTTATTTCCTGAAGTTTTAAATCCATTTTTTGTTTAAATTCCTGAAAATACACTAGCAGCTTGTAGAAACTTATGCTTCCTCAGAAGTTAATGTCACAGAGTTAGGTGAATAAATCAATAACATGCTGAATAACAGCTTTTTAAGATATAAAAAAGTGTAGCAAAATTAAATACTCGAATTTATTATCTGATCTTTGAGGAGGCCTCAAAGAGATATTCATTAAGAATGAAATGCATTGGGTATATGAACTATAATTCCTTGTAGTGTCTACTTACAAATCCAAAAGAGTCTTGTGGAGGTGGGCATGCAAACTACCTAAAAAGGGTTTCAATTATGCATTAGCTTGGAAAACAAAGTGCCAGCATAAGTTTCAAGTTGACTAAAGGCAAATAGATTAGAGACACTGAGGTTCAGTGGATGTATTTAAGAAAAACAGGTTTTACAGGTTAAATTGAAAGATTATTACAGTATTAATTTGCCTAGTTATACATGTCACAGATTTGTTACATTGTTGCTGTTGTCTACACTATACACAGAAGGGAGCTGAAGTGTCCTCAAAGTCTATTGTGGTGGCCAGCTGGATTTTTACTTTTCCTTTTTTTTATGTGGCCTGCTTGAAGCTGTTAATGGCTGGGTGTTTTGTTAAGAGACCTTGATTCTGGAGAATAAAGACTTGTTTCCAAAATCTCTAAAAAATTAGATCACAGAGAAGCCTGGCAGATATCTGATGAAGCATCACTATATTTTTTTTTTCTGAGACATCTATTTCTGGCTATTTCCAGCAAGAGGATACTGGCTAGATGGACAACCGGTTTCACTTCAGGTGCTCAAGATATTCAGTCTGAAAAATTTGTCGACTAAATATACATTTAACTTATTGTATAGGCAGGAAATTCTCTCCTCACTGAAAATCTAGGTCCTGTACTGTGCCCATAAACACCAGACTCAAGAAGACCAATCCAGAAATATCGGCAGAACAACAAAGAAGTGGATGTTGATGGCCAATGAACTGGACATGGAGGTGTCAAGAAAATCGATTAAAACTTGTGAAGTTGTTTTGAAACTCTTTATTAAACTATAGAGTAGAAGACAGAAAGAAATAACTTTTAATAAATACTGGTATTATCTGAAATATGACTTGGAGTTTGCCTGAACCAGTCACCCTAAAAACCCTTTATAATCACTAAAAAGAGCCAGACATTTCGTGAGGCCTGGATGTCTAACACAGGAAAGATGTGTCACATCTTAAAGGAACCTACCTCTAAAGCTGGCTCAAAGAAAGGTAAGTACTGTCTCTGTTACTTTCAGTAGCCTTCTGTTACCAATATAATTGCAAAATCAAATGCACAAACACTAAAGGAGAAGGGTAGGCATTCTAATGTAAAAAAGGTCTGGAAAGTTCACTGCTGATGAATGCCAAACAAGACATATAAGCAGAAATAATGTAAAACAGACACTTCTGGTTTGTAAACTAGCTCTATTGTCTCAGGAAAAACAAACAAACAAAAAGGATTTTAAAAAGTGTAAAGATTCAGTTCAATGGACAGTTTACTGGAAATAACCTTCTCAGTGTGTAATACTGTTTAAAAACCCAGCATAACATTACAAGGCCTGAGGAATAAAACAAACACTATAATTATAGAATATTATAATGTTTTGTTTAAACCAGGGCTCTATCTTCACTGCAAATACTGGTCTATGTTCTTCATTATCTTAATATGGGTAAGGTTACGAACACTGTAACAGTCTGGTCATGATAGTGATTGTGGCTGTGGAACAATGTTCATGAAAAGAAACTCTGAAAAAGACTGTGATACTTGTCATGAAATATGAATGAATAATAGACTTAATAAACACATGCAATGTGATAAGTAGTACAGGAAAAGAAAGAGCAGATTTTTGGTTTATTCTTTTTCCTTTTTATAAAAGAGATTAATGGCAAATTGGGAAGGTATCTAGATTTGTAACAATAGATACTCTCACACAGTGTAGAATTGTCACAAGTTATCCAGAATTTAATAAGGCTTGAAAAAAGGGGATCAGAGATGCTTATGAGTCAAGGACACTTAAGGAATGCAAAATTCGTTATTTATACCATGGGGAGCGTAAAAAAGGATGCTATGTTTCAGAGCTTAATGTGATCTCTGACTTTTTTGAGAGAAAGTAAGCTTTTTTGCCCCTTCCTCTGATTTGTTTGGAACTGGTCACAGACAATGACAAGGTAGTAGATTCTCTGAAAATTATTATTTTAAACCAATCTGTTAGTCACTTTGACGCAAGAAAAGTAAGACATGAATGAAACACTCCACAGACTGTTGTAGGAGGTGTTCTGCCCGAGTAGAGACTGGAGACAGTAGAATTATGCCTTCTACCCAGAAATCAAATTACAAAGCTCTGGGAACTCCATATCCATCATTTCTGTCCACCATGAGATATGCTCCACATACTCTTCAAGTCCATTCTGTGAACTTTCAAACTCCCTTTTTTTTCCAGCATTCTCACTTCAGTGTTGTTTTTTCTATGACACTGCCCAAGTTAACTTTCCTCCTTTAAGCACTGTTATATACTACACAAGCAGAAAAATACTGCTAGAACACATACATTTTTGCCATATATAAGTAGCTAAAGCCTTTCAAATCACTCCAAACCTTCAAGAGCAACAAATTGTGATTCTGCAACAGCACCCAGCTGTTCCAGAAAACCGTAGTCAAAAGAAACAGGACAAGCTCCACAGGAAGACTCATGTACAAGTAGTGCCTTTCCCAGTAGGGCTGTCAGCCATCACAACTCAATTTAGATTGCTGTCATGCTCTACTACACTTCCCTAGCCAAGACTATGGGCTGCTTCCATACAAACACATTTGATGAAATTTTCAATAGAACCTAAACCCAAACTATATTTTGTTCAGCTTATATCACTTGTTCATGAACCTGCTCCTGAGTTATCACTTTATAACTATAACTTTGATTGTGTGATGATAGAATTTACATCCCCACTCAGGTTACGTTGATTGCCATAAAAATAAGATAAGTTGATTGACCTTGTATGAATCTGTCAAAATAACACACACCGTATGTCTTGCGAATCAGCTGTTGTTACTTGTCAAAATTACTCACTTTGAAGAACAGCTAAAAATAGAAAAGAGGAGAATTTGGCTTAAAGATGACATTGTTATTCTCCTTGAATATATTGACAGTAAAGGGATAATGGTAGAAAAAAAAATGAGTATAAACTGTACATGACTAAGCTTTGGCTAGAAATCTAAACTAAGATTCTAACTATCTCGAGAGAAGCCAGATTCTTGAACAGTGTCTCACCAAGATAAATGGAGACAAGGAACATAACTGCTTCTGGATGGAGCTGAATATATTTATTAACAGAATTATATAAAGGACTTGAATGTAATAGCCAAGAACAGGTTGTAACACTTTGGTTTACTCCTGTGTCCCAAAGGCCTTTAGGCCACACTAATTTATTAGTGTGATAAAAAGGAGGGCAGAACTTAGACACAGTTAGGAAAACACAAGGGGAACTGGTGGGTGAGATTTCGAATACACATATTTCCTAATTTTCATAATACTTTCAGGACAATAATAAAAAAGCCAAAATAATAAATTCAAATTAAAAAAAACCCAACAACTGTATCTCCTCATTCTATAATTTTGTTTAAATTTTTATTTATTTCACTTTTTTTTGGTCAGATAATAAGAGGGCTGTTTATTTTATATGTCATGGGTATTTATTTTATTGATGGTGAGCGAAAAATATTTAGAGGAAGATAAAGAATTTTAAAATTCTATAGTTTCTGACCTAAATCCTGCAGAAAATTGTTTTAAAACTCTTAAATATGATGATTTATATACCTGGCATAAATATTTAAACAGCCATTTGAGAGCAAAAGTGAAGTTATCTTATTTGTAGATACAGACTTCCAGATTTTGTGACAGTAAGTGCTCTTTTTATTCCTTCTGCTATGATTAAAATCAAGACAGGCACTTTATCTTCTAATGCAAATGAATTCGAAGGCTTTACTCTGAGTATGATGGTTGTCATACAAAGCAGTCTGTAAATTTTTTGTGGTACTGGTAATGGTCTTCTACTTTGTCCTTTCTATGACTGTTCTGTACTTCATCAAATATTAATCACCACCTATCTAATCTATCTGAATAGAGTGTTGGTTCCTGTGTAACACACATGACTTAAGTTACAGGCTAGAGTTCAGTCCTACAGCTAGGCTATTGAACTTCTAAGTTTTTGTTATTTACATTCATATCAAATACAAGAGAAGATTAATCACTGCAATACTGTTCACAAACATGCATTCTGTTCCCTCAGCCTCAAAGAAAGGTAAATTCAACTTGTAAAATATCAATGAACTACGAAGAGCAAATCTCATGTAAATCTTACGAAGTTTTTACAGTCCCCAAGTACATGATGAAACACTGCTAACCTGTATGCAAGAACTCTGTTGCAGTTGAAAGCAAACAAAACCGTATTTACAGTATGTGAAATATGAATCCTTACCTTCTTTGCAATGCAGAGTATTCAGGGTCTCTGTCCTCCAGCTGATACCCACAATTACAAACAGGAAATTAAGTCTTGAGGATTGAGGGGACATTTATCCTATGGTACCTACTGTTGAGCTGACCATGTGACTTCCCATAACTATTGTCAACATCAGCTAAATTAATACAGAGCCTTGATGCCCACAGAGGGCAATCTCACATATCTTCTGGGTGCTGGTTCAAAAAGTTAAGGAAAGTGACTGTCGAGTCGCAGACTGACTGCAGCTGAATGATGTGCAGTGTCTCTTAGAGTATGGTGTTTGGGATAAAACTACCAAAGACGTTCTTAGTCTCCTTAGCCTTGGCGATGTCTGAGTGCTTATTGAAAAAGCAAGGAAGATGCAGTCGTATTCCCTTTTTACAGTAAAATTCCCTATGCTCACAAGCAATAAATTGGACAGCATGTGGCATCAGTTTTATGAAACATCAGGATCCCCCTGGCATGGAGACTCTCCATTGCTACACTACCTTTGGAGCCATTTTTCAATGTGTGTGAAGGATCTGCAACACAGTAGAGGACTGAAGGTTTATGTGCCTGAAGTCTATTCAACACAATAGGATGCAATTGTTTTTAACGGCAACAAACTCTAAATGCCTGTCTTATCTGTGGATGCCATCTGAAAATAACAATGAAACACATGCACTTATGCATGGACTGAGAGACTCTGGACACACAAATCAATCCCAAAATTCAACTGGTTTTGTATCTTATACTATAGATTTATAGAATGCATTAATTTCCATTGCAGTCTTCTGCTGAGAAAAATGGCCACTAACAAGTGCTGAGGCAAAATACAGCTTACGAGGATCCTGCAAACACTTAAACTCTAAATGTGCCCTAAGCAGAAACAACCCAATATCCTGCATTTAAAATGAAAATATATTTCTCCTTTGTGATTAGTTAGCTGGAGCCAAGAGCACATCTGTTATGAGGATTCCACCTCATTTTTGTGCTCAGCATTCCTGAGAATAAAAGGGTTTTTTTTAAAAAAAAATCATTTACAAATGTATATCTGCAAAAAACTTTGTATTATTTATTTTTTATTTTATTTAACATTTTCTGTTCATCCATTGCTTATCATTAGGTTCAATAACAGAAAGCTGATTCTCTCCTGAAGTGATAATGGAAATAAGGGACGTTAGTGAGAGGAAATGTTATGGGAGTGACAGAAGAATGCAGCTATATATTTTGATGAACAGTGAGTGTTCAGTGACCCAAGACAGAGGAAGCTATAAATGATTTATAACTTTGAGAAATTCTGTAGTTGGGGTAATTTAAGACATAGAGTTCTATCTAATTAAAAGTAAGTACAGTATCTACTCCGGTCTTAGCTCTTTTATAGGGTCTTGGCTTCAGTAAAATTATTTTCATGTGAACCACATTGCTATTTTAAGGGCCTCTGTATGGTGTATTCGTTGATTTATTATTATCTGATTTACACATTGAAAATGATTACCCTCAGGAGAATTACAATGGGATTTGATTCAGATGTAAATAAATAACAGAAGAGCCCTGAGATCTCAGCACAGTTTGCTTCTTTTTGTGGAGCTTTCCAGATTTCCTAACTTGCCAGAAAATATTTTCCAAACCTAAAGGCATAATTTTACAATTTGTGTCCCACTTTTTTTTTTTTTAAATAGATACATTATTTATATAATGCACAGCTGCCTCTGACTTCATGAGTATGGTTGTCCATGTGGTCATTCCTGTTGTAAATGCAGGCTAGATAAATGTTTCCAATACTCTCATTTGATACCTGAAAGTAACTTTCTATTATTTGCTATATGTATAAAAATACCTTGATTCTGCAAATATGTGCACACACAAATAAATTTATCTAAAATCTAAGTTGAAAAACTAAACACACAGAAAAACGTCAGATGCCTTAAAGTCAAAGCCTGTAACTTCTAATTTCTAGACACCTGGCACTCTGAGGGAAATCCAAAATCTGGATTCAGGCACATTAGAAAGGAAATCAAGAAAACTTGCAAGTACTGGTCAGAGAACTGCAGAACTAGGCAGAAGGAAACCCAAACTTCCCTAGAAATTAGGAATCTGAATGGGACTGTCAGGGGATTATCCTGACCACCAGAACTTAACAACTATTTCCAGAAGAACCCACACAATATTTCTGGCTGTTGTTTACACAAAAGATTGGCAGTCTAAAGTAAATTACTGTAACACAATTAAAAAGATTGTAACTCCAGTTGGGGGACAAGAAATTTTTAAATACCTTAAGATGGATAACAAGAGTATGTTTGATATAAGAGCATGTATCATTCATGATCTTGTGTATAACTTTTTACTTCTCCTCAGGTGTAAACTTTTACCCACAGCTTTACAGTTTCATCCCTAGTGATGACATAAGAAATCCATCCTACATTCAGTGAAAATAACCACAATGGCTTAATACAGTATTAGTTGACTAAAATATGCACTAATTCATTGCTTTTTACTATCAATTATTTGGAGACGTCCTTTACACTAAAGAGAACAGAGGGACTGTCTTTGTGGCCAGGCTTATCCATTCTTTTCTTTCAGTTTCATGTTTTTCTTTTGGAGTTCTAGGGGATAGAATCCCTTAAGATCATTGAGTCCAACCATAACCTAACTCTGGCCCTAAACCATTTCCCTAAGAACGTCATCTATCCATCTTTTAAATGCCTCCAGGGATGGTGACTCCACCACTTCCCTGGGCAGCCTGTTCCAGTGCTTGACAAACGCTTACTGTGAAGAAGTTTTCCCTAATATCCAATCTAAACCTTCCCTGGCACAACTTGAGGCCTTTTCCTCTCTTCCTATTGCTTCTTACTTGGGAAAAGAGACCAACACCCTCCATGCTACAACCTCCTTTCAGATGGTTGCAGAGACCAATAAGGTCTCCCCTCAGCCTCCTTTTCACCAGGCTAAACAGCTCCAGGTCCCTCAGCTGCTTCTCATAAGACTTGTGCTCCCGACTCTTCATGAGCTTCATCGCCTTTCTCTGAACTCTCTCCAGCACCTCAATGTCTTCCTGTAGTGAGGGCCCCAAAACTGAACACAGGATTCAAGGTGCAGCCTCATCAGCACTTAGTACAGGGGACAATCACTTCACTAGTCCTGTTGGCTACACTGTTCTTGATACATGCCAGGATGCTGTTGGCCTTTTTGGCCACCTGGGCACACTGCTGGCTCATGTTCAGCCGGCTGTCGACCAACACCCCCAGGTCCTTTTCCACTAGGCAGCTTTCCAGCCACTCTTCCCCAAGCCTGTAGTGCCGCCTGGGGTTGTTGTGACTCAGTTGCAGGACCCGGCACTTAGCCTGGTTGAACCTCGTATAATTGGCCTCAGCCCAACGATCCAGCCTGTCCAGATCCCTCTGTACAGCCTTCCTGCCCGCAAGCAGATCAACACTTCCACCCAACTTGGTGTCATCTGCAAACTTACTGAGGGTGCACTCAATCCCCTCATCCAGATCGCTGATAAAGATATTGAACAGAACTGGCCCAACTACTGATACCTGGGGAACACCACTTGTGACCGGCCACCAACTAGATTTGGCTCAATTTACCACAACTCTTTGTGCCCGGCCATCCAGACAGTTCTTTACCCAGTGAAGAGTATGCCCATCCAAGCCATGAGCTGCCAGCTTCTCCAGGAGAATGCTGTGGGAAATAGTGTCAAAGGCTTTACTGAAGTCAAAGTACACAACATCCACAGCCTTTCCCTTGCCCACTGAATGTGTCACCTTGTCATAGAAGGAGATCGGGTTAGTCAAGCAGGACCTGCCTTTCATAAAACCATGCTGACTGGGCCGGATCACTTTGTTGTCTTGTATGTGCTGTGTGATGGCACTCAGGATGATCTGCTCCATGACCTTCCCTGGCACTGAGGTCAGACTGACAGGCCTGTAATTCCCCAGATCCTCCTTCCAGCCCTTCTTGTCTATGGGTGTTGCATTTGTCAGCTTCCAGTCAACTGGGATGTCCCTGGTTAGCCAGGACTGTTGATAAATAATTGAAAGTAGCTTGGTGAGCACTTCTGCCACCTCCCTCAGTACCCTTGGGTGGATCCCATTTGACTCCATAGACTTGTGGGTCTCTAAGTGGTGTAGCAGGTTACTAACTATTTCCATTTGGATTATTGGGGCTTCATTTTGCTTCCTGTTCCTGTCTTCTGGCTCAGGGGGTTGTTTACCTGGAGCACAACTGTTCTGACTATTAAAGGCTGAGGTGAAGAAGGCATTTAGTACCTCAGCCCTTCCCTCATCCTCTGTCACTATGTTCCCCCCCAGCATCCACCAGAGGGTGGAGATTCTCCTTAGCCCTCCTTTTGTTGCTGATGTATTAATAGAAGGATTTTTTTGGTTCCCTTTTACAGCAGTAGCCAGGCTCAGCTCCAGTTGAGCTTAGAAGATGTGTTTTTCTCCTACTGACAATTTTTGGTGTAAATGTCAGCGTGCAATGAAGTCACAATAGCTCTGACAGGCACCATCCCACAGGGTCTAAGTGGGGTGGGCTGAAATGGTAGAGGGTGACAGGGACCACCGCCAGCCTCCAGGACTTTCAGGGAGGAATGAGCCAGAGTTGGGGCCCAGCCAGCCTGTCCCATCACAAGCAGCTGGAGATGGGGCCAGAGACAAGACAAGACTGAAGGGTCTGGTCAGGAGATGAGGTCCCCAGAGAGTCAGAGCCAGAGACAGGGCTAAGCACAGAGACCCCTACAGCATTAGTGTGGCCAGGATGGGGCACAATCAAGCCAAAATGGGGCACAGGGACCCTGAGTGGGGGATCCCAGGTAAGGCCCATCAGGGCTAGCAGGATCAATAGTGCTCTCAGGACCCTGGCAATAAGACTGCATCTTTATGAGAAGCAAGAGGATGAAAAAGCAAAAGTTATATACTTTTGGTGAAGCAGAGATTTAGGAGCAGCATTTAAATCTGAGTAGGTTGTAAAATGGGTGTTGTTCCTCCCAAGCAATGTCAATGCTGCTGTAAAATAATATAGCATGAAAGCCCATAACTTGCAGATTCAGGTAAGGGAGTTGGAGAGACAAGAGTCCTAAGAAATTGTCATTAAGTTTTCTAAAGTTCTTGTGGTAATTCCATCACATGACCTAGATATCATCGCAGTGTAAGTTACATAAGCTTAAGTTTAGTTGTTTTATTTTTAAATCTCAGCCTTACCCCACTGAAAGTTTCAATCTCATCTGCTCCTATGTCATTGCTAAAATAGTTTTTGAGCTCAGAGTTTTAAGACAAATGGAGAGAAAAGAGATGCCTGATTTATTACTCAAGATATGTGACTCATATAGTCCAGTCAATATTCAAGAGAGTTTTTTTTTCTTCCTGCCTCGATTAGACCATTATTATAAATACTACATACAGTTCACAGTGTTATAAAACTTTTCTACAAAGAGAATCAGGCATACATGAAGAAACTTATTAAGAAATGAAATAAGAAACACAATCATTTCATGAAAAATTTGTGTGGTAAAAAAATGCAGGAGCAGTAAGGTAATATGAGAAAAAATAAAAGGACACAGAAGAATAATGTCAAGGAAAAAGAAAGTAAATATTAATAATAGCATAAAAAATGTAAGAGGAGGAAAATATCAAGAAATAAGAAGCAGTAGAGAAAGTAATAAAAATGGAAAAATAAATCACTGAAGACAGTAAATTTGTTGCAAGAACACATTGGAGGTAATTAACAACAGTTGCTAACCAAAAATATGATATAAAATGTACGTGACACACTTGCATGTGAATTAAAAAGAGAGTCTATCAAGATATATCGCAGGATAGCAAGCAATTCCATATTCATGCAGCAGCTTGTGCTTGTTCTTGATCTCTAGATAGTGAAAGGACAAGAAAACTTCACCTCAGGATGAACTCATGAACACAAGAACTCAAACTTTCTTTTTTTTCATGGAAAACCAAAAATTATTCTTAAACTGTTTTAAAAATGCAACATTTTATATTCAATTCCAGTGTTTTTCATTAATGTATTTATCTTTTCATCATGCAGCTTATCAATGTTATAATTCATACTTTTGCTGAATAATCTATTTCATTGTGTTTATATCCTCAAATATTTAGTTTGTGTCTTGTAATTAGTACAAACAGATGCCTAGGTAAAGTATGTGATTGCATTGTGTGTTATGGCAGTATGTTTTTTGGTGAATAATTGAAAGCATGTTCAAAAACATTCAAAAAGTGGTAGAATTCAATTTTTCATTATTTTGTTACAAGGCAAAACAAACCAAAATGAAACATCCCTGCTGAATATTTGGGTTTGTAGGGAATGTTATTGGCAGTTAGTTTGTTTTATTTTTTCTCTTTAACAAATGGATACATACATGACCTCTCCTTCTGTTAAATCCTAATTAAGGTAAAAACACCATCAATTTTGGTGTCAAGACATTAAGGTCAATGCTACAGCCTCACTTCTGTTAAATTAATTTACTCAGCTTCATACCCACTAAGTAAGTGAGGCTGTAAGTTATTAATTTTGGTTTTATTGATTTTAAATTACAATTTATGCATTCTGCAAAGCAGTCCTTGTCCTTAAATTATTCACTTAATAGCTCATGTATCCCCATCTCAGCTCCTGGTATCTCTCCTACAATACATACCAAAGTATTACCCCAACATCAATCAAGAGACGGACTACCCAGCCAAGAGCTACCAGGAACTAGGACATGGCTCACATGACACAGATATAATACACTGCATAAAAACACCTACCATTTTGACATAATCTTAGTTACCACTACATATAGATGGAAGACAAGGTGAAGAATTTCTAACAATATGGCACCATGAGCCATTTACTAAAGGGGTCATTTTTCACTGTCATGATAAGAACATTTTTGGTAAGAGACACAAACAGTGAATATAGAGATGTGACTGTCATCACAAACAACTGTTCTTTCACAAATTGATAAACATACACATGCAATAAAGAAAAAAAGAGAAGAAAGCCTGAAGAGCAAAAGGAAGATAGAATCATAGAATCATATAATGTCTTGAGTTGGAATGGATCATCAAATCCAGCTCCTGTCCCTGCATATGACAGTCCACATTTCACACCATAAGATGAGAAAAGAAATAATGAGCTGAGAAAGGTAGACAGTCATCAGTTAGAAAGATGGACATAGAATTTAAGACAGTTTAAGTTTAAAGATTTATATATCACCAAAAAACTAATACGCATTCAGAAGACATATGTTTTTTGGTATGCTTTATCTAAGAAGGGTTGTCTTCGTGTTCTGAAAAATTTTTGTAAATGTAATGATTTTGACCTTAGACACTTCACAACCCATCTACCAAACATTTCTTCTAGGAGGTGGACAGCGTGCCTTCCAACTAGCAGTCTGACTTGAGCAGAGGAGATGGTTGAACCATCATTTACCACTGCCTGGGTGAGTGATCCAGGCAATAGGCTTTCAGACATGAGGGAGAAGATAACTTCTTCATCTCCCTGCTTTTTTCTAGCCCTGCTTTTGAAAGCACTATTGGCTCTATCCCTAGAAGTAAATAAACAAAGTGAGAACCCCACTACAAACTCAGGTATGCTTTGGAGGTTTTGAGGACTATGCCAAGAGCTGTATACACTGGGACTAGAACAAGTTTCCCATGGACTTTGAATGCTTCCCTGGTTAGATAAAGGGTACAAAACTGTTCTGAAAAGGCTCA
This sequence comes from Caloenas nicobarica, assembly GCF_036013445.1. Taxonomy (NCBI): domain Eukaryota; kingdom Metazoa; phylum Chordata; class Aves; order Columbiformes; family Columbidae; genus Caloenas; species Caloenas nicobarica. The sequence continues at coordinate 168,694,047 of NC_088245.1, forward strand.
GAGGGCCATTAATATCAAATATTGTCTTAGCATGATTAATAGTTATCTAAATCCTTTCAAGATTTTAATTCCTTATTCACTCAGCTCTCCTTTGGCCATCTCTTAAGATAGAATAATGATGACTTTGGGGTGGACTTTTCAGACTGTAAACTCTCTCCTTCTCTCTGAGTATACATTATAGATCCTAAGTATCACCTGACCCTCACAGGCACTATTACAAGTAAACTCTTACAGTAAACAAAGGTTTGGATACTGTGGCTGAGTTGGTAGGAGAAAAATGATTTAGACTGAAAGCTTTATTACAGATGAAGCAGAAGAAAGATACGGGAGCAATTAAAATATTTTGGATTCTTTGAAGTTTCAGGTTCTCCAAATCCTTCAAGGTCAATAAAGAGATGACCTAGATTAACTCTAACAGATGTCTTCCAATTCAGTAATTGTAAAAAGGTTACAAACACATTTTTAAGCACAATTCTCTTAAGACAACAAAAGACAGAGTTCTGTTTCTAATGGATTATGAGGACTAAATATAAAAAGATATACATTGCAATCATATGAACAGTTGTATAGTCGTAGAATAGGCACCAGGATAGTGTTAGGTAGCTTTTAGGATGCAACTGGCCTGAACAGTACAGTTCCATGCAGAAATATTTGAGCTATTATTAGTATGACACCACTTTAGGTGTTCAGTGTGACAGCATTGTGTCAATTTTTGTACTGATCTTTCCTATAGAGATAATTATTATAAAGTACCAAACTTCCTGTATCTTGTACAATAAAATAATCAATTCAATTTAAAATGAGTCTACCCTGACTCATTGACATTCAGAGAATGATAAAGCTAAAGACCAAATACTTCAGCCTTTACACAGAAATGAAGGTACTAAGAAGCCTAGATAGCACTCTAAGAATAAGTAGCAGTTGGCACTGCTGGGAGATACATAGAAAAAAAAAATCAAATGCATAATATGTGTGCTCACCAGCTTTGCTGGTCTTGGGTTAGTATTTACAGACATCCTTTTAAAGACTTCTAAATTTTATGAGAAACAGTGGGGCATTAGCTAATACAGTTTCTTTATGCCTGAAGTATTTCTCCCTCAACACTTCTCAAATTACTTCTGCAAAATAATTACTGTAAACTTTGCTTATGGATATTGCATTATGCTTTTGTGAATGAGATGTCATCATTCATCTGAACAGGGTGGTAAGCCTGGTAGACAATGATAGAGATAGGGAGAAACTGTTAATTACTCTAACTGTAAAAGCCATCTGTTACAAGAGTTTGAATTAACTCCCATTTGCCTCCTTGCATGTCTTGACTAAAATAAGTTTGCTCAAATATCAAATAACTCACCTATACTTAAAGAAAAACATATATGAGATAAAGCATCTGACTATCACCTCCTGAGTTTACTTCACTGGTTTAAATTGTCCAGAAAAAAATACTCAGAAGCCTTAGTTACTGACACTGTGCATACCCAGAGGTAATATTACAACAAGCCAACCCTATGATTAAGAGACTCAATGAAGGTAAAGTTACATTGAATGAAAGATACTGTCTAAATTCGTAACTCTGGAAGGATAAAATAGTTTAAAACATTATATTTAGTTCATTTTTCTGTGTATTCCCCTAAGAAGTAAAAAGATTTGTCTTCATGTTAATTAACTTTAGAAAATAAACTTTTTTTTTTTTCCTCCATAAAATGTTAGCCCTTGTTAATATCATCAGTATTGGGAAAGCAGTAAAAATATTTTGTCTAATCCATTTTGAATGGCAACTTCCGGGCTAAATTGTGGGATCATATCATTGGGTGAAAATTAAGAATCTGGATTTTATGTTCATGTCCGTGAGCTCGGGCATATTCAAATACATTTTTCTTTATTATTTCAGTCTACAAACAAAGAGAATCCACATCTCTGGATAACAACATCAAAATATGGAAATTCTGCTTTGAACATTTCTGGAAATTTTGATCAATATAACAAAATTGTGTTGAGGTAAAAATTGCTTTCCTCATACATTCAAATCATTCATTTGGTTAGAAACACTTCTATAGTCTGAAACATCCACTCAGAACCAATATTGTAAGAGCAAGTGTAGAGCCACATTGTGGAATATAGGCTAAGATTTTAAGAATTAGCTCTGTCACCATTTGAGTCTCTAATCCTCCAGCCATGCATATGTGTATTAACTCCAGAAGAGCTCTGGGAGGGTGCAGGGATGTGCCTACATAGCTCACTGAATATTCAGACATTACATTTTACTACCTCTCAATACAACTTTCACCTAAACTAAACTATTACATTTCAGAATTTTTTTTCTAAGTGAGAGAAAAAAGAAGTTTTATAAAAATTTGAGTCTGCCCATAAAATTTATGCCATTTAAACTCTAATTTCTAAAAGCTCATTAGAAAATGAATCACATTTATTTTAAATGTATACTTGTCTATGACTGTGCAGTAAAATGAAGACCAAATTATGATATACAGTGGACATGTACTGTATGCATTTTTTTTCATTGTTCAAAGAACTTGAGGCTTTGTTTGGTTTTGACCAAGAAATTAAATAAATGTCCAGAAATCTTATACAACACTGCCATAGCAGAAGTTGGGACACTATAGTCAGCTATAAAATGAACAACATTTTCTTTTTCATTATAGCAGTATACTCCCTATTCTTCAAAAACTTTTAGCCTGCAAAACATTAGTTTGCTGGGTTTTTTAATAACACTATGTGAATCACTAAATTGGAAAATGGTGTATTTAGCAGATAGTGTCACTGTATCAGGATATTGCCAGAGAATAATTCTCTCCTGCAATTACAGAAACACCAGATATATTACAGTAATCCTGGATACGTAAGGCAAGATCCTGTTTAGTTTCAGAAGAGAGATGTTAAACCTGTAGCAATGTAACAGTACAAAACTTTGTTGAATTGCACTTATACTATTTGTAATCTATTGTATTTGGGAAAATGTGGAGTTAGGTATTATTCTCTGTGTGCAAGGACAAAACAATTTGATTGTGACTGGATTAAATAACAAATCTATTTGAACTGTTCCTCTTTCTCCCTAGACTGGTGATGAAGAGTGGAATTAAGTGGGTGTAAATCTTTAGAGACGTGACAAAAATTAAGGCAATAGTGTCCTCTATGTTGTTCATAAAGATAACAGCTTAGTCACAATAATACTTTTAACAAAGCTGAATCCCAGTTCATTCTTATCTTTAGAACAAAGAAAGAGTCACAATTAATTCTCCTTCCACACTGTAAAGCACACAAGCACAATGATGTGCAAACTCTTAGAAACAAATGCCTATGACTTCTCTCTGTTTTCACTGTTCAAGCTATCTTATCCTTGATATCAAATTCCTATTTAACATAAACCACACAGCATTAACAATTGCCTTTCCATATCGTCTCAATAGGCTTATTACTGAAGGAAGAGTGGCTGCATCAATACGAAAAACTGTCAATGAGCCCATGCCCTGCTGGACAGCTCCAAATTAATGCTATATTTCATTCCAAAAACAGCATTTCCCTTCTTTTCCAGATGACAGTGATTATAGTCAGCCATGGAAAAGTTTCTCCAGATGAGGTGCCTGAAGGAGAGCACTAATCTGACTCTTCTGAAGGAGCAATGCTTTCATTTCCCAGAGGCTACAAAACACCATAAAAGAATGTTCTCCTTGGCTTCCCCCCATCTTTCCCCCTCAACATACACTTCTCAATTTATTGAACAGCTTCAGAGACTGAACTGCAGAATTTAACTCCTGCATATCTGAAGTGAAGGGGCTTCAACCTGATTAGCCTGACTTTCCTGCGAATTTCTTTGGTTTTTTCCATCTTACATTGAAAAGACAAATAAAGGAACAGAAGCGGGGAGAGGGGGGAACGCACAAGCAGCCGTGAATGGACAATCTACTTCTTCAAAACTGCCCATTTTCTAAGGTACTTAACCCATGAAGTGACAGAGAATAAGACAAGAAGGAAAGACTTTTCAGGAGGAACAACCTGCAATGTGATTAATGAAGGCCAAGAGGCTGCTGTGAGCTTACCAGTGGTCCTTCAGTCATGAATGACAGATAAAAGGGATAAATGCTTAAGACAGATCTACAAAAAGTCATGTGTTTACTTTTCAAGAGTCACTATACCCCTTCATGCCCATAATAGGGGGAGGAAAAAGAAAAGAAAAAACTCCCAACCCGTAAATCTCAGTTTCCTTTAGGGAAGGGAGAGAAGGGTTAGACATCTGTACAGCATATAGTATCTTGACCTTTTCAAAGCGGTCTCTGGCTTGAGATTCACAAGTAACAAAAGAGACAAATATGAAACTGTATGGCACCTGTGTCACTGGGTTAGGTGATGTTTACTGTTCTCATAAAAGACACGGAAATGTTCATCAAAAATAGTATAGGCTTAGGCTGCAATAGGTGCTTTAACAAGAATTTCAGCAAAAGAGAGGCTTGAAACAATGCAGTCTGACACAGAAGCAGTCTATGTATATGCTCAATCCACTTGCTGACCTGATGACTGGTCATGAATCTCTTTAGGGGTACACAGTTGTCTGCTCAATAAGGAGGCAAATCTCCATCCTTGATGACTCAACAGAAAAGACCATAAGATTTTCTCCTTTTCTAGGCTTTACTACATAAAAGTGATTTTTTACAAAATAGTGACTATTCTCTCTCTCTCTCTATATATATATATAAATTGAAGCAGCTCGTTTTATTTTTTCTGAGGATCTTCTATTCTCTTCTTCCTGGTACCTAAATACCTGTTTCATTTCTCATTACAAACTACAGGAACAATCGTATTCTGTATCAGTATTCTATAAACAAATCAATGCAACAGGCATATGTTACTACTCAAAACCAGCAAAAATGTAAACATCTGCTCTAAATCCCCAAATAAAACATGTTTTCCTTGGGGACATTTAAGTTTTCATTTCCTGATAGATCATCTTTCTTGTCTCAGGCTTCTTATGGGAAATCCTGAAGCCATTATTCTGGATAAGAATAAATAAATGTAAGAACTCCAAAGCAATTAGGATTAAAAAAAAAAAAAAAAACCAAACCCAACTCTGATTAAATTGTTTAGAATATACACAGGCTATGTGATCACAGACAGATAAAACATGGTTAAAAATATTAACTACAGTTTTTCTTGTTTGTTTTTTTTTTTTCCTCCAAATACATGTTAAGAAGTCTTTGTACTTGCACTTTTATCTTTCTATTTGGATTAGCAGATATGAGTAAGACTGGATGTAACAGGTTTCTGCTGTTTTGAACACAGGCTTGTATACTTTGATGTAAATATATATAATGGAACTATCACAGAGGGTTAGGGCATCATACAGCTTGAATTTAAAGTCAACATATTATTAAGGATCAGAAAGCACTAAGGATGCCATTTCTGATCAAAAATGTTAGTGTGGAAGCACCAAACAATTGACTTTGGAATGGTGGGCAAAATTCACTTTGAAAAACTATTTTGTAACTTTCCCCAAGGAACTGTCTTTGACACTGTGATATTTAATTACATGGTTGAAACCATCTTTCCTTGGAAAACTGCTGAAGAACTGAGAAGAAACAAGACTGAAGATACTGACTAGATCTCACTGTGAAGTCAGCAAAAGCAGATCTGAATATGCAGGTTTCTCAGGAAGGTTTGACCTGGAAGAAGATGTTAAAGTTAGCATTATGACTCATCACACGGATAATTTATCCTTTTGCAACTCAGGATTTTTGTGAGATACAAACAGATTTCACTGTGCAATCAGTCAAAATATACACAAAGCTGTCAGACAAAAGTAACATAGGATGAAAACCCGACATTAAAGACAGTGGGCAATTTTGTTACTGATTTCAGTGTAGCTAAAATCTGCTGAGCATCTTTATTACTTCCTGACATATAATCATAACTGACATGCTAAGTAAATTTCTATATACACCATGGTGTTTAACAGTACTTCCTTCCTAAAACAGTAAAGTATACAGAGTATATATAATCAAAATGTGAATTTAACTGAGTACTGGAGAGGAAGGGTTAAATATCAGCTGCTTGATTTAGGTAAACCTGCAATTAAATCAGTTGGAAGAGCTTGATAAGATTTGTCCATATCCGTAACCATGAGAATACATTGGTCATTTATTACACTGTGTTTCAGTACTTTATCCTGACCTGTTTTTCTACTCTAAAAAAGGGAGTGCTTCTTTCTGTGTTACTGAAAGTAATACCATGACTTTTTGTTTTGCTGGTACATTCACTCATATTTTTTTAGCTTAATATTAAATATAAAATTAATTACAAGACTCTCTAGAAACAGAATCTAGTTGTTTGTACTTTATCTTTTGCAAATCAGCCAGTTTACAGACATTAAATCTGTGAGTGGATTTCAAAGTGTTGGCATTAAAAAATATAATCATATTTCAAAGAATTAGACAAACCTTACTATTAAAAAAGTGAAAGTAGAAATTCTACTTATGTTTGTATTTTAAGAATACTGAGAGCTATATATTTTTGTGGCCCATGTGATAAGTTGAAAGATTTGAAAATTTTTGGTTTGCCCTGAATATTGTTAGACTACTAGTTAGAATATCTGTTTTATTGATCCAGCTGAGACCAGTGTAATTAAAACTGTAGATCTGTAAATAGCCATCTGCCTACGTTAAAATCTGCACGCTACACTGAGTTTTAAACAAGAATTCTGTAAATGCTTTGTTCCAGCTTCCTTGAACTAATAGGGTCAAATTCTCCTTAAGATGTACATCTGGCCCCTGTTGCTGAAACAGAACATACTGTATTTTACAAAGAGGACCAAAGATCAGCCAAGTGATTTTATGTATTTTACAAATGCATTTACACAGTGTGCAGCTGCTGCAGTACTCTTCCAAGGTGTTCCCCTTATTTGTGCCTCTGCTTCTCCCAGTGCTGGAAGCTGAAATTATTCCATTGCTAATTCCAGATTATATCATTATTAAATACTGGTTCTTAAGTGGGAGAGCAGGAATGTCTGGGATTAACATCAGCACTTCAGTATCCAGGAAACAAAGGCAATAAAATCTTAAAAGTAATAGGTTTCTACTTATTTTTAATCTTCCTGGTTAAGTTCTAATACTTTGATTTTTCAAAAGAAAGGAAAACCAAACTCAGATATATACTGCTTGACAGAATTTATCTTCCTGGTATGTTACGAATGTACAGAGTAATGCATTTCAGAACTTGAAACAACATAACTTTTCTGAAGTTCAAAATAGAACAACTATCTTTTCAAACACACCAATGATTATTCCCACCTACATTTATGTGTTTCTTTCTTGCTCTTGGTCTCTAAAATCCTTAGTACTTGCATGAAGCTATGTCCATAGTAATGACAGGCATACAAACAACAAACTTAAGAATAACTGTCCTTTTTATAGGCATACAGTAGATAAGTAAGCTGTAACTCAGGCTACAGTCATACTAGTGTCAACAAGAACAATAATGCTACAAACAATAAATTAAATTTACTTTGAAAAACTACTTCCCAATTATTTTTGCTTCAGCTTGTAAAAAAAGAAAAAAGGAACATATTGTGTTAAATAAATTAATGTACAATTATTTTATAATTACTATATAATTAATTAATATATGTTAATAAGTGAAAATATATTTATGATGATAAATATAACATTCAATATTATAACTGTAAGTGATGGTGATATTTAATGGAGACTTTTCTTCTGTTGAAAACTCACACTATTGACCACAGCAGTACTTCATTAACTTCTGCCAGCTTAAATCCTGACTTCTAGACTGAAGCTTGGCAGAATCTATTAAATTCCATAAAGTAAATAGAATAAATACCTCTATAGAATAAATACACCTCTATAATATACGTATTAATATGTACACACATGCCTACATATATGTCTGATTGAAAAACACACAAAGGAACAATAATAGTAATGCATTTTTAGAATGCCAAGTTTAAAAACAAAGAAGAAAAGAAATAAATCACCACCATGAAATAAGGAGGCCAACAGGATTCAAAGCTGCATGGTTAAACAGATCCTATGGTAGAAAAACTCACCTTCTCTACAAAGGCACGCTAACTTGATAAATGTAATATAAAAAACTGGCAATTATGTAAACTCAGCACTACAAGAAAGGTTCATCAATGTTTTTACATCATATTAAAATCGTGTGAATCATGAAGTCATCTTAGTTTTTTGGGTTTTTTGCTGTCCAAAGTGATTTAGAAATGCTTCAGGCAGGAGAATGTTCTTCTTGTTATTATTTTTAGGAATAAAAATTCTGGACCAACTGTATCAACCTTCTCATACATTTTAATGCAGCTAGATTTGCTTCACTCTTTTTTCTGTCCCATCAGTAGTTCGAAATATTCACGTGCCTGTTTTCTGCTCTAATGAAGCAGATATAAATATTAGCATAAAAAGAGAGCAACTCTTCCTTATGTCAGATGTTATTTCATATGGTTGTGACTACAACACAACCCTTACATTTCCAGTCAAGAGAACTAAATGTATATGTGCATTTGTTAAGATAGATAATAACAGCCTGGAACACAGGAGGGTTGCAAAGCCATGTGAAGAGTCCCTTTTCCATTCTCTGAGTTGCAGTGCTCATCTCCTTTCCAGAGTGACTGTGTCAGTACTGAGCTGGGGAGAAGAAGCTGCAGTTTAACTAAAAAGCAACACTTCCCTGTTTTTCTCTTGTCCCATCTTCTCCTCTGAATCCATGCCTTGCAGTGACAGAGTTTCAGAGAAGCAGAAGTGCAGAAAGGTCAATTGTCTAGAACATCATGAGGAATTTAGAGAATAGAATAGCCCAGTTAACTGATGCCATTCAGAAGACATTTATTTCCACCTGGCTAAGGTTGTTGTAGCCTTCAGAGTGATGTGGTACGAGTGGTTTCAGACAATTCAAAGAATTTCAGAGAATTTAGAGTCACCTACATCAGTCCCTATATCAGGGCCAGACCTAAAGACAAACCATTTTTCGTCTTCTTCAAAACAAAACAACAACAAAAAAATCAAATGATCCTATTCTACCACATAGGAGGATGTATATGAAGTTCTTCATGCTAGCAGCAGGCAGAATTTCATAGCTGTTGCCCTATTAGAAAGCTCTGGAAGAGAGCGACTTAGAAATTAAAGGAGATACAGACCAGAAGTTTTGGGAAACTCTGGGTACATTGGGCAAAACTGAGACAACTCCTAATGGTACAAGCTGAGACAAATCCAGAGATGTAGTATTTTTTTACTTGGATTTATTTTACCAGGAGAGGACAGTTGGAGTTACATATTCAGGTAGGGTAAACAGAAAAGCACTGGAGCAAGTCCATGATTTCCATACAAAATGCTTTGAGAAATATAATTAAATATCAATAATGTTTTAATGTAGTTGCATTGGTCCAACTTAACACCAAGCATGCCCCATATATTGATAAATGCCCCAAATAGGCATTCCCATGCTCCTGTACTGTTGGGTGGACTTACAGTGAAGATCTTTGTTCTTGCAAGTGATACTGAATCTTTAGGTTATAACAGTCTACTGGGACTCCCTATCTCTTAAGAGATCAGGGCCAGAGATCTGCTGACAGTGAGTTTCACTGCACTCCCTGAAACTCCACTTTGTCAGAATTTTGACATGCTAGTTCTAATAAGAGAGTTATGTGAGAGACTGAAATAGAGCTGTAATTTAACAAGCAATCATTCCTGTGTTAATCGTGGACAGTATATACGCATGAAAACCCATCCCCCTATTTTTCAAATAATTAAATTCTTTGAACTTTGAGCTGTTTACTGCCTATTGTTGTAACAAAAGTACTTGTCATCCCAGTTTCAGAAGGTATCAAGGAGGTAAACAAGAGCTGCTTCCCAAAGAAGAGTTTTTTAGCATATAGGGATAAAGTAGAGCTCAAAAATAGGCATAAGCACGATAAAAAATAGGTAATGTTCACTCATCTCTTTTCCTTGCTTGTTTCAAGCTGTTCTGAGAGATTTAATTTCAGAACAGGAAAAGATTCACTTTGGACTAAACGAATCCCTTTTGGCATTTGAATTCAGCAGCTTAAGCACTTCCCATAATTAAGTCCAAAGAAATACTTATTTTAGGTTTAAATAAATCCCCTTGGAGCTGTCAATGAATTCTGACTTCTCTGGGCTCTGGAGAGATGTAGGGGTCCAGGGATTTCTCTTAAGTGCCTCATTACCCATTAGCTTGCAAAACACATTTATTTTCAATATCTGTAATATGATATCGAGTTTTAAGAGAGTGAAAAAAATCAGTTGAGAATCCAGCAGGAATGCCCCCTTATGAAATTCAATATGAAACTAACTTCAATCCCAGGGTTGTGTTGTGGTTTGTATATATATATGTATATATATATATTTTTTTTTTTTTCCCTGACGTAGTGCAAGTTAACATGAAACACCATACAGGAAGCCTTTTTTCTTTCTGCTTGTTCAGCACCCCATCCCCACCCCCACCTTTGAAAACAATGTACAAAAAGGGACTCTTCTGCTGCCTGCAAGAGGTGTCTAATTACTAGCTGGAAACTCCATTCATCACCCAGGTGTTAGCAAACACAGCCCTCTAATAGCAGGCCATTGCACTTCAGTGAACTTGCCCTGCAGGGGATTGGACTGTTCAAGGCCAAGCCTAGGGAAACCTGTTCACAACCATATGGAGGAGGTCTATAGTTTTGTTTATAACAGTCCTCTCTTCATTCCTGTTCTTCCTTCACCATCCCCACAGAGATTTAAGAAAAAAAAAATATTTGCAGGAAGAAGCAGACGCCTCCAGCCACCTGTCCAGCAATTCTTTTCAGCATAGAAGGTCATTGTTGGATCTCCTGTGCAAAAGTAAAATACAGTATGCATGCATGAACAGCTATCAAGCATTAATGTAGAAAAGGAACAGAAGGAAAAAAACCCAAAAAACAAAAAACCACAAGCAAAACCAAACCAAAACAACAAAAAAAACCCCATAATGGGAAGTTTAAAAGTGACTTGAACAAATGAAAAAGAATAGCTGTTTGAGGCAGCACTACAAATCATCTGTTATTTATATTCTCACTCCTGAAGATCAAATCTGATTTCCTTTCTTTCTCTCTTTCTTTTTTTCTTTTACTTTTTTTTGTTGTTATTTATTTGGAACTGGAGAATGATGGGATAAACAGACACACCATCTTGTGCATTTAAATTGTTGAAGCGTCTATGCATAATAGTCATATAAACCCTCATGTTTGTCTTCCTGACATTTCTACTGTACTTTATAGCCGTTCTTAGAGCACTGACAAATACAGCTCTTTCATCCAATTGGCCAGAGCTTCGACCTTGCTGCAGTTTGATTTTAGCCACTTTTAAACAGTCTAGTACTCAAATTCCACAACGTGCATGCCAAGAGGCCTATCCCTGTTGGTGCAAAACACACTGGATGTAACTACAAATGTGTTTTAGGCCAGATCAGGAATGTACTTTTGAAACTAAATCTCCTGATTACTGTGGAGCAACTCTCCTCTCAATGTAGCGTCAAAGAGTGCTAAATGCATTTGTTTTAGCTGAAAATAAAATGGAAAGTGTGCTTAAGGAACAAACTACATTTCTTCCAACTGTTAACGGATGTTCAGCCCATGAGACCAACCTAGAACTTGTGAAATGTCCTGAAATGTTGACATACCAGGTCCTCAGCATCAGCTGGTTCTCCTTCCAGATCCACTGTGCCACACTACTTACTAATGATGACTTAGTGTGTGAGCATCTATTGAGCAACAGATACTACCTAGACCAATTCTCTCTAGCCCTTTTCTACCTCTGAAGTTACAGATAATCCTTCTGTGTCAATTACTGATGAGCAGTTAAGCCATCCTGAAAAAGGAAACTGTCACAAAGCAACTCCCTCTTCCACAAATGAATAGGAAAATATCTGTAATTTCAAAAATAACTGGTAGTAAAAAAGTGGAGTTCTGTATGTTGAAGTAAGTTCAAAACTCATGCTTATGATATAAGATACATTTACTTCATGTTATGTGGGTATCCTACAGAAGAAGAGTCTGAAGGAATCACTGAAAGTGATTATATGATTGCTTTGAAATGCCTACTTTAGAATGAGATGTATCTACTGATATATCCCTGAATACACACATATTTTCACATATATAAAAATTTATTATACATTACACACACATAAAGATATATGTATAGGATATTAATAAATATTAGCTGAGGTGAATAATAAACACAATGCTCCTCACCTATATAGCTGGAGACCAGACTGATGTCTACACAGAGTATTATGTGCATAAAAGACATGATGTCTTTTGCTTGTTCTGCAACCTGGACTAAAGATGGGCAACTCCAGTCAACAAACTGGGTAGCTATTTTTGCCTGGTGCTGTTTCTAAGTGAGCATGACTCCTAGCAAAGATCAGATATGTCTGTCTGGACGACAGTAACATGAGCAATATTCGTTGAGGCATTGTACCACACTAATGTAGCTCAATGGTATCCAGAACAAATTTCCAGTGTCCTGTCACTTGAAACACAGACTGGAGGAGCAGGAGCATTTCTTCATCCATCCATGTAGAAATTACCTGAGTTCGCATTTCCTGACAGGGCTCTAAGTACTCTGGGAAGCATTGTCTCCTTGAAGTCTCCTAGTACCACCTCAGCATAATGCCCTAGAAATTAATATGCACAAAAATATTAATATAGGAAAGATGTGATCTTCTCTTATAATTATTTGCATTAATCTAAAACCCAGCTTTTAATTATATTCAGACTGAATCACTGAAGGAAACAAAGAACTGGTCCTGCTTTTCAGAGTATTTGTTATTTTCAGTTGCTGCATTTGAAAGCACACTAAACATTGTTTGGGTCTCAAATTTATTAAAACTGTGAAATTCTTATCGTTAATTTTTTCCATCCCTCCTATCTTTAAAGTATCTCAGCTACCTCAGAAACATGCACTTTTTAATTTCCATCTCTATCTTACAATGTTTGGACCCTGTTCCAGGCTTTGCTTTCATCAACTAATCTTTAGAAAAGAACAGATCTCCCTTTTTAATGAGAATTTGATATTTGCTTCAAAATTTTCCTGTATTCAATCAGATTTCTGTTAAGAAAATTATTTGTTAATTCCTAATATGGAAGTTTTTCAGAAGTCTAATGAAAAAAAACACGTCTTCTAAAGTATTCTTGCAAGCAAAAATGGTTAATCAACTCACATATTTTTCTCTTTTTTTTTTTTTTCTTCCCAGTGCCTGACATTTCAATTTGCTGATATTATGTGTGTTTTCTTTTCACCAACTTTCCCAGGCCTCTACTTCCTCTGAGATGAGAGGCCTTTCCAACTGCATTATCTCCAAACTCCCATGTTGACAGAGAATCATTCTTTCAGTTCCCTTGGAAGGACAATGTCCCTTTGAATCATCTGCTGAAGACATATGCTATTATATCTTTTATTTGCTTTTATTCCTCTTTCCTTCCTAAAGGAATAAAATGTCTGTACCTCCGTCAAAAACTGAATGAGTAGCTACTTCTCTCAGATTTTCATCCATGTTCTTTACATTCTGCCTGTTCCAGAAGAGGAGGGTGAGTTGGACTTGCTGCATCAACTAACATAAATAATTTATGCCTGAAATATCAAGTGATCTTCTGCAGAAGACTGATTATGGTTTCTCTCTCATCTTACATTCTACCAAGAGAAAGAGGCCCCAAGTACACTATAAACATCTATGAAATTTAATAGTTGTGCACCAGAGCAAAGAGCGATGAATTACATTCATTTAAAAGACTTAACAGAATGCATATTATTGTATTATACACATAGAATACTAACTTATTTTTTTAAATAGGCAAATATGACAAGTAAGTGATAAAAATAAAGGAAAAAACATCAGGATGAACACTTGAGAATCTAAGATATTTTTCTGGAGGGTATCTTCAGGTTGAAAGACTTTAAAAGCATATGAACATATGTAGAAATCTGTAAGCATAACAGCTTCCTTAAAATAATCTTTCCAGTCTAATATTTGAGTGATGCAGCAATCCTATATAAACATTACAGCATTAGACCATGGCTTGTTCTAGTTACTAACTGACTGACAGGGAAATCTGTTTAGTCACTTATTCAAGCTATTTTTACTTTTAGATTCAATGTTATCCTGTATCTCTGAGATCATTATTTTATTTCTTTTAAATTAACACATTAATGGGTGCACAATACTGAATGTCACACAGAATCACAGAATCACAGAATGTTAGGGATTGGAAGGGACCTCGAAAGATCATCTAGTCCAATCCCCCTGCCAGAGCAGGAACACCTAGGTGAGGTTACACAGGAAGGCGACCAGGCGGGTTTTGAATGTCTCCAGAGAAGGAGAATCCACAACCTCCCTGGGCAGCCTGTTCCAGTGTTCCGTCACCCTCACTGAGAAGAAGTTTCTTCTCACATTTAAGTGGAACCTCTTGTGTTCCAGCTTGAACCCATTACCCCTTGTCTTACTGTTGGTTGTCACCGAGAAGAGCCTGGCTCCATCCTCGTGACACCCACCCTTTATATATTTATAAACATTGATGAGGTCACCCCTCAGTCTCCTCTTCTCCAAGCTAAAGAGACCCAGCTCCCTCAGCCTTTCCTCATAAGGGAGATGCTCCACTCCCTTCATCATCTTTGTGGCCCTGCGCTGGACTCTCTCCAGCAGTTCCCTGTCCTTCTTGAACTGAGGGGCCCAGAACTGGACACAATATTCCAGATGAGGTCTCACCAGGGCAGAGTAGAGGGGAAGGAGAACCTCTCTGGACCTACTAACCACCCCGCTTCTAATACACCCCAGGATGCCATTGGCCTTCTTGGCCACAAGGGCACAGTGCTGGCTCATGGTCATCCTGCTGTCCACCAGGACCCCCAGGTCCCTTTCCCCTACACTGCTCTCTAATAGGTCATTCCCCAACCTGTACTGGAACCTGGGGTTGTTCCTGCCCAGATGCAAGACTCTGCATTTTCCCTTGTTATATTTCATTAAATTTTTCCCCGCCCAACTCTCTAGCCTGTCCAGGTCTCGCTGGATGGCAGCACAGCCCTCTGGCGTGTCAGCCACTCCTCCCAGCTTGGTGTCATCAGCAAACTTGCTGATAGTACACTCAATTCCCTCATCCAAGTCATTGACGAATATATCGAACAGTACTGTTCCCAGAATCGACCCCTGAGGCACTCCACTAGATACAGGCCTCCAACCAGACCCTGCCCCATTGATCACAACTCTCTGGCTTCTCTCCTTCAGCCAGTTCACAGTCCACCTCACTACCCGATCATCCAGTCCACACTTCCTCAGTTTTGCCGTGAGGATGCTGTGGGAGACGGTGTGAAATGCTCCGCCGAAGTCAAGGTAGACCACATCCACTGCTCTGCCATCGTCAATCCACCTTGTTACGTCTTCATAAAAGGCTATGAGGTTGGTCAAACATGACTTCCCCTTGGTGAAGCCATGTTGACTGTCCCTGATGACCCTCTTATCCTTGATATGTCTTAAGATGGCACCAAGGATAAGGTGTTCCATCACTTTCCCAGGGATGGAGGTGAGGCTGACCGGTCTATAGTTGCCCGGGTCCTCCTTCTTGCCCTTTTTGAAGACCGGAGTGACATTTGCTTTCCTCCAGTCCTCAGGCACCTCTCCCGTTTCCCAAGACTTGGCAAAGATGATGGAGAGCGGTCCAGGAATGACTTCAGCCAGCTCCCTCAGCACCCGTGGGTGCATCCCATCTGGACCCATGGATTTATGGATGTCCAGATTGCTTAACTGGTCCCTAACCCAGTCCTCATCAACTGAGGCAAACTCCTCCATTGCCCTGCCTTCCTCTGGGGCCTCAGGGGTACGGGGCTGCTCAGGACAGCCTCCGTCACTAGATTCTTATGAGAAAGAATCATAAGAAAATAACATTGCCATGAGTTCAGAAGTCATCATCATCTCTGTCTAATTTAGCCCTGGCATGATCATGTATTTCTATTTCTGACAGTGTTCTAGTGACGTAGATCACATAATATATGTTTAATATTTTCTGTTCTTTAGTTCTCTTATCTTTACAAAATTTTCCTGATATCTAACTTGATCAATTTGCTAAAAAGAGTTTCAACCAAACAATAGTAACTTATTACTGCTTTTCTCTGCCACAGTTATGTAAAACAGATTATTCTTTTCTTCTTTGGAAAAATTGTTTTACCTATTTGAAGGGTGTTATCATGACCTCTATAAATCTTCTGTTCTTTACGGTAAGCAACACAATTTCTTTTATTCATTTATCACATATCACGTTTTTCATACTTGTGGATGTTTTTGTTTCTCTAATTAAGACTCTCTTCACTTAGGCCAAATATGATTCTGTAGTACCCAAACTTGAATTCCAGATGATACTTTAATGTCGCTCAATACAGCACATGGATCATTGGCATGTCTTACAGTCTTAATTCCTATTTAAACACCTCAATTTAATTGTCTTCTTCATAACAATATAGCATAGTGAAATTCTGGTTCCTTGTAATCTCAGAGCCTTTTCTTAAGAACTGCTGATAAATAGTTTTTCTCACCTTGTATTTCTTCAGTTCATTATTCTTTACTTTATGATGGCACTTGTTAAACATCTCTCATTTCCTTCTCAGCCAATTTCACTAATAAGTTGAGACTATTTTGAACTCTGGTCCAGATGATCACCTGTCAGTCTCTTCAGGATTTTAAAGACATCTGTTGCATATCACTCATATTATACTTGTATTTTGCTGAAGATTCCTCATCTGTTTGAAGAGTCTTCATGTGGAGGTTGTTCCATACCACTGATTAGCCAGTTTACCTTCAGTGCGCTTTTTCTACTTCCGCTGTCTGGTGGGATGATTAGTTGTCACAAGGTTAATATACATGGTGGTTTTAAACACTACTTATTGAATCAAAGATGTAGTACTATTAATATTACTTTCTAGAGAACAGTTTGCAAAATAAGTGCAAACATCAGAATCAAACTGCAGAAGAATTAACATGTCAATATAGGATAAATATTTAAAACTCAAAATCTTTCAACACTGTTTCTATACAGTTTCATCACAGTCAATTTTATGCAGTGCCTTCAATTTGGAAAGTAGACAGCTGCATTCTATTACTGAAACACGTTTTGCATACCTGTCCTCATCTGGGTTCCTGGTTTATTGTGCGGGTTATAAAATAACTTTTGTTCTGAAGAATGTTTTCATATATTTTATATATAAGATAGTGGAAAGTTATTTAAATTGTTTATGTAATCATCAGTTCAGGTGTCAGATTATAAAAATAGATCTACCTGCCAGTTCATACATTTCTACTTGTCTTCACCTTATTATTATGAGTTTCATTCAGAACTCACTGAAATTATCAGCTTCATTTAACAAAATTTTCTCTGCACTTCAGTGCTTTGTGTGAGATTTCAACTCTTCTGGCTGGTTGATCTGGACAATTTGTTAAACCCCAGAGAGACTCCATGGATTTAGTAAAAGTAAAAGTCTTCAGGCTTTTTCCTATGTGGAACTGTTTTAACAGCAAGGACTTGTCCTTCACCATTAAACACCACGCCACTATACTGTGGAATTTAATCATTATTCTACTCATCATATGCTATTTTGGGTATATTCATAGATATGAACATTGATGAAATTGCAAATAACAGGAAGTCATTTCAGCTGAGCCTAGGATATTTGCTGTTTTAATTGGACAGCAGTACTGGCAGTAAAACATTAAGCTAAATCAAAATATGAATTATCATATATTTTTTATTGTTGAATTAAGCAACAATTTAAACTTCGGTGCTAGTGCAATATTTTAGCATACAAAAATAACAGTATAAAACTGTTCATGAACTGAACTGAGGATTGAGTATATGAGTCTCATTTTTATATGTTTGCGAATATATATGCCAAGTGTACATAAATGAAGGCATGCTTTTTAACTATAGAAAAAAATATATCAAGGAAACAGTAGAATGATTTTTTTTTTCATATGGTGGAGATACTAGGTTTTATGAAATTCCTTACTACAGAAGGCTGAATCACTTTGCATTCTTTGTTGCAGTATGACCTTATTACTGAAAAATAGAGCTCAAAATAGACAGAAACGCTTTTTTTTTTTTTCACCAGTAGGTGAAAACACTAAGAGTTGGGCCTCCAGGGGGAGGACTCACCTCACATAACTTCAAACATCTAAAACTGGTTACCAACATCTATGACAATTGCCTTATGCTCACTGTACTATCAGTAGAGGAAAATGTCTCATCTTCATATCTAAAATCTCAGACAGTTCAGGTCAATTGCCTGATTGTCTCCACTGTCTCTAAGGAAAACTATTATGAACAGCTCAGGTTGAAATCTGTAATTATTTCAAGCCTAAACTACGGGAAAATGTTCCAAATTTGAGGAGAACTAGAAGTTTTAAAGATATTGATGATTTCCTTAAGTCAGTGTCAAATTAGTAGTCAGGACAAAGTATTTGATTAATCTTGATCTTGTAAGGTTTTCAAGCAAGTGCTTGACAATAAACATGCAAACAGACTCAGTAACCTCACTTGTAACTGAAATTTAATGGAGTGACTTAGATAATCACAACTGGAATTAAGTACGAGTTACATGGGAACCAGGGATCATATCATATCTATCAGCCAAGTGTCGTAAATGATATGGACTCTGTAAACTAAAACTTGATAGGCAATGTCACCTAAACCTATCTAAATTAGTTTAGTAGGCTTCTGTCATTTTGGTTCTGAAAGGCACTGAAAAGAGAAGGACTGATGTGTTTGTAAGGTATTTATGGCTCCAAAGGTGGTAGAATTCAGTAAATTTTCACTGTTAAACACTTGTCACAAGGCTAGCCAATCTGTCAGTGCTTAATTAAGCCAAGTATTTTAAATAGCTGTGATAACTGACTAAACATCAAACTATAAGAATAGAAACTCTGCAGTTCTTAAAGTCTGTTCATTGCTATATTAAAGCTTAATTGAACTGACTTTGCTAGGGTCAATACTTTATACAATTTTACAAAAATATTATTGTTATATAAAACATATTTTCTCTTAAATAAGGAGTGCTATTAGTTTGTGACTTGTGACCTTAAAATCTATATTGGAGGCAAATTTAATAAACATAATCACTTTATCTCAAAGAAAATCCATGCCACGTTATTAATGTGAAGTATTTTCAACAAGACTTTCCTAATGTTAGGAACTTCTAACGGGAATTTACAACACATATCAAAAAGATGTAAGATGTCTAGGGATGTAAAATTCTGTAGTGCTATTATACAACTCCACTGCTTTCAAAACACTCTCATTTGCATGTAGTGGTCACTATAAATTCATGTCAACTTGATCCTCCTTCAAAGACACAGAACTGTAAAGAAATGTCATTATACATACTGCAGTTATAAAAATCTCATATAGTACTGTAAAAGGTTTCTTGTGGAGCCCGAGAAATAAAAAAAAAGCCTGGCTTTGTGGTGTGGTGCAGCTGAGGAGAGAGAATCTATTGTTTCCAGTGGTGGTAAATCAGCTGGCATTCCCTAAGGATTTTAGTCTACACCCAAAAATGTCCGCATGCAAAAAGAAGTTCATTTCCTTTCTACCCCACATGCCACTCATCCTGATGTCAGAGCAGTGAGGATATTGTAGACCAGGAAAATATTAAAAGCAAATGCTATTAAGAACTTCTTACAATAAAAATTATTTCATAGTTAAAAAACACCCTGAGCTTTCTTTGGAGAACACAGACAACTTCTTCATGCTTAACAATTCAGCTGCTTAGAGTTAGCCATCCTGTTCTCAGGTCAGTGCTCAGCAAGTGAAAGTATTGTCCGTTTACAGAGGTATGTTCCTCAAAATATGTTTTCTCCATTATTTTTTAATTTCTTGAGAAAAAGTTTTTTAAATCTAATAACATTTCATTTCACCTTTATCACAATAGTGTGGCTCAGCTCGATTTCCTTACTGAATTAATGTTTGGGGAATGTATTTCCGAAAACTTTAATTAGGATGGGATAGAAATGACAATTTTCTTGTGAGTCTTCTTGTAAGTTTAAAAACTGGGATGAAAAAGACTGTTGGCATCAAAAAACTGCAAATGTACCTCAGCATTCTAAAATCTACAGACATTTTTCTGTTATCCTCTGTTAGAAATTTCAAGGAGGACACCATATAATAACTTAGTTATATTAAGCAGTTAGAAAGCCACAGAACCAGTCAGAAGAGACACTGAGGTTCAAAATGCAGACATTTTTTTCTCATTATAATTATTTAACAGTTGATTTTTAACTTTAGAACTATATCTGCCACGTTTTTAGCGACTTTCATCCATTCTTTCATCTGTTTCATCTGAACATATGAAACTGTGTATCTCTCAGTGATATCCATGTACAAGATATAACCATGGCTTTTCAACACTGACAAGAATAAACATTTTTTACATATTTCTTATCTAAGAAAAATGTTTCTTTCATGTAGATTTCTGAGACTGAGGCAATTTTGATTAAAAAAAAAAAGTAGCATTATACAGCAAACGCGGGCTACAACAGCCATTTCTCTGAGATGTTTTTTGCTTTGCTGAGTCCATCTGGGCTTTGTCCAGTTAGTTATATAAAACATACAAGTTTACTTTTTTTCAAGTATAAAATGTAAATTAAAATTTTTTGACTATGCTATTGTACACATGAACAAAATATATTTTGTAACATTTAATATTTTCTAGAATATTTTTATGCAGTTTTAATAATATTATTATTTCATATATTATAGGAGAAAACTGATGAGAAGTACTACATAAGAGTATTTAGAGAGTCAGTTGGTATATTTTCTCTGCATAATATGGAAGCCAGACCAGGGCCTATATAAAAGAGTCCTGAAGAGGAATGTAACCATTTTTCTCTCTTTGAAAAGCAAAATCCTAGCACTACCATGACACTAAGCCTACTGTCAGTGCTTCCATAAGTAATTGCATTCACATTATTATCTAATTTACCCTTTGAACTGTCTTTGTAGCATTTAAAACCATTTAGTAGTTCATGTTCTCTCCCTCACATATTCTGCTGTATGGTAGCAATTAAACTGCAAATTGTAGCACCTGTGCATGCTGTTTTATTTCACATCACAGTTTCCAGATGGCATGTAACAGGTGATACAGCAACACAGAAAGTCTCCGTTACGACAGGGAAACACTTTAGTATGCATAACACCATGTTTCATCGCAGCTGGATCCCTGAAAAAAAAAAAAAAAAAAAAAAAATCCCTGAAATATATGAAGTTTACAAGTTTACAGCAGCAAAAAGAGCAAAAAGCACCACTGATGACTAACAGATAAAGTGCATCCCTTTCCTTTAAAGAAATGTAGAGGCAAAGACGAAGTTCCTGCCTCTCTGCCTACCCTGTGAGTTAATCACAGAGTTAAAAGAAATACCACAAGATAATGGCCAAAAATTCCAAACCCTATTGTCATCTCTCTTTGCTGGAAATATACAGAAATACATCTGGTTTTTTATATACATGTATTAAAGACAAGTAGTTGAGATGCTCATTTTTCTCAGTGTTAGATTGTTCGGCACAGACATTTCTCTATTTATACTTCAACCAAGGAAGTCCAGACCTTATTTATTATGAAAACAATGGCAGTACTGTCAACAGGCATGTTAGTGCTGTGTAATGGAATGTGGTGACCCTCAAACCAGCTAAGATCCAATTCAGTAAGGCTTTAGACTTGAACTGGCTTCTACCCATCCATCTATCTATACATACATACATCATATATACAAAAGCACACCATTTTATCTTTTATTTTTCTTTCTTCCACAGTTAAGAGAGTTTGTGTATTTTCTGCTGGAAGTAGAAGAATCCACATCTTCCCAAAACCTCTTGTTTTACCACTAGAGGGCCAGTAGATACTGGATTTCTTTACTTGCCCATTACATAGCTAATGCTGGAAGAATACGGAGCAAGTAAAGAGCAAACATTATTTCTGGCAGTTTCTCATTGCTTTGTTTTGCTTGTTTGCCACTGGGCACTGCTAAGAGAATCTAATTGTTTGAGTTCTTATGAAACAAAGATTTGAAGTGCACAATTCTCATGAGGGGATCGGAACTGCACAAGTAAATCTATTAAGTATCTGATTCATGCAGTTTATTACACAGCAACCTTGTCCATACAGATAATTAAGCTTTATGCTTGCATGATTGCCTGCACATGAACACATGCATTTGAACTCAGCTGAAAGTTGCCTGAAGACAAGAGAGCTTGCACCAAGTCTTCAGTGATTATTACTAGCTAGGGTATATCAACAATGTTCCTTACCAAGAAATGGTAAGGACATTCCTGTGGTATAAAATTAGTGGAATGTATTATTCCTTTAGGTTATTGGTATATTTTTCTCTTTAGACTAAGGCTGCTTCACAACAATTAGGATAGAATAAATTAAAACTCTTGCTCGAGGCCATTAAAAATGGACTCAATGCGGAAGGATGTCTGATGGAGCTTCATGAATCTAACTCAGTAATATCTGCTGGAACAATTTTCAAGTAGTGGCTGAAGTGCATTCCTGTGTATTTCCACTTAAGCCATCTGCCAATCTTAATACTTATTCCTGAGGGAGGAAGTCTTCCAGTGCTGTTTTTCATTTAATTTGCAAGGACATCCTGTTTAGGTACTTATCAAAAGAACAGACAAATGGATGCCAAATCCCACAAGCCTTGGTTTAGAAAACTTAGTGGGTCAGTCTAAAGTAACAAGCTATATTTAAAAGAATCTGCAGCATTGTTCCTTTATATTTGTAAAATACACATTGCTCCTTTCAGACCAGATACATTCATGCATGTCTCAACAGTAACTGCACTCTCTTTGCTAAACATTAAAGGATTTTGCTAAAAGCTGCAAAATTTCTCTAGTTTGATGACTAAGAATGAAATCCAAAAGAACACCTAAGTGAGCTATGCAGAGAAATCATGACTGACTTAGGGCACCAGTTAGCTTAGTTGCCTAAACAGTCATTGGCCACAGGGTTCAACGCAGGAGTGTTGACATACTCAGGTGCGTAAAGTTCTGCTGTTGTACTTGTTTAGAGATGCTGCCATTGTGTCTGTGCCACGGATCATGGTGCCTACCTCATGCTTCTGGCAGTTTGGTTCAAGCAAAAGAGGCTTCCTTGTGCCTAATTCTCCTGAAATACGTTTATTAGAGTGAGAGGGGGAGGGAGCAGGGGAGGGAAGAGAGAGGAAGAGACCACACCTAGCGCACACTCAAAGCACCAAATAAAGCGCAACCACATAGCTATCACATGCACCATCATGTCAAAAAGACTGGCAGAGGCTGCAGGTTTGTCCTGGACTACTGGTGTTCATTTTGTCTTTCTAAAAGAGTGCCTAACCACCGGTCCGCATGCAAAGCTTGAATTGCAGTAGGAAGACTCTCCTGTTAAATATTGGGCTACTGTACAAAACTAGATCAGTGAGAAACACAAAAGAGCTTATACATTGCATAGTAGTTAATACAATTGCATTCTTCTGGCAGGAGAAAAGGGTCTTAAGTTCCGTTTCATGATTCAGAGACCTTATAATTTCTGTGTTGAAAAGCCATTGGATAAAATGCCTTAACCTTAATGGCAAGAACTAGAATGCAGGGAGAAAAGGGAAAAACAGACAAGCAGCAACTAGCCTCAGCATACTAATAAAAATTGCTGTATTCTTTGCACTACGTCTCTGGGGAAGCTGAATTCCTACAGTTCCCACTGGCTTCACAAAATAAAATTCCCATCTTAGGGAAAAAGTACAACCAACTTCTGTCCAGGTTTTGTGATCAGTGTGATAAAGTGACTCTACCAGCTCTGTTCTCTTCCAGGACTTCTTTAATGGGTAAAGCTCTTATTGACACTTGGAAAAGAAGTCAATCCCCTACAATGTAAACTGATCCATCTTAGTTATTCACCTGAGGGTCTTTTATAGGAAAAGAACAGAGTTTTGAGCAGCAATTCATCTTATCCAAGGTTAGCCACCTAAGCAATGTTCAATAGCTTGAACCATGAAGGGGTCTATGTCCTTCTGTTGAATAAAAATGAGTTGAAGTATCTGCTCAGATGCAAAGATCTTTAATATGGATACCCAAAATAAAGTGAGCCGTAATGCCTCGTCTTTCAGTGGGAGAGGTTTGCTTGCATAAGAGTACCATGCTCAATCTCAGACCTTCATTTCAGCTGAAAAAAAAATAAATCACTTCAGTTCTGACCAAAATATTATTTTCTACTGATAAAATAAAAAGAACCCTAAGAACACATCCTGAATTTTGTCTTCATAGCAAATAAAATTTGACTGAAGGCACAGATACAAATTTGGAAACTTTTCCTGCTAACAGGAAGAAAAGAGTAAGACTAAAAATGGCCTGGTATGCTGTAATTATTCAGCTGTGGATATCCACTGCTTTGACAAACAGCCGACATCATAACAGTATTAATATGAACCCATGGCTAGGAGCTGTCAAACAAACTGTTGCAAAACGAGAGGATAAAGTCTATTGCCAGTAATCCACCAAAGATCGGCATCTGAAGTTGTCTTTGTCTGATTCTGTGATCCCTCTGTACAGGGAGTCAGGGTGGAAATGTTTTTTCAGTATTAGATTATCTGGTCCCACATCAATCTTGGCCTACATACACTTTTGCAATGCCTTTCTGCTTCTATATATGCAGCTTGAATAAGGCTGGGCTTTGCTCCGGGCTGGAAGTATTAACCCTGTGTACTTGTCTCCAGATTAAAAGCAAAAAAAAAACATTAGCATGCCAGCCAAGAGCCCATATGTGGCTAAAGAGGAGTTGGTTGGGCTTGCCTATTAATGAAGAACAGACTACATTTCAAACCTGAAAAATAAGAATTTTTTAAATACCGGTGGAACATGTTTCTACAAGTTTATATAAGACAGACAAACTGTTACTAAAACAACGACCAAAAAAAAAAAAAAAAGAAAAAGAAAAAAAGAAAAACACACTGAAGGGATTCACATGTAATGGTGCAGTGGGGGAGGGAACAAAAAAGCTGAACAGTGTTAAACTTGTGACTCAGATGAATGACTGCCAGGAAATTCAGTGTTAAAGAGGGCATTCCATTACAAGCTCATGCTGTTGTTCCTGTTTCTGAGTTCTCACAGCCATTGGAGAAAACCATATAGTCTGAATTGTCTTGGGTTTGTCCACTGGAGTTCCTAATGCAACCATTTAAATGTGGCTTTCATCTGCTTGAACATACTTAATTCATGAACTCCAGGCTTATAATGACCCATTTTGAAATGCTGCATTAGCTGAAGGAAGAGCCAGTTTGTCTCAATAACCGATTGTGAGGCACAAAACAGTTACTTAGTCATATCTAGCAGCACAAAACTAACACGTTTCTTCTATTTTTTCATGCTCATTTTTGAAAAAGGAGATTAACTGTGGAAACGTTTTACTAAGAAATTCTATCTGACCTGGCACTGTTATTTCAGTCAGGAGAGACCTCTCTCAACAAAACAGTGGCCATTTGCTCAAATGCTTAAGCTATCATGAAGATATTTTTAACATTACTAATTGCAACACAACAAGAGAGTCAGTTTGGCAGGGGTATCAGTTCACAGTCATGAAAGACCAGCGTATCCATCTAGACTCTCACCTAGTGCTTTGGAGTCAGAATAACTGGCTTAGCTATCCTTTGACAAAGAAACAAATCAGCCCACTGTTAGAGCCAAATGATGTTTGGCTAAGCAGCTTATCGGAATATTGCAGAACTTGCTTGCAAGGGTAGATGCATAGGAAATGAAGGTCAGAAAGGGTTAAATCAAAGGCAAGTTTATTAAAAATCTCTGCAATCATCTCGGGGCAACCAGGAGCATTGTATCAATATATCACACTCTTAACATCAGCTTCCTTTTTTCCTTTTCCTTCTCTCTCATTCTACTAAGACTATTAAAACTCAAAGAATTAATTTATAATTGTGCAGGCATTCCTATGCATCCTGACGTTTCTTCCTGTCAATTGGCTCTTTATGCGTCTCAGTCGAAGCCGGATGTTTGCAGTTGCTGGCAGCTGTTGTTCCAGGCCCAGCGAACAGCTGATAGACTGGCAGCCTACATTGAAAAAGTGCAGCCCAGAGCCTGGGAAAGGTCCTAATGCTGAATACTCTCAGCTTTGGCGGGTAATTAGCTTAGTACATGCAAGATTAGAGAACTAGTGCTGAAGGTAGTCCATCTGACCTGCTTTCAAAAGTCATTAGAAATTAGAAACGGTAATTCTTTCACGAGAAATGTAAAGAATTTTGTGAATGGGACTTGTTGGCTTTCTTTGCTGAAGAAACTCTGCTAGAAGATGAGCTCCTCTGAGCATTTATTGAAATGAATGGTTATTATTTTAGATTTTCTTTCTATGATGAGTTAGTATATTTAAAAATTGCTTTAAAATGAAGTTATGTGTACTTGTCTCTGGAATTTGTGTCTGCTGCGGATTTTCAGGCATAACTATTTGCCCCATTGAATTATCTTTTAAAGGAGGGAGTGGGGGGGAATCACCTTTCAAATATTAATAGTAAACCCCTCCTTTCTTCTAGATCTGATTTGAAAAAAAAATAAAAAATGAGGAAACAAAATGCTATTTGTAAAAATATAATTTAGGCTCAGTTTTTTTCCCCTTTATTTTCTGAGGAAATCTCCATATTCATCATATACACAGGATCAGACCCAAAGCCAGATGAGGTCAAATGAAGCCTTCTGTGTCCTAAGAGGATCTGCTGTAATATTCAAGAAGTATCTGTATACATAGGAGAGGTGTGTGTGTGTATGTGTATGTGTTAGAGCATACCACATCCTTTTCCATACTCTGCATTTGGACGGAGCTTCTTTCAGGATCACGAAGTTCTCAGAAATTCTGATCTAAGAACAGCAATAAAACATCGTCTCATCCAGTCCTCACACTAGCTCCTTCTATGCTCTGGCAATATTTTCATGAGTTTCTGCAAAAATGAAGACAATTGTCTGCTTCATAGATGATTTTTTTTGGGGAAAAAAAATGATGTCTGCAACATACTTAAAGTAAAAAAGTAGAGCATTATCATAACTACAAGTCCATTGCCACAGTTCTTATTAAAAATTCAAGGATTTTAATGCAGTGTGGATTTTATGTCTTTCACAACATTAAAATGTTTGGCATATTCAGCTCTCAGGGTCCATGTTCTACCTCTGTTTAGATTTGAGAATTGCTACTTGCGGTGCATGTTGCCACTCACGACTTGCCCTGCAGAAACCACTAGTGATGTATCAGCAGGATTTGGGCTTTGAGAGAAGTACAAAGAAAATGATTAGCAGATCTAGGAACCAACAGAGACCATGGATGAGCATTCTCCTCTTCTGTTTAGCTTACTGTAATTTCGATTTGCAGTGACATTTGCTGCTGGAGGAACTTCTTTGGAGAATAAGGTAAAACCAGCTGAGAAAGAACAAGTTAAACACAGGACTACTAAATAAGTGAAGAATTTAGTCAGTGTCAGGTCTCTCCAATATTAGTTGTTATGACTGAGATTACTCCTTCCAGCAGATAAAGAACATAGTTTAAGAAAAAAAAAAAAAGACAAAAGCAGAGCATGGTGTATTTTGCTAGTTCCTATTATTCACTTACTCATTTTTATTAAATACTGAACCTTATTAGTATACCAAACTTTGTTTAAAGCAAAGACACAGCCCCAAAGAGTTTTATCATCTCAGATACAGTATCAAAAGCTGATGTGGCTTCATATTATGACTTAAAGTCAGCATAAAAATACAGAGATTCACAGTTATAAAAAGAAACCAGGAAAAAAAAACTGACAAGAAGAACAATCTTATTTTCTTCTCTTCATTGCTTCAGTATAGGAGAGGTACAAGACACAATGTCCATGGTTTAACTTGTCCACAGTTTTACTAACCTATTTGCGAAAGAATCTAGCAGTAAAGACCACACCATGGCTGACAGTACTCTGCTTTTCACAACAGCCTCCATGTTCATCCCAGTAGTGTTACAGTGATCTTGTGTCCTTTTCTGAAAATAAAAGAAGGAAGTGCAGAAGAGTTTGAGTGTTTTCTAAACCAGAAATCAGACACACAATTCATTTAATGTAACTTTAGGTATCTGAAGCAGGATGATTATATGTAAGTTAGTCATGTTATCATCAGTGGAGGCTTCTGTGGACTGATTTATCTCATCCTAAACGAAAAATACTATTTGTGATTACTTCCCATTTAGCCTATTTGTCTCAATTGGATCCTCGTACAGGTGTAGACATTTACATTATAGATGTCTAAAGTTAAGTGCATTAAGTCATTCACTGAACACCACCCAACATCTCCCCTGTCACTCTTCCAGAAAGTTATTCCATGACCTTCACTACAAATTTAGATCAGTAGTGACCAAGACACTCCATTACATGAGCAGTGCTAAATTACACAGACTTTATAACTTACTCCACCCATCCTGTTTACATGCCTCAGTGTGGAAAGCAAAGAAAAATATCATCATGGAGCTGACTTGTCAGGGACAGAGAGAAATACTAGTTACTCCTTATCACTCCTGAAAGGCATGTGCCCACAACAGACCTTAGATTGGTGAAGCACCATTTCTAATTTTTCATTCGGTTGTTCACAGCAACAGTTCCCCGGGCAGGAGAAAAAGGTTGTAAAAAGAACAGGTTTCTGCTATATCAGTCCAATTCAGGCAATTATTCCAAGAATCCCTATCCTTATCAAGAGACAGTGCCGGCGGAGCACTCATATGGAAGGTACAGAGGAAATGTTATATATGCTTCTGGTTGCTCCAAGGTTGATTTTTCCACTGGTCAACTTATACAACCCTCCTGCATCTAACACAGAAGTGGGAGTTGCAAGAGGGCTTTTTAAATAACAAATAAGTTCCAGGGAAGACACATGTACTATCTAACTCAGAAAAAAATATTAAGCAATAGCGATTTATACTTTTTAGTTGCAAATTTCAGCACTTGCAGGTATTATGTTTTCATGTTCTTATATTCACAAAACAGACTGCTTTCCCCACAAACTGATTAATATGCTCAAAATCACAAATGATTCCACCTTAAACTTTAAGATTTCTTTTTAAACTGAAGTAAGAAACAAGAAGTCTTCAAGGAAATGCCACAAAAGTACCAACCAGTATTAATATGAATCATGGAACATCAAGGAGAAGGCTGATAGGAGGAAGAGCACTGATTTATCTCTGTGTACATGTCTGTGTACATGAAAGAAGGGAAAGGATGCGGAAGCATTTGAATATATCATGTGGAGGATGGATAGCCATCTATATTGATGTTATTGTCGAATTCCTAAAATGGAATTATATTTATTTTCATTTAAATTGCAAATTGAATGTTACCTAACTTTAATTTCCATAAATATAACAGGCCAGTATTTTTTGGTTTACATAATCCTATTTAAACTGTAAGTATTCTTTAGACTTTCTTCAGAATATTCTCGAAAATATTAAGGTGTAGGCCACATAGAAAAAAAGGTGGTTGTTGCTAGGAATTATAACTTTTAATGAACTAGTCTACAGTCATTCGATCTCATATTATGAATATATTCTTTATGCAATACGTATGTCACTATCATAGACTCAAACTACCAGTCAACAGACTAGCTCAAAATTAGAATAAAAAGGAGGAAAACACAGAAAGGCAGACAGACAGAAAGATAAGAAAGATAAAAACAGAAAAGAAGAAGGAAGGAAGGAAGGAAGGAAGGAAGGAAGGAAGGAAGGAAGGAAGGAAGGAAGGAAGGAAGGAAGGAAGGAAGGGAGAAAGAGAGAAAGAGAGAGAGAAAGAGAGAAAGAAAGAGAGAAAAAGAGAGAGAAAGAAAGAGAGAGAGAGAGAAAGAAAGAGATAAAAAGAGAGAGAAAGAAAGAGAGAAAGAGAGAGACAGAGAGACAGAAAGAAAGAGAGACAGAGAGACAGAAAGAGAGACAGAAAGAAAGAAAGAGAGACAGAAAGAGAAAGAGAGACAGAAAGAGAGACAGAAAGAGAGACAGAAAGAAAGAAAGAGAGAGAGAGAGAAAGAGAGAAAGAGAGAGAGAAAGAAAGAAAGCAAGCAAGAAAGAAAGAAAGAAAGAAAAAGAAAGAGAAAGAGAGAAAGAAAAAGAAAGAAAGAAAGAAAGAAAGAAAAAGAAAGAAAGAAAGAAAGAAAGAAAGAAAGAAAGAAAGAAAGAAAGAAAGAAAGAAAGAAAGAAAGAAAGAAAGAAAGAAAGAAAGAAAGAAGGTTTAAAGATAGGGTCTTTGATATCATAATGGAACTCAAGTTTACATTTCTGGCTCCCGACATTTATCATTTTGATTCCAGGTCTTGCCTACTTTTTGAAGAGCTATATTCCATGATTTCCCTTGAAAGATATCCAAACCTCAAGAGGATAGTTCATCAAGTTTCAGCAAGATTGACTTAAACCAAACCTGAAACATGACTCAACATTTTACCTTGCCTACAGACCAAGCCTCTCCCAGACACCAAAACTACCACAGTGGGCGACTGCGTTATATCAAATAGCTACGGTCCATGGTGATAAAATAGGACATCAACATTACTGCTAAAATTTCATTAGAATCAGCCTCAGGGAACTCTAAAAAGAATCAGGCCTCTGTCATAGGTGAAACAATTAATTCAATTTACAGTTAATTTTGGCCTGCCCTAACCGTTATAAGCCTCTCATCTCAGTTATTTCATTCATTACAAGATTTTTACCATTTAAGCTAAAATTTTCTAAGATTGATTTTCCCTGGGGCTGATTATGCTAAGGAAATTTCAACAATAATGGTTCTTTTCATTTTTTTAACACTTGACTTTATGACTTCAATATCTTTTTAAATGTATTTTTGCACAAAATGCTATTAAACTACCATCTTAATGATGCTTAGTCACTAGCACTATGAGCTAGGCTTTTTAATCAATTCAGATGGAAGAAAAAATCACATTATAACTGTCACTTCTTGTAACAATGAGTTCATATAAACAATCAAATAGAAATAAAACTGAGGATTAACCTAATCTTTATATCACGCTCATCATTATAAAATGTGGTTTGCATTACTCTGCCGTGCTTCTAGATACTGTAAATATTTTTTTTTTCTCAAAAGTTGCATTTGTAAGAAAGGAATTTAATCAATAATCTCATTTATCCATTATAAATGTTAACAGATTTCCTGCTTCTATTAATTCTTCCCAGAAGAATATGTATGTTACAATGATGTAAGCACTGAAAAAAGTTCTGTCTAGGACACGAATACACTGGGTCTCTCTACTTTGATTAATACGAAGTCACCAGTTCAAACTAATTTGATTAGGAAAGCT
The DNA here is from genome assembly GCF_036013445.1 of Caloenas nicobarica. Taxonomy (NCBI): domain Eukaryota; kingdom Metazoa; phylum Chordata; class Aves; order Columbiformes; family Columbidae; genus Caloenas; species Caloenas nicobarica. The sequence continues at coordinate 168,725,422 of NC_088245.1, forward strand.
GAAAAATGTTTCTGGGTAGAAATTTAAATGTGAGGACTGGATCAAATAGTGCTCATTGGCACTCATTCCAAAACTAGTTCTATTGGAATTTTGGGGTTTGACAATATGTAAACTTTGGTGGAAAAAAGCGAACAGAAACACAGAGCATTTAGACTTTCTGATATTATCTTGCTAGTATAAAAATAATTTCATTTGGGATAGTTACCATATTTACATTCAATATTATAACTGCATTTAATTTTAACTTTTATGTAATAGTATTTTTATTTTTAATTCTATTGTGTTGTATCTTTTATTTAAAACTTTTCAATGTTATCAAAATATTTCTTTATTTGAGGTGATGTATTCTGAAGTACTGAAGTTCAGTTTGTCCAAGAAGTGATTATGCATAAAATCTGATTATATGCGAAATTTTAAAGGTGGACATTTTGAGCTTTTTAGAAAATCAAAGCATAAGTGATTTCAGAATATTTTTATGTCCAAGAGCTGAAAATTCTGGCCTCCAGATAATACTGTGAAACAGCCTGTTCAGTTAAACCGTGTGTTTGTGACTGTCTGTGACTGAATATCCACGATAGGATTTTTATTAAGGAAGAACTTAGTCCTGCCTCTTCTCCAGCTACTCACTTGCAAGGACCTTGAACGACTTAGGACAGACGAGTTACATGGCAGACACTCATCCAGGCATGACTTGCTTGTCCTGCTTAACGTTTAGGTGCGTGTGTGCTTGAGCGTGCACTAAGGGTTATCACAGTCTTCCCTCGATATTTCCCAAAGGCTGAATCTGCTGTATCCTTGTGTGTGGCATAGTCTGTGGTATGCTCACCCTATTGACATGACATGAGTAGAAAAAGATCTTGTACTCAACTGCTGAAAGGTGTGGGCTTCCAACTTGGACATGGAAATGGACATATTCTTAATGAGAAAAGTTTTCTGTTGACCTTCAAGAGATAAAAAACCAAAATGAAACTCAAAACAAAAAATGAAGGCCAGAACAGAGAGTCCATGTCTACACTAGCAAATTAAATACCTCATAAGCATTTCACTCTCCACTAATATCAATTGTTAGAAATGCTACTTTAATTACTTCAGTTCAGCCAAGCGTGAAGCTGGGGCCACTCCAACAGATTACTTGTATGTAGGCCCTATGTTTTGGAGCATTAGAGAATTTAGTAAGAGGAGGTGGGCTGTTCTACACTAGTTAGAAAATAATTCCGAGAACATTAAATTAAATAGCACAGGGAGTTTCTAAAAAAACCCAAAAAAACCCAAAAACCAAACCAAGCCAAACAAAAAACAAAAACGAAAAAACCCCAAACAAACAAACAAAAAAACCCCCCAAAAACCAAAAAAACCCCAGACATTAGAGTCGGAAATAGATGGCTCATGGAAGGTAACCCAGAAGATGGAGAAGGAAGAAGGCCTGAAAAGGAGTATGAGAATAACACAGGAAAAAGATGGAAAAGTTAAAGCAGGGCTACTAGGATAGGGAGAAGAGAGCTAATCCTTTGTTTGGAATTACTTGAGGAGACCACTGAGAGTATGGCTTAAGGCTGGAAGTCTTGAAGCCAAGAAAAGGAGTGGAAAAGAAAGAGGTAGAAACTGGGAAAGTAGGAAGGGTGATAATGATGTCTACAGTGATATCTGAAGAAAATGAGATCTAAGTGACATGGCACACAGTCTAGACAGAGAGAAGATACAAATCGTGGAGAATGTTTTAAAATTGTGTCTTGTACATATCTGCTAGAGTTCTCTTCCAAACATCCCTGATATGAGAAAAAAATATTTTTTTGATTTAGAAACCTAATTATACAAATATGTTCCAGTACTTTTCCACTATGGCCAGTACCATGAGTGAATTTTGTTCTTTTGTAAAAAGGACTGGACAGATAAACTGAGTTTATGTTGGAAAACTTGACACAATAATGAAGCTGTATCATTTCCTTCTGAGGAACTTCATCCAAAGCCGTGGACCTCACCTGAATCAGTATAGTTAAATGAAAATTCAATTTTCTTCTTTGTCTTCAAAGTATATTATTGATATCGTGTTCATCATCTACTGCTTCCCCATTGCCATTTTGAGTTAGGCAAACTTGCACTAAGTTAGTAAAAATGTTTATTACCTTTAAATATTCAGATAACTTTTCTGCAAAACAGAAAAATTATAACTAACTAAATAAATAAATAAATAAGGAGCATATCAGAACTCAGACTGTCCTCAAAAGTACTAGCAAACCAGAAAATATACAGGAAAGTTGCAGACATTTTGATGTTTGATAATTTACGTTAACCGAGGCACCTAGTGCCCTTTTGCGTGGCCTACAACATTCTGCCATATCTCCAGCTGCATGTGGGAAAGATATGGGTCTCTCGATTGTCCCCTAGCAGACCCGTGCAGATACCTTGAATCTTCTTGTGAATCTCAAAGTGGATAGCTTATTTGTTTAGACAATGAATACAGCCATTTGTCAGACAGAGTAGGTTGAGCTCTACTGCCAAAATGCAGATTTTTAGATGCAAGGCAGTCACCAAGACACAGTGGGGATCTCAGCAACAGAGTCAATAGATTTAGAGAGTTACTGAGCTCACTCTAAACTATCCATGTTCTGCATAGATCACAGGAATACCTCTCTAAGCTCCATGGGTCTTGGTTCAGTTTTCAACACCTAAATGCATAGTGTTGACATGCTCCAGTTCCCTACTTTGCTTTCAGCTGCCCATCTGGAAATGTGTGGCTCCCCCATGGGTCTTCTGCTGTAGCTGGCAGCTTTATGCAGCTGTCTTCTGTACCTAGAAGCATCTGTAATACTATCAGGTATCTATCCGTGCACAACAACTGAAACAAGCCCTGGATTTTCATAGACGATAACATCGGATTAGAGCTTTAACTAAATGTTGACAACTAATTTTAGATGCCTGAACTTAGTGGACAATATAGTAATGACAGCTTTGGTTTTGGAAGCTTAAATTGATCAAAAAAATGGAAATTATTTGAATTGAAAGAATCCCAAAAACACTGATATACTTAGTTCCTATAGTTTCATTATAACTATTTCAAAATTGTATTACTTGCAATTTTAAGCCATATATATATAAGATTTATTAGTATACATAGATATACATAGGTTTTCTAACCTCCTCCTCTTTAAAACAAAAGTCATTCTTAAGTACATCCATTTAGAATATAAGATTTTTTTCCCCAAGTGAAACCAAAATAAGATGGAGGCAAGGAATGTTTATTTCTAACTAGATCGTAAAATAGAGAGCTCTCCTGGGGTTGGGACATAGCTATCTAATGTCTCTGGTATAAAAGCAGGGAGGAAATGAGTTTCTTCATTTCCCACTAGTCTGAAAACTGTCAGCTGGTTGATAGTCAGCTCGGTTCAATAAATAATTGATGTGAAACAGCATTATGGCCTCTGAAAATGTTTTTACACTGTTCACAACTGTAAGCACAATTTCTCTTGCAACATGTAAGCCTTCAGGCAGAACAAAACTGCTGTGGCTGCTGCCTTTATACAATTCAAACTCTGATGTGCCAGACTTGGCATAAGCCTATATTTTATTAACATCAAAGGCTCTCAAATAAAACACCATTAGTGTTGTTTGGGATTTTCACAAGCAGTTTATATAAATACACATCTCTTACACTGTCATAGTTGTGTCATTCTTCAGTGTTAATGATGGCTCTGGGACAGAGAAACCTGATTTAGAGCTGGATTTGGAATCTACCACATTCGACCCAAAGATTTTGGAAAGAGGGTTGGTGCCCAGCGTTTGATTTAGAACTGTGTAAAAATTAAAAGGAACATCAGATTTGCAACTGAATTTTACAGACTCTTCTAACATCTTCCATAAGTGACTCCCTCTCTCTCTCCCCCTCTACTATCGTCTTGCAGGCTGTATGTCTGCTGTGACATATGTCCCGTCTCAGATAGAGATGTGCATCCATTCAGACATTCTGAGTGAAATCATTACTTAGATAGAAATAATTCTGAACGAACTTTTAAACTTTTAAGTGTAGACTGGTAAGGTGTTTTAGGTGAAAGTTTCAGATGTATTTACTTTCTTTGAACTCTTTTCTAAATGTATCAGAAATTTATATGTTTATAATATTAAGCTTATTTCTGCTGTTTGAATAAATGAAGAAACCAATCTTAGCTCAGAATTTCCTGGACATCACTGTATCTTTCTAAAATATAATGACTATTTGATATAGTAGTATTAAAGCTCGCTATGAAGAGTATCTGCCATATGAAATCAGCATATGAAAATAGTGGCATATAGACACTTGGTTTTGAGAAAAGAGGAATGAACAGATTAAGTGGGTTATTTGGTTTTAACTTATTTGGTTTCAGTTTCTCTTGTTTCCAGTTTGCTTCTCTTTAGGAAGAGGTAGAATAGATAAGATCCCATAAACTCAGCAGGTTATCAGCTCCCTATAACTCTTAGAAGCTTCCCATTCTGGCGATGAATTTATACTGGTAAGTCTTTCCAGGTCTAACTACTTTTGTAGCTCTTGTAGGAGGCAAATTATTTAGAGCATATAGTTGTTACCAACAGAAATCACAGCTCATGCCAGTGAAAATAAATGAACCATCAGCCAGAGTAAAAGAGAATCCAGAATAGCCATCAGGGAACTGAAAACAGACACAATGACCTGAAGATTCCTTTCTCACCTTCAGCAGGGTGAGGCATGTGGTTTCATTTTAATGATTAGGTTTTTTTCTACTGTTTGGTGAACTGCTGTTCACTAAATTTTGCTATGTTATACTGTATATGTGCCAGTAGGACTTCCAGGCACATTGCATTGTGGCAAATGTATCAAGTAACCTTGGATATGTCTGGGAGCTTTTATAATTCCAGGTAATTTTTTTGCCGTGACACTCTCATTACATTTTAATCAACACTACATGTTTATAATGAAACTGTGAATTAGGTTTTAAAAAGATCATTTATCCAATGTTTTAAGTATTTTTGCTTTTTAAGTGATTGATTATTTTCATTCAAAGTTACTATAAGGAATAGCTTAAACAAACAACAATCATGCAGATCTAAATATTAATAGATATATACAGAAGTAGTTTGTATATAAAAAGTCTGGTATACTGTTTGGCCTTATTAAATTGAATGCCTTCTTGATTCTCCTCATTTCCACTAGAATTTAGAAGTATTCACCATGAGGACATCCTTGCTGCATTACTTATGCGTGACAGATGAAAAAAGTTGCATGTGAATGGTTGATTCTTAAATACATATTGTAATTTCATTGCCATGTATATACAAATGCAAGTATGCTGACACTTTTTCAATTATTTTGGTAAATGAAAAATAGCTGAATTCAAGTAAAAAGCTTGTAAACACTCTTGTTGACCCAAAATCATTTCTTTGAAATATTTTTAAATATATATGTTGTTTTTGCTGTAATTCTATTCCATATTTTAACTCTTGAGAGATGTGCAGTAAAGTGGAAAAACACTGTATATCATTATAATTTTCTAGCACCTTAAAATTATTAAAAAGCTAATGATCCGGTTGAAGAAGCTGATAGAGGTATTGTAACTACAACAAAAAATATTAAATTAAAACATTGAGCAACCTCGTAACATCTTTAAAGACTTCCTAAATGTTTGGCTCAGACATTAGATAAACATTTTCTGCAAAGTTTCATTGTTATTACGAGGTGTAATTATACTCTGCCTCTTCCTAATACTCAGGTATACCACAGGTTTCAAGTTCTTCAGCAATTTTTACCTGTAAAGCAATCAGGACTGATACAGAATGCTAAAATGATACAGGACAGCATTAATACTATCAAGATTCAGACACTGGCATTATAACAGTTACTTTATTGTAACTCAAACTGATGCTTGTAATGTCAGAATTACCATAGTCACATCTGTTGGTGATTATTTGTCAAAAAAATAATGAGATACTTAATGTTATTTCCTGCTAAAATAGCCAATATTTCTGAATTCAATAAAAGCTTAGACTTGCATTACTCAAAATGGCATATACTAGCAATTGTAAACTAAGAATATTGTTGCCGCAGCTCAATTCCAAAACCATATAAAAAACATTGAATCGAGATAGAAAATTTTAAGAAACAAATAGGGTAATACAGTGGCTTTGTAAAATGTCAGGACTGGATGATGATAGCTCCATCTCTGACTGCTATTAAACTGTATGTCTGTTCCAAGTGGAGCTTGGATAAAAACAGAAAACTGGCAAACAAAATATTTGCTTATTGTACTGCTAAACAGGAAGTTCTACTTTTAAGTCATAAAAAGTGATCAGAAGAAAAGGGGCAAAGTCTTCAGTGATTAGTAAGATTTCAGAAAGTTCTATAAAGTTTAAGCAAAAATCATTATTTCTACGCCACTCTCCAACAAACATGGTCAAGTCCTTTTGGCTGATCAAAAGGAAATATGAGATATTAGCCCTGAAGTTTTTGATTGTTTGTTAAAATATTCTTCTTTGAGCAACCTGAAATGAAGTTTTGCTCCATCTAAAGGCATCTAGCCAAAATGTGTAAAATATACTCCTAAGGCTCTTAAAAGTTGTTACAAGGCAGGGCAGGAGCTACTAAGGTCTCTCCTGCAGAAATATGCAACATATAATTGCACAGACCTCATCTCTTAATCAGAATATCAGGGCAGATGTTTTCCATCATGTGGGATAAGGAGAACATGATATGAGCATCATAAACCTTTACAAAGAGAAGTCTGCTCAGTTCCAGGATACACCGCTCATCTTAGCTGTGGGATAAATCCCTGTTTGGATAATGCAGTTCAGTTGCTATAAAAGATCCTTTGGTAAAAACAAAGCTGCTTGTGATTTCTGCAGCTGAATTAAGACATAGTACACGTAGCTCTATACCTGTTTGCCCTTCTAGACAAACTAACATAAGTAACTGCAGTTGTCTCTAGACAGTCCTGCAAAAATTCTGCTGTCTGGACAAATTTGTCAATATGCTTCATATTTTTTACATAATGGCAAGATGACAAGGTCTTCAATATAACTGGAATGACAGAAGCTTTTAATAACTTTTTTTCAAAATTTGTGCTTTGGTTGAACACACACAATATAGTGTCCAGCACATTACTGACTGTTTTGATAGTAGTACCAAAGCACTTCAGATTGAACATCACACAAATGAAAGAATTCCCGCTCTACCCCTATTACATTGAAAAGTACATTGAGGCAGTAGTATGCAGTGACGAAGTAGCCCTGAAATGTGTGAATAAACTTTTGATCACAATGTTTCAGTTTATCATAATACATACCTTAGAGATACAAAACCACAGTCAGCTTTTGAGAGATCAAAACATCATTCCTAGAAAGAGACATCTAACTGTATTAAAAGGATGCATACCATATATCTACAGAAGTTTTGCAACTTGTAAGAGTTTGCATCTCAATCATGGTGCATAGTTTTCCTCCCTGTATTCAGTGGCAAAGCAAAATTCCCAGAGATACCACTACAGTGTTTCTGAGCACTTTATGCTGTCGTGTGACAGATACTCAAAGTTATTCTGTACAGTCAGATAAAAAATAATACACAGGTGGAAGGTGGGACAGTTGAAATATCAAAAGGACTCATCTGTTGTTGTTGTCTTTGGTTGTTGCTCCATAATGGGGAGACTGCAGCTGGAGATCTGGTATAGCAAAGAGAATGGTACTAGTACTATCAAAACTCCAACACATCTGAAACAAACACATTGCATTTAAGGTACTGGAGAAAAAAAGGTGTTATAAATATAAGGGGTTATACTCAAGGGGCTGGAACAGTTTCTCCACATTAAATGGAATCTGGTATGATCAATCAACAGGACGTGCCATTGTAATTGTTCAATATTAAAAGAAATGCCATCTTTACCAAATATGGCTTATCAATGGTTGGAAAACAGACAAACAAACAAACCCACAACAATGAACATACAAGCAAACAGGACAAAAAATGTTTCCACCTTTTAATTCATGGAAATTTCCAAAAATATTATGATCATATTGCCATGTATGTACCTGGAAAGATAAATTTAAAAGTCTTTTTCAAAGTATCTGACAACATTTTCATAGTGTTCCTTTCAGGAGGTTTTTACGTGCAAATTTCCATGCATATTTCCCTGGATTTGTTATGATTTTTCTGCATAATCTGGAGCTAGACTGAAGCATATTTTTTTAGGGTTTTGTTTGTTTTGTTGTTTTTAATCATGCATTCATACAGCTCATAAGCATTAAATGCAAACCACAACTTTTGAACTGGTTTAAGCACTCTTCAAAAGTATAGAAACACTGCAAAAACAATTAAAACAATATTCAAACCCCCAAAAAAATATTTACCTTCGGTAAGTCAGTACAAAAGCATTGCTTGTGCAAAGGAAGCATAGAAACTTAGGTCGTGGAATATGGATGTTTTAAGAGAACAAAGTGCTGTCTTACTGAATTCATGCTGGAGTCAGGCAAAGAATGACAAAGAAACATTTAGATGGATTATGCCATGAGCTGTTCATTTCCTGTTACCAAGGAAGAGGCAGTAGCCAAAATATTCCAGCCTTCCGGCCGTTATTGTACATCTGCTGTCATATTGTTGTTTAGCACACTAAGTTCTCATTGACCAGAGGCTGAGTTAGCATAGTTGTTCCCCCAAAAGACATAGTCAATAGCAGATGTTTTAAAATGCACATTATTTTGAGATTTTTTTTTAAACTAACTTGGGAACAATCAAGTGAAGGCTATAGATACATAGCCATAAGGTAAGGTATGTATGTTTCTTCTGAGAATAGGCAAGGTTGACTCCAATGAGATACATAATTTGCCTGACCTGTACATTTTATATTACAGATATATGTCTCTCGTTTGTAGTACACTTCAGCTTTTGTAAAAAAAACATAGTTGTGCCAGGTCACAGAACTAAATTTTCTGTATCTGCTGTGAGATTTTGCCCAACACACTACAGAATTCAGACAATGTTAAAGAGGTTTTGCAGTCATTGCATAAAAAGCAGATATGATACAATATAGAGATACTAAACAGAATGTACATAGTTATCAGATTACTGTTTGATGGAATGTTTTTTACATTATCTTTTTAAATATACAAGAAGTCCCATTTCATCCTAAAATCTTCTTAATATCTGTACCTTTGTACTTCATTGTCTTTCTCTTTATTTCAGTATTATAATATTGTTTATGTGATTTCTTGAAGACTTTAGTGGAAGGCGTTGTAGCTCAGGAGATGTGTTTTTCAATTGGAAAAAAAATTACAGATGTTTTTGGAACAAAAGAATGGACTGTGTTCTCTTTGGTGACACAAAGTAATCCCTGAAATGAGTAAACATATAATTTTTAAAGGTACCTTCCCTCCTGCTGCCTTCAAATTTCCTGAAAATAAGTATTTAAACTAATCCTGCCAAGGGCATGGGGGTAGGGGGCTTGGGGAGGTGGGGATTCTGGGTTGGGAGGGGGGCAGGAGGTGAGTTCCACGTGAAGAAATACCAAAAAAAACCAAAAAACAAAAACAAATAAACAAATCCACAAAACAGCCACCACACACTAAACACTCCTCTAATTAAATAAAGCTATCTGTTTCAAAGGTCAAATGTGAAAATGATAGTTTGAATATATGGCTTACATTTCAATGAAATCTGAACCTTTTCCCAAAAAAAACCACCAAACTTTGCAGATCTTGTAAAGAATAGGAAACAACTTTGACAAAGGTATGCGTGAGAGATATATTTTTTCTGCAAAGAAAGAAGGACCAAATGGTAAAACAAACAAAGGCTATAAATCAGATGATAAAAAATGCACGTTATGAAAGAACTGCTTCCTGTTTGGGAAGGCAGAATAACTAAAATAACATGCACTCGGTTTTCACTACCTGTAGCAGGAATGACTTCAAAGAAATAGCTAAGCAGCCAAAGGTTAAAACGAAGCATCCAATCCCATCTGTCAGAATCTGTTTTAACTTTTTGGATGGAGATATGCCACATTTACACTTCTTTTTTAATTCCAGAAGGAAAGGAAATAGTTAGAATGTTCCTCTTTATCTGTTTGTGGACACTGGGATAAATTAATAATCTTTCTTTAATCTCTATAATGCAAATAATTTTTGTCCCAGCTTTGTGGATGAAAGCAGAGGCTACGTGAACCATGAGGGCTTAAACTGAAAAGAACAATTTAAGAAAAAAACCTCAAACAACTAAACCAAAACATGTTATCCTTGCCATTAACATTTTCTCTTCCAAGGCAAATGAAAGACTTATTTGGACTGTTATTTAATATCTGTGTACAAATATATTTACAAGAATGTCAAAGGCCCCATAACATAACACGCGAAGGAAGCTTTTCTTAGCTTTTTTTTTTTTTACGTTTCTCTCAGATGCCTAGAATAACCAGCTATTTCTTGCATATCTATTTTCATGCCTACTAGCATTTTTTCATTTCATTACTGTTGTCTCTACAGCAATCACTTGTTTTACATCCTGCCCAGCTGCACAGATCTTTCAAATTTCAAACTTGTTTGGGGGAAATTCAGATATCACTATTTCCAGGTAATCAAAGCATGTACTCTTGATCTAATTTATGTGATCTTCTCAAGTTCATTGCCTTAAAAACCGAACTTTTTCCTTTAAGATTAGAAGAGTGTTTGCTGTAGCTCTGTGCATGTGTTTTTGGGTGTGCATATTTTTAATTTTAAACAGAGACACCATCTATTGAAAAAAAAAGGGCTTCTCAAATGGCCTTTTACTTTTAATAAATACTCTGAAATATATAACCAGTCACTGTTAAAACTGTATACTAGAAATATTAAGAGCCATAACTTGTCTTCATAGCTAGCTATCTGAGCCAAGTGAAATTATTTTATTACACTTATCTGTAATTCTTGTTGTCAGAAAGGACCAGGTACCGCTCTCCAGAAGCTCTCCAGAAGTTATGAACTCTCAAATACTAAGATGAGACAGGGAATATATACATTTTGAATTTTCCTAAAATCCCAGTCCTAGATCCGATCTAATATAGCTTCAAATGACATTTTTAAATGTATTGAGAGATCTGCAACCTTTCTTCATTCTATAATTTTTAGTGAACTGTATCTGACTTTACCAGATTGAGGTAAATCTACAGGGCGTTTCAAAAAGATGGACCCAGTTTGAAATCACTATATCTCTGCTACCACGATCCACCCATGACTGAAACTCTTACCACTTGAAAGGGCAGGGCATAGAGTTTCAAAAAGGTTACTAAAACTTGCTAACTCACTAAAGCGTTTGTAAAATTTTGTGTAATTGTAACATGTTGCCATTGTGAAATATACTGCTTTGAAATTGGGTCCATCTCTTTGAAACACCCTTTATCTTTGCCTGTAACAGAGACTGTACAAAGGAAAATTCCTGGAATCTCCCATCTCTTTCAGTGTTCTTTGTTACAACACCTATGCATCAAAATGCACCTCTTCCAAAGGCAGCCTGCAGAAACAAGAAAGTTTACTAGAAACTTAATCAATAGAAATAAAATGTTGAGGAGGAAAAATGTGGAAATACCACTCCATGTACTTAAGGAGTAAATGTTGCATTTCCCAGGCATGTTGAATGTGCTGTCAGGCATGCCCTGATGGAACGAGCAGGAAGACCATGGCTTGCCAGGGAGCCCCTGGCTTTCCGAGCATGCATGGAGCGGTTCTGCTGTGCATGTGGAGCACACATGCAGCAAGTAGCCTCATGACTTGGAAACTGCCTGAAGAAGACAGAGGTGAAGACAAGGCTGCTCTGGCTGCCAGAACTGTTTTATCTGGCTCAGAGTTTTCCTGACATCTCCTCAGCATGTTGCATGAAACATCTGAAGAAGGCCAGAAGTTGCATGAACCTCTTTTATAAGCCAGCTACACCTGGTGAGTGTCACCAGTTGAGTCTACATGTCCTGAAGTATATTGTATTCTAGTGATGTCAGATAAATATTCTAATAATTAAAAACAAACAAACAAACTAAACCCCAAAACAAACAAATAAAAAACTTCTCGTATTTTGTCTCATACATTTTAAAGAGTTAGATTACAGAGAGGAAATGTGGTTTTCAAATGAGTGTGAGCTGCAAAACCAGCAAATGCCAACATTTTAGTTTGTGTTAACTATAGTTTTTTTCAACCTCAAATGCCTCTTTTAAGAATAATGTCATCCAAGTCTCCCTTCACAGTCAATGAAAAGAGAGAGGAAGCCTACAGAGAGATTCAGATTCTGTGAAGACTGGATTCTTCCTTCTGCTTCCTTTCTCAGTAGCTGAAGACTTAACTACAAAATAGACTTCAAAATTAAGAGAAAGGGCTCAAACCCAGGAAAATTTTGATCCTCCTCTTGATTCAGACTTTATAAAATGAACTGCTGCAGAGGAAAGTGAAACCATACTGAAAGGATTTTGAAAATTTGAATACTTCAGCAGTGATCACCACAAACAAATGGAAACAAAACTGAATCCACAAAATAGCCTGAGACTGAAGTATTTTTAAAAGTTCTTATTTTGCTGAATAATAATACCAATTACTTCATTTTTAATACAAAATGTATGTACTGATCAAAAATAAAACAATTTTGAATTCAAGCCATTAACATTTAAATAAATGACAAGTGAATCATAATTTTCTACCCTGATGCATTTACTACTTATATTACTAAACTATGTTACTTTTCTTCATCAGCGCAGTACCCTGCCAGCAGCAGCCTGGAAAAAAGATGTAGTCACTTACAGATGTACTCCAAATGTACACATACACCTTCTTTTCAGTGTTGTCTGTTGCAGATTTATGCAATAGTCAGGGCATAGAGTAGCTTTTTGGAGCACTGAAATTACTTTGCATAAGATTTTGTATTAGATAGGTATTAGACTTTGGAACATTTACAGTATTTTTGGTCTTCTGTGCTGAGTCAAGCAGGCATGACTGGAAAAAGTGCTAATTACAAAAAGGCATAGTTCCATTAAAAATAATTACGACGGAAACTAAAAAACATATATGACTATTTATGAGACATCATATCTCATAGAGATAGTATTTATGGTTTGTTTGAATGGTTCAGAAAGCAGCAATAAACTGCAAGAAGAGTATTTAAAGCCACAAAAACAACACATCAACCCAACACACAGCATTCCTGTGCAAAGCAAATAGGTCTTTTCTCATTTTCGTTTACAACCAGCTTTTCATAGACTAAACTCCAGTAAGTTGTGAAGTTTCTGATGTCTTCTCTCTATATACAAACAGTGCATTCACTATAAACACAATGAGGGAGGTAGGAAATAGAACCCTACAGAAAGACTCTGAAAAACTGACCCCTTATATGAAGAGCTGGTTGATAATGAAAACTGGTGGGGGTGACAAAAGGTAAGGGAAGCTTAAAGCACTAATGATTTAAGCAAGAAAATATCAGCTTACTCTCTCTGATTTCTGCAATACCGAAGCTTACAAAGATTCAGTTTTCGACCAGAAACAGAAGTTCATTTAGAAGTGAGTTCTGTAAGAAACATTTTCTGTTTGCATATGTAATTGATAAGTGCCCTACAGTACTAAACAGAATCACTTTGGTTTTAACTTAGGTTTCAGTGTTTACAAAGCTTCCAGACTGTTTCCTATGAACTACAAAAGCTGTTTTATATTCTATAACTTTCTACTGCACAAGGTTTACAAGAGTTGAGTACACAGTAACATGACTTTAAATATTTCCAAAATGTATTAATATGCAAAGACATTAGTAATACGATTTAAGCTTAATTTTCCAATATATAGACAAATTAAAAAATACATATATAATAAAAAACCATGAATATAGATCATCAAATATCTGTTGCTTTTTAGGAGGATATATCTGTCAGATATGTATATACTTTGACATGTTGTACTTTCAGGTTTAGGAGTTAGGTGGCCATTTGAGGCCATGTTCCAATTATAAGACTTAAATAAATACAGTGTTACCAATACCTTGCTGAGTAATCAAATCAGGAGTCTTTAATTCAAAAGAACATCTGCTTTTTTAGATTAAAAATTAGGCAGAAATAATAAAGGAACTTCACAGAGAAAGCAAGATTTCTAACATACTCTAATTTGGTGGATTACTTATTTGTGAGACCATCTTTTTTAGGAAATATACTAAATGAATGAAGTAGTCATTGCTAATCTAACCCACTCCCTAAAAGCTTTGTCTGCTTTGCATGCTGCTGAAAGAAATCCCATTAGATGTCACCGTATGATCTATATTGCTGTTAAGGAAGCTGTAATTTTAGAGAGCCATCCCATGGTCCCATCTAGAGACAGTAAGAAAGTTCATCATAAAAGTAGACAAATACTGGAATATACTTTTCTTAAAGATGGCAAAAAATTAATGCATGACAAGTCTAGTTGTCCTTCTATATTATGATAAAGCAGTAGCTCAGTGGAGTGAGTAGGATTTCATACACTGGGAAAGAATATAAAAAACCTGGTCCTTCATCCACAGAAAACATCCAGAATGTGTGGAACGTGAAACCACAAACTCAGCATCTGAAGACATAAATGACTCAAAACTAAAAAAAGTACATCAATAAATTTCAAGCAAACATCAACAAATAAATCATCATTTATTCAGGTTTCATTACTTAATTCAATCTCTAAGTCTTCTGAATTTAAGTAACCAACCAAGATTTCAAAAAGCAAGAAAGCCTGCGTTCTCTGTCATAGTACATAAAAAAATCAACATAAAAGAGTTCTAAACCTTGAGGAGGATGGTTACCAGAGATAAACTGTCCAGTTTGCTAACTATATTTATGTCTGTGTATGTATCTATATGGAATTTCTGTCATGTCTCAATACGCTTTAAGTGTGAATAATGCTTTTAGAAATGTACTTCCTTATGTGTTCAGCATGTTTGAGGGTTTTTTCCCAACAGTAAGTGATGTTTAACTAATTAAAAACAAACAAACATACAAACAAAACCAATTGGGTAACCTATGACATTCCAGCTACCAGGAAAGAAACAGTTCCTTTTTTGGATGCTAGAAAACTCATTCTGTATAAGCATATGTGCCTTCTGACATCACCAGGCATGAGAAATTTAACAGCTTTTTCTCCTGGAAAAGAGGGAGGTAGACTACCTGATTTCATCGTTACCAGAGGTAGATTGATGTACTTCTGAATAGGAAGCAGTCTCTGCTGCTGCATGAAACTCAACGTTCTACAAATGATAAATTGTGACAGAAAAAAAGCGCTTAGGAGAATGTTTGCCAAGTGGTACTATTTGTAAACCCTCACAGGTCAAGCTCAAAAGATTAATTTCATTTTTTTTTCCTAGAATTCCTTGTTTCACTTAGGATGTTCATGCCAATATATACTGTCAACTGAAAAGAAAATATTATAAAAAATTAGGTCGTTTTCCTACTGTAAAATATATTAAAGCATGATGTAACCAGCTTCTTGTGTCATTCAAGTACTGAGTTGTCACTGAAGTTGTAGGCTGAAAAAATATTGGCAGCTATGAACAACATACTTGATTTCTGTGATATATATTTTAAAATTATAACCACAAATGTGGAATTGACATTCTTCCAGCCACAGATTTTGTTAGCAGTTTCTTTATATAATTTTAAAGCTTTTCTCTAGAATTACCCCAAAAATACCGAAACAAAACAACAACAAAAAATGTTGCTGATCCAAGGGAGATGCCACATATCCATATCCTGGTAAATTTACATAACTGCACATAAGTGTAGACTTCAACCTGTGTGCAATCTCTAGCCTCTAAGTTGGGATAGCATTCCTCTATTTTTCAACAATTTAACAGTCATGAAATAGAATATAACACAGCAATAATTCTGCGGACTGCAACTAAAACAAAACAAAACAAACGAAAACGGGTTTTTTTAAAAGTAAATTAGGGAACAAGGCCTATTAAAAGTTTTGTAACAAGATTTGGAATATTCCTAGTTATGGTTCTGGTCTACACTAAATGAAGCCCTGGTCTCAATCAATATCTATAATAGTTTACCGAAACCACAGTCACATTTGGTATCCATTGATACCGTTGTTTACAGTCTCAGAAAGGAGACAAAGCAATAAGTTAACTTGGGCTTAGAACTGAACCCTAACTCTTGTTGATGAGCTGTCAGACTGGCCTCCACAAAACTGGCAGGAGGAGTGTGGGGCCTCAGCAATAGTTATGTAATGAAAATTGAGAAACTGAGTCTGTCAAAAATTGAACATATGCTTTTGTTTCTTTCTTCCAAATATCAACAAGGAAAATAAAGGTTTCTGATTTTGTAATCTGAATACAACATAGATGCATGCCATCTTTTTACAGTATACTTCCCAGAATCACCAGACTCACATGCCAGGGAGTGGTTTCAGCTATCTTAATCTAAGATCCAGGTAGTGGAAATTTTGCAGTGTCTGTAGGCAATGTGTTCCAGTATTTCCTTGGCCTTTCTGTTTGAATACTTTCTTCTTATATCTAATCCAGACCTTCCTTGCTGTAATTTAAAACCATTTTTTTTTTCTTACCTGCTATGGATATGTAAACATATTATCCTTTCCTCTCTGTAAGACCCTTTTTAACAACTTTCCATTGATGTTCAAATTGAGTTCCATTCCATCCTGCAGATCTTTTCAAAGCCGCTCGTCTCGTGTCTGTTCATTGCTAAATATAGGAACTCTCTCTTTTCTTGATGAACTACATCCCTCAATAAAACACTTTCTCAGCTTCTAACTCCCTTTTGGAATGCTAATTACACTCTCTGTTGTGCTTGTAACCTTGATCAGCTTCTGATTTTTTTTAAAGTATCCTCTATTGCATTATCATTCAGAAACAGCTAAAAGAGAACTGTAAAGACTCAAGTCTGTACATCCTGCAGTTTGACAATGAGCCATTGATAACTACTTTGGCTTTCAGACATTTTGCATCACCTTATAGTAATACGTTTCTCTAACCTACTTACAAGAATATCATATGACAGTATGCCATTAATTTTATTCAAGTCAAGATGTACAACATCCTCTTCTTCTTTTATATTTACAGTCCCTGTTAATCTATTACACAAAAAGTTCATCTGATCTGTAATCATTTGTCTTGGCAATTTATCCTATTTTTATGCCATATTCTATAGCACTGTTTACAAATTTTTATTACTTACTTTTGCATAGTCTGAGGATTGAATTTATACTGACTAGTATTTAATTTTTAACCCAAAGTTTTGAAACCAGATCAGATTGGTGTTAAATGCCACAGTTAGAAAAAGGAAACATCACCTCTTCCACAAATGTTAAAATCTGAAGAAGGGCTACTGTCACAGTGATTAGGAGAAACAGCATGAACTCCCTCCCTACACCCCAGGAATTTAAATGTGAACAAGCAGAAGCAAGAAAGCACAGACAACTTGGTCTTTCTTCTACACCTAAGCCACTGAGGCAGGCAAATGGGAGAAGCAAAGCAAAAGTTCTGAAGATATTTCCTCTAGAGAACGGAATAAAAGCAAATTATGTTTCTTAATTCAAAACATTTGCAAGATTGCATAAGCCACTATCAAGACATGTTGTGCTGACATTTTACAAGAAAAAAAGTAAAGGTTAGCATGAACAACGTCAAATATGTACTATAGTGGAATATAAATATTTGCCAAAGGTGTGGGGAAGCAATGTGCATGCTGCAGAAAGATAGGCTTATAGACAACCTTTGCTGGAAAATCAAAACAAAACAACACCACAGAAAATAATATTTTCCTTAGTTTCTTCATTAACAATGTTAGAGTTTCATAAACAATTTATTTGAAACAAGAAGCTATTTGATCTTGGTGTATGTTCTTCAGTATACAACCAAATGAGTACGCGTTTTCAAAGCATTAAAGAGTATCTAAAAGACAGCATGTAAATATTTCAGAAGTCCTCTGAATATTGTTTGCAATAGATCATGTGATGTTTAACAAATTTCTACCACTTACTTAAGCACTTAGCCAAAATGAATGAAGAAATTAAAGGAGTAGGGGGAAGGAGAGGGACTAAGAGAGAAAAGGAGGGGGAAAAAAATCAAGAAAGTAATAAGAAACAACTTTACATTCATTTGAAGTTAGAATGCCATGCCAGTGGCAGTTCAAGGCTCTACAAAGTGCTGGAGGATATTTACATTGTAAAAGCATGTTCATTCTAAATGAACAATATGCAAACATCTGCAGAAAGAGCTTGCAGAGTGTGCTATAGTGCTGGTATAGCCATATACCGTCGAATAATTTCTACACAATTAGAAAGGCTGTGAAAATCGCAAACAGTTGTAAGCAGTCTGATGGCTAAAGATATTTTTTGCAGATGGATTGGAAAGGGTGAGTCATTTTAGGAATTATTTTCAGAGCACATTCTTAAAAAAATATGTACCGATTCATAAAATCACTGGATATGTTCAACTATGAAATGAATTGTTATAGAAATCCCTTACCAACTTTCCAGTCATTAACATTTTAATAGCATTAAATATTACACTTTTCTCTGTGGCTGAAAAGTAAAATTACACAAACATTAGATTTGTATATAGGAATCTTATTTTTAAAAGTTAAAAAAAATTTAAAAAATTGTTACATATCTGGACACAGTTTACTGGAGAAGATTATGAAGAGTCTGTTTTCAAAATTTTCTTGGACCTGAGATACCAGAGCCACCTCAGTCATGACTAAATACTAATCCCAGTAATTTCCTTTCCACAGCAAAGTTCCTTCTGGGTATACCTGGTCTTAATATGACTATCTCAGCCATGTATATGCCTTTTTTCTACCATACTTTGCATCTCCAGACTGTCAGTCAGGTACTGAGCTCTTTTTTTTTTTCTTTTTTTTTTTTCCTTTTTCTTTCTTTTTTCTTTTTCTCTTTTTGTTACCTCTCCCCCCCGCCTCCTCTCCCCACCCCCCGAAGTTGTTCTTACGCTGTTAAGCTAATAAAGCTTCCAAGCAGCAATAATTACATGGAAGAAAAAGTTCTTTATATAACTTCTCCCACCTGATTAGGAAATCCCCTATGGAATACCAAGTCCTGACAACATATTCCTTGTTGTATTCATGTGGAAACCTGTCAGTCAACAGTGATCATCTTCTCAGAACTCAATGTATTACAAAATTCAAGGAGGGAATTCAGGACTAGGTTTAGATACATAAAGTATGAGGTTCAATCCTGATCCCTAAATTTGTAGCTACACAATCCTCTCTCTTTTTATCTATGCCATCCACATCTCCTCTGGTTTTTCATCTCCTCTACTATTTCTCAATCTCTTACTAGGTCTTGCACTTGACTATCAATGAGAGTATACGTGAGGAAAGATACATGGGTCTATATAAATTCATTTAGAAATATGAGGAAAATAAGTAAAGGCAACATTTAATTATTTCTTTACTTTCCACTAGCTTTGAAATAGTTTGCTCATGTGTATCATGTTTAAATTGAGGCAGTTTGCTCACTTTAAATGTCATTTGAAAGTTCAGAACATTTTGGATGCATGGGAATGAGTCACATTACACTAGACCCAGTGTAACAGCCTGACATTAAGATCATAAGATCATTATGATTGCTCCTAAACTTCATACTCACTAGAAAAAAGAAATCCTCTTTAGATAAACACTAATGTCAGTAAATGAAGGTTGGGCACACCTCAAGACCTCTCAAGAGCACTTTAGTTAAACTTCTACCTCTCTTGTTTATCCCTGTTAGGAACCAATAGGAAACACTTGGTGCTTTCATCACTCATGATCCAGGTTTCCTCAAGAAAGTTCTGAGTGGTTTTTTCCTCTCTCCCTTTCTCTCTCTCTCAAACAGGGGTAGATGTATTAACCATGCATTTTGTAATGCTTCTTAGTGGTTAGAGTACTTGCCCAGAAACTGATGAATTTCAGTTACTGTGCTCTGTAACCCAAGAGGTTGGAAAAGTTGCCCATTCCCTTTCTAAGTCTCAATGGAATTGTCTTGTGGCGATACACTGAGCACAATTGCAGTATATATTTCAAACTACTAGATGGCCAAGATCATTTAAGCAGACTAGAGAACTTCAGTCACTGCCAGGAAGCCAGCTCCCACTTCTACTTACATCATCATTCATTTATTCTACCTTTATTGAAGAAGCAACATCTTGCTTTGATGTTGCCCTTCATATGCAGCAGATTCTGTCCTTAAAAACAGCTTCTTTTTTCTCTTTAGGCACTTAAACCTGTCTTCAACCTTGATGTCTACAAAATACATTAATATAATTAAAACTTTGATTCACTGAAACCACTGTTTACCATGTGGACAAGTACTATGAGCAGTTCTCATGTATTTCTTTAGCTGTTTCTTGGTTTTCATTTTTACCCTGTACAGTACTTAGTATGCTGATACCATAATCAGTGGCTTCAGACAGCTTCTTATCAAAACAAAAAAACATTGAAGTGTAGTTGCAAAAAATATCAAGCTTTTAGTTAATAAATTTGAGATAATGAAAAACACATGAATACAGTTTAATTTTGGATATAAATTGTACAAAAATTAATAGAAATAGGTTTAAAACCTTTATAATAGCAGTGGTTTCAATTTCACATTAATATCAACACTTGCATTCATTGCTCTAGACCTGTTTTCCTGAATTTGGGTATTTTCTTTCTCTTTAATTTATTTTTTCTTTTTTCTTTTTTTTTTTAATTACTTTTCCTTCCCTTTCTTGACATATTCTTTTCTTTTTTCCCCATTTCACAACTATATGTATACTGAGGCTAATAAATACAGACTGTAAACAGAGAAGGGAAAAAAAAATTCTTGTCTGTTTCATACAGGGGACAGGACATTAATGTACAGAACACTACAGTTTATTAGTCTTATATATACACTCATTTAGAATAAGAGGTATTTGAAAGATTTGAAAATATTCTGTAACCAAAACATAAGTAAAAATGAGATTCAAATGAGATTTGTGGTATTTATATGATGTGGTCTATTGTCTAATGTGATCTAGGGATATAGACAATTCTTACATCCTTATTTCTCCTTTGGGATTACAAGGGTAAACCACCAAGACTTTCACAAATAAGTTTACTGAATTGAATATATACAGTTCTTATTCTTTTGTAAACAAACAGGCTATGACTTGAAGCCACACAATGGCCTTAATTGTACAAACTATGTATTGCTAAAATCAATCTGAGTCATAAATGCGGTGAGCAACCATCTGAGTCTTGAGCAATCTGTCAGTAAATTAATAAATTACATCAATGTGGAGAGAGGAAGAACTCCTCTTTTTATGGGCATCTGTTCAGCACTTGGGAATAGCTGGGTTCAAACTTTGCCAGCTCTAATCAAATAAGTAAATCCTTTTTTGCTTAAAAGTTTCTCTAAATCTTTTAGGAAGTAAGATACAAGGGATGTGTCATTTTACTTTCTCTTCATGATGGTTTGAAAGCATACAAACATGTAAGTAACAATTCAGTTCATCTCTTAATCCTGGAGTCCCTCCTTAAAAGAGCCAAACTACAGACACACTATGACAGTAAACCCACTGATTTAAAATGCTCCAGTATCTTGCTCTTTAACATCCACGGGACATTCTGGGTAAACGAGGGTCACACGACCAAGATCTTAAAGAATAATATGCCTCACTTTCAAAATGTGAGTCATGCCACTGACAGTAACAACTACTCTTATTCTTTATTATTTTACAGCAGATAATTTACAACCTGTTGCAGAGAGAAACAGGCAGCTCACTAAAGAGAAGGGGCTTAGAGACTGATGTACACCTGCTGGACATATTCTGAATAATTTCTCAGGATTAAGAACTGATTCTCATACACGTTTTGAATGGCATCTGATAAACCATTTTAACAACAGAGGCCTAAAAGTTAAGAAAATCTGAGTTACTGGTCCTACTGAATTCAGCATAACATTAAAATTATTTTTACTAGATCAAGTAAGTAATGCAAAAGCAAACATTAAACATGAACCTTTTTTTTTTTTGCTTAAATTTACAGTGACCTTATTCTTCACTCATGAAGCAGACCTATACATTATGTCATGGGGAAAAAAATACACTGTCTTTAGTAAGAATAGAGATGGAAAGAAGAATTACCTAATTATTGAATTCAGAGAGAATTTTGCCCCCATTGAAGTACACATTCAGTTTGACACAGTTTCCCCCAGCATTCTCCTGGAAAAACTGGTTGCTTATGGTTTGGACAGGCATACTCTTTGCTGAGTAAAAAACTGGCTGGATGGCAAAAACCAGAGTTGTGGTCAGTGGAATTAAATCCATTTGGTGGCCAGTCATATGTGGTGTTCCCCAGGGCTCAGTATTGGGGCCAGTTCTGTTTAATCTCTTCATCAATGATCTGGACAAGGGGATCAAGGACACCCTCAGTAAGTTCGTAGATGACACCAAGTTGGGTGGGAGTGTTGATCTGCTTGAGAGTAGAAGGGGTCTGTTCTACAGGGGGATCTGAACTGACTGGATCGATTGCCTGAAGCCAATTGTATGAGCTTCAACAAGGCCAAATCCTGCACTCGGATCACAACAACCCCAGGCAGCGCTACAGGTTTGGGGAAAAGTGGCTGGAAAGCTGCCTGGAGGAAAAGGACCTGGAGGTGTTGGTCTACAGCTGGCTGAATGTGAGATGGTAGTGTGCCTGGGTGGCATCCTGGGTTGTATCAGAAATAGTGTGACCAGCAGGACTAGGAGAGTGATCTTCCCCTTGTACTCAGCACTGCTGAGGCCCCACCTTGAATACCATGTTCAGTTTTGGACCCCTCACTACAGGAAAGACATCGAGGTGCTGGAGTGTGACAAAAGAAGGCCAATGAAGCTGGTGAAGGGTCTGGAGCACAAGTCTCATGAGGAGCAGCTGAGGGAACTGGAGTTGTTTAGTTTGGAGAGAAGGAGGCTGAGGGCAGACTTTATGGCTCTCTACAACGACCTGAAAGGAGGTTGTATCAAGGTGGAAACGGTCTTAAATTGTGCCAGGGGAGATTTAGATTGGAGATTAGGAAAAGCTTCTTCACTGAAAGGGTTGTCAAGCATTGGAACAGGCTGCACAGGGAAGTGAGAATCACCATTCCTGGAAGTATTTGAGACATGTAGATGTGGTGCTTAGGGACATGGTTTAGCAGTGGACTTGGTAGTGCTAGCTTTACAGTTTGACTTGATGATCTAAAAGGTCTTTTCCAACCTAACTGATCCTATGATATATATATATATGTGTGTATGTGTGTCTGTGTATATGTGTATGTGTATACATGTATTTATGTGTATATGTGTGTGTGTATTGGCAGTGCAAACTTTAAAAGCTTACAATGAGAGGAAAAAAGCAACAGATTTTGTATCATGTTCAGACAATTTTGATCCATGTCATGATCTGGATGAGTAACCCTGGTCACATTCCTACTTCAGTGAGATATCTGCAGGAAGCGATTCCTTCAAATGCATGGATTTCTAGAGGTCAGACAGGACAGGTTAGAATGAACAAGTTTCTGTGAGGTGGACATACCTGCACACTGCCTGGGTGGGGCTGCCAGTCCACACAACTGTATTACAGGACCAAAAGCCCCTGTTGAATCAGGAAGTCCTGATCTGAACAGCAGCCTGCAGGACATCTTGCCTTTCCCATCTTCTACCTCCTCCTAGTAAGCCCACACCTGGTGAGCCCATCTCTACAGAAAACAAGTTTCAGGGCTGAATGTGCTAGTAGTAAAACAACAAATATCTCCATCCCACACAGAAAAATACCAATGAATTTATAAGTCACTTACCACTTTCAAATCCCTGTAAACTTCCTGGAAAAATTTCCATTTTTTAATCCCAAACACTGCAGGTACAGTCTACTCCAGACCTTCATATTGACAGTTAGGGTTGCACTAGGTGACTTAGAGAGAGTGAGCATGGAAATAGGAATTTACATCTCTACTTGCAGAGATTCTCACTTACCTTTCTATACACTTTATGAAAGCATCGGCAACATCTTCAGCAGACTAAGATAATATCAAGATGGCACCTTGGATGCCATAGTAATGACTATTTATGAGATGTGAATTGAGTGCAGGAAATGTGATAAAACAGCCCTTCATTAAAGTTTAGCACATAACCATGTCTATATTAAAGTATTACCAAGACTGTTACAAAGCCTCTTGAAGCAGGCAGCCGACTTCAGTAAGGAAAAGTAAAGAGCAAAACATAGCTACAATAGTGAGTTCAGGGATCATTTAATAGCTCTTTCTCTGTTACACAAAGCAAGATCTCTAGTCAATTAAAAAACAATTTTATTTTTCATGTCGGTCAAAGCATCAATGCAGTCACAGACTTTGTTACTGAAAAGCTTAAGCATTGCACTCCCACGAGGGGCTATGGTACCAACCTTGCCAGCAAAGAATAAAGTCTTTACTCTAAACAGTTTAAAAACAGATAAGACAAACAAAGGGATAAGAGGCAAGAGAAATAACATAAAAGACAGAAAGTTCATTAATGCTTTGCAGCTGTCATATTAGTTCCTTTCTTTTTTATTTGCTTTTTCTTTGTTGACTGGTGATGTTGTTGGAAGATGAGGAGAGAGACAAAGTGGGTGGTGCAAGCAGTGGAAGAGGGATAAGATAAGAGGAAGGGATATATGGGTGGGAGCTAAAGTGAGGTTGAAGTGAAGTATCTGTAAGGGAAGAGGTGCAAGGGGTTTGTAGCAAACAACAAAGACAAACTATAAATAAGAATACACACATATGCATTACTTTATATCTTCAAAGCACAGGAAAAGTATGTTTGATGTAAAGTTAGGCTTTCCGCTCATTTCAAAGTATTCAGTCTTCGGAAAAGTGTTTATAACAGGAAAATAAAAGTAAACCTTTGAGGGCAAAGAGAGTGAGAGGAGAGCTTCCAACTGTCAGGTCTTTGTACTGGGACAGTTTCGTTTCTGATTATCATGCAATACTGCAAAAATGTAGAGCACCATGAAGATCCACTCCACTTCAGTGAAAAAAAAGTCAAACTCCTACTAACCAGGTATCACTTACTCAAGAAAAAAAATGTCAGTATTGTTTCTGTGTTTCAAAGTACGCAGCTATGATAAAATAAGGTGATTATCACAGAATCACAGAATCACAGATTCACAGAATGTTAGGGATTGGAAGGGACCTCAAAAGATCATCTAGTCCAATCCCCCTGCCAGAGCAGGAACACCTAGGTGAGGTTATACAGGAAGGTGTCCAGGAGGGTTTTGAATGTCTCCAGAGAAGAAGACTCCATAACCTCCCTGGGCAGCCTGTTCCAGTGCTCTGTCACCCTCACTGAGAAGAAGTTTCTTCTCAAATTTAAGTGGAACCTCTTGTGTTCCAGCTTGAACCCATTACCCCTTGTCTTACTGTTGGTTGTCACCGAGAAGAGCCTGGCTCCATCCTCATGACACTCACCCTTTATATATTTATAAACGTTAATGCGATCTCCCCTCAGTCTCCTCTTCTCCAAACTAAAGAGACCCAGCTCCCTCAGCCTTTCCTCATAAGGGAGATGCTCCACTCCCTTAATCGTCTTTGTTGCCCTACGCTGGACTCTCTCAAGCAGTTCCCTGTCCTTCTTGAACTGAGGGGCCCAGAACTGGACACAATATTCCAGATGAGGTCTCACTAGGGCAGAGTAGAGGGGAAGCAGAACCTCTCTCGACCTACTAACCGCCCCCCTTCTAATACACCCCAGGATGCCATTTGCCTTCTTGGCCACAAGGGCACAGTGCTGGCTCATGGTCATGCTGCTGTCCACCAGGACCCCCAGGTCCCTTTCCCCTACACTGCTCTCTAATAGGTCACTCCCCAACCTATACTGGAACCTGGGGTTGTTCCTACCCAGATGCAAGACTCTGCACTTGCTCCTGTTATATTTCATCAAATTTTTCCCTGCCTAACTCTCCAGCCTGTCCAGGTCTCGCTGGATGGCAGCACAGCCTTCTGGTGTGCCAGCCACTCCTCCCAGTTTGGTGTCATCAGCAAACTTGCTGATAGTATACTCAATTCCCTCATCCAAGTCGTTGATGAATATATTGAGCAATACTGAACAGTATTGACCCTCGAGGGACTCCCCTAGATACAGGCCTCCAACTAGACGCTGACCCATTGACCACAACTCTCTGGCTTCTCTCCTTCAGCCAGTTTGCAGTTCACCTCACTACCCTATCGTCCAGTCCACGCTTCTTTAGTTTAGCCGTGAGGATGCTGTGGGAGACGGTGTCAAATGCTTTGCTGAAGTCAAGGTAGACCACATCCACCGCTCTGCCATCATCAATCCACCTTGTTATGACCTCGTAAAGGGCTGTGAGGTTGATCAAGCATGACTTCCCCTTGGTGAAACCATGTTGACTGCCCCTGATGACCCTCTTATCCTTGATATGTCTTAAGATGGCACCAAGGATAAGGTGTTCCATCACTTTCCCAGGGGTGGAGGTGAGGCTGACCGGTCTAGAGTTGCCCGGGTCCTCCTTCTTGCCCTTTTTGAAGACCGGAGTGACATTTGCTTTCCTCCAGTCCTCAGGCACCTCTCCCGTTTCCCAAGACTTGGCAAAGATGATGGAGAGTGGCCTAGCAATGACTTCAGCCAGCTCTCTCAGTACCCACGGCTGCATCCCATCTGGACCCATGGATTTATGGATGTCCAGATTGCTTAATTGCTCCCTAACCCAGTCCTCATCAACTGAGGCGAACTCCTCCATTGCCCTGCCTTCCTCTGGGGCCTCAGGGGTACGGGGCTCCTCAGGACAGCCTCCGGCAGAGTAGACAGAGACAAAGAAGCCATTCAGTAACTCTGCCTTCTCTGTATCTTCTGTCACCAGGGCACCCACCCCATTCATCAGTGGGCCTACATTGCCTCTCATGTTAGTTTTATCTGGCATGTATTTGTATTTGTATTATGATTTAAAGATTCTCATTAAAATTACGAGATTATGGAATAAAGTTATATTATGCACTGTTTCTGCATAGGTGGAATCCAATGTATGTAAATCCATAGTATGTCCACATCCCATGTGCTCCTGCAGGTACATTTACCTTGTCTCACAAGGTATATTCTCCAGGACAATAAATAAAAAAAGTGATCAAGAGCTACAAGGAAACTGGGAGAAGGTTACAATTTTTTTCAAAAAAATTTACTAATCCCTTCATTACTGACATAACTTGGTTTTAGAATTACATCTATGGAATAGTTCTGTTTTCCGGCATGACCATTATTGCCCTGGCAATCTCAAAGCACCTATAAAGCTGAGACTGTGTAACAGTGTGTGCTGAAAGCAACAGAACTCTGAACTGTCAGCATCCTTGCAGGGAGCTCTACTGAGGGTCACTGTTGTCAAGCAGTTATTACAGGGAATGTGTGAAAAACAAATGTTCTAGAGATAGCCAGGAAGGAAAGAAGCACTGGAGTTTACTCAGGCATTTAGAAACCTGAATACAGGGAAGATCTATTTGCTTTTAATCAACACAGGAGACAAGAAAGCACATGTAACCAAGTAATAGATGCACAGTTTGACTTCTGTAAACTGAAATCAGATTGTTGGTGGCTGGGTTCAAATCCAGTAACCTGATGAAGATAAGGAAGATGCATCTGCATGCCCCCAGCTCCAACCCATAGCAAGGGTGTCAATTTATTCCTTTTAGGCATATGTACACAAGGCAGACATACACACCATGTATATACATAAATATATGGATAGCGCCACACAGATCACAAACATACTCAGCACTCACATGAACTAACAGCCTCATCCTGCTCTCCTCTCTGACTGACCAGGATGAAGATCCACGAGTGAGAATATATATTTATATGTTTATCTGTACAAATGTACAAGGTGGATCCAGGCAGCAGCTGTGCTCACTCAGTCTGCCCAGGAGCTGCCCCTGGATCCCAGTCTCCTCATTTGCTAGTATTCAGACATATAAGCCTCTGAGTCCACATCACCACACCAGCTGCTGCTACAGACCATCCTGTACTCATATGCACGCACGCACACACACACGACTCCTCTGGTCCCCAACATCCAGCTTCTCCCATGGTATTGACCTTTGAGATACGCAACCCGGCTCCCAGACTATTTCACCTACTCACTAGCTAGTCCAGCTCGCTCTTCACTAGTGATCATGCACTCAGACAACCACACTCATTCCACTTGCTGGCAGAACTGAGACACGGCCCCCCATAGTCCCAACTACTTACTGGCATTTGATTTCACTCAGTCCAGTCTTCCCAGTCCCTGCCCCCATGCAAATGAACCCTCCAACCTATGGTCTGACTCTAGTTGCTGCACCCAAACCCCCATACACATATGTGCACACACTGAATACAGAGCCCTCACTCAGGAAAAGAGAGAGAAAGGGAATTGACAAGACAAGCAAGACTGCACTGATCAGGCACAGGGAACGACAAGACATATATACCAACCAACAACCATTTAGGCAAGACTGATCCTTTTTGGCTGCTAACTCTTTTGTTTTCTCACATGTTTTCCTCCTGAGATAATCTAAAACCATCCCTCTCCTCACCTTTGGTTCATCCCCTAAACATCTGTTGTGTATTGATAAGGATCATGGCCAAAACCACCGTGGCAACACTAGTTCCTCCAGCCCCAGGATTCAGGAGATGACCTATTCAGTATAGGATGAACTGCGATTTACATATCAACGACAAGATAACGAGCCACAGCCCAGGCCGGCTGGCTGATACCGAAGGTGGGGGATGTGCTGGAGGGCACATAGCTCCATCTTCTGATATGTCCAGCTTGGCACACAAAGGGGAAAAGCTGAGACCCTTCAACATGGCCCGAGACTTGTCGAGACTTGTTGATCTTTCGCAGTCACTCCTTCCCCCTGGACTTCTGCATGGCACAAAGGGGAAAAGCTGAGACCCTTCAATGTGGCCTGGGACTTGTCCAGACTCGTTGATCTTTCGCAATCACCCCTTCCCCCCAGACTTTCCTTTACTTGGAGAGCTATAAAAAAAGCTCACCTAAGACAGCACTGGTAGGGAACCCACCACCCTGAGGACTCTCCATGCACCAGCCTCGCCGCGGGAACTGGACCAGACACCCGAGGACGCTGCGCTCCTGAGCTACAAACCCCAGCATCCTCGCCGCGGGACACCGGAGGCCACACATCATCACACAAGTCTCGTCATCCACCCCGCGGAATCGTAAGAGTGTTTGGATCCCTCACCCTTTTCTTTCTTCCTTTCTCTCTGCTCTTTCCTTCTCCCCTTTTTTCTATATCCCTATTTCTTTGTCTCTCCTTCCGTGAGGGGTGATGTATTACTTTCTTTCCCTATTTCTTATACCTTAGTTTTCCTTCCTTCTCTATCACTCTCTTTCTCTCTTTTTCCTTTTGAACATATAAGAGTAACATCATCTTAAGCTCTGCTGTTGGATTCTTGTTAAGTTTTGTATTATAGCTACTAATGGTTGCCAATACATTGCTTGTAGAAGGGCTTTTGCTGTTAATGTGTTGATAAGTTCTGTGATATCATAAAATACTTTTGCCAAGCCACTATTCGCTGTAACTAGTATTCCAACACATGCTTTTAGTAAAACTCATAATTGAATTGGACCCCTGGAGTGATTGTCTGTCATTCACTTCACATAACCACGCAGAATTAACCCAAAGCTAACTCACACCTGATCTCATCTGTTGAGTCAGAGTGTGTGTCGCATTCAGAGTTAACCCATCCCTCATCCCACCTGCTGGGACAGGACAACATCCCATAGAAAGTCCTGTGTAACCCAAAATGCTCTTCCCCTGTATATCACAACACATCCCACATCCTGGGCTGCAACCCCCTCAGTCCAAAAGGTGCTCTGCCGTTGACTTATCTTGAGGAGCTTCACACCATAACACTGAGCCTGAGTCTCTCCAGGGACACCTCTAGGAGGTACTCAGTTTGTCACTTCCTTTGAGTCTTTAATTTGGGTTCCCACATGACCTCGGACCTCTCTGCTCTGTGTGTTTGTGGAGATGGCTCCTGGGATTAACCTGGGGTCCTCCACCTGCTCCTTTATGGATGTGCAGATGAGCTTTTATCACATAATCTAGCACATATTGTTTACAATATGTCCCACATCGTATCTTATAAAAAGAATGCAAAATAAGTAATCATAAAATCACAAACCATGGAGCTCAAGAGGATGACAAGGACCTATGCAATCCATTTCCTGACTCAAAACTATAGCATATCTCTATCATTCCATAAAGAGGTTTTACTATTTGCTTCTACATAAGGGGGCATTGCTTAAGACTCTCACAGTCTATTACACAGCTGAACTAGCTTTGCTGCTAAAAAAAATTTATTAATGTTTAGACTTAGCTTCACTTAATTCTGTTTTACATTGCTGCTATTCATGCTGGGCATGGAAAACTGTTTATTCCCATCTCCTGTTTTTACCTCTCTCTATCCGGCTGTCATAGCTCACTTCAGTCTCTTCAGCTCTAGACTAAACAAGTCTAATTCCTTCAATTTTTCTTCAGAGGTTATGTTTTCTAGACCCATAACCATGCTTGTTATTGTCTTTTGGACTCAATCCAATTGGTTTGTATCCTTCTTGAAGCATGAAGCCCAAAACTTGACATAATATTGCATCTGAGGCCTAACCAAAGCCAAATGGAATTCAACTACTTCACTTGTCACTTACACAATGCATACAATGTCAGTGTGTTTCATTACAATGTTTGCCCTCCATGTATATAATCTCTCTAGTAAACTGATTTTGTTGATCATTTTCAGCTTATGATTTGTTATAACCCATAGATCCTTTTCAGCAGCGTATCTGTACTTCCTGTTATTCTCCAACTTCTATACAGTTAAACTTCCAAATATTTGATAAAGCATCCCGACACGTAGGAAGTCAAGGAAGGGAGCCAGGAGACCTGCGTAGTTAAACAGGGAACTGCTGTGTAAGCTCAAGTGGAAGAGGAGAGTTTACAGATCATGGAAGGAGGGACTGGCCACTTGGGAAGAATATAAGGCTGTTGTCAGAGGATGTAGGGAGGCAACTAGGAAAGCTAAGGCCTCCTTAGAGTTAAACCTGGCGAGAGGGGTCAAGGACAACAGAAAAAGCTTCTTCAAATACATACAAGTACTGAGCGAGCTGGCTGAAGTCATTGCTAGGCCACTCTCCATTATCTTTGCCAAGTCTTGGGAAACGGGAGAGGTGCCTGAGGACTGGAGGAAAGCAAATGTCACTCCAGTCTTCAAAAAGGGCAAGAAGGAGGACCCGGGCAACTCTAGACCGGTCAGCCTCACCTCCATCCCTGGGAAAGTGATGGAACACCTTATCCTTGGTGCCATCTTAAGACATATCAAGGATAAGAGGGTCATCAGGGGCAGTCAACATGGTTTCACCAAGGGGAAGTCATGCTTGATCAACCTCACAGCCCTTTACAAGGTCATAACAAGGTGGACTGATGATGGCAGAGCGGTGGATGTGGTCTACCTTGACTTCAGTAAAGCATTTGACACCGTCTCCCACAGCATCCTCACGGCTAAACTGAAGAAGTGTGGACTGGACGATCGGGTAGTGAGGTGGACCGCAAACTGGCTGAAGGAGAGAAGCCAGAGAGTTGTGGTCAATGGGGTGGAGTCTGGTTGGAGGCCTGTATCTAGTGGAGTGCCTCAAGGGTCAGTACTGGGACCAGTACTATTCAATATATTCATCAATGACTTGGATGAGGGAATTGAGTGTACTATCAGCAAGTTTGCTGATGACACCAAACTGGGAGGAATGGCTGACACGCCAGAGGGCTGTGCTGCCATCCAGCGAGATCTGGACAGGCTGGAGAGTTGCGCGGGGAAAAATTTGATGAAATATAACAGGAGCAAGTGCAGAGTCTTGCATCTGGGTAGGAACAACCCCAGGTTCCAGTATAGGTTGGGGAATGACCTATTAGAGGGCAGTGTAGGGGAAAGGGACCTGGGGGTCCTGGTGGACAGCAGCATGACCATGAGCCAGCACTGTGCCCTTGTGGCCAAGAAGGCCAATGGCATCCTGGGGTGTATTAGAAGGGGTGTGGTTAGTAGGTCGAGAGAGGTTCTCCTTCCCCTCTACTCTGCCCTGGTGAGACCACATCTGGAATATTGTGTCCAGTTCTGGGCCCCTCAGTTCAAGAAGGACAGGGAACTGCTGGAGAGAGTCCAACGCAGGGCCACGAAGATGATGAAGGGAGTGGAGCATCTCCCTTATGAGGAAAGGCTGAGAGAGCTGGGTCTCTATAGCTTGGAGAAGAGGAGACTGAGGGGTGACCTCATCAATGTTTATAAATATATAAAGGGTGGGTGTCACAAGGATGGAGCCAGGCTCTTCTTGGTGACAACCAACAGTAAGACAAGGGGTAATGGGTTCAAGCTGGAACTCAAGAGGTTCCACTTAAATGTGAGAAGAAACTTCTTCTCAGTGAGGGTGACGGAACACTGGAACAGGCTGCTCAGGGAGGTTGTGGATTCTCCTTCTCTGGAGATATTCAAACCCCGCCTGGACGCCTTCCTGTGTAACCTCATCTGGGTGTTCCTGCTCCAGCAGGGGGATTGGACTAGATGATCTTTTGAGGTCCCTTCCAATCCCTAACATTCTGTGATTCTGTGATTTCAAAAAGTAATTGTAAGCTACAGCGATCACTTGATATTTCTTTTCCTTCTTGTCATTACTTTTAAAATCTTACCAAAAAACTGTACTTATAAATACTAATTACAAAGCTAATTTCAAACTATGTTTGCTAAAATGGTTGAGGGTTTTATTTCTCATTAGACTGTGTGTGGCTTAGAAAAAGAAGGACAAAAATCTATTTAAAGACTCTATACATGATCAGCAGTATATCATCTATCTCTTTCAAGTTTTTAAAGTCATATTGTCTTTGGGGAAATACCTACGAATTCTAATTTTGTTCATCTAACTCAAGTAAAGAGATTCACTCTCTACTACTGTAAAGGAAATGAGAAAGCATATAGAAAATGATTACTTCCACATAGTGGATTAATTTTCCAAGACTCTTACTATAGTGACAGGAGAGGGAGAGACTTCTGCCACAATTTAAAACATCTAAGCTTAGGTCCTAAACAGGTTCTGAGGTTTGCATTTCTTTTAGCTGACCAAATAGAACACAAACTTCTAAAAGCAGCCCTTCTGAATAACTCTGTCACAGCTGCTTCTCGACAGATGGTGGCAATAAGTGTTTCTTTGCAAGATGATTTCAAATGAGTTAAAGGTCCAGGATCTACATCTCATGTTCGGATTGTCACATAGGCTTTTCCAGTGCTCAGGATCCAGTATTTTACTTTAAGAAATTCAACATTCAGTGTTTATTTCCAAGTGACAAGGACTGTCACCAAAAAATGTTACTCTTCTCTGTGTAGGTCAATTGGAGACACGTTACAAAGGATTTCCCCTTTCCTAAGAGTCTTTATTACCCAAAAGGTAGTAAAACCTTGGTTTCTGGCACATGGGAAAAAATGGGACTATCTTTCATTTTCCTTAAAAGATTTCTTCATCTAGTTTAAGGATTAAATCTAAAAGCATGCTTCTAGATAGAAACATGTACTTCTACAGATTTTCAGAATTAAACAGTGTCTAGTTTCAGTTTCAATAGCTGATAGCTTTGTGCTAAAGGACTTCTGAAAAGCCCATTATGTAGCTATACACATCACTGAAAAATCTTAGTTCTCAATACTGTGAATGCTTACAGATATATTAAATTATTTGGATTAAGCAATTTCACTGGAATCAGTAGGACTACTCACATGAGTAAGCACAGGTGTAACATCAGCATAGGATTTTAATAAAATCTGGATCATAATTAATTTCTGAAAATTCCAAATATTTTTAATATTTATATTCTCCCATTTACCAGAATATTTATACTTTTATTAAATATATATATACACATTGATATGATATAATATTATCTCTACACATATTCTATAGATACATATATAATTTGTAAAAGTATATAAACAAGATGTGTGTATAATATTATATACAATATATTTATATCATATTATACACACATCTTGTTTATTGATATATTGATAATCTCATGTGCAAACAGTCATCTAACTTGTTCACAAAGCAGTAGTACATGGGGACAAGTTATTTAATATTCCATTATTGTAGATATTGGAATATATATCAGAAACAACCTGAATGATGTTGGAATCTTTTCAAAAAAGTTGGAACTCAGGATACAATTCTCAATGAGAAACAGCATTTTTCCCATCAGTGTTAAACAATAACATAAAAGTAATCCTGTCAAGTGAGAATACTGCATCCACAATATATTTTGGGGGGTTTTTAGCTCTTTTTTTAAAATAAAATACTCACGTTAAATTAATCATTGCAGCAGATCTTTGTACCAGCAAAAGCAGCGTGTTATTGATCATTTGCTTGGGTTTTTTTATTATTATACCAATGGAAAAGTTACAAGGAGGACAACAAAAATGCTGCTCTTAATGTGTGAAAGAAATAGACTAATGGCATGTAATCTACAACAGTGCTTATCACTATGGTGTTTTAGCTGTATTACATAGCCTCAGTAGGCTATATTGCACAGTCTCAAAGGTCTCAATAAGCAAAATTTTCTACAACTCTTAGCAAATCCAACAAGCAGACACTTGGAGTGAGTAGCACCATCAAACTCTTCAGCAATTTGGGAGGAGTTCCTCCACTTGAGAATGAGGTCTGGTTTCCTAATTCCTACTTTGAATAGACTGCAAGTATATCCTCTGAAGCCCTCTGAAATTGTTTCAGCAAGCCCTCACCTCTTCCATGACCTCTCTGTCTCTCTGACTCTGTGACAATTGAAGGGTCAAGTTTCTTCACACACACAATTTCACTCCTGACACATAAGCATTGCTATTCTTCCTAAAAAGTCTCTCAAGAGGGTTCTTAACAATTAAAACAATCCATAACATGTTTTATAAAGACAAACAACTTCAACAGAATAGATTCCTAATATTTCTTCAGAACAGCTTGCAAGAGGACCTATCTGGATTGCTGGATAGTGGGTTGTATTCCTGTTTCTTAGCAAACTGAGCCAACAGCTGTCAGATGAGTCCACCAGACACTTGTACACCTGCTACAGTAGGACAGAAAGCCTTCTAGAGAATGCAAGAACAATGTGATCTGACTAAAGATGGCAGAAATTTTGAATTCCATATTACCTCATCTCCATCCCTGGAAAGGTGATGGAACAGCTCATTCTGGACATCATCTCCAAGCATGTGGAGTAAAAGAAGGTTATCAGGAATAGTCAGCATGGGTTCACCAAAGGGAAATCATGTTTGACCAACCTGATAGCCTTCTATGATGATATGACAGGCTGAGTAGATGAGGAAGGAGCAGTGGACATTGTCTACTTTGACTTCCGCGAGGCTTTTGACACTATCTCACAACCTCCTCATAGGCAAGCTCAGGAAGTGCGGGCTGGATGAATGCACAGTGAGATGGATTGAGAACTGACTGGATGGCAGAGCTCAGAGGGTTGTGATCAATGGTGCAGAGTCTGTTTGGAGGCCTGGAGTTCGTGCAGTTCCCCAGGGTTCAGTACTGAGTCCAGTTCTGTTCATCCTGTTCATCAGTGACCTGGATGAAGAGACTGAGTGCACTTGCAGCAAGTTTGCTGATGATACCAAACTGGGAGGAAGGGCTGACACACCAGAAGGCTGTGCTACCATTCGGCAAGACCTGGACAGGCTGAAGGACTGCGCAGAGAAGAACCTGATGAAATTCAACAAAAGCAAGTGTAGAGTCCTGCATCTGGGGAGGAATAACCCCAGGCACCAGTGCAGGCTAGGGGTTGACAGGATGGAAAGCAGCATTGTGGAGAAGGACCTGGGAGTCCTGGTTGACAACAGGTTGACCGTGAGCCAGCACTGTGCCCTTGTGGCCAGGAAGGCCAATGGTATCATGGGGTGCATCAAGAAGAGTGTGACAAGCAGGTCAATGGAAGTTATCCTGCCCCTCTACTCTGCCCTGGTGAGGCTGCATCTGGAGTTCTGTGTCCAGTTCTGACCTCCTCAGCTTAAGAAGCATAAGGAATTACTGGAGGGAGTCCAGCAGCGGGCTATGAAGATGATTAGGGGCCTAGAGCACTTTTTGTGTGAAGAGAGACTGAGAGAGCCGGGTCTATTCAGCCTGGAGAAGAGAAGGCTGAGAGGGGATCTCATCAATGTTTATAAATATCTCAAGGATAGATGTCAAGAGGATGGGACCTGATGCCTTTCAATGGTGCCCAATGATAGGAAGAGGAGCAACGGGCATAGGCTGAAGCACAGGAGGTTCCATCTGAATATGAGAAAAACCTTCTTTACTTTGAGGGTGACAGAGCACTGAAACAGGCTGCCCAGAGAGGTTGTGGAGTTTCCTCCTCTGGAGACATTCAAAACCCACCTGGACACATTCCTGTGCAATCTATTCTAGGTGAACCTGCTTTAGCAGGTGGGTTGGACTAGAGGATCTCCAGAGGTCACTTCTAACCCCAACCATTTTGTGATTCTGTGAATCTTCAAATTAGTGCAACTATAGGTAAAAGTTTAAATCGAATGGATAGTAGGGTCATTAGTGTTTTCAAAGGAACTTTAAAGAATTTGTAATTATTTAAAAAGAAGTAATTTAGAAGATTGGATGTTAACACGGAACTTAAAACTTTACTTTATGAATATCTGAAAATATAAGGGTTCTCCAAGTTCCTGCAGTAAATATTCAGTCTACCACTTACCAAAATCCATAGTCTGCCTTTACAAAAATGATCCTTTAAGCTTCTAAATTGCTACACCAATTGCTGTATCATTTTCAGAATTCACATCATATACTGTAATACAGATATTCCTACTGCATTTCTTTTTATAACTGTGTTTAATAAAAACAGTCCTTCATTTTTAATAAATGACAAATGAAATAAGAAATACATGCATCATCTTCTTCTTTGTTTACGTGCTTTTCAGAAAATTGCTTCCAACCTTCATTCTGCTGAAACTCATAGAAGCTACTAATTAACACACCACATGTGTTCTGGCTGAATGCTATACAATGCTTTCATTTCCATACATCTCAGTTCCTGTATCAGAGACCAGTATCACACACCTGCGTGCCTTCCAGGAAATACAACCCCAACAAACACTGCACAATAATAATTCTGATCACTTATAATTGTTTATGAAACAGTAAAAGATTACCTACAGCTTTTGCAAGGCAGTATCTGAGATGCCACAGATATTTTTCATCCCAAGTACACAGAAAAGCTGTCGTATTACAAACACACTATAATAGATAATTACTTCCAGGAATAACTTTCTTTCGAGAATGGCTATTCTCCTGGTAAATAAACTCTGTTAGTATATGTGAGGAATCTGGAATAGATGTAAAGCTTTGGTAAAGACATTTCTGTGCCTTTATCACACTTGTCTTCAGTTTTAACCTAGAATTCTCTTATATTTTGATATTTTCTACATCTACACACAAAGATATTTTACTCTCGTGGAACTGTAGAAATGTTGGTCGGAAAGAATCCCTGAAGGTCGTTTAGTACAACCTTTTGTTTCAAAAGGGCTGATGCCAAAAGATGACCATGGTAGTCATGCTGTGTTTTGTTCGTTTGGTTGGTTGGTTGTTTTGTTTTGTTTTGTTTTGTTTTCCTTAAGTAAAGAAAATGAATTGCCAATTCAGAATTTGGAAAATTCCATTTTCAATGGAAATGTAGCTTGATATTTAATACTTGTAAATATCAATGTGCATATTTCACATAATTTTCCTCAAGTTTTCAATCAGACAATTTTTTCTCCAGTATTTCAGTGGATTTATTTTAACAAAGCCAGGTTTCACATGCTATTTTCAATTAATACAACTTTAAAATGATTAGACGTTGTCATTTGTCATTTTTCTTCTGAGTAGTGGTTTTTTTTTTGCATCTTCTCATAAGTTTTTACTTATATCTTCTCCTAAGTCAACATATAAAGTGTCTGGCACATTTATGATATTGATTGTTTTTTACATATAATCCAGTAGATGAAGTTTGTTGTGGAAAAATTTTTTAATCTAAGAAAGGAGAATTACACTTTTCCAAAAACGAACATTAACACTCCACAGCTGAAGACAGTGTAACAAAAATACACCTTCTAATGGCCAGAAATTACACCCTGTTCTTTATTAGAATAACTTAGTAATATTTTTCCAGGTAATAGTAGGCTTAATATGAAACACCTGTAGCCAGGGGATACTTGAGAAGAGTAAATCCATAGAGGACAACTGGTTCATCCTTGTGCTGTAGTAATCCAGAGTAGAGCAATTATGCTAATGTGTTTTTTAAGGCCACATATTCCATTAAAGTGTAGAGAAATAAAGTTAATTAGAATGTTTGCTAAATTTACTATAATATTTATGAAATAGTTACTACAATAGAGCGTAATACCCTATTAAATCTTATTTCACTGTATCTACAGAGCACTCCAACCTCTCTAAGCACCTCCCTCCTAAATACCTCTTACACTTGGACTGATTTTAAGCATGATACAGATAGCAGTAGGACTATTCATGTTCTTAAATCTGAAAATATACTTATGTAAGGAGTGAGGAATATTTCATAATGCTGTAATTATGAAAGATCAGACAAGTGTGTTTCTTTAAAGAAGAATTCAAATGACAAAGGAAAGCAGACTTCTAATTAATTAAAGCATGGCAGTGCCAATATCTCTAATTTATCGTGTTTAAATACAAGCAGCAGTGCAATATGTAATAGCTCACAACGTTGAGACTCCTAACAATCCTCCAAAATGCAAACAGAGGAATAAACTAGGATGGTTGTATAAATATCAGAAATTCATTATTTTTGCCTGCTTGTTAGATTAACGTTAGTTTAACCTCACTTTTTCTCCTGTGTATGGTTATACAGATAATGGCCTTTCATTATTAGAGCGCAGTTGCTGCTCTTAACGAAAGAACGCTTCCCTCTAGCATACAGATTAAATCATTTTAAGTTGCAGCATAAATAAATGGCTAGAAGATGTCAGCTGAAAATCTTAGTTATTTCCTAAAGCTGCAGGTGCTAGAAGTGGTGTAATGAAGTAGAGACAGCTGCAGCCACAGGCTCTGGCCAACTGGAATATGTCTTCGGAGTGACACGGAGTGTAACAGAATCGCACTATGTTTACTTCCAAGAATGTTATCACTTCAGTTTTAAAACCAGCATAAATCAAAAGACATGCTCACAAAATACAGCTGAAGTCACATTATCTTTATTATACCCCTATATATTTTCCTCATTACAACCTGATATATGTTGACATAACAATTCATACTCATCTATAATGTAACTAATAATTATACTGCCACAAAGAAAAATGAGAACAAAAGCTATTAGAAGGCTGGAATTAATCAAACAACTGACCCATCGAATTATGACCAACCAGAGTAGCTGAAACTTTAAAACCTCAGGTACAGAGGTACAGGCAGATTGTAATAAGTCCTTATGAAAGAGGCAGAGAATAGCAGACAAGTCATTGTTATCTACAAACCTTTTCTTCAAAAACATTGCATATTGAATTCTTTTTAATTTTTTTTTTGGCCTGTGACACCAAACTTTGTTAAGACTGCCACATAGGAGAATTAAGATAAATTGAAAAGCTTAGCATTACAGGTATTTAGTACTCAAAGTTCTGTCCTCTTTTCCAGGGACTTCATGAGAGACATGGTTTTATTTTTATTAAAAGAAACAAAACCAGTTTGTGATATATGCAGTCATTTTGGCAAACAACTGGTTGCAAGACAGCAACTACTTGAAAGATAACAAACCTCCACAAAGACCTGTCTTCTTTAATATTTTTTTCAGTTATATCATAAATGCTATCCATTATGAAATAATTCTACAGTCACAATTTTGGACTCAGTACTCTTGTGTGAAGATAAAGGACCTGATCCTGTGAGGTGCTGAGTGTTCACCTTAACACTGCTGGCCAATCTGGATAGTCATAACCACAAATGGTTAATGCAAGACTTTTGAAAGCACTTAATATTCATTTAGCATTTACTTAATTCCATTTGTCAAAGAGCAAATTGTAGTTTAGCCATTAGCTTTCTATTCTTTTTTCTGCCAGATAAGAGATTCAGTGATTGGCAAAATCCATTCAAGTGCTTATTTTTTCTAGAGATATCCAGTCGATGTTCCTAGACACTTTTATTCTACACATTTCCAGCTTAATAGTCAATGTGATAGGACAGGTAAAAGAATGGGTGGTCCCTTTCTTCCCAGCTGCCACAGACAATTTTTTAGATTTTATTCCTATAAGATATTCCATAGGAGGAACTTATATTCCACAATCCTGGCATTGCTGGTACATTCAGAATTTTGACCTCAGTGTGAGATGGAGGGGAAAGAAAAGAAAGGGCTCTCAAATTAATGTGCATTGTTTCTAAAATAGATGTGGAAATAGCGCAGAATCAAATTAAAGCTCTTGAAACTTCATTTCCAGGGTAGAATGAAGCACTGTGCAAACATCCTTGAAACCAAATGGAAATCTGCTGTGGTTTTGCACCAGAACAATCTCTTCTGAAATACTGCTTTTCAGCAAGGTTTGTGGACATGTATGCATATTCAAAACTGAACTTCATTCATGACCAGAAAAAAAAGAATGAAAAGAAATGCAAAATCCACATGAAGATTTTCTGCCTCTTCTCTGGGTTACCCTGTCAGGAGTAATTAACTTATATCAAAGGGAAAAATGGCAATTTATATCAGTCACTGATCCAACCCTGTATATTTGAAACCTTAATGGATAAATCATATACTTAATTATAATAAAGCTATAAATGCTGTTTTAACAACAATAAGTGATTAAGTAATAACGACCACATTATGGGAATTTCCCTGGAGACTATTAGATGGCTGGGAGCATTTGATGGCTTGATTTACTTAAAATGCACACTTTTGGGGGTTATTTTTCTTTCCCATTCTATACGTATAGTTTCACTAAGCTAAGCTTCGAGCAGCACATCTGGTATTTTGAGGGAATTAATTCCCAGTGCATTAGCTAAGAGGGCATCAATCATATATTTGTTAAAATCACAGGCCTCAGCACTATGAGTAGCAAAAGCCCTGAACACTCCAAGAATTTTCATTGTGTGTACTCGAACACACACACACATAAATATGCAGTTAACACCTAAATCAGGAAAAAAATATTTCTATGTATATACCTATCCGAGGACCAGAATGACATCACTAGATTTGGTTATTGCCTCCTTGGAGGAACAGGAAATGTAATATTCCTTTTTAGTAGTGTGCCCCAAAATAATTCTCACTCCAAATGCAGAGAGCTGACAGCTGGTCCTTGTAGTAGGTGAGGTAGCAGAATTTGCAGATGTAAACATTGAATTTTTTGATAAATCCCCACATATTCAGATATTATATTTGGAACATTTACTAGGCAACACTTGGTAAAGAGACTTGGTTGGTTGGTGTTGATTGCTTTGTATTTTTGGTTTGGTTTGGTTTTTACCAGATATGAAAAAGAAACCCTGACAGTTACAGAAGTGGAAATGTAAAGTACTCACAAGCACACTATTTAAGCATAAATCTGCCTCATAAAGCCTACCATGACAGACTACCAAGCCTACAGATGTCAGGGTCTATAGGTCAAAAGATGGCAGTGACTGCCCCATGCAGTGGGTCACAAGGCCTCTAAAGCCAGAGAGACCTCTAAGGCCCATCTCTGCTGTTCCAAAGCCCCCTACCAAGCCATCAGACTGTTGATCCTATAGATTGATAAATAACTTCAGACATTTCTTGCAGTGGATACATCTCAAGAAATCAGGGTTCCCTGCGGCTAAACACTCATCAACCTGTCTCAGCTGGTCCATGTTCCTCATTTAATGGATGAGGAGACAAGACCTAATTTTTTTATCAGGTTATCTGGGAAAGTAACATCTTATCCTATATCCAGAATCCCGTAGTCTTAGTCTTTTATTGTGCATATTAAGTAAACAAATGAAAAATGGACAGAATAATGTCAACTGAGAATGTATCATTCTAGTAATGAGTACACACATAAGCATTACCAACCTTTCATCAGAATAATTATTTATTCTGTCAAGATGCTTGTGCTTAGCAGATAATTTTGATCCAGTCATATTTGTAAACACACATGTAGAATACAATACACTCAATTTATCATTTTAATCTGAGAAACACAAGTCTTCACATATTTGACCTCCATTTAAAATAGTATATAAATTTTAGTCATTCAAACCATGTCATTTCATAAACTTCTGGCTAGTTTTGCTTTGCTCTTTACTAAATTTCCATGCGGAAACCCCCTTTTACGAAACCAACACTCAAAACAGTTCTGAAGGAAGCAATGGGGGTGTGCTATCTGCCCTTGAGCTACACTAGGTTGTAACATTTCTCCTGCTTAGAAAAATCTCATTTCCTCTTCTGATTGCCACTTTATCCAGCTATTTTGTGTCACGTTCTTAGGGCTGTTTTATGGTGGGTTCTGTTACGTGCATCTGAATTGCTGTTAAATATTAAAAGGGTTAAAAATATGTTCTTACCACACAGTAGAAAAGCTGGTCAAATTTCTTTTCGTGTGTATACACATATTTGTATCAGAGTTCTTCCTTTGAAGAGCACTGAATTGTGTTTGCATGACCACGTGCATGTAACAGCTGGAAGGATTTTCATCATTAATTACACCTCTAAACAATTCAGAGATGCCTGGAGGACAAGAGGAATTAGATGCAATAGATTAAAAGAATAAAGGAAAACAGCAGGGAGAAAGAACGCTTTGTAATCTTCTCTCACTCATTTTCTATGTATTATAGCTCTAATTACTTCCTTGATGATGAAAAGAAGATATGCAGGAGAAAAAATATATGCATATAGTAGGAGAGAAGGGTCTTGAGGTACATATAATTTTAGTCATAATCTTCATCTTTGTGGGGCAGGCTGATAAGTCTTTTGCTAGTCTGCCGGAGCAGTGCTGAGTGCCCATTCTTCAACAAGGAGGGACACATGAGGCCAATGGCTATAGTTGGGCTGCTAATGACTGTCCCATGTCTACATTGCTTCAGGATTAAGCCCCTCTGGAGTAGCTGGAGCGGTCCAGAACAGTGCCAGCATATAAGCTACTAAACAAATAGCAGGATCCAGTACTTGAACTTGTTTCCCACCTTATTTCTTAGCAGTGTAGGTATACCAGTGTGGCTCACCCACAAGAGACAGATCCCTTAGGCAAGTATGAAAATGATGGTGGGTAAGATAAAAACAATTCTTAGATGAATGGTAAGAATTTTATCTGTATTGTGAACATACTAGGGAGTCGCACAGATGACCTAGCCATTCCAGTATAAGTTGGGGAATGACCTATTAGAGGGCAGTGTAGGAGAAAAGGACCTGGGGGTCCTGATGGACAGCAGGATGACCATGAGCCAGCACTGTGCCCTTGTGGCCAAGAAGGCCAATGGCATCCTGGGGTGTATTAGAAGGGGGGTGGTTAGTAGGTCGAGAGAGGTTCTCCTTCCCCTTTACTCTGCCCTGGTGAGACTTCATCTGGAATATTGTGTCCAGTTCTGGGCCCCTCAGTTCAAGAAGGACAGGGAACTGCTGGAGAGAGTCCAGCGCAGGGCAACAAAGATGCTGAAGGGAGTGGAGCATCTCCCTTATGAGGAAAGGCTGAGGGAGCTGGGTCTCTTTAGCTTGG
Organism: Caloenas nicobarica; assembly: GCF_036013445.1. Lineage (NCBI taxonomy): Eukaryota > Metazoa > Chordata > Aves > Columbiformes > Columbidae > Caloenas > Caloenas nicobarica. The sequence goes on from NC_088245.1 coordinate 168,769,100, forward strand.
AGAAGAGGAGACTGAGGGGTGACCTCATTAATGTTTATAAATATATAAAGGGTGAGTGTCACGAGGATGGAGCCAGGCTCTTCTCAGTGACAACCAACAGTAAGACAAGAGGTAATGGGTGCAAACTGGAACACAAGAGGTTCTTCACAAGAGGGCTTCTCATTAGATTATATTGTCGTTATTCTTTACATTCCACTGCCATGAGGAAGAAAAACAAAACAGCAAACTGACTAGCATCATTTCTTTTTGGGTTATGGAAAGTATTCTCAGCATAGAATAACACTAGTATGTTTATGAGTACACTATCTCAGTACAATTGAACGACATTCATTTTTCTCCCCCTTCATCCCTAACTTTCAGGAGAATTAAATAAAATATTACTGGTCATTTCTGTCACAAAGTTGGATTTTTCTCAACCTTCTTTTTTGTTACTCACTGCTTTTGAATTGAACTTTTACTTTGCTGGAAGCGTTTGCTAGTTGCTTTCACCTTTGCACAAACTTCTACTGGGGAGGAGCGGCCCTTTCTCTTCTTGTGAGTGGTTTTGTCCTGCTGTTTCCCATCGCAGCTGCTGTTTGCTGGTGGTCCCTGCTGCTGCCTTCTCCCTCATTTGCCTCTGGTTTCTGGAGCTCTCCCAACAAAGTGGTGAAAAAATTAATGTTTACCCTTCTTTATTTTTTTTTTTTTTGGGGGGGGGTGGTAGGTTGTTTGGAGTTCTTTTTTGTTTTTACTCGTTTAGTCACTGTTCAAACTGGATACCTTACAGACAAGTGAGAATAATCTTTAGCATATGTGCATCGCACACAGCATTCCAACATATGGGCTTTTTTTGCAACTATTTGCAATTAGATATAATATAATGCATTCCAAAACAAACAAAAAAATAAACTATTATTAAGAAACACACTTTTATGAGCCATGGATTCAGGCAGAATAAGGAAGTCAGACTCAAACCTGTATTAATGAGGGGAACAGTTTAAAGTTTGGCCTTGAGGCAAAATTAAGGTTAGGTTTTGGGCCTGTCTTCATAGATAACAGTGGTAAACTCACTTACAATTTCTTCCTTCTTGGAGCAGAATCTGATGAAAATAGAAGTTGGCTGTGTCCAAACTGGAGCTACAAAAGGGGTCCCTTCTAATTTTGGATTTGACCCGGAATCAAAGCCACAGTGATGGATTTAGAACAGAGTGTTCACATCTGATCCTTTCTTCCTGATATTGGAAAGATTTGGTTATGAGGTTCTGGGTTTGGTCCATCTGTATCAGGAATGATAGTGAACCTTGCCAGCGGTAAGACAAATCTCTCCTCAGCCCACTTCAATTCAAACAGAACACATCCAGTAAATTAAAACCACTAAGCAACAGGAAAGACTTTTAACTGAAGAAATAATAGTCATGGAAACATCCTATGCCAGATCTTCAGCTGGCACAAAGGAGCATTTTGCCATCTGTGTCATCATTTGCAGAAAATGACAGCAATTTTACCACCACCCAAGTCTATGGTAAAACTTCAATCAAATCACACTTCGAGACTCAGAGACCATTGAAAATTGTGTCCCCTGACTGAGATGTGGGTGCAGAAAGTTGCTTCTCAAAAGTGAGGTGGCCAAAGAATCTCTAGGGAATATATTTTTAGATGGATAACAAACAAATACAAATATTTGCATTTAAATTCTTTAGTGAAGTGGTTTTATTTCACGTTTCCCAAACTGCTCACCTATATAAAATGCTTTCAACTAAAGAGAAAGGAATATTTTCACTCTTCTATATCCATCACAACTGTCCTGATATTTGTTTCAAGCAATTAAGGGAAATCCAGTGGTGCAGGAGAATCTTCTGTGGCTGAAGAACTAAGTCCAGTTTCTGGTTCTGCCAGAGTTTCATTTACTTTGCAACCTACAGGAAAATGCTTAGTTTCTCTGTACCTGAAAGTTTATATTTAATTGACCTTTACTTTTTTTTACCTACTTTATAAGTCCACTCAAAGAAGCAAGCATGCTTTCTAGGATAAGCGGATACTTTGAGCACTTTTCTGAGGCAGCTGTAGTTTGGAAAGGAATTTCTTCTTAAAGCCAGCAGCTGCCTGCATTTCAACCATCTTCTTTGACTTAGGCTTGGAATAGGGCTGAAGTTTCTCCACATGAAGGGATTTCAGCCTTGGTCTACCAGACACTGTGGAAATACCAATGGGATACAGAGGGCCCTCCCCAGACTTATATAAAAGTCGAATGGTCTCCACCATGTTTTCCCCTCTGCACTGCCTCATTGAAACCAGCTCGGCCCTCCCATTCTGGTCTCTGTTCTTCACTGCTGAACTTCCCAGTGGCAGCCAGTCTCCACTGTCTTTCATGAGAACTGTAACCACCCTCCATGTGGGAACTATCCACTCACTTCCCATTATTTTTCCATGTGCTTCTGAATTCAGACACCTCACCCAAACCACCCTTCCATCCACATTGTCGGGCTTGTCTTGGCCTCACTGGTTCTTAGACCAACATGCTTGGAAAACTGCAGTCTCCCTTCAGGTTCTCATTTCATTTTGGTTTATTGCTTACAGTTTCTCTTCCTGGGTCTCACTTCTTGAAAAGACAACCTAACCTTTCCTCCATTCCCCATTTCAGTCCCTCATCTCAGTTTCTTTATGCCTTGTACTGGCCTCGGGCCCCCATTAGAGTATTAAATGGCTCTTGTTCCAGCTGCACAAGAAGACAACAGATTTTTCCTTCACACTTCAGTGGCACAGGAGAGCAAGTTTTTTCCTATAATTTCAGGCATATGCCACTGCACATGAAAATTCAGGGAATCTCATCTCCAGGGTGTACAATAGGCATATTGAAAAGGATTAAAATCACACAGTTAAAATTAATTGAGCTCTAATTTAGGCATCTAGAAGTTAGGAAGCTTGTTCCCTGACATATTAACTTTGCCTAATAGTAGATTCTTGTTACCAATAACAAGAATACAGGAATGTTGCATACCATCATAGCTTTTTAAATAAATGTGCTTATTTATTATAAAAATTTGGAGTGGGAGTGGTGGAAGGGGAAGGGAGTTAATCAGATTTGTAAGAATACATAATTTACCCCAATGTGATTCTCAGAAATAAATGAAGGTGGGTTTGTTGTTTTGGTTTTGGTGTCGGTTTGTAGGTTGGTTGGTTTGTTTGTTTGTTTCCCCTCTCCCCAAAGAAAAAAAAAGTTTTAGATAAGAATTTAAGAATTTTTAGTTCAACTGTCGAAATTGGAAAAGTAGGAGCCATCTAAAAGCAGGGTTTTCTGATGGAAAATCATAAACAAATCCAGTAACAAGCAGTACTAGCAGAACTGTCTAGAAAATCTTTGTTGTATACTGTATGAAGCTGTAGCTCAGTGAAACATATTTGCAAAGGTGGGAAGATTAAGATGACTTCAGCTAACAGATTTCTCAGCATTTAACAGCAACAGGATGGTTTTTCTGATCAGCTGTCATCAAAAGTCCTGGGTAAGAAATTAAATTTGAGTAACTCTTCATATTCAGAAATGATACACTGGATCACTAGATGTGGAAGACAATATATATGTGAAAGCATGCAAAGCGCTGGAATTTTGAAAAAATAATTTGTAATGTTATGCTAATGTATCTTTAGAGACTTCTAATGTATAATAGATCTTTATTTAAGGGTTAAATTTCAACACACTTATTTTGGCATTACTGTAACAATTTTAGCTTCCAAACAGGCTCAAATGTTACTACTGAAGTGTTTGTAACCCTGACTGAACTTGTATCTCAAACAGAAAATGCAGTATATATAAAAAGTTTTGCAATCAGCTTGAGTTTTCAGAGGTTTGATCTTGAAGTCTCTATCACAGGATTGTGCTGGGATTATCTACCCAGATATTTTTGTGCACATAGGTTTGAGAAATCACATTCCATAACATCAAATCTATGGATTAGTTTAAAAATAGGGAAATATTTTTAAACACAAAGATAAATATATTGTTGCTTCTGCTCTTTAGCCTATTAAAAATCTTTGTGAACTAATCACTCTTTCTCTTCTTACGCAATATCCAGACAGTCAAAGTTGTTGAGATGAGATCACCATCCTAGTCCATCACAATTAGTCATTCCTATAAATGCACCTGTATAGCAAATAACAGGTTTGGGAGAGAAGGGTAGAAGAAAAATATAACAATTTTTGGCTAATCTTGGGTGGTCTCTTTACCCATATTAGATTAAACTTTTTTTTTTCACAACAGGTGACTTTTTAATTGTTTTCTTATGGCAACTTATTTATTCTAGAGGTTTCTGTTGGGCTTGTGTTAGTTTTCTAAGTTAATGACTATGTGACAACATGCTGAGTACAGGTGGCAAAAGGCAATGTTAAGAATGTGGGTATTACAGCATGTGTACGAGGAGGCTACTGGTGTAGAGCAAATCCTGCTTCCCTTGATCCTGTGGGTCCTCCCTGGGGTCCAGAGTTTGGAAAATGGGCACCCCTTATCCCTCCAGAGCCTGTTAAGCAGAACAGGCAAATCCAGAACACTCTGAAGGTGAAGCTCAGTGTGGTTTTCACAAACATCACTTTTGTTTTCTTGAATGCCAGAAGGTTTCCCTGATGTGTACATGAACTACACCAAAGTGATCACCTATATCACTAGATTTCCTTCATCTAGTGGGCCGAGGGGAATCCTGGTGATGAACTGTGAAATTCTTCCTCATCACCAACTAGATGCATACATGTTCTGTCTTTCCTATCATTGTCCTGGATTCTTTGCTGTTTATGCTCTGAATCATCCATCCTAACAAAATCAACAGCAGGGAAAAGCCAAGAATTGCCCAGCAAGATTCAGTAGAGAGAAAACCATCCTAGCTATCAGACATAAATAGCTGAAGCCCCATATCATGGCTTACAAATCACTGCTGGCAATAAAAAAAAAATAACGAGGCAGAAGCAACAACAAAATAATTAAAACCAGGCAGCACAGACTATACAAAACTGCAGGACATGAGCTACGCAGAGAGTATCAGCTGTGGAAGCAGCAATTAACCTGGCTAATGGGTCCGACACTTACATACCTCCCTTTCTGTCACAGAAAACATATGGTTGTAATTAGCTGACGTAAAGGAAATACCATCCGAAGCCCCGGTTTTCCGATTGGGATGACCTCTGGCCCAGTATGAAGACAGCTGGAAGTATTTGCTCAGTGCTGGTTAGCAATGTATGTAGTGGGTGGGGGGCAATTTGAACAAATAGGGGAGGATTTGCCAACTACATTTAAGCTACAAAACTGTGCCGTACCACATAACAAACTGAGGAAGCATTTAAAGGAAGTTGGAACTAAATTAAACCCCATGCTACTGCCAATTCCACACTTATTAACAACAACAACAAAAAAGAAAATAAGGTTTCTACTTTATTCTCATTTGGAAGTACTAGTGGCACAACAGATTGTCAGCCATGTGAACATAATATGTGTTGAGGAGACCAAAGTTTTCAATGTGTCTGACACACTCAGACCCTCACCACAGAATATACCATAAAATGCAGAAACATTGCAGCTTTTCTTCAGGTCAAATGAACTGTCATCTGCTCTCGCCTCCTGCTTCTTTCTCTGCTGTGTCTCAGATGGCTCCATTAAGATGAATGTAGAATCTTGTTCTAAGCTTTCGTAGCCTATTCAGTATGTCTCGTTTCTGAATCGTCTTCTTTTGAAAAAAAAAAAAATCCCATATAGGAAAATATATTTGCTACAAAGAATTGGAACATTTTGTAGGATCGTTAAAATTCTGACATGCGAGAAAAAGTTATATATTTCTCTTTAAAATTCTAGGTATAGGTTTTAAAAGTTTTATGAAAAAAATCTTTTAAGTTCTAAACTTATGAGGAAAAAAGAATTAAGGTACCCCTATTTCATCTTTTTAAAACAAGTTGGTTTAATTCTATTAGGTTCAGTAAGACTTTTCTACGACATTTGTTATTGGCAAATCTTATGCATATGGTATAATTATGTCCAAATTGACTCAAAATGTATGTTTAACAAATATGAAAATCAAAATCCGTGGGAGTTTTGCAGTCAGCTCAGCTACTGATTTTATACAGCTTAATACAAACCAGAAGATCTACTATGCACGTATGGATTTATTTACTATATTTTAGATAAAACATGAAAGAACCCAGGGAATTCATACTTCTAAGGGAATGTAATATAGTAATAGAATTTCATCATCTAAAAGCACTCAGATCTTATGTTGCATTACACACTTTTAGGACCAGGCTGTGCAAGTGAGTGTTGATTTATTTATTTATAGATCTATTTCTCTATATATTTACTTATTTTATTTTCCCAACAGACTCCAAAATGATTTTTTAAGTCTTCTCATGTAAAAAAAAGTGAAGAATTCTTATGTAGCTCAATCTTTTTCATGTTATAGGAAAAGGCAGTGTTTCCCTACCCAGAAACTCCAAAGCTTCAGTATTCCCATTCATACAGAGACACTGGAGATAGCCAAAAAGAATGATTCGTGGAACACATTTTAGCTTTTTTCCAAAGAGGAGGAGGCCATTACACCTGGGAGGATGCCAGATAGTGATAATCATCAGTCTTTCTGGGGCTGTTTTATAACTTTGCAGCTGTATTATTGGCTACAATTTGCAGTCCCAGAAATATTGCTGCTTTTTTTTTTTTTTTTTTTTCTGTTGAACTGGATAGGAGGCACTGTTCCTTAAAAAAAAAAAAAAAAAGCAACATTTTTAAGGGGAAAGGGAACTGTTGCATCTTTCGGTCACTGTAATATCAATACCACTTAAGACAAATTTCAAGCGTTCACCATTCTTAGATTCTTTCAGCTGCCTGTACTGCGAATTGTTAAAAGACCAGAGCATGAGCCATAAAACGTGTCTGTGGGTGTTAGCTAATAATCTGCAGGTGCATATCATCCCAGTAAAGCTTTCAAATTATATGCAATTTATAAGCTATATTTGAAGCTCATAGTGGTTACGTCTGAACAAATTAGTATCTTTTTTTAGCTTTAGTTTTTGAGAGGCCCATCAAATTGGCAAAGGAGGGGACAAGAAGGAAAGGTTGTTGTTTCAAATATGAAAAAGCCAAACAACAAGGTTCTTCCATTCAGTTTTTGTTAAATTAATTGAGGCAGGAAGAAATATTGTTCCAACGACTTTAACTTTACACGTTCAATAGTGCACCTGGAAGGAGGCAAACAATACTCCGCTGACTGAAAGCTGAAAGTAGGGATGAGTAATGATTTGAGTAAAACAATGAAAAATCTACAAATATTCAACAGTTATGAATCTATCCTTTAGTGAGGGTTGTGTCCTTATTATTTTTCTTATGTTTTCTCTAGAATTCAATCCTTCAAATCTTAGTTTGAGTACAGTAATGTGGACCAGCAGTTGCAACCGTTTGGTCTGTCATGGAACGTCTAACCCATTAAATGTTTGCAGTTCTGCTTTGAACATACTGTTCAACCTGCACTTTCTCACTGTGAGGTTCCTACATCATGGAGGTGTTCATGGCTTTTATCAGGTGGCTGTAAGTTGCACAACTGATGGGAGCCCTATAGTAGAGAAAGTCTGGCATAATGAAGCTCCAGAAACTTGCCTTTTAATCCCAAAGTGCTCCAAAACAAGAACACTGCAAAGTCCACAGGACTAGCGTTATAAAAGAGTTATAAAAGCTGGTACATTCTCTCTGAGGTGTATTGGATAGGATTCATTTAACTGCATATGAACAACTACCGTGTAGGTGTCTGTGTCCAGACCAGCCACTCTCTGTCTGCGTGATGTACTTTCAGGTCAAGCATACACATTTAAGAAAGTGTTGGCCAAAGGAAAACAAACAAACAAACTAACTAACTAACTAACTAACTTTTTAGTTCATAGTTAAAGAAATAGACTGGCCATTTTCTAGGCTTTAGAGTGGAATCAAATGGTAACTATGTGTGTTCGGCAAGTATGGAATATTTCTGAAGACAAGAGGCATTTTGGGGGCTTATAGACCAAACAGGACAGATTAGGCATGCTGGCAATTTGTACTGGAAAAATTGGGTTTTCTAAAGTAGTGAAACCTTTTTGTTTATATATATATATACATACACACATACACATATGTATGTGTGTATATATGTATAAAAATACATTATATATATATATGCACATCTAAACATATATTTAAATTTATAAATATATATATATAAACTGAGTGCTTTTGGCTACTGTTCAGCTTTAAAATGACATAATTATACCCAGTTTAATGCCATATTATCTTATAATGATTAGAATTATGATAATGAATTCTGATTAAACTATTAACTGTTGCCTAGCTATGCAATTGCAAGGGTTGCCACTGTTTTTTTCAGTCTACAATTTGAGTAACATAGGAAGGGTTCCATAGCAAAGAAAGGTAGGTATGCATATTTTGATACAGAACCAGAGCCTCCAGAAGTGCGATGCTGAACCCTAAAAGCAGGTCTGTAACAAAAGAATGCCATGCTATGTCTAAAAATGCTTCAAGCATATTTGGTGATGATAGAAATTGAGCTGTGAGGAAAACTAATATGATACAGAAATAAGGGGGGGGGGCAAAAGGCACAATTTGGGCATTATTTCTCTTTGGAATTATTAGAGGGAAAATACATTTTCATAGAATAGTTGAAAAAAAAATACTTTTTTGTTGCATACAAATATGAAAAACATATTAAAACACAAGATCAAAATATTTTTTTCAAAACTGAAAAACTGTTCTTATCTCTGAAAATATCCCTTCAGACATCTGGGCTTGATTAATAATCAAGCTCAGAATAGCAAAAAAAAACCCTTGCTAAATCATTCCAAATTAAATTAATTCCATCCTGATGAAGGAAAATGAGCAAATTAGTCAAGAAAAGCTGCTTATATGGGCTTTTATTAATTCATGCATTTTTTATTCTAGAATTTAGAGTCCTTCTGAAAGTGTTAAGGTTTTACTTCATCACATCTTTAAAAATTAATTATATGCAACAAGCTGAGTGTTAGTTCAGTAAAGGGATGATATTTACCAAGTGATGTTGAAAGTACATTTTGATTTTCATTTCAAACTCTTATAGGAAAAAAAGAAAGGGCATTCTTAGCCTTGAAAATGTATCACTGTAAAATCTAAATTACTTGAGATTTTCTTTTAAAGTTTCTCTGTCATCTGAAAATTTGCCATATGAAATTTTTATGTTATATGCTTTGTGAAACAATTTATGTATTCCAGCTTGCACTGCATATATGCTATTACTGAGTAGCAACATTATTAATGTAAAAAAATGTCAACAAGTTGTAATAATCACTGAAAACAGAGAGATTTTTCCCTTCTGGTCCATGTATACAGTTCACCTTGAGACATAAATAATGAAATTATTTGAGAGCTGAAGACAGCTTTAAAAAAGGAACTGAAAAAGAGCAGCACAATGTCAGCTTTTATTCTCAAACACCACACTTTTTCCCTGTGGCTGGCTATTTTAGTTTTGTTTTATTTCTGCTGCATTAAAATAGTTAACTCCAGAACTCCTCTGAGAAACAGCCTTTCAATTTCTGAGGGGGCCTGGGGTCATGGAATGGAACAGCAATAGACAATCTTTCCTACAAACAGTCACGCAACAGACTGAAAACACACATAACATGTGGGAAACAGTTATGTGCAGATTTTCGGCTCATTTCACAAGAAGACTGAAATGTAGCACGGTTAACTTCAGTCCACTTCTTGTAGCATGGAGCCACTCAGGATTCTTCATCTTTGCAAAGCACTGGAGATCTGTGTGAGAAGAGAAAGGCAATTGCAAAGCATTATTAAATTACTGCAGAACGCCAGAAGAAAATTTCAGGACTGTGTGTCTTACTAGAAAGAAACCAAAGAATAATACAAGACGATTTTGTTTGTTTGCTTGTTTGTTTCGGTCATTTTTTGTTGTTCTTAGTTTTTTCTTTTTAAATGGCTTCTAATTTCATATGTTCCTCTGGCTGAGCTACATACTGAAAGTTTAATGTCTAGGGCTGTACAGCAGGTCTCAATAAGGTTTATACTAGAGTCATGTTTCTCTGAGATTTGTTGGAATTTTAGCATCTCTATGACCTAAAGCATGCTTCAAACAATCCTGCTTCAGCTGCAATGAATATACAATCACTTCAGGCTTTATGCAGCTGATATTCCCAAAAGCCTTTGCAGAGTAAAACAAAACCAACCAACCAACCAACAACACAACACACCCAAACCCCCCCACCAAACGAAAACCTGTAAATGCAGTTTCAAGCTATTGTTACATCTACTTAGAATTAAGTTTCTTTGGTGAAATTTTCCACAGTATTGATCTCTGTTAGGTGTTCTTGCTTTTCTCTCCATCTTCCTGGTAGCTATGACATTTTCAGTACAGTATGATTATTTTGTTTCTTTCTACAGGGAAGCTGTTTTTTCTTAATTATAATAAACTTCTACAGTAATATTCCTGTCCTACTGCAGTAGTATCTTCTCACTGAGCTTTAATAGACTGTCAGCCTCCAGTTACTCCTTATACATAGGAAAAAGAGATATTTGTGATTCCCAGAGTATAAGATCAAATTTTTTAGTATATCATGTTTTGTGAGAAATTATAATATATTTCTATTACTTGTAATCAAGAAGATTACATTTTTTAAATAAAGGAAGACTGAAATGTCCCTGACTTTGTCTGAGTCATTAGAAAGCTGCTTTCTTGGGTTTTGGAATGGTTTTTGGGGGTTGTTTTGTTTTGTTTTAGAGAAAACATATTTTTAAATTTGGCGTTCTCTAGAGGGAAAAACAAATCTCAAAAAAGGTCTAAAAAACAAATTCTTCAGTTTTCAGACAATTGGCACAATGTTTTTTCAGAACCGAAAGTAGGTCTATTGTGATTCAAAGTAGTGCCATAGTGTACAGAAAGTGTTTGGTTCCTACTCCATCCATGCCTTGTCAAGATTTCTACCATTGATAACTTAACCACATAAACTGGTAGGAGACAGCAAAAGGGGTTTATGGCGGGAAATATAGTCCAGTGAGATGAAGCAACTTATTTTGTAACAGCGGGATGTAGAATCCTACCTAACTTTCCTCTTCCGTATTACATGAAGAATTGCAGCATCATTTTAAATGTAAATATTTGTCTTCTATTTAATGTCTCTAGTATTTTCCAAATAAGTCAAATATGTCTTCAGAAAGCCTCAGATAACCACTTCAAACCCAGTCATATAAATTTTTGATCAAAAATCTACTTTCAGGTTCAACAGGTTTGTTTTGGGTTTCTTTGTTTTAATATAGATCTTATGGGGAAAGAGTAATGCTACAATCCTTTCAATTAAGTGGCAATTACTCATTCTTTAACAGGTCAGTTTTCTCCTTAAATCTGATAACTCTTATTAAACACTTAAAATTTACGTAAAGGGATGTAAGCATTTTATTAAAAAGAGAAAGTTAAACATAGACTTGAGAGATAAAAATAATACAGGTTTCCTATCTGCTGGCAGGAAAGGGTAGGAGTGTTGGAATATTTAAGTGTATAGCAAGTGATGTTACTGATGAAAAGACTGGAAGCATTTTGTGAACCCTCTAGAACTTATTTTCAAAGGTTTTGATGTCAGGAAACTTCTTCTATTTTAGAAAACATTATTTCCCATCATTTAAAGCTTTGTTTGTCAAGTACAACATAATTACTAAAACCTGGGGTTTTTAACTTAGTGGAAGATTTAGCCAAGCCACCAATGAAGATTTCTGTGTGGAAATAAGTCTTGCTCTTTTGCTAAAACTGCTGAAGGATGTGTTGTATACTTTTGAATAGAAAGCCAGACACCTTCACTTTTGCCAGAGATAAATTTAACTACAACTTCAGAAGGCTCTGAATTATGTTATAATTTATAACACACATTCTTAATTTTCTCACATTCTTCTACCATATGTATGTGAAGGGAAGATGAGAAAATAAATATTGTCTGACTAGGAAACATGGAGTTGGGACCCTTTGGATCACAGGGTTCAGATGGGCAGAAAGATCCAATCCCATCTCAGCTGATTAGGACTTTTTGTTAATTAGCACTCTATTAGAGACTGAAAGTTATGAAATTGATTGTAGTTATATGTGCGTATATATATATATATCCTAAATTCATGAAGAATATAGAAGTGATTTTTTAAGCATATATTCAGATAATTAGGTTATACATTTTTTAGAGAAATTGGGGGTTTATAAAGTTCATTTGTTGATTCCTAAATACTAGCGGAATTTATGTCAGAGACACATGTGACTGTATCAGTTGCAATGTAAGTTTCTTAAGAAACCAATCTATCAGATTCCCACTGTTGTAAAATCAGTGCAAAATTAGGAGAACATATTATCTACTCTATTTTGGATGTTAGATAAACAGAATGCTATTTCATCAGAGACCTATAAATCTGAAGTGAAGGCTTTTCACAATATGTCCCACAGCAATTTTTACAAGTAAACTTGGAAAGTAACCATGCCTTGTGATCTTCTCTCCCTTGTTTCCCTTGTTCACACTGATAAGTGCAACAGTGATTTCAGACTAGTTCTGGACAATATAAGAAGTAATTTACAAATAATCAAACACATTTCATTAATTATTCACTTTCTTTTTCTTTTTCAGTCTTTTTCAGTCTGGCTTTTTTTCTCTGTTGGCCTCTACATGGTTGTCCACTTGCTAGAGCACTTCGTAAAAAAAATTGCACAAATATAAAAGATAGAACAAATTACTAGAAGCAATGGAATCTTGCTCCTAATATGTAAAAGCCATAATAGACTGAAACTAGCAACCTCATACTGATAGCATTTGACATCAGCTGCATATGGAAGAAAGCAAAATCAAATTCATGGAAGGAGGAGAAATGTGGTTTTAGTCAAAGGATATCTTTTAGAATAAATAGGACTACCTCTGACTAATAGCCACCTTCAGAGAAACTAATAGAAGAAGACACGGCTTTACTCAGACCAACATTGCATTGACAAGAAAGAAGCAGCAGTGAGAAAAGAAAGCTGTAACAAGGGAAGTAAATAATACAGCTTATTAAAAACAAAACAAAATACAGTTGTCACCTAACCATTCAAAGTGCCATTTCGACTGTAAGCGCATTTGAAATTCCTGGATGAAATCTGCTTGATCCTCAGCCGACTGAAGTCAATGCAAGATCCTTCACTAGCTTTAGTGAAGAGACAATAGAAATTTTTCCTATTTATAAGATGTGACAGTTAACCTGCTGTATCAAGGAAGTTCTAAGTGAAAGTAAATGCACATTTTGCATTTTTGAAGGCCTTATCTCTTTCCTCACATGTTCTTCCAACACTTCAGTGTAAATGAAAGACAAAGTGTTTTCCTGAAATTCTCCATTAAAATAGAACAGACTATTTCAGCTGTAAGTGACCTACAATGATCATCTAGTCCAACTGCCTGACCACTTCAGGCCTGACCAAAAGTTAAAGCATGTTATTAAGGACATTGTCTAAATACCTCTTAAACACTGACAGACTTGGCGCATCAACCACCTCTCTAGGAAGCCTGTTCCAGTGTTTCACCACCCCCTTGTTAAAGAAATGGTTCCTGATGTTCAGTCTAAACATCCTCTGGCACAGCTTTGAATTATTCCCATGTGTCCTCTCACTGGATCCCAGAGAGAAGAGCTCAGCATCTTCCTCTCCACTTCTCCTCAGGAAGATGTAGAGAAAAGTGAGGTCACTCCTCAGCCTTCTCTTCTCCAAACTAGACAATCCCAGACTCCTTAGCCATTCCTCATAGGATATTCCTTCCAGTCCCTTCACCAGCTTTGTTGCCCTTCTCTGGACACACTCAAGGACATGAACATCCTTCTTAAATAGTGGAGCACAGAACTGCACACAGTACTTGAGGTGAGGCTGCACTAATACTGAATACAGCGGGATAGTCACCTTTTTTTACTTGAATCAGATAACATAATACAGATTATTTTTAACTCTGAGGTCAAAAATTATTGTTGTTTGGAAGGTATTTTGTTGGAGATTTTTGCTATTTTGAAGTTGATAGATTACCTTTGTTTTCACTTTTGTTTACAGCATTGAATTTAACAAGATAGGAATAAAGATTTGAGGAGTATTCAAAAAACAGGGATACCCATGTAGAAATACCTTTCCCCTATTCTAGAAAAATAATGAAAGGAAGGGTCAGTTTTATAGTAAAAACTGGGGCATTTTCATTTCTTTTACGACACTTAATATGTGAGGGGCAGATAGTTCCTGGTATAGGCATAGGACTAGGCTGGCAGAGTATTATTTGGGCTTCTTCTCCCATCATTGTCTCTCTGAGCATCTTTGTGGATGTGCAGACAAGTTTTATCACATAACCTAACCTAAGCCTTACAAGTTAAGCACAGGGTAAGTCTCCGAAGGCTCATGTAAACAGGTCCAAATTCCACCTGCCCATACTCTGAGCTGGTCAGCTGCACACACTGACCGGGCAGCGTACCGTATCTCACTGTGACTACTGGTAAAGAAGTGGCCCCCTCCCTATCCAGAAAAAAAGCCTGAACACAGGAGCATGGTTCCAGCGCATTCACAGTATGACATGTGGTTTTATTTAGTTACCTACTACCATCTAAATATTTAGTCTTTCATTTACCTGCAGGTATCCAAAACAGATGTCACAAAACCTGCCTAATTCGTTCACCAAGGTATTGTGAAACTGTTAATCACTGAATTATCAAATTAATGTTATTTTTACAAATGACGGATACTTCTTTGGGTAGCAAAGTCTGAAGGCAAATACTTTCAAGTTTGCCCTACTTTTGCATTTTCATTCCAGCTTGCTATGATCCTACTCTTCTAGAAACCAAATCAGCAGGATGGGGATTATTCTGTGGCCAGTAGCTGAGAAATCAAGGGATCTCAACCCTAAAAAGAGCCAAGTCTCAGCTCTGTCTTGAAAAGAATCTGCTATTTGTTTGTATAATCCTTTAGATTTTGCCTCTTTTTTTATCCCGCTATTCATTTCCTGTCGTCGTCACATTGGCACTAAGGGAGCATGAGGGCCTGTATTCATTCAGCTTAGCTTAAAAACTTAATTACCACATTAAATTGATGCAAGCTTCAGCACCTAAGAAATAAACAGCTTGCTGGAGGTGGCAGTCTTATGCTATTGGTTTCCTCAAGAGGCCTGAATGCAGATGTGGCACTACCATACTGCAACCCAGTAGAAATTCTATTTCCATAGCTGGTGGTAGGCCACTGGCTTTGTACTGAATTTGCAAGGCCTCAGGACTGAAACCTGTCAGTTTTGCTTTTTCTGAACTGTTCTTGTCTTACCTGGAACTCGGTTTTCACTTGCTTTAGCTATAAATGCAATTTTTCTAATGATGAGTTGGCTACTCCTGATTTGGAGTTTTTGCTTTTCATATCATATAACCAAAGTTTTACATAGATAATAGTAAACAGTATTTTTTCTGTGTAGAAGAAATTTTTTTATGACTCTATCAATTACATATATGAAGAAATACAGTCGTGGTATAAAAGCAGATGCCTTGAGAAGTGGGGACACAAGATGCAGTGGAGAGGAGTACAGGCACAGAATGATTAGAGTCAGGGTACAGACTGATGCTGGAGATCCCAAAGCTCTAAATAACTCACCAGTGGTCACTTAAAAAAATGCAGATCTGGAGCTCGACAAAACCAGCTTTTGTGGTAACACAGAACAAAGAACAAGTACCTGATTATGTAAAATGCACCACTGTGGTGGACTGAGCCTGGCTGGATGCCAGGTGCCCACCAAAGCTGCTCTATCACTCCCCTATCCTCAACCGGACGGGAGAGACAAAAATATAACAAAAGGCTCATGGGGAGAGATAAGGACTAGGTCAGATGATTCAGCAATTCCCATCACAGGCAAAACAGATTTGACTTGAGGAATTAGTTTAATTTATTACCAATCAAATCAGAGCAGGATAACAAGACATAAAACTAAATCTTAAAAACACCTTCCCCCCGCCCCTCCTTTTTTCCCGGACTTACCTTTAGTACTGATTTTCTCTACTTCTTCCTCGCCAGTGGCACAGGGGGAGGGGGAATGGGGGTTGTAGTCAGTTCATCACACACTGTTTATGCTGTTTCTGCCTCTTCTTCCTCCTCAGGGGAGAACTCCTCACACTCTTTCTCTGCTCCAACATGGGGTCCATTCCATGGGATACAGTCCTTCACAAACTTCTCCGAGATGAGTCCTTCCCACGGGCGGCAGTTCTTCACGAACTGCTCCAGCGTGAGTCCCTCACAGGGTCACAAGTTGTCACGGAGGCACCACAGAAATCAATTTAGGCAGGCAATAAGCTCCAAGCAAACTTTATTCTAACCAGAACCGTTTAGCAGAAAATCAACTAGAAACAGGGTTTGTAAAACATGATTCGGCACTCTGACAATGTTATAAAACACAGATTCGGATACCGGTTAAGAGTTCATTTACTACACTGCCAGATCAGATGCAAGGAATCAGATACTAAAACTCTAGATTTCTGATTCAAACCGTGCATCCTCCCACTCATACAAACTGAGGACTCTTAAGGGTACCCAGAAGTTCACTTACCAATAAGGCAAGGTGTCTCAGTCCTCGAGGACCTTTCCTTAGATGGTCAGTCTAAGGAGGAGAGTCTTCAACTGCAGACGCACTGCTTCAGCGAAGACCAAATCCATGTGGTCTCATTCATGGTAGTGGTCCAGAAACTTCTCTCAGTTGGAGCATGTCATTTGTCAAGGGGCCTGTCTGTTGACCAAGAGGTCTGTGCGTGACAATAGCGGTCTGTTGGTCTAGCAGTTTATGGTGCTTTCAGGGGATGGAGTGGGCAAGGAGGGCAGGGGGAGGGAATGTGTCTGCCACACAAGTCCTGCCAGCAAACCTGCTCCAGCATGGGCTCCTCTCTTTCCACAGGGCCACAGGTCTTGCCAGGAGCCTGCTCCATCACGGGCTTCCCATGGGGTCACAACCTCCTTTGGGCACATCCACCTGCCCCGGCATGGAGTCCTCCATGGGCTGCAGGTGGATATCTGCTCCACCGTGGACCTCCATGGTCTGCAGGGGTATAGCCTGCCTCACCATGATCTTCACCACGGGCTGCAGAAGAATCTCTGCTCTGACACCCGAAGCAACTCCTCCCCCTCCTTCTTCACTGACCTTGGTGTCTGTAGAATAGTTTCAGTCACATATTCTCCCTCTGGCTGCTGTTGTGCAGGTTGTTGTTTTGGTTTTTTTTCCTTTCTTAAATATATTCTCACAGATGCTCTACTATAGTAGCTGGTTGGCTCAGCCTTGGCCACCAGTGGGTCTGTCTTGGAGCTGGCTGGCATTGGCTTTATCAGACATGGGGGAAGCTTCTAGCAGCTTCTCACAGAAGCAATCTCTGTAGCCCCTCCTGCTACCAAAACCTTGCCACGCAAACCAAATACAACCATATACAGTAAATTTGGATTCACTGTGAACTTGCAGACAAGTGAAGAAAGAGCATGCTGTAAAGCAATGTTAGCAAACATGTAAAAAGTGGATCCTGGAGTATGGGAGATTAAAACATCAACATCATAGTCTTCCTGGTTCAGGAATCAGGATGCTTCCAAATCACTGTACCCCACCTGTACTAGACCAAAGCTATCAATGCCAGAACCCCAAGGAGCAGGAAAAGTGAACATCACACCAAGAAAGTGGTTAGAAGCTAGGAAGTATGCGTGTAATAATTTTAACTCCATTCTTGTTAATAATAGTAGTAATTATAGTAAATTTATGTATAGTAATAATTGGTTATTATTTTATTTCTCTTCCATTTTCTGTAATAATTAGATCTGGACTAATAATAATTCTGTGATTAGACTGTTAAGATTTCAAATATACTAGCAATAACCTCTTGGCTTTTCATATAAGATGTGTTTTCTCTTTTGGTCATAAAAAGTTTTTGAGCAGCAGACTGCTCTCCAGGGCTCTGGCACAGGCAAATAAATAGGAAGCTCATGGGACTCTTTTCTGGCCTACTTTGGTGAGCAATGAGAAGTCGTAACACACTTTGAGAGGGGACATCACCTAATAGGTCATGTGAACTGCCTGCTTTGCTGAGACTAAAAAGTGCCCTGTGTCTTCATAAGATCCAAAGAGTTAGTTACTGTCTCTTTGTTAACAAGGCAGCCATTTATAGCTGTGGAAAATAAAGCAGTTGCTCAATGCTGTCATATCCATAAAAGACTGCCTCAGTTATAATGGAATGGAGAATCAGCCTGATTGTCCAAATGGCAAGTCCACTAGATGATCTTGAGAAAGGCAAATTCATCACTGCTGATACATGAACCTGAAAGAAAAAGAATCAAAATCCATGTTCTTAAATCTATTTGACCACATTAAAACCCCCTTTTCTGGTATAGCCTGTTAGCTTTTTGTTATGCAGTTAGTGAATGCATTTTAATAGTTCAATGTGAAGTTCATAAGAGGATCACATGCCTAAATATTATTTTGAGTATTATTTTTTAATGCTTTCCAGCTCATTTCCTTTTTTCCTGCTGATACCACTAAAAGGTCTGCCAAGAACATACTGTCAAATGGTAAGGACTCAAGTAATGAACATCTCATCCAATGTTTTGTGGATAATTAGGGGATTACATGTCTCCAAGAACAAGGCCACCTTTTATTAGTCATAATTTGTTCTTTTCTGTGGATTTTTATTACCTCATAACACTATTATTTTGAAGGCTTCTAAAAGCACATAAATATTTCCAATTTTGAACATTTGGAGCTCTGACCTGAGTATAAAACAGCCTTCCATCAGATCTCCCCAAAGTTATTTTTTGTCATTCATGAGTAACAGCTTAGTTTAGTTAGTACAGGTATTTCTGATAGTTGGCTGGCTACTACTAGCTGTTGGTTTGCAACTTATTCCAGTAGAAATAAGAGCAAAGTTAACAGGAGATACAGTAACTGGCTTATTTATTAGAAAGGTTCCACAGCTTCCTGTAGGGGGAAAAAAAAAAAGAAAAATTGTTCAAGTTTCCATAACTTGGCATCATCTTCTGCCATATTACTCACCAAATCTTTCATGAATTACAGAATAATTTATTGTGTTTGAGTATCTGGCTAATAAGCTCTTCTACATTTTTTTTTTCTTAGAATATATTGCCTCACTGATTAGGATAAGAAAAAACAAATTAATAATCCTTTTCCCCCTAAGATAGAGCATTTGAAATGTGATGATCACTTTGCACAAAAGTTTAGGCTTGTCTTTTTGGATATTATAATTCAATTTTCTTGATAGAAGAAAAATAAACAAAGTGAACATGAAAGGAAAAATAACTACAACACCAAGGATCTGCTTTTTCATCTAGCCATGGTGAATGTTTAAATACTCAGTAGTCAATGTGGTTAAAAGATTCATCAAACATAAGGACATCCAGCAAACTAGGATGAGATGATAATGTCAGTCTGTTTACCATCCCTTAAAGAAAATTGCTCTCTGGATCATGGAAATTTTGCAAATTTCAGCTTCATTTTTCATTCAAGTGAATTGTAACAGTCTTTTACATGCAGTAACTTTTTTTTTTTTTTTTAGTCAATATTTCGGTCTTACTTGGCTGGCTCCTCACTTGTCAATCTGAGTAACTCTAGGAATATCCAGGGAGCCATGCTGCTATATGCCAGCTGTGGAAATGGTCTCTTTGGAGGAATACAAGTTGATTGAACCATCACAGGCGAATGTAAAGAAGTGCCCATTTAATCTATGTACCAAACAACGACATACACACATTTATTAAAGGTATTAGACATAATCAAAATAAGTGATACAACTTACTGGACCTGTGCATTTTTGGTGCCATAGGAAGGATGAACTGATGTATTTTTTCTCAGCTTCCAATTCAGAAGTTATCATGGGACCATTAGAGTAAGAATTTGCATTTAAGAAGTTCTTCACAAACTAGAATCCATGTTTTCAGCGCAACAAGCAGGGGAAAAAATAAAATAAAGTAAATAACTGTAAGAAGGAGCAACGCAGTGAAAATATCAAGTAGGCAAAGTCCAATGTCAGTAGCATAAGCATAGAAATTAACACTGAGGAATAACAAATAGCTCTTTCTGCTTGGAGCTCATTTTTGACCTGTAACCTTCAGGACTGAAACTTTATTTACTTCCCTGGGGTGGAAATTGAGGAACAGCTGTTCCTACAAAGGCAAATAACTTACCCTTCCACTTTACTGTGGTTCAGATCCTAATCCCCAAATCATCCCCATCATGCAGACAATTAAACTCCTGGGCTCTCTCTTGGAACAAATCAAATCGTTTTCTCCAGGATGAAATGTAGGTCTTTTTCTGGGAAAAGACTTTTCTACAGACTACATCCAGAAAGTGGAAGGGATTTTTTCACCTCTGCTCGATCAGTCAGCCAACATCATCCTCGGCAGGTCTTTCACACTCAAGCACCCCCAGGTGCCCTTGTATCATTGTGTAAATCATGCAACACATCCTCTGCTTCATTAGATAGCATTATTCTGGTGAGTCCCTGCATTATTTCAGATGCCTAAAAATAAATTTTAAAAAAAAAAAGAAAAAAAGGAAAAACAAACAACCAAAATTTAAAAAGCTCAAATAAAAGTAATTATGGCTCTGGATCCTCCTAGGTCAGCCCAAGAAAAGGCCAATGCAGGAAAACACAGTCAGTCTGTTCTGTAGGGGACTATCACTGAGCAGTATGGATGCAAACTGATCTGCCATTTCTGGCGTGAGAACCAGAGATTGTTCTCTCAAAGGACACCTTTTATAGTGTAGATACACCAAAGCACCCTCAGAACTAAGACTATGTGGCAGTTTTCATCCTGAGACTGACAAAATTTTTTTTTAAATTTCTAACATTTTTTCATTTATTAACTTTTGATTATTTGTTAAAAATTACCCAGAGGAAAAAAAAATCTATTTCTATGTAACAAAAAAAAAGTATTAAGAACTGAGTCCAGTGGAGCATCTGCATTCAGGCAACAAAGGACATGCTCTATGTATCTGATTTATTTCTCTTTAGCAAGTTCTTTTCTACAGAAAAGTAAAGAAACACAGGAGGCTTTCTTAAATGGGCACGTATTGTTTTCTTTGCTAGCTTTATTTCACGAAATAGAAAAGGAAACAAAAGTAAATGCTTCCTAATTTGGCTAGTTTAATCTTTTGTCTACGTGCAAATAGCTAATAAATCTATTGTATAAGAAAGGACATACATCTGGTTTATGTGGAATTAAGTTTGCTTAGGATTTCATGGAAATGTTGTTAGTATGGTCTTTCCTAGCCTCAAAAGAAAAACAGGATCTTTAATAAAAGTCAACTTTCTCCAGTTGAATTGGGTTTAAAAGAAAATCTAATTTGTAGAAATAAACCTTCTTTATTAATGATGACAAAGCTCTGTATGTTTAAGGAGAATTTAGGTCATTCTTTTATGCCCTGTTATTAATATAACATTTAAAAAAATGAGAGCAATTTTTTATCATATTAGCACTGAAAACAGTAGTGTTAAAGAATGAGAATATGAGTCACCATGTAAGAGAAAATGTGATGAAGAAGGAAAATGATAATATCTATATTTAAAAAAATATCAACCCTTTAAGGAAGTATATCCATCTAAGAAGAATGGCATATATACAAGTTACTGATTCTCAGCTATGACTTATAGCCTGTTAGGAAATGAACTGTTGGTCTTGTTCTCAGTAGGACTGATACAAATTGAGACGAAGGGACTAGGAATTCCTCTTCCCCTTTCATGGCTGGAATGTGCTTAGTAAGGAACAAAGAGAAACAAACAGAAAAATCTTGTGGCATAAGAAATTTCCTCTTGCAAGAGGAACTTATAGTTGATCCAATTTAGTGCTGTCCATTTAATGGTTTCTCTGTTCAGTAAGCATGCAAGTCTTAAGAAACTAAGATAGGATAAGAATCTAAAATTTAGATACCTAAAAATTAGAAATTTAAATCTCAATAAATTTATGTAGGTTCCCTGTAACAGGCAACTCTAAAAGGCAGTTCAGCTCATGCTAAAATCAAGACTTTGACCTACAAGAACAACCCTGCTCTTTTCTCTACACTCACCACACAGGGAACTTAGGGAGATGAGCTCAGAGTTCAACACTTAGATATCTAAATTTGGAAGATAAAAATCCCAGTCTAAATTACAAACCACTATGGCCACTTATGGACTTTTGTATATGGGTTAATTCAAGAATGAATTTTTAACACATGGCACAAGCATATGTAAGATTTATCTACTAGAGTTCTACATACGCACTTCCACTATTTCCTTAAATCACAAAATTGTAGAATCATAGAATAGTTTGGATTGGAAGGGACCTTTAAAGGTCATCTAGTCCAACCCAGCTGCAATAAGCAGGAACATCTTCAACTAGATGACATTGCAGGCAAAGTCCTAGAAGGCACAGATCAAACTCATACATACTACATGACAGCTGCGGCTTATAATTCTACCAATGCAAAGCAGTCATAAACTTGGCTTTACGGGTTAGTTAAGCCAGTGGAACAAAGCATCTAGAAGGTACCACTGTGCCTGGTCATCAGATGGTAGATGTATATACTGCAAGACTGCTAGTGGTAACTCATCCAGTCCATTGTACAGCTTCCCTCTCTAGTGTTGGCATGTGACTAAAATGTTACTGAAGTTCTTAATTCTAATTAATTTTTACTGAAGTTCTTAATTCTAATTAATTTCATCTGTTGTTTAGACATAATTCAAGTATTTTTAGCTAAGTTGCACTTCATTGGATAGCTAGAAAGATGATCTTTCTGAGTGTCATGGTTTAACCCAAACTAGCAATCGTTAGCCACTCACTCAGTCCCCCTACCACTCCCAAATACAGGAGAGAAACAAAAGGGAAGGGAGAAACTAGTGGATTGAGATAAACCAGTTTAATATAATTACAAAAATAGTACTAATATACTACTACTAATATATATAACAAATATATAAATATATATATATATATATATAAAATGGGAAATAGGATCTAAAATAAAAGATACTCAATGTGAACCCTCAAGAACTCCATCTGCACTGAGCAGCCAGTCCCAGGGAGAGAAAGAACACCCTGGTCCCAAACAGCCAATCCTGGGAGAAGAGAGAAAAAGTCAGAAAGGCCCAGACACCCACAGCAAAATGGCAGAACAGCAAAAGGCTAAACTAAAAGAAACTCCTGAATGGAACTCCACTGAAACCAAGGAGAACCGAAATGGGTTTCCATCTCCCCAGGTAGAAAACACAACTCTCATGAAATGTGAAGCATGACACTAATTACGTGTAATATTCTGATTGACCCATCTGGATGTCAGTCAAGACCTGCCCCATCTATGCTGCCCTTCCTAGCTGCCTCACACCTGCACGCAGATTGCTCAGAAAGACCTCGGCTCCCAGACAACCACTAAGATAACAGTAAACTCTTGTATTCTCTTTGTTCCAACCCAAAGATGCTGCAAAGTTACTTGAAGAAAAATATTAACTCTATCTCAAGGTGTTATCTTCCTGTTCTTAAACTAAATCCAAACAAAAATGATGCTAGCTACAAAAAAAAAAAGTTTCTAAATGCATGAAGAAAGTTAACTTGATTTCAGTCACACCAGCACCCTGAGCAAGAGAGATGCCAAGCCTCTTCTAGTACTGCAAGGAGTATTGCTGTTACCTGCTTTGTGCCAAAACAATTACATATGAAAGCCAATTCCTTAGTTTGCAATACTGTAATAAAATCTACATACAAAGAAACATGTAACCATGGAAACTACATTTAGTATCAAGGATTAAATCTTTATCTGAACCACTGTGTCTATATTGATAGTGTATGGACAAGTAAATATCATGAATGAATTAGAACGCGTTGAACAATGAATCTGTGAAACTTTCTGCAGCCTTTTACTTGGCAAAATTGATAACTCGCTTTAGTGATGAAGAAACAGGACTAAGATAGTGCTCCATACAAATATAGTATGTCTATGTATTTTCCCCTTCTCAAAGCAATATAAGAAAACATGTATTAGCTTTTAGCTGATGAAAACAAAGCAGTCTATTAAGGAAAAGTGACCTATTGACAAATCTGTTTTATAAAAGAAAGTCTTTGAAACAGCAGCCTTCTGGGAAATATCACTACAAATTATTCAACCATCTAACTGAACTTGCATTGAACCATTTTCCTTTTCCTTCCCTTTGAAGGGTTTTGCAAAAGCTCAAGAAAAAGTCAAAACTTTTTTTGCTCCTGAATAATGAATGCAGACTGTTCCTCACTCCAGTAAACACTGTATTTTTGTAAAGAAAGAGAACAGCTGGTGCATGAAATCAAGCTTCCTTGCACATTTCAAGAAAACTTCTCTCAAAATACATCCTTAGATAAACATCAGTCTACAATCCTTTTCTGCATGAATATGAAACCTATTAAACAGTAAAGGCAGGAATATTTGTTTTGTGCATGTGAGGTGGTGTGTTTGGCCTAGCAGAAAGGCTTCTTATCCCTCTAGGCTCCCACAGGCCTGTGGAATAAAAGTGGGTTGTGCATCAGTGGTTTTCTGTGGGCTCCCAGACCATGTCAAACAGCCTATGACATGCTCTTCATTCAGTATATGGGAAATATTGCTTTGCAACCCAGTGCCAGGAAGGGAGTGTAGCTGGGAGAGGAGAATATGGGGGCTTAAAGGTGCCGACAGTAAATGTACATTCCAGAGAGTGGTTAATGGTCAAGAAAATCAGGGGTTCGCTGAAGCAAGACAGAGAGGAATGTCCAACTTGTTCTTTTGATTGATGGTCAGCAGAATGCCAAGGATCAAGTGAAAATAAGTACAAAAAGACATTTCAGTAGGGAAAACAAGGCATTAATAGTGAATATCATGCCTAACACTGATGATGATTTATAGTCTGGCTTGCAGACAAAACCACTGATCTGGTACTGCTAATAACACGAGAGGCTTGGAAAACTCCAAGGCCTTTTTCAAAAATGATAGAGTACACAACTGCCGCAAAGTTTCTTTTGGGGGTTTGTTTCCCTTTCAGCATCTCCTGTAATCATTCAATTTGCAAGACCATCAATCCAGAAAACATTCCAAGGTGCCAGTTTAAGACTGAAACTGAAAATATTTCTGGTCAAGAAATACAGTTCTAGCTCCTTGCATGAGGCAGAGTAAATCTACCTTCATGATGTGAAGTAATTGAGTATGAGGCACTTACACGTATAGAAAAGCTTTTGTATGACGGTTTTATGTTCTGACAGTAAATACATGACAAAAACTGTTTTTTTCAGGGAGTACATGGTTTACACATAATAATTTATTTTTCTAAAAAAAAAATCTTTTTCAAATAAACTTTAATATCTCTACTTCTTTCTTAACTGTGATCAAATATGCACTATAAAATGTCCTGCTCAGCAGCTCTGTTCTTCCTTTGCCCAAGGAGATTTGAGTAGCAGTCTCTCAGCTTACAAAATAATCTGTCAGGTAACAGAGTCATTCTGTTTTATGTTATCTCAACTCATATTTAAGTAATTTTATAAAAAGTTACTCCAGGCAGAGAGATTGAAAGAGACATTTGAAAATACTCCTGATGATTAGGCAATTTACCTGAAAGGTTATTTATGTTGTTTCAATCCCCATTCTGAATTGGATAAAAATGTGAACAGTTAGGCTACAAGATATTCTTAGGAAGCTTATTTCAACCTTTCCTGTTGACACTGTTCCACTTTAGATAAAATGTTCAACAGGTCATTCAGATGGAGAACAAGAACAGCTCTCCAGCATTCTAGCTAGGACATTCTCCCAGGAGATGGGAACACATGGACTGCCTCTCTCCAGTAAATATTTAATTGAGTATATGCAGTGGAACAGTGTCAACATGAGACATTGAGAGAGCCCTTTTATGTTAGTTTAAAGTTAAGAGCAAGCATTTAGAAGTGTGAGATGTTGGTTCAAAACTGTTCATGCAGAGGAGTGAACTGAATCTAGGTTTTTCACATCCTGCATACAGCTGCTTGAGTCCATGAGCATATGAGAACTTCCTTTTCTTCTGGCAACTTGAGTTTTGGACTGGATTATTTTTTATTTAATAGCATAAATAGCCATAATTTATTCATAGATTGATTTATCAGTAACACTATTACTTCTTCCACTGTTACCATAAACTCACTTCCACATCCGAAAAGTGATACCGAGCTCCTGGTTGCAGCCTCTGAATATCTAGAACAGAGCAGTGGTATGTATTCATTTAAAAGATAAGGGATTGCTTAGTTTCATTAAACTAAACCAAACTAACATCATTGATTTTTCAAGAGTATTCACAGATGATAACAAATTGCAGGGGAAGCACCTGATACAATGCAGGGCAGGACTTCTATTCAGAGAATACTCAACAAGGTTGCAGAATGGGCTAACAAGAACCTCATAAAGTTTAATAAAAGCAAATGCAGGACTTTGAATCTGAGAAGGCAGAACCCTGCACATCTGTACATCTAGAAAGCAGCTTTGAATATAACCGTTTGGGAGTCCTGGTGGAAAACAAGTTAAACATGAGCTATTGGAGTGCCTTCCTGTGGAGAGAGTTAATGTAGGGCTGTACTAGCAAGAGTGCATCCAACAGGTTGGAGGAAGTGATTCCTTCACTGTATTCAGTATATCTGAGTCTGCATTTTCAGTACAGTGTCCAGTTTTGGGATCCCCAGTACAGGAAAGTGGACATACTGGTGCAGAGGGGTCACCTAGCTAATCAGGCTAAAGCTCAGGTCATAGGACAGAGAGGGCTGGGCCTGTTCACACTGGAGAAAACCAAGGTAAAGGGAGACCTTACAGCTCTTTGCAACAACCTTACAAGACTGTCGAGAGAAGATGGAACCAGACTCTTCTCAGAAGTGCACAGGAGCAGAAGAAGAGGAAATGGGCAGAAGTTGGAATAAGAGAAATTCTGATTATATGTAAGGAACTTTTTAATTAACAGAGAGGATTTTCAAACAGGTTGTCCAAAGATATGGTGGAGTATCTGTCACTGGAGATATTTAAACTCAACTGTACATGGTCCAGAGTAACCTGATCAAAGTAGGTGCTGCTCTCAGCAGAGGTTGGACCCGGACACTTCCAGAGGTCCTTTCTGACCTCAGTCAGTTTAGGCCTCTGACATTTTGTTTTCTCACATAAAGACTGTAGACAATGTAGACACTATTCACATTTCCTTGCTATTCTTTAAAAATTTAATTGCTAATCTTTAGAATTTGTGGTCAATGTAAAACATTTTGTTCCTACTTTATAATAGATGTCTTTGTTCCTCTCCCTACTCACCTTCTACATTCTCCAGCAAACACACTAGGAATATTCTGTATATTCCTATCTACGTCTAGTATCTTCACATTATTTAGGGTAATAACCAATACGACCTGCTATTCCTTGCTTCCTTCTTCCACCCTTCCACTACCAAACTGTTGCCAAATTCTTAACGTTCCTTAAAAATAGATATATTCTTACCCTGTTCCAAATACAAAATCCTGGTCTCCCTTTTGTACAATTTTGTTTTCAAGATATTTACGTTAAATAACTTTTAAAATCAAGAAATATACATATGTGTGTTTAAAGGCAGGATAAATCTGTGATTTATCACCAGTTGACTGAAACACATAATTCTCAAGTCATGGTGGAATAATTTTGTTTCACTACCATTCAAACATTAATGCAAAAATATATCATCCCTACTTTCAGATATGCACAAATAGATACATACATGCATCTGTGTTCAAGCACACAAGGATAAGTACACATAAAAATTTCAGAAGAAAAATGAGCCTCTCAAATTCAGTAGTAAATGTGAACACTGATGATTTATTTAGAGTTTATGTGGATAATTTTCTTTTTGGCTTTTATATTGAAACAGAAAATGTGTTTATATTGGCAACACTTCTTTACATGTACTGAACTACATATATGGCTTCTGAAATTGAGAGACCCTTTTAAAAAGGACACACTTGGAAAGCTCTTTGCTCTTACATGTATAGTTTCAAAGAGGAAAAGCATTGTGTTCTACCATAACCTTTCACATAGGTATTTTACCTTAGGATATATAACTTATATATTTGGAAACTAACACAGAAATGTAATTTCACTGTTTTGCATTCATCTTTGTAACTCTATATCCAGGAGAAGCAACAGCCTTTAAAGTATATGAGTGTTGTTATCCTCTGGTATTTCTCTTCTTCAGCCTAGCATGAAACTTTCAATCTTGCATTATGGACCAGCAGTCATTCTTGCTGCTTGAAGAACCACCGAGTATGTTAGGATAGTATGTTCTTTATATTGACTTCCAGACCTATTTCTGAATTTAAATTGCTCTGAATCTTGTATATTGTATCTTGTATATTGTAATTCATTTACATTGTTTCAACCCACTAAGAGACAAAAATGAGCAACTAGAAAGAGGAATTTCAGAGCTAAAGCTGAATCCAGAATTAAACTGAAAGAGCGTGGAGGGTTTTCATTTGTCATATAACTTTTGAGAGCTACTTTTGGTTGAGGAGGGAAACAACCATCTAGTAGATAATAACTGCTTTGCCTCAGCAGGTATGTATCTTTTAAGTCTTTCACACGAAGTTGTCCTAAAGTTCTATTACATAGATAACTTAGCCTAACTTACCCTCCTACAGCAGGTTCCACAAGTTTTTAGCAGAAGCACATAAAAAATATCTGATAGGCTTAGATCCATGGCCCATCCAGGCCACTCTTCTGCCTTCAGGATTGGAAGTAGGAGATGCTACCTGGGGAAAGCATGAAAACCTGGCTGCAAACCTGGTACTTGGGGAAACCAAATCTGAAAGGAGGGAGAGATGGAGAGCTTGGGCCAAAACGTGAACTAGAATACGTTCAGACTTCTGAGTTCAAATGGTCACTGTAACTGCATCCCATGCATCCCAGCATTATACTGGAGAGAGTTCAAAGCTTACAGGGTGTTTCAAAAAGATGGACCCAATTTCAAAGCAGCGTATTTCACAATGGTAACATGTTACAATTACACAAAAAAAGGCTAGGGAATGTTCGTGCGCTGGGAGAGGCATCTAGCGGCAATCATTTGAAACTCTATGCCCCACCCTTTCATAGAATCATAGAATCATTTTGGTTGGAAGGGTCCTTCAGGATCACTGAGTGCAATCATAACCTAACCTAACTCTAGCACTAAACCATGTCCCTAAGAACCTCATATATACACATTTTAAACACCTCCAGAGATGGTGACTCCACCACTTCCCTGGGCAGCCTGCTCCAATGCCTGATAACCCTTTCCATGAAGAATTTTTTTCCTAATATCCAATCTAAAGCTTTCCTAGCACAACCTGAGGCCATTTCCTCTTGTCCTATCACTTGCTACTTGGGAGAAGAGGCCAACACTCTCCATGCTACAACTCCCTTTCAGGTTGTTGTAGACAGCAATAAGGTCTCCCCTCAGCCTCATTTTCTCAAGGCTAAACAGCCCTGTCGCAAGAGTTTCATTCATGGGAAGTTCATGCTTGCAGAGATATAGTGATTTCAAATTGGGTCCATCTTTTTGAAACACCCTGTATATCACACCTTCTCTTACCCATTTCAGTAAAAAAAGACCCAAGGAAGCATGCTGAGAGGCAAGTGTAGCATGTTCTGACCAGAGCTGCAGCATGAACAGTCAGGAGAACAGGGCTTTGTGGAGATCAAAACCATGTGACTACTTGTCAACTTAGACGTAGCATGATTAGCCAGAATTTCCAGATTGTTAGGAAGTGTTATTCTGCTGTCAAATGTAAACATGATTTTGCAGTTCACTTAGGCAGGAGGCACCTTATCTGAGCCAAGCAGAAAGGACATAGGAGTAGCTTTCTGAGAGTAGGTCTGGTGTGTGGCCATTGCCTTCTGAGGGGCTGAATTTGGCCTATACATAGCATAAATTAAACGTGGGAACAGGGAGATGCACCTGTGAAATCTTACTTTCTTCTCAACTGGACTTGAGGCCCAGAGTATCAGTGAGTCAGTCATTTCAGTCCATGAAATGAAGCAGCAAATATATCTATGACAAGAGAAAACGTTGCAGCTCTGCACTCTTTTTGTTAAATGTATCAAGACTTTCATTCAGATGTAATACAAACTAGTCATCCGTCAAGTATAGAAATCTAATCTCTTCTGTACATATACATACAAAATCAGGTGAAGAAATGGAACAAATTTTTCTCTTCCAAATAAAGGCAAAATGTATTCTTTGAAAAGGAGACTACAATAAGGTGGACACCCTTCAGTTTGTTCATACTCTGTTTAATTATTTTGTAATTTCATGTAGTTCATGCACATAAAAGGCATGTATATACACATGCACAAACACAAACACAGTCATTCAGCTAAATGCTCCCAATCCACTGTCCTGAGCCTTGTGAACATACATTTTCTCTTTTGTAAAATCTGTAGTAAAAAAAAAAATATTACTTCTGTGTATTACAACCAGCATGTAGGATATAGAACAAAACTAATAGCAATAATCAAATATTCTTACTGTACTAATACCCTAATCCTTCTTTTCCCAGTAGCCAGTTCCCTGATGTTACTAGCCTTCGATTCCTACTGCTTTCTATGCTTTTGTTCTTTCTAAAGATCTTTCTTGAAAAAACTGTCAGTGACAGCTGCAAGAAGTGACATATATTTTTGTGATTAAACTTATTTAATTTACGTTTTTGCAACATAGGCATAATCATGGATGTATCCAACATTGAGAAACCTATGGAAAACATATAGAGGATACATTCAGATTCTTCCTTTGTTGCAGCTTCTACTTAGAAAGTTTTCAGAATTTTTGGTACTCAGGACGTGAAACCAATGAAATATGTTTCTCAGGAGCAAAATGCTGCAGAAATGTAACAAATCATCTAGAGAAAACTGCAAAACAACTTGAGGTATCTTTCAACGGAGTCAGTTTAATTCAAATTCATTAAGCCTCAATGCAAATATCTCTATTGCAAAGTTTAATGAAGAAAAAAAATCTCATTCACTTTAAGTAAAACAAGAAATTTGTTGAGCACCAGAGCTCATGAAACCTGATTTCCTGTGGATTTGCTTCTCATGGTTGACTGCAAGCTTTGATTGAAACTTTCCCCATAAAGTTGCTTTTCTATGTGGCTTCCTTGGTGTTTCGTAACAGGGAGACTTAGCTGCAGTTAGCAACAGTCCACAGTGATCATCACTTCAATATCTTCTTTCATCACTTTAGCTGTGTGTTTCTTAAAGAAATATCTTTGTGAGAGCTCTACCTTATGTCCATTTTGACTGAAACTTGTTATAGCTTTTTAGTTTGTAGATTGTTGTTTGCTTGATTTTAGGAGGAGAGAATAGAATGAGACAGATAAAGAGAAAAAAAATAAAAGAAAAAGGATGACTGCATAAACCTTCTTTCCTTATGAAATTGTACTAAAATCTTCAATAACAGAATGAAAGTCTGCCCTAGCCACTATCTAATTTGGTCTCAAATCACACTTTTCCTATACTAGCATATAATGCTGTCCAGTCCTGATCCCATCCCATCGCCAAGTTATCTAAGGAAACCTTCAGGCCCTAGAGAACAAGCGAAAGGCTTACTTTTAGCTTGAGAAGCATTTTAAAGTAAAGGATGGTCTTTTAGAAGATATAAACCAATGTGAATTCTTGGACAAGGTAATACCAATACTTTTTAATGCACTATGAAGACAAAATCAACAAGTAAAATAGATACTATGTACCTTGAGTAATTACCAAAAGGTAGAAAGAAAAGACTGACACAGATAAACCCAAAATCTCAGAGTCACTGTAATAGCACGTCTGGCATTATTTGAAGGAATAAGACAATCTCTTCAGGAATGATTCATTGCCACAGTATTGAAATACAAGAGTATCAACACTTGTACAAACAGTTGTGTATACAGTTCATTGATTCTCAAGTGCATTTACAATACCCTCATGGACTTAGCAAGAACTTAATATGCTGCCACTATGTAAGAATATATTCTCTCATATAATCACAGTGTTTCACCTTATCTGTCAAAATTATGACCACTGGAAACAAGGCTGAATACAATGTGGACCTAACAAGAACAAATCTGAAAACTACTACTATAGGTCTGTGAACTATGATGTATTGAAACTTCATGGGCTTTCAGCCTACCATACTTTTCTCATGAATTTTCATTGCAATGCAAAGCAGGAATGACTTTTACTAAAGAAGGATATCAAGAGTCAAATACACATACAGGAAATTATACAATTATCACCTTCTTTGATAATGGTATCTAAATATCCTACCTGCTTACTTCTAATCCTTTTTCCCTTCACCAGGGTGTTATTTTACCATTACAAACACATTTTAATATATGTTTTCCAAAATCCAAGATAATCCAAGAGTATGTGTGTACTGAGAGCATACACGTGCTACTCATGCTAATTGACCCTGATCCCTCACAATAAGGATATTGAATGAAGTTTTATTTCTTATGAATACTCTTACTTGCATGGCTTATTTGCTAACCATGGGAGGTGGGCATTTAATCTGTCAAACATTCATAAAACACCAAAAGCTATGCAACCTTTGACCTGGGTCACTGAAACTGCACCTACTTCTTGTGATTTTTCTGTTCACCCAGCCTGTTTCTTATATTTGTCCCATGCCTTATGAAGCATGCAGACAGAGTATGATCTTTGACATTCAGCCACCTGTGTCCCATACTTTTTGTGCAAAAGAAATAAATGACAGGCCCAGACATTAAGACCAGGCTGTGCTCTCTCTCTCTCTCTTTCTCTTTCTGTCGCTCTTTTTCTAGGTGTCTTTTTCTTTCTTTTTTTTTTTTTTTTCAGGTGTTTTGCCAGATCAACAACAAGACTTATCTATACTTTAAGTTATAAAAGTTTATTTCTATTGCCACAGAACTTTTGCTAGGTATGTATTATGTAGCTTTAAATGACCAACTATCTTTACATTTTGTGCAAAAATATTGAATTAGATCATTCTCCCAATAAAATTGATGGTAAAGTCATCATTGGCTTCAACATGAATGATGAAAGAGACATGACATGGCTTTTTCACAGTACATTAAAGAACAGAAAAAGAATCTTTTCATCTGTACCATATTTCTATTTCTCTCCTAGCCTTAATGCTACAGCATGCTAACTCTTTCCTACATTAACATAGGGATATTATTAATTTTCGTCATACTTTGGCTCAAAACACATTTCTAAATGGAAAAAAAAATTGCAAAATGTATCATTGCGTCTTTGCAGCATTTACTTATGCTTATTACCATTAAATGATGTTAAGTCAACTAAAGTAAGAAGGATCTTGCTTAACTTCAATTGTTTCAGAGTTGAACATCTTGGCCAAGGTACTCCTCCTGGTTCCTCCTGGTTCCCTCATAGTCAGTGCAGGCAGACAGGATCATCTTTGTCTTGGATGGATCATTCGGTGAAGATGGGACTGCCTTCATACGGAGAAGGAAATTAATTTGAGCATCTTCAGGCATAGGTATCTAGTGTTGTTGTAGACACTTTTGAGTATCCTGTTGGGCTACCATCTGCTCTTCCAGAAGAATGCAGATCTCTCTCTCATAAGTCATATTTGTTGGCCAAATGTGGATGTCTAAATAACATCAGTGCTGTGTCTCAAATGATACAATATGTTTCCTTTTAGGAAATTGAACCATGCCTCCATTCTGGACAGCTTACGTTTTCTAGTGTTAATTCTATGAAATTAATCCTACCCACATACTACAAATACCACAATTAATTTCAGTAGGAAACACTTATAGGATAGGCAGAATGTTTCATTGGCTGACCTTCAGTGAATACAGTGAATTCCAGGAGCTGATATTAGTACAGACTAATAGTAAGTCAGTGGAACTCTGTTGACTTCTAATATTTTACACGTTTATTTAAAAGTAAAAGCTGAGCCTCATTTCTTCAACATAGTAGCAGTTATCACGCCACTTATTCTACTTTTACTGTTTGTTGATGTCATATTCAGTAGACGAAAACGGTTAATGCCGAAGTAAACTTTAGTAATGAAATTTGCCTGTTCCTGGTACACAGAAGTAAGAAACATTTTAATTATGCATTTTAAAGATCATCCTCTTTAAATAATTAGTATCATGTTCAGCTTATTCAGTTCTGTTGTTTGGACTTTAATAGATGTCGAAAATTAAGAAGAAAATCATATCCAATAAAATGTTAGAAGCATACACAAGAAAATACTGTAATTACCTGCACATGACTTAATATAATCAGATGTAAGATTATAAATGTAAAAAATAGTAGTATTATTTCACAATTAATAACTTCATATTTCCTTTACCATGGTGTAAGGAGATAAGAAGAACCAAAGACTTAGCCACAGCTGCAAGAGTAGCTTAAATGAAGGCAACAGCAGAATTAGTGGTTTGCAAAGCTGGGAGAGCGCCATTAAAAAATAAAACAGCAGTATCTCCTCACACTGCTGCTGCCAGATGGCTTCAGTCCTTCCGCTCTTCAACTTCTGGTCAGGTGGCTGAGCCAAAACTTAAAAATATACCAGATGCACATTTTTGGACTATGTCCCATATTTTGTTCTCCTAATCAAGAATGGGGGAAGGGTGAGGGAGAATGAGTCAGATATACAGTGGCAAGTTTAAAAAGAAAAAAACTGAAAATGTAAAAAAACTATGAAGCATCCAAGCAAGGCACAGGAAGCAGGGAAGTAGAAAAGACTAGTCAGAGGAACCATATAGAAAAAAACCACATCTTTCAGTAGAAGACTAGTTAAGGAGGTAGGAACGATGTAACGTCTGGGCAAGAGCTGGCAATAGAAGGGAATAACAGCAGCTATTTCACTCCGGAGAAGTAGAAAGGTACAGGCCACCATACTAGCAAAATGCTTATGTTAGTTTCTGTAATGGGACCAAAAGATTTGTACCTGTTAGAATGGGTCAAGGGGAGCACCATGAAAATGATCAGAGGGCTGGAACACCTCTTCTAGGAAGACAGGCTGAGAGGGCTGGGGTTGTTAAGCCTGGAGAAGAGAAGGCTCCAGGAAGATCTTATTGTGACCTTTCAATATATAAAGGAGGTTTATATGAAAGACAGAGAAAGACTACCTGCAGTGAGAGAACAAGGGGCAATGGTTTTAAATTGAAAGAGGGTAGATTTAGATGGGACATAAGGAAGACATTTTTTGTGATAAGGTGATGAGACACTGGAATAGGTCACCCAGAGAAGTTGTGGATGCCCCATCCCTGGAAGTGTTCAAGATCAGGT
The DNA here is from genome assembly GCF_036013445.1 of Caloenas nicobarica. NCBI lineage: Eukaryota > Metazoa > Chordata > Aves > Columbiformes > Columbidae > Caloenas > Caloenas nicobarica. Next base: position 168,804,365 of record NC_088245.1, read on the forward strand.
TGGATGGGGCTTTGAGCAACCTGATCTAGTGGAAGACATCCCTGTCCAAGACAGAGGAGTTGTTCTAGATGGTCTTTAAAGGTCCTTTCCAACTCAAACCTTTCTATGATTTTATGATTCTATGAAGTGAGAGCGAGGCATGCTTTCTAAAATATAATATATTTCAATAAATGCAAAGTTACATTTACATTATCCAAAATACTGATGGACTTGAATAATGTAAATTTCCAACAGTGCAGGTTCTACAAAATTCCCTGGGAAATATAGATCAGAAAGAACTCAGCTTGAATCCAGCCAGACTGACTGACTCCAGTTCAATACTTGCTATGCCAAATCCAAGGATGTTTCTGAAAAGTTAAGGAAGTATCTATGGACTGTGAGGAACAGTACTCCAAGATATGAGACAGACAAAAATCAATGTGACTAGGACTCTGGACAGTACAGTGCCTTCTGTCCACAGAAGGCTGTCTGTCTGTATCTATCTATCTACTATGTCTGTCTGTATCTAAGAGAACTTGCTCATTTTTGCACAAAACCGTATTGGTCAGTTAAAATGTTGGCCAGCTGGAAATACAAGAAGTCCTATATAGCTGCCCTAATGATACCCAAGAATCCCTAGTCTTCTGCAGGAAGAGTGAAGAACAGATATTAGCCTAACTTTTGAAAGAGAAGGTTGCCTAGAGAGGTCATGGTGTCCCCATCCTTGCAGATGCTTTACACCTGACTGAACACAGTATTGGGCAACCTGTTCTAGCTGATCCTGTATGGGCAGGAAGGTTGAACTAGATGATGTCTATAGGTCCATTCTGACCTCACTGTTCTGGGAAGGAGAAGGAATACTGCCCAACTCTGCCTCCACAAAGGCACTCTTCTCAACTGTAAATTGTCTCTGTCATAGCTGTCATCAGCAGAGCCTGCTAACTTTATCACCTGCTCTGCCCTCTGAAAAATTCTGTCTTCCATTTCTTCCTCACCTCACCAAATTTCCACATTCCACCTCTCCTTTCTGCTTCTATCCAATCACAACTGCTACACAAAGAAAATCTGACCATCTTCTTATAACTAGTATTTTGCTGTCTGTACTCTGACTTCATTTTATAATATAGTATGGTCAACATGGAGGAGATTTTTTTCTTCAGTCTAGAAATACTGGAGTTCAAAGGTTCCAGTTCAAAGAAGGCCCCACTCCATTCACTGCTCAATCATATTTTACAATCTTTTAAAATGTATAGAGAGTAAAAGATACAAATATTTTTTCTTCTCTTCTAGTTCCCATGAAAAAAATACTCAAGCCATAATCATACTGATTTTCTGGTGGAAGACCTCATAGAAATGTTGGTTTTCTTATGGTTTGGTGCTAGACCTTCCATGAGAATTTTTCAAATCTGAAGGCATTCAGTAATTTCATACATCGCTGTAAATTATCATCAGACATTCAAGCAACTATTAGTTGCTTTATATCATAGAATCATAGAATTGCAGAATGGTTAGTGTTGGAAGAGATCTTAGAGATCATCTAGTTCCAATGTCCGTGCCAGGGGCAGGGACACCTTCCACTAGACCAGGGTGCTCAAAGTCCCATCCAACCTGCCCTTGAACACTTCCAGGGACTGGACATCCACAACTTCTCTGGGCAACCTGTTCCAGTGCCTCACCGCCCTCATAGCAAAGCTTTTTTTTCCTTATGTCTAATCTAAATCTACCCTCTTTCAGTTTAAAGCCATTGCCCATTGTCCTATCACAACATGCCCCTGTAAAAAGCCCCTCTCTAGCTTTCTTGTAGGTACCCTTTAGGTACTTGAAAGTGGCAATAAGGTCTCCCTGGAACCTTCTCTAACATCTAGTAGAGTATTCAAATCTCCACCATGAAATAGAAATTGGCAGTTGCACTTTCTGTTTGAGGTCATGGGCTGTTTTATGCTTTAGGCTAATGAAATACATGTCAAAAAAATTCGATGAAGTCTCGTTTGTTTGTTGATTTTGGTTTTGGTTTTTTGAAGGGGAGTTTTGCTGGTTTTCCAGTGCAATATTTTTTTATATCACTTTGAGGAGATTAAAATTTTGATAAACAAAAAAAGTCAATGGTATGATCTTCGCATGACTCACTATACTTTCATGTAGATCATAGCATATATTTTCAGGGTAAGAGATGGAAATATTTAAAGGTATATTTGCAACTTGTTTCTTCAACTATCAAACTGACTAAAAAAAATAATATGAACATTGTGTGCCAAGTTTCCTTTAAACTGTGTTTCAAAGTATATAGTGGAAATGACAATGTGGTAATGATTTTTGCTAGTTTTTCCCTTAATAATTAAAATTTCTGAAAGACCATATTTGATTTTGTCTCCTTATTACTGGAATTGCAGCTCAGAATGCCCAGGAAATTTGACCATGCTGTCTCATTCCATTCCACAAAACATCTCATGCCTAAGTATGTAGAATGCTGAGAATACCAAAACTGGTTTTTTAGTTTTTTTCAAAACTGCTAAAAACTACAAAACTGCAGATGTATTTTTGAAATATGAATCTACTGTTAAACTGCAAAGTCAACCAAAAAAAAAAATCCATTTATTATGCTGCACAAACAAAAAGTAATTGCTGACCTCTGTTAAAAACGTTCTAGTTGATGCCAGTGAAGTTACAAGCTAAGAAAGCATTCAACCAAATTTCATGGCTGTGGAGTTAGGCCAATCTGAACTAATTTGAAAATCTCAAGACAAATCTTTCCCAAATAAGCTTAATTTTCTTATTCTACTCCAATTCTATGTGTGTTCTGAAAGTCACTCATCTTTACAGGAGTCACTAAAGTATTTTATGTGTGTTCTTGTGCTTCCTGCATCGCCAAAGTATTAAAATTTCTTTTTTTTCTGTCTAATTTTGTAGTATATCCTGAAGAATATGTGCTTACATTAGAAAAGGCAGTTCACAGACAGTAGTGAGCAGTACAGTAGCCCTTTGTTCCTGAGGGAAGTCATCCCAAAGTTTAGGATAGCCACTGGGAAAATACCTTTTGTACACAGTTTATTTGTGTCATAGCCCTCTTCCTAAAACAGGAGCCCCAAGCCATCAAATGCATTTAAGACAAAACAGACCTTGTACACAACTCACCATGCTGAAGAAAGTTGAGCCATACCACAGAAGATACATTCAATGTGGTCAGTGAGAACCCAATGTGGCAACATAATGTCCTGTTACAATCTGGAGTGTAGCAAATGTTCCAGTATGCTCATCAGTTTTGCAATAACATAATATATTTCTGTTTTGTTGAATATAATGGACATTTATTTTAATGACAAATACTTCATAAATAAGTCAGAATGTCAAGCTGAATTAGTGTAGTTATGAAAAATGTGATTTGCAACTGGTTGCCAGCTGCTTTTGGTTAGAATGTTTTTAATCTCTGCAGCATAGAAATGTGCTTCCCATAGTTAACGGATGTATTATTGGCAAAGGACAATTAAATAAATTCCAGATTCAATTCATCCTCCACAGCGATGTTCTTTATCATAAAAAACAATTACTTCATTTGTTTTATTGCTGTCTTGATAAAAATCAAGGCCTCATTTGACCTCATGCTACAGGCAAGTAGAGTGTTCTCCTCTAATGGAAATGATTTCTTATTTCCTACCATTGATCCTTGTGATACAACCAACCATAAGAGGCCACAAACTCAGAGGTTACTTTAAATCACGTCTTGTGATTTTTGCTTCATAATAATTTCCACAGGATGGCAAAGCCTTTGTTTTCCTATGCAATTTTCTTTATTACCAGCTTTTATGAATCTGGGTGAAAGTTGTACAGAGTTTTATGATATAGCCCTGCTAGAGAGAGCCAGATCCTTATTATGGAAAAGCCTGGCATGCTTCATCAAGTCTACCTAAGATAAGCTGATTAACATGGGCAAAAAATGGGAATAATCCCTGGCTTAGGAAATAATTGTAAATTTAGCAACATCTATAAGACCTTTGGTATCAGCAGGTCAGACACACCTTTTAAATGAGAGAAATCAGACACTTTTATAAGTGATCAAATGAGAATTAAGAGAGAGTTCCTGGTCTGCCAAATGAAGACACGATTATACTTCGCACTGGACTTTTAAGTATTCATACTGAACAACTGTAAAATATTTTGTGCTGCTAATCTGAGTACGTCTCCTGACTTTGTATTAATTTGAAATTATTTTTAGCACCATGACTGCTTTAACTCTGAAAAGAGAGTTAAATTATAAAAGCAAGATTTCAAATTCAGAAATGCACCTTAGTCTGTTATCAATTTAATATCATAGATTTGATTCTGATATTTAGAAAGCTCTCAAAATTTTGCTAGTAGGCTTGAGAATATAAAATTTTAGAAATGTCTGTGAAAAATTGTGTATTGACTTTGGTGCTTAAAAACTTCTTATTGTTTTCTATTTGTTATTAATTTTCTTTTTCTATTTATCACAAAGATTTTTAAAAATTCTGATTTTGTCTTTCAGTGTGAGTGCTGACTGGATGCCTCTTATTTCTTCTTATTTCTGTAGTTAAAGAAATAAAAGGTCATTTCCTGGTCTCTTTGCTCTGTATTTTTTATTCAAGTCATTAAAAAATTGTTTACAGAAGATGACATTTTTAACAAAGAAACTAAGATTGTGAGGGAAAATTAAATTTTGCATAGTAAGAAGGGAACAAAACTTTGATATAAACACTCCAATTATTTTGTCTGTGAATGTCAGAAATTTCTAAATGTAATTGTACAAGTATATGAAAGATTTGCTTCCCTGAAGGGGAAAAATAATCCATTTTAACTGTATTCTCATTACTTTAATACCTAATATTCCTCTCTGAATACCCATTACAATATTTATAATATCTAACCATAATGCTTAACTATTGCACACACATCACAAACAAGCGGAGGACTTAGGCTGTGAACCCTGGTTTCTGAAGTTTGAAAATAAGCATCTGAGTTTAGGTGAAAATCAGTTTCAAACACACTTTTCTCTAGTGTTTCCTGCTGTTTAGTTTAGACCTAGTCCCTCTACAGGCTGGCTGTCCCAAATCCCACTCTGATGTGCCTGACTCTTTCTTTTCCTTTTATAAGTCATGTAGGTCAGTAACTCAGCACTGTAAATTCTTAGAAACAGCAGCCCAACTTTTAAATGTTGTAGGTTCCTCTATGACTAAACTTCCATTTGAGGTCCTTGCTGGAACTAGGAAGGAGAAAATTATGTGAAAACTAAAAAGTCACATCGGCCATACCTTTGGTTGGGTCAATTCTAATCCACAGCATAATTCAGACACAATTTCTAGAAAAGGTGGTTCACTATGAGATGGAAGCACATCCATCTGCATCAACCTCTTTCTGCTCTGGTTTATTTCATGCAAATGTTGCCCATCGATCACTGAGGTTTGCAAGAGTACTTTGTTCTTTTTCAGGGTTCTGCTGATAGTATTCAAAATGGCATTTACTAAATTATAGGAGGAAATTTACTCTCAAAATCTGCTGCAAACCAGTTACCATTTTGCTTTCAAAGCTCAGTTCTCTGCTTACCAAAGACAGTACGAGTTTGGGGCAACAGGAGAATATCCCTAGAAAGTACAATAAATGGGGTTTTTTTTCCTTGCTGTAAATAAAAACTAGCTCATTTTCTGCAAGTTGAAGCAGTTTGCTTCCCATGTTTCATATGTTTTATTCTTTGTATTTTCTTTTCTGATGCTGTCATGACCTCTTAAGTAACAGTGCTTAAAAAACTTCACAATTCCTGTGCTATAGTCATTACTATCAGAGTCACATAAACACAGTTTCATGCAGCTGCAACCAGTTTCACATAGTCAAATTGATATTACAAACAGCATAGGGTTTTCTCCTGTTTTCTTCTTTATTTGATGTATTTTAGCTAATTCAGGGTTTCTTACAATAAATAGCCAGTAGATATGCTATGGACTTCAAACGACTTGTCCTTCCTGCAGTGCTGACAGGTATGGAAGTATTCTAAAGAATCAAGTGTGGAAAATGTATTTTTAACAGAGGAGAGATATCAAGGCTTAACTGAACAACTCTGTAACATACGTTGTTTTGCCTTTTCACATAAATACTGAAGAATGAGAAAGACAACATTCCACAATTACATATATTTGTTTTGGTTCCATGTGGTTTTCATATGGACATCAAAATAATCTAAAATATAACGTGACAAGTAAGCACGGGAGACAGGAAGATTTTTTAAATTTTCAGTCTGTCAATTTTCTACATAATTTTTAAAAATTAAGAAGAAAAAAGCACATGGCAGCATAATTCCATCACAAAAATTTTGTGATGACGTTTTTCCTGGAGATCCGGATGTCTGTCTAACGACAATACATTTCAGCTAGTACCTCAATTTGGTGCTACCTGTCAAAGTGTCTTTTATGGATTAGTGACAGCAACACGAAATTTACAGGAACAGTATCAGAGTGCCAACCAACATTTCACCTAGTTTGGGGTCAAAGGTGGCAGTGGTGTCACTCAACAGGTTTACACAAGAAAAATGCCTTTGCTGTGCAATGTTGCTCCTGGAAACCTAGCCCCAGGGGTACTGTGAGGAATGACAACTAAGATGGTGACATTCACATGTTAAAAGGGGGTTTGGGTTGTGCAAGAGTTATGCTCATAGTTCCACAAAAAACCTCATTATCAAAGATCCTGATGGATAGAGTTCGGATTATTTTGAGGCACTCAGAGAGTAAATGCCACATTATAAAAATGAAGTTGTTTTTCTTTTCTTTTGAACACAAAAGGAAGTGACTATTCAATTGATTTTTGGAAGAGCTCATTGTCCCATACAAACACGTTGTTATAATTATTTTTTTTAAACTATGACCTCCCCTAGCTAGGTCTAGCCTAGACATTGGCAAGAATCACAGACCAAGTCTCCAGTCCAAAATTATCCCAAACGCACTCAGATTCATTTATTCGTATTTTTACAGTTAGTTATGTTTTTGTTCTTCTTTCCTGTCTGTGTGGGGTTGTGGTTTTGTTTGGTTGGTTGGTTTTTTGTTTGTTTTACTGAGTGGAAATGATTGGAGAAAATTATAGTTTACCTTCCAAATGCTTTTCTTTTTCTTTCCACCTGCATTGTCTCAGGAATATTTTACTTCAGGTCATCATTATTTCTAAGGTCTACTATCATATTCTGTCAGTGATTCAAAGCCTTCTGGGAACCCTCTCCCATGCAGCAATTGCGTGGAGGTCTAGATCCATGCACGGCATGGTAGGCAAAACCTTGTATTATACCAAACCAAATTTAAAAAAAAAAATTCTTTAATTTCAATACATCAGGACTTCGTCGTGGTTATCAGAGGTATTTGAATTTGCATTACTATGTGTTTAATAAAGTGATAGACCACTAGTGCCCAACTAACAGGAAGGCAAACAGGTTGAGCAAATAAAAATTCTCAACTGAAATCCCAAATTTGGAAACACAATCTGTGCCTACCGTTAACTGCATCAACTTCTTCAGCATTTGTCAAAATAAAGTTTCACAGAAAGTGAAAAGTAGCTAGTATCTTAACAAGTTTTTAATTTTTCATCTGGTTAAATGAAACCGTGTTCCCCTCTTTTATTAATACTTATTATTTTCTTTTTTTCTCAGATCTGTGGGGGGAAAAAAAAAAGTCATATTAATAGAAATTCTTCAACTGACATAAAACTGAGAAATCAAAAGTATATTTTCACTTTATGGGAGAAAGGTAGGTAGAGGTAAGACAGCAAAATTCTATTTTCTGCAGTTTATAAATAGACTTATGGATATACCTGCTGGCCACTAGATTTCACACAGTCCAGAATCGTCTAATAACTGAGGTTAGAAATTACCTCTGGAGGTCATCTGATCCAACCTCATCCTCCTCACTCAAAGTAGAGCTAGCTTAGATTGGGTTCCTTATCTGGTAAACTGCTCAGCACACTCTAGGCAGGATTCAACTCACTTAACTATGAGATTGGACACAGTACTGGTGGGAAACCAACTCAATTCAAGCAGCTTGGTTCATTTGCACCCATATCAGCTTTTAATGCCAGTGGAGATGCCATAGGTATCTAAGAAATCTACATGGACCTATGAGATTGGACAAAGTACTGATGGGAAACCACCACTTCCTGAAGTGGTAGGTGATGACCAGGGGGGACACCTAGGCACAGGGGGCATTTGACAGCAATGAATAAGCACATCAATCATTACCTTCCTGTTTAAAGTTGCACACCTAAGAGTTGATAGAGTTTTCTAAAGATCAGCATAGATTCTATGTAAGTTTAGATATCTAGCTAAAATGGAAATATCTACAGTGTGTATACCTAAATTTAGACATTTCAATGTGTCTGAAATGGAAATGGAATCCCACCCCTAGCTTTGAGATGGCTAAAATAAACAGTACTGTACAGACATTCATTTTCTCATCCAAAACTACATAAAATAGCATGCACTGAGGAACAGAGCCATGTATTTACTGCATTTGTGAAACAGAAATAGGCCAAAAGCAAATGGTTGAATCCTAAAACATCCCAGTTTTGGTATGAATCTAAACTTTTGATGCCTTCTGAGTGCCTGCCTGCTTCCGCTTTTTCACTAACTATTGAGCCTATAGGGAAACCACAGGAAGAAATCTGTATGCATGATTAATACGGAAATTATCAGAGCAGTTTTTCTCATCTTGTGATGCCACTGCAATCCACTATCATTAATATTTTAAGTTCCTGGTTTTAAGTTAAACTTTTACCACTGTTTTAGTACTGAAGATGCAACTTCTACTCACAAATGTTCCTTTTTTTCTTTTGGTTGTTTTATTGTTTTAAAGACGTAAGATTTCAGAGGGTCTAGACTAACAATATGCCATAAAACACAACAGCAAGTCTGTGCATATACGTTTTTAATGTCTTATTTTTAGATTCTCTTATTACTCATAAAATTCCAGTGCTTTGATCAAGTCACAGCTGGAGGTTAGCACACCAGGCTTTCACCTCCAGATTCTGTACAAATACTGGTTTGGGGGGCCCATGTCAGCAATGTTGGGCTAGTTTTAGTTTTGTCTCTGTTACAGGCAACACAGCGAAAGAAACACAGGAGTCGTCACTATTCAGAAAGATTTTCAGTGTTTCATTGTCATTAGAAAATAAGGCTGGCTCAGCGTAGCAAAGACATTTATGGTAAGGAATTGGGTGGCATTGCCAGATTTAAACCAGAAAGCTTGACCAAAGTCCTTTAATTTTTTTTAGCTCTTGAGTCAGACACTTAGGAAAATCTCTCCTCTTGCACCCAAATAAAACTGAAATTTTTGTTAACTCACTTTATTCAGTCTTCACAAAGTACAAAGCTGCTCTTTGTATTTGCATGCAACAGGGTATGAAAATCCATGTTTGTACCTCATCCCTGACCATCTTGAATGTCAGGAGTGACATTCAGATTTAACTAGTTAGTTGCTAGCTCTCTAGAGAAATTGCCTGAGAGAAGGTTGCTTTATAGTAGTGTGCTGACACACATTTAAGTTAAGTAACTTCAAGCATGATCTTGAGTGGGTATCAATGAGAAAGACTTTCAGACTGCAAATATGGTAAGAATCCAAATGACCAGCAGAAGAATACATAGTCATTTACCACTCCTAATTCCTGTACATGTTGAAATTGTCATTGCAAAGTCTTTTGAATGGCCTCAAATTTTAAAACGAGTCATACCTTAGGAGAGAAACATGTAGAGACTAAGAAAGAGCTAAATCCGGATGATTTGATTCTTTAAGCAGATATTTTATTACAGGGTTGTATTTCCTCTGGCTACAGGAAGTTTTGTGTATAAAGTGGAAAGCAATAAGTCAGTCTTGAGAAGAATAAACTGTTGCAGGAATATAATAAGCTCTACATACCCAGCTGGTCTCGGAGAGCCTGCTAGCACCTTTCCCTTCCTGTTGGAGCAAGTAACATCTGTTTCTTAAGTGAAAGACTATGAAGGGAATGAGCACACATAGCTATGCACAGAGACATGCAGGTGAAGGAAGTGATTTATTATATTTCAAACAGATTGTTTCTGCTCCAAAAACAAAAGCAGAGCTTAAATGTCCTTCTGTAAAATGATTTGTGCTTGACATTTTTTTCTTTTTTTTCCTTTCTTACCTTACCTTTTCTTTTTTTTTTCTAAGTCAGAGGATAACGTGTAGTAATTTTATTACAGTATAATACAAAAATACAGAGTAGAGAAAAATCTAATCAGTGCAGTGAACAAAAATGGACCTTATATAAAATCTTTAAGAAAGGAGCTCCTGTTCTTAATACAAGACCTTCTTCACTTAAAGGATTACTTTTTGGCAAAAACATTTCTGCCTCTTCTAAAGGACTTGCTGTTGGATTATTTAGGTATATAGAGGTTGTGTTCAGGCACCTGTCTCATCTCATGAAAAGTAATTGCTGGTCAACAGCACTAACTGAAATTTTACAAATTATCATTAATAAAATGAGTTTAGTATCAATCTCATAAGCTTCAAGACAAAGAGTAACAAAGTAAAGCATTAGAAGTTTTCTGTGAAAATTATTTGAAATTCAATGACCAAGTAAAACTGTCATGCAGAATAATCAATTCAAGTACAAGAACCAAGCAGAATGGAATTTGAGTAACTATAGATGTAATAGCATAGATTTTAAAGAAGTCATAGTTATACCTGATTAACTTTGGTACAAAGTAAAAATAAAAACTGCTAAAGGTAATGTAGCAGATGTAATCAGCGTTTAAACTTGAATAAGGCTTTTGATACAGTACTGACTGGTGTAAGTGCTTTGGATGATGTGATATTGATGGACAAATCCTCAGCTGGTTGAAAACATTGCCTAGAAACTGAAGCCATATGATAAATGGTTGTAGATTAAGTATCAAGAAGCTGATAGATGAAGTGTTAAAAGAGTGCTAGAATTAAAGCTACCCTTGCTTATAAAATAAATCTCTGACCTGATGGGGAATGTGTAACATGGTGATCAAATGTGCATGTGACATGCCAATCAAACAAGAATTAACAGGTAAAGCAAGTTGCATTAGTTCTTCAATGGGACAGGCTCCAAGCCAATTTATGTATTTTGCAAAAAAAAGCACAGGCATCCAAACAGGGGTAGCTGGTGCTCTAGTTCTGAGGTAACTCTTTTAACCTGCAAAAGACCCAGATTTAATGTCTCTAAATCAGACATCGAAGGGACAAGCTGAGGAGCATTTGTGTGCTCCGGGTCCTGGTCTAGTACACCAATCTGGCATGATACTGGCAGTCTCAGTTCCACCTTCAGTCTGGAATATTGAACCCACCCCAGAGGAAAATTTCATTGAAACATTACCCCAAGAAAATTTTTGATGAATCAACATTTTTTGAGGACAAATATTTTGCTAAAAAATGTAAACCTGTTCTAATTACTAGTTCCTACTAGTCCATCTAATGAGGACAGCAGGACTATATGCATACTTAAAGCTGAACATGTATCTAATTATCAATTGAATCTTCAATATGAAATTGATATCAGTACATTCAGTCATTACAAGTGCATTTTGGAACAGTGTTATTTCAATGAAATCCAGCAGTAGAAACTCAAAAAAAAAGAAGCAGAAACCACAGATCATACACTTCAATTCTTCTTTTCAGATTTAGGAAAATTCAATAACTTCTCCAAAACAATTTTCTGTCACTTGCACTCAGTTGAATTTCTCACTAGGAATTTCTTAAGATCTTGTTTAGCCAAAGAGCAAAATCACTACTTCATAGTCATCTCTTCGAGCTGTTAGCTTGAAAATAGTCAGCTATAGTTTTTCTTGATATTTTGTGTACTCTTTACTTCATGAGTCTATTCTTTGTTCTTCATTTACTATTCCAATTATGTCTTCAACATGTTTTTTCAATTTTTTTCACAACAGTTTCAAAGAATTTGTCACCATCTTTGCATAAACATATACACAAACAGTTGACTCTACCAGAAAAATTTATTAATCTTTCGTTTGGACTGAAATGTTGATACTATTTTCAAATGCGATTTTCTCTATCAGCTAAAAAAGATTTATTAATGTATTTCCTACTAAACCTTCTCTATTACATTCTTCTTTAATAACAACAGGCAGCATCATTAAGTCTGCTGCTTAAGCCTGTAACTTTGTCAGCATCTTCATCATAGGCCTTTTGGCAAGTTCTATACCGAGCAAACTTCTGTGTTTAGAAATGCTGTTATCTTGAAAGGATCTTACCATCACTACTGCAACAGACATTTTTTTATCTCCATAAAATATATTTGTGCTCCATCCATTCTAACCCAGATTAAAAAAAAAATGCAATGACTGGTAAAACACCACAAGATTTGTATTGACCTAATAGTTCAGGGTCTCAAAACTTGCCTGGGTATGCTCTGTTATAAATGGGGTTTAGGTTTTTTTAGCTGTAATAACAATTGCCCAGTGGTTAAGCGGCTACTGTCCAGTCTGTTTAAGGGTAATTCTGAAAATATAATGCATGGTAAGGGGCTAACAAAGCTAATCACTTCCAAAATGGCAGCTCTTTATGTTAATTGAAGAAAGTTGGCAGTTGTGCAACTTTTAAATTTTAGTTGGGATCAATAGAAATAAGCAATCTATGTCAAATAGTGTCAAATGACCTGAATATTGCAGTGTTGATATTAAAGTAATTGTAATACTAATAAAGTCTATTGCATTTTTTTGTTGTAATGATAACATTTTAATTGGACTAACAGTGAATGGATAGGTCTGTATGCATGCTGAGTTCCCTTTTACTGATAAAGATATTTTTTCAGTGTAACATAACACCCATCTGGAAAACTTCTGCTAAAATCAACGTCCCTACCTCCCTTAAATTATAGTTTGAACAACATCACCACTCTGTACATCCTTTGACTCATTCTTCACTCTGTCATCAAGAGTGATGATCTTTTCTTGTCTTTGCTCCTCAAACCCTTCCTGTCTTAATCTTACACTACATGCTTCAGTAACAGGAAGCAGTTTTATTCTGTATATAATTCCAAGGTTCTTCACCTTCTCCTCAACTGTAGGAAAACTTATTATTGTACTCATCCTTATCCACATATTTTTCCTCAGATATAGCAAGAATACCATCTAACAATAGATAAATCTTCTTAATCCCTCTTTAAAACACTTTTTTTTTTTTCCTCTGAAGCACACTAGAATTTTCGTTGTTACACGGCTGGTTTATAAACACCAATGTCTGTATGACTGAATATTCATAGAATAATAGAATAATGGAATGTCCTGAGTTGGAAGGAAACCACAAGGACCAAGTCCAACTTCTTCCCTGGCATATGACAACCCCAGAGTTCACACCATGTGTCTGAGGGCATTGTCCAGTCTCTTCTTGAATACTCTCGGACTTGGGGCCTTGACTACATCCCTGGGCTGACAGACAAAATTGCATTAGAAAATTGTACTGACGTTTTAGTCCAACAAAAGATTAATGTCCTGTTCCTCAGTCTGTATCAACAGGTTAATTTATATCTTTATTGTAAGTTGCCTTAACAAGGACCATCTATTTTTATGTGTTTGTTCAAGTCCTCCAGAGTCCTGGTCTGTACTTTCTATTTCCCTCCACTATACCTATGTCTCTCTTACTAAGTAAAAGAAGGAACAGGTGCTGATTCCTGGTCCTCAGGCCAAATGACACCAACTGAGTTACATACACACAGCTTAAAGCTACTCTCTACTACATCAGGGCAGGGGGAGAATTTTGCTAATCCAAAAGAGCAAGGAATGGATAGTTTAAGTAATGTGAGGAATGAGATAGGTGTTTAAGATTATTTCCTGTCTGTCTTTTTCTTAAAAGTAGAGATGCACCCTCTAATATGTTAGAATTAAAAATTATAGTAACATGAGAGAAGGATTTATGGGGACCATTCAGTTTCCTTTTTAAGAAATGCTGCTTTGACCTTTGCAGAGTGGAAGTTTGGAAATAGCCAGTGAAATAGCTTTTACTGCCTCCTACATTCACTTCAACATTCTCCATACTTTTTCCTTCCCATGATCATTTGGTTTCTGAGTTTAAAAATATAAGTAGGAAATGTAGTGATTTAATTTCATCTTGCTTGCTGTAAACTTATATGTATTGGCACATGAGTATATATATTACAAATTTCTAAAACAGTACTCAACAGCATGGCCCCTTCTTAAGGAAAGACATAATTTTTACTTAGTTTCAGTGAAGATTAAAATAATTAAAATTTTTCTGGTGAAATGCACAGATCAACAGAGGTTAACCACATGGTTAAAGGCTTAAACAATTAAGTGTTCATTCAGAGAAACCCATCTTTGCATTTAGAAAATTTTGTCTTTGAATGCCATTTACCCATCTAGAGGCCACTATGGGTTTAGTTTGTTTCTAAATATCTTCCCAGAGAGCAGCTAAGAATGAGCAAGAAGTAAGACTGGAGCAGTGAACAAAGAAATTGTTCAGATATTACTCTGTCAATTACAATTTAAGGAGTACAGCAATTTAATGGATGTAAAGAAAATAACCTCAGAACCCAACAGTGATTCCTTCCTGCAATCATTCCAGTAAAGCCTCTGAACCATTATCATAAAAAGGCCATTCAAGTGAAACATGTTAAATATGTATTATATAAAAAATGGATCAATGCAAAAATGTTGTTCTGAGTCCATCCTTAATCCCACTTATTTTGCAAAATACAGTGCAATAAAATAAGAAGGGCATGTTCTGAATTATTTTTTCAGCAGGCTACAGACTTCTATAAAAAACAATTTTTCTGCAAACTCTACTCTTCCAGGGTATTTTAATCTTGTTGGAACTGTTTGATTCATTTGAATTTGAAAATAACTGCTGAAAAACTCTACATGTGGTATTGCATAGCATTCCTGAACCCCTTTAAGGGGGTAATGGAAACTTTTCAGCAAGAGGAATTAGACAGGAGTCATACAGAGCCACACAAGGTCTTCTTGCTATTAGGCCAACCTGCAATACACATGAATGCAAATAATCAGCAGGCTGGGAACCAAGTCCAAAATAACAATAGGAAGAAATTAAGCCAAATGTAGAGTACCTAACTCCTCTAAAAGCAATAATCACCTCATTATTTTGATATCTTACATTTCCTCTTGGAAAGTTCCATGTAAGTGCAAGTTTTGGGGAAAAATTGTATGTGATTCATGTTTATCTGTGTTCCTGGTGCTGTTAATGGATATGGCAGGGGTAGTAGGATGATATATGAATTTATTCTCACAGTTTGTCCTATTAAACTGTGTGATGACCTTACACGCAAGTAAGGAGCAAATTTTACTCTCAAAAAAGTATGCAGAATTACTCAAAATCATCACATACCTGATGTAACTTGCCTAACTGAAATATAGGTTGACTCAATAACATCATCTCAACATCTTTGTGATTATCCAAGCACAGATTTTTGATCTAATA
Organism: Caloenas nicobarica; assembly: GCF_036013445.1. Taxonomy (NCBI): domain Eukaryota; kingdom Metazoa; phylum Chordata; class Aves; order Columbiformes; family Columbidae; genus Caloenas; species Caloenas nicobarica. Next base: position 168,819,781 of record NC_088245.1, read on the forward strand.
GAGTAGATGAAGATTTATGACCACAAATGATGGCACCGCTGTTTCAAAATTAGCTGAAGGAAGATTTAAGGAATAAAACTTCGTTTTGACATAGTTAGGCTGACCTGAGCAAAGCAAAAGTAGGGACTAGGAGGTGCAGATCAGTTTCCCAGTCAGCATGCTGACAGTGAGTCCTTCAGTTTAATAGTCAGCTCCAGTATCTTCATTGCTAGCAGCTCCTTTCACTGAATAAAGCACAGAAGTGAGCCAAAACTCTGGCTTTGCCTTAGTTGAAGCATCATCACCTTACCATGACATTTTTAAAGTGAAGAAGACTGCAAACAAGTTAATAAGCATGGATGAGACCGTCCAAGTAGCTAAAGTGATGCTAAAAGTGCCTTGCTGAATGAGGATGTTAGAGTAGTAACTGAAGGCATTGACTGGTCTGCAAGGAAGAGTTATCTCCTTTCTCCTGCTTTACTTGCTAGCCCCCAGGCCAGCTGTGAGCAAACATGAATTCCTCAGCTTTACAAATGAATATGGTTGCTGCTCTGTTGTTGTGCATGTGTCCTATGCAACACAGAAGGTCAGAAGAAGCACTTAAAGCTCTGAATGTGCAACAGTGTACTCCTCCACTCTAAATGTACAAGGAGCAGCTTCTAATATTGTGTTTCTCTTGACCATCACAGGTTCAGAATGTTTTCTTCCTACAGGGATCTGGAGTAGACTGCAATCCCTCTTTGGTAATATGCACTCTGGATTGTAATCATCTATTTATACTGACATTTCCTCTTTATAAATAAATGTAGAGAGAAACAGAATAAATATTCATTTAAAAACCAAATGTTTATGTTTTGGAAAATGCCTCTTTACCAGAAATTCTTCAAACAGAATGATGTTCTCCAGCTGCACGGAAGGTTTCCATTAAAATGCTTTTATATTCATTGCATTCACTGCTATAGCAGAGTGACCCTCTGTTGGATAATGACTGAGTTAGGGTGTCAGGTTACATCAAATCCTTCCTTCTATCTGTAACAGGAAGGCTGTGGTGGTGTAAATTAACTGGTTAGCTGATGAAAGGGCACGATAACACCACAAGGAATGCAAAACCTGTTGATCACTATATACAGTGTAATGATGGATATTTCCTTTAGGAAAACCTTTCTTTTAAAGAAAACTTTTATGTGATGGATAAGAGTACAGCAACATGCAAGATAAGAAGTGCACTTCCTAACTTCTTTGCCCTGATTTTCCTGACAGCAGCCTAGAAACATGTCCAGAGCACAGCCTAGCTGACAGCAGTACCCGAGGCTGATCTTTTGTATTGCATGATTTTCACATGGTTGCTTTCTAAAGAGGCTGCCTTGCCAGGCAGTTGAATCACTTACTACTACCATCACCCTGAAGGAGGGTAATATGCAAAAAGCAGACTGTCACATCACTGTTGCTCAGCAAATTTGGAGAACGATAGTAAGATCGAATCACAAATCCTCTGCAATATATTTGCTGTCTCTCTTGCATGGGCTCACTTGAGGCTCCAGCTCTACCTTCTCCAATACCTACCTCTTAAATCTACCTCTGAGAGGTAATCTCTACATTTTCCATCCATCATTTAATGCTTTAATCTCTTCTGAGGACCCTAAACAGAGTTTCTTCCCAGCTAAGTGGTCTTCATTGCCCCCTCATACCTTAACTCCTCCAAGGACCAACAGAGTCTGTTGTGAAGTATGCCAGACTTACACATGTAACCCATCATGACACCAAAAGATGGAATTCCTTTGATGATTTAAATTATGTCTTGCTGATAAAATATTTAACAGGAGGTTACTCATAGAGAATATTGGGCATATTTCCTGGAAATACTATGGGTCCGTTCTTAAAGCATGTAAATTATTAATGATATTTTATAAAGCACTGATTAGTGAGCCCTTCATACCACTCTTAATACATTCACAGGAAGTCAGCTTTTCCAATTCAAACCAAGATTAGTAACAGGCAGAAAACAATAAATAATAAATAATAAATACAGGTCTTCTTCCTCTGGCACAGCAACAGCAGCAGACTGAAGACAAGCTATTTTTCAAGCCAAAGGACAGGAATTTAGCTATTTTGCTTCTTAGTGGGATCAAACTGAGGTACACTTTGAGTAGTGATAAACTGATTTTTTTGAGCTACATTGTGAGTGGAAGGGAAAACGAGACAATAGTCAAAGAAGTACAAATGAAAATAACTGTGAAATGCTGCTGATTACTTCTTTATTACGAAAAAGTAAAATATCAAACTACAAAATACATGAGCTATGTGTGAGTGTATCAGAAACTCACTTTTGCTACTGTTGGTAAAGCAGTACTTCAATCCTAGTGAAATCAGTAAGGACACTACTCAGTGAATCAATTCATAATGTGTACTTCTGGCTGTAAAACGTTATGAGTTTTCATTTAACGTAAAGATTTTAACATAAATTCCTCAAGCAATAAACTAAGGTCTGATTTTTTCTATTTACTCTTTACCTATTCTATCTCAAGATCATTCAGATTCATCCACCTCCTTCACATTACAAGAAGTTATTCATTGCCTAAAGTCCTGCATTCTTAGACTATCCTTATGCCTTTTCTAATCCAAACTGTGAACTGTTCTTTTTTATATATCACTTCCACTCTTTTATCCATAACGTAATTTCAGTACTCTGTCATGTGAGTCAGGGCAGAACAATGTACTTGCTCTTGTTGTTATTAGAATTTCTCACTCTCCTTTTACAAGATTTCTAATTAAATACATTTTGATAAAAGATAGTTATGTCAAGGACTGTTTGGGTTGTCCTAGAAAGTATGTTGGTGGTCAGGTATTCAGTTCATCCCAGAACTGACAATCTAGACTTAATTCAGTTGTCAGAATCTGGGCTGTAAGTGAACTCCCTTTTCTTCCCCCAAGCCCCAGGAATAAGCAATCAACTAAGGCTCCTAAAGGATGCGGGCAGATACCATGAAAGGTGACAAGTCACCACATGCCATTCTAATGCCATCCTTACGTGGGCATGGGACAGGGGAGAAAATGGAAATGTCCATTGCCTGAGCACAGCTTGGGTCACTCCCTCCTCTCCTGTGTTTGCATGAACAAAGACTTAATCTTCGCAAAGCCAGAGCTGTCAGAAAAGTAAGTCAGAAACATCAAAAATCTAGCTATTGTGGTGGACAAGCTAAACGCACTGATTCTCTCTAACCCTACGTCTCACAGGGAGCTTGCTCTTCTGCTGGCTGGGCTTTCCTTATGAAAATGGACCCTTTTCTGCCAAAAGCAGACTAGCTCCAAATTCCCCTCCTAGGCTGACAACTGTGAGTAGAGCCATAGCACAGGGTCAGGGTCAGGGCAAGGTGGGCAGGACAGCAGGGGAAAGGCTTCAGGCTTCATCGTTTTTCTAAACAGACAGTTTAGACAGTTCCTGAAATGGGAAGAAACTGTCACACGGATTAGTATCAGGTAGTTGCTACTCAGAGAGCAGCAGAGGAAAAAAAAAAGCTGCTAAGGTGTAAGCAGCTGTAGGACAAGTGGGTTTGTTTTCTTTGCTTGATTTGTTTGTTTTTCTACAGTCCCCTCTGTCTTGACCCGCTTGCTACACAGCTACGTGTTTTGTCTTTATGGCAGTTCTGGTCATACGCAAAGACCTGTCTCAGGTGACCACCCAAGAGACCACAAATTTAATTCACCTTTAAGAGCATGCTTTATATAAAGACAAAAAAATAAAATACCATTGGAAACCATGACACACCACTTTAATTGCCCAATAACAAGCAAATTCAAGATTTCAGTTAATATTTAGTTGAACTGTATGACTATATAACAAAAAGCTGGAAATATTTTTGAAAAGGGCCTATAATAATGGTTTTTCCAGAAAATTTTGTTTTCTAGTAAGAAAAGTTTTACCTATGGTGTAGCAAGACAGATACCCTCAAAACAGAAGAAAATTTGTGGGTTATTTTAGAAGTTCTCAGTCAACACAAATGGTGACTATACTTGACAGGAATTCTTTTCAGCCAAGCATATCAACTGCTTGACACTGAAATATAACAAATGTAAGAATTCTTCTGAGGTTTCCATTCTATATTTAAAATATGCTATCTTAGGTCCATGTTATGTGTTCACCAGTGATAGGTAGTGCAGGCATGCTTCCTCTTAAAGCAAATGTGGCTATATTCCCTGTCCTCTCTGATAGAATATAAAACCTCTGTATCCTTAATCCTTGGATCTGAAACATTGGTAATAAGAAAATAATATGAAGAATATTGTGTTGCTATTTAATGTTAAGGGATAAGTACTGAGCATAAATGTTATATGCTGGAAATTAGTACGAGCCAGTTTATTATTTCCTTTTGAGGAAATATTCATTCTTTAAAAAAACATTTGCGGTATAGAAAAAACTTATCACACACTGAAACAGTAAATGCTTCTAGTAAATTACTCAAAGAAAACATTCTCTGAATAGTCAATGTTCATTAAGTCTAAAGTTTTACGACCCATCAGAGTGCTTCCCACATGAATAGCCATTTTTTGCTGTCTGCCTGAAGACCTACATTTTTGGTTATTTGCTGTGATGTATGGTATTTTTTCTCTTCTGTTTCACAGTTAGTACTTGCTGGAGAGTGTCCCTCAAATCCCCTTTACTATGTCCCTTTCATTCTCCTTTTACATATTACAAACTATCACTCCAAGTGGGCTCCTTCCTGATCTCTGTTTCATGGGAAGAGCAGAGATTGCAATCAAATAAGTGCAAATCACTTCAGCTGCCTGGCAAGACTATGAAGCTTTCAGCTCTAAAAGATCACTTGCGTGTGGCTTGTGCTCCCAGCAATGGGTAAAATGCATCTTTAAGGTCTTGTACTAACAATGCTTGTAATGAACAAGGTAGTGATTGGAGCTGTGCCTAACAACATCAAGAAAATTCTTTGTGATTACATCTCCAACCTTAAATGTAAGGACCCAGAACAATCAGTAAATATCTGGTGCCTCTTGTTCTTGGATAATCTGTGTTTAAAAAAAAAAAAAAAAAGGAGGGGGGGAGAGGAAAAAAAAATATCAGATGCCTCTTTTTTCACTGATAATTTTTTAACGTACTGTCTTCTAGAGCTCTTTTCTCTTAACTGATATTAATCTTCTTCCTGTTAGACTAAAGCATGAATTAGGAGGTCTAGTTGCTTTCTGACAGGTTTTCTAAGACTGAGATCAATTACTCCCTTTGCATACTACACATTTACTGTAAGTGCTTCACAGCCTAGAGCCTGGAGAAGGCCAGCTCAGTTACTGCGGAGACGTAAATGCATGCAGGAAAGGGATTAGGTGCTGATTGATACAGACAGTCAATTAGTACTTCAAAGGGAAGCTGACTTCTTGTTTTATACACACAGAACATGGGATAAAAGATTGTAGTTTGATGTCTTGTAATCTCTGTTGCTTCAGTGTTGACCAGGACAGCACGATATTAAAAGGTTTCTCGGAAGTTAAAAGAGCCTCGCATTGGTTCCTAATGGAATGGAAGCACTAAGAGAAACAATGACATAGTGTGATCTGTACACACTAGTTTTCCTAAAGTATTTCAGGCTGCAGTGACTCTCTGGGACTCTGCCTGTTCAAGTCAAAAGTATTCTTAATCTCTGTGATGTGCTGATGAAACCTTGAACTGTCAGGTCAAATTATTTCCACAAAACCAGTTCTATTTATGATTAATTAAAATTTCTTCTTGATTGCATACGGTCCTTTCAAATGTATAATCCCTTCATTGTGTGGTGATTGGGAGTATGGTCCCAATCCCTAAAATAAAAACCAAATTATTTCCATGCATGTTATGCCTATGCTGAGCTGTATTAAGTTCACTCATTTGATAAAGGAAACAAAAAGCAGAAACCTAAACTGATAAAAAGTAAACCAATATACTGTAAAGGATGAGCTTTTTTCATGGTGACTATATACCTACAATTCCATTATGTACATTGGATTAAAAATTTTGCCCTTAAAAGGACTGACTGTATATCAACTTTGCAATATACTGAAGTTTGTGGATATGTTTTCAAGTTCTGGTCTCCATTCTTCTCAAAAAGGCAAAACATCAGATTAGTATGTAACTGCGATCAACAACATTCAAGAAAATATTTTGTCTTTTATACACAGTACATTTGTTTCTGTACAAATAATGAATATAAACAATGAATGTAATTATTTAAGGTTATGACAGCTAAAAATATGATAAATTATTCATAAATTATTTTACTTTTCCTAAATTATTCTAAATTTTCTTTTGTTTCTCTCTTTCTTCTTCTTCTTCTGCTTCTCCTCATTTTGATAAAAATCTTGAAGTCCTCTCTTTACCTATGTTAATTATCTACTAGACCTATTTGTTCTATCTCTCCTGTAAGATAAATATAAGGGAGTTCCCATCCAAATGAGATGAAGAATGAAAAAGAGAGAACACAATCTAGGGTGGATCTCTAGAGCCATGCAAATTGAAAAGTTCAATTGAAGCATCTAAGTAAAGAGGGGGGAAGTGCTACATTAATCTCACCTAACTTTAGACAAAATTTAGATGTCTACGTGTGAGCCAGTCATTCTGTATGAAAAACTTTACAGGCAGTGGAAGGAATAAGCACTATCAGAGGATAATTATGTTGATCTATTTTAGAAATCTGTGTTAGAATGAAAGGAACTGGTCTCTGAAGTGCTAAGACATCTCCAATTTATCAGATACATTCTATCAGAATCTGATTATCGTTAAGTTCATATACAGTAAATGAAGTTTGTAAGTAAATGAAGTAAATTATACTCTAAAGTGTAATTTAACTTATCCAATTTTTGAACGGCCTTCAGTACAGAGTAGTCTCTGAGTTGTTTGTCAGAGAAACCTACAAATATAAGCTTTTTCATTTGCATTTTTTTCCTATTTTGTGTACTAAACACAAGAAATTTTTAGTAACTGCAGATATAGCAATAATTATGTGTAAGACCTGATTGCAGATTGCTCACAGGATGATTTAAAAGAATGATTTAACAAATAGCTCCATTCAGATTATTAATTCATTTGGTATCCATTAGTCTAGAATAATGAGAGAAAATTATATTTCTCATCAAATTTACAAGCTAGATCTGAAATTTTCATAGCCTTGACATTGTTTTGCTTTGAGCATACTCAGCATTGTTGATACTGATCTGTTGTGATGTGTGTGTGTTCCTATCTACTCTTCCAGCTCACTTACACAGGTTTTCTTCCTTTGAAACTATGTGAAAAGTTCCTTCCTTTTTAGTTCATAGTTCACTGACATGACATCTTAGCAGTTTCTGTGTCTTCATATGCATATTTTCTAGCCTAGCCCAGGGGAAACTATTCCTCAGTGTAACAGCCAGAGTGATTTCACAGTGCAGATAATGTTGTAAGAACTATACCCTAGAACACCAAAAAGTGGAATGGAGTTTTTGATGCTTGCTGGTTTTCAGTTGCAACGTCACATTGTGGGTGCATTGTGTTACTGGGTTGTGTTTCTGTCACTATGTAACAGTATAACTTGGAATTTTAATTGCTCCCAAATCCTACTGTTACCTATATCAAGTGCCAGTGCTGTGATAGCACTGTGATAACATGTTCTAAAGGGAAGAAACAAATAAGCATCTTTTCACTGATGAAAAGCTAAAATGTACATCAACACTCCTCTTGTGATGCTGAGATCAACTGACAGAGAATTTTACCTTGACGATAGGACTCGCTATACAACATAGAAACAATTCTTGAGGTACATAGTACAACCAGCTCTTAGAATGACTATGGAAGTTAAAGATCTGTCTAACTTTCAGTATATTCATCTCCATCTGTGACAAATGTGATTTTGTTTCTCTTTCATTCTCATTTATTTAGTAGGGACTCCAGTCTGCTCTAAAGAAGAGAACAATAAGGTGTGCCCAAATGTTTTAAGCTAGCAGTTTTGTCTGTGTCTCTCAAGGGGAAGAAAATTTTGAAATCATTCAAAATGCACATTCTGAGACACTAACCGAAACAAATTTATTGGAAAAAGTGTTACAAAGTCATACTTCTGTTAAATGAAGTCCTGGTTCAAGGACATAACAGAAGAATAAAGTGAGGCAACCATATTTGAGATGTGAACAAGAATGAACACTTTTGCGGCAACTCTTAGATTGAGAAATAGTCTTATAAAGCTCAAAAACCCCCAGAACACTAAAGAACTGCATAGAATTGTGACTGCTGACACTTTCTTATTTAATCCAGAAACAATATTTTTGGTTACACACTAAGTCGGCTAAGATTTGTGCCTGAATTTCTCACATTGCTCTGATAAACCCATCTGTTTCTCACAGCTCTTATAGTAGCTGCACCACAGATAAGCAACATACTAATATCACAGTAGTGTCACTAGTGCTACACTATAGTACACAAACACTCATGCTGTAATGCCATGGCAGTACCACTCTCATCTACTATCCTGCCTTGATATACGCAGGCCCAACAGCCCTTCTCTGCTTCCAACCCCTGCAAACAATGTCTATGCTGCTAAAATACCACAGCCCAGGGAAGAAGATGACTAATCGTTCACTCTACCACACCATCAGTCCTCCTTCCCATCCCTGCCTTGGGTTGTTCACTTCCAAAAAGCACTGTGGACAAGACTACAAATGTCTAGGCCCATTTGGCAAACTGGTCTCCTTAAATGTGTCCATACTTACCCACTTATGTCTATTTTGTTTCATTTCTGGTTCTGGTCCTCTCTTTAGGGCACTCTAAAATACAGCTTCTATCAAATCCTCTTGCACTACTTTTCCGTGACACAGAAAGATAAAAGTGCCCAAACCTCAGCTCAAAATGGAATTGGGGCCTGGCTACACTGCACAACCAGTCCTGCTAAGCAGGAAATCCTACCTAATCTAGTAATTAAACTTACTTAAGAGTATTGTAGTGCTAGTAATCTTTTTCCTGAATCTGAAGCTGTTTCAAGCAGGAGTTTTCAGCTGAGAAATGATGCTGAGATGTTCAGCAGTATGATTTTAGCACAATGCCTAAGATGACACTACCTACTGACTTTGTTGAATGATGCCTTCCTGAGAGGATTTCACTTTTGTATGATATTTTGAGAGATAATTCACTTGAAAGTCTATTCTGCCTGTATAATATACTTCTCTGTTCAGTCAGTTGTCCTGAATCATCAGTTTCCTCAATAGCTTGATGCGTTTGCTGAACAGCATTAGAGGTTCAGTTTCATACTGCCGCTAACTCATAAAACACAAGTGTTGAAGGACCATTGGCCCTTTTGCCGCAGATCTCTGTGCCCGGCAACATTTGTCTCATCTGTCGATCTCCTGGAAGCTCAACTATTAATAAGAACCCAGTTGGGTAGTTTAAGAGCTGTTTTTCTCTCCTCTTTCAGAGGAGACCCTACACTAAAAGGCAGCTGCTTCAGAGTCAGAGAAGCATTTATCTTCTCATAGTTTCATTCTTCCTATTTCCAGAGCTCTATAAAAAGCCACACAGCATCCTGGGCTTGTCATGTCACCAAGAATCCTACTCTCTTACAAATTATGCTGTCATATTAGTTCTCAGGACTTCTTCACTGTCTTGAAGCTTTTGCCTACACACCTCACACTAACCAGTGTTTTCAGGGAGACTAATAGAGCAAATTAATTAGATATCTGATTAGATAAAATTATGCTTTTCTCTTCACTACCCCAAGAAAAAAGTAGTGATGCAAGCAAATTTTCACAAAAACAGTTTCTATCTATTAGAAAAGTTTTTCTTATTTATTGGTAGTATCTGTTGTTTACTACTTTAAAATAGTTAATTTAGTCAACAGTCTTCACATTTTAAGCCAGCACAGTTTCATGGAAAAGATGCTAAGGCAGTTTTATGGAAAAGATACAGAGGTCGTCATACAAAATATATTTAATATTTTAATCCAGTTAGCAAGAAAAATAGGTTTGTGTTGAAAGCACAAGCAGACAAACTGGGAGTTGTGGTTTACTTCCTAAATTATTCTCAGTATTTCTTTGTGACCCATGGGTTTTGTTGCAGAGATACCAGCCCTGGCTCAGCATCGGCTAACAGTGGAAATTAGGGAAATGCACACCGCACTGACAACACTTCTGGCTCTGCGTGAGACAATTTAGGCTTGAAAGCACTATGACTGCATTTATGCACTGTTAACTGCCTGAGTCTGCATTAATTTGGGCTTTTCAAAACTGTGCTACAATCTGTGGTGGATATGACCTTAGACATGTAAATACCTTTCTGTTTTTTTACGTGTAACATTCAGTTGTCCTGTTATTCCTGGTTAGACCACCTAGCATGGGAATTTCCTTCTTTTTAAATTATTTGCCAGATCTATACCAGTCTGAACTGCTGAACTGTTCAGAATCAAGTCCCAGCAGGTTTAAAACAAAAAGACGCTTTTGTGAATTGTTCAATTTTAGAAATTAATCAGTGAGCACTTGCATGTTCCATACAAGAAAACAACTGGAGCAGGCTGCTCAAGAATCAGACTATCAGATTTAAGTCCTCAGGCCATGTGAAGAATGAATTTCTTCCACTTGGAGCTGGGACTAGAAATGTTAACATTTGTATTGAGTACTTGCCTGTTGAAATTGGTTGACTTGTCATAAGCAAAGATCTTTTCCATAAGATGGTTCACTGTGGATAGGACCCCATAACACACAGGCAAGGGTCCAACATGCACTGCAGCTGAACTCCTTTGTTTGCACATCCAGTTATTCCCACTTTCTTGGCATCTACCTTGGCAGTCTTAAACCCTTGCACACATTGCATCAGTTAGGGATCCCACTATGTTGATGTTTTAGGGCAGCTGGCATATTCTCTTGGTCCGTTCCCAGGGCACCAGGTTCTCCATGCTGCATAGCACCTAATGAAGCTGGAACCTGTGATGTGTGTGAGTGACAGAATTGCATAACCTGATAGACAGAATCTCACAATCAACACACTTTATTATACAGATGATCACCTCTGTTTAGCCTAGGTTCTTCCTCTTTGCAGATAGGCAGTGGTGAGGGCTTCCCTCCATGTAAGTTAAATGATTCCTGGCTCCAAAAGGGAAGAAGACTGTGTTTGTGACAGAGTTTGGGGTTTTTTTTGGTTGGTCTTGGCTGCTCTGTCAGGATGTATATGTGAACACAGTGAGGATTCTTGCTTCCTTGGACATAGAGAATTTAATTCTCCTAATCCCAACAAAGCCCAAGCTCTTCTGGCTAGTGCTCTAACCCCTGCATCATACGCAAAAAGACAGACACCAAGTACCCTTTTCCATATAGCACACCAGGCCTTGGATGAAGTGCACTCAGCAAACTGCCCCCGAGTGGGCAGCATTTGGATCATCATCAGACGCAGAAAAATCAGCCGCATTGTGTTGTGCTGTACCTCAGGAAAGATCTCCCTCTGTAACAGATTCACAGTCTCTATTGTAGATTAATTTTAGTATGAAGAAGTGAAAATTATTCAACACCTCAACCTCATAGTGGGCTTTATTTTCTGCGAGCACCATTTACCATACCATCATTACTGTTAATGGACTTTTTTATTCTTATGCAAGAAGACAGTAATACATTTTGAGCTGTTACATGGGTTTTTTTTTTCTTTTTTCTTCTATTTTCTTCTTTTTTTTTTTGCTGAGTCACATCTTTGTTACTAAAAACCAGAAGTTTTTTCCACTTCTGTACTTGAAACATTGCTGCACTCATGACGCACAATGAATGTTTCCAAAGGACTGAACTTAAATTTAACTACACAGATTCCATTTCATTCAATTGGAAGTGTGCAGCTTAGTCCTATGCACTCTTTTAACATTAAGAACATGTTTTTCACCCAGTTAGCATTTCAGTGAAGTAGATTTTGGAACAACTTTGTGACAATCTCTGTAAATCCTAGCAACCAATTCTTAGTTAAGCAGATGCTTTCTAAATAGGTTCTTTAAATCTTTTATGCACTTCTTCTATGGGTTTTCATATTTTTAAAACTGGGAAATACTGGCGTGCATTTCTTACCTGCTTAGCATTCATTTCTGATTCATAATCCCTCTACAAACAACAGGTTTATTGATTATAAAACCTCCTGTGAGGCGTTCTTGCCAGTGTGTGTCTTTTCTATGAAAACGTGAAAAAAAAACCCAAACCCCTGAAAAATGGTGACTTGGAAATGAGCCACCTTTATTTTAAGGATTTTTTTGCAGTCAACATGTTGCCCCAGCAACCTAGGTCCTTGCTGTCTGGCAGAAGACAGATTTCTTTGGTTCCATCATGATGCAAAGCTGAAAGAAGGAAGAGAGAGACAAGCAATAAAAATTCACCATTTCATTATTCAAATATGTGAATTACTCTGAGCTGCAGCCAAGCCATGGGTCTTATCCACAGTGTCCTTCAACACTTATTCAAACCCTTCAGTGCTGCAATACTTCATTTCCATTAATTAAATAATTACACCAAACTCTGTGTAAAGATAGCATTCAACTGAGTTCAGGCATTCCAAAATAGTTATTCAGCAAAGCTGAGGCTCATATTATTATGCCATGAATTGACAAAGATTTTGTTTATTTCCCTTACCAGAGTTTTTTAAAAGTCACTGAAAATTATGACATTTCATATAGGTGAAAAAACCAGAAGTTATTGTACCATCTTAGCTCTTTACTTAATATCATGAGCATGTCATTAGATCCTAGTACAGTTAGTTCATCTTAAAGATTAATTTCTATGAAATTGATTAAAGAAGGATTGTTGTTTCTTACATAACATGAAGTACAGTGTAAAGCAGCTCATTAGATGACCAGTTGCAAAGAAAGGAGAGAAAGGCATCTGAAAATGCATATAGAAGGATGCCACAGAAGCCAAATGTGCCTTGCAATAGAATAAGTTATGACATTGAAGGGAGTGGTCTATATGACGTGCAGGATACGGTATCATGGCTTTGAGATCTGTTCTTTAGTCTCTAACACTCTCCTCCCTCTCTATTTACAATACAGATATTGGGCAGCCAGAACATCATTGTGTAGCAGGAAAATGAGAGATGAAAGGTGTCAGACAGTAGAGATGACAGTGGCATAGCATACAAAAATATAAACAGGACAGCCTGTATACTAACCCACAGCTATCAGCCACCATACTGTGAAGGTGAAGGAAGAACTGATGTCCAGCTAAAGAAGAAAGTTCATTCACTCATCATACCATTTCATTTTATCCCTAACAACCATATGCTGCCACTAGATGTGTCTATGAGTGAATGGAGCTTTTGACAAAAGTGGAGGACCACAAAACCTAAAATAAAATCATGCATTACATTTATAGACAGGTAAATTTAGGAATGACTAGGGAAATCAGAAGTAATACATGCTGTGACACCAGCTGTGATACCAGATGTGAACACCATTCTCTGATGTTCAAAGTGTTACAACTCTAACCATAATCTGTAATCCAAACAATTTGCTACTGTTTTATCTGAAATATGCCAAGATTTTTGACAGAAATGTATTCTTCTGCCAGGGAAGTTTTCTCTTTCATCTCTGTCAGATCATAATAGGC